>NC_090929.1:1523558697-1524808697 GCF_040938575.1 Ambystoma mexicanum | reverse complement strand
TGATTCCCCATTCCGACACCACAGACCTGGACCCGAGTTTGGAGGTAGCCATGGTGCACAGTCTACTGCTAATAGCACCATGGCTGGCTGCCTCCAAACTCGGAATGACCCCGAATGTATGCATTACATTCGGTACATAGTGCGAGCAAATGTTTCTAGAAGTGAGTAGCCGGTTTCAGACAGATAGCCATGTTTTGGTGGCTCTGAAGAAGGCACAGTAGGATTCTTCTGCTCTAAGCACCAGTGGGAGAGAATTCCATTGTTTGGCGGCAATGACTGGGAAGCTATGGATGTAAGGGATTTTCTCCCTTTAGATGCATGTTGAACTTCCCTTTTATTTTGCTGAGACAATACACTAGGATGTAGAGCTTTTACTACCGGGGACTCCTCATTAGGTCTGTTTATAGCCTCGTTCTTATTCACACCTCTTTTCTGTCTGCTACACATCACTGATGAATTGTTTACCTTTTTTGCTTGGCTCCTTTGCTCATCCTACCCTCTGTCTGTCTTAGGGGATCTAAGTGAATCATTCCACTTATCATGCCCACGGTTTCACCACCACTCCTACCCGTGTCCTCCTCTCTTGATACTAGTTGTCTTGCTCTACCCCCTCTGATGGTGTTTGTAAAAGACCAGACTCTTCAGCTAAGTTAACTATATCCATCAAGTCAGACGTGCTAGTCCATTCATCACTACACACTTTAAATTTGCCCTCTAAAAATGTGTTGTGAATCACACATTTTGCAACAATTTTTATGCTTTGTATTGTCGCATTTCACAATTTGAGTATCTAACTAATTTCCAGTATGGAAAAATCGACTCAGAGGAAGCACTATCAACACTAATATGGGTGGAGTCTAAATTATTCCCCACCACCAATTCCTCCCGTGAAATATCCCCTAGTTCAAAATCAGAGATAGGAGGCAAAAGCAGGTTTTGGCAAATCTATCCTATCAATTACAATCAGCTGCGGATTTCCAAACCCTTATTTTTCTCAATCACTACATCAGGAGGATCAGATTCACTTCCCCTATTTAGCAGGCTCTCTGTAGCATTTATCTTGATTAATCACTCAGTCTCATGTGGATCCAGACTTTCAACGACAGTACCATTCCCTAAAACACAGAGCTCTTGTTGACTCGTTTCAGTCTGACCCAATAATAGAGAAGTACATACTTGTTCAATTAGTTTGGAGGCCAGGCAGCCCAACGACTCCAATAGTTCTAATTTCAGATCAGATTCAGTTATTGCTGGGACTGGCCATGCATCCACCTCCGTTCTAGCTAAATGTAGTAGTGTTCGCAGATTGTGTTCCACCACTTACATTCATAGGTGCTTGAATAATATTTTGAGGACAGGACCTTGGATGCCTCAGCTTATACAAGCATTTTGGAGCTTTGACATACTCCACTGTTTCCGAGAGGGCATCATCTTCCATCTATCCCAGCCCAGGGCCCACAGCCAATCCATCTGCAATTGATTCCATTACGTCTACCACGGCCACCCGGCTACCTGACAGCATGACAACGACGTGCTTTGCTTGCATCTCTCGTATTTTGATGCAGTCCAAATGGAGGCTAAAATGGTCAAGCCCTGAAGGCAACTCTAAGTACTCGCGAGTTGTAGTGCTTCAGGTACACTGTAACTCATGCATCACGCGCCACCACGAAAATGAATATTATGTTATTATTACATTTCAGAAAGTCAACTAATGGTTTTTGAGCCATGCAGACAGAACTTCAATAACTTAATCAAGCCATCCCTGCTGCTATGTATGGCTCTGAATTGTGGGGGTAGTATATTTTTTTGTTAGGTACCATTGAACAAACATTATTGAAGAAACTGTTATTGCTACCTGCTATTGCCCCATCAGCTTTGGTTTTCTTAGAGCTGGGATGTGCCCCGGTCGCTTCCTATATACGTGCTAGGTCAGCCCTATTCTGGGAATGATTATGGAGGCAGCCTGGTTTTGAGAGATATCGGAATGCAGCACTCCACCTCTTAGCTGTGGCGGGTGGTAAAAGTGTACAGTGGGTGTCGCCTGAGGATCTTGATCTGCTGGAGTTATGGCCAAACCCTTAAAATACAAGGCCATCAGTGAGTGTGATAAAAAAAGAAAGGATAAAAGAGAGTGGTAAGTAAATCTTGCTGCTAGACGCTGCAGCCTTAAAACTGGGTCCTGGCTATCTGGAATGGAGGCACACAGCGGGATACATATTGTACTTGCATCTGACATTCCCAGCTTTCCAAAAGGCTTTGTACTTGTGTTTTCGATTGGGAATTCTTCCGGTGGCCTCAGGAACACAAAAGTGGTCACCAGGCAACTCGAGTGTTTGTGCACTCTGCAAGGAGGGCATTGAGACAGTTATGCACTTTCTGTTATTCTGCAGTGAGTCTGGCGCTCTGAGAAAAATGTATTTGACCCCGCTATGGAGAACCGCTGGGTTTCGGCACGCAGTTAGTGGTGTCAGATTTATGGGTTCCGTGTCTGGATGTGCATGTTGTTAGAGCAACTGCACATTATATTCACAGAGCATGGATGCTCTGAGCCAAGTCTCATGCCTCACTGTTAGGTATTATTTCAGATTATTGTGGTTATGAAAGTGAGGATGCGAGCTGTTAACACTCCTCTACTAGTTGCATTCATTGTCATAATTATTGACTCAATCACATTAAATTCACATATTCTGCTGCAAACTTTTATCTCTGCTTTTAGATCTAATGTACTGTATTTTATTGATATATTAACTGTGGTCATGAAAGTGAGGCTGTGAGCTGTCGACTCTACTAGTTCTATTCATTGTTATAAATTATTGACTCAATCATGTTAAGCTCATATATTTAGCTGCACACTTTTATCTTTGCTTTTAGATCTAATGTAATTGTGTAAGTACAGCTGTATTGAAGTCAGTGGGCTTCATTACAACTATGCCGGTCCGGAAACAAAGGTGCTGTCAAACTTACAGGCACTGTTGTTTCCGAACAGGCATATTACATCTCTGTAGTCAGGTGCCGTCCCGCCTGGCAGATCAGACCTGCTCGGTGGGAAGGCACCCACCCGCAGAGTTTTTACAGAAGCACCAGTGCCAGTGCTTCCGTGGTCCCCATTCCCATATTCCCAATGGGGATTTACAATTTGCCGGCGCCTGACTTATTGGACCGCCAGGATTGAAATCCCCCAGTGTTACTGGGAAGTCAGACACCGGTAAATCATTATGGGTCTAGCAGCATCCTGCTGGTAGCACTGGCACGGTTACCGCCAGACCCGTAATGAGGCCCAATCTATTCCTTTTTAACAAATGTATCATCCTAGTCCATATTCTTATTTTATTTACATGTACTTTTATGATTGATTTACCGAAATAATGTTGATGATGATGAATACGTTTTCTGCTGGAGTGAGCCTCTCCCCTCACTGTAATCCAAGGCAATGGGAGTTGTGGACAATCATAGCTAGTTTGTTCTGCTTTTTCATCCACCAATGGCCTCATATTTCTTTGTTTTGTTTTACTGTTTGTTTAATAGCACCCTCCGTAGACATTACCCTGAGCTCCTCTCCTCACTCCCCCGCCTACAAGGCAATTCCCAGCATTGAGCACAGTTAGTACTGCCATAGCGAGTAACTCCACTTTACATATGGGACCCTTTATTAAAAGGTTCACTCTGCACTATGTGATTCCACTCTGGAGACACACGATTGTGCCAACCTCAATTTGGTATTGTAACCTTTAAGGAAGGTAAACACATGGTTCCAAATAAGTGGGGGAACCATTCTCAGATACAGTAAGAATGTCAGTAGAATGTGAGAAAGACATCCCCACAGGGCCAGGTCACTCACCCCTGAGACAGCACATCACAAAGAATGGTCACCCATAGCTGGCATGATGAAAAATAGAACAAAATGCAGGCACTGGCAGAGAAGCTCCAACGCCGCTGCCCACACATGACAGTAATAAGAAAAGTTGTTAAGCCAGAGCAATTGATGCCACTTCATATGTGGCACCCTTTACTCAGAGGTTCAATTTGAAACCTGTGATTCCATCCAGCATGGCACATTATTATGCACAATTCAATACAATTGAAGCTGCAAGGGTTTTCGGATTCTGTCTCCTCCCCTACATTTGTTAACACATCATAAGCAGAATCAATTTTGTTATATTAGAATATTTAATCCTACAGCTTCAGTCCCTACAATTACTTACAAGTCCCTATAAAGAGAATCTCTCTATCCATTAGATTTGCTGTCCCTAGTTGGGTGCTGGTGTGTCGCCTGTCTAGGTGAGGGGATAGTAGAGAGAGCTTGCCCTGTCCTGACTCACTACTTCCCTGATGCTTTAAAAAATCAGATGCACACTGTTTGGCAGTCAACAGTCATATTTAATAGTGTTGCTACCCCTCAGTGTGACTTATCATAAAATTTCATAGACAGTCCACCATCCAAAAAGTGGTCCTATTTCCACTATGTATCTAAAAGAAAAAGATGTCCTATAACTAAGCTCACGTTTCTGTTTTTGTGTGACAAATGGGTCAGGTCATCACCCTGAGCCAACCTATGTCAACCGGTTTCAGCGGGGAAACTAATATGTTGCTTTCTTCAGGACTATAGATAGTGCCCACTTTGGACACTCCACGTGAACATAAAAAGACAGTCACATCATTCAGCTATCTTCCAATTTCTTTATCTGGAGAGGGCATCTTCCACACTGTTGGGACGTCTCGTCAGTACATCCACTCCCTATAAGGGAAAACATGCACATGTCAGGAACCTCGAGAGCCCATGACTACTGTTTTATGTATGGCTATCACCCCATATATCTCTTACCGAACTATGTCGCCTGTTGGGATCAGGCGTTGGTCCAGTATCTTTGCTTCTTTTGATCGTGGTTTTGAATATCTATTGGGTGAGTGACCAAAGGTCAGTTTCTACCTTCATTATTTGTCATTTCATTTGTCTAAATACAGTGACAGAATGGCTCACTGAAGGTTTCCGAAACCCTTACCCTCCTTCCTCGGTTTATGTTGCCTCAATATTGGGTGTGTTGTAATTTATTACACTTTCCAAACTGCCACTCCTTCAGTCGCGGTCACTGACTGAAATATGCCGTGTCTGCAACAATGAAGTGGTTTAGTTGGAGTGATTTTTAAAGTTTAAAGTTTATTGTCCAATGGGACTAAAATCCCCCTTTGTGTCAATTTCTCCCACCATTGCAACGCTGAATGGGTGTGATTTTCTAAGGGCATGATCTAGTGATACTGCTTTAGAAGCAAATGTAAAGAGAATTCTCGCATCCTCAATTGCTACTTGCTAGCATTGTTTATTTCATTGTTTGCATTCATATTCAACTTGAAAGTTCCTTTTTCTGTTACCATGTGTACACATTCATTTGTTATTTCAGAGCAAAGGATTGGCAGACAGTGTATGCAACAACAACATGTCATGACGATTCCAAGTAATGTTACTAGAATTGCAATTAGTTTCAATCCCTTTGAGCGCAGTAGCTCCCAAAACCATGAACTTATATTCAGCTCCCAACCGCCTGTCGGGGTATGAATGTCAGAACTTAAAATGTGCAATTTCTTGATTGCCTCAAAAATCCTAGGGGAGGGGACACTCACAAATACACTCCCGCTGACCCCACAATTTTACACACATCTCCATGGTCAGCCAAGATTATATCAAGAGCCATTCTATTTTGAAGTGTCATTAATCTAGCTGCCTTTTCTTCTAATGTCATATTATATAATATGTCAGTTGTTCCATTAATAGTTTTTTCTAATATCCTGGATAGTCTTCGTATATTCCAGGAGTTTATGGCCTACCCCCAAAATGGGATACATGATTTTGCTATGTCCTCCGCAATTAATCCTGTGTCATCCCGGCGGGGCCTAGATCTAGATAATTTCGATATGTCTGACGTTTTGGAAAATAATACACCACGGAAAATGATCCCTAAGTAACAGGGCCCTCCCCAATTTCTAGGCAACTAGGGATAAGCTTTTTCTCCACATATAAAATAAACGGGGTCAACTACATATATTGCTTCTTCTTCTTTCTCAAGTACTGCAATATTCATGCATCTAGTGAATGTCCCCAATGAATAGGAACCCTTCTTTCATAAGCAAAATGGGACAGTGCGTGGTCTAGTATAGGAGGGGGGCACAACGTCCTTGTTCCCTACCGGATTCATGTGAAAGGTGATTACAGATGATTTATAAGGCACATAAAGTCTATCTAATGGTCTTACCACTGGTTTGATTACCCTTGTTCTGTTAAATATGGAACAACCCACCGGTTCCATTATCACCCTTTAAAACTCGTCTATGTTTGTTTCATCTAATTGACCCGTATCACTCTTATTCCATTTCCCATAAAATAGTGCACTCAATGATGTATAACAGGGCGTATTAAGGGGTAATGGCTGTATATACCAACCCATTCCTTTCCCGCCATACTGGGGTAAATGGGAGCAGACCCAGCAATTCGTTCTATTCAGGATAGAGTGAGTCATATTCATGATCAAAAGCAACGTGTTATTGTCGTACCATCTTCTGTGTCTTTCTTCTAGAGGAGGGAGAGTATAAGAGAATAAATGGACTGGACTGTCTGTGGCAGGTGCATTGTTAGCAGGCAAAAGAGAACTCAATGGATTCACACTCTCCAGATACCATAATACTGGGATCAGTATACCCAGAGTGCAAAGTAGTGTTATTTCTAGACATCTTTATATTCTCTATATCTATAATGTCATCAGCGTTGGTGCAGGAGGGAACAGAAGTAAGTATAGTCATTGGGGGTCATTCCGAGTTGGGCAGTAAGGGTTTACGGGCACCGGTATGGATGCCAGTTGCGGTAAATCCTTACCACCCTATTGCAAGGTCCTTTAACGGGTCCCAGCAGGAACGGCTGGTCTGACCAGCTGTTCTCTGCGGGTCCCGTTATAGGACCTTGGAGCTAATAACGGGCCCGCAATTTGCGGCCCGTTATTAGCGCCTTCCCCATGCCCATTGAGCCCCTTGGGGGCTCAAATGGGAATGGGGAATGGTTTACTGAATGGGTACTTACCAGGTCCTCCAAGGTCGGAATGGTCCCCATGGACCCGGTAAGTCCCCATTCAGTCAGACCTGACCCGGGATTGGAGGCAGCCATGGCGCTAATAGCGCCATGGCTACCTCCAAACTCGTAATGACCCCCATTGTCTGCAATTCTTCTCTCGGCAATGTTCGTCGCATATCATTTCTTCACAGCAGCATCCGTTTAAGCAGCAAAGCATCCAAAGAAATCAGCAAAGCATCTAGGCTAGTTCTCGTTAGCCTGCTTTATAAAGAAGTAGCAAGCTTATTGTGGCCCTGCACAGTGCTCCAAAATGTTGGAGCAAGCATCAGTTGTGTCGGTATCATATGCGCCCTGCTTGTTCACACGGGGTGACCAGCATAGGCCATTCATTTCTTTTTCAAAGATAGCACCGGGAAGCTGCGTTCTGGAGCTTTCAAGTTGATGTAGATTGATACAGCTTCCACGCTACACTTTCCTAGGCCTCTGATTCCCAATTCATCTGTGTCGGGGAATAGAGGCAAAACAAAACATGCAAATCAGATCACTTCCAATTTTGAGAACGTAGATTGTACCTTATCGCTCCAGGTACTGCGTGATCCATGAATAAAGCAGTTTCACTTCTGGATGCAGGCTCAGTGCCAGCCTGTGATGTAGCAGGTGATGATGCAGCCACAGCTGGGCAAGGTTGAGCAGGCACCTCCGGCCCTCTTTTCCTTGTGGCAATTTCCCCAGGTCCTTTCTCATGCTTGGGCAGCACTTTTGACAGAGAACTGGAGATTGTGTCTTTCTGATCAAGTGCAGCTTTTTCTTTTTCTTTTTCGATGTCTGGATCAGGCGGCTCTTTCAACAGGAATGGAATCCTTTTCGTGTGAGTGGCATGGACCCATGCTTTTCGACCATCCACTCGGACTGCAGTCTGTGTGGCCAGGAGGATCTGATAGGGGCCTCTCCAACACGATGCAAGTGAAGACTTTCTTTCAAAATCCTTTACTAGAACCCATTCACCTGGCTGCAGATAATGCCCTGGGCCAGTATATCTGACAGGAAGAGCCTCCTGCACCTGCTGATGAATCAAACGCAGTTTTTGAGTTAACACGTTACAATAAGTGCTGAGCAAAGGGTATTCAATTCAATTCATATCTCGTCAGTCTGGCTGATGTAAGATGTTGCGTCTGCTTTCTATTTTCTGAAATTCAAACGCCTGGGCTGCGGGGCTGCGGGGCGCTCCAAACATTTGCAGGTCTCCCCATCATGATCTCGTAAGGGGAGAGTCCAGTTCTTGCCTGCACAGACGTGCGCATGCACAAAAAGCTAAGGGCAGCGCATCAGGCCATTTCAACTGACTCCCTGAACATATTTTAATAATCTTGTTCTTCAAAAATACCATTCTGGCGCTCAACAAGACCGGCACTTATCGGGTGTCTGGCCAAATGGAATTGTTTATCAATGTGGAGGCCTGCACAAATTTGCAATATAACGGCGGCAACAAAATGCGGGCCGTTGTTTGACCATATGACACATGGCAGGCCAAATGTGGAAAAATACTTCTTCAGCATCACTTTTGCTGTGCTCATTGCTGTGCAGTCTTTAAGCGGGTATGCTTCCACCCATTTACTGAATGCACAGACTACCACAAGGATGTACTTCAAGTTCCGACATCTTTCCATTTCTATGAAGTGAAAATGTATCACTTCAAATGGCATAGAGGGGGGCCAAAACTACCTACTGGGGTAGTTGTTCCTTTTCCAATGTTGTGTTACAAAGATGTCATTCTGAACCAGTCTTTCAGCAGTTTTTCTAATGTGCAGATTCTGCCATACTGTGTCTAAATGCTGAATCATTTTCCTAGCACATATGTGTGTGGGGCTGTGGGCCATAATTACCATCGCGGTTACATAGGAGTTGGGCAGCATCGTTTTTTACTCTCTTTATCTACCCAGCAACCCTCTATTTCCAATTCTGCTGCACTCTCAGCCCAAGCTTTTATTTCATCTGCAGTTGCTTCTGCCTGCATCTCTTTAACTGTGGCAATCCCATGTTATATCACACATTGTACTTCTTCTGACCTCTCAATAAACATCTTCATGTGTAGATCAGTTGCAGTTTGTTTCACAATTTTGTCTGCTAATGTGTTTCCTTTTCCAACGTTACATGTTACTTTCTTATGCGCTTTGCATTTCATTATTGATAATCGCTTAGGATGCAGATAACAATCTTGCTATCAAAGGACTATGTTGAATCTTGGTTCCATGTGATGTTAGGAAACCCTTTTCAGCCCAGAGTCGACCAAAACTGTGTACCACCCCAAATGCGGGTGACTGTCAGTATATATGTTTACATTTAAGTTTTCAGAAATTTCATATGCTCTGGTCAACGGTATTATCTCTGCAGCATGTGCTGAATTATATGGGATCCTTTTGCACTCTACAATACTCTTTAGTGTTGTGATGGCATATGTAGCAGTTGATGTATTTGAAACAGGAACCGTCACAAAACAATTCTCCATCTGGCTCTTTCTGTGGGGTGTCTGTTAAATCAATTCTTCCTTTTGTTTCTTCTTCAGTAACCATTATACAATCATGGGGTGGTGATTCTCTTTCACCCTTTCTTTCATTGGGAGGAGGCATTTACTCTGCAGGATTCAAAGCGCAACATCTCAAAATTTGAATATGCGGTGCGAATAGGACAATTTCATATCTCATCAGTCTGGCTGATGTAAGATGTTGCGTCTGCTTTCTATTTAGAAGAACGTCTACTGTGTGAGGCACCATTAAGGTTAAGGTGTGACCCAAAACCATTCCCTCATTTTGTTTTACTGACGCAGCAGCCACAGAAACAGCTTGCAAACAGCGCGGCAAAGCGCATGAAACAAGATCCAGCACGGAAGAAAAATAACTGCATGGTCTATTTCTCCCTCCTTGTTCCTGAGTCAAAACAGCCAAAGCACAACCATTACTCTCATGCACAAATAAATTGAAATCCTTTTCATAATTTGGTGTGCCCAAAACTGGAGCGGAGCATAATGCAACTTTGAACAGATCAAATGCATCCTGATATTCCACGCTCCATGGCAAAGGCAAAGTAACATCCTTTTTTGTCAATGCCACCATCGGTTTCACAATCATGGCAAATTTAGCAATCCACTGCCTACAATATGAAGCCATGCCTATTATAACTCTGACTCTGTGTCTTTGGAATAGGCATACCAGAGATGCTTTCTATTATTTCTGGTGTCAGTTTCCTCCCCTCTTTTGAAAGTAGGTAGCCTAAATAGGCCACCTCCTTTCAACAATACTGGAATTTTTTTAATGAAGCTTTATGTCCATGTGCTGCCAAATGTGTCAACAATTTAGCTGTATTCTCTTTGCAAATGTCTTCTGTGTCAGCAGCAATCAATAGGTCATCAATGTATTGCAATAGTACACAACCCATTGGTAACTCTAGCATGTCTAGTTGTTCTTTTAATGCTCTGCTATAAATACTCGGGCTCTCAGTGTAACCTTGTGGAATTCATGTAAATGTGAAAGAATGTCTTCCTAATGTAAAAGCAAATAAGTATCTGCTGTCTGGATGTACCGGGATACTAAAAAATGCGTTCCTCAGATCTACAACACTAAAATGCGATGCGGATGCTGGAATCATAGTTAAAATAGTAGTAACATCTGGGACCAATGGGAATTGGGGATCAACTACTTTATTTAATCCGCGCAAATCAATTATGAAACGATATGGTATTTAATTCCCTCCTTTCTTGTAAACTGGAAGAATTGGATTATTGCAAACGCTACCAGTAATTTCTTCAATTATGTTCTGTTTAATCAACAACAATGCATTTTAATGCTTTTTCACTTTCTACCGAAATGTTATACTGTGGAATGTGTGGCAATGTAATTCCTTCCTTTAAAACAATTTTTTCCGGCTCTATTTTCAAACAGCCAACATCATTATCATTCATTGCCCATATACAAGTTGGTACACTACTTAATTCAGTTGGTAATGGTTTAGACAAAAATTGTGACACTGGCATCTTTTGTGGTGATATTGTCAAATACACCCCATCAGGGAAACAATGAATAACCGCACTCAATTTTTTCAACAAATTTAAACCCAATAAATTTTCGCCGCAATTTTGTGTTAGAAGAAATGGGCAAGACTCAGTGAATGGGCCTAATGTTATAGGTACCGACTGTGACACAGGGCTAATTATTGGTGTATCTGTGAACCCTACTGAAACATTATTTTGCCCTGACAGTGGTATTTCGGGAACCAAGTGATGGTCAATTGAGCACCTTTGCGCTCCTGTGTCCACTAGACAAGTATGCTCTCTATTCCCAACTTTCATATCTATGTAGGGCCCTTTCTAATTAACAGGAATAGATACTGGTTCCGACCCCTGTCTTGGGCTGTCCTAGTTCATCCGATGTAAAGTCGCCAGAGTAGTATGAATTGAACTGAGTTCAAAAACGTTTCCTTCTCCTGCACTATTCTGCAGATGTTGGTTTCGGTTCTGATTGTTATTTCCCTGGTTATTCTGATTCTGATTCTGCGGCATCCTTGAGTTTCTATTCTGTCCTTGTGTTCCCAGGCGACCTCTATTCTACCTTCTTAGGGCATTCCCATTTTTATTCTGTAAATGTGGGCACTGTGCTCACCAATAACCTTCCTCTCTACAATATGCACATTGATTCAGTCCAATTGGACCTCCGTGCATGTTAGAAAAATTCCCTCTTGTTTGTGCATTTCCTCCTCCCCTGTTATTATTCGCTACCTGCTGCATTAATACTCTTGTTTTCAGATTAACTCTATCCCTCGTTTTGTTCTCCTTTTCTGTATTTGCTCTATTCTCATAGTATTTTGCCATGTGTAACAGTTCACTCTGTGATTTTGCTTGCCACGCACTTTCAGATGTACTTATTAAATTCTGAATCTTCGGTAGCAACTCTCTCACATATTTGTCAACAAATAATCTCTTCCCGGGTTCAGTGCTCAAATCTTAGCCACTAAAATCTGCAAATACTTATTCAAATCTATTGAAATAGTCAGAAGCCAATTAATCTTTACCTTGTACACATGTCGTTCATTTATCCCAGACAATTCTTCTTTCAGGTACTAGTATTTTTCATTTCTGTACTATACGCGCTTGTAATGCTAATAAAACTGGCAATGGCTTCTCCCCAGCTTTTCTGTCTATATCCTCTTTAATCAAATGGTCCCAAGTGCCACCCAGAATATCAGCATCATCTACATTTCTAATTTGTTTCCATATATCTATTGGGAAAATCACAGGAAATAATAGGTCAATATCACTCATTGTGAAAATAGACGATTTCAAATAGGACTCAATGTGCCTCATCACAAGGTTGGCGTTCCGGTAATAACGGCTCCGGTAAGGCAATACCGGCATCCATTACCAGGCTGGTGTATCATGACCCTAGATGCTACTGGCATCGTCAAGGACCCGCTGTGGACG
Organism: Ambystoma mexicanum; assembly: GCF_040938575.1. NCBI lineage: Eukaryota > Metazoa > Chordata > Amphibia > Caudata > Ambystomatidae > Ambystoma > Ambystoma mexicanum. The sequence continues at coordinate 1,524,796,173 of NC_090929.1, read as the reverse complement.
TGCAGCACCGTACCGGCATGCGGGCACGCGCGCGGTTGGGGAGACCGTAATACCGGCATCCCGCAAAGAAGGGGACACCACGAGTCGCATGGACAAGTACATACCGGCATCGAGATGCCGGCAAGAAGGGCCACCATGATGCAGGAAATACCGGCATCGCGGACCACCCATAAACAGCAAACTGCTGTGTAACCAAGAGCCACAAGTGCACACAATCAGCACAGGTGGAGGCAATGGAGTCAGGGCCAGCACAAAAGGAGCACACCCACACACCACACCCCCTTCAAGGCCAAAATGCTACCATTTGTACTTGCCATACTGGGCCTGGAGGACATGCCTGCACTGCTACTCCTTGAGCAGGCAGTACAACAGGAAACACAGAGGAGACGCAGGAGGAGAAGGAGGGTGAGACAGGCCCAGCAAATCCCACCAGTGCAGGTAGTTCCTCCCCGCAGACAGCCAACAATTCCGTGTATAAGTGCCAATCAATTTGACTTAACCCCAGCACAGATCCACACCCTGTACCGGCTGGACAGAGACACCATCACCAACATAGTGGAATTAATGCAGGATGACTTGGTTAGCCTGATCAACATCTGCACAGCCATCCCGTCTTTGCTGAAGGTGGCATCTGTGCTCCACTTCTTGGCCACAGGCACTTACCAACACACAGTGGACCAAATGCATGGCATGTCGCAATCATGCTTCTCTGTTGTGTTAAACCAAGTGCTGGATGCACTATTGAAGCACGCAAGTGCCTACATATCCCTACCAAGGACACCACAGGAGGCAAATGCCACCAAAATAGCATTCCATGTACTGGCAGGCATGCCCAATGCAATTGGTGCCCTCGACTGCACCCATGTAGAGTTGGTAGTCCCACATGCTGTGTACCGCAATTGGTAGCTATACCACTCCATCAATGTGCCTATGGTGTGTGATGACAGCCAAATAATAACACATTTCTGTGCCAGATACCCAGGATCCACGCATGATGCCATCGTGCTGCGGAACTCCTCACTACCCCGCTACATGGAAGGAGACGTTGTACGAACTGGCTGGCTGCTGGTTGAGTCTGCCCCCTGGGCCATGGGAGGAGAGGGATGGGGGGATACATGCATATGCAAGGGGAATGCCCCGTGGGCCATGGGAGGAGAGGGATGGGGGGCTACATGCATATGCAGGGTGAATTCCCCCTGGGCCATGGGAGGAGAGGGATGGGAGGGATGAAAGTTTCTTGAATCATCCGCCGACACACACCCCTCACTTGTGCATACAAAATGCCCCTAGCCAAGATGCATTGGGAGGCGTGGTGGTTTAAAGGCCTAGGACCCCTGGTTGTGTATGTCACCCAAGGCTCCCTCCATGGATTGGCATGCACTGTACAGGGCTGACAGTTATGTGGATGTGGCTGCCATTGACGAGATTGTACATAAGAACTTGAATGATGTACAGGCTGAGCACACTTGTCAACTGAGCTTCATCCTTACACATACCTCCTTCTGCTCCCATGTAGGTGTTAATGGATATCCTCGGAAGGCGTGGCTACTCACCCCTGTCAGGAATTCGCAGAACAGGCACAAGGAGGACTTCAATCGTGTACATACACGTACGCGTGTGGTAATTGAGCAGACGTTTGGCCTTTTGAAGGCACGGTTTCGCTGCATCAGCAGGTCGGGAGGGGCACTCATATATGGGCCTGAGAATGTGGGCAAGATCATCACGGCATGTGCAATGCTGCATAACATGTGCATCCGGCGGAACATACCCCTTCCACCAGACGTGGAGCTGCCACCACCTGGTGAAGTAGGAGGAGAGGAAGGAGTAGATGTAGGACATAGGCCAGGACGCGAAACACGTGAGGGTCGCGCAGGGCAGCAAATGGTCATAGACCAATCATTCTGATGTACTCTGATGCAGAGGGTGCCATATGTTGGGAACTGTGGGCACTGGGTGTGTGGGCATGTGTGCACAGTTCACCGTGAAGCAATAAATTGGCAAACAACAAATCAGCAATGTCCACTCATGTGATGTTTCTACACAACAGGTGTATTTGTGAGATATTTTGTACAACATGATTCAAAAATCCACGCCCCAACACCCCTCCACCTCCCCCCTACTCCCACACCCCCCAAAACCCCCGTAGTACACACTACACCCACCACCACCCTCCACCCACCCCCTAACACCCAAATTCAACTATGGCACGACATGTGTCTAGATGTATACCCAAAGATATTCTGCAGGGTGGCCCTGCTACTGTGGAGCCCACTTCGGAGGTGGGGGTTGGATCTCTGAGTGCCGCGAACTTCGCAGGGACCTGCGCACGGGGCTGGTCTGCCTCGAACTCGCTGGCGTGGTTGATGCGGATGAGCCAGATGGTTGTGAGCCTAGAGGCAGGGTTTGCTGCTGGTCCATGCTGTCAGCAATCCTGGTGAGTATCTGACCCAAGGCATTGAAGCCATTGCGCCCTTGCTGTGCACTTGAGTTGATGGCCTGGATTACGGCCGCAGTGCTGTCCTGGATGATACGGCGTGTTGTCTCCTCTTCAGCAAGGTACTGCTGGACATACCCTTGCATTGCCTCCTGCCGGGCCTCCATCCTGGACAGACGTCCCTCAAGGTCCTGTATGGCAGTGTGGGTCGTGGTTTGTGGGTGATGTGGTGGCACTGCATGAATCATGGGGCTGTGCATTGCCAGAGACCACTCTCCATGGTTGCCCTGGTCGGATGAGTCCCGCCGAGGTGTGTCCTGTGGGGTGACCTGCGGGCTTGGTGTGTGAACTACAGGCTCTGAGTGGACAAGTCCTGCATCACCCTCATTGTCCGGGTCTGCTTCATCATCAACACTATGCTGTGCCGGTGCAGCCATCTCCCCAATTGTGCTGGCAGCAGCAGACTGTGTGCCATCGTCCATGCCTGTTGTGTCCTCAGCCTGTGTGGATAGTGTGTCCAAGGGTGCAGGGGCAGGTGTCTGCTCGTCCTGTGTGGGTGACTGTGTGGCTGTTTTGGCACTGGTTGTTGTCCCGTGTGCCGCTTGGGCCATCCTTGGTCCACTTGAAGTTGATGGTCCTGTGCCATCACCTTGCCTCCTTGGCCTTTTGGCTGCTGTTGTGCATTGTGCACTCCCATGTGCTCATCACTGTCTGCATCCGTACCTGTGGGGGACAGAGAGTGGCAGGGCACCAGTGATGGTGGTGCTTGCATTATGCATGCATTAGTCTTTGAGCATGTGGCGCCATGTGATTATTTGCATGCCTGGCTTTGTGGCAGACTGTGTACATGCAAGGTTTGAGGGTGCATTTTGAAATCGTACAGGTGTTCGCATGTACACCATGGTGGCTGCTGTCGGGCCTTGATGTGCGTTGGGAGTGTCGTCCTGGGTGACACGTGCACGTCATCTGTGTGTCGGGTGTGTATTCATGTATGGGCGCAGCATGCATTGAGATGGGATAGTGGTGGCCCCAGCATGTGTATATGGATATGTGTAGGTGTGCATGATGGGCCATGTATCGGCTAGTGTTGCTGCCACATTTGGAGGACAATGAAGTTGATTAGTTGTTGTGTTTTTGTAGGGACACTCACCTTCATCTGCCGATGTTGGCATGCCAAACTCTGCTCCACCGACTCCTTTGATTGACTCCACATCAATGACTGAGCTGCAGGTCTCCTCCCATCTGGCCAATTTTATTGGTGAGTGTGGTCCTCCTCCTATTGCCAGCCCCGGGCTCCGATTGGCTGACAAGATGTTCCGGACTCTCTGCTTGAGTTCATCCCACCGTTTTTTACAATCGTGCACTGTGCGTGCGGTGGTGCCAACTGCACTTACTTTCTGGGCTACTTCTTCCCAGATGGCCTTCTTCTTCAGCTGGGCTTGACGCCTGAGGTCATTGCAGAACACCACTTCAGCATTCGCCACTAGGGTGTCGGCGAACATGTTCAGCTCCTCATCCGTGAACCGTGGTTTGCGCAGGTGGGCAGTGCCTTTCTGGGTGGCCTTCAACATGTTGTCCGTGGTGGCCTAGGAGTTGTGGTGGTGAAGGTCTAGTATGTGGAGGATGGCAATGGATTGTGCTTTTGAAGATGGCCGCCATGGCATTTCCCGTTCTGGCGCGATGACGTTACTTCCGGGTCCGGTAATGACGGGCCCATTCTTAGCCCTATGTTAATACCGGTACTGCTATTTAGGGGTTGCCGAGGGTGGAGGCGTTATGTGCATATTCGTCGATGCCGCTATCTGCGGGTTTGAGGGCCATTACCGGCATGCCAGAACAGCCGTTAGTGGCATGCAGGGGTGTGCATGCTCGCGCACTCTTAATCGCACACTGTTTGTGGGTTGGAGCCAAAACGGACATGTTATTAACGGCATGCCAGTACAGGCTGATTTTTACCGCCAACCTGGTGATGAGGCCCAATCTCTTTATAAAATCCCGCTGGATTCTTCCTCAAATCAGGGATTGTTTGTTTTATATTATTCACCTCTTGTCTGGAAAAAGGGACATGCACAAACTGTGCTGTATAATGGGCTTCTATCGTGTGCGTGTCAGTCGTTGCAGTGGCAGCAATCTCTACTTTCGGTACAAAGGTGGGAGGGACTTCTCTCATGGGCAATATCATACTAGGCGTTTCCTCATTGGTTTGTTTATTAAGCACTATAGCTAAATCGAGGGAGAGGGCAGATTTTCCAGTTTCACATAAAAACGCTCTTTTGTATATTGTCATTAAATCAGGGGGCAACAATACTTCTTTTCAAAACATTCATCTTGCAAATACTCAACCATCACCTGCAATGCCTTCCTCTGCATCTCTACTGTATACTGATCAAACGTATCATGCACCACCATTGGAGAAATGGTAGCATCTGTAAACCATCTAATTGCCTCTCATGTACACATTTTCATCTCTTCACTAACAGGTGTGGCGGCGGAAAAAATAGCTGCTTGACATATGGTACCACCTGCTGTTTCCCTCTTTTCACCTCTTCATGTAATTGATCAAGCTCACTTTTAAACTCAAATAGCCTGTCTATGTGCTCTTTTATCTCTGCCGTACTTTCCCTCATACGCGAAAAAGCATTTAGATCCCGCAACTTCTGCGGTGCTAACATATCGGTCAATTGCTTCCATCTAACTATAAGATACTCTCCCTTGCATTCTAACAATACCTGTTGTTCACCGAGCTTCTTATAGTCATACATTGCATTCAGCGCAGATCCCTCGTCATTGCCTTCAATATACGTTTCTGATCATTCTTTCAGTTCTTCTCTTCTCTCCCTGCTAACCGTACTACGAGTTACTCTAGTGCCCCCTCTTTGTACAGGTCCCGCCTCCGTAGAAATGCCTCCTGTGGCAGCTGCTAATTCATGCTCTGTCGGTGAGGGGGGGGAATGGTGTCATGTGCACAGGGGGAGATGGTGCAGTTGGAACAACAGGAATGGGGGGTGGCAACTGAGGTGGAGGAACGTGTATTGGTGCAATAGTGTCAACATTATTTTGAGGACACTCTTTCCTTTGTTCGTTCAGAATGTTATTTATTAGTTCATCTGATGCATGCAACTCTTGTGGATATATTTTTTGTATGCCTAATTGAATACTCCTATCCCCTCTTTTAATATCCTCAGTCACTCTGAGCTCTTCTAGTTCTGACGCTTTTTCTGAGTTTGATTTGTGTCTTTGTGCATGATTCTCCCTACTTTTTAAACGAAGATTAACTTCTTTCCTCCAGTCTCTTATGACATCAAATGTCACCGGCGTGGTTTCTTGCACAGCAGTACTGATTCTAAGTGTTCTATATGTGCCAGAACAAAAGTACCATCTTTCGGCCACTGCAAATCTGCTACATGTCTGGTCTCTCGGTGGAAAATTTCATTAGACTTTATTGCCCTATCCCATATTTTACATACATTTCAAACGCTGGTGACCCTATGTGTGGCGCAACTTGGCCAGTTTCCAAAGATTGTCTACCGCAGTGGAAAAATCCCACTAGACAGGAAGACAATGTCCCGGGCATATTGATCTTATTCGAAACTTACCCTGGGCGTTTGATCTTGCAAGAGCAACACTAAACCAATATCAGGGCTGTTAAGAATCGGGGCACGACTCACCTGATCAATCAGTTCGTCTCTCAAGACGCAATTCGTCCATATACAGATGCAACCAAGAATCGTTGTGATTGCGCATCTGGCTCAATCTGCCTCGTTTCGGGACCCTTGCCTCGATGCTCTCTGGCCGTTGCTCGTCGGTCAGGGATCGGCTGTGTACATATCTGTAAAGGAGTCTCTCATCACTTTCGCAGGGGCGCCCCGAACACCTTTCGCTCCCGGCTCGGCGGCCTCGTCTTCGATTCGTTTTTTTCCCTTCTTCAAATTCAACGTACACGATGGAGCAAAAGGGGGAGGGTCCCTGTTTGGGTGCCATTTTTTGTTAGGCCCCGAAGACCCTTCGCATATGGAAACAAGGCATAATCACCATATACTAGTGATACGACAGTCACAAGGTTCCATTTCCAAGTACTAGGGTTTATTGCAAAGCAAATATATTCTCAGTCGGCTGACTGGGTCTAACGTCTCGCAACGTGTGTCACCCAGACCTCGTGAGATGCAAGAGAGAGAACATTCTACAACAGTATCATATATACAAAAAGACAATCATACAATCTCTTTGTGACACATCAAAACCGCCCATAATGTATCTTCTTGAGCTAGGGTTCGGTAATTGACAATTATGACAAATATGACAAATTATGACATGTTTCTTACCTGATCTATATTACTCGTTTTAGCAACATTTGCAATTTGCAGTAAGCAGACATAGTTCTTTGTTATGATGAACATAAGGCACTTGTTCAGCAAGGATACTGTGTTCGTAGGAGAGACACATTCCAACGTGTGTTATCTACTTGTTTTCTATTCGTGAACTAGGGGTCAGCCTGATCTAAGGAGAGCCCCAAAGGGGGCCGTTAGGAAAGTAAAATTCATGTTTAAGGGCCTGTTTCTACAGTTTCAGCGAGACCGGCCGGCACCTGGGCCGCTGATTAAATGCCTCTCTGCTCGCCTTCAAGGACTTGTGAGGGAGGAAACAATGGGCCTCATTACGAGTTTGGTGGCAGCCATGGAGCTATTAGCTCCATGGCTGCCACCAAACCGGGCTCCTTTACCGGGTTTCCTGAATTCCGAGTTCGGAGGGCCTGGTAATTCCGCCCTCTGGGAACCCGGACCCGGACCTTCCCCATTCCCATTGGAGCCCCCATAGGGCTCAATGGGAATGGGAGAGGGAGCTAACAACGGGCCGATTACGTTTGGCCCGTTATTAGCTCCCTGGTCCCCTCGCGGGACCCGGTAACGATGCCTGGTATTACCAGGCGTCCTTACCAGGTCCCGCAAGGGGACCTCGTAATATTGCAGAATGGTGTTAATGGCCCGCCACCATAAGCGGAGCCCGTTAACCCATTCCGCAATTCTCGTAATGAGGCCCAATGTATTTCTGTACTGTTTGGCATTTCTGTCTGGGCCGGTCTCTCAACATGTAGACTGTGGCCTATCTCTGTGCATGAGCTTTCAGAATAAAATACATTTTGCAAAGCGTTGAACAAAAGAAAAAAGAAAGGAAATGGATGATGTTACAGCACAAAATGGACACCGTATGGTTATGCTGATGATTCCCTATTAGCGATGTAGGTCATATGATGTGATTGGTTTTCGGCCAACATAATATACCTTCTATACTTCGTTAGGGCAGTTTCTAGACTTACAGCATTGTTTGTTTATGTAGATACGTGAGTTGTTACTGCTCGCAAATGTAGTATATGTCTACAGGATTCGGGAACTCTTATCCCGTGATCTGGATAGCACAATAGAGGGAAGGGGGGGTTGTTTAATTACCTGGAATATGCTTGACGTGCCGTGGGGTTCGTCTCCTTACTCGTCCGGAATCACTGTCATCCGCCATATTGGGAGAATATCCATTTTACGCATGCCTACTCGATCTCGGAGGTCCCTAGTCCTTTTTTAGTGTCAATGCAATTTCAGCTCTTACTTCCACAATTGTTTTGCAATATGAGCCACGCCGTGTATTTTCAATTGTGTGTAATTTCTACACCACAGTTAGAGTGTGTGATGACTCCGGCCACTTAATGTTTCACTATTATTGTTATTTTTTTGTACGACAGTCCATAAACAACCACAGTCTGGACATAATTATAGCCAGATTTTTGGAATTAGATGTGATTGTATTCTAATTCCTACATGACATCCCAAAATGCCATTCTTTTCCTTTTCCAGTGCTCGTACGTTTGTCTTGTGGTTCCCCTTTGTCTCCTGCTGTGCATGCAGTGGGGGGGAATGGCGACAGAGAGAGGGGCAAGACAATGGGTCCATCTGGCCGATGTTTTAGGTCCACTATAATTCCTTCAAGGGTTCCCTATGGATAGCTGGATGGGTACTGGCCATCATTGTTTACAAAACAACTAGAGTTTGCCAGCATATTCCTTCATTCAGGCCAATCATATGGCTCTTCAGTCTAAATATCCATAGTTGTTCCCATTTTAATGTCATTGCTCCTAGTTTCCCACCTCTTTTTTGGGCCAACACCTTTTCCATTACGGTCCAGCTCATATCATTTTCTGAGTGTTTCAGTTGTAAGTAGTGTTCTACTAATGGGGCAGTAGTACGCTTCGTCCTAATGTTAGATCTATGTTCCCAGATCCTTATCTTTATTGATCTCGTTGTCATCCCAACATAAATCTTGTTGCAGGGGCATTTGATCAGGTACACTACATTTGAGGTGTTACAAATAGTCAGCACCCTCTGTTCCCATGTGTGTTCAACCCAATAACAATTGATGTATTGCGTTTCGTAAATGGGCAGGCTGTACATGAACCACATGGTGTGTGGCCCGTGTAGTTTGGCCTATTCCACACTGTTGGTTGGTTCTAACTTATTTCCTTTCCTTGTTTGTAGGTGTGTACGAGACTGTCTCCTATGTTCCGTCTTCTCTTGATCGCGAACATTGGGATATTCAATGTGCTCTCGCCTACATTTAGAATATGCCATAATGTTCTCCTCCTTTTGGATACGGTTCACTATGGGTGAGTGGCCAAATACCACTGTGATCTGGTTGTCATCTCTTTTCTTCTTGGGATGTTGTTCCAGAGTCACCTCTCTTGGATATTACATGCCCTTTTCTTCGCGTGTCTTATGATCCTTTCGGGATAATTTCTTTCTTGAAGTTTTCTCACTAATCTGTCCGCTTGGGTGTCATATTCATCTCTGGAGGAACAGTTCTGCCAGAATCGGAGGAGCTGTCCAAAGGGTAAGTTTTCTTTTAGGGATCTCTGATGGAATCTATTGCATTCCAGTAGTGAGTTGCGGTCGGTGACTTTTTGATAGATTGTTGTTTCAATTTTCACTCCTTTCCTCAAGAGTTTTAGATCTAGAAAGGTTGTTGTTTCTTTACTGCTTTCAACTGAGAATTTTAGAAAGGGATTTTGTATATTTAACCTTTCTATGAATTCTCACAGTGTGTGTTAATTTCCCTGAAAGAGCATCAAAACATCATTAATATAATGTCGCCAGTTCAGGATGTTGCTTGTAAAGGGATTGGACTGATGGTAAATAACCCGCTCCTCGAAGTCGGCTACGTATAGATTCACTATGGGGGGCAAAAGTTGCCCCCATTGCTGTCCCTGAGTTTTAAAAAAAAAATATGTCGTCTACCATGAAGTAGTTCTTGGTCAGGGCTAATTCCGCCAACTGCATGATAAAGCAGATTGGTATCTCTATTTGGGGTCTTTTGGCATGTAGTGTTTTCTCTATGATCTTCAGGGTTTCCCCTTGCAGTATTTTCGAATATAATGACTCTATATCCATGGTCACAATGTATATATTATCATTGAGTAATGTAAGGTTCTCCAGGTATGTTAGGACCGCAGTGGTGTCTTTGGTATACGATCTCATGTTGGTCATCTCGTCTTTCAGAAAAAAATCTACAAACCAGGACAGCGGTTCTAATATAGAGCCAAACCCTGATAGTATCAGGCGTCCTGGAGTTGGCGTGATGCCCTTATGTATCTTCGGTAATGCGTAAAATGCCGGACCCCTTGGATGTTTGGGGCAGAGGAATTACGCCGCTTTCTGACTAAGGTATCCTTCTGAGATGGCTTCTTCAATGATGGGATTGAATCAATTTTTTTGAGAGCCTCTGTTGGATTTTTCCATGTCTTCTGTACGTTGCTGTCATTCACCAAGATGTCGACCATATTTTGTTAGTCTCCTTTCTCCATAACCACAATAGCTCCCCCCTTATCTGCGGGCTTAATTACAATGAGTTTGTTATTTTGTAATTCTTTAAGTGCCTGGCTCTCCGTTTTTTTCAGGTTGAAGAAGGGTTGGATCTCTTCTGCCTCAATTGTTTCAATCTGTTTGAGTAAAGCCTTCTCAAATGTAATGGACTCTGGGGAGATAGAATGTGGAGGAGGATAGAACGTGGATTTGTTGTGAAGGTCAGTGACCCCTTGATTCTCTCGTGCTGTGGTGTTTGCAAAGAATTCTTTTAAGCAAATCTTCCTCATTTATTGGGTCACTTCAATGCATACTTCAAAGGGTCATGTTTTCTCGTGGGGACAAAGGACAGTCCCTTTTGTAATACTCCCAATTGTTCCTGTGTCAATGTTGTATTAGACAGGTTCACCACTAGGGATTGTACCTTGGATTCATTAGTGCCACGTTTTTTCCAATTCATACTCTTGGGGTGTTTTGTTTATACCAGCCTCTCCCTCTGTTGCAGGTGACCTGGGGTGACATGTCCTGCCGCCATAATCTTGATCTCCCACGGCCTCTCCATGGTTGAAAAACCTGAGGGTTTCCACGCCTGTTCTGTTCTTGTTCTTCAAATCTCAACGTTCTTGCTGGTCTGGCAATCTTCTCATCCGAGATCCCACTCGAAAAATTCCAATTATTTAGATGTGGTCTATTAATCCGTTTGTATGGTCGTCACCAAGGTTGTCCATTGGTCTGATTCTGGTTACTGTTCTTGTCTGTTTCCTCATAGTATTCGACTGTGGTATAAGGGTATTTCTTCTCGTGGGTAAATGCTGAAATATCCTTCTTTAGTTTGATGATTTTTTTGTTCAAGTTGAATTCTGTGAATTCCTTTATTGTTGCATCTAATGTCTCCATACTCTTTAAGTAATTCCCAATTATTGTTTTTGTCTTGTTTTGCTATGATCTCATTCATAATCTTCTCTGATACCATTTTAGCCTTGTTAATTAACCAGTCTCTGGTGCATTTATTTGCTATAAAGCTCCAGTCCCATCTAAATTGGATCTGATCCAAGAAAAAACAGGGTTCTATTCTTATTATCAGACAGTTCGGGGCTATTTGGGACCTCAGGTACTCAGTCATAATGGCACCATGTAGTTCCGTTCTTATTGGTTTCTTCCGTAGGGCCTCTACTTCGTTCCACTCATCTTCTTTTGTTTGTAGGCAAATTTGTTCATCTACACCTAGGATAGAGGGATTTGCTAATATACCCTCTACCAATTCTTCCGCGTACGCTAAGAATGTTGCCTCTGTCATGATGTCTTTTTCTTTCTTTTATATCTCTATATGTTTCCAATCAGTTTGTGTAGTCATAAGTTCCTGGTCCCTAACATGTAATTGTGTTCCTAGTTTTTAAGTGTCCTTAAGGGTACACTAACTCACGTTGTGTGTACACCGCTCGAGAGATAATTCAATACAATTGAAGTTGCAAGGGTTTTCGGATTCTGTCTCCTCCTCTGCATTTGTTAACACATCATGAGCAGAATCAATTTTGTTATATTAGAAAAATAAACCTACAGCTTCAGTCCCTACAATTACTTACAAGTCCCTATAAAGAGAATCGCTCTATCCCTTAGATTTGCTGTCCCTAGTTGGGCGCTGGTGTGTCACATGTCTATGTGAGGGGATAGGAGAGAAACCTCGCCCGACCCACCAATGTGGAAGATGCCCTCTCCAGATAAAGAAATTGGAAGATAGCTCAAAAATGTGTATTTTTATGTTCACGTGGAATGTCCGAAGTGGGCACTATCTATAGTCCTGAAGAAAGTGGCAAATTAGTTTCCCCACTAAAATCGGTTGACATAGGTTGGCTCAGGGTGATGACCTGACCCACTTGTCTCACAAAAACAGAAAAGAGATCTTGGTTACAGGACATCTTTTTCTTTTAGATACATAGCGGAAATAGGACCACTTTTTGGATGGTGTACTATCTATGACATTTTATGATAGGTCACACTTAGGGGTAGTAACACTATTAAATATGACTGTTGACTGCCAAACAGTGTGCATCTGATTTTTTAAAGCATTAGGAAAGTAGTGAGTCAGGATAGGGTGAGCTCTCTCTACTATCCCCTCACCTAGACAGGCGATGCAAAAGCTCCCAACTAGGGACAGTACATTTAAGGGATAGAGCAATTCCCTTTATAGGGACTTGTAAGTAATTGTAGGGACTGAAGCTGTGAATTATTATGCACAACTAGGTGTAATATTGTCCACTTTCAAGGAGGTTGATGCATGATTCCATATCAGCAGGCAAACCGTTCTCAGATACAATGAGAGTTACAATACCATGTGAGAAAGACATCACCACCCACCTCTGAGACAACCTGTCACACTGACCGTTCAGCCATATCATGATGTTTGGCCTAATGACAAATAAAACAAAAGTCAAGTACTGACACAAAGCTTTCAACCCAGCTGTAGATTCCCTCTGACCTCCATATCAGTGTTTGCTTTATTGCACCCAACTAGAGTAGTGCATGTTCATGTTCACACTGCCCACGTATGCAACAACAAATATAAAATAAAGAAATGTAGATCACTGGCAAGGTGTGTTAACCCAGATCACAAGCCCCACCCTCCCCCTCAAAGATCATCCACACTACCAAACTGTTAGGAAGTGCATACAGGCTTTTATAAGCATAAACACACAGGAGGCATCACAGTGCTCCAAGGATGGCATCCACTAGTATTCAAGCAATGATGTATAGCAAAGTCATCTTTTTAGAAGCCTACATCATGGCCCTAGAAGCAAGAAAAACAAACAACCGAGAAGCGAATCAAGATTCATCAGTCACCCCTAAAAAAGCATGCCGGAAAGGTGAGGCTTAGACAGTGGCGAGAAAAACTATAGAGACTCAAACAATTACCATGATAGATTTAACAGCGAGCAAATCATCAGTAGAAGAAGCCACTAAAGTAGCAGAGACGAACACCCGACCAGGCCATCCAGATATTATACTGAACTCAAATAAACCAGAAATTACAATTGAAGTATCAGGAGGAAAATCTCAAGGGCGAAAAACTGTCCAAAGAAAAGGGGGAACAAAGACACTGTCACCTAGGCTGGCCAAGCCTGGTACTCAATCAGTAGAAGCGATTTTTCAAGTTTTTAAGCGGCCAGTAAACCACAAAGACAAAGTATGCCTTGGGGGAGTTCGGACGTAAATATAGAACCCAGGAAAAACAGGAAAGCTCGGAAACGAACAAGACACCATCAACGACGACAACAAACGATTTTCTGGCAAATGAGGAACTGATGAACCTGAGTCAATATGTGTCGGAAGACTCTATTTCAGGCATGAGCCCAAAGAAAACTTCTAAAATTTCGCCTCCACAATCTGCCAGTAAAACAAATAAAGCAGATAATAACATAGAGGAAAATTCACAATGGAATGAACAACGTCAAAAACAAAAAATGGTAAAGACCAGCAGTCAAAACAAAAAAGAAACCCAGGTAACTGAAACTTCGAGACAAAAAATTCTAAAACAAATGATGGAAACAAAAAAAGGAGAGGGAAAGGGCTAGATCAAGAACACCGGAGAATCGGAGTAGCAGAAACTTAGAGAAGGTAGATCATCATTCCCGTGCAAGATCAGAGGCCCGGGAGGGTGAACGTTCCAACTGGATACAGCGTGACGACTTTCAATATCGCCAAGATGAGCAAAAGAGTAAAAGTAAAAGCTCAAGAGGGCATACGCCAATGCGCGTTGACACGAAACCCAAATATGGCAAACGTGGAGAAAACGAAAAGACCTCTGCAAATTCATCAAGGGGCTTAGGGGAAATGAGTTCTCAGTACAGAGCTAGGACCAAATGGTCTAATCAAAAACCAAGGAAATGGGACCAAGCGAAATGGCAGATTAAATTAACTCAAGTGGAAGAAAATGAGGACAAGGTAACACTAAACAGAAATTCGGTGTTAAAACTGTTCAAACACATCCGAAATTTAAAATATATCAAATCAGAAGAGTTACTTGTGGTAGAGCCAAGCCATAGAAACACCAAGGCCAGAACTTACTTACATATAGCATCAACAAAGCTAAAAAACACCTTCCTGGAAAATAAAAGAGAACTAGAAAATATGGGATACGACTTAAGAGTGTATCCGGTGACGCAGATAGGGCAGAAACACGAAAGTAAAGAAAGGAAGAGGAAAGAATCTCCGGACATAAACTTGAATAAACAGCGGAATTTCAATTTTCAAACAAAGAAAAGTCATACAAGTCCCGGAGTTAAGGAAAATACACGAGTAATGCAAAAGCGAGAAGGGCAAAAGCCATTGAACCCGAAGGAAACCATCCACCACGGAAGAAGTGAGAAAGAAGACAAGAGACAAACCTATAGTGTAAGGGAAACATCCTCTCAAAAGGATCAAAATCAGGAACAAAAACAAGAAGACACAAGAAAGACCCATAGAGTTAGGAAAACAACAGCCCAAAAGGAACAGAATCAGGAACAACAACAAAACAAAATCGAGAGCGAACTTCCACTAAAATGTGTCCCAATGAAAGGAATATGGTCCTGGTTGCCAAAAGCGTTAACAGAAAAGAAGCAAAAATAGCAGTTTATTGGAGACGAGCACATTCAATGAGGAAAATGTAAGTCAGGACAACAGAAGCCGTCAATAAAAATGTGCTCGTGGAACACGAGAGGACATCTTCATCCCCTATCCGCAAGTGACATGATTTTGGGAGCATATGATCTAATATGCCTTCAGGAGACCTGGTTGTGTGAACCACCCTCCATGAGGGGATTTGATTTAATCCTGGCACCCGCTAAGCAGGGTCGTTTGGGAAGACCATCTTCAGGGTTTCTGATCGCCTGTAAAAATGGATGCGGGGTCAGATTAGAAAAGACATTGATCAGTAACCTTGATATATTGATGGTGAAAGCCTCATGGACCTGCAAGACAAACAACAAGGAGGGTTACAGAAAAACACCATTAATAATAGCAAACGTCTATTGGAATCCAGCGGCCACAGAAACAACTACCTTCCTGGAAAAAGTTGAAGAAGCAATAGATGAAGCCTTGGCAGGTCACTTAGTAAAACACTTCCTGATCTGTGGGGATTTAAATGCAATCTGCTCTGCATTCCCAGGGAATGGAAATAGACAAGTAAACAGATCACCGGGAGAACAGCGTGGAGAACTATGGACCAGTCTGATGGAATCGAGAAATTTACACAATTTACATGAAGCCTTCCCAGACCCAAAGCGTCTGCCATCATGGGAAAGAAACAATTCAAAGGCAACAATAGACCACATGTTTGTTACAGAACCGATTTTGGCCATAACGAAAGATTTTGGAATAATTAGAACAAGGGCTAGTGACCATAAACTGCTCTCAACTTCTTGGGAGGCATCAAGCCCCCCGATCGACCATATGGAAGCCAATATTGCAATCAATGGACAAGGAAATCGTCTTAAACTATCAAAGGAGCACATTGTGGAAATAGAGAACAGATTTAATTCCATGACGGAGATAGCGGATGCGAATAAAACCAACTATATTCCGCTTCTAACGAAGTATAAAAAAACTGCATTTGTAAAAAAGTTCGGCGGAAATCCACCAAAACACGTGTTCGATAAATCTCTGGTGGAGAAACGCTGTATCCTTCGCAAAATCCAACGTAGAGCGAAAACTAAAGACACACCTGCGGCATACGAAGAAGCAGTGGCTGCAGCAAAACACTACAAATCCTGGGTAAGAGGACAAAGGTTAAAACTCTATCAACAAGACTCGGAAAAATCTTAAAAATTATAGGTGGGAGAAACACAAGGGAATTCTGGAGCACTTTGAGAGCCACGATGGATGTACAAGAAAAATCCTTAATAAGTGAGGTGGGTGAAGTAACATGGGTAAAACACTTCGAAACAATGTATTCGGCTCCAACGAAACCCACTACCAAATATTTTGGATGTGAGCCTGGCCCATGGCTTAAAGTGGATGATCCAGAGGAGATCCGACTTAAGATCTCAAGTCTAAAGAACTCAAGAGCCCCAGGGCCCGATGGGGTCACCAACGTGGATTTAAAAACAAACCCTGAAGAGTGGGCAAGTTTACTGAGCAAAATCTTCAGAAAATGTGCAGATTTGAGAACCATACCGCCGTCCTGGAAATCAGCAACAGTGGTACCACTTTTCAAAAAAGGTGATAAAAAGGACCCAGCGAATTACAGACCAATCGCGTTGCTTGATGTCATAGGGAAAGTGTTTGGATCAATGTTGTTAGATCACTTTAAGCTATGGGCAGTAAATGCTCCATGCAAAGACCCGTTTCAAACGGGATTTAAGAAAAATATGGGTACGACGGCCAACATTCTACTCCTTTCCGTGCTGAAAAACAAAGTCCTGGAAGGTGGTCCAAACATTTTTGTGGCATTCATCGACCTGACCCAGGCCTTTGACCGCATAGACAGGTCTAGGCTCTGGTCTAAACTGGAGGGTGGGATTGTCCAGCTACCCTGCTAAATCCAATTAAGGCACTGTATACAGACACCAACATGCGGATCCGTTTGGACCAAAACGGATTACTATCAAACCCGATATCAACAGCCAGAGGTGTGAAACAGGGGTGCCCATTGGCCCCGGCCTTGTTCTTGGCATTCATTGGCGACATAAATGGCTCAGACACAGCAACACGATCTTTTCCACCAAAACTCTGCAAAACGCCTATAACGAGGCTCCTATATGCGGATGATTCCCGTGGGACTACAGAGACAAATGGCAAGTTTGCAGAGTTATATGCAAGAAAATATACTGGAAATTAACGTTAAAAAAACAAAACTGCTGAGATTCGAGAGGTCGACCAGAAAAAGAAAAGGACCATGCTTAAATCTTGAGGGCAAGCCGATTGAAACAGTCTTGGACTTCAAATATCTAGGAGTCACATTAGACAGCACAAAACAAGATAAAGCTTTGCAAATATCATTAATAGCGAAAGTAAATAAAATGGCAGCCCAAGCCAGGGCCATAGATAGAAAGTTTGGCAGATACTCGCTGATGCCAGTGCGAGAATTTTACAAGAAAAAGGTGATGCCAACACTATCATATGGAGGTGACGCCATGATAAGCTTGCCATTGGATATCTGGACCAAAATGGAGGCACAGTTTTGGAGGAAAGTCCTCACGTTGCCTAACTCAACATCTGGTGCTTCAATCCGTAAAGAGCTTAGTTTGCCGTCCCTTAAAAGCTCTGTAGAACAGGCGAAATTGATGCTTTACAGGAAATGCCGGATGGCGGAGCCTCCATCAATTTATAATTTGATAAATCAGGAAATTGAACGAGCCACTATTAGAAGTCTAATGAAATGGAAAAAAGATAACATCCGAGTGTTGAAACAAATACAGGAGAACGAAGATACACTAATCACCAATCCGAAAAAAGTCCTCAAAAAATTACGAGAATATGATTGGATATTAACTTTGGAAATTGCAGGAAAAAATAAATTAATTGCACACCTGCCGCCAAATGTTAAAATACTAAACGAATTACAAGAATACATCAAAAAATTCCCTTGTAGGAAGGGGAGAGACATGCTGTTACGTGCTCGCCTCAACCTTCTGCCTACAAACGAGATCTTGGCAATAAAAGGCAAAGCCGCATCTAACTTTTGTCGTTTTTGCAATACACAAGAAATAGAATCGATAGGACATTCTAAAATGTGCCGCAAACCAACAAGTAAGAAGTCGTTACTTAAGACACATTTTTTCTGACTTTATTATAGCTGATGAAGATACTTGTTGGGCTCGTTTAATGGGAGGAGATAAGACAAAATGGCAGATAGCTACCTACAAAATACTGGAATCAGTAAATCTGCCACGGACATAGCCCCTGACAAGGGCACATTTTAGCGAGACCCTCCGTTTTATGTGAATTTCATGACAGAACGTCATTTTGTAAAAATCTTTTTGATTAAACACAAATATATAAAAAAAAAATATGAAGTATAGGGGTGAAGGTAAAGAACCTCATGTCAGGAGTAGCTATCCTGCAGGCCAGGATCCAATTCTACTTGAGTCAATTATTCTCACTACCGGCCCCATGTATGCCATAAGTTGAAGGAAGGGGAAAACATGGAAATATGGGAAAGAACTGATGGCATGGCAACACACATATAAAAAGATGTTGGTGGTTAACTCAAATACACAACTCATTGGGTATTAAACAAAAAATGTAGCGCCCCGAAAAACCTTCTGACACTGTAAACACATACAGAGTATGTTGGTTTGGTGATTTAAAGTAGAGCATTGGTAGGGAGAATTCTCCTTCTAGGGCTAATTTCCCTCACCTAGTGAGTCCTCCAGCAGCTTTGCTGGATTTCTTGAGTTTATTTTTTCCACCTGGTAAGAGTGTACATCCTTTTTCCACTCTTACAAGTGTTTTGGCCTATGTGTTGTTACTCATTGTGTGATCTTGGGCACTGGACCACACCACTCCAAGTGCCCCTGTTCTTGTATGGGTTACACAGCACCTTTAGTGTAGTAACCCAGGGTTGTCTTTTAGACTTCCCTCTGACTCCATTTCGCTGGGGCAGACTACTGTCCCCCAGAGAAAGGTAAAGTTGCCATTTACTTTACATAGTCATTTTGTTTCCACAGACCCAGTACACCCCATCGTACATGGAGTACTGGAAAGGACTCATCTGTACCCCTTTTCTGTATGTACCTCCCTGAGCATTGTTTTGCTCTTTTAACATTTAGACTTGGCTGGTGGCAGTGGTATCTACCCTAACTTTTCTACTGCGATTGTATTAGATAAACGTGGTACTGTTTGTGGCTATTATATTAGCCTCGAACATAAACCTGCTTGACCAAATCGTCTTTCTTTTGGCTCCGGTTGGATTTATTCGCCATTTCTTTTTGTTAAAGTCCTTCTTGTGTTTTACTTTGCACGGCAAACTAGGTTCGCCTTCTTTGTTCACCGTCTTTTGGCAAGCTTCTGCAGAGAAGTCCTCCTCTTGGCGCCTGGGTGTGTAGGTGGGCTGAATTTGAGGTAGGGGCATAGTCACCCCCTGCACAGGGTATCCTAGGAAACCCAAATCGCACTTTGCCATGATTGGCTGAGGTGGTTGTCCCTGCCGGACAACCCCACTGCTGCGTGATTGACAGCCAGGCTGTGTGAATGGGGGTTTTGCGCATAAAAGGCAGGTCTCTTAGGCTAGAAGTCAGAGTCGCCTCTGGAACTACAAGGAACCGAAGAGAAGTGGAGAGAACGATGGCTGCTGCAACTACCCCGTCCCGGTGAAGCCCTGCTGCAGTCCTGAGCTATCTACCCTTCGACGACTAAGAGAAGATCCAGCCCGGAGTCTTCTTCCCTTGAGCCTGGTGGGGATAACCAGCTCATCTTCTTCAGCCAGAGATCTCCGCCGTGGTCGACATCGCTGCACACTGCCGTAGTGGTCCGGATAGCCACCTGCTGAGCCTCTCCTGTTTTTAAGGAGAACACCTTTGCGTTGTCGCTGCTATCGGCTTCATCCCTGTGTGTTGCAGACCCCCTTCAGATGTCCTCCTTCACAAACAAAGCTCCAGGAACTGTGGGTCTGCGGGAAACCAACAGGAACAATTGCCAGGGCACCAGCTGCATTGTGGAAATAAGGTACTGTGTTCTACTTGAGGAAACTGGGTGAATCCCTTTTCATCATCCTCAAGGCTCGTCCTTGTCTTCCCTCCTTCTTATAAGTTTTGCTTCCGAACATTGACAATATTCAAGTACTTTTAGGCTACATGGAATCGTGCACTGTCTAACGGTGTGAACTTCGGCACACGCCTCCGGTGTCACCTAAACCTGGCTCCGACCCTTTGACTTTTGAACTCCTGTTCCTGAGTGTTTCTCGATACTGTCTGCCTAACCTAAATATTGCCTGTGATTTTTGCCTCCAACTCCCTCTGGGTATCTCAGGTGCTAAGTGTGTTTTTGCCCCAGTAGCATTTCATGTCACGGATACGCGTTTATTTAGTAGACCAAACTGTCAAAGTGATCGCACAGGTATCCGCGGTATCGTATTTTGTTCATAACACCGGTTCATTCAAACACAGGATACTTACCTTGAGACTTACTGTACAAATTGAATTGGTTAGTTGTAGTATATTTAACGTGTGGTTTTGTTTAAAGTTCAATAGAGGTGTTGTGTTTATAACTGATGGTTTAAAAATAAATGTACTTATATTTTTTACCTGAAACCTTGAGTCAGTGTTTTCTGAAGTCAAAGTAATTGTGGTCCCTTTGTGTAATCTCTGCTACTGCTCATATACTCTTGAGATAAGCCTGGCTGCTCTGCTAATGCTACCACTATAACTTAGTAGTACAGGCTTGTACCAAAGGTAAAACTTGTATTGCCACCTGAAGTCTTAATCAGGTGTAGTGGTCCCTAAGGGAACTGCACAGGATTCTGCCTAACAAGCATCAGTCACGCTGGCTTAGATGTTATACATTTCTTTGTAAAGTTAAATGCACGTGAGGCAGTACCCATTGTGTTGATCACAAGGACACACTTGTGGTCATTCTTGTCTCTAGCATTTTCATGAGTCATAAGCATATAAATATGACGTTATCAGAGCAGCTCCATCCATGCATTATGTACTGATGTTAAAGAAAGAGCGCTGAACACAGTGCACCACTCCTTAAGGCAGGCATCCCTGGGATGCTCCCTTCCAATCCTGATACAAACCTCTCCCTCTCCCTTCCTTCGGGCCACTTTGTGTCCCCTGCCTGCTGCACTCTGCACCCCCAGCCGTCCTCTGCCCCGAACTCGCCCCCACTCCTTGGTGCCTCCCCACACCCCACTTACACACTTAACGACCCACTTCCAGATACCCTGCCAGAGGCCTTTGAGTGTGCCACCACTCTCCCAGCAGCCAGCACAGACAATGAACATGGAACCCCTATCATATATCCATCATTATGCCCACACTAATGTCATCCTTGCAAGACCAACTAATTCAATTCTCTTTAGGTTGAACCTTGGTTAGAGTATGAAGAGATCTGTCTAAAAGTAAAGGTTATGGGTGGTACTGGCCAAAATTGATATGTCCTGTAATGTATGGTAGATTTCTACCCAAGAACCACCCTTAATTCTTAATTTGGTGGTTCAGCTAGTCCAGCCACTCTGTCTGCAGTTGTGTTACTGCTGGAGTGACAACAGGAACCACTAATAATCTATTGAAAGTAGAAGCCAATGCATGTTTAAATAAAAAATAATAATAAAAAAAAAATATATATATATATATATATATATTACATGGACGCGGTAGCGTCCATGTAGTTATGGTTAAGTTGGTGTTTCCATAGGAAGAGCACTTTTTGGGTGGCTTATAACTTCGCTCCCTCTGGACGAATCCTCACCAAACTTTGCAAAAAAAAGTATATGGCCCACTCTGAATTTTTTTGCAAAGTTTGGAGAGGTTTGGTCCGGGGGGGAAAGTTATAGGGGGGGTCCCAAAACTTTTGTTTTTTCCCATAGACATAACGGGAAAAAAATTTGCTCACGCCTACAGCCCAAACCGCTGGACGGATTTACACCAAATTTGCAGCAGGAGCGGCAGCTTGGTCCCAAAAGTGTGCTTTGCTTTATTTGGTGTAAATCTGTCCAGTAGTTTTTTAAAAAATTACAAAAATGTAAGTGAAAAAAATTAGTGATATCTGTGTTCGCTTCGCGGACACACTTCCCTGTTCGCTCCGCGGACAGGACGGTGACTGGGCAAGCAGCTTGCGTGTTGTCACGGACATCTGAGTGCTCTCTCATTGGATGCGGTGAAAGCGTGCAGTGCGTCTGGCTTCAGAGAAGCCTGCCATCTTTGTTCCTCGCATTAAAGGCTTTGTCAGCAGGAGCGGGATCTGCCGCCTGCACAGTAAGTCCGCCCCTGCCCGTGTCTGTCTCCTGTCCCTCCCACCCCGCTCATGCCCCGTGTGTCCTTCTTGTCCCCCCACCCCCACTCATGCTCCGTGTCTCCCCTGTTCCTCCAGCCCCCCGCTCACGCCATCGGCACACAATGGCCAGCGGAGGGCCGAGAAGTGGGATCTGCCGCCTGCACACGAAGGCCGTGTGTCTCTCTCTCCTCCCCCCACCCTCTGCTCATGCCCCGTGTGTCTCTCTCCCTCCTCCCACCCCCCACTCATGCCCCGTGTGTGTCTCTCCCTCCCCCCGCCCCTCGCTCATGCCCCGTGTGTCTCTTTCCCTCCCCGCCACCCCCCGCTCATGCCCCGTGTGTCTCTCTCCCTCCCCCCCACCCTCTGCTCATGCCCCGTGTGTCTCTCTCCCTCCTCCCACCCCCCACTCATGCCCCGTGTGTGTCTCTCCCTCCCCCCGCCCCTCGCTCATGCCCTGTGTGTCTCTCTCCCTCCCCGCCACCCCCCGCTCATGCCCCGTGTGTCTCTCTCAAACCCCCCCACCCCTGCTCATGCCCAGTGTGTGTCTCTCCCTCCCCCCCACCCCCCGCTCATGCCCCGTGTGACTCTCTCCCTCCCCCCCACCGCCGCTCATGCCCCGTGTTTCTCTTTCCCTCCCCCACCCCTGCTCATGCCCCATGTGTCCCTTTCCCTCCTCCCCACCCCCCACTCATGCCCCGTGTGTCTCTCCCCCTCCCGCCCATGCCCCATTTCTCTCCCTCCCCCCCACTCATGCCCCGTGAGTCTCTCTAACTCCCCCCCACCCCCGCTCATGTCCTGTGTGTCTCTCTCTCTCCCCCCAACCCCCGCTCATGCCCCGTGTGTCTCTCCCCCTCCCGTCCACCCCCCGCTCATGCCCCATGTGTCTCTCTCTCCCTCCCCCCCAACCCCGCTCATGCCCCGTGAGTCTCTCTCCCTTTCCCCACCCCCCGCTCATGTCCCGTGTGTCTCTCTCTCTCCCCCCAACCCCCGCTCACGCCCCGTGTGTCTCTCCCCCTCTCACCCACCCCTCGCTCATGCCCCGTGTGTCTCTCCCCCTCCTGCCCACCCCCGCTCATGCCCCGCTCGTGCCCTGCTCATGCCCCGTGTGTCTCTCCCCGTACCGCCCACCCCCCGCTCATGCCCTGTGTGTCTCTCTCCCGCCCCCCTCCCCCGCTCATGCCAGGTGTGTCTCTCTCCCTCCCCCCACCCCCGCTCATGCCCTGTGTGTCTCTCTCCCTCCCCCCACCCCCGCTCATGCCCCGTGTGTCCCTCTCCCTCCCGCCCACCCCCGCTCATGCCCCGTGTGTCTCTCTCCCTCCCCCCACCCCGCTCATGCCCCGTGTGTCTCTCGTCGTCCCACCCACCCTCCGCTCATGCCCAGTGTGTCTCTCTCCCTCCCCCCACTCCCGCTCATGCCCCCTGTGTCTCTCTCCCTCCCACCCACCCACCCCCGCTCATGCCCCGTGTGTCTCTCTACCTCCAACCCAGCCCTGCTCATGCCCCGTGTGTCTCTCCCTCCCACCCACCCCCGCTCATGCCCTGTGTGTCTCTCCCCATCCCGCCCACCCCCGCTCATGCCCCGTGTGTCTCTCTCCCTCCTCCCACCCCCCTCTCATGACCCGTGTGTCTCACCCTCCCCCCTCCCCCACTCATGCCCCGTGTCTGTCTCCTGTTGCCCCCCACCCCTTGCTCATGCCCCATGCCTGTCTTCTGTTCCCCCCACTCATGCCCCGTGTCTGGTGTCTGTCTCCTGTAACCCCCCAACCCACGGCTCATGCCCCATGTCTGTCTGCTGTTGCCCCCCACCCATGCCCCGTGTGTCTCCTGTACCCCCACCCCCCGCTCATGCCCCGTGTCTCTCTGCTCTTGCCCCCACCCCCCGCTCATGCCCCGTGTCTGTCTCCTATTGCACCCCACCCCCCGCTCATGCCCTGTGTCTGTCTCCTGTTCTCCCCACCCCCCGCTCATGCCCTGTATCTGTCTCCTCTTTTCCCCACCCCCCGCTCATGCCCCGTTTCTGTCTCCTCTTGCCCCCCACCCCCTGCTCATGCCCCATGTCTGTCTCCTGTTCCCCCACCCGCTCATGCCCCATGTCTCTCTCCTGTTGCCTCCCGCTCATGCCCCATGTCTGTTTCCTGTTCCCCCCACCTGCTCATGCCCCGTGTCTCTCTCCTGTTGCCCCCCCACCCCCTGCTCATGCCCCGTGTCTGTCTTCTGTTCCCCCACTCATGCCCTGTGTCTGTCTCCTGTCCCCCCCAACCCCCACTCATGCCCCGTGTCTGTCTCCTGTTTCCCCCACAGATGCCCCGTGTCTGTCTTCTGTTCCCCCACTCATGCCCCGTGTCTGTCTCCTGTTCCCCCCACCCCCCACTCATGCCCCGTGTCTGTCTCCTGTTGCCCCCCACAGATGCCCCGTGTCTGTCTCCTGCACCCCCCACCCCCTGCTCATGCCCCGTGTCTCTCTCCTGTTGCCCCCCACCCCCCGCTCATGCCCCGTGTCTGTCTCCTGTTCTCCCCACCCCCCGCTCATGCCCCGTATCTGTCTCCTGTTCCCCCCACCCCCGCTCATGCCCCGTGTCTGTCTCCTGTTCTCCCCCCGCTCATGCCCCGTGTCTCTCTCCTGTTGGCCCCACCCCCCACACATGCCCTGTGTCTCTCTCCAGTTGCCCCCCACCCCCCGCTCATGCCCCGTGTCTGTCCCCTGTTCGCCCCACCCCCCGCTCATGCCCCGTGTCTGTCTCCTGTTCTCCCCACCCCTTGTCATGAGCACTGCTCCCGAGAAGCCAAGTCAAGCCCAGCATCCCCGGAAGCAGGCTCACAACCCTCGTCCCCGGCTCCAGCAAACCCCTATTGGGGCCCTTTGGACCATGTCCTGGCGTCTCTGGCGCCAGGCTCATAAGGAACCTCAGTCAGGGGCGCCGGGCTCATAATTCTTGCAAAGGTGCTTGGGTGGACCTACCTGTAGCAGACCATGCTGCATACTCACCTTTGCAAATGCTGGCAGGATGAAGTCCCCAGCCTTCTGCTGGGAGGAACTATTCCCTGAACTGGGACTACTTTCTTACCTGGGTGGGGCTGGTGCCACTCCTTAGCTCTGGAACACAGGAACTCTTTTTCCTGGGCGAGGCTGAGGAAGAAGACACCCAATCACTCCAACACTATTTAAACCACACCCTATTGGGAAAACGTGCTTCGCGTTATTCTGCATCTGCAGCAGGACGCTCACCGAGTCAGCTCCAGCATTCCAGTGACATCTCCAGCTTCAGCTCAGCAACCTGTGGAAGAAAGACACGAGAACTATACTTACCATCCAGGAATCCAGACACCGGCAGAACCTGCAAGCAAAAGAAACATAAGGTTAGCAAGTTGCAACACGTTCTCAGCCGCGCTCGCTTACCTGATCCATCAGTGCTTTCACGGATTCTTTGCGGCCTTCTCTTCAGCAGCCTAGCGGCACCTGTAAAGACAAAGAACATTGTTAAGTAGGAATCGGGTGAAGGCGGCCGCATTTACTTTTCCTACCTGTTTTTGTGCGCGTATTACGATCTCTTCAACCGCAGCAGCCCGGCACCTGAAAACAAGAAAATACATTATTTAAGTGCCATTAAAGACTGCAAGAAAGCCTAACACTTACGTGTTTTCCCCACGTGCATCCGCGACTGGGAAAACGCCCGCAAGGTCCCGACACCTGCAAATAAGAAAAGAACATTGTTAGAGGTGCTATAATAAGGTCACAGATCATTATACTCACGTACTTCGCACGTGCAACGGCAACGGACGAACAACGCCCGCAACATCTCAAGACCTGAAAACAGAAAACAAGGGACATTATTGAGGTGTCATTGAAATTCCCATACCTACGTACAACCGCACGTGTCGTGCTCTCAGTGATCACGCCCTCAGCATCCAGGCACCTGAAAAAGACAATGCAAAGACTTCATTAAAGGTGCCCATCTCTTCAAAACTATAAACTCTTTATACCTACTGGCATCCGCTCGTGCAGTAACGGCGGCATCACCTTTTGGCATCTCTTCTAAGGCCACAAAAGACTTTGAGGACCTCCAGTGACGTAACTGGAACCCACGCACCCCTGCATAAGTCGCAGGATGGAGAGCCCAACATTTATACGCCTAAGGTGAGAGCTCACCAGGACATTGGACTTTCGGAGAGTTGGCGACTAGTGAGGAGGAAGTCCAGCCAAACGGTCATTAACCCTTTTTTCTTCCGCCTGCAGAAACCTTACCCTGCAAGCCAGACGGTCAATAAGAGGAAGCCCAGTCCAGAGAGTCATCCGAGCTCTACGCTTCTCAATTGAAGAGACTATAACAGTTCAGCCGGGACCAGCGCCTCCGTGGGAATCAGGTGAGCGTTACATACCCACGCTCATGCCCCGTGTCTCTCTCCTGTTGGCCCCACCCCCCCGCTCATGCCCCGCGTCTGTCTCCTGTTGCCCCCCACCTCCCGCTCATGCCCCGTGTCTCTCTCCTGTTGCCCCCCACCCCCTGCTCATGCCCCATGTCTGTCTCCTGTACCCCCACCCCCGCTCATGCCCTGTGTCTCTCTCCTGTTGCCCCCCACCACCGCTCATGCCCCGTGCCTTCCTCTTGTCCCCCCTCCTATGATGCCCCTTGTTGACCTCTTGTTCCCCCCACCCCCTGCTCATGCCCTCTGTCTTCCTCCTGCCCCCCACTCCTCGCTGATTCCCTGTGTCTTCCTCCTGTTCCCTCCCACCCCTGCTCATGCCCCGTGTCTTCCTCTTGTCCCCCCTCCTATGATGCCCCATGTTGACCTCTTGTTCCACCCACCCCTGCTCATGCCCCGTGTCTCCCTTCTTCCCCCCACCCCCCGCTCATGCCCCGTATCTTCCTTTACCCCCCCCACTCCCCGCTCATGCCCCGTGTCTCCCTTCTTTCCTCCCCCACCCCCCGCTCATGTCCCGTGTCTGCACTGTTGGAACAGGGCAGACACGGGGCATGAGCGGGGGTGGGGGCCCCACCTTGCCCTACCCCCGCTCATGCCCCGTGTCTCTCCTGTTCACCCCCACCCCCGCTCATGCTCCGTGTCTGTCTCCCTCCTTTTTCCCCCACTCATGGCCCGTGTGACATTTGTGATGTCATCTTTGATGTCCTGGGTGTTAGTGTTAGCAGTGCACGGTGGCGCGAGTTATGGTTGCTTATGTTACCATAACTGCCGAATTTCAGGGGTTTTTCGGTTTTACTTTGAACCATAACGTCCATTTAACAAAGTTTTTTCACTGAATTTCATAGATTTTTAGTAGCGCAACTTAACCATAACGTCCCTTTAACAAAGTTTTTTTACTGACGTTATGGTTCAAAGTAAAAGCCGAAAAAACCCTGAAATTCGGCAGTTATGGTAACATAAGCAACCATAACTCGCGCCACCGTGCACTGCTAACACTAACACCCAGGACATCAAAGATGACATCACAAATGTCATTGATGACATCACTGATGACATCACATGTGCATTTACTTTTCATAAAAACTCTGTACAAGGGATTCTTATAATGCTGACCAAAAACTGTCAATGATCATTGGGATAAATATAATGAGCTAATTAGTGCATTAAGCAATGCATTGATATAAATAGCATTCTATTATGAAGTTCTATCCAGTATATTAAGCTACTCATGCAGAAACATAGACAGTGTGTGCAGCATACATGATGAAGGTGCCATATTCATAATCTTGCCATGTTGAATACTGAAATGATAACTGCTTTCTTATTAGAGTTTTGCGTACTGTGAAACATGGAATAAGTAGATAATAAAACCCACTAAATACATAATTATTACAGACAAAACACAAAGAGACAACAACACATACAAATATGAGTGTACACAGGGACAGTGAAATAAACAAAAAAGCAGAAGTAGTAGCAGAAAGAGTTCATAACCTAACTGATTGTCTTTATGCAGAGAAACTATTGCTCTGTTTCAAAGCTGCTACTTACCATATGTATGTGTATCACATGATGTGACTGCACCCAAAGGAAAGGAGAGTGAGTATAATGTATACAAATATGAGCATATACAGGGAAGTTAGAGTAATAAAATAAAACTATGAGAAAGTGCTGATAACCCTAATGATTATCTTCATGCACAGAAAGGATTGCTCTCTTTCAAGCCTGTGTCTTCCGCTATGTATATGTTTCATATGATGTGACTTGACCCTAAGTCTACAAATATAGTACCTTTTCAATTTTTACTTCCTGACTGTTATTGAAGAAAACTATGTGGCTTAGACATGTCAGTAAAGGATAAAAAGGGAGAGCCAGCCATGTGATGTCTCCGAGCACCAACACCCTGACTTTCTCCACTTCTGCCATCTTCACTACACACAATCTCTTTCAACACAAATCCACAACCTCAACATCTGATTGGCTGATCCGTACAGTCTTCTTTCCATGTTGGATTTCCTGGAAAAACCCGGATGTAGCACGCCCTGTCCACGAACAGCCGCTGTGTACGTGGACGGCGTCCACTTTACTCTCTGTGCCATTCCCTCATTGCATACAGCTGAGCAATCACACAATACGAATAACGTCCTCAGACCACCCCCATTTTGTGAATTTTCAAACATTTCAGGACAATTATCATTTCATTATTCAACATATTAACATTACAAATATTATACTTTCATCTTGTACTCTGCACACAATGCTATGTTTCTCCATTAGTAGCTCAGTATACTAGATAGAATACCATAATACAATGCTATTTATATCAATGCATCGTTCAAAGCACTAATAACGGTATGATATTTATTGCAATATCCTTGACACTTTTTTCACAACATTATAATAAAAATCCCTAGTACACAAATTCCATAAAAAGTACATACACATGTGATGTCATCAGTGATTTCATCAATGACATTTGCGATGTCATCTTTGATGTCCTGGGTGTTAGTCTTAGCAGTGCACGGTGGTGGCGCAAGTTATTTTTCATAGCTTACCATAACTTGCGATTTTCAGGGGTCTTTCGGCTGTACTTAGAATCATAATGTCCCTTAAACAAACTTTTTTTAATATCATGCAAACAATATACAAACATGGCGTGCAAAAACCATCTTCTCACAGATGACTTTACACAGAATGTTGCAAAGTAAGAATTTATGCTCATTCACAGTGAAGGTCAGCTGCTTCCATTTTTTTCTAGGGCCCCCGGGAGGCACACGAAGCAGACTATAAGGTTGTATTGTTTTTTGACCTTGACAGACAGAGATTGAGATGAAAGACTTCTCTTGAAGGTATGTTGCTAAAACGTAAGAGAAGAAAAGGATGACATTTCTGAAACGAAACCACTTTTATATATTATATCACTATGCGAAAGATCGTTCGCACACGTGGAGTCGTATTTTGGGACTGCACTACTCGTAGACAATGGAGATTGCAATTGTACTGTAAGTAACCCTTTAGATTATTTTATACCAAATATAATTACAATAGCGTAGCATTAAAGACCGCTCAAGGTGAACTTGTTTGTTGAAAGTGGCATAATGTTTTCTATTGCGCACTATCACCGCCAAATTGATCCCCTGTTGTTTAGAGGGCTCTGAAAAAGGCAGACGACACAGTGTGGGTTAATAGAAATAATTTAACCGGTCTATAGGCGGTCAAGCGCTCTACTCGCTGTGCCACTTCACTGTAGCCTGTCAAGTGGCACAGCGAGTACAACTTTCGCTTTGACATCCGTGCACAGCTTGCTAACGCAAGTTCGAATCCTGGCAAGGCCAAACTCAGCCTTTCATCCTTCCGTGGTCGATAAATGAGCGCCACACACCGTGGTTAATAATAAGCACCGCTTAGATACCTCATGGTTCGCTATATGAATGGGAAAATATTATTATTTTATTATTAACATACTCCGTTGCACTGTCTTCGATAGCAAATAGTTTCACGCCCTAATAAATAAAATGATGAATTTTAATGAAGATCAGCTGGTGAGACTAATTTATGTTTTTTAAAACAGGTATGTGGCCCCATTTTGCCTATGTCACGATTTACAGACTCCAGCGGATGGGGTCTTCAACTGCCAGGTGCAGGTCCAAATATGCAACTTCATGACCCTCACCATTTTATGGGACAATCGCCAAGGACCAATATGCCCTTACGCAGTACTAGCGGCTACAAAAACATACCAACCAATAGGGTGGTCAAATGGCTCGTTGTTGGAGCAACCTTCCGATTATCAAGCGACCATTTAGTGCTTTTATCATAAACCAACAGCCTATCTACTGCAAAGGAACAACGCGTGGCTCAAAATAAACCTTTGCTGATCGACAGCAGAGACAATAGCAAATCGCTGAATATTCACTAAACATTTCATGTGAAATAAATGTACTTTACCAAATGTACAATCCTGCTGTTTACTTTTAAACCACAGTTTCATATTCCGAATTGTGGCGCACTGAGTTGTAAGCTGATCTAATACCCTCTGTACCGCAAAGGAACATCGCGTGCCTCAACATGAACTTTTGCGGATCGACAACAAAGACAAATGCAAATTGCTGAATATTCTCTAAACATTTGATGTCAAGTAAATGTACTTTACAAAATGTACAATCTTGCTTTTTGCTTTTAAATCACTGTTTCATATTCCGAATTGTGGCGCACTGTGTTGTGACATAATATGTGTTGTCTTCCGGGTTCTGTGTAAAGTCACTTAGGACTGGAGAAGACTGGGCGCGTTTGATGACGCACCCTGTAACGTCAAGGAGAGAGGCGGGGAATATGGATGCTTTGATAATATCAGGCTTAGGGGTGAGAGATATGATTTAGTGTCGCAAAAGCAAGTCAGCCAGGTCAATAGCGCCAGTCATAGGATTATCACATAATGTCGGCGCACACCAGCTGGATTTATCGTTTCTTTAGTGGACAAAAA
The DNA here is from genome assembly GCF_040938575.1 of Ambystoma mexicanum. NCBI lineage: Eukaryota > Metazoa > Chordata > Amphibia > Caudata > Ambystomatidae > Ambystoma > Ambystoma mexicanum. The sequence continues at coordinate 1,524,765,080 of NC_090929.1, read as the reverse complement.
GTCATTTGACGCCCATAGGAAATTGTACTATTAGCGGACAGAAGGAGTGGTCTTAAAACACTTTCACCCTGACAACGAACAATACAAACAACGTTCTCAGAACACCCCAATTTTGTGTAATTGCAACCATTTCGGGACACCGCGAGTGTTCTTAGAACAGATTCAACTAGACAGATTACAATACGGACAGCGTCCTGAGGACACCCCCAGTTTGTGTATTTACGAACAATTAAGTACACCGCGAGTGTTCATAGCTTATTTTTACCTTCCTTGCGAACAAAAATGACACATATTCCGTCCTCTAAACACCCCACCATTTAGTTTATTTACAAAATGTCACAACAGCCGTGTTCTCCACGGACAAATCGAACGCAACAAAAACGTCTAGCACATAAAAAAACAAAACTTGAACCTATCTCATACTCCCCCACCCTCCCCAAACACTCTTACACACCAACACACGGCACTAAATACAAATTCTTATCCACGTTTCACCGGGCTGTACGCGGTCAACGGTGAATACAAGATGGCGGGCACCACAGAAAATCTGACGCGCTCCACGCCCCTCGCCATCCAATCAGCGAACACGTCGCATGTCTGTGGACATGACGCAAGGCCATGGCCCAATCGGGGTGCTGTCCGCGCAGCGAACAGGGAAGTCCGTCCGCGAAGTGAACACAGATATCACTATTTTTTTTGCCTTACGTTTTGGTCATTTTATAAAAAACTACTGGACGGATTTACACCAAATTTGCAAAAGCACGCTTTCGGGACCAAGCCCCCGCTCCTGCCGCACATTTGGTGTAAATCCGTCCAGCGGTTTGGCCTGTGGCCGTGCGCAAAGTTTTTTCCCATTCAGTCTATGGGAAAAAAAAAGTTTTGGGACCCCCCCTATAACTTTTCCACCCCCTGGACGAATGCTCACCAAACTTTGCAAAAGAATTCAGAGTGGGCCATATACTTTTTTTGCTGCAAAGTTTGGTGAGGATTCGTCAAGGGGGAGCAAAGTTATAAGAAGCCACCCAAAAAGTGTTCTTCCTATGGAAAAACCAACTTAACCATAACTACATGGCCACTACCATATATATATATATATATATATATATATATACATATATATATATATATATATATATATATATATATTCTATTCGACTAGCAGCAGGCAACCTTCTGTTATATAGCTAAAGTGGCAAGGACCAAAACCGGGCACTTTGATCAACTATATTTATGCAAATTCGAAATGTTTGTGAAAGAGCCAAGGTTTTAGGCTTTTAAACTGAATGTATCACATTGCCTATGAGGTGATGCTACCGAAACAGCTACAAAATGACAATTCAGCTATTTATTCACATTTCAAATTATGTTCTAAAAAAGACAAAGCAGGAGTACTGTAAAAATCATGTCCACCATCATTCATTTTTTATTGTTTTTTTATAACGCGCCTAATACCGTACCTGAGTTCAGTTTTTAAGCGCGGATCCGGGATTCAAACCTATGTTGCAAGACCAGCGCGTTGCCCCTGTGCTATCCTCCCTTCACAATCATGTGATTAAGTTACATCTTCTCTCAACACGCGATTCAAACTATGAAAATGTTCCTCTATTGCTTCAAAGTGAACATATTTCACATGCTGCAGGACTTGCCCCTTTCTAACAGTTGTTCTATTGCATAGCAAGGAGGCTTCCTGTGACACACTTCACACAGTTTGTTTAGCTCCATAGAAATAAGAAAAGAAAAGAGCAAACTATAAATGCCGCAATACCTCACACCACACTCTGATCCCTCCTATGAAATGTCTATTAAGGAGCAGTCCACCCCCTTCCTATCCTGCGACACCATCAACTGTACATCGGAGAGCCTTGTGGAAGAAAACAGAGTATCTCCAAAGCAGTCCAAATCCAACACGACCTCCTTGATGTTCTATGCTCTCAGAGGAAATACTGCCCGCCAAAAAATCCCTCTCCCTCTGTCTGAAGACACATGCAAGACATATCAGGGAGGGCTCATATGGGAGGGATGGCATGGCCAACATGACCAACACTTAACTATAACCTCTTATCATGGGCACAAGTAGATCATTTACCACCCAACCCACAGTTCCATCATTGACTAAATAGGCTATTGGCTAAATAGTAGTCTCCAAAACCTTCCCTGACAGAGATAAAGTGATAGTTGGTGAGAGCATCCACACGAAAGCTTCTTTTTTTAAGGGAGGCTCTCACAAAGTCCTTTAGGGTGCTGTGACTATTCCCTTCAAAAGTAACGTTGATTTTCTGTAACAGTCATGGGACCGCTGGTTCAAATGTTTCCATTGGAAATCCTGCAGGGCAGGGTTTCAAATTTCAGGTAGTACAATTCATATCAAACCATAGTGCACTCACAAGCAGTGTCCACTGGCTGTAGAGGAGCAGCTGTTGAAGGACCTTTAGTCAAGAAAGATGATTTTAAAGTGACTGAAGTGAAGGTGTTGCTAGATTAATAGAACCACAGACACTGGGGTATGGTGTAAGCTGTCTGTTCTGATGGAGAGAAGTTCCTGCCAAGAAAGATGTGGACAGGGAGCAGTAATATCAGTTATGAGAAGCACTTTGCCTTTCTAATGAAATCACAGTTTTAGGTTATTTAGCCGTCTCTGATGCTGTGGGTTGCTGGCTCACTTGGTCTGCACTGCATTTTGGCACTGGTGTCAAAGACTGACACATTTGAAGTAGGAGGGATCTTGATAACCTGCATCTCAGATGGGTTCTACTGGGTTAAAGGACGGGACCTCAGGCCTGGTTTCCCTCTGGTAGGGGGCAGTCTGGTACATCCGGTTCTCAAGTAGATCTTTTCCATTAGGATAGTCTTGGATGTTTGGTAGAGGTTCCTTTCTAGTCCCCAGGTTGAGGTCATGAGGTTCATGCTTCGATGTCATGGATACTAGGCTAAGGGTGACCTCCCCAACCTGCCAGATGAAACCTTAACACAACAAAGTACACCTTTATCTAATCTGACAATTTACACAGTGCCTGAAACCGCTGTGGCAATCATCTAGAATCTAGAGAACAGACTTTTTTAGTGGTCGGTGTAACCATCCGAACCAAATCTATATCAGGACGGAACAGTTTTACCATAATGCATCATAGTGCCAAATAGTTTCTTTTGCAAACACTCATCACTTTAAGAAATAAGCAGAACTATGGTGTCCCTACATGTGTAACAGGAATGTGAGCATTGCACTTGAACACTGCACAACTTCTCCTCTGCTGGCTCTCAAGCTTTTTGAAAGCTCTGTTGATTCTTAAGTTATTTTATGGTGGGTGTGCCTTAACTGTTGCCCACATTAGGTAATCAAAGATGTATACCCTATCAGGGACTAGCGTGGACATTTATTTCTGCAGGGACTAGCATGGACATTTATTTCTGTTAAGCTGATATGAGGTGGGAGGACTAATACGCGCAGACGTTCAGACACATACATGGCTGCTGTACTCTGGAATTTTTGTCTAGCACGTGAACAGCAGATGCTCCATAGATGCCTTCCAAAGGACAACCAGCCAAGATGAGGCTTGACTCCTCCACCGTTGAGAATTTAAATGTACACTTAGGTCTGAGCCGCGAATAATCCCTTTAGGAATTTACAAAAATCAGTGTTAATATCAAACTTCAAGTTTTCTTTCCAGCGGAAATCAGTACCTAACATTCACTTCTGGAAATCAAATATTTTACTATCTTTTGCCATGAGCTTGATTTTTATAGGCAAACTTGAAATCTGTTTTTGCATTTAAAACCATTTTTCCCTTGGAATGTCGGCTGTACCATGGACCTGTGGCCTACTAGAAGCCAGAGAAATAGGACCCTACTAAAAAAGGTCACTGCACCGAGTCACAAGTGAAAAGGTAGTGTTTATTACAAACAATAAGAAATGAAGCATATACACTGTTATCAAAATGTTGTAGACTGTCCCCTACTGGGTCTAGGCACCCAAGCCACACCTCACTGATGACACCCTGTGAGGCTGAAACATGTCTGGGGTTGCTTGCGGTCTTGTGGAGAAGGGATGTGACCAAGCAGGTCGGGCTGGACTGCCCCTTTTTGGGTGGTGCGAAGCCTGATTTGCATATGGTCTTTCCCCTTCTATAATGGCTTAGCAGGTGAAGAACGATGGTCTGGAGGGTTGCCCAGAGCAAATGCTGGAGATTTAAAATTCATTCTAAACCTTTCAGCCATCAAATATTTTGTTTTTCTGATGTGCTGGCATTACAGAATGAACTAAAACATTACTAATTAATGATTATTAACCTGCAGCAAAACCCGGTATCAATGATAAGAATACATACTGTGCACCAAAGAGTTTTGTTTTATACCAGAAATATTGATGAAGAAAAATATATTTCATATGGCTTTCTGAAGGAATAAGGCCATTAAATATTGCCCTAATATATGTGCTCGTAACTGGAATGTCAAGCGGTTATCGAATAGAATGCTTTTCTATGACTATCTTTACTATAGTCTCTAACAAAATGCATGTCCATATTAATAACATTAAAATAAACTGGCATGGTAAGTTGTAGGATATTCAATTTAGATGGGACTCCCAAGATGGCAAAAGCGTACCCCTGGGGTTTCAGTTGGTCCACCTATTCAGAGGAGAATTGCGTGTCAATTCAATATTGGACTGTCCTTGTGGGGGGGAATGGATGGATATGCAGATGTTTATTTGTCTTCTTGTATTGCAGAGGGAGCTAAACATGATGGCAGACCCTCCTGAGTAGGAACCATCCAATAAAATAGGTCTTGGGTACTTGTCTATTTTCAGCAGAGGGGCTGTCATGCATTAAAGAAATGCTCAAGCACCATCGTGCACTTTAGAGCGCTTTCTCCCAAGTGTGGAGCTCATGCTATTATCTGCTACATCATGGTTCTGCTACTTTTCCTTTTCACACAGGTGGGTGTTCCTAGCGCATCTTTTTTCTTGATCTGTGATTGGTTTAAAAAATTAACTGTGGTTGCGCGGCCTTCATATTCTCGCATTCCGCCTCTTTCATACAGTTCTGGTTAACTCTCAGTCTAAACACATACTGGCTGTCAACTTTGAACCAACTACAAATGGTCATGACTCTGTTCTTGCTCCTGCTCACTAGGGCTTATGGTATGCTAGTGCTGTCGCATGTGATGGGAATCTCTATGGAGCTAGGGATCCTTTGTAAACATGCCCACTATGCATTACACCGGGGACCATGTGAACACCAAAGTGCATGCATAGAGGTCCCCCCATTGCCGCATTCTGTGGAGACACAAAATGAATGCCGTGTGTGTGTAGTGTATTTTAACAAATGTTATACCTACACATCATTTGCAAAACTGAAATATCAATTTATCTTGGCGCTGCAAGACATTATTTTCATGTGATTAGTGCAGACTGTTCTAATTGCACAGTGGCCTAGAAGAACATAAGAACCAAGTCAGGTAAGGATTTAATTTTTATACCCTTAGATCCTTGAACGAAATGTCAACTGTTTCCTAAATTCACGCTGTTCAATCCTCGAATTTGGCTTCAAATTTGCAGATGTGAGCCGCCTTGACCCTCTTTTACATGGTCCCGACGGGCTTCTGATCTCCTTGAATTGTTTTCGTATTTGAAAGGAATTTCTGAGGTGTCTTGAAAGAAAATGTTAGTTTGAAACCCACACAGTTTGGAATCTCGCCAAGTTAATGCTGTCACGTAGTGCGACAATTTCACGGCAAGTCGAACTTCACCCAATAATGACAAGCACAGCTGCATTGGAAAGAACACAGTCTGCTGCTTAAATTGTAGTGATAAGCATGCCAGCAACCATTTGGCAGAACAAAATGCAGTTATTAATCTCATGTATTATTATTTTTGAAGTACTGCATGTGCATTTATCATAGTAGGAGTGTAGGAATGAATTAATGAATAGGAAATGAATGAAAATGAATTACTTAAGCTTCACAGCAAAATTGGCACCGCATACAAAAACAAGTACCATGAAAAGCTGCGCATTTAAAAATTATACTTACCATTTCTGTCTTACAATCAATTTACAAGAGAGTGGGAGAGCATATGCCTAAAATGAACATGGTTCAGATAACCTGTTCTGTTTGATGTATCTCATTTAGGAGGCTCTACAACCACTTTTTACCTCACTGCACCCTTCATAACAGAGACATATCCCTTTGCATATTGATCTGGCCTCACCTGTCCTGATTTATTAGGCAGTCAATCTCAACTCAGGGAGTTGCTTTTCCCCCCCATGCAAGGTGGCGCGCACCCAAAGCGTGTATACAGATTCAACTTTAGTGAGGCCTCCAAACTATTTTGCACCACCCCTGCAAATACCCTCTGTACCACCAATGAGCTAGGAACCAGGCCGGTGTATAGTAAGAAAATATATTTATTTAAGGTTTGACAAAGAAGAATAGCAACCAAAACATCAGCCACCAATGCCGTGGCACTACACAATGTCACAACTTCAAATTACTTGCACAAGTGATTGACGCATACTTCTAATGAACTTACAGATACTATAACACACAGGTAAACATTTAGAGACTGTACTTAAAACACACACAGAGGATTTCTTGCCCATTAACAATGATCAATTTTGAACAACCCCCAGTGATTGCTTGGGTTATCACAATGCTCTTTTCTTCCTGCAACCCCCACCCCAGACATCAGTTATGTATGACCCCTTATTTTGAAGGCAGGGTGCAGGGAGTGGGAATGCAGTAGCTACATCTTTTTTAGCTTTTTATTAAAGGGCAGGGTTTAACAAATAGACACAATGGAAACAATCATTTTGGGATGTTTATTTAAAAGGCAAAGTCAAGAAAGGAACTCAATGGGAAAATTATTTTGGGCTTTTTATTTGCATGAAATGCAGCGCTTTGGTAACATAGTTTTGGGATGCAAGTAAAGAAATGAGAAATTTTGTTTTACACCCTCTACATTCACTTGAATGCCAGCATTTTAGAGTTACTTATTTTGAGATTGTGGACACCCCCGTTCGTCACAGAAGACAGGGGTTTCAGAAAGGTAGAGTCACCCAAGCACTTTATTGTCTATACCGGTTCTAACACACTGGTCATGAACTTTGTTAGTTTTGAACTCTAACACTCATCCCGTGATTTTGTGTATGAGAATTTATTGATTTAACTTCAATTCAATGCACCAAGGATCTATACAGCTTCCTTCCTCCCCACAATTTAATGGAAAGAATTAAGGCAGGCAGTTCCCAAAACAATTCAATTTAAATGGATAGGGTGATTTTCTATAGTGGAATTCATTTGAGTTGATTCAATAAAATGTTCGAAGGGTCTCCACGGTTCTACCCCCCTACATGCTATGCGAGATGGAGATTAAGGCTGGCAGATTACCCGCCACACTTTTTTTGGCATTTAGATGAATCTATTTGCATTGGAGGCCTTGTTTATGGGGCATCCAGGCAAACAGCAGGGTTCCTCTGAGGACAGCACAGATCTGGTCAAAAGGCTTTGGCAAAGGGTAGTCCCAAGCACCCAGCCTTCTTCTGGCCCCTCAAATGGCAGGCCCAGCAAGCTTCTAGATGTCCCAGTCTGTGTCTCCCATGCAATGTTTAAGGCCTTGGTAGCACTTCTGTCTCTCTGCTAGTTCTTTGCAAGAGTCCAGAAGTAGACTACCTCCAGCAATAGAGTGGGAAAGTTCAAGGAAAGATCCCAAGAGTCGAAAAGTCATAGACAGATCATCAAATACCTTCTTATTTTGGAAATCGCCAAGATATAGGGCTGATAACACCTACATATTGTCATGCATCACACAATACAGTTTGGCTAGCTCTCTCCACCTCCGACCAAGACTCCCACTGGCTTCTGATTGGACCAGAAGTTGGGAAGTTTGGATTATGGAAGCTGAGGGAGGAGGGAAAATACATAATTTCAAAATTATGGGTAGTTTTACACTTTTGGGTTTGGAAAATCTGCCAAGGTGGCAACTACCTTCCTTGTTCGAATAACTACATGAACCTATATATTTTGGAATTCTACATTTTATGGCGAGTCGGAAAATACAAATCATATCTCGGCACACCCTTCCTGGGAGGAGCTACAATGTTTATCGATTTGCTCCTCAGCTGAGATAGTAACAGCTCTGACCCTTCATGATTCTAATCTTACTTCCATAACCTATCACCACACCAAATGTCCATTCCCTTCGGAAATATGATAAGGCAGGTATCATAATTTTCTTTAAAACTCAAATTGTATCCATCACCCAAACTTCATTTTTTACATGGTCCCGACGGGCTTCTGATCCCCTTTGATATGAACCTGGCGTAAGCTCAGTGGAACACACAATGATTTTTTTAATTCAAGAAAATGTATTCAGTGTTAGTCAACGGGAGGGTACCACAAGTGCCCTTGAGTTTCACACCAGCCCCCACCATTTCTTAGGTTTAATTTCTCTCCTGTGACCTGATTAGGACATCTGTCTTGCCCATGTGATCATGCCCTCCCCTCCTGGGATTCAACGATTTTTATTGGAAGCTAATGCACAATTAATGGGGAGACCTGACCTTAAGGTCACTGCTGCTGGCTGGCTTACCTGCCACCTCCACAATTCTGATCTACTCCTCTGTATTTTTTTAGCATTTAAACTGTAAACCAGACATTCTTCTCCTAGAGGTCCTCAGCCAAAGGTCTTGAGGTCAAAGTTTCAGAAGCCTAGACCTTCTAGTTTGTTGGGGAAAAACAAGCTACATACACAATTCGAAAATAATAGCATTTTATATTGTAACATTTTGTAATACACCTAGGCCTGCTGTTCATTAACACAATCTTTCGTTTCTACTATATTAGAACAGAGGTAGATTCATTATTAATCTTGTGCACACGGGTAGGCCACAGTTAACATAGGAAACCAGTGTTCACTTTTACACAAACAAAATAGGCCTTTCTCTTTACATGCTATGATTTTATTTGATGATAAATAAGTCTCTTTATTTATGATAACGTAATCTGTCAACTTGACTTTATTTCTTAAATGTCATGGACCATTCCTCCTTTTTATCTTCCAATGTTGCTGGATTTCAAATGTATCTTTTCTTTCAACGTGTTCTGATGTGGTTTTAAACCTGTCAAAGGTGCCTTTTTCCAATTTACACAAGGTCAACATCTGCACCACCACCTGTTTCTTTTTGTTTGACTCCATTGGACACAGCAAAATTACATTTCTAAGGCACGCTCTCCTTCAAATCGGTGTCTTTGTATTTTTACTAAAGTTGAATTAGGCCAATTTGTGTTCACTCACTAGGCCTTATGTCGAAAATCACTGTTTTGTACTGGCTTTTATAATTCAATGGAAATCCACATTAGCCAGCTTCACTCTCACAATAGGGCCTAGTATAGACTTTCCATCTCGGTCACTCTGGGGCTATGTTTTCACCCCACAAGACCCCCCCTGGGTTTTTGACTCAGTTGACCCCTAGAAAAGAGCAAGGGAGAGTGGGGTTTATGTTTTATTTTTGATTTGGCTCATTCCATGAATTCCCTCATTGAAGAACGTCCAATATTAGTCACAAAGTCCGTCTGGGGTGACAGATCTTCAACTGATTGATATGGAAACATTTCTCTTCCTTATGTTCTCCTTTAGGGCTGCAGATCGTATAGGTGATAGGTTAGAGTTTATTAACAATTTCATAGGCACCGTATCAAGATTGGAGGAACTTGCGCTCCTTGGTCTGTTTCCTTTAGAAATTACACAGGTAGACCCTGTCTCCTACTTCAAACTACTTCTTGGTAGTGTTTAAGTCATAGTAGGCTTTCATTCCTTGTGCCTAGTTTTCTACATTTCGCTAGCGTAAACAAAATCATGCCAAAGGCATTTCTGTAAATTCTCAATGTACTCATGGGTAGTGGACATGTTGATCAGGGTCTGCTCTTGAGTTCTGTAGAGCCGATGCTGAGGTAGAACCAATGTTTGTCCAGTCATGAGCTCCAACAGAGACTTTATGGTTGCAGAAGATGGCGTGGACCTGATGGTCATTAAGACAAGCAGTAATCGGATGTCTCAACTTGATCCAGAGTCCGCCATGAAATTCTTCAAGATTACAGCAATTGTTTTATTGTACTGCTCAACTCACCCGCTCATGGCTCGTGGTAGGCAATGTGGAGTTTCCTCTTTACCCCTAGTATCTCCCACATCTTGGTCATCACCTCGCTGGTAAAATGACTTCCTTGGTCCAATTAATTCCTTTGGGTAAATCCAAAATGAGAGAAGCTGTGGTTGATCATTAGTTCCACAGCAGTCTCTGCCTTGCAATTCAGGCCTGGAAGACATTCTACCCACTTGGTAAACAAGCATGTCAGGGTCAACATGTACTGGTTTCCTCTAGAAAGCAAATCACTGGCCTGATATAATCGACTTGCAAATCTGACCAAAGCAGTGTTATTCCTCTTTTCTGTAAGGGAGCTCTGTATGTGGGATAACTTGGCTGAAACTGAGCACACACAAGCCAAGCCTTTAAGTAGATTTCCCATGTGTGGCCAATATGCAACCTTGTGCAAGATGTCTAATGTTGTATGAAACCCCCTATGGGTGGTTGCGGCCGCGTCCTAGGTGTAACTTAACATCAGGTTTTGGAATGTGGTAGGTACTACCCACTGGTCACATCCAGATAGCGATCTCTGTACCAATAAACCGTCTTGTATTCAGAACATTTTTGAAAACTTCATCAACACCCAGAGATCCTCTTTCCCGATATAATCAGATTCTGTCAGAGGAAACTTCACAAGGTCTTCAATAAATTCATGAAATCACCCAATATTTGGGTCCTCTTTTTGTGCAGTAATCAAATCTGCATATGTTTTCTTACTCTACTGGGCAGTTGAGAGTTCATTATTGGCATGGGATTTTGACCTGGTAACAGCAGTGACCTGGATCTCCCCCAACAGGTATTTGCTTTCTATGAGATCCCTGTGAATGGCTCTGGTTTTGGCCAACTGGTCAGCCAAGTAATTTCCAGTTTTGTCTGGTCCCACTATTTTGTAGTGACCTTTGATCTTTTTCCAATAAGTGGTCATCTCATTAGAGGTCACCAGATCATCAATTGATTGAATACATTTCCCATGCTTTAGCAGTTTATTATTTGCAGACAGCATGCCTAATTTCTTCCAGTTAATCAGGTTTTCCACAAGCCCATTCCTGACATAATCAGAGTCAGTGATTAAGAATAGTTGTTTGAGTTAGTGGTGTGCTGCAGTGAGGATGGCTTGATGTACTGCCATCAACTCTGCAACCTGACTACTTCAGGGACCTATTTTGTAACAAGCAGAGGGTTCCGGGGCATCATTCACCCAGGCATTCCCAATGCCAGCCACTAGTTCTTTTTCCCCATGATTGTCAACATGGTGGGAGCACCCATTCACATAAACTGTGGGTATCCCTTGACACGTGTCATCCTCATTGAATTTGTGCGAGGAAGTAAGGTATGCCTCCATATTGTCATTGGTACTTAGACTTTCATCCTTGAGACAGTTTTCTTGACCACCGTCATGCAACTCAGCCAGTCCTTGCACTAGAGGACTCTTCTTGTTTTGGCCATATCTGACCTCCACTGGAAAGCCTTGCAGGCACAGAATCCAGGAAGTAATTCTGGTATTACTCATGTTCCCTGTTCGTATTTGGTCACTCTGGAGATATTGCAAGGGTTGGTGAGGCGTCTCCACTATGATGTGCTCCCCTGGATGAATGGGCGGTAATCCTTCAATGCCCACACTGTTGCCAGGAGTGCCTTTTTGTTTGCTCAAATATGAGATGACTTTGTTGCCCTTGTCATGCTTTTGGCATAATACTGCTGTTAAGTAAGTTTCTGAGAACCCTGTCTCCAAGAAGAACTCCTTGTTCTTTATGGGGTAAGCCAAACAAGGGGCTTGGGAAAGACTTCTCTTTAGTTGTTTTACTGCCTCAGATTGTTCCAGACCCCACTCCCACTTGATTCTGGCCTTTAATAAATGGACCAAGGGTGAGTGACCTCTGTGTAGTCCTCAATTAACTTTCTACTATAATTAGTGATTCCAAGAACGTTTCTTAGTTCTCGCAGGGTAGTAGGGTCTTTCAATTTCAATAATGCTTCCAGATTTTTCACCTGGGGACGGAGACCCTCAGGGGGCATAGCATGCCCCAAGAAGTTCACGTGGGTCTTGAACCACTGTGCCTTTTGAAAGGCCAATTTTTCTCCGGCTTTCTGAAACTGGGTTAGAACATAGCGTATTTCAGCTATATGTTCCTCCACAGTTGAGCTCTTGATGAAGACATCATCTACATCAGCCTTGTTTGCTCTTTTGCCCTAATTGGGCATGGCCTTATGTTGGAAGATGTCAAAAAAAGGTAGCAGGTGCTCCTCTCCAGAAAGAACATGGCATGATGAGATGAGAGTTTGCAGCACACGCTTTTTGCTCACTGTACCTTTCACAGATGGGAAATTTCCATTTGCATATCAGTCTTTGTCCCGCCCACATGGGCAATCCAGCATCAAAATGCTATGTCAATTCCTCTCTGAACAAGAGTACCTACAGCAACCCCATACATGTGTTTCAGCCTTGTTGGGCCTCATCAATGAGGTGAAGCCGCGCCTCTCTGAGCACAGGGAGTCCACGTCTGGTTGCCCCCATGTAACTTAGGGTGACCAACCACAAGTTCCTTACAAATATGTTAGGTTGGAAGATGTTAAATTAGTTGCCAGAGTTTATGTATCCAAAGCGGGCACGGATCTACATATATTGCGACCCCGAAGGTAAAGACAAGCTTATACTGGTCTTCCCTACTCACAGGTACTGTCCAGTAACCGTTGGTCAGGTCAATGGCGGCATACACCTTTGACCCTTGGATATGAGCCAGTTCCAAATCGATGTAGGGAAGGATCCATCTTCACATGTGGACCCATTTATTGAACTCCCTTAGGTCTGTGCAAAGTCTCCATTGGCCATTGGGTTTCAGTATCCCTAGTATCGGGTTGTTAAAAGTACTTTGTATTGGTCGAATTATCCCATGGCATTCTACGTTTTTAATACTCTTTGTGAGTGACTCCATAGACCTGAAGGGTAATCGGTATTGATTCACAAATACTGTTGCCATCTCAGGGTCTGTGGGTATGGTGGTTGAATGTATCTCTGTGCGTCCACAATCATATGAATCCATGGCAAAGATATCCTGAAAAATCCAGAAACACCTGTTTCAGCTTTTGTTTTTGCTCCTAAGTCTCACAGGCATCAGCAAGATTGATTTGTTCTTTGGCCATCTGCTTAAAGCATGGAAAGACCTTGGACTTGGCAATTTCAGTGGTATCCTCCAGGGTGGAGAGATCTCTTGTTATGGTATTGGACTGGAGGTGAGGTTCCAAGGATCGGAGGTAGTCACTGTTGAATCAAAATACCACCTCATCCTGTGTGATGTCACAGGTAACCTCTTCCACACCATAACATCAGGAAGAATACACCAAAAAATGTCCCCCATGCCTGGTGAAAATCTTTTCCAAAGGGATACCGTTGTCAATATGTAAGGAGTAATTTGGAATTAGTCCAATGATTTCATTACCTAAATCAATAGAATAATGCTGGCCATCAACCGTCATTCCAATAAACGTGTCTGCGCCCAATGTGATACTTCGAGGGTCACTGTTGTCCACCAATATTCACATGGTGTTGTCTTCTAGGGCAACTAGGGGTGTCTGATGTAAATACAAATCTTGTTGTTGGAGATGATAATTTAAATGTATAAAGGCATCTTGTTTTTGAGATTCTGTCCTCGCTTCATTTTTAGGGGAATTGTAAATTGTCGCACCTGTCCTGGGATGGTAACATCTTCTCTCACTGAACTTCAATCACATATGGCACCAGTTTATCTGACTGGATTGCTTTCTCAGTGTTGTCAAAGCCCATGGGGTGACCCCCAGTCAGGACCAGGATTTGTTATTAATTAGGGCCAAATTAATTGTGAATTGATTTAGAATGTCACTACCTAAGTAAAAGGTGAGGGGACATCTCTCACAACCCAACAATTATGTTCTATGCTTTTGTCGACCAATGGACATTTTTAGCAAACACAGGCAGGCAATGTCTGGAATTTGGAGTTTCCAGGACCATTTCCCACGTCTCAATCTATTTAAATGTGCGAATGGTGTGATCTTTTGGGAGTTTCCTGAATAATGCCTCGCTGATGAAGCTTCTTCCGTTATTCAGGCATACTCTGGTGAGAACAGGCTCCTCCCTCTCATTTACCTGAATGGGGAAAAAATGCTGTTTACCCTTTATCTAGATGGCGGTCATACTTAGAGCTGGTTGTTCATGATCTTTACTAATGGTTTTTGGGTTTTCCTCTGATTTTGAACCAGTATAACATTTCACAGTATTCCCTTCCAGTGTGGAATCCAACTTAAAACAGGGAGAAAGGTTGATTTTCAAGAATGGAGAAGGGTTGCCATCATCAGTTTGTTCTGCTACAGAGATGACGGTGATGTCTGGGACTTGATTGTTCCTAAAATGGAATTCTATTTAGTCGGATCGTTATTCAATGATGTGGCATGTGCCATTCAAACTCACATAATTTGTGCTCTTGTTTAATTTAATTGGCCGGCTAGTCTGGGTCCAGAGGACCTTGGTCACACAGTCAATCAGGGGTGACAACCTCCAAAGGAGGTCATTCCCCAAGAGACAAGGTGTGTCCTCTGGAGTCACGATTATCACTGGGTGTTGCACCCTATGTCGCCCAATTTGTATCTCCAGATACACAGTCCCTTTGACAGAAATATTCCCATGAAAGTTTAGGAGTTGTGTGTCTGGGAATGGGTTTGAGGGAAATTAGGTGACTCTCCCACATTCCTGAATTTAGTTTGGACAGGAGGGAGGCTGGGATCCAGTATCCACCGGTGCTGATAATGCACACTGACACTGAACCTTGATGGAAGCATACAATCTTCCTTCTCTCTCCTAAATGGGGCAAAGAAAATGTGGATTCTGTGCCAGCTTGGTGGTTAACTTTTTATATTAAACCCCGGCACTGTGTGATCTTGGACAGTTTTCTGTATCAGAGTCTGGGAATCTGCAAAAAAAGATTTTGAACCCAGAAACATGTGGGATTGGGACATCTCCTTTTTTCCCCGATTCTTTGCTGTCCCCCTTTTCCTGGAGACAGTTACCCAAACCTGCTTGGGGGAAGAATGGCTCTGGTATTTTTGGGTCCTCTAGGTGACATTGTTTCGGTTGACAAGCTTCTTGCTCTGTGTCAGTTTCCATATGTACCCCATCAAAATCAAGGTCTCTTGGGACCCATTTTTCCATGGGAGCGACCCCTCCTTCTGTTAAAGAGAGGACTTTCTTCCCTGAATCCTCCAGG
This sequence comes from Ambystoma mexicanum, assembly GCF_040938575.1. Classification (NCBI taxonomy): domain Eukaryota; kingdom Metazoa; phylum Chordata; class Amphibia; order Caudata; family Ambystomatidae; genus Ambystoma; species Ambystoma mexicanum. The sequence goes on along the minus strand of NC_090929.1, from coordinate 1,524,749,713 downwards.
AATTATTCTCCTTTAAAATAGTTGATGCAGACTTCCTCCACAAAGTGGGTTGTCTTTGGTTCCAACCTTTTGGGGGTAGAAGATTCATGTTCAGGTTCAGAGGTTTCCAGGGGGTTTGTTCTGTTAGGAGGGAAAGCTTCCTCTAGGGCTTCACATCTCCCTTCCACCCGGGCCCCCTCCTCTGTAACTTGTTGATTGTCAGAGTTTTCTTCCTATCATTGCCCCTCCAGGGCACCAGACCCAGGTGTTGAGTTATTCAGGGCAGCAGTTTCCATTGAGGGTTCTGCTGAGCCCTCAACATGTGACCCATGTCATGGGTTAATTGTTGGACTTGTCGCTCCAGTTGTGACATTTTTTCTGGTTGGTAGAGAGGTCTTGATTCATACATTTGCTGCTCCGGCAAAGGGTAGCTGTCCCTTCTCCTGGAGTAGCTTGGGTATTGAGAGTTTCCCTGATAACCTTCCATCCTATGTCTCACTTCTCCCAGATTTGGGAATCTATTGTCCGGAAGCAGGGAGAGAGAGGAGGATAATTCTGGAAATTGGGGTTTGAAGGGTATCTGAGGAAGAAGCTTAGGTTTGGGGGTGGAGTATTTCTTCCCTCCTAAGGGAGGTTTTGAGGGAATCTTTTAGGGAAGTTTCCGGGGCAGTACCTACCTGGTTGGGCCCCCCTTTCTGTGCTGGATGAGTATAGACAAACCCCAAGATGGGTCTGTTACCCTTGTATCTCTGACTGATGTAGGTGTCAAAGTCAGAAGGAGTGCTGGTCTTGTATTCTGCCTCACTACCACCTGATTGGGTTGGATCCGAAGGTCTCCTCTGTCTCTTGTTCTGCTTGTGGAAGATGTATTTTTAGGTCCCCCCCGGTCTCCAAGTCCAATGGGGGGATATTTTTCACCTGCGCTACCTTTGCAGCGGCAGGTGTGTTGGAATGTTTGGGGTGTTTCTGGTTGTTCTTATTTTCAGATGGGTTTTGGACCTCATAGATCCTGGTGGCCTGTTCTATCATCCAATCCAAGGTCATACGCTCATGGAAATCCCTTACTAATTGGGTCATTATGTATATTGGGAGAGCATGAAAATCGGTGTTGATGAACTCCCAGCTGTTGGTGTTCACCCGCCGAGAGGTCAGTGCAAATGTTTGTTTCAGCTGCTGCATGAAATCTATAGGTCATCATTTGGTCATAAAGCTCTAGATGCTCCCATACCTAGTACTTTGCATTCTTATGGTAGGGCGTCATGAAGCTTTTTATGGCTTTTATCTGCTGAATTGGGTCTTTCAACAGGCCTTTCTTCTGTTTGGCAGCCATCCTTTTCCGCTGCTCCAGAGTCCACTCATTCTCTGACTCAGAGCTGCTACTGTTGGTGGTCCATTCCCTGTCTTCTAGGTACTCCCTACCTCTTTGAGACTGGGAAAACCACCCAGAATTGCGGGCTATGGAATTGTATCTCCTGTGGTGCTGTGGGCTATCAGGATCATTTCCCTTATACTCCCCTATTTGCACCATGGAGTATTCATCCTCCTCATCCCTCGTTCCAGGGATGGTGGCAAATTACCTGAATATGTGGAGGTTATTAAGATGTTCTTTTGAGGCCTAAACTCTGGTTCTTCTCTTTCTGTAGAGGGGGAACAGTTCGTCCCTTTGTAAATTCATTTTCTGCCAGTCCAACTCCCTGATCATTAAATCATAGGAGTCATCCTGGTCAGAAGTACATGCTATGGTATTTTTAAATTCCCAGAGCCCACTGGTCCGTTGACCTTCCCTTCTACTTGGTAACCCCAAAATCTAGAACTCTGTTTTCTTTGCATTTCATAACTCAGTGTACCTATACATCCTGCATTTTTCTTCGATACATATCATTATTGTGCTATATAGTGTATATACCTTCTGTGCATATCACTGCTTCTTCTGCTTTTGAATTAAGCTACTATCTAGATCTGTATTAACATGTATTAAATGCACTTGTATTTTGCAACTTACCATATAACTTCAAGAATGCGCTCAGATGCCCTTGGGCTTGGTGCGCTATATAAATAAACAAAATTCAAATACAAATACAAACCCTGAGCACTCATTGATGTCGGATAAGGACTGGCTTTAAGTCCAGTGCCATCATGTTTCCCTCTTCTTGAGAATTGGTATGCATGAAGTCAGCTGCATTCTGTACATATGATGTGATGAGTTGGCTTTAGGTTTCTGGTAATGAGGTCATCACTCCGTAATTGGAGGTTGCTTTTCCCCGTCGGGTGCCTCAAAGCCTGTTTATATTTGGCTATTTCACTTTACAATCTCTCACTTTTGTTTTTCTCAGTCCCTATCTCCTGGTGTTATGCAGAGGCCCTGAGTTTTCAATTCTGACACCAGTGCTTGAGTGGGTTCTAGCACTTTATTTTGTGCCATTAATTGGTCTCTCAGTCCCCTGTTCTCTTCACAATGGGGCTAATGTTCCTTCTGTGAGGATTGTATCGCTGTGCATATTCAGAGAGTTTCTTTTTCTCTAGACTAATCTCCTCCTTTTGTGCAATTTTGATCTGTGTTGTCTTCTCGAGGTGAATCTCTGCTTGACTCACACATTCTGATAATTGTGCATTTTGTAACCTACTGGCAGTCATTTCCTTAGAACCTGACTCACTTTTCTCCAAGTCCATCCTAAACTGATGCACTTCCTGACATAAGGCACTATTCTCTTGACTTCATTTGTTATTTTCTTCGCTCAACTGCTCTCTCTGCTGTTTCAAGGTGTTAACATCTTGGTGCATCTCATCAAACTCAGCCTGAGTATCAACCCCCTTAATAACTAACTGGCTGTTTTCAGCTTTCAGTTGTTTTAAATTGTGATTGAAATGTAAAAATGTCCTCTAAGCAGGCTCTATTGTGAACAACCTGCTAATTTAATTTGTGGTGACTTGTGCTAAGATTTTTAACACATTCTTTATACTCCCCTTGCAGTGCAGAAAATTGAGCCAATCGCTCTATATTTTCTTGCTGCTGTGTTTTCAACTCATCATTTAGCTGTTCGGTAATAGCTCTACATTTTGGCTCTGTTGCACTTTCGCTTCTAATTGTTTCAGCTCATTCTGGGCTTGATTCAAAAGCTTGGTCTGGTTTTGCATGGAGGACACACTATCCTGGTGTCTTTCTTCCATGATCAGCATATGGAAATATATGTATGCTGTGAGGTGAGCCATTTTAATTTGCTCATCTTTGCTGGTTTGTGTCATGTAAAAGTTTGTCAGGGCCTGATTAAACAGCCCATTATCCTGCCACATGTCAACATTTGCAAAGGTAACCTCCTGCATCATTCTGGCTTGACACATTTCATGTTCTTGTTCTACCCATTTACCTTTAATAAACAATTTGGATAGGAGGTGCTTCCTGGCCATATTGATTTGTACGGTGCTCATTCTGAAATGCATTCTGCACCTTAAATACACTCTATGCAACAGCAAAAATCTCAACCCTGTTCCTGCTTATTTTCCACTCACAATGACAACTGAAACTCAACACCATATATACACCACCCTGGAACCCAGGGTACAGGTCTTCATGGCACCTTCAGAATGCAACACAACTTTTCTTTCCACTGCAATGCAATTACACCCAAATGAATAGTCTGCTGCTACTGCACTGTCGTAGTGAACACTCTCAACCAAATCCCAGTCACAAACCCCTAGCTTTATAACAATTTATTAGGCGGTCACTCTCAACTGAGGGAGTTCCTCCGCTTCCCCAAGCAAGGTGGCGCTCAACCAAAGTGCTTATACAGGTTCAACTTTATTGAGGCCTCCAACCTATTTTGCAGCACCCTGGAAAATACCCTGTGTACCAACAATGTGCTAGGAACCAGGCTGGTGTGTAGTATTTATACAATTCATTTAAGGTTTGACAAAGAAGAATAGCAACCAAAACATCAGCCAAAAATGCTGTGGCACTACACAATGTCACAATTTCAAATTACTTCCACCAATTAGCTTACTTGTATTTCTAATGAACTTACAGATACTACAACACACAGGTAACATTTAGAGACTATACATCAAACACACAAATAGGATCTCTTGCACATTAGCAATTATGAAATGTGATCAACGCCTTTTGATTGCTTGGGTTTTCACAATGCTCTTCTCTTCCAGCAACCCCCACCCACAGGCATCAGTTATATATGATTTCTTCATTTGAAGGCAGAGTACAGGGAGTGGGAATACCGTAGCAAAATCAGCAGAAGTAAGTGTTTGTTCCTTTGTTCCCAGTGGAAATGCAACTCCAGGGGTAACCCTCCATAGACCACATTTTCTGAGTGCAGTGTCCAATGAAGGCGCAGCTAGTGAGGGCTACATTGCTTGTCCCCTGTGGTACAGATGGGTAAATAAACTGACTCAGACAACAACCTACCTGGTCCTAATGTACTGAACCATTCAGGCCCAACTCAGGGCTGGATGGAATCTTCAGGAAGAACAAAGGACAGACCTCTCATGACTTGAGGAATGGACAGGGCAGGGGAGATAACTAAAAAGTAAAGGAAAAGAAACATGTGGAGTAACTGTACTTTTGAGGGATAGAGAGAGAGAGAGCAACAAGCAAGGGTGCATATTCCATTGGGGATTTGGCCCCATGCAAGATTGGAGTTTGAGTAAATTCAACAACTGGGCTGCATATGTCAACAGAGGCCTAGCATTTTCCATGAGCCCTGAACCACTTGATTGGTACAGCCCAGGAACTCATAGGCCTGCATACATGTAACCTGACAGAAGGGCAGAGAAGGTTGACCCAGAAGATGGAAGCCGTGGTCCATGTGAGGGGTTCTGCCAGGGCAAAGATCACAAATAAATTGGGTGAGCCCAGGAGTCACAGCTCCCAGGATACATATATCAGGGCTTGCCGATGAAGGGCCAAAGTACCCGGCATCGAGACCAGGGCAGCCGGGTGAAGAGGTCCAGTGCACTACCTTCTATACTGAAGAGTTGAAGGGACTGGGGAGGGTCTGCTCCTCTCTGCCGCAAGATGGAGTTCACAGCCCCTACCCCTAAACTCACCTGAGGAACATCATGAGGTGCCTATGGAGCTACAGTGAGTGTGGCACCCCACAAGGGGTATAGGTAACCTCCAGAAGAGAAACCTTTGCACCGGGCTGGTGGTGTTGATTGCCGCAAATCATGTGGGGTAATGTCATATGAAGAGATCTGTCCTGGGGCCCACTCAAAGGAAGAAAAACGGCATGGCTCCATAAAGAGTGCAGCATCTGCAGGTGGGGTAGCCTCTTAGCAGCATGGAGGGGCAGGCCAATCCCAGAGATAACCAGCTCAAAAATACTTTGCCTACCCTACACGATCTACAGGGTTATTTAGGTATGGTTGACTGAAGCAGCCACACCCCTGTACATACAATGGAAATACATGTAGTTATTTATGTATTAACCTATATATAATTATTACATGTATATAGTTAATTATGCATTTAAGTACTTGTTTCTTGTTCTTGTATGCTCCTGTCAGCTGTTTAGTCACACCGGCAGTAGGACTATAACTCCCCTGAGCCGTGTAGTTCTTTCTCCTACTTAATTCATTGCCAGGCGCGTCAGCGTGGCTTGTCGGTTGGGGCCAAGTCTGCGTAAGTCCGCAAAGGATATGCTGGAGGCATCCCTGTTACTTTCATTTTTCTGCTAATTTGAACGCAAGGTAATTCTACTTTTTTCTAGGATTTTAGATTCATTTCTCATTCCTTGGATTCTGTTTGATACGTTTTGCCTGAAGATGGCAGCACAAAGTGTGGTAGATAAGGGAACTTCCACCCTGCATATAGCACTGTTTTTTAGTGATCTAAAGTGTGCTTGTCCCTAAGAGGTAAAAACATATATTAATACCCTATATTATTATAGACTAGATACTAAACATGAACATTTCCTTACTTAATACATGCTCATTGGACAAATCAGCGGCAGATGTGCGTAATTACATTCTGGATAATGAGATAGATATCATGTGTATTACAGAATCATGGTTGCAGGACTCTAGTGGCCCCAGCATTGATTTGGCCACCCCGGATGACTACATATTTTTTGGTCATATCGAGAAATAGGTAGAGGCGGAGGAGTGGCAATTATAGCTAGGCGAGAATTTCCCTTTTTTCAATCACCTGTATTGTGTGAAGGTTGTGAAATTGTACATATAAAAAACACTCCCATACCTAATAACTGCCTGGATGTTATCTTGCTATATCGCCCCCCCCTCATTATATGCCTACTTCTATAGAAGATATGTCACAGATTCTGGCTAATACAAATTAATCAGATCGATCTACGATCATTATAGGTGCCTTCAATAGACACATAGGAAGGTTTAAGACCCTGATGAATCAGATCTAGAGCTATTACGCCGCCCAATTTCGCCGCATCCTGTTTTTAGCATCTAGTATTTCGCCGTATTTCGTTTTAGAATTGTTTAACTATTTCTTTTTTTAAATTTTAGAAAAACTTGAAAGAGAAGTAAATGTGAAACGCTTTTAACTTGTGTTACAAAAATCCTGGTCATTAAATTACGTGCCAGAAACCTTTTTCTGCTGCTTTCCTACACGTGCTGCCTGGGTAGATATACTACACTTTCCAGCAGCCTTGTAGTTGCTGCTGCCTCATTTGCTCAAACCCGGCGCAAACGCGCCGGCGCGAATGGGGCAAACCGGTCTGTGCCGGTCCGTGGCCGGACGTGTCGGCGTTTCGGGTGAGTTCTGTTTCACTTCTATGGAAACTAACTTTATACCCCTCAACATTACTACCAAGCTTCCACTAAGTTTGCATAACGCCACGCAGCTCAACATTACTGCTCGCTCAACGCCGCCTAATTCATTAGGCACACCCTTAGAAAAACAACAGTTAGATTACACCAACCCTAAGCCTCAGCCAGATATTTCGAATTATAACAAAGGAGGGGCTCACACCATATCCCATCCCATTGGCACCCTGAATTGTATGCTGCTCAATACAAGATCCTTAATTAAGCATGCTCATGAAATCTCTACTTACATTGATGGCCATAATCTCGATATTTGTGCCATCACGGAAACCTGGGGCACTGCGGAATCAGGACCTTCATTACAGCTTGCCATCCCAGAAGGCTATTGCATGATTAGGCAGGATAGAGAATCCGGAAGGGGAGGTGGGGTGGCCTTTATCATAAGGAAATCACTATCTGCTTGGAAAATTAAGGATCACCTAATGGAAGGAATTGATTTCCTCCACATAAAAATTGGGATGAACACAAAAACCACAGTGAATATGGTTTTTATTTATCGGCCTCCCTCTTGTCAAGGTAATTTCTGCACAGAACTTGCTGGCTACTAAAACCTAATTCACGCTTTATTGTGTTAGGCGATTTTAATTATTGGCTGGGTCACCCAGATGACCAGACAGCACTGGAACTTGCGCAATCCTTTTCTGATCTGGGCTTCTCTCAAATAGTGCAGGTCCCTACTCACAATTTGGGACACACCCTTGATTGGGTAGCTGTTATTAATAGCCCTCACCATGATGTCTTTGTATCACCATGCCCATGGTCGGACTATGATGCAGTTCATTTTTCTATTACTATACCATTTGTTTCTAAAGTCCAAACAGTTCGCTCGGTGACTGCTACATATCGCAATACCAAGCTGTTAACCTCGGATAAAATTGAATCCCTTTCTTCTCAGACCTTACATATCCGAGAGACAGATAATCTTGACATTCTTACCAAGAAAATCTGTTCTAATCTTAAACTAGTGGCAGACTCTCTCGCTCCCATAAAAGACAAAAAGAAACCGATTGAAAGGAAACTCACTAATCCTTGGTTTTCGCCCGAACTTCAATCTCTTAAAGCCCTCTCTCTCAAACTATTCTATTTTTGGAAAGCCAATCAATCTTCCACAGCACTCTCCAACTATAAGGAAGCTGCAAAAAATTACAAAAGGGCGATTATTGATGCCAAGAAATCCTACCTGGATTCCAGAATCTCCCAGGCTATATCGAACTCTAAGGAACTATTTAAAATATTGAAAGAACAAGAGTCCGTCCCAGAACCGGCACTATCCGCCATTATTAAAAACGACGAGTGGTGTCTGGATATTCAGACAGCCATGGTTAATAAATTGGACGGTATCCGGGAATCTATAGCATCCAAAAAAGCAGCCTCTGACACATCAGATTTCGACATAGTTAGTAACACCTTCATCAGGGATCCCAATATCCCCATCTTTGATTTTACACCTATATCAGAGGAGGAGTTGGCTTCCATTATTAATAAACTTAAGCAACCAACTGCACAGGGGATCCCTGTGCTTCGACAATTATCAAAACCTGTCCCCCCTCTCTTGTTCAAGCATATGTAAATTTGTAAATGCCTCGTTGCAGAACTGTTCGGTCCCAGACGATTTGAAACAAGCGTGGGTTACTCCCTTACTGAAAAAACCCAGCTTGGATCAAAACGTCCCTACAAATTATAGGCCCATAACTAACACTCTTTTCTTGCTTAAGATACTGGATCGAGTAGCATATATTCAAATAGCGCAACATCTAAATGCCCACCCTATTCTTAATCCTTTTCAGTCAGGATTCAGACAAGGGTTTGGTACGGAGACCTCGCTTCTTGACCTTAAGTCACAGTTACTACAAAGAATGGACTCTCAAAAGATTGCTCTGTTGATCTCCCTAGATCAATCGGCAGCATTCGATCTCTTCGATCATGCCATATTAGCAGACAGGCTCATGTCAGTAGCTAACTGTTCGCAGGCCGCTACCAACTGGATACTTTCATTCCTATCCAACAGGTCTAGCAGGGTATGTGCCAACAATGCCAAAGCACCTGCAATTCAGACATTGTTTGGAGTTCCACAAGGTGCCAGTTTGTCGCCTTGCATCTATAACATCTTCATGTCTCCTTTCTTTGCCCACCTGGCCCATGAGGGCATCCTCTTTTCCAACTATGCAGATGACACTCAATGTGTCATCCCTCTTACAGGCCAGCATTCGGAGGATGAAAAAGAACTTAATCGCATCTTTGCTATGATAGAAAAATGGATGATGTTGAATAATCTTGCACTCAATCGCAGCAAGACAGAACTCATGGTTGTAGGATCTGATAACATCATAGCCAAATTAGACTCAGCTTACAAACATTTCCAGCTGGGAGATGCTCTAATTTCCACTCTCCCCAAGGTTAAAATCCTAGGCGTGGTTTTGGATCAATCACTCAAGATGAATACTTATGTGGCCAGTACCGTTTCTTCCGCCAACTATTATATTAAATTGTTAGCCCATCTGCGTCCATACATCTCCCAATCCATGGCTGAGACCATCGCCCGAGCCATTATCGGCTCCAAACTAGACTACTGTTGTAGCCTATTAGGAGGCTCCAGTAAAAAAATCATCAAACGCCTTCAGGTGGTTCAGAACGGAGCTGTTAGAGTTGTATCTGGTCTTGCATACAGGGTACATATCTCGGAGGCACGTCGAGCACTACACTGGCTGCCCGTTGAATCAAGAATCTCCTTCAGATTTATGGTCATCACTTTTAAATGCCTTCAGGGCAAGATGCCCTTCTACCTGCAAAGGTACATTGGAATAAAATCTTCTGCCAGAAACCTTCGGTCCAACAACCAGAACCTGCTCCAGCAGCCCAGAGTTAAAGTTTAAAAAGGCACAATGTGGTGCTTTTGCCTCAGCTGCACCGGCGCTTTGTAACACTCTGCCTGACCAACTGAGAAATTCATCATCCCTGAATACATTCAAGAAGGGCCTTAAAACCTTCCTCTTCAAATAGTTGCCCCTGGTTTTCAGTTACTTTTTCCATTAAATCGTTCAGCCTCTCTATCTCCCTTTTCTTCTATGTTTTTGTCTGCGCCCTCACACCTATGGGTTTATGGTGCGCCATACAAATGCTATAAAGTAAAGTATTACTGCAAAATAACCAGTTTATGGTATTGAATAAAGAACCTACCCATAAACTGGGTAATATCCTTTATTGGGTGGCAGTTAAAAATCTACCTGTTGCCACTCTGACAATGGCACCTTGTATTTGGTCAGATCATGTCTTTATTACTTTTGAGGCACATCCCCTCCACCTTTTGTATACAGCAGATGTAGAATTATAAATGCCACATCATATCATATTGGTATAGGAGGTGTCATTACTTATGTGGGGTGGCAATTATTCTGTTGTGAATAAGCTAGACGACGTTAAATGTCCGGGGATGATTTGTTAAGTTGAAATTGCAGCCTGGCAGAGGTCACCAAAGAGAAGTGGCTGACCACCAGGGCCATCCCTGGCTCCTCTTCCTGGGTGGATATCACTGGGTAGGCAGGAGGGTCTGGTCCGTTGAACCACCCAGAAGGTCCCTCAATGTGGATCAGACCCTTAGAAGTGGAATCATGCCATTGTAGATAGATAGAAAGAACAGAGTTTATTCAGATGGCTAGTAGTTTGATGTAATAAAGTTTGTTTATGTTTAATAAAAGAACAAGGGGTCCCCTTTGGAAAGAGAAAGATCCATCCTGTTGTCGCTACAGCTGTAAAGGTTAAACTTCAGGGGGTGTCCCATCTCGTGTGACATAGAAAGGGTGAACATGTGTTTCTAATTTGCACATTGCCTAGCACTTCTCTTGTTACAGCTGGTCTGTGGGGTTAGGGTGGGGGTGGTGGAGGTCGAAAGAGCATGTGAACCGCTAGACCAGGGCAGCAAACTCCAGTTCAATACAAAGCAGGGAGCCTTAAGTTCAGCACCTCAGTCCTTTGGATGTGTTGCAGTCAGAGGTCATGCTGTAGTAATTGCTCTGTAGTTAAAACGTCTGGATGCCATCTGCTGGTTAACCACACAGTCAGGTATCAGTTTGAGTGTAATCATGAAGCATGGAATAGTTTAAGAGAACAAACTGGAGCCCTCATGATTCATTAACTGTATGCCCCTCCTCCCCCTGGCAGGAAGTACGGGATCAGCCAAAACAGACAAAATGTCACACATCCTCTCCGTAGGCAAATGGGCTATTTTCAGAGCTCAGCGGCTTGTAGAGGCAGGTATGTCAGACAAACTAGTTCTGAAAAAAGGATGCTCTCATTCCAATCATCAAATTCATCAGTAAAGGCAGGCAATGCCTAAACAGGCATTCTGTAGGCCAGGTGTAGACAGACAACAGGCAATGATATGCAGGATCCCTGTAATGCACTCCATAGCGCCTTGTTAACAAAATACTTACGGGTCAGCAGGAAAATCACAAGAGTCACGAGAACATGTACGTGCAAGGCTCCATACAAGGAACTGTGACCGCATGGGCAGATGAGTCTTCCAGCTATTGTACATTTACTGTCACATACAAAAGACTACCAGAATATGGATAACTTCTGTGCTTCATTGTTATGCAGTACCCTTTGGGAACACCACGCACAATTAAGACTACAAGTGACACTACAAATTCATCTTTGGTACAAGCCTGTACTGCACAGTAAAGTGGTAGCGATGGCTGAGCAGCCAGACTTATCTCAAGAGCAAGTGAGCAGTATCAATAGTTACACAAAGGGCAGCAATTACTATGATTCAAACAAACACTGACTCAAGGTTTCTGAGTAAAAGAATATACATTTATATACACATCAGTTGTATAACATCTGACTAAAGTAAAGCAGTTGAAAAATCACACTCTTAATACACCACACCACTCCCAATATATTCTGGACAAGTTAAACTCAAAATGAAATATGAGCAAAATGGCACTCCAGTAATTTAAAAAGGGAGGGAAAGACAACGTTAGGTAAAACATTGAGCAGTACCAACAGGTAAGTAAGCAGGGCAATCTAGAAAGAGGAACTACAGTGATGGAATCAAATCAAAAAGGCTTAGGGCTAAAATCAAGAGAACAAAAGTCTTTTGCTCAAGATCACACAGTTCAGGGTAGTTTGCGGTTAAGTCTTTGCCAAGAGTCCCGGACGAAGTTGGTCAGCAGAAAAGTTAGTTTAAAAGAGAAGAAAAGGACAAGCCCTCGGATTGGCGAAAGGTTTCACACACCTTCACCGTGGCTGGACAAAACTAACAACCAGATTTGTACAATACCTTTAAATGGAGAAGAAGTTGTAGCTGAGGCGGACATTCCTGGCAGTTCCTGCAGGCTCAAGGTTCCTGAAGCGACTGTTGGACTGACATGAAGTAGGAAGACTGGAGGGTCCTGCACTGCCCAGGGAAGAAACCTGCAGCAGAGCAAAGCAACAAATAAAAGGTATGCTCCTTAAAACCAAAGCCGGGTCCGACCTTCCTGGCTATCCAGTTCACTGTCGCTCTGTACAGCAAATTCGAATAGAGGAGGGAGTCCTGGCTTGCAGTTTGGCCGAACTTGTTGGTCCCACCAGCTCAGGGGAAGAAGATTCCTGGTAGATCTTTTCTGTTGTTGCAGCTTGAAGATTCGGACCTGCGGTTCAGTCGTTGTAGGGGTCCTCTTCTGTCAGCTCCTCATCGGTTCTTTCGTTCCAGTGGCGACTCTAACTTTCCAATCCCAGAGACCTACTTTTTATGCAGTTTTCCCCCATTCACACAGCCTGGCTGTCAATCATGCAGCAGGGTGGCTGTCCCACCGGGACAGTCACCTAGCCAATCAAACCGGAGTGTGACTTGGGATATCAAGGGAACCCATGGTAGGGGTCCTAAAATCCCTCCCTCCCATCCTGCCTACCCAGACTTTCAGATGCCTAAGGAGGGCTTCTGTGGAGAAGCCGGCGAAAAGACGGTGAACTAAGGAACCAAACCTGATTTGTTGCACAGAGTAAAATACGAGAAAGCCATTTCCAAAAAGAAATGTTGAATAAACCCAGCCAGAACCGTATAAAAACCTATATGGTCTAGCAGGTTTAAGTTCGAGGCTACCAGGATAGCCTAAAACAATACCAAGATTATTTAAGATAACCGCGGTAGGAAAAATAGGGTAGTTACCACTTCCACCAGCCAAGTCTTGATGAGAAGGGAGCGAAACAGTGCTCCAAGAGAAACAGACAAAAAGGGATAAGTATTAACCCTTTCCAGTACTCTATGTAAGATAGCGGGTACTGGGTCTGTGGATTTTAAAAGACTAATAAAGTTAATGGCAACTTTACATGTTCTGGGAGACGGTAGTCATGGCAGTCCTATTAGCGCCATGACTAGCACCATGACTAGCACCATTACTGGTACGGTGTCCGCCCTCGTTCAATGGGGACTTACTGGTCTAGTCCGACCTTTGCGGGACCCGTAAATCCCCATTGAAAATGTCAATTCCCATTTGAGCGCCCATAGGGCTCAATGGGAAAGGGGAGGGTGCTAATAACGGTACTGTAAATTATGGTACCATTATTAGCTCTAAAGTCCCTTTGCGGATCCCGTCCATAACGCCTGGTAAAAGCAGGCGTTAAGGACGGGGCCGCAAAGGGACCTCGTAGTAAGGTGCAAAGGGTTTACCGGCACCCAAGTCCTTAACGGTGCCCGCTATCTCTTTGCGCCCTACTCGGAATGAGGCCCGTTGTTTATTAGTAGGTGGCTGACATGAATGTTTTGGCAATATATACAAACAAGTTAGTGTGCCTTTTTCAGTATCTAATCATTTGTATCAACACAAATATTTTCAACCCTAATGAGTCAGAGAGCGAGGAGACAAATAAGCAGAAACAATTGTTAAACACAGGGCAGTTTTCATTACTGTGTCGTCATTTAAGAAATAGTACAAACAATTTCATAGCAAGGGGAGCAGAAAATCAAATCTATGTTCATGAAAAATCTACCTGCGAAACAGACTTTGACTAAGCATTCTTGTGCTTTATTACATGGCCTGCGGCAGCGGCCATGTAATTATGGTTAAGCTGCTAAACCCATAGGAAGAACATTTTTTCGGTGTCTTATAACTGCTCTCCCTGGACGAGTCCTCACCAAACTTTGCAAAAAAGTATATGGTCCATTATGAATTTTACTGCTAAGTTTGGTGAGGTATGGTCCGGAGGGGCAAATTTATAGGGGGGGTCCCACATTTTTTTCTTTTTTCCCATAGACTGAATCGAGAAAACATTTCCGTCACACCTACAGCCCAAACCGATGGAGGGATTTTCACCAAATGTGTGGCAGGAGTGGCGGCTTGGTCCCGAAAGTGTGCTTTTGTAAATTTGGTGACAATCCGTCTAGTACTTTTTTTTTAAATTACCAAAAAGTGGGTCTAAAAAAATTAGTGATATCTATGTACGCTCCGCGGACACACTTCCCTGTTCGCTCCGCGGCAGGACACCAATTGGATAATTGGCTTGCGACGTGTTCGCTGATTGGTTGGGGTAAAGCGTGAGGTGCGTAAGATTATTGGAACTGCCCGCCATCTTGGATTCGCAAACAGCGGCCTGTGTCCACGGACATTGCAGTAAAAACATATTTAAAAACACAACATTGCACTTGTCAAACTTATCAAATAGTCTCTGGGGAGATGAGGGGTGATGAGGATGGGATGGAATATGGCTGCAAGAAGCAAAATAATTGGTGTTTTTTGCCGCGAAAGTCCGTCAACAGTTCATATGTTCGCCAACAGTCCTGTGAAGTTCACGGACACATCTGCATTGCAGGGTTGCTGAAAAGCAGTTCTTGGATGGCTTATAACTTTGGCGCCACTTAATGAAACTGCATGACATTCCGCAATTATAGTCCCGACCTGATCCCGAATGTTTTTGCAAAGTTTGGTGGGATTCTGTTAAGAGGGGAAAATTAGAGGGTGGTCTCAAAATAATGTAATGGCTTATAAATGAGGTGCCATTTGACGAATCTGCACTTAATTTGGCAAACTAGTAATACATATAGATATAAATGTTTTTGCGAAGTTTGGTGGGATTTTGTCAAGAGGGGGCAAAATTAGATGGGGGTCCCAAAATAATGTAAAGGTTTATAAATGAGGTGCCGTTTGGCAAATCTACACTTAATTTGGCAAACTGATAGTACATATAGATATGAATGTTTTTGCAAAGTTTGGTGGGATTTTGTCAAGAGGGGGCAGAATTAGAGGGGCAGTCCCAAAATATTGTAAAGGCGTATAAATGTGGTGCCATTTGACAAATCTACAAAAAGGTTTGGAAAAAGATTATAGATCTAGATATAAATATTTTTGTAAAGCCTGAATGGATTTTGTCAAGTGGGGACTAGGTTATATGATGATTGTATGTGCATAATTTGAAACTTTTGAAAAAATAAAACATGGGTGGATTTCCAGCAAACTTGTGTAAGGAGCATTGAGAGGGACCTGAAAGCATGGTTTTGCAAATGTGCCTGTGTTTTATTTTTACAAAAAATAGTGATTGTGTGGGTCATGGAATAAGGTCACGATCTGGACTATCTGGCTACTGGCCATGACCACAAGGGCCAAAACATGGGGTTAAAGTGGCCATGTCCACCTGAGACTGGCTTTGTGGTAAAGTTATTTGAAATTGGGATAGATTTGAAATGGAAGATACATGTGCTTGTGGTAATATGGTCATAGAGTTCTCTTTTTGCCTTCTGCAGGCTGCAATGGAAAGCGAAGAAGGGCCCTGTATGGAACCCCGCCTTCCCTTTCCATGGTGGCCATCTTGGAAAAGGATTTTACTTCCTACATCAGGAGGCGTCCTGGTGTAGGAAGAAAAATCCTTTTTTTAGCTTTGAGAACCTAGGGTGCTAAAAGCCTCCATCCCCCATTACACGGGCTGGAATGGGGGATAATAGTCCAGAGACCTCGTTATCCACCCTCGCTTTGCTTGGGCTGATAACTTGGGCTTCCGAGTCGGTATCCACTGTTCCAGTCCCAGGAATGGAGAATGAACGCCACAAAATTCCCATTAGCATAACACAAAATGCAGAGGGAAATGTTGGAAAATCTTAATGATTCTATGCACTTTACTGAGAAATATAAAGTAGATGGAGTCTATACTTTTTTTTAGTTCTATTTTTTAACTGTGAAAGGTGGTTCCTAAAGGAACATTTCTTTTGTTGTTTTTGGATGTATTTTTTTTTTTGGCAGGAGAGCTAAGATGAAAAGGTGGGGAGGGAAATGAGGGAAGAGGCACCAAACACTAATATGGAGCGGTAGGTGGACAGAGGAAAATGTTGCGCTTGTGTTATTTCTAAGGTAGTCGGCAGTGTTTCTCAGGCTCCTTGATTACAGCAGTGCTGGTGGCTCTTGGGGAGGAGGGATAGCATTAGCTGATGCCATTTTAAGATAAATAGCAGTTTTGCTAAAAGTATGTACTGTGTACTAGATTGTTAGTGGATAATGAGTAGGAATAGGTGTTGGAGCTGTGCAATGGGAATTTTGAAGTTGAAACTTCCTAGATCAGTAGAAAATGCAGTTCTGAACTGCCAGCGAAGCACAGATCTTATTGTGAAGTGCAGACGGGTTCTCGGACACGTGATCATGCCGTGCGCCAGCGTATGATCATGTGGCACTGTCCGGAAGGTCCGCAATGAAGTCAGATGTTCGTAGACGTCTACGGATGCAAAACTAGTTGAAATAGTTGTAAAAATAGTATAGAAATGTTAAAAATGATTCTAGAAGGTGTGAAATGGCAGAGTTGTAAGGTGACACTTTGTAAATTGGACACAAATATTGCTATTTGGGTAAATATGATATTAGTAGTTGTAGGAAAATAGCATGCACTGGTAAAAACCCATGAAATTCACTGACAAAAACTTTGTTAAAGGGACATTATGGCTAAATTGCACTAATAACAACCTATGAAATTCAATGAAAAAACTTTGTTAAAGGGACGTTATGGTTAAGTTGCACTAATAAAAACCTATGAAATTCAATGAAAAACCTTTGTTAAAGGGACGTTATGGTTACAAGTAAAACCCCAGAAATCACACCAGTTATGGTAAACTAAGCAACCATAACTCGCGCCACCACCGTACACTACTAAGGCTAACACCCAGGACATCAAAGATGACATCACATATGTCATGATGACATCACATGTGAAATGCATTTTGATGAAAAGTCTCTACAAGGAGTTGTGTTAATATTGTTGGTAACAAGATGTAAGGGGTGATAGGGAGACCTATCATGAACTAATTAATCTATTAAAGAATGTACTCATCTAAAATCATTCTATTGAAGTGTTGTTGTTAATACAAAAACCTAATCATATATAAACATAGGCAATGACTGCAGCATGCACCATAGAAGTACACTATTTATAATCTTGTCATTTTGGATAGTACAATAATGAATGCTACATTATCAGAGTTTTGAGTAATGTAAACATGTAATAACTAGCTAACAATTCAAGACTTACAACACTTGTGCTGGTAAAAACAATGCATATGAAGAACCACAATGCATATAAAGCAGAGGCACATACAGGGAAACTAAAGTAAGGAACAAAGAAACAGCATCATCAGAAAATGTTAATGACATTAAAGTTTATCTTCATGTATACAAATGAATTGTGTGTTTGAGGCCTGCTCATTTCCCCATGTATGTGCACCATGATCTGAGACCAAACCCTAAGGAAAGTACTTAAAGAACATATGACAAGGTTAACATCTAGATATATAGCACCTTTTTCAATTTTAATATTCTGACTGCCATTGAACACAACCACCTGGCATGTATATGTCAGTGAACAAAAACAAGTGGCCCAGATATGTGATGTCATCAGAGATGTCATCAATGACATTTGCGATGTCATCTTTGATGTCCTGGGTGTTAGTCTTAGCAGTGCACAGTGGTGGCGCGAGTTATGGTTGCTTAGCTTACCAACTTGGTGAATTTCTGGGGTTTGTCGGTTTTACTTGTAACCATAACGTCACTTTAACAAAGGTTTTTCATTGAATTTCGTAGGTTTTTATTAGTGCAACTTAACCATAAAGTCCCTTTAACAAAGTGTTTTCATTGAATTTAAATATAATTCTGGATTCACTAAAGAATATTTTGTTGCAAATATAAATCACGTTCTTTGTTCTTATTTAATTTGTATTTCACTTAAGTAAGTAGGAGTTAATTGCGTTAAACTGTACTCCCATTTGAGTAGAAATGAGTAGAAATGAGTTGATATAACCAGGATTTCACTCTCTAGTCTTGTTTATTTCATGTAAAAAACACATTTACTTGTTAGAGGTTATGATTTCATTTCTCATAATTGATCTAAGCACTTGATGGAAGACTTAAGGAAAAGCCCAAGACTGGAAAAGTGGTGGTGCAGTGGCATGCAGTCGACTGGTCTCTCTATTTGACACCCACTCACCCAGTGACACATGGCATAACTTCAAATATGACATCACAGTTTTCAATCTGTATTATTGTAGGTACAAAGAAGAAGCACGCTAAAACCTTTGATGTGTGTCTGGGGCTAGGAGTGCATAGCTAATAAAGCATGATGCTCAGGGCAGCACAGGTCTGATTAGTTCAAGTACCATCTTCCTCTTCAAGAGAAACGTTGTCTTCTAAATGTTTATCCATGAATGACACAACTTATGTTTCCTTCCAATGGTGGGTTATGCTCAAGGGATAAAGGGCTGAAATATCCTCAAGGGTTAAAGGGCTGAGTCAGCCCTACCCGAATTCCAGTCTCAGGCACTTGAGGCTTTTCCTTCCAATGGTGAACCCCAAATTCTGAGGAAAGTTATGGTCTCCATAGTTATTATCAGAACTGAGCCCAGTGTTCCCCGTTTGGTAGGCAAGCACAAGGCTTGAACGATGATCCTTGACTCTATCAGGAGCCAGTGTAGGCATTGTTGAGCAGGATGAGCATGGACCGATTCCTTCAACCTCTGGCTGAACGATTGTGGACTAATTGAACACTTGCCTGGGACATCTTGTGTGCAACCGAAAGTCACAGACTGGAATTCTGGTAGGGCTGACACAGCCATTTATCCTTTGCGGTCAATCAATTGAGTACTGCTATATTGGGTACAAATAACATTTACACAAATGTATTGAGAGCAGTATGTCATGAAGCAATATATACAACTAAAATATCATTATTGTCATTTGCTAAACTTGTAATGATGGAGAAAGGTAGGATAGGACACATGTTTATTATTTCACAGTGGCTTCTTTCAAGCACCCAAAGAGCACTTTAAGAATCCGCCCAACTATCTAATTTGTATTGAAATTGTTTAGGGTACGTGTGGCTTGGGTGCAATTCTGAATGTTGTGGGGGTGAGCTTGACAGTACCTGAATAATTGAAGGCCAAAAGCTGTCTCTGAAGACTGAAAGTTTATTTTGTGTATCGATTTTTCTTTAATTGGCTTATTAAAAGTATTCTGACTTCCAGAATATCATTATTTCAAAGAACCTAAACAACTTGGCAGCAAATATGCTTAATTCAATATTACTAGTTTGTGAACCCCCCTACCCATTACTGGTTCTGTCTCCTAGTTTTCCTTCGCCCCTTGACATTGACTTCTAGAGATACGACTGCCGATATTTCGTAAAACTGCGTGGAATCAATAATCAGCTACTTTCAGACTAGTCATTGCTGTCCTCTCATTTCTGGAGACGCTGAACACCCAATTGTGATGTTATGTTTTCATTGTTTAAATCGTCTACTCTTATCGTCTTTGTTCTAAAAATGTTGTCAGATGAACCATTTCACATCTGTTACTTGGACGGTGCAGATTCCTAGTTCACACTTGCAATCAACATTTAATTAACAAAGAGGGACTCATTTTGAATCTGGTTGTTTGCAAAATGTATGCCTATAAACCATGCATACACCATGCATGCAGCCTTTTACAAACCCCCAGATTTCTTTGGATTTTAATGGAGGAGTGGGGTCCTGTATGCTAATCAGTGAATCTGCAGCTGCATTCGTTCCACCATACAAATTTGCGAGCTTCTCCACCTGCATCAGATTTCATGAGTCAGCAAAAGTCTTATGATACCCCACGGAATCCCCAAGCTTTTCGAAAGCTGGTGGATTCCCTTGGAATCTATGTATGATTGTTAGCACCATAAAGTGCATACATGACCGAAAAGCCCTGTCCACCCAGATTTTCATGAATTATTTGCAATTGTTGAAGCAATCAAAGTTGCCTGGAGGGGTCTGTGCGCATAAAAGTGCTAAAATTTGGGTTACCCTCTGTGCAATCTTCACAGACTTTGCACATAACAAGCACAGCAGCCCTCTCAAAAGTTTGGGTGTTAGCCCTTTTTAAGGGACCGCCCAAACTCAAGTCTGGCATGTTTACCCACAGCTCAGAGCTGGGGGTAAACACGGTGAAAAAAAATGCCCATTTTCAGCACAATTACATCCAGCAGTATTACCGCGCAGTAGGTGCACCAAAAATTGCCAATGGGGACTAACAGTTAGTGCCCAACTCGCGATCTGGTGGTAATACTGCCGTATAGGTCAGGGCCAACGCTAAAAAAGTTGGGTGGTATCCCAGTTGGGATACCGCCTAACTCGTGATCAGGCCCAAAATGTTGTATCATTGTGTAATTATTTCTATGAACATCTAAAACAACCATCCGCAGATAGTAGTGGAATGTTGATGGAACAATACATTCTTTGAATGTGAACACGAGAGATGATGATAGAGAAAACTAAGATATGGTGTGACGTGAAATTGTACACTCACAGCTTTTTATTTTCTCTTATTTATATTTGAAATTACATGAAGATATATTATCTTGTATACTGCCAATGTAAAACATTATCTCTTAGAAAGTCCAGGAGAGTTACAATGAAATGCAATACTAGCAGTTGCGGGCAAAGTGAGTGGTTACTGTGAAAAAGTGTTTCGGGTCAGGCTCTGGAGGGCTGGATGACTGTGTTGGGCTTGGAGATACTTTAAGATATTGTTCACAATTGTTTAAACTCTGAAAATGAACCGCGTGTATTATATTTAGGAGTGAATTTCAACTGCAATTAACATGGCTAACATACAAGGACAATGTCCTTTCGGAACAGTTGGATTTACAGAGTTGTTTGCGTGGTGCAAAGTGAATTTTTACTGGAGTAAAGTGACTTTGCACTGCCAACAAACACCCTGATTTACAGAACACGTTTCACCGAAAAAGTACTCTTTGCACCTTGAATTGGGCCCATTTAGCATAGTGTAAAGAGGACGCTTTCTGTGCAAAGAGATTTACAGAAAAGTGACTTCGCACTGCAAAAATGCACTTTGTACTGTTCTGTAAATCATGGTGTTTGTTGGCAGTGCAAAGTCACTTTTCGCAACGCTAAAAAGTCTGTCAATCAGGCGCATTGTGGGGCCTATATCATCTAAGATGATCACTTGTGTACAGCATCTCCCTGCCCGAGTTTTAGTAACATTCAGAAAAAAATTGCACACCTTGAAAAACCAAGAGCTTTGCATGCATTATTACCTCCACGTTAAACTGGCCATGGAAATGTACAGTGCAAGCTGTTAACCTAATGACTTCCATCTGAAGCCTTCTTCTCTCTCCACTATTTAATCTCCACTTACAATGCCAGGCTCGCTTCGATCTCACTGGGCGCATTCATTGCTCCCCAAATGTGTGCTCTTCGCAGCTCACATACGCACAAACACTCATGTTTATGCATGTCTGGAACATTAACAAGAAGCATTTACGTCAGCCTGCGCATAGGTGTTCTGGAAAAATACAGGTAGGTAAATGAGAAGCTGTTACATCCTACTTGATTGCCGTTCTCTTCCTTATGCTCCCATTTGTGCCTTATCCTTAATAATTGCCCAGATAAATAAGTCAGCTAAATCTAAAAAAATATTCTCATAAGTGAAGAATATGGCATGTATAAAGCGCAAACCTAGCTTGGGAGCAAAGGAGCGCTATAAATAGCTCAGGGGGGATAGCTCGGAGGAAACGTGCTCACCTTGGAAGCAAGATGACACAGAGCAACGCAGGTTCGATCCCCAGGTCCACACTTAGAAACCTCTGGGTATTAAGCGTGTTATAAATAACCTACCATATCATATCAATTTCCTGCTTGCCTCCCAGCATGCCCACCCCCCTATGATTGGCTTTCCTCCAAGTTCTGTTGGTGCCTGGATCCTCTGCAGGTTACCTCGCTCGGCAATTCCACTCTGGCAGAGCGGGTGACTACACCGCCATCCTCATCCCTGTGAGGGCCCTCCGAGGTTTGTGATTGTACATCTTATTTTCATTTATTTTCCTTCTGCCGCGTGTGTTGCAGAGCAGCTCGTGTTGCCCTGTTCCCCCATCCCCCTCCGCTTCCTCCTCTCTGTTTCCCCTCCTTCCTGCCCGCCTCCCAGCACGCCATCCCCCACCTGATTGCCTTTTCCTTCCTTATCCATGACCTCTCCTGGGCAGCCCCTGCCCGTCAGCCCCACGGCTAAGGGCCCCTAAGGCAAAGGGCGGGTTGCTTCCACTGTAGCGGCCCCTGCCGTGTCTACAGGTGTCCACAGGGGACGCCAGTGCCAGACAGTTTTCCCAGGATTTTCCCACCTGCTTCCCTGCCTACCCCCCCTTCCACCGGCCAACCTCTATACTTGGCGTGTTTTTCCATGTGTTGTGATAATACGCACTGTACCAATACTTAAAAATTGCATTGTGAAAACTAGGCCTTTTCCCCCCATTCAGGATACTCAAACTTAGGTGTGTTTTTCCATGCAATGTGATAATATGCACTGTACCAGAACTTTTTTTTTTGTTTTTGATAATTTATTTACAATACAAATAAGAATACACCAACGCACAATACTTTAACATTATATACAAAGTCACAGAAACAGTAAATAAACAACAAAATTTCAGGACCCAAGCCCACCCAACCCCATGTTCACATCTCGTTATCTACAAGATCAGATCAACACAGTTCTAAAAATGTTCCTCAAATCTTAAGAAACAAACCTATTTTGCCTTGCTTTCTATACAGTCGTTCCTCCATAGCTGCCAAATTCCCCATCTCAGTCAGCCACAGCTCTTTGTCTAATGTAGCAATCGACTTCCAATTTCTAAGGATAATCTTTTTACCCATTGCAGCTCCTCTGAAGAACCATTTTTTCTGGCACAGAGTGAGATCTTCCAAAATGGAATCATTCCCCAGAATTAACGTCTCAAAATTAAAATCAATTGTCACATCCAAGACATTCTCACAGACACCACCGATATCGTTCCAAAACCCACGGACCTTCACACAATCCCACAACATATGTTCCATAGTTCCATCCTCCTGAACACATGCCCAACATTCCGGTCCATCCTTCAAGCCTCTCCTCCACAATTTTTCCGGGGTCCAGTACACCCTATTCAAGATCTTAATTTGTCTTGCCCGTTCAGTCAGTCCCAAAGAACACAATTTGACATTCTCACACATCCGTATCCAACTTTCCTCAGTAATGTCCGCTCCAATTCTCCGACCTCATTCAATTCTTAGGCCATCATTGCTTTTATAATTATTAACAGTCTGCCTATACACCCGGCTCGCCAAACCGCCCTCATTCACCAATGATTTCCTCGTAAGAAATTCCAGGTTTAGACCATTCTGAAAGTCAATTATACCAACTGCTAACTTCAATTTCCTGTAATCCGATAATCTGAATCCATCAATACTGAACTCGCTTTGCAATTCTCTCGCAGATTTCCACACACCATCATTGAAGAGATCTCCAATCAATTTTATACCTCCCAAAAACCATTCAGGCCAGAAAAAGGATTTGCCATTCAATTTAATAGATGGATTCATCCAAATACTCGGATCCCTGTACGCGTCCACACCCAATAAGACATTCAAATTCTTCCAGGAGTCTCTCAGTGATGTAGTCAGTATATCCTTTACTCCCTTCGATATAGAGGTTAACAATGCCCTAGGAGATAATGGTCCATTTGCACTTGCCTCCGCCACAGCCCATACATTAGGACTCAATTCCATGTAATCCACCAAAAAAGCACAACTGAAGGCCAGATGGTAGGCCCTGAAGTTTGGTACACCTAAACCTCCTTTCTCAAAAGGCAGTTGTAACTTCCACAAACTCAATCTTGCCGGTTTATTGTCCCACAAGAAACCTTGTATAAGCCTATCCAATTCTTTCCAATAAGATACATTAACCTTCAAAGGGATCATACTTAAAATATAGTTAATTTTAGGGGCTGACATCATTTTTAATGCGTTCACCTTTCCCCAAAGCGATAGCTTCAGTAACCCCCATCGTTCTAAATCAGATTTAAAAGCCACGGTAATCACATTCATGTTCACTCTTACCAAGTCACAAATCTTCGGAGTGATCCAAATCCCCAGATACAACATCCTATCAGGACACCACCGAAACCCTAGATCAGTGACATATTTTCTGTTACACCCAGGAACCAGCGGGAACACTTCAGATTTGTCCCAATTCACTCTAAAACCAGAAATCTCCTGAAATGAGGTTAAGACCCCCATCAATGTCGGTAATGAAAGACGTAAGTCCTGCAGGACCAAAAGTATGTCATCTGCAAACAGCCATATTTTTTGACACAAACCCCAACACGAAACACCAATTATATCTAGTTGATCACGAATGGCATCCGCCAAAGGTTCAATCGCCAGAACAAATAACAAAGGTGAAAGCGGGCAGCCTTGTCTTTTCCCCCTCTCCAGTCTAAATGGATCAGATCAAATCCCATTAGTGTTAACATCTGCTGTCGGTTCCGTATACAAGAGCCTAATCCATGATATAAAATTCACTCCAAAACCCAACTTCTCAAGCACCAAGAACAAGTAGTTCCACTCCACCCTATCGAAAGCCTTCTCCGCGTCCAATGAAAACGCAGCTATCTCTTCAGTCTCATTCGATGCCTTATTAAGTGTGTGAAATAAACGCCTGATATTACTGGAGATACTCCTCCCTTTTACAAAACCCGACTGATTTTCATCAATAAACCTCGGTAGTAGACCTTCCAATCTACTAGCCATGATCTTAGCCAAGATTTTATTGTCTGTGTTAATCAGACTAATCGGTCGATAACTTCCAGGAAGCGTTTCATCTTTGCCCTTCTTCGGAAAGACAGATATCATAGCATGTCTAGTCGACGCCGGCAGTACACCCTCAGCCAAAGAGGACACATACATATCTTTAAGAAGATTCAGGGCTGAATCAGGCAATATCTTGTAGAATTCTACCGGGAAGCCATCAGGCCCCGGCGATTTTCCCACATTTAGTTTGCCGATAGCCATCTTAATCTCATCTATTGTCAGATCCTTCTCCAATAACTGTGGGTCACAATCCGAAACACTAGCAAGATTCACACTCTCGAGAAAGTCAATAGTCCTGACAGGCGCATCAATTTCACTCATATAAATGCATGTAATAATCCTGAAAAATATTGTTATTTTCTTTCGGCATAAAAGTGATTTGGCCATCCTTATCTTGAATAGATGCAATTGATCTTTCAGCCTCCCTCATTCTCAATCTATACGCCAACCATTTATCACACTTCTCACCCTTTTCAAAGTTATCACATTTCAGGTTACAATATATTCTTTCTGTCTTTTCCTCAATTATGCCATTAAGTTCCTTTTTCAATATCCTCAATTCAGTAATAGTATCTCTGTCAGATGGGTCAGCCATAACTGTCTTTGATAAATCATCAACCCTAATTTCAAGTTCCTTCTGTCTATTTGCAGTTTTCTTTCTCAATCCGCACGTCAAATTAATCAGATAATCCCTCATAGTGCATTTTAAAGCTTCCCAGACCACCTCTGGCCGCACATCACCAGTATGATTTACTGAAACAAAAAAGTCAATTTCTGCCTTCAACTTATCCACCTCTTTTTCCATCTTTAAAAACGCATTATCCATTCTCCACGTGTACGTTCTCCGAACAGTATTTCCCAAGTCAATGTTCATCCTCACGTGAGCATGGTCCGACAATAAGATCGGGCCAATCGCGCTTGACATAAAGTTCTTGGTCATCAGAACTTAAAATTTGCATTGTGAAAACTAGGTCTTCCCACCCCCCCAATTCAGGATTCTCTAATTTAGGTGTGTTTTTTCCATGTGTTGTGATAATACGCATTGTACCAGTACTTAAAATTTGCATTGTGACAACTAGGCCTTTTCCCCCCCATTCAGGATTCTCAAACTTAGGTGTGTCCTCTCACCTGTCTTAATAATGTGCATTTTGTGAGTTTCTCAACCCTGAGTCTTGTCGTCTTGTCCTATTGTTCAATTTGCCTGCCTCTCGCTGCCTTGTCTGCCTACCCTAGTGTCCTTCGCTAGTGTCTCCCCCTCACCCTTCCACCCCCTTCCTCTCCCATCTACACCATGGTGCTCTCTGTCTTGCCTATCTTTTCGAACTGCTTCTCTATTGTCTATCCTGCTCCCCTCACTACATCTGGTAGGAAGTAGTTTAAAAAGGACTTCCTGGTTTCCAACCCAGGCCTCCCTATCGCTGACACCTACACCAGTGCCTCCTCCAAGGAAACTCTCAACGACATCCGCTTTATCGTGCCTTCGCCAGACCTATGGACCCTTTATATGGTCTCAGTGCTCTCTCCTTTCTCCTCTTCTCCCATTAATGGTGGCACCCATTGAGACGCCCTCCTGGCCTCCTTCCTTTTCTCTAAGGTCATCATTAATGTTTACTCTAATGGGACCGTCTTGGTCCAAGGCCCTCAGGCCAACCTTCACCTTTTTGATAGACGCTTCCCGCACCTCATCAACTTCCTTTCTTCTCCTGCTGTCCCCTCTCCCCTTACCGTGACCACCTTGCCTCCCCTATATACCTCCTCCTTGGCTACCTTGCCTTCCCCTTCCCTCTCTGCCCCCTCTCGGGCTCCTTCTACACCTCCGCAGGGCATACCTCTGATCTGAACCCCTCCCCGGAAGTCCTTCAAGGATGGCCACCTTCTCCATATTGCCACTCTAAACTCTTGCTCTGCTGTCAAGCACTCTTCTGATATCTGCCGCCTTCTGGAAGAACTTGACCTCGATGTCCTCATCTCACTGAGACATGGTCCACAGCCATCTCTGTCACTAGCTTTGATACGCTCCTGCCTGATGGCTACAAGATCCTCTATGTGCCCAGGTCCAACCTCCATGGTGGGGGTGTTGCCCCGATCTTCCTCGAGTGGATTCCTGCCTCTGTCACTCCTGCGCAGGACTACTCCTCTTTTGAATGCCTCGTCTGCAGGCTCTCTCTCTCCCCTAGCCACACCCTTACTGTGGCTACTATCTATCGGCCACCTGGTCATATCTCCTCCTTCCTCTCTGAGTGGGCAGACCTCTCCTCCTCACTCCTGGCTTCAACCACTCAACTCCTCCTTCTTGGAGACTTCAACATCCACCTTGATGCCTCCGTTCCTTCCTCTGTACTTTTTTGCTACCTCTGCACATCTCTCTCTCTCTCACTATTCTCCCCTCTGGACCGACCCACTCTGCAGGGCAAACTCTAGATGTTATGATCACCTCAGACCTTCCTGTCTCTGCTCCTCTCTCTGCCCCTATCTTTTGGAGTGATCACTGTCTCCTCTCCTCTCACCTCCCCTCCCTATCCCTCAGGTAAAGCTACTTCCATCACTGCCACCCACCTTCTCGGTCACCTGACCCATGAAGCAAATGTCAGCTTAGGCCTTTGTCGCTACCTTTTCACCCCCCCTTTGGCTGACTCTCACCCTGACACAGCACTCTCCAAGCTCCCCTCTGCTAGAGCCGATACTCTTGCTATCCTTGCCCCTGTCATGAGAATCTGCCTGAAGCCCAAAGCCAAGTGCAACTCCTGGTACAACTCAGACCTCGTCACCCTAAAGCGTAAGTACAGGGTAGCCGAGAGGAAATTACGTGTTTCATGTACATCCTCTAACAAACTGGCCTGTGGCCTACTCCAAGGCAATATCGGCTCTCTGTCCTATCCAAGAAGAGGTCATATCCATGCCTGCGTCTCTGTGGCATCTAACAACTCGGCTGAACTCTTTAAAATCTACAAGGAACTGGCCAATCCTGCCGCAGACTCTACCTCTCTGGTCCCTTCCCAGGCCCTCTGCAAGACACTGGCTTCTCACTTCATCTCTAAAACTCAGGACATACTGTCCTCACTCTCTGCCTATCCCCTCCCTCACCCTGCTCTTCCTCTGGACCTTCTGCAGCAACCTCTCCTCCCTCCTTCTCTGTCTTTCCCCTGTTCTCTCCTAACAAGGCTTCTAGACAAGTTCGATCAATGAAAGTCTCATTGAAAAATCCAAAACTATCAAGGACCACATCGACTCCCTGGCTTCTGCCCTGGATTATTTCTGCAATCACTCCTTCGCCACTGGAGTCTTCCCATCCCCCCCGAAGCACTCCCTTGTGCACCCTCTTCTTAAAAAACCCTGTACCGACCCCTACTGCCTGGCTAACTATCGCCCAATGTCCATCACTCCCTTCCTGGGCAAGCTCCTGGACGAACTGGCCATCTCCCAGCTTAATCCAAACACTGAATCTGTTGGTTGCCTTCATGACCATCAGTCTAGCTTCAGAGCTGCCAGAAGCACGGAAACTGCTCTCCTGAACATTTGTGAAGACCTGATCTCCAACCTTGACTCTAACACCCCTTGCATCCTAATCTTGCTTGATCTCTCTTCTGCCTTTGACTCTGTCAACCATGGCATCCTGCTCAACCGTCTCTGTGATAACCTGGGTATCACTGGTCAGGCTCGGGCATGGCTGACTTGTTTCCTGTCTGACCGACCGTCCCAGGTCCAACTCGGGTCCCTCCTCTCCGCTATCTTTTTCTCTACCTGTGGTGTACCCCAGGGGTCTAACCTATCTCCCTGGCTTTTCAACCAATATCTGGCACTCCTTACCCACCGTATCGCCCCTCTCTGGCCCACTTTCAGTGCTATGCAGATGACACCCAGCTCATTTTCAGGCTACCCACTGCCTCCTCCTCTCCTTCCCTCATCTCTGACTGCCAGGATTGCTGTGCCACCAATGACCTCTTCCTTAATGCCAGTAAGATTGAGATTCTCCTCATTGGCACACCCACTCCCTCCTCCCCTGTAGCT
The DNA here is from genome assembly GCF_040938575.1 of Ambystoma mexicanum. Lineage (NCBI taxonomy): Eukaryota > Metazoa > Chordata > Amphibia > Caudata > Ambystomatidae > Ambystoma > Ambystoma mexicanum. The sequence continues at coordinate 1,524,720,804 of NC_090929.1, read as the reverse complement.
CTATGGCCGGCCTCTCTTTGTCCCCTTCCTGCTCCCACCTGCAAGGCTAAAAAGCTTGGGGCCATCTTCGACTCCACACTCTCCTTCTCTCCTCACATATCTGACATCTCTAAGAAGTCACACTACCAGTTGCACCTCCTCAGAGGTATTCTTCCTTTCCTCTCGTTCCCCCAGAAGCTCACTGTCTCCAGAGCCCTGGTTCTCTCTAGGCTGGACTATTGTAACAGCCACTATATAAATCTGCCTGCTTCTACTCTCCGCCCTCTGCAACTTATCCAGAACAGGACTGCAAGACTTGTCCTTGGCCTCAAACCCAGGAATCGTATCTCTCCAGGACTGAAATCTCTGCACTCACTCCCAGTGTCTGCTAGGATTAAGTTCAAAACCCTCTGCATCGTTCACAAGGCCTTCTGGGGCCTAGGGCCTCAATACCTTCAACTCTCTCTTCCTAAATATCTTCCTTCTCGAGCTCTTCGCTCATCCGCCTCCAACTCCCTCAGGGTCAGTCGGTTCCCAAGCAACGAGTTGGTGGTAAATCTCTTTCTTCCGCTGGAGCCTCCCTCTGGAACAGCCTCCCTGCCTCCCTTAAACTTGAGGAGAACCATCTCTGGTTCCCGAAGCACCTCAAAACCTTTCTCTTTGCTTGTTCTCCTCCTCCTCTCTGCTGACCTCCTGGCTGCAACCAGAACTGCACTGGCTACCTGGACACCCTCCGATCTCGAGCCCAGGTCCTTCCCCCACCAGGGTCACACACCTGCACTGCCCACCTGGCAACCCCTGCACTTGGCGACTGTTTCTGTATCCCTACAGTCCCCCTACCAGCCCTTGACTCCTGATGCCCGCACTCACCTATGCACTTGCCACATGCTGGCCTTTTTACTTATTTATTGTTATTATCTTTTCCCGTGTACTGCACTGTCCCAAACCCCTTCACACGCACTTGCGTGATTTGAATGACACCTGGCCTAGAAGGATCGTTGTCCTGTCCTCCATTTGTTCCCCTCCCTTGCCTTGTTGCATCTTGAAACACTTGTGTATAGGCGCGTTATAAATGCCATATCATATCATATCATGCACCCACAGGGGGTTACCGGTAGGGTGAGGGCGTAGCAGAGGCAGCTGCAATGGATAAGGTGAGCAGGGTCAGGGCAAGGTAAGGAGTAGGAGAATAAGGCTTGAGTGATCAGCAATTGGCGAGCTGTTACTTGAAGTGTAGGGTCTTCAGTTCCTCAGCTCAAGTGTGCGTGCTAAGTCTTCCCATTTGCCTGTGTGAACACATGTTGTATGCAAGTTACAAAATGTGCAGATTATGTTTCCCTTTATGACAGTGAAAAAGGCACCAGGAAAATGTTGCCAGTGATTTTGTTTTACTGCACCATAAAAAGCCTACCCCAACATATTCGAAGATTGGTTTTATTTATTATTCCAGAACTCCAGTCCTAGAATATTTGGGGAAAGTGTTTGATTTTTTTTCAGAGAGGAAATGTGTGTAAATGTCGGCCTCTGGTGCATTTACATTGGCAACGTTATCACTGCATACCAAGTTCATGGCAGGTGTAATGCATCAGCTCCTAAAGATGGCAGGGCCTATTATAAGCTGTGTTGGGACTATAGGCCTCATTATGGGTTTTGTGGTATCTCACCAGTAAATCTGCTGAAATACAACCAAACAGATTGACCATCATCGCCACTTGGTTAGTGGAATTATTGTCGAAGTACAAGCAGTGGTATAGAGGTTAGTCCCTGTTTATGGAGTCCATAGAACTCCATGGGGACTTCAGCAGAAATACCACTGGTGATAATTCCGCCGGCGGCATTCGACCAAAATGGTTGTTTTTGGTGGTAAGGTGGCAGAATTACCTCCAGCATTTTGTTGAAGGTTTTCCCTCCACCTTGCCTCCAAACCCAGAGTTTGGAGGTGCAGTAATACAGCGGTAATACAGTGGTAACCTTGTACTGCAGCATTACCACAGTTTTTAGGCACACCACCAAACTCATAATGAAGCCCAAATATATGTTGACAAAATTGGCAATGTTCTCTTTGCTTGTTTTGTTGTTGGATGTAAAAATGTTTTCGATATGTTCATCTTTCTCATTGTATTCTTTTTCTGTATTCTTAATCTCGTCAATCAAGTCTGATTCATTAAAAGACTGTATTATGGTTAAGTTGCTCAACCCATGGGAAGAACACTTTTTGGGTGGCCTATAACTTCACCCCCCTCCTCACCAAACTTTGCAAAGAAAGTATATGTCCCCTTCCAAATTATTCTGCAAAGTTGAGGTTTCGTCAAGGGGGGGCAAAGTTGTAGGGGGCGGTCCCTAAATGTGTGGAAATCCTCATAGATGCAGTGGAAAAAATTGTGCTCACGCCTACAGTCCAAACCGCTGGACGGATTTTTAGCAAGTTTGCAGCAGGAGCAGTGGCTTTGTCCTGAAAGCGGGCTTTTGTAAATGTGGTGTAAATCCATCCAATAGTTTTGTAGGAAATGGCTAAAAAGTAGGTAAGCCAAAATTGTGATATCCGGGTCCGGTCCGCACACTCACTTCCTTATTCAGTCCGCGAAGAAACCCTTGCACCACTCAGAAGGCGACATGATGTCTGCAGCCATCGGACGCACCCGCTTATTGGATGGTGAAAAGCATGAGCTGTGTCATATTATTTGAAACGGTTGCCATATTTGATCTGCGGACAGCCACCGTTGTCCACAGGTAGAGTGGTGAGGGTTAAGTCTGAAGAAAAACACATTTGGGGTTATTTGGTGGCAAAAGAGGGCCTGGAAAGGCTGGGGTGGAATAAAGCTGACATGGAGCTGTTTTATAGGTGAAAAGAGGGCGTGCAGGTGCTATGGTTTCTTAATTGCTTATAATTAGGCGTGACCACAAGCCTCTTATCACCATCTCATTTCAGGCTGTGAAAACAGACCCCTGGTCATCTGTCATTCATGTCAAAACTCACCTAGGTTCATGTGCTCATCAACATGATTAAACATATATAGTAAGGAATTGTAAAGTTCTTACACTCAAAGAGATACCACTCTGACGCGTTACTCTGAATCATACACTTGACACAGGAGTTATGTTAATGCATTTAAAATATGACCCCTATCTTCTGATGTTTCTTATTCTCATTTAACAAGCTAAAGCAAAAGCAGATATAACATAAAATTACATCACACCTATGAACAAGATTGACATGTAGGCAAAGAACATGTTTGAATGTGTACATGACAGCACAAATGGTGGTTTAGGTTAAACACATGGATACACTATATCTCTCATTAAGCTATGCTACACTATATTATACACCATCAGTCTCCATGCATACAGCAAGCATCCACCGGTCATGTTAAGAGTGGCATGTGCTTCAAATGAAACAGCTTGACGAGTTCTGCTTAGCTGGGACTGGCTGTCTCACTCCTATTCTGCTGCTGCTCTGCACTCCTCCCCAGCCCCTCTGGCTTGAATGGACCAGCAAGTCTGCTGGGCTTCCTGCTTCCTGCTTTCCCTCCCTTTCTCTCATCCTTTTGCTGGGCTATATATTTATCAAGTAAATGGAGCTAGCGTATCACTTTGTTCATTCTAGGTAGAACTCCTATGTAAAACTACATTAGATGGGGTTTTGCACCTCAAACTGAGATCTCTGTACCCATTCAGTAAATGCCTTCACTGTACTCTCTGGCATTTGTCTAGTTCTGCACCATCGCAGCATAGCAATGCTATTTTAGCCGGCTGTCTCTTATCAAGAGATATCTTTTTTAATTGTTACTTATTTTTTTGCCATTTTATCCTATGGGCTTTGATTTTGTTAATGCGAAAGATTCTTCTGTTCATGCCTGTCAATTTCCTGTTCTATCAGATAACACGTAACTGTGTGATGTTAAAAGGCTCCTCTCATAAAACACTTAATGGTGTGAAGTCAAATCGGCTGCTAGCTTACATTTGTGGTCGGCCGATCTACCAGAACAGGAAAGCACCATTTCCTGGTCATTGACTAATCTTGCAGAGCTTATGAACACTTGTTCCTCAAGTGGCGCACACGGTGTATGCATCGTTTAATTCTATGTTAAAGTGTGCTGTATGTTTATAGAACACCTTTTATGGCTACCGGTCATATACGATATGAAAGGCTGTGTTAAATTAGTCTGAGTTCATGTCACCCCCCCTCAAGGCATAGATCAGAGATTTGTAGCACTGTGAAGCCATAATTAAAAATGTCTAGGAGCTATATTTGCAAAACAGTCTGCCTATGGTGGTGGCAAAAATAAAGCATATACATCCTAGCAGTAGTGAGTAATGATCACTGCATGCAAAAGTACATGAATTACCTGGTGAATACATGAGCACCTAGAAACATATTGTAGGTGCTAGGAAAATTTAAATGCATAAATGCATCACACTTTGAAGCAGTTAGCGGTTACGATTAACACAAGCATACATGAATACATGTATCTAACAGTGAGTTATTCAAGATAAGTCCAATATTGTGTGACTAGACATAGCTAAGAATACATTAGTGAGGTATTTTAGGTTAATTCAAACTCCTTACTGGGAATAGTTTCAAGGTAAGACAAGGGATTCTTTGAGAACCCATTAGAAATAAACGCCCAGCATAAATTGGCTCCTGACTTTCTGACCCAATGCACTTTAGAATGTGTGATCTTGAGCTTATGACCACATGTGTAAACAGTCCACAGTTCAAATTGGTGCTCCTTGAGGTAGACCAAAATGCGAGTGCCTCTGTTGCCCATAGTGATTTGCAAGTGGAGGTCTTCCAATACGTACGTATGCCATGTGCGCACACTTGTACCTTGCGGTATAATGTGGTATAATGCAGTACATTTTCAGTTCTGTGGACCCTGATTGTGATGCCAGTAGTGGTGGATTCTGCAAAAATCCAGGCGCTCTGATCTCAGGGTTTGCTGCTAATCTTATTTTGATTTGTGTTAGGAAGAAAAGTGGTGAAGGAAACCAAATATTAATTTCAGATTTCTGCGAGGACATGGGCATTGGCTTATTTTGCCATGCACTCCTGTAACAGAGGTATCCATCCCTTGTCTTGACTGTGGAAGCCCCCTGCGTCCCAGGATTTGAGAGTAGGCATGTATCATCTTATCTCTTGCTTAAATCAGGCTTTGTGACTGGAGACTCAGCTGTTTCACTTGCTGGTGTGTTGGTCTCATGGGAGACATCTGCACATAGTTGTCGCTTTTGTCGTTCTGTGAGTGTTTCCTTTTCCTTGACATGTTCCCATGGCGAGCTGTGACTTCTGTGGGGGTTTCAAGGAAATCACAGTAGAACACTTGAGGGAAGAATCTCTGGATGCCACACACGTCTCTGTGCATGGACAAAGTTCAGTGTCTACAGCACCATAAAAGAGAAAGTACATGCATTAGCAGAAGTCCACCCCACAAACCAATTGGCAAATAAGTCATTGTTTTAATGGACGTGTCCAGCGTGGTCAGCCCTTTTTGAAGAGATTTTGTGGCAGCCATCGTAACCACATAACAAACAGTATGTATGCCAGTTAACTGTGAGTTGTTGAGTAAAGAGTGCATGGCCTCTTCCATTGTATCTTTGGAGGCTAATAGAGATGCAATCTGTTTGCCCACTAAGGAATGTGCTTCAAGATAAGACTCTTCAATGCTGCACACTCTTAATAATTATCAATCTCACAGACTGATTCAACGATGAAGCCGCCTTCACAGACACTCTACCACTCTGAGGCAACATAAAAGCACCCCAACAGAACACCCACAAACCAAAACCGGGAACAGAAACTAAACCAAATAACACCAAAAAGATCCACTGCCATCTAATGAACACAAGATCAATGTCCAAACACGGCACCAAAATCTACGACCTCCTAAGTGGCAGAGGCATCGACATCCTTTTCATAACCAAAACAAGACTAGATGACAACTACGAGATCACCCTCAATAACGACCTGCCCAACACCTTCAAGTGCATTCAAGTAAAACAGGAAAACCAAAAGATGTGGTGGATTGAAAATCATCCACAAGGTACACCTGGAAATTGAAGCGGAAGACCCATTGAATATCAGCAAATGTGAATCCCTAATGATACGTCTATCAACAAATCCCAGAACAAATCTGAAATTCATACTGATATGCACCAATGTACGAAGCGGCCTTCATAGACAACTTCATAGAAGCAATCACCAACCTAGCTATCAAGCGTAACCAACTGATTATCCTCGGAGACTTCAGCATCTGGTTCGATGAAGAAACCACAACCTCACAAAAATCTCTTACCAGCCAACTAACAACAATGGAACTACATCAGCTGGTCAAAGGAGCAACCCACAGGGCAGGACATATACTAGATGCAATCTTCGCCAACAGAAAACTAATTACCACAGCACCACTGATTCAGATCTTCTGGAGCGACCACCTCATCATCCCCTTTGTAATCACACTACCCTCCCCAATAACCAAGAAACAAGAAAAACTACAGATCATCATGAAAAGAAACTGGAGAACAATAAAAAACTTCAACTTAACGGAACGACTGGAGATCATCAAACCACCAACAACCATGGACGAAGCTGACCTAGACAATAAAATGGATATACTTCACAACTAGATCACCACAACAATCAACGAGATCACAAAAGATAAACCTTTCAGTCCATCCCGCAAAAGAGCAACAGCAAAATGGTTCACCCCACTACGAGGTGCCATGAAAAGTTAAAAACGAAAACTAGAACTAGAATGGAGGATCAATAAACACTGCGGAAAAAAATTCAAACTTCAACAACATACCCATTCATACAAAAAGGAAATACAAAAAGCAAAAAGTAAATACTATGACAACAGAATCATCAAAGAACCAAACACCCAAAAAGAACTGTTTAAAATTATAAACAAAATAAAAATCCCACCCAGCTGAAGCATCACTCCAATACCATTGAAGAAATCATGCAGTGACTTTGCAGACCACTTCAAAAATAAAATCATGACCATCCAACAGACCATACAAACCAGACCATGCAACCACAACACTGAAGACACTAACCAATGCAAGGAACACCAGAACGAACTCCAAAACTTCCCGCACATATCAGTGGAGACTTTCATCAAACTCGTAAATAAAAGCAACAAATTGGGCTCCCCCTTGAATCTCTGCCCCCCTGACATCTACAAATCAATCCTTGCACAAGGAACACTAATGGAATACTACAGGAACGTCCTCAACCTATCAATCTCAACAGGAAGAATGCCTCAAGCCTTCAAATCACCATACATGAAACCACTCCTCAAGGATACAACAGGAAATGTAGAGGACCTCTCGAACTAGAGATCCATTTCCAACATCCCCTACCCAGCTAAACTTCTGGAAAGACACACATATAGAATAACCAAAGAATTCATAGAAGTACACCACCTATTAAACCAGGCACAAGTAGGCATCAGACCGATGAGAGAAACAGAAACAGCACTTATCTCAATCGTGGATGATCTAAAGGCGAACGTAGACTCAAACAAAAGCACCGCTCTGATACTTTTAGACCTCCCTGCGGCATTCGACACAGTTAACCACAACATCCTCATCATGAGAGTGGAAGGAATTGAAATCACCGACAATGCTTTACTCAGGATCACATCCTAACAAACATAACAGAAACAATATGGATGAAACCTTCCGAATCAAGCCCATGTGAATCGTTATGCGGAGTCCCACAAGGATCATCCTTCTCACCACTACTATTCAGCATCTACTGATTACAGCTAATTTAAAGCATCGAAAGACATGGCTTCACCTGTTACAACTACGCTGACGACACACAAATAATCTACAAAATACAAGACTCACCAGAAGACAATTCAACACTAGAGAACTGCCTTTGTGAAATATACAACTGGATGAACTTAAACTACCTGAAACTCAACCCAGGCAAACCAAAATAATGATTATCACAAAAAACGGAGAAAACAAACTGTACATCCCGGGCCAACTGAACTTGGTGAAACCCCAGCCCCATCCTTGACTGTAAAAACCTGGGAGTCCTGATGGATAACAAACTCACTCTAGAGCCACAAGTAAATGCCCTAATCAAGAAATGCTTCTTTCACCTGCGATCAGTCAAAAGGATCCTACCATTCCTCTCATTCACCAACAAAACAACAATCGCCATAGCACTCATCTTGTCCAGATTAGACTACGCCAACAGCCTATGGGCATCATCACGAGTTGGGTGGTAACGCCGGCGCTAATAGTGCTGGCATTATCTTCCCTACCGCCAAACCCACCGGCACTATTAGCACCGGATCACAGTTTTGGCAGAATTGGAAATCCCCATTCCCCATTGAGCCCATTCGGGAATGCCCAATTCCCCATTGGGCTCAACTGGGGCATTTCGTGCTCCTACCTCCGGCAGATTTACAGCGCTACTGCCGGATTTAAGGGTTACCGCCAAACTCGTGATGAGGCCCTATATAAGGCATGCCTGAACGACTCCTAAATAAACTCCAACACATACAAAATGTGCCGGCCAGACTGCTCCTCAAACTACTTTGAAGTGAACACATCACACCAGCACTGAAAATGCTACACTGGCCACCCATCAAACAGCAGATCAAGATCAAATCAATGTGCATAACCCAAAGAGCAATCCATGACCAAGGTGCAGAGTTCCTCAGAAGAAAACTAAATGTACATCACACTAAAAGGCCACTCAGATCCAGCTGCGACATCTGTTTGGTGCCCAAATCGTACAAGAGAAAAATCAGAGGATCCTCTTTTTCTCACCTCGCCCCAAAAGACTGGAACAAACTACCAAAGAACATACGAAACACAAGAGAACCCCTGAAATTCAGGAAACTCCTCAAATCATGTCTCTTCACCCATAACCAGAAAGAATGCCCATAAGGACATACACAGAGGAACTAGGCCAAGAGAAGAACCTATCATGATTCCCTAAGTCATCAACCCTTATAAAATAAGGATATATGGATCTGCAACAAATCCACTTATCAATTAAAAGACAAACCACATTGAATCATACCAAAGAACACCCACAGATCAATTGGAAAGGAGAGCAAGGTAAGACCCAGCAATAACACCTGGCTCTACTTGTAAACACAGGCAGCAATGGACCACCGACAGTAAATAGATAGGAAGGAGTGGGGAATGATAATATAACACCACTACCTTAGCAGGGATTACACTTGCCCCGTGGGTGTACTAAGCTCAATAACTTAGCTGGGGGCAGCCTCACCAATGGCCCTGAGACTAGACAGTCAGAAAAGGGAAGAGAAGAATATACCACCCAATGGACTACCAACAGTAAATAGATAGAAAGGAGCTGGTGAATAATAATATAACATCACTATCGAACTAGGGATAATGCTCGAGAAACAGGGATACTAAGCCCAATAAATCTGCTAAGAAACCAGCCAAGGTATCATCCAGAAACAAGATAATTAGGAAACCAAGCGAAATGATATACCTACCCAGTATGACAACCTGATACATAAACTAAACTACAAGGATTAAGAGACATACAACCCACTAACCAAAACCTCAAATTTCTGCATACTTAATTCACACAAATGCCCACAAAACCATCTCTCTCACAGCAAACCGCACAGACTTCACCACACCGCAACAACAATCAACACATAGATCACAACAACAGCACACAAGGACTCGCTTCAATCCTATATGCACAACCAAGCTCAGCGCACGATGAAAACCAAACTGAAGCGGCCAACAGTACACCACCTCTCACTTTCCTTCGCCCTCTTCACCCACTAACCCACCCCCCACCTTTTGTTTACAGATCTGCCTGCTGGTGATGGTGCGCTTTATAAATACCTTTAACATTAACATTAAATCTTAGACGCATGTTTTGCAGGTGTGCCATATGCAAACTCAATTTAGAAAATTGTAAGGGTCTTAACTTGACACTCAGGCAGTGTAGGAATTTGAATTGTGATGTCCTGGATGGATTCAGAATAAACCCACAGCACTTAACTAGTGTACCTACAGTGACCAGGTTGGAACCCCATTGCAACATGACAGCATGACTCATTGAATTGCACCATATGTGAGCCATTAGATAAGCTGTGTAATTGACTGTGAACAATTGGAATTGGTGTAACATGAAGTGTGCCTTTAGTGTTACTGTCACAAGAATTCAGTGGTGCTGCATGTGCACAGACCATGCGAGTGAACCCTTTGCATTCATGTAATGAGTACAGTGTTATTTCAGGACGTGAAGGTGCTACGCATACATGTGAATAAGGCACTACAAAGTCTTCCCTGATCCAAGTGTCATTAACCAAGTGCACATTACCCGAGGAATGCTGTTCCTAACATACCATGGAAGGTGTCATCTGAAGCGGAATATTTAACACACCATGCAAAATCCAATTAGTCAAGCCTGGTACCCAGACAGATGATGCTGCAAAACCTTTTGTAAGAACTCCAAGAAATAAGAACGTAGAGCCTGGCATTGACTAGCGTATTGCACCCTTGGACAAGTGAAGTGCTTTTGTTTGTTCTGGCCATGAAATTACATTCCAATCTGGGACTCCTCTGCTAAGAGTGTCCAGAACATATGTTACCACAGAAAGACTTACTGCAGCTTTTTGGTTGTTTCTAATCATAGACAGGGCACTCTGAACCAATCCCACTATATCTGTAATGACATCACTTAGCGCATAGAAGCCCTGCTCTAGCACTGGATCATTAGAATTTGATGCATGGAATCCTAGTCACACTGCCTCACTTTCAGTTTGCAGGATTGGCATTATTGCTTGTGACCAAGTGTAGGTTTTAAATGTTATTGGCACTTGTCCCACCTCAAAATGTACTCTAGGGTTGGATGTGGTGCAGGCAGCTGATTTCCCGACACGCCCACTCTGTGTGCACCTCAGAACAGCAGCTGATTGCATGATAGCTGTCCAATTCTCTTCTTTTATGAAGTTATCTAGAGATTGTATCACCTCACTCAGGTGATACTGCAAAAGCATTCCTTGGCACAGCGTACCTATAGCTAAAGCTTGTGTCAGGGAGGTGTTATGGGAATTCCAAGCCCCATATGGGTCCACACTGGGTCCTGCTCTTCCTTTATTGTATTCCTTTACTTGAATTGCCCATAAAACAGGACCCCCTGAAGCATAGGTAATATGCTTGGTGTCATTGCATTCTTTTTTCTTCTATATAGGATGCACTCCAGAATTCACCTTCTTCCCATTTCCAGTCAGGGTTGAAGTTCAAGTTCCTATTATTGTAAGTGGTGTGAAACTGCGTATAATTTAAAAAAGACATCAAATGTGGGAATCTACATGCCATGTCTACTATGTAAACACCTTATATTTTCCATATCTGCTGGCCCCAAGTAGACCACAGAGAGACAGTTTTCTGCCATATTTGTTCAGTCATGTTTGAAAAGTATTTCAAAAAAGGTAGCATGCGCTCCTCTCGAGAATTAACATGGCATGATAACCTGTTCTGAAATGAGAGTTTGCAGTACATGCTTTTTGCTCACTGTACCTTTCACAGATGGGAATATATCCATTTGCATATCAGTCTTTGTCCCACCCACATGGGCAGTCCAGCACTGAAATGCTATGGCAATTCCTCTCTGAACAAGAGTACCAACAGCAACCCCATACACATGTTTTAGCCTTGTTGGCCCTCATCAGTGAGGTGGAGCTGAGCCTCTCTGAGCACAGTGAGCAGGGAGTCCACGTCTGGTTGCCCCCAGTTAACTTAGGGTGCCAACCCCAAGTTCCTTGCAAATATTTCAAAAAAGGTAGCAAGCGCACCTCTCCAGAATAAACATGGCATGATAACCTGTTCTGAGATGAGAGTTTGCAGCACATGCTTTTTGCTCACTGTACAGGTGGGAAATATCCATTTGCATATCAGTCTTTGTCCCAGTCTTTGTCCCACCCACATGGGCAGTCCAGCACCAAAATGCTATGGCAATTCCTCTCTGAACAGGAGTACCAATAGCAACCCCATACACATGTTTCAGCCTTGTTGGGTACTCTTGTTCAGAGAGGAATTACCATAGCATTTCAGTATCTGTGACTTGACATTAATCTCTTCACATTAATCTTTTTAAGATTTTGGAGTACTTTGGCCTAGTACCCAGACTCAACAGTTGCCTACAGCCTGAGTGACACCCAATCTAACTTGCAAGCGCAGTGGGCTCTAAGCTACTTTGGCCAACAGTCTTTTGGATGTTTGAAAAGGATTCTCTGTCAAAAATGACTAAATCTGCAACATACATGTGCTGTGCACCATGTGGCTCTGGAAGGAACTTATACTGCTTTTTAAACATGTAATCCCTTGCTTGGTATGGTCTCAGTGAAATATATGGGAATTGTGCTTGGAATTCAGGACTATTGGTTTGGAAAAGCACTGCACAGTATTCCCAGAAAGTGTACTTTGGCCACAGGATGGTCTCATGTTTGACAAGTAAAAAAAACAAAAAGCATTGAAATATCACACATTACACACATGGGACCCCATCTCAAGGAGATCCTCAACATCCTCAGAAGCATCAAACAACGCATTTTGCCCAAATGTCTGGAGCCTAGTTCTTAACAATTGTTTATATGATATGATAGGTTATTTGTAACACGCTTAATACCCATAGGTTTCTAAGCGCGGACCTGGGGATCAAACCTGTGGTGCTCTGTGTCGTTTTGCTTCTAAGGCAAGCATGTTGCCCCAGAGATATCCTCCCGAGACCACACAGACCTGGGTGCAAACAGTCTGAATTAATCAATCATAAAAAAAGTGTGAACATGCAGCTGCTTGGGTGGGCCATTAAGGGTCTTAAATTATGGCAACCACACATGACCCATGGTTAGAGAAAAAATTTGAATTTGAGGTTGGAGTTCCTGGCGCTTGACACTCTCTTTTCTCTAACATATGTGAAGAACTTGAAGGCTTTAGAACAACTTCTTTGCCTACAGGTGGAATGGAAACCTTGATCAAAAAATGCCCCGAAGTCAGTGAGATGAGAAACAGAGTGAAGCTCAGCCACAGTAGAAGGAAGTATACTGCCAGTATTATATCACATTGTTTCAGAAAGTCTGTCCAAAAGACTTATTTCATTACGTTAGCAACCAGAAAGGCTTTCTGTTTACAAATTGCCATACCTGCAGTACTTCCCTGTATTGTGGAGCCGTAGTCAAGAGTGGCATATTCTTCCTCATCTTTCACACTAATCATCATTTGTTGGACTTCCATCTCTTCTTCTTCTGCCGGATGCTCAACTGAAAGAGGATGATTGCATAGCAACTATCACAGTAACTTTCTGGAGCGGGTTTCATGTGATTCACAGAAACTTGTCTGGTGCTTCTCTTGGGTGGTATTGAGGGCAGCACAACAGTTCTACAACCTTTCAATCTGATTGCTTGCGCTGCTGGTATGTAGGATGGGCCAAACTGAGTCTTATCTTGGATCTTCTCCAGGACCTAATCTCCTGCTTTGAGAGTGGTCTCAAGACTGGCCTCAGCATCTTCCACCTGGAAGGATTCCCTCTGCAGCGTTGTTGCCAGCTGTTGCTCTTGCCTAGAGAGGGGCTGGGGAGAGTGTGTAGAGCAGGCATAAACATCTTTCTCCAAAACAAGTGTACAAATGGAGTCTTACCATTGCATAGATACCGGTGTGGTTCCAAAATTATTTAAACTTCTGGTAACTAGATGCACGTGGTCTACCCAGTTACCGCCATTGAAAGTATGCATTTAGTCATGCACAATATTATTGAATGGTTTGCACTTCCTATGAGCCCATTTAATCTTGCAATAATACAGGTTTAGAAAAGTGCAGTTCTGATCTCCAAGCCTCTAGTGCCTTTCGAAAACTGGACCATTATCAGCATGGATTGTTTGAGTTGATGTCATGGCTACTACACCGCCGGGTGCCTGTATGACTGATTTGAAGTCTGCTTTGTTTTCAGGATTTATCCAGGTGAATCTAGTGTATGAGTCTTCTATTACTAGAATATATTTGTAATTATTTATTTCTGGTAGAAGGCCTATATGATCCAGATATTGAATCTCAAAAGACAAGGTTGCCTTTCTTAAATGAGCCTCTTTAGGTTTTTTGCAGTGGTCCACAGTTGTCTTCAGACAGTTGTCACAGTTTGCTATGCATACTTTAACCTGATGCCTTAATCCTGGACACCAATACCTATCACGGAGCAGCTGTGCAGTTTTAGTAACCCCAAAATGGGTAGATGCAAGTCCAGCATGTGTGGCTGCTATTAGCTTTTCCCCGTCTGCATTATTAGAGATTAATCTTTGAATAGGGTCCCCTTTTTTTTTTACAGGAATTGTACTACTGCTTTATTATTCTCAATGTCATAAATGCAATTACTTGGGAAACCTTTCAGCCTGGGCATAATACACAACCAAGCTTCTTTTATTTGTTCATCCGTTGTAGTTGCTGAGCAAGTTATCGCTGCTATCGTTCTTCTCGCTGTGTGCTCTTTGGCATATTCATCTGCTCTGAATGTGCCCTTTAGTATGTGCTCTTATGTTCATCATCCAATCATCCATAGAAAATGGTAAGTATGTTTAAAGTCCCAAACTTTTTTCCAAGAGTTGCATGGAAGCAATAGTTTTATGCCTAATGTCTCTAAAGTCATTTTGAATCCACCAATGCAAATCATTGTTATAAAATTAAATGAAATGAAATGATATTTTATTTATATTGCGCTCGTGCACAAGTGAAATATTGTAATTTTGTGCTTGACCCATTGAAATTTAATCCATCTTGATGTTTACAGTACACATGTTTGCCATGCTTTATTTTCGTTTTGAATACATCTGCTTGTAGAGCCATAGTTGGTTTCACACACTTTTGGCTTCACACTTTTTGACTTGGCATTTGCTTGAATTGCTACATTAGGATTTCTGCTATGATTTGCCATTAGAGATTTGAATATGTTTGAATTTTGACATGCTTGCAGCTATGCATTTGAGTTTGGGCTTGACACTGTTTGAGTGCATTTTTGCATTTTGGATTTTTGCATTATTGAGAAATGTCCATGTTAGAATGCTTTTTGAGATTTGCAATTTTGTTTGTTTTTAGCAAGCCACATTGACTATCTGTCTAGAGATTTGTATCTAGAATTCATTATCTAATGATAAGAGGAGAGATTGTAAAACCAGATATTATGTTTGCCTGTTATGTTATCATTAGTAATTAATTCATCCATCATGCATTCCTATTAGTGACATTAGTCATCCATTCTCCATGATGCTATGTTGCATTGAAAGACATTTGTATGCATTTGCTAGAGAAATAGGTTGTTATATGATGAGGCCTTGCTTAAGACTTGCTTAGACTTGTTTAGACATTGTGTTATTATGTATGCAATTAGAGACACACATGAATGTGCACTTACTATACGTTGAGCACATTATGTAGCGCTTTGGTTTGAGTGAATGGTGTTAGGCGCTAATGCTTGGTACTGGCATTCTGAAGCCATTCAGAAAAGCAATTCAGAAGCTGTTAGCTTTCCACAGAGAATTGTTATGGTAGACTGTGAATCGAAGAATGTCAACAGATTAGCTCGTAGCTTTTGGCCTAGCAGAAAGAATGCATCCTTGGGCCTTGTGTTCGCAGACAGAGCAGACAGACAGAAAGGTGGGAGGGAGGGATTTTCGGTGGAGAAAGGAAGGCATTTTTAGCTGAAGCTTAGAGCTGAAAGGGAGGATGGTATGTTTATAGATAGAGATAGACATAATATTGAAAGCGGTTCCATCTTGGTTTGTAATGTCATGGTGACAATAGCACATACTGGGGACATTACACGCGTATGCACAGACATTTCAACACTTGTAGAAATGCTGGTTTGACAGAAAGAGAAATGCATGCTTGCAGAAGAGCATGTTACCATAGAGATGTATGATGTGATTTGAAACTATAACCGCAAGCCGAAATTGAGCAGTATTAGATGTACTTTGAGAAGCATTTTGGGTGCAGCAGATTTGGATGGCTCTGGGAGTTCGGAAGCATTTTGGGATGCAGATGAGAGCAGAGTTCTAGAGCTTGGCAGAGACTTGAGGCAGTTCGAGTGGCTGCAAGGGAGCTGGAGAGGAGAGAGAGGCTCGAGTCATGCTGGGAGTTTAGGAAGCTCAGCCATGCAAATGGGGAGTATTGCTGATTGAGGCGTAGGCCTAACTGATTGACTGGCTTGTTGCGACATGGGAGATTTGCACACACATTAGATGGGTTGTTTACATACTGGCAGAAGGGGAGATAGGCACAAACATTGACGCTTGCAAATTGTTACTAGGCCGCATTGTTCTTATCAGGCCACAATGCATGTAGAATGGTAATAGATTGCTATGCACAGAATGTGCATTATAGTTAGAACCCATGCAGAAAGGGTTACACATTTGCTTTGCTAGTACTGATTCTCCATGCCTTGCTGTGCATTTATAAATGTATTCCTTGTTATAACTGTACACAATTGTGTGTGTTTCATTCTTGTGTCTATTTCTTAGTGTTTGGTTTGGTTTGTCATGTATGTCCTATTTGCAGTAACACAGTAATACAGTGCACAACCTCCCTGAGATATATTTGCAGGGGGGCCAGAGTGGTCCACCCCCCCCGAGGTAGAGTTGCAGTTTGACAGGCGCTTCCATGAGAAATGGGTCTGTGCAGAGCTGCCAAGAGGAGGAGGGGGGAGGCTGGGCTCTGTGTGTGCGGCGCTGGACAGAGGGAGAGATGGCTTTTGAGAAATCATAATAGGGCCTAGACAAAGATGGTGTTTTAGGGTGACACAAAATGGAGTCTGTACATCTCACCAAATGGCTTTGTTTATCGTGTTTTTGGTGATTACATTAAGGCCAAATTACTAGAATCCACCAAACAAATGTGGGGACATCTCTCTCCATTTGGGTAAACACGAGATCCATTTTATGTTGGAATGTCAGCGTGGTGTGTAAAGACCTTTCCTCCCTTACCTCTGTCAGAACAGGAAAGCACCATTTCCTGGTCATTGCCTCATCGTGCAGAGTTTACGAACACTTATTCCTCAATCAAGTGTCGCACACGGTATATGCATGATTAAATTCTATGTTAAAGTGGTTGCATGTCTTTATAACAAATCATTTTATAATGAATGCACATATAATGAAAATAATATAATGACAAATCATCATAACAAATTCTTTTTTTGGGGGGGGTTCCACCCAAACCCCCACTTCCCCAGCTAAAAACCCACCCAAACTATTTCCCCACAAGATTTAACCCTTTATCCCACCCCCACAAACATTTTCGTTATATCATTTTTGTTATATAGTCATTCGTTATAAAATGTTCATTAAAAAGACTGTATACCTGTGGTG
The DNA here is from genome assembly GCF_040938575.1 of Ambystoma mexicanum. Classification (NCBI taxonomy): domain Eukaryota; kingdom Metazoa; phylum Chordata; class Amphibia; order Caudata; family Ambystomatidae; genus Ambystoma; species Ambystoma mexicanum. The sequence goes on along the minus strand of NC_090929.1, from coordinate 1,524,703,456 downwards.
TATGTTATAAGATCACCTTTTATGGCTATAGGTCGTATAAAATATGAAAAGCTGTCTTAAATTAGTCTGAGTTCATGTCAGCGGTAGTCCACAAGCAACGCTGTGAACAAAGACTTTGGAAAACATATTTGGAATTATTTCATGGCTGAAAGAGGGAATGGAAAGGGTAGGGGTGTGAATAGCGATGATATGGAGCCTTTTTTATAGGTTAATAAAAGGGTTTGCAGATGCTGCCTAGTCTGCGGTCAATTTTAGTGTACAACAACATCATCTCAATTGCAGGGGGTTCTGGGCAAGTTTTGTTATTTGAAGGTGTATTGTACATACTTGTTATATGGTTTAATTATATTGTGGTGGTTGTTGCCAGTGACCAGATTCTTAAGGACATGTCCGTAGGCCATGCGGCCAAGAATCTGGGCACTGGCCACACACACTATACTAATATGTGTATAGTAATTTTAGGTACTGTAGGGGGAGTATACAGTATTTGTAATATGGTTGAATGATTTAATTGATGTGTATATGGTATTTATGATTGTAGTACAATTAAGGATAGTGCTTATTGAATATGTATTTGTTTATACTTGGTATAGTCACTGAGTTGCATACAGTAATAACACTGGAAACTCTGGATCTTTTTCTGTGGAAAAAATCAGTATAATTTCTTAAGCAGGATAGTTTAAAATCTTTAATCGATTACGATTTTACATATTTACTTTTTTGACCCTCATAAACTGTACATTCTATGTACTCTGTTTGGTGAAACATTAGTGTGTGCTACACTGTTGTTTTACTGACATTAAATAATCATTGGTTCATTGGGGAAAAACATCCATAGAGGATTATAACATCCCTATTATAATTATGTGAGTGTAAATGTGATAGTATATGTGTTTGAAGTGTGTCGAAATTAGGGGAATGTTTAAAGTAGTTAGATACCTTTTGGCGAATTCTAACTATATTGGACATCAAAAGAAGTTTTGTAGTAACAAGGAATGTGATGGTGTATTTGAAGTGTATTGCAATGAAGGGTATTTTTGAAGTAGTGAGATACCTATTGCCGTCTACTAACTAACTTGACTTTTAAAAGTAGTTTTGTAAGCATTACTGATAAAAGGTAGAACAAAAAAAGAATGGGAGAAATTACTGTATTTTGCCCCTGAAAAATTACTGAATATGAGAACATTTTGATCATTTCTCCCATTATAAAAACAAGTTTTGAGTGTTTTATGGATAAATGATATAAGTTTTTAAAACCAAAATAATATAACTAATGAAATTGAAATTGAACGCACATAACATTAAATACATTAAGAAAAAATTAAAAGTTTAGAGTAGCATTATTTTTCTAAAATGTGCACCCAATGGGTATTCCACGCTGTGTTTCAACATAAAGCAATCCAGTTTAAAAAAAATCATAAAATATTCAGATTAGTATGAACAATATAAGAGAACTATGGTTAAATCTATCCGTAATTAAGATTAATTAGGTGAAAAGGTATAGCTTGCCTGTCTGCTGTTTGCTGTGAGTATAATGTTACAATGTCACAAACAATTAACGTTGAATTAACTAAAAGTCAATTGGCGTCTTAATGTCACTTCGCACAAGCTGACTGATTGGAAAAGTTAATGAAGAGAAATAAAGGTTGGAAATCAAACTAACATACAGAAAAAACATACATAAAATATTTAAGTATGGTTAGCTGTAAGATTGATGTTAGTCAGACACTATGTTCGTGAGGGAAAAAATGCACATTTGGATATGCCCACTTCACTTGACTTCCTGCGAGATGTCAGTATAAGGAAGTTAGTAAAATAAAAGATTTTATGAAAAGGAAGTAAAGCAAAAACATTTGCAAAAGGTAAGAAAATATATTTAAGTAGTGAATTAGAAATGGTTCGAAAAACATTCGATTTCAAACATATGTACGTCATAATTCTTTAAAAGGTAATTTTTGAATTTGGGTTTTATGTACCGATTCCTTATTGTAGTATTATGGATGTATTTAGATACCTGTTGGTGTATTCTGTTTATTGTGCTACAGTTTAGTGAATATATTTGGGTTGAAGGAATATTAAGTAGGTACTTGTAAGATATGCTGGTAACCTATGTTTTGGAGTAACGGAGGTGTTGTTGCATTCAAACCAACCACTTATTTTTTTGACATAGGCAGTATAGTGACCTGAAGTGGTTGTGGCACCAGTGTGGTATATTATGCCTACTGTTGTGAAGGTTTTCCTGCCAAGATATACTTTGCCGTGTGTAAAGCTAGTGAGCTTACAGTTATTTTTGGTACCATCTGCACTGTACCTTAGCAGCATTAGTATGACATATTGCCTAGGTGATTGTATTTGTATGCTGGAATGATTGTCTGAATTGCAAAAAGGGCATAATATGCCATCATTTGCATTCTGCTGAAGTTGGTGAAATAGAATGGATTCACAATTTGGTATGGATACATACACACATCGTTCATTAGCGATGTGCTCTTGGAAAACATGGTTGCAGAGAGTGCTTGTTTGTCTCCATGTGTATGAAATCTGCAAGATTTCATTTATAGGGATGTTTTTGGTTTCCAGTACTTGTAGTAAGGACATTAGGAATTCTTGTGGATCTTCCTGTGTGTTTATGGGAAATGTTACCATTCCTGCACAGCAGTCCAATTCTTGCTTTATACCTGAGACATTGTAAGTTTTGTCAGGATTATTTGTAGGATTTCTATGAATGATGAGCATTTGCAAACACAACTGGTCCGAGCCGTTTAAGTAAATCTTGTGAACAATTGGTGGCATTTGGAAGAGGAGATTGATTGTTACAATTTACTCCAGTTGTGTTGATGAATGTGTGCCTCTGCATTGTTTGATGAGCCTGAAGATCTTTTTTGACGAGAGATATTTGTCTGTTTGTCTTCTGATGGACGTGCAGTTGAGTTGGTAATAGACAATTCTGTGGTTGTATTATTTGATGGAGAAGCAGTTGGTCATTGTTTCTTTAGCTGTATTGTTGGGATATCTGTTATGGTTCTGTTTGTATTCGTTTTATTTTAAAGGTTTTATTTTTTAGCTATAGGGTTCATATATAGATGGGGTATAATGTGCATGTAGCCTGTTGTATTCTATGATGCAAGGAATGTCAGCATTGACTTTGTTTGCATCAAAGTTAACTACAAATAGAGCGTATGGAGACATGAACATGCTACGTAACTTGTACCATCTTTAAGGACTGTGCTGCCAATGTCAATCAATGTGTTATCTAGGGTTTGACCTTGCAATTTGTGAATAGTGGCAACATATGCAAGAGATAGAGATAATTGTTCTCTGCGAAAAGAAAAGAAGGAAACATGCTATTGTGCAGCCAATTTGTTTAACTTCTGCAATTTTGTGAAAGTGGATGTAGACAAAATTAATGTTGTTGTCAAGTGGATATGTTTGAAAGGCAACAACTGTACCAATTGTTCCATTGACTAAATCCTGTTCTATGTCAAAGTTACATTTTAGAATGACTCTGTTGTTTAGACACAAAGTTAATATTTTTTCCAATCCAGCTGTGGTGGAGATACATGTTTCTAAGCTATTTAGTTGTGTGTTGCTTTCTGACACATAGGGAGTGTCATGCCATACAGTTCTAGTGTGTCTGTGGAGCTGATATGCAGTATGTGGTGCATTTCTCTTTTTAACATTGTCTCATTGAATTCACTACAGCTTGCAAGGGTTGGCATTAAGGACATGCATTTTATATTTTGTTAAGTTAATTGTTCCATGACATCAGGAGTAGATGTGTTTCACCCATATAGCTCATGGATTAGTTTACTATTTAAGATAGATTTAGCATCTTTAGTAAGCAGACCAGTTCTAATGCTTTTTAAAATGTTAGCATAGGTGACGTCTGCAGACTGATGCATGTTTTAAGTTTGTTCTCTGTAGTGAAAATGTTGCCAGAGATTCACATTTCAAGTGCTGCCGATGTGTTTCAGCATTGTTTGTCCCCTATTTTTACCTTTCACTGGTGTTAATTGCAGGAGGTCTCAGAAAACAATAACGTGTTTTCCTCCAAACAGGTCTTCATAGTCAGTTTTGAGGTCTTCTTGCTTTCTGCAGTGAAATAAAGCCAACATGTGGTTACAAAAATGCTTACTTCATGTATTAGGAGCACTTTCATTTGTTTCAAAATTCTTTGTTCTTCACTAGCAGCTTCTGCTGATAATGTGTAATATTCTATTTTGTTTTGGAGTTCTACTGGAAGGAACAGTAGTCGGTGTAAAGTTACACCTTCTACGTTGTAAGCAGCTAATCCTGTGGGGGCTGTTAGAACAGCCGAAAGGTTGTTGTTTGTTAAGTTTTGTAGAAATATTATGATTATTTTAATTAAGAACATTTTACCAGAAACAACTTCACCACTTTCATACAGGAGCAGAGGTTTATAATTATTACAGCTACACATTTTAGTTTCATGTTTAAAACCATGTTCAATTTCTTTAGTGACTTCTAGATAAATGTGAGTTGTTCATCATTTATCTGTGATTTTAGCACTGACAAGTCTTTTTAGTTTAGATTGTTTAGATTGATACATGGTATTTTCTACCTAAGTCATGGCTATTTCAGCTTCATTTAGAATGAGTGGTTCTCCAAATGGTTCTTGGCTTCCTGTAAGGGAAGGTTGACTGCCCTCAGGAGTGACTTTATCGTGTTCAGCTTCAATTTCTACCTCTTGTTGGCGTTGATTATCTGACAATACACAGAGACCAGTTGCTATAGTTCATCCAAATTGCAGAGAGAAAAAATGCGTATGGGGCAAAATTAGGACAGTAACTAAGAATTCAATAGTCGCACTGTTTAGAAAAATAAAGTGTTGTATATTGAATTCAGAAAATATTCAATCAATATAAAAAAAAATATCGAACAATAAGAACCACATTGACAGATGTAGGTTGGATTTCATAGGAAATACTTTACACTGATGTGGTAACAAAATACACACCACTTAACAAAGAATGTACATTCAAAGCATTCTTCATGATCAAAGTGAATTGAAGGAGCATGACACACAAGACATTACAATTACACAACATACATACAATAAACCATCTAAGCAAAATATATAATAGAGAAATGGAGGAGCAGTATTAATAAAGCTCACAGTGACCCTACATGTTTCTTTCCCTTATAAACATCATTGTTTATTGTTAGAGGGAAATTCTTCAGCAGTTTAATTCTAAACTGAAGTTTATATACCATTTGTTCCAAACAACAGATATTTTATATCCTGATACGTGGTACTCTGCAATGTGAACAGAAAATCAAATGAAGACAATGTATTAGTGGTTGCTCATGGGCTAATGGTTAATAATTGCCAATAGAGGAATGCTTGATGTTGCGTATTAATTACTCACATAATCTTCTCACTAGCTTACCAACTGTAACAATTAACAATGGTACTGAGAGCATAGGGGTGTAAATCTGCCAGACCAGCTTCACCCTACAGTAGGAAATAGTAGAGAAAAAGAAGGTGCTTCTATAAGTGTTTCCCATATACTCATTGGGGATATTTTAGCCTGGCGAATTTGATATGTTTGGAATGCATTTTCAATGGTGTCCTTGAATTGTAATGGGTGAATTGTATACTGGTATAACATTTTGGCTGCAGTAACAGGATCTACATGTTCAAATTGGCCAGTTGCTGGTGAATCTTGAATTATGTGGGTGGTTTCAATCACGTTTTCCTCTATGTTTATATCTTTGTAGTATTCATTGTTTTCTTTCAGATATTCTGGGGCTTGTCTAACTTTGTTTAAGTTGACTTGTTGTTGCCAAATTATGTTGTCTTTTGTTTGTACAACATTAACTAGTACAATCAAAGATTGATCTATTGGCTGTTGTACTCCAAGAGATTCTACATTTTCTTTAAAATCGAATGCCACAAATACAAATTTGCCACAGATGCCTTTTAGTAACTCCGATGAAGGCGAGTTGGCCATTTTTGGTTGAAGGAATATTGTAGCTTCACATGGGTGTACTGTTTGGATTATAATACTGTCATACAAGATAAGTTGTTGGAGAGCCTTTGGAAGTGGGAATATTTCTAAATTATTAGTGACAGCACTTGAAAGCATTTGGTTATTGTCAAGCTTTGTATTGCAGTATGTGCAAAATTGTAGTTATTTGCTGCTGTTATATATAAAGCTAATTGGAACCATTGAGATTCCTCATTTTCATCTATTGTGTAAGCCATATCTGCTATTTCTGTGTTTTTTTTTAATAAAATGTTTTGCCACATCAGACACATACTTGGTCTGGTATTTCAGTAGATGTGTTTTGAAACTTAGCTATTTCTTTTTTGTATCTGCTAGTTAGGAGGTTGGTGTTTATGAGGCTTTCGCTAATGTTTTCTAAATTGTCTGAATTTTCGAACTCAACTTCAGTTCCAACATATTTACTTTGGCTGTACTGTATTTTTCGAAGGAGTTCTTTGGCTGTCCCATGTAGGAGAAAGTTATTTAAATTCTGCAGTTCTAGAGAAGGACTTTTTGCATAGTATAGTCTATGCACAAGATTCAGAATAGTGGAATGGTGTGTTGCTAACATTTTGATGTGGGGGAAGGTGCTTTTGCAATCAGTTCCTGTAATGTAGGCTAATGAATGTCCTTGCAGTCCAATGTGGCTTTGCACTGGACAGGAGTCCATGGTTTGTAAAGTTTTATTGTACTTTTGTCTTTTAGTTTCACATAGTGATTGAGGAATTGTCGTAAAGATTTGAAAGTTTGAGTTTGTTGGCGTACATTACACATTGAGCTGCATGGCCATTTGTACACTGGACAGTTTGGGCGAACACAATTTTCAAAACAAAAGTTTAAGTACTTTTTGTAATGTATTGATACATTTACTTAGTGGTTACATTCTCTTTAAAATCAATAAACAACTTTCTTTTTAGTAGAAATATTCTGTCAAATAGAGCTCCGAGGATTAGTCTTCAGCTGTAGATTTTAATGGTAGATTGTGACTTTTCAGCTGTCTTTATAAGATTGTGAAGAACTGGACGGTGGAATTATTTTTATAAAATATTTTTTTGTGAATGCTTTACTGTGGCTGCGTTAACATTGGTATATATAGTGATAGGTTCATTGGTAGTTTTGCTTTTGTTTATGCATCTTATTTTTTTTACTGGTCGCTGGTTTAGTTTTGTTGAGTGAGGATACTGGCTGTTTTGTTTTAATGTTTTCTATGAATTGTTTGAGATGTGAAGGACTATATGGCTTGCTTTAATTCTTATCTGCTCTATTTTTTGTTTGTTTTCTACAAAATTGCTTTTTAGTAGGCATTCTGTTCTGTCTGTTAGGAAAACTGAAAGTTTGAGTTTGAAAGTTGTGGAATGTACATGTATTCATTGTGGAGGGGTGTGTGGGTGTTATTGTAGAGATGAAGAGAGTACTGTGTGATTGTGCAGTGGTATGATAGGTGTAGTTGTGACGGTTATAAGGGTAATAGTCTGTGCAGGTGTCATGGGCTTGGGTTAGTAAATAAGGGAGTGGTGGTGTGATTGAATAAGTAGGGACATTATGAAGTTTTGAGGAAAACAGTGATTGTTGTAATAGTGGTGTTTAGATGGGAATAGAAAGAATGTGAATGTTGCAATATAATGAACAAGAGTGAAATAAATATTATTGATTCAAAAATAAAAATCTAGACTAATATATAGTGCATGTACATTGTTACATTTAAAAAAGGTATACATTGTACATTAATGTCCTTGTATTGTAGGATGTAAAGAGTGTTCTTTTTTTTGGTAACTGTGTTTGGCAATCTTCTTCTTTCCTGTAATTGTAAAAAGAAAATGAGTGGGTGTATGTGGTAATAGTGAAGTACTTTTAATATGCAAGGTTGTTATCTATTAAGGTAGGAGGAGTTGTTGAGAAAAAAAGTGAATGAAATTGGGTTATGGGTGGTGTACTAAAGTGTGTTAACTATGTTGTTAGAACATTTGCAGTATGATTACTGCTGTTTGGCATTTTAGAAGTAACAGGGCAGAAATGGCTGTGAGAAAACATTGTATATCTAGGTAATCTTTGCGCTGCTAATTTCAATACCAGCAATGCTGTGTTTGTGGTGTTATGTATTTGTATGTGTTACAGTGTATTTAAAGAATAGGACAACTGTGGCCTAGTTTTAATGCAATGGCGGATTGGTATTGCAGCAGTGTTTGGTGTCTGATAGAAGAGGTTGTTAAAGAACAGTACTTTATAGGCAGGGTGAAGTGTTGCATATAGATACTTTGGTGGTATACACATATGTGTGAGCAGGTGGAGAATGGTGGCAGTGTAAGGGATTTAATGAGAGAGGTTGGAAAGTGTGACATTTACATGGAATGGAAAATGGAAATGCTGACTGTTTAAAAATGCTTTTTGTAGGAGAATTTTGATGATAGTTAAACAATGTAGATTTGCATTAAATAGCAGCACTGTGTGTAAACTTTTTGTAAACGAAAGAAAAGCAGATGGAGAAGATTTGTAGCACATTTCTAAGTGGCAATTGGTGTTTGGAAGTTTAATATGTTGGCAGTACATGCATACTTGCGAACATGACCCATTGCAATGTTCAGGATACAAATATGAGGAAAAATTTGACTGCGCACACCGCGGTAGTCTGCGAATAGCATGTGCAAGATCTGGATCTTTTGAGGATGCCTGGAAGGGAAAGGGGACTGTGGAGACCTCCAGACAGTCATGGATGTCCACAGACATTGGGGGGGATCAGCCAATCAGGATTCCTAGGTGTGGTGCAGAGGAAGAGAGGGTTTTAGGAGTTGTGTTTGCTGAGTGCCCTGAAAATGTCTATGGCTTTGAGGAAGCAGAATGTCTGGATTATGGGAGACTCGTGGATCCATTAGCTGAATGTGTATTCTGAGCATTGTGGATTGTCTGACAATCTTGAATTTGATGAATTTCAAGTTTCATGGTACAGAGTTTGAGCAATGATGTGGGTGGAATTCCTCCCATTTTGTGAGAATTTGCTTAATTTAAAGCATCCGGACATCATTGTAGTGCACCTTGGAGGCAACAGTTTGGTCTATGTTACTGTAATTTCAATACAATTTGCAATGAAAGAACCATTTTGAAAGATGATGGAACTGTTTCCACATTCAAGATCTGTTTTTTCACGGACAGCTCAGAGATAAATGTGGATGTGTTCAAATTTATTTGTCCACAAATTGAGAAAGCAAGTCACAAGGTGAAGAAAAGTTTTTTGGGCTTTTTGCAGGATGTTGGGATGACATCTTTCCGTAATGAAAATATTAAATTGAATTCTTTAGTAGTTGAAGTAAAGAAAAGGAAAAACTGAAAAATGTTAAAAACACTTTTTGTGAAAGTCAGAAAAAATAATGAAGTTCTGTAGAATATTTGTTAGTTGAGTACATAAAAGCAAATTATTAAAAAATATAAAAGACAATAATAATTAAAAAAGGTTCTTTTAAGAGCTAACATTTTTGAATGAAAACTATTGTAAATGATTTTAATGCTCCCAAGCCACGCCTGGAATTTTCCAGATGTCTGCGGGCTACAGCGTGTCCGTGGACTGTGCAGGCTGCTATATTATTTTGTTTCGTGAATTTTGTTTTCAGTTCTATTTTTTTTAACTGTGAAAGGTGGTCCTGTTTTTTTTTTCAGGAAAGGCAAGCTAAAGTAGGGGGAGGGAAGGGTCACCAACCACAGAGATGGAGGGGCAGGTGGACAGGGGAATTCAAGGTGGGGCAGTGTTTATCATGCTCCTTTACAGCAGCCTCAAAAGTACTACGAAAACACTCCCCCCGCACAGATTGGTGCTTCATAGTACAAACATTGCACTGTGACCGTCGAAATGTCAGGGGCAACAGAATTCTGTATGGAATCCAAGGCAATCGCTTGGATCCTCTGCCCCAAAGAAGTATTCTTTGTGGTGACAGGAGCAGTTGAGGAAGATGGGGTAGTGGTAGTCAACCTACTTTCCCCCGAGAAAGGTATTGCCTTTCACAGAGCACCCAGGTGGTTAGATGTGGTGCGGCAGTTCATTGAGGTGGTCCTGTAGCAGTACAGCCTAGGTTTTCCACTCAGTGCATCTAACCTTGGCTGCCCGAGCATTTGGTACACACCATCGGTGTTGAATAAACACCACACCAACGACTCAATTTTGACACTGGAGAGAGGGACTTCCTCTACTGCATCTTCATCTTCCTCTTGATCATCATCTGTATATCCATGCATGTTCTCCTCTTCAGGCCCTTCAGGTTGTTGTGGTGGTGGTGGTGGCCACTGGGAAGCAGGGCTGGCAATGAGTAAAGCCAATGGTGCAAATAAATGTGGAATGCAAAGCAGGTGTCACTCCAGATACTCCCTCCTGGATAGACAGCTTGAGAATGACTGAAAGTAATGGGTGGGTCCATTCAGAGGAGCTGTCCGCCGACATTGCAACAGTCCAAGTCAAAAATAGGCCTTGGGAAGTTGTAAAAAGTTGTCAGATCAACTAAGATTGGGTCTTGGAGCTCTGCCAGGGTAAATGTCCAACTTGAAACACCCTAGATTGGAAGAAAATGCAGTTTTAAACTGCCCGCAGTCCACGGACACACCATCACGCTGCACAGGTGCGGTCACATGATGACATCTGGGGATGTCTGCGGCCATGACGGCCATCCGCGGACACCCATCGGGCAGGAATTGCAGGGTGCATGCACAGATTTCCATAGAACAGTTGCGCTGTCTGTGGACTAATCAAAAAGTTTAATGCGAAACCAGAAATATGCAGACACTGCACCCTGTCCGGGGGAACCTACATTTTTAGGGCTGATGCCAGGTGTCTGCTCTCAAAAGGGAGGTGCCCCCAGACAGACATATAGTCTGTGGTCTGTTAATTGGGGTTTAAAAAATATAGGTCACAACTATATACAAGATATTTATCGTATATAGAATCATAAATGAGAGAATTTGCTATTTCTGTACAATAAGATCAGGGGAGGAAGGAAGTGAAATTTCATCAGGGCAACTTTCATTTATATTTTGGGAATTTGAAGGGGGTGATTTCTGGGGACAAGGGCCACGGGTGCAAGAAGAACAGTGATAGTCAAACATGATATTTAACATAGTATAAAAGTTCCTTAAAGACATTACTACGTTTATCCAATTTTGCAGACAACACCATGATTTCCTTGTGTACAGTTGGTGATAGAGATTGTTTTTGAGATTCTTGGGATTGTCCATAATACAATTGGGGTGTTGTTTCTTCATTTAAACTATGTACTATAAGAAAAGAAGAAATTATTATTTCCATGAGGTCTGTAGAAATTACATTATTTCTTTATGTTAAAATATGTTTTGTTTATCATTAGAGATTTTATCATCAATGTTTTCTTCCAACCAATCAATTGTGTTTGCCACTTCTGTTAAAATAAATGAAATATATATATTTGCTTATAACAAATGTTTACATAATGAATGCTCATAATAAAGAAAAGATACAGTGCACTTACGGTTTGGTAATTGTAATTGGTTATTTATAACATGTTTAATACCCAGAGGTTTCTAAGCGCGGACCTGGGGATTGAACCTGTGTTGCTATGAGTTGTCTAGCTTCCAAGATGAGTGTGTTGCCCCTGAGCTATGCCCTTCGGTGAGGGATTGTTTTGGAATAAACGCTTGCTGTATGTGAGTCTCTATGCACAGTTGTACTGAAGTATTACTATAAGGTGTACAGTTATGGTTTATGCTTAGTGCATTCCATCATATTGTGTGTTATACATAAAAAATAATGTGTGCATTTTGAATTAATCATTTGTACAAAAAGCTATATTTGGGTGCCATAAGTATGAGTAATGTGTTTTTATGTCTATGTGTTTGTTGGTTAATGGGTAGAAACTTGGGGGTACTGACCTCACAGACTGTGCTCAAACAACCTTTGTGAGATATTTATTTCACCTACCTGGTGATTTGTATTAGTTCGATTCAGTATTTGGCAAACCAAAGAGTAAAAGGGAATCTTAAGGCTACATAAATGAATATATTCTTGGTTTGGTATTCAAACATATATGTGTTGAGTTACACTTTTAATGGTTTTGGTACCATGGATAGTTCAGACATGCAACATAATAGTAGTTCTGATCACAACAGTATTGAAATCATACACATTTGATGTTTTTGGTACAATGTATAGGTCAGGCATGAAACATAAAAGTAGTCTGATCACAAAAGTATTGAATTCATACTTCATATAAATAATAAATAAACAACGACATGCCAACACGTGCTTCAACCTAACAAAGTCATCATCAGGGCGTCAAAACAAGCTATATAACTTCAACAATCACACTTGGAATTGTATATATGTGGCTTTTTAACAACTCCTGTAGCGGAAGGAGGAAAGGAGAAGAGAGCCAGAGAGGGGAGAAAAAACAAAACAAAAAGAAGCAACGTCAAATGGGTGTGGACTTGGGTGTGGTGCTTCTTTTGTTTGTACACATCATATAATAGGGTGCTTACCATTGCGAGGCATCAAATTCACTTTATCATTTCTTTCTTTACATTATTTATGGAAACGTTTCTGTTTCCTAGCAACAGGTGACACGTGATGTGTCACATGACGAGGAGTCAACTTTCTTTGACATAGTAACTGACTCATTCTGCCGATGCGTTTCCGGTGCCCGATGGCGTTCACCATTGTGCTCTCTACATTCAGGCTTTTGCCAGGTAGTGTAAGCCGAACGTAGTTATGATCAGAGCTCTCACTAAAATGACTCTTCAAGACATTGTGCACGTTGACTTTCACATAGATATGAGCAGTTTTGGGATTCATCTGTCCCCCCTATTTCTTCTGTATTTACGAACTTCAGATTACGGCGATACTTAGAAGAGGAAACTCGCATAACTCGCTACACTTTAATGGTGGCTGTCACTTATTATACAGAACGGCCAAGGTGATACCGGTAAACCAAACAGATGACACTTGTCAAGTAACCAAAGACTATTTCAGGCATTTGTATATAATATGCAAGATATATAAAAACATTTAAGCAATCACATTTTTATGTGCTTACCTCACTGCAGCTAACCAGCAACAGTCACTCTATCAGCCAGGACCAAAAGGCAAACAAATCCAGTAGGTGAAGATACACCTTACTCTAACTTTTCGCTCAAAAAACCGGCAACACAATACCTTTTCAGTTACCAAATTTATAGGTATTTATTATTTTTCTAACCCTTGCACATAACCAATCTTGTAGTGCCCTGAGTGCCACATTTACATATCGCAGTAGAATATAACTAATATGACTAATTCTATGTTTATAAGGCTTTCTTAACACAGTAGGAGTAAAATTTGACAATATTTGACGAAGTAGCAATTACAGTATACGCCATGGCGCAGTCTTATCTGGCTAGGCCAGCACCCTACTATATGATGTGCACATACAAAAGAAGCACTCTGATTTTCAAGTCCACACCCATTTGATGTTGCTTCTTTCTGTTTTGTTTTTTCTCCCCTCTCTGGCTCTCTTCTCCTTTCCTCCTTCCGCTACAGGAGCTGTTAAAAAGCCACATATATACAATTCCAAGTGTAATTGTTGAAGTTATATAGCTTGTTTTAATGCCCTGATGACGACCTTGTTAGGTTGAAACATGTGTTGGTGTGTCGTTGTTTATTCATTATTTATATGAAGTATGAATTCAATACTGTGTTGATAAGACTACTTTTATGTTTCATGTCTGACCTATATATGGTACCAAAACCATCAAATGTGTATGATTTCAATACTGTTGTGATCAGAACTATTATTACGTTGCAAGTCGGACATGTACATGGTACCAAAACCATTAAATGTGTAACTCAACACATATATGTTTGAATACCAAACCAAGAATATATTCATTTATGTTGCCTTAAGATTCCCTTTTACTCTTTGGTTTGCCAACTACTGAATTGAACTAATACAAATCACCAGTTATCTGAAATAAATATCTCACAAAGGTTGTTTGAGCGCAGTCTGTGAGGTCAGTACCCCCAAGTTCATGCATGTATTATAGGTGATAGTGGAAGATCACCTAACTTACCACACGGCTGCAGCCATTTTTTCCAATTACCTCTTATATATGAGATCCAATATCCATCAGGCATGCACACTCCCAGTTTGGGGTTTTGTTTCCACAAAAACTCATGTCTCATACCTTTGCCCCTGGGGATGCTGCACTTTTTCTACAGCTTTGTCGACCATTTGAAATACCATTAATTAAAAATGGCAGATTACTTAAAAAATAGAGAAGATAGTGCTGCCCTTTTTGCACCTAGAGTCACGGATACTAACCCTTTCAAAAATCTTTTGAATATTACAGAAACCTTGCCACACAAATTCATTAAATTGGAGAGATTATGCAAAAAGGAAATCAACAAATATTGGGAGCAAGTCTCACTCAAAAATTATATTCAACAGAATATCATACCGAGAGGCCTAAGAATTTTAATTTTTCCAGACTTCACTCATAAAGACGACCAGGACCTAGAGGCTGACTGGGAAGCTAACATCACAGTCAGCTCAGAAAATATGATGAAAATACTAGTCACACATGCTGAATGGGAACATGCCAGAGTAACATTAGAAATTGACAAAATTAAGACAGAAATATCGGAAATGAGAACTCCAACTAGTACCAAGGAAAAATCTTTGCCAAAATGCACCTGATCTTAGGAGAATACAAGGATGAAATCAAGCTACGGAAATTCTGAAAATTTTACAGAGATGAGAAAGACTATTTGAATGATAGAGTTTATACTTATCAACCGAAATATGATGGTGATCAATCACAAATTGTCACACTCACTGTGACGCCGGTCACGTGAGATGCAGATTCAGAATCTGAAACGACTGAAAACTTGAGTGAACAAGAACAAACACCAGCTGTTGAGTCATCCCAACACCATAGAAGAGGTTTCATTGCTGAAATTAAGAGGTACAAGAAGGGCAACCAAACCAACTACAATCCCTTCAATAAACAAGTACGATTCCCAAAAAACTTCCCTTTAGGTCCAAAATCTATAACTACTCCAACAACTTCAGAGGAGGAAGAGGAGCGAACAGGCGAGGACAGGAAAGATACAAACAAAAGATTCACAAGATCCAGCCTCAAGAATACCAGGATGAAGCCAATACTAAAAGTCTAGTCATCAACTTGTCTGACAAACACATCTCACAAAAACAACTATCGATGCATAACTATGGCCTCTCTTTCGCACCTAGTGCAACATCAGATATGACAGAAGTCCAAATTGACCCCTACAAATTCACCAGAAAACACAAACTGAAAAAATTCTTCCATAATAATCCAGCCACTTTCAGACCACTAGAATACCTTCCACCAATCAGTTCCAAAAGCATTCAAGAAATTGAAAATATAAACGTACTCTCCAGCCTATCAGGAGAAGAATCCAAAACCTTAAGTGATATACAAAAGATACTTGAGATTCACCAACGCAATATGGACATAAAAGAACAGAGAAACAGATCTAAATTCATGCCCCCAATTTGTGGAGATAATGTCATTGAAACATTCTATAAAACTATTACTAAGGAAATTCATAAACATATCGATGGCTTCCAATCAAGTTGCAGGAGCAAAAACAACAACCTTGCAAAAATTGAACGTTCAGCACTACAAGAAATATGTGAAGACAGCACAATTATTATTAAGGAAGCAGACAAAGGGGCAAATATTGTTATCCTTAACAAAACTGATTATGTAAAAATGGCGGTAGAACATTTATCAACCCCTGGCTGTTACAAAAAACTTATTTCCAATCCCACAGTCCAAACAATGCAGGATCTCCAGCTTTTGTTACAACATTGGTACAATTTGGGTTTATTATCTGATGAGGAAAAGGCTTTCCTAACTGTATCAAAACCACTAATGCCGACTATCTATTTCTTGCCTAAAGTTCATAAGCCTTTTCTTGAGCTTCCAACTGTACGACCAATAATGAGTGGGCAAGGCAGGGCCACGGAAGCACTAGCAGACTATATAGATAGCAGTATTAAATATTTAGTAACTATAATAACAGTGTATTTAAAAGATATTACGAATACTCTACAAATCTGAAAAGGTGTTATTTGGAAACCGATATATTCTCTGGTCACTCTAGATGTGACAGCATTATATACATCTATCCCACTCAATCTGGCTTTGGAAACAATGGATTTTAGTTTCAGAACCTTTTCAGCTTCACATTATACACATGTGCAAATGCTCAAAAACTTTTTAAATTTCACTTTAACACATAAGCAGTTTATTTTCAGTGGGGATTACTATTCACAAATCAAAGGCATAGCCATGGGGGGCAAAATATGCACCCGCATTGGCAAACCTGTTTATGGCATTCTTTGAAGACAAATATGTCTTCAACAACAATCCTTTCAAGCATCATATTATCACCTGGAGAAGGTATATTGATGATGTCTTAGCTATTTGGGAAGGCATCAGAGAAGAGTTTGAGGCATTCATGCTTTACTTAAATGACAATACCTTTGAAATTCAATTTACGGGACACATGGATGCAGATGAAATTATGTTTTTGGATTTACAAATTAATATTGTTTCCAATACAATTCAAACCTGCACCTACAGGAAGGACACTGCAGTAAATTCCATTCTACATGCTACCAGTAGCCATAGACGGAGTGTCATTCACAATATACCCAGAGGTGAATTCCTTAGATCAAGAAGGAACTGAAGTGAAGATGACACTTTCCTAGCAGAATATAAGTCAATTGGCAACAGATTTCAGGAAAGAGGGTACCCCAAACATCTAATCAGGCAAACCACTGAATCCTTGAAAATGGTCGAAAGGCCCAAGCTACTTGAAGACATGACATGCAGGTCGATTCATGGAATTAATGTGCACTTAAAATTCCTGCACAAGCGTGCGAAAGCGTGTGAATCACAGCGCAAATGCGAAAATTGCAGCGAAACCCTGGCATAGCGATTCATGGAAGTCCGTGAGCGTGTAAATCCATGGATGTACGCTAAAACCCTGCGTGGCGCACGATGGCGCACATGTCTTCAATCAGCGTGCGCTATGTGCACAGCAAAAGCACACAACAAAAGTAGGCGTAACACGGGGCGTAAAACGCGGAATGGGGAACAACGCATGAAAATGTGGGCATCACCGGGGAAAGTACAGGAGGCAAATGCGCAGAACGCCCACACGCGTGCCTACAACACGTATTCATGGAATCGAACGGGGCTAACGCGTGCGCCAAAAAAGATGCGCTAATCCGGAAACACATACGCCAGCAGGAAGCAGGCGTGCGTGGACCGGCGCAGCATAAAAGTGCACGCAAACAACAAACAAGCTCAGATGCTAAGATGAATATACCGTTCCTTGCAGCAGTGGTCGTGGGATACCGCAGGAGGAGGATGAGGATAGTCAGGGCCAGAATCTTTACACCCAGAACAGCCTTTAGGGGATGCCTGATGACCAGGTGTATGGGAGGTACAGGTTTCCACCTCACATAATACTCGACCTGGTGAGTGAGTGGGAGGATGACCTCACATCACCCACCATGTGCTCCCAAGCACTGAGCCCCTTGGAAAAGGTGCTCAATGTACTGCACTTCTTGGCAACTGGTTCATTTCAGCGGACAAGTGCCATAGTGGGGGGGGTGTCACAGACCACGCAGTTACGCTGCCTGCACCAGGTGTTGGCCATCATGACTGCATGCCCATCAGTCCACAGGCACATATACCTGCCCAGAACACCTGCAGAAGGGCAGGCTGTCAGCCAGGATTTTTACGGGGTGGCACACTTCCCCAAAGTGCTAGGTGCCATTGACTGCACCCATGTGGCTCTACATCCTCCCAGGGAAACTGAGCACATCTACAGAAACCGCAAGCACTGGCATTCCATCAACGTGCAGGTAGTATGTGATGCCAAGGGAATCATCACCTCAGTATATGCCAACTATCCAGGGCCCAGCCATGACAGTTTCATTTACAGAATGTCCACCCTAAACCGGGACCTAGAAGCTGGGCGCCATGGCGATACATGGCTGCTTGGTGAGTATAAATGCCCCTGCACATGCATGCATGTCAGATACTGAGTAATGTCACAACCCCACTAATGATACCCATCATCACCTCCCCAGGGGACAGTGCCTACCCACATGATGACGCCAATTCGGAACCCCACCACACCACCAGAGGTAAGATAAAACAGAGCCCATATCGCAACCCGGGGCATAGTGGAGTGCACATTCCGAGTTCTCAAGTCACGCTTTCGCTCTCTTGACCGCTCTGGTGGGTAGCCGCTATACGTGCCCCCAGTAGTGTGCAGGATCATAGTGGCAGCATGTGTCCTGCACAATGTTGCAACATGCCGGGGCCTGCCGGTGGACATGGTGGTGCCCCCACATCCCCAACTCCAAGAACGGCCGCTGCGCATGGGAGGGGAAAGGGCACGTGGTGAGGCAGCCCGTACGCAGCTGGTGGCTAATTACTTCACCTAAAATCACACCCCTGTGGAGTGCACACAGCCTTGGCACATACCAGCTGACAATCCATGATGATGACATAAGGGACAGTCAACTGTCACAACCATACCAGCCTGAGATTGGTCACCTGGAAGTGTTACATTGTGTGCATCCCTCCCTACCCAAAGACAACCAATGCTGTGTCACAAAAAGACACACATTTATGCTGCATGAATGACTACCCCCTTGCAAAATACAACATTAAAATAGCACCATGTCACCCAACCCCTCCCCTCTCCACCGCCCAACACACCATGGCATGTCCTGCAATGTGAAAGCAAACAAAGGAATGCACAACACATGACACAAGTGTCACAAAATGCACTGTCCCAAATGGAAACAGGCCACAGACAATATGCTCCCAGTAATCAATAACAAACAGCACACATGACCAAATACTTACCAGCAACACAATACAGCAACGCAGCATGAAACATTGCCAAAATATGACAGTACAAACTCAAAGTAATGTAAGTCATACAACCTCAATAAGCCAGCACATCGACCCCTTCCAACTCCAGAGTGTTGCTGTCAGGCAAGTGTGTCAGTGTACTGCATACAACATGAACTGCATCTGCAAAGGAAATGGCCTTGTGAAGACATGAAGAAGGTACCTGCGGATAAGGTGGAAGACATGGATGCACAAGCACATATCAATACAACATGCAGTGTTCAAGACAAAACAAACCCCACTAGGGATGTCAACACAGTTATGACTACAGACTGCCCACACAGCTCATGGGAGCCCAATGTCACTGTGTAAATCACTGTCACTTGGTCACACCCTTTGCAAGCCCATGGAAATGGGAAGCAGGAGGGGTGTGTTTGCCAGGAACCCAAGCATCTAACCCAAACACAGGACAAGCTTGCATGTGCCCAGCCGGAATACACAGTGGATGCCCACGGGAGCCACACAAGGCAACACACTGTAAAAAAAAAATAATAATAAATAAAAAATGGCCATGTGGGGGCCGGGGGTGGCACCCATGTGGTCCGAGGAGAAGGTGCACACCAACACCCACCTGTGTGGATGTTGCGAAAAAAAAACACCTCCATGGGCTCATGGCCTGCACGGCTACGCTACTGTGGGAGAAGTGCTGCTGTTGCTCTCATCACCCCCTGCTGCTGCATCAGGAGTTGGTGGTGCTATGGGAGGCAGGCCACGCAAAGCCCTGGTATGGTCCTCCATGGCAGCAAGCATGCAGGTGTGGAAGGTCTCATTCTGGAGGATGATAGTATGGAGATCCCCATGCAGCACCTGATGGGTTGCCTGCATTTCTGCACGCATGGCCTCCCGTGATGCCCGGATCTCCTACCGAGTTGCCTGCAGCTCAGCTGAGAGCGAACGTGTGAGACGCTCCAGCTGCTGTTCTGTCCTCAAATTTGTGGAAGCCTCAAGTTCAACAAGAGTCTCCCTGAGGTTATGGAGTTCTACCCTCAGGGCTTCCCTGTGGCCCTGTGACTCTATAGAAATGGCTTCCCGCAGAGCCTCTAGTGCCGCCCATCAGTCCCTGTTGGACGCCAACATGTCTTCCCTGTATGATTTGCAAATGGAGTCTGTTGCCTGCTGTTGTTGCTCCATCTGCCTTTCAGGGGGGATAATGGAAGTGGCCACCCTCTCCATTGCCTGACCCATCATTTCTACTGATGCTGCCTGTTGGGTTGCCATACCGTACATGGAGTTTTCCAATACAGTATTGCCTGGTGGCGTACGGCCACCGCATCGGCGGGCACCACACCTGTTCGGGGCAAGGCGATCTGCACCTTGCTGTGCTGGCACTGCCTGAGGCTGCAGGACTGCATTCCCCCTCTGATCTGCTGGCCCAGGAACAGGATCAGATGTTGCGGAGTGTGACCCTGCATCCGTAACCACCAAAGGCGGACTTACCAACACTGACATCCCCATAGAGGGTTCTACCCCTGGTGCAGGTGGGTTGGACAGAACAGAATCCCTGCCAGAAACACTCACCTGCGATGGCACATAAGTCTCATCATCCGATTCAGCACCTGAATAGAGGCTTGGGGAGGTGCACCCAGAGACACCCCTGGACAGTATGGTCTGCAGTAAGATTGGGTTTTCACCCACCACCACACCACGTCCCCCATTGGTGCCCAGTCGTGCCTGAGATTCCTCCTGGGTCTGCACCATCTCCTCAACCTCAACAGCATCAAGTGCGTCATCACCTGCAAAAACATGAAAGACAAAAAATGGAAACAGGCATTAGCACCATAGCACACACATAGGCCTGACAAGCCAGAGATCCAGTACATGATTTACACATGTGCCACATGACTATAACCCTGGCATGCATGCACTGTCACTGAGTTGGAAGGGGAGGCAAAAAGCAGACACTGATGACACCAAGATGGAAAAGCAACACATTTGCTGCATCCTGGGTAGCACTGGCATCACACATTAGCCTGTGAGTGGCATGTCCAATACACATACATGACACATGCCAGCACACAGATGGCATGTAGCATAGCCATGGTACATTTGACAAGTACAGCCATATGTCAGTGAATGAGTAATGTCAGCCATCCATGTGAGATGGACATGATGAGATGAAAAATGCTACATAGTGTGACAAAATAAGCATTTGCCACTCACTGCAACACATCCAGTGTACAAGAATACAGTGATTGCAGGCAGATGTACACATCAATGGTTGGTCACCTAAACTTGACAGTAAACAACTATCATGTACCACATACAAACAGGCACCAAAAATCAATGTGAGCAGGCCAATACTCAATCTGCCTGAATGGTCTAATCATTCACAAAACAAGGTAACAAATGTGGGCCAATGTGGGGTGTAATCAATGACAGAAGCATGTCACATATGTGACAAGAGGGCTGAAAAATGTGTTGCAAAAGTGGGAGAATTGAAACAATCAGCCTGAATGAAAACTGAATAATTCTGAACAATGTTGTTGCAAGATGACAGTTCAAGGGCAGCTGCAGTAATGTGGCGGTAAATGGCTACTGTGGGCAGAGGGATACTGTCATACCCAAATCCATGGCCAGTGAATGTTTTGGAGGAAGCACATGGGTGACCCATACCACTCAGGTGCACACACCCTCACCTGGTACTCAATCAGAACCCGTCACCCACACAACATACACATGGATTACAGACACATGCATGGGCACTCACCGGACAATGCGTCGTAATCTGGTAGGTCTCCCACACCTTGGATCTGTTCCTCTATGAGGATCTGTTCCTCTGTGACGAAGGTTCCAGCAACAGACTCATGTTCAGTGAGTTGGTTGTCCTCTTGTGGAGACCCACCGCCAGTCACCAGAGTAGAAGCATGATTTGAGGCCAGCTTGTTCTTTGCTCTGCGTTTCAGGTCTTTCCACCGCTTGTAGCAATCATCAGCTGTGTGCCTCACAAATCCAAGGGCACTAATGATGTCCGCGATGGTCTGCCAGTGTGCCTTACTTTGACCAGGTGTGGTCTTGCACCGTGCAGTCACCACCATTTCGCGGCTATGTGCCGACACATAGGCCACAAGTGCATCAAGTTCGGCGTCATTAAAGCTAGGCTTCCTTGATGTGCCAGAGTGTGTAGCTGTGTCTGGGGTCTCAGCCTGTAGTGCCAGAGCACCCTTCTTCCTCTTTTTCAAAGGTGGTGCGGATCCTGAGTGGCGTACGCCGCTCTGGTCAGTATGGGCAGAAGCGCCGGTGGACTGGGTACGCGACACACGGGGCAAGCACAGTTAGTAAATACGTGCCCGACTCACCGTCTGCCTGGAAAAAGAATGTGAAAAAGACGCGCGTGTGCACGTTGGCAACACCCCTGCCAAAAGAAGAATTGTACGCTGTCTGAGGAGACAGGACAAAAGAAGAAGTGAACGCTGTTTAAGGAAACAGGCCCAACAAAAAAATTGAACGCTGTCAGAGGTAACAGGGAGTACGAACTTGAAACGCTGTGAAGTAATTGCTTGCGAACCAACAAGAAGTACAGAATTCACCCACTCACTCTCCACGAAAATCACGTACAAGGAAATGGCGTCCTACACGTACCTTTTAAACAGGCCCACACGTACAACGTCACTTACGCGTGTACGTGCTAAGGCCCTTTCCTCCAATTACACGAGCTGGCACTCGGACGTGCAGTTTTTGCACGTGTACGATGAACATGCACCCGTGTTGAGGGAAACGCCCTTGCGCGTCACATCACAGACGCGTAGGCCCTTTCCTCGGATTACACGCATTCACACGCGGACGTGCAGTTTTTTCACGCGCCCTGAACCACTATGCCCACGTCACGAGGGAAACCCACGCGCGCGTAACGTCACAGACGCAATTACGCGCTAAGGGCCTTTCCTCGAATTACACGCAGACGTGCAATTCTTTCACGTGCCAAATCACTCCGTATCAAGCTGGCCATGCAACAACACATGGAAGACCACGCTCCTGCCCAGAAGGCCGAATTACTGCCCCCCAGAGCCCCGAGCACGCTCCCACCTGCCATCTGCTGTTGCCTGCCTGCTGCCCACGTGCCCTGCTATTTGCTGCCTGCACATCAGCCATCTGCAGGGGTGTAGTTGTTGTGACCACCCCTGCTGGAACTGAAGACTCCCGACTGGGATACCATCGCATCACAGCCCAGCCCCAGGACCCAGTTGCCCACGCACACCTGCCTCTGGGGTTGCCATGTTGGGCACACCACCATCTGTCACCACTGGAAACCCCCAGCCAGAGAGGCAGAGGGCCACCAGCTTCAGTGCCAGGGAAGTTGGTGTCCTGGTGGAGCAAGTCCTGGGGCAGTATGATGCCCGCTTTGGAAGTTCTTGCGCCGACTATGAAGGACGGACCAGGATCTGGATGGACATCGTGACTGCCATCAACGAGGAGGGGGTGGCAGTCTGCAACATCAAACATGTCAAGAAGCGCTGGGATGACTTCAGGTCCAGGACCCTCGACACGGCCCGGTGCCTCTTGAAGGCAGCGGATGCCAAGGGGCGCCGGGGCCACCTGTCTGACTACCAAATGAGGGTCCTGGAATGCATATGCCCAGCACTCCACATCCAGGTTCTTGAGAGGCAGACCCGTCTGGAGTCGAGCGGTAAGTGTATATGCATGCTGATTGGACGCTGTGCGTGTCGTGGTGTGCCAGTAGTGTGTAGGTTGCACATGTGTTTTTGTAGGGCCATGTATGGATGTGTATGTACAGGGGCGTGAGGCTGACACATACGAGTCCTCTCATGTGTGAGACACATGGAGGGTGTATGTGTGGGTAAGCATGCAGGCCAAATGCAGATATGGAAGCACACATGTTTGAATTACTGTGTATGTACACTGGCATGGTTGTGGTGAAAAACGTGGATATTGGTTCCAGCTGCATGTATCTGCACTGTGTACATGTGCATGTGTGTGTATTTGACAATTGTGCAACTGTGATGCAACATGGATGCATGTGACACTGATATGTAGAAGGCTAAATGCCAGATGTGACATGGATGGCGATCTCTTCACTGCGACAGTTGGTGGAGATGTACACATGCATGTAAGTTTGGTGGCGTGTGTGCATGTCTTGTGCACTCCCTGTGTTTCATGTAATGTCAGGCTCACCTTCGGCTGCTCATGCTTTTGTATGTGTATGGATGGTGCTGCCTGGTGCGATATTGCTGTGGAATTGCTCATGTGTGTGAGTCGAAATGACATGTGTGTTGGGGATTGTGATGCCATGTCTGAAGTTTGACACTGCCACTCATGTGCAATTTTCATGTGTGTATCAGTCCATTGTACAGTGCCCTGATGCCTGTGTCCTATCTCTCCCTGTCTGCAGCGGCAACTGATGAAGAGGGCGGAGAGGGTGCTATGGAGCAAGGCGGCAGGCTTTGCACCACCAGCCGGAGATGCAAATCCCGGCTCCCCTCCCAGGTTGTCATCTCGTCAGGGAGTGAGGAGTCCGGTGCCGCTTCCCAGGCCGCAGCTGCTGAAGCTAGGTCCAAGAGGCGGAGGTCGGTGTTGGACTCCTCGGCAGCAGAAGGGGCAGCTGAGACCCCACAGGGTCCGACGGAGGAAGATGGCACAGAGTCATCCAGGTTGGTGGGGGGTTTGGTGGAGGAGGGGGCCGTGGAAGGGACAGACATGGGGTCTGGAGGTGGGGATTCCACTGGTGCTAGTGGTGCAGTGCAGGGGCAGGGACAGGAGGCAGCACAGGCCGCCACAGAGGTGCCTGTGTGTAATCCTGTCCCAGATCCTGTGACTGCATCATCCCCCACCAGCAGGGATGCCTATGTTCAGACCCGTTTTAAGGGAGGGGATCCGCTTACAACAACTGGCCTTCCTCTCCCTGTGGACGTGGCTATCCGGGACTGGGTTGAGCCTCTCCTGAGTGGGATGGTGCTGCGTAAACGGGGCCTGCGAGGTGACCTGCAGTGTTTTCGTGAGGACACTGCACATCATCTTGAATGCCTCGTTGACCACGAAGACCTACTGGGACGGGTCACCAGGGCCGGATTCCTCCGTTTGCTGGACCTTGTTCCGACCCCCTCCTCACCTGAACCCCCTATGCGCCAGTCATCCTCCATGCCATCTTCCCACCCATGTATCACCTGGGTACCCTGTGGAGCTGCCTCTGACCCTGCGGCCAGGCTGGTGGAGGACACATCCCTGCCACAGTCGGGAGTCGGACGTCCAGCAGGGGTGGCCACCTCAACAACTGCACCCCAGCCAGAGGAGGACGTGCAGGCAGCAAGAGCCAGGGCACAGACACAGGCACTTCAGCAGCAGCAACAAGGTGGGAGCCATGATGGCTCGGGGCCTTCAATATCGGAGGGGCAGTGTTAGGGAGAATTCTCTGTTTAGGCTGAATTTCCTAACCTAGTGAGTCCCCCAGCAGCTTTGCTGGATTTCTGGAGTTTGTTTTTTTTCCATCCTGCCAAGAGTGAGACTCTTTTCTCCCACTCTTGGACATGAATGTGGTTGATTCCTGTGAATGTCAATGTTTTCTATGGGCTATGGGGTCTTTTACTCCATAGGGTCTCATGTGTTTTACTATGTGTGTTACACCGCACCCTCTGTGCCGTAACACTGGGGCGTCGTAGAGGATCCCCACCATAGACTCCATACCCTGGGACTGACTACTGTCTCCCAGGGCATGTAAAGTCACCATTGGCTTTACTAGACCTAAATTTTCTAACAGAACTAGTACGAACCATCCTATTGTGGACGTACTAGTAGGGGTAATTCGATTATCCCTAGGTCTGTTATTCGAGGGGGCACTGTCCCGTCCCCCCTTGTCGAGTTTTGGCTGGTGGCAGTGGAAACTACTTGTTATGTTCGACCCCGAATATAACTCTATGGGATTCTTCCCATTGTTGGAGGCTAATACTTTTTCCCGTTAGTCTCTAACATACCGCCGGTTTATTTGTCTTAAATAAATCTACCGGTCGGTATTTTCTGCCAGAACTCGGTTTTTAAAATGGCGTCTGTGTTCACCTCTGTAACTCCGAACCAAAGGTTGAGCCCTTTGTTCCACTTTTGGCGGGCTTCTACACAGAAGCCCTCCAGAGTAGTGCCATTCTGTCTGGGTACCACAGGGGGCGTGGGAGGGGGTTTAGGCACCCTGGACTGAGTTGCCTTGCCAACTCAAGTCGCACTCTGGTGTGATTGGCCCAAGTGGTGAGCCACTCCGCTCATCACTTAGCGTGTTTTGATTAACAGCTAGGCTGAATGAATGGGGGTTTGCTGCATAAAAGCAGCGCTTTTGGGACTGGATCTTCAGAAGTCGCCACAGGACCTAAGAATCCGACGAGGGTAAAGCTGAGCCGACCTGCAACGACGACACCTCTGGTAGAGCCCTGCTGAACCGAGTCACCACTTCCCAACGACAGAGGAGATCTCCCTGCTGGAGAGTCTTCTCCCCCTGACTGGTGGGAACAACCAGTCCCTTTGCTTTTTCTTCGCTTTCAGGGCGTAGTGGTCGAATTGCCCGTGCTCAGCACCCCGGCAACCGGATAGCCACTAGCCCATACCGCGACCAAAAGGTGGTGCCTTGTGACGGAGCACTCCGTGGCTGGTCTCTTCCCTGGTGGTGCAACGATCTTCAACTTTCCTTCGACGACGAGATCATCTCATCTCTTGGCAAAGCCCCGACTTGCATCCACCACCAGGAACAACTGCCCCCGACGGAGCTGTCTCTTCACTTACAAGGTACCGTGTCCTCCTGGCTTCCCTTGTGACGGTTAGCATGAGGTGTCTTAAATCCTTACCTTTCCATTGGGTCGCCTCCAGACCTTCTTAACTTTTTGTTCTAAACTGGTCCAACCTTTCTGTGACAATTTGCTACAAAGACTTGAAGTGCGTTTCCACTGTGGGACTGTCGGGGGGAAATTCTGCCGGGGTCGGCCAGGCCGTCCGCAGACCTCCGGGCAGGGAGGCCCCAACTCCTCCCGTATATCCCAAAAGAGATAGAGTATGAGACACACGCAAGAAGCAAGGTGACTCTGCTGTTTATTAGACAAAACGGCAGGGATGGGTCAAGGAGCGTACGCGTCCGTCCTGACACACACACAATCGTGGGGCTCGCAGGCCCTTTTTACCTTAGTATGACGCGCTACTTGCGTCACTTGGAAAGGTTAGCAAAAAACCACACTAGATTGGTTACTCGAGTGGTAGGGTTAGTATAGCATACATATAGAGAACGGTATTAGTGGTTGAGGGTTAGTCAGGTGGTATACCTGGGCTGTCCCTTCAATTTGATACATGAAAATTGTTACATGAAGACCTCTGAGGATTGGTCAATGTTAATGGCGTCAGTGATAGGAGCCCCATGTTCTGATTGGTCCGCTCGCGAGCCTCCCAGTCTGGGACTATCGCTGTTCCCAGCTCGCGGTGCACCTGTAATTTGCAACAATGTTTTAATATGGGTAGGTATAAACAATGTGAGGATTTATTCATATGTTGGGAGGTCGACTACTCCCACTGCTGCAGATGTCCAATGAGTCTTTTAATTGTATCTGCCTGTGTCTTGAAACGTGGGATTCAGGCGTCTCCTTCCTCCTGGGCTTGGCATCTTGTCAGGTTTGGCTTTGTCATGTGAGGTGGGACCGTGTTTGAGGAAAAATTCAACACAATTAATATTGTTTTTCCTACTGTGTGCCTGGTTTATCTTGCAGGTGCGACCTTGGCGTTGGCTTGCAGCGTGCGAGATTGCAACATCGTGCCCTTGGCGGTGTGCTCTCGCCGGGCTCATTCTGCAGGGTCAGCAACCCAGTTCTTGCTCATTCAATGTTCATGGAAGCTTTTGCTTGCGGCCTACTTGGGCCTGGTGCATAGGTGGAACCGCTTGATGCAGAGCGCTTTAGGTTACGGTATCATATTGCTCTATCCTCAGTATCGTGTCTCCGTTATATTCTTCATTATGGTACATGGTTCTTAGAAGAAGCGTGAGCAAGCTTTTTTAGATAAGTTCATGATGCGTCTTGCGTTTATGCATTTTGAGAGCCTATGTGGAAAATAATAAAGATGCACGTCCGTGAGTATGTCTGTCGCCTACGTCATAGCACTGAGTATATTCTTCGTGTGGATTGGTGTGGGAGTGTCTGGTGTGCATGTTTGCACAGGTGTGCTGACCGTTGGCTAGGTCGTCATGGCATCTCTAACGACGTGTAGGTTTATTCGAGTTGATCCGTGCCGCAGGTGTCGGCATGGACAGGGCGGGCTACTGGGCAGGTAGATGGGCACATCCGTATGTTCCTGCGCCAGGGTATTTGGTCGTCTGGTAGATAGGCAAACGCCTCTCGTGGCGGGTGTCTAGGCCGTGATCCTCTAGGCCAGGCGCGAGGGGGGAAGGGCGGGAGCCTGTTCTTCCATTCTCCCACTTCAGTCCCCCCTCTGGTCGACTTGTCGACCACAAACATATCCTTTTCTTTATCTCCTCTTACTCTCCATATTTTAGTTATTCCTCCCAAATGTCCATAGTGGTTAACATGGTCTTCAAATGACCAATACATATATTCACAGGTTCCTCCAGGAGTGCAGTATACCCATTTCCCTATGTAGCTCCTTGGGTTTCTTGGGTTTTCGAGCTTCACAGATGGTGGGTCCAGGTGGTTGGTGATGATCTGGTTGCGCAACTTCTCTCTCTCTTTTATGATTGTGCCTGTGTGTTGGCCTTCATCTGTTGGCATCAAGAGGTGTATACCAACCATTTCGATCATCTCGTCTGTGGTGCGTGCCTTACGGGCCTTCCAAAATCTTATTATGATCAGTGCAGCTCCAGCCAAAATAGTACATCCAACTATAATCTTCAGTCCATCTGACAGCCAAGATGGCATCCATGACCATAATATTGAAAACCAGCTCTAATCCTTTTTCACACCTTTACTTTCATCCATCATTTTTGAGTGCATCTGGGGCAATTGTGACACAGCTTCCGTGAGTGTACCCTTGTCAGCATCGTTAGCAGGAATGAATGTGCAGCATGATTGTCCTATCTTTGCGCAAACTCCTCCTTCCATTGCTGTGAGGAGGTCCAGTACATATCTGTTCTGTAGTGCAACCATTCTTACTGCTCGCAATTCCTCTTTTATTGCGTTGAATCCATTTACTGTAGAGATAATTGTCATCATTAGTTCCCACCTAGTTATCTGGAGCCATTTCGTGTTTGCGTAGGCCTGCAGTCCAGGATGTATTATTGAGGAGAAGAACATAGCTGCTCTGCTGAATAGTCTGTGTTCCGGCGGAATTGAGGTGAGTGCTGTTTCCGACCTTCCCCACAGGTAATTTCCTGTCAGAGGTTCTCCTTGTCTTTTCCTTCTGTTGAGGACAGTGTTGTTGCCGTTGCGTCGGTTCTCTGGCCCTTTCCGAGGCTGTGCAGATCTCCTCTTCCTTTTGTTCCCTTCATCCATCTTGGGGAAATTCGCCATATTCACATGCTTCTGGGGTACCACTAGTGATGGTACATTAACGTGTACTATAGTGCATACACCATTCCACAAAGGGGGCAGTGTGTGGTACGCCTTGTCTCCACATGCCCAGTAATGGTCCATTACTACTGCTGTTCCTGCTCCCCCCTCAGATAACTCCATCACGCTTTCACAGTTGGTGTTGTATCCTACATCCACCTCTCTTTTATGTTGGTAGCATACCTTAGGCGCAGTTAGCGGCAGTATTGTTATTGGGTCTTCATCCTTCTCCATCCACGTGAGCATCCAACATCTATGGTTATGTCCATCAATAGTTGAAATATTTTCTCTTGTTACCATGTTGCTGCCAACCACTCCTATGTCCCATTTGTTGTCCATGTACACCTTCCCTGTTATTATCATCAGTGGTCTTTCCCAACATCCGTTTTTACCAGGGACTTCAGCGGCGTACCAATCACATGGTAGGTATTGCAGTGTTACTTTATTTGTTTCTCCTTTTTCAGGACCACTTGTTATGTATTTGAATCCTTCAGCATGTAAACTGCTCTTGTGGTAACTCAAATAAGTCTTGAGGAAGTTGTTTTCATATGGATATGTATCTCGTGTTTTCCACACCAGATGCACCACTGTCCCTTGGAATCTTCCTTTCGTCTGGAACAGTGCCAGGTATATTATACATCGTGCTATTTTTCCATCTATCTCCGTGGCAACAAATGTTCGAGAAGCGCTCATGGCGTATGGGATCAATGAGCAAACGTAGCAGCTGTCTTCTGTTGTCTGCTTACCTATGTGGGTCATGTGTTGATACCATATGTTGTTTGAGATGTGTGCTGAATCTTGTACATAGTTGTCAATGCCTTTATTATCTGAGTATGTGCTGCGTTTAACTCTATTTTCCTTGTGTGGGATTTTACTAGTGCCACCTGACATAACACCTGTTGCAGCTGGGGGTGGGGGTATATTAGGTTTGGGTACAGCAATAATATCAATAGCATAGCTGTACTGCCATACAGAGGAAGCCAAGAACCGGGTGATCATTAAAATCCCTATCAATTTTATTACAAATGCTAATTTCACCGGCATTTTGCTCTTACCTTGCTGCAGTCCGGCAGCTTATTCTTGCGACGTTACAGTTGCCCGCCTGAAAATTCTTAATATGCTCGTTATTAAGGTTAGTTATTGTTATTAAGCTCTCCCTATCAAGTAGTCATTCAGTGCCCAGGCGAAGAGCTGTTCCCACGCCAATCTAAGCGATCTATCTCTTAGGGCAGGCAAGTATGGTTGAAGGTGGGGCATTGAGTGTTCTATGGCCAAGAGGAATGCTGTGTAGTAGACACGTACCCTCCTTCTTTTCAGGTACGTTGGCCTTTTTATTTCATATACAAATTGGTGTGACAATTCTTCTAGGTAATTATCGTCTGAGGGTATCATCTACTCCTGGGCAGTGAATTGGTTAGTTATCTACTTTCTTAACAGTACAATAATACGCTTTACCTGCATGTGCGAGAGAAAAGAAAGAGAACATTCAGGTGTTTACATGTGTATATGTGCAAAACAATGTCCTTCAGTTCCGTTATTATTACAGTGGGTAGGGGGTCAATGGGCAGAGGGTTTGGGGCTCAACTGGCGGAAGTCTCTTTACCCTTTGATCGTGTAACCATGGGGTGGGCGGTATGGGGATCACCCCTTTCTTTTCTAATAGTTGTCTCTGGGGAATCTGGGGGGTGGCAGGGTATGGGGACACTTAGGCCGTTAGTTTCGGTAGAAGTCTCTTCCTCCGTTGGTGACGCTGCTGTTGTTCTTTCAGTGGCCCTGTCGGTGGCGCTGGGGCGGGTCTGGAGTTTGTAGATCTTTACGTCATGTAGGTGGTTCCAGGCACGTTTGTCCTGTAGCTTTACTGCTCTCGTTGATACCTCCTCTACCAGAGGGGGGCCAGTGAATCGTGGACTGTTCCACTTTCTGTTGAAATTGCGAAGTAGTACGTGGTCACCTTTAGCAACTTTGCACAGTCTTTCCTTTTCCAATTCTTTATCCACGTCCTCTTGTTGATCGCTGTTAGACCCGCCCCGCGTGCGCTCGAGCTGTTGAGACACAAACGCTACACTAGTAATCAAAGAAGACACATATTGGTACATTTCATCACCAAGGACATCTGCAGTACTCTCATGGTCAGTAAATGCTCTTGATGTTGGCGTTAGGGGAAGGCGCATTTGACGTCCGGTAACCACCTCGTGAGGGGTGAGGTGGTGGTCGGAACCTGGTCTATTCCTTAGTTCAAATAGGGCTAGCGGAAGGCAATACAACCAACTCTTCTTTGTTGTTTGCTGTATTTTTGCAATTGCCTCCTTTAATAGACCATTCAGACGTTCACATACACCGTTGGCCTGTGGGTGGTATGCACATGCAAATTTATGCTTGATGTTCAGCAAGGATGTGATGTGCTGGAACATTTCGTTTGCGAAATGTGGGCCATTGTCTGACCTCAGTACCTCGCACACTCCCCACCTGGGGAAGACCTCCCTCACTAGGAATTTAGCTGCTCTAAATGCATCTGGGTGTGAACAGGGCCCTGCTTCAATCCACCTCGAGAATGGGCATACTACTACAATCATATACCTATTTCCTTGACATACGTTGATCATATCAACATAGTCAATATGGAGATGTCGGAAAGGTCCCTCTGGCCGGGGTATAGTACCTCTTATCACCTTCAGAGTGTGACCGGCCGTAAACTGTTGACATGTGAGAAAATTGCTGATAAAATTTGACACATGAGAATTTAACTCGGGGCAGAACCAGTCTTCCCTTATTCATGCTGCAATTACTTCCTTGCCTGTGTGGGCTGGGTGATGTAGTTGGCTCAGGGCGGTGTTCAATAGTGCCAGTGGTATTACAATCTTTCCAGTGTCACCCTGGCGCCATAGTGCGTCGGTTGGTGACATTGTGCATCCTCTTTTTACCCATATTTCTTTTTCGGCCATTGGTGCAGCCGCTTGTAGCTCCATAATCTGTGTGGCTGGGAGATGGGTGTACCCTTCTCTTATCAACATCTCCTTAGCCATTCCCCTCCCTCTCCCTCTCTGTGACTCTGGGGGGTTCCATATCTCACCAAAATATGCAGCATACTTCGCATGTGCGTCTGCTGCTGCATTCCCTTTTGAGATGTGGTCTTCACCATTGGTGTGTGCGGTGCATTTGACCAAAGCTAATTCTTGGGGGTCATTTATTGCTTCAATTAGTTCAGCCAATAGGAGGGCCTGTTGCACTGGAGTGCCATCAGCTCTCCTAAACCCTCTTCTTCTCTATTTCGACAGCCCTGAGTGGACAGTGGACGTAACATATGCGCTGTCGGAATATATGGTCACTCGTTTGTCAAAGCTTTCCCTCAACGCCAAAATCAGTGCAATTAATCCTGCTGCTTGAGCGGAGTAATGCTGTGGCAATTGTACACATTTCATTGCCACACACACCGGTACCTCCATCATTTTTACCACTGCTGCCCCAGTCCTCCTTATACCATCCCTTTGGTCGATAGTTGATGACCCATCAATGAACAGGAGCTCAC
Source organism: Ambystoma mexicanum (assembly GCF_040938575.1). Classification (NCBI taxonomy): domain Eukaryota; kingdom Metazoa; phylum Chordata; class Amphibia; order Caudata; family Ambystomatidae; genus Ambystoma; species Ambystoma mexicanum. Next base: position 1,524,670,475 of record NC_090929.1, on the reverse strand, counting down.
CTCCCTCTAGTGCGTTTTCTTCAACCTTTCTAGGACATGAGTACATTTCAGTTATTTGTGTACAATCGTGGGCATAATCACCTTAACCTTGCAGGGTTGACCGTGCTACATCTAACAATTGACAGTAGTTGCACAGACCCAGGAACTGCTGCAGTTCCCTCACTGTTTGTGGCACTGGTGTGTTTGAAATGGCCTGTGCCCTTTGTGGTGCAATCTTTCTTCCATGTTGGGATATGAGCTGACCAATGTAAAGTACCTGTTCTTGACAGTACTGTAACTTTTCCATATCTACCTTGTAACCTTTTTCAGCCAATATTGTCAGCCTCTTTAATGAGTCCTCTCTGCATGTTCTTTCGTTTGTACTGCAAATTATTATGTCGTCGACATACTGCAACACTGTGCTTTCCACTTCAATGTTACCCAAATCCATCTGTATTACTCTGTTCAATATTGAGGGTGATTCACAGTACCCTTGTGGTAATCTGGTGTGTTTCCACTTTGTGTTTCTGTAAGTGAAGCTTGTCAGATCTTGTGAGTCTGGGTGCAATGATATTGAGAAAAAAGCATTTTTAAGGTCGATCACCGTAAATCGTGATGCTTCCGCTGGAATGCCACACAATATTGTGGCAGGGCTTGCGGCTATGGGGTATTCTGCTTCTACTATGTTGTTCAAGGGCCTGAGGTCCTGTATGAAGCGCCAAGACCCCCTTTAGCCTTGCGCACTGGGTATACAGCCGTGTTACATGGTGATTCTGAGGGGACCAATATGCCATTATCTATAAGGGCCGTTATGGTTTCATATATGCCCTCATCTGCCTCTTTTGATAGTGGGTACTGTTTCACTCTGGGGAGTATTGCACCTTTTTTCAATTTTATCCTTACTCCCCCTATACTTTTTATGCACCCCACGTCATAGGGGCTAGTAGTCCACAATGATGTGGGTACCTTTGTCATATCCTCCTTAAAGAAGGGAACTGGGGTGGATGTGGGTGCCTCAAGTGCCATTGCAATTTTCTGTGCTACTTGTTTGTACGCCACTCTTAGCCATATTTCCACACTCATCATAAACACCATTTCACCTTCCTCCTTTTCTTCTGAGAACAGCTCCTCATCTGACACCTGGGTGAGCCTACATCCTTCTGCTAGTGCTATCACTGCCCTCCATGCTCTTCCTTCTCTGTCTTGGGCATGTACAGCAATGTAATCAGCTGTTGCTATAATGCTCTCAATGTCCACTGGAACCACCTTTCCTTCTGGTTCATTGACTGGTGTTTCTGGTCTGAACAAATAGGCTGCTAGCCTCCTCCAGATCTTTCCCTCTATCCCTGGCATCCATGCAAATGCCATATCTGTCCCGTACTGGAAGAGTTCGCCATCTACTGGCTCCGCCCTAATCGCTGTCTGTCCGCAGTATGCTTGCATAATCTGTCGTGCTGTAAGCATGTTAATCCCTGGAGTAGAGCAAATTATGCCGTCCTCAGTAAAGGAGATCGTCATATTCAATCTGTCATTATGTCTCTCCCCAGTATATTTACTGGTGAGGCACTATAATATAAAAGTGGAACTGACATGTCATAATCTCCTATAGATAAGGGAATGTTATCAGTAAAAGGAACCAACCCGCTAGCCCCAGAGAATCCTTGGGTGTTCATGGCTTCGCCTGACATCTTAAATTTACCTTCCCTTATGCAAGACCGGGTCGCCCCGGTGTCAACAAGGAATGATAATTTTTTGTCACCTATCGTTACCTCTATGCGTGGTTCCTCCGCACTATTAGGTGTTACTGACAGGATGGGACACACCAAGGCCTTCTGTGGGCTGTCCTATTGAGGGTACAATGATTGACCATTTCCTGTGTAAGGGTTGTGTCCCAGGACCGTCACCCTGCCCAGTTGTGTTTGTTGTGCTTGGGGTTGTTGTGTTATCGCTACCTGTTGTTGTGGCAGTGAATATGTCTGTGGCTGTGGTTGTGTTATTAGTTGTTGCTGTTCATTTCCCTGTTGCAACGTCTGCTGTTGCTGTATGCCCTGCTGTTCCTGTGTGGGCCTCGGTTGTCCCTGTTCACTCCATGATGGTGTTCCTAGTCTTACTCTACATGTGCGTGACATGTGCCCTAATAATCCACAACTCCAACACACCGGTGGTTCCCTACTCTGCCATGGAAAGCTCCCTGTGTTGTCCTGGTATACTGGTTGCCCTGTGGGGTAGGAATTTCTAAGTCCTCCCACCTGCTGTTGTGTGTTATATCCGTATCCTCTCCCTCTCATAATTCCTCCCCTTCCCCTGTTGTAATTATAATACTCCTGGCATTGAGTATCCTCCTCCCATGTTGGTCGTGTATGGTTGGAGTGGCGGCACATGTTGTGTTATAGTCTCTGAGGGTGGTATTTGGGAGGGATCTTGTGCGGCCACTACTTGTGTGGGGCTTTGGGTCATTGTTGTAGGCGTAGTTATTAGTGCCCCTTCCATTGTGTATTTAGTAAGTTTTTTCTGTACTAGTTTAGCCTCTTCCGTTTTCCTTTCCTCTTCCTTTTGTTTCATTTTTCCTTGCCATCTCCTGCAATGGTGCACTATTGTCACTTGTATTTCTGGCCATGCTTTTGCTTCCATTCCCACTACTTTCTTCAGTTGTTTCTGAACTCCTTCTGGGAGCCCTTGTACTAGTATATGATAAAATATTGCTGGTGTTTTGTCCCATTGTTCTCTAGTTTCCATGCGTCACTTCTCTTGGATTTCCTGGATATAATCAACAGGATCTTCGTTCTCACGCATCTTGCATGAGGTAATTGCTCCTATGTCTGATGTGTCTGGGTACTGTACCCTTAGTGCCTGCCACAGTGCATGTCTGCAGTTTGCGAATGGTGCCCCATCGTGCGATGTGTTTACTATTGTTACCCCAGGGAATCCCGCTCTCTTCCAAATGTCATCCGCTGCATCCCCTAATATCGATATTAGAAGGCCCTTTACATCTCCCACTGCCAGTTTCTGTCCTGCGGTGTGTTTTTCCATTTCATATATCCATTTACCCGCACCTCCACTTAGTGATGGGAGCCTGCACTTTATATTCTCTTTGTCTGTATGCTTCCAAGGGACGTACTGTGGTCTAACTCCTCCCCTCTCCAGAAGTGGCATTAAGTTATGTCTCGTTTTACCCTTTGTGTTCCATAAAATCGAGTCCTCACACCCTTCCTCTTCTTCCCTCTCTTCTACATCGTCAATTTCGTCCATATTTCCCCTGCTCGTAACTCTTTCTTCTCCATCCTGTCCCCTTCTTCCATCATTTCCTGTATTTAATGTGGGCGTGTGTATTCGTCCTTCCTGCCTGCGTCTAGGGAGGTCTCTAAACCGATATGCATAGGGTGTCAGTTCGTCTGTGAAGGGCGCAAGTTTTATTGTACGTAATGAGCGTGAGGTGGTTGAGCATGTAGGGTGGGGTGGGAGAGGGTGTGATGTGGACGGTGAGGCCTCATGTGTCTCTCTTTCTGCTATTCCTTGCTCTTCCTCCTCACTTCTCTCCAGTTCATCCTTTCTCCTACGGATCCATGGTGAGTCTGTGTTGGTCCGGGTGATGTATAGTTTATCTAGGCTTTCCCTTTCACTGTTTCTTCCTTCCTTCTCCACTCCTTCTTCTTCCTCACTACAAAAGTCACTCATAAACGGCAGCCCCCACTCTGTCTTTTTTCCCTTGATTGTTACTGTTTTTAAGTCTATCAGGTCCGGTTCTCCCTTTTCTCCTTTACCAACCGCTCCCCTTTGTGCTGATGTTGTTGCTATTTCTGTGTCTCTATATACATCCCCCCTTACTTCACTCTCCCTTCTCCTATCTTCTCTTTCTCCTTCATTTCTCTCCTCCATCTCCCTACCATTTTCCTCCCTTTTCCTTTTTAATTCCTCCATTACTTCACTACTCACCTTTTCCAATATCCTTTCATCCTCTTTCTTCCTTTCCCATCTCACCCTCTCCCTTTCTAATGTACTCTCTATCACCCTCCCTTCTTCGTATTTCTTAGTCGTTTCTGATAGTAATCTCTTCTTCCACATTGCCATTTCTCTTTCTTTCTCTTCTTCTTCCCTTTTCCTCTCTCGCAGCACTGCTCTTGATACCCTTTCTGCTGCTGCTTTTACCCTTTCAGCTTCTCTCCTTTGCTCCTCAGTTCGTTCCCTTATTTTTTCCAATTCGTTCTTACCTTCTTTCTTTTCCCTCGCTCTCCCTCTTTCCTCCCTCTCAAGCTGTTTGATCAGTTCATTCTGCTCATCCCTTAACTCTGCTAGTCGTTCCTCCAAAATCTCTTCCTTTTGTCGTAACAGCTCTTCCCCTCTCATTCCACTCTCCCTGGTATTATCCTCGTCTGTTTTCCTTACTACCTCCTTCTCTTCTCCTGTTAATGAACCTCGTAATTTTAATAATATCTGCGCAGCTACCCACTCATCATGTCCTATTTCCACAGTTTGTTCTTCTCCAGTCCTCCCCTCCCCTGCTGGCATCTTCCTATGAGCCACATATGGTGGAGGGCTGTATGCCGGGTTCGAGTACCCCTCAGCCGCCCTTAACTGTCCTCTTCCTATTTCTCCTAATTCTCTTAAAGGGTACAACCCCTCTCCCTCTGTTTTCACTACCTTTACGAGGGGTATGTCGTTGCTCGGTTCCTTTTTTATTTCATTTGATTTATTATTCTTTTCTCCTCTCTCTTGTCCGTTCCCCGTGTTCTTTGGGTCTTCACTCCCCTTTTTCCCATCCTCTCCTTCCTCCTTGATCTCTTTTTCTTCCGGTATTTCCCCCACAGTGAACATTCCATTTGGTCCTGGTCGGGACCCTTGGAACATCTTCCATAAGTTAAACACCTCCACGTGGTTTGTCAACTTCTTCCCTTTGTATGTATTATGCAAATGGTTTAATAGTGAATGTTGGGTATATGGATCGAAGCTACCATTAGGCGGCCATGGTGTTATCATTTTGTTGTCCGTCCCCTGTGTCCATTCTATGCTATACTTGATCAGTTTCTCCCTATGGGGTGACAGTGTGGTACATATGTGTTGTAGAGGGGTAGTGAGGGTGTTCCCCCACCCTCCCGATCCTGTCCCGTGTGACATAGTAGCGCTCCACTTGTTACCCTTCCCCTATTTGGTAGCGGTTATCTCACTAGCAGTTTACAATATACAGCCTTATATCGTTACCTGGCCCCGTAAGTTTGGGGACTTGCGATAGTCCGCTAAGGAAAATTATAAAAATATAGTATTTACATTTGTATATTTTCTTCTGTCTTTCTTCCTTTACACGACACCCTTACGGCCCCCTGCGGCCGAGGAGCACGTAGCCCCCTGCGGCTGCGTACCCCTTATGACGTTCGTATACAGTCGTCCTATTTTCACTTGCTCCTCCTCCTTCTTCTACACTTGCCGTGGCCGGCGTTCTCCGTGCGCAGCCACGTCCCCCGTTTCGCCTTTCCCCGATCAACTCATTACCGTTTATCTCCGTTTCCACTCCCTTACCACAGTTCTCTTCCCCACAACTCTCAGAAAGAAAGATGCCTTGTGCTCGGGATATCCTATGAAAGCCCTACTGGTGACGTCACCGATCTCTTCGAGCTACTGGTAAGTTCTTCATATATTCTTTAAGTTCAAAATACACTTGCAATCTACCCCCGTTAACCTCACAGCTGTCTTCCTGTCACTCCTGGAACAAGGTAATCAATAATATAATCGGACTGCGCACACTGCGTCGCCTCGCGTGTGATACGCCCCTCGACAGGAGGGCTTAATCAGCCAATTATCTTCCGTATTGGGCAACTAACTAGCTACCGCCTACAGGGAAACGTCATCTACCTATCGAGTTTCTTGCTCGAACAATAGGGATCCTCATCTACTCATTGATCAATAAATGCCAAATAGTAGGAAACCACACACACACACACCCTTACACGTCGTCGCGACCTAGGCCAATCAGTGTCTACGAGTGGCCGCAAGTGATGTTTTCGTGCTCCACCCCCCTCTCTCGCAACGCAGCCGACTGCTCTCGCACTCGTTCAGCTACCATTCATTTCATTGCCAACACTAAATTGTCAAACCTTCGCCGCGCACCTGTGCAACACCTCCCACCTCCCGCATTTAATTCCTCCCCCCTCTCTCACAATTTCACATTGCTTGTTGTGTGTGGCATGCTCACCAAGTTCTCTTGATGCGGGGCCGCTCGACTGCGTGCACCCCTCCAAGCGGCTCGCCACCTCCCCTCGTCTGGACCACGTCTGGACACTCGCCAACCGCGGGCGGGATACTTCTCAACCGGCTCCCAAAGGCCAATATCCGGATTGCGCTGTCCGGTCTTCTCGCAGTTCCGCGATGGTCCTGTAGTCCTCAGAAGGGGGCAACGGCAGAGGGGGCCGCGCCGCCGGACCTCCTCGCAATGGGAGTACCTGGAAAAAATTAAAAATAAAAAAGCAGATCTTAAACAGATCTCAGCAGTGCCTCCAACTTGTCGGGGGGAAATTCTGCCGGGGTCGGCCGGGCCGTCCGCAGACCTCCGGGCAGGGAGGCCCCAACTCCTCCCGTATATCCCAAAAGAGATAGAGTATGAGACACACGCAAGAAGCAAGGTGACTCTGCTGTTTATTAGACAAAACGGCAGGGATGGGTCAAGGAGCGTACGCGTCCGTCCTGACACACACACAATCGTGGGGCTCGCAGGCCCTTTTTACCTTAGTATGACGCGCTACTTGCGTCACTTGGAAAGGTTAGCAAAAAACCTATCTCCACTCTGGATTGGTTACTCGAGTGGTAGGGTTAGTATAGCATACATATAGAGAACAGTATTAGTGGTTGAGGGTTAGTCAGGTGGTATACCTGGGCTGTCCCTTCAATTTGATACATGAAAATTGTTACATGAAGACCTCTGAGGATTGGTCAATGTTAATGGCTTCAGTGATAGGAGCCCCATGTTCTGATTGGTCCGCTCGCAAGCCTCCTAGTCTGGGACTATCGCTGTTCCCAGCTCGCGGTGCACCTGTAATTTGCAACAATGTTTTAACATGGGTAGGTATAAACAATGTGAGGATTTATTCATATGTTGGGAGGTCGACTACTCCCACTGCTGCAGATGTCCAATGAGTCTTTTAATTGTATCTGCCTGTGTCTTGAAACGTGGGATTCAGGCGTCTCCTTCCTCCTGGGCTTGGCATCTTGTCAGGTTTGGCTTTGTCACGTGAGGTGGGACCGTGTTTGAGGCAAAATTCAACACAATTAATATTGTTTTTCCTACTGTGTGCCTGGTTTATCTTGCAGGTGCGACCTTGGCGTTGGCTTGCAGCGTGCGAGATTGCAACATCGTGCCCTTGGCGGTGTGCTCTCGCCGGGCTCATTCTGCAGGGTCAGCAACCCAGTTCTTGCTCATTCAATGTTCATGGAAGCTTTTGCTTGCGGCCTACTTGGGCCTGGTGCATAGGTGGAACCGCTTGATGCAGAGCGCTTTAGGTTACGGTATCATATTGCTCTATCCTCAGTATCGTGTCTCCGTTATATTCTTCATTATGGTACATGGTTCTTAGAAGAAGCGTGAGCAAGCTTTTTTAGATAAGTTCATGATGCGTCTTGCGTTTCTGCATTTTGAGAGCCTATGTGGAAAATAATAAAGATGCACGTCCGTGAGTATGTCTGTCGCCTACGTCATAGCACTGAGTATATTCTTCGTGTGGATTGGTGTGGGAGTGTCTGGTGTGCATGTTTGCACAGGTGTGCTGACCGTTGGCTAGGTCGTCATGGCATCTCTAACGACGTGTAGGTTTAGTCAAGTTGATCCGTGCCGCAGGTGTCGGCATGGACAGGGCGGGCTGCTGGGCAGGTAGATGGGCACATCCGTATGTTCCTGTACCAGGGTATTTGGTCGTCTGGTAGATAGGCAAACTCCTCTCGTGGCGGGTGTCTAGGCCGTGATCCTCTAGGCCAGGCGCGAGGGGGGAAGGGCGGGAGCCTGTTCTTCCATTCTCCCACTTCAGGACATATCGCCTTGCCTCTCTCCGAGTGGGCCTGGCCTCTGAACTTTGTGATCCACAGTAGACCCTGCCCTACGGGCCGTGCATTTGCTTCGTAAAAGTGTTGGTACCGAGTTGGTTTCATACCCTGCCTTTTCTCTCCCGTTCTAATGAATATTAGAGTGCCATCTAGGTTAAAGCATTCGCCTCTGTCTGCAAATAAGTGGTGCCGTTGAACCTAGACTTGTCAAAATATTGTTAGGGGATTGATACTTATAGTCATTGTAATTGAAGTTGATTGACGTATTAGTGCCAGTGTGTTTTCATAGATGTGTCCTTAAAATAAATAATTATATATCTTGACACCCAAGCTCTGTTCCGAGTCTGCTTGTTCTACGGTGTAAATTGCCTCTTGTATACTCCACATACTGCCTAACTTTTCTTGAGAGAGGTCTGACTGCTCAGCCACAGCTACCAGGTGAATCTGTGTGGTACAGATTGCTACCAAGTGGGTTTCTTGCCAAACACCTGTAGGCCTAAATCTTTTGCAGTGGTCCCATAGGGAACTGCACAGGTTTCTGCTTAACAGGCAGGCATCGGCCAGAGGGCAGGAGGACCCAGGATTGGAAGTTTCTTCCATGTGGCAGCGGTTGGGCCAGGCCATAGATCCGGAGCAGCAGTGGGTGGAAGAGGCACGTCTCACAATGGTCAGGGCAGAGAACTCTGAGGCGGGCCGAGTGCCTTGAGGCAATTCACAGGGAGTTGGAGGTCCACATGTCATTGTCCCTGCGAATCCTCGGGGCCATGGAAGAGGACCGCCTCCGGGACATCGAGCAGGAGTTCGATGATGCCCGGGCCCGGGAAATCGGGAAGTGAGCAGTCGGACTAGCCCGCTGCCATTGTAAATAGTTTTTAGAGTTTACTTTTCCTTTTCCTTTGATTTGTGGTGAATGGACTATGCCACACACATTTGTATATAGTTTTTTTATTAGGTAGTTTCTTAGGTAGGTTTCATTTCTTTCGTTGGGCTCATGGACCCTTGACAATGGATTGTACATAGTTGGACAATGGATTATTTTGAACTTTTTCTTTTGATTTCACCTTGGATCAAGGGATTTTTCTTTTTACGTTTCCTTTGGATTTGCGTTGGTGGAGGGAGAGTTTGGACTATTTTTCGTTCGGATTTCTTTGGATTGGTTATACTTTTCATTTACTCATCTTTTGCACATGCTTTTCATTTCATGTTTGCTATTTTGTAATGCTTTCATTTCATTGCTTTATTTTTGTGCATAGTATGTTTTCATATTTTAGTTCCATGTGTGGGATTCGCTCATTGGGTTAATGCATGTGAAAATGTGGGTTTACACAAACAATGCCAACCAGTGTGTGTGTGTGTGTGACGGACACGTGTTGATGTACATAGTTGACTTTTGGTTTGTGTCTTGAGATAGGCATTTCTGTGTGGAGTGAATTGGGAAAGCATTGCGTCTCAAGAATGGGGTGGCGTGCTGTGGTATTTTGGTGTAGTAGTGGGCCATGATTGTTAATCATTATTTCATGTAGGGGGGGACATGAGTGGGGGCCTGCTGGCAGGTGCCCCTCACTGCTGGAGGGTGGGGGTGCTGGGGGAGATGAGTGGGGGACTGCTGACAGGTGCCCCTCTTTGCTGGGGGCTGGGGGTGCTGGGGGACATGAGTGGGGGCCTGCTGGCAGGTGCCCCTTACTGCTGGGAGGTGGGGGTGCAGGGGGACATGAGTGGGGCATGAGTGGGGGCCTGCTGGCAGGTGCCCCTCACTGATGGGGGTGGGGGTGCAGGGGGACATGAGTGGGGGCCTGCTGGCAGGTGCCCCGCACTGCTGAGGGTGGGGGTGAAGGGGGACATGCGTGGGGGCCTGCTGGCAGGTGCCCCTCACTGCTGGGGGGTGGGGTGCAGGGGGACATGAGTGGGGGCCTGCTGGCAGGTGCCCCTCACTGCTGGGGGGTGGGGGTGTTGTGGGACATGAGTGGGGGCCTGCTGGCAGGTGTCCCTCACTGCTGGGGTGTGGCGGTGCTGGGGGACATGAGTGGGGCCTGCTGGCAAGTGCCCCTCACTGCTGGGGGGTGGGGGTGCTGGGGGACATGAGTGGGTGCCTACTGTCAGGTGCCCCTCACTGCTGGGGGGTGGGGGTGCTGGGGGACATGAGTGGGGGCCTGCTGGCAGGTGCCCCTCACTGCTGGGGGTAGGGCTGCAGGGGGACATGAGTGGGACATGAGTGGGGCCCAGCTGGCAGGTGCCCCTCACTGCTGGGGGGTGGGGGTGCAGGGGGACATGAGTGGGAGCCTGCTGGCAGGCGCCCCTCACTGCTGGGGGGTGGGGGTGCTGGGGGACATGAGTGGGGGCCTGCTGGCAGGTGCCCCTTACTGCTGGGAGGTGGGGGTGCAGGGGGACATGAGTGGGGCCTGCTGACAGGTACCCCTCACTGCTGGGGGGTGGGGGTGCAGGGGGACATGAGTGGGGGCCTGCTGGCAGGTGCCCCTCACTGCTGGGGGGTGGGGGTGCAGGCGGGCATCAGTGGGAAATGAGTGGGGGCCTGCTGGCCGGTGCCCCTCACTGCTGGGGGTTGGGAGTGCAAGGGGACATGAGTGGGACATGAGTGGGGCCTGCTGGGAGGTGGCCCTCACTGCTGGGGGGTGGGGGTGCAGGGGGACATGAGTGGGGGCCTGCTGGCAGGTGCCCCTCACTGCTGGGGGGTGGGGGCATGGGGACATGAGTAGGGGCCTGCTGGCAGGTGCCCCTCACTGCTGGGGGGTGGGGGAGCAGGGGGACATGAGTGGGGGCCTGCTGGCAGGTGCCCCTCACTGCTGGGGGGTGGGGCTGCAGGGGGACATGAGTGGGACATGAGTGGGGGCCTGCTGGCAGGTGCCCCTCACTGCTGGGGGGTTGGGCTGCAGGGGGACATGAGTGGGACATGAGTGGGGGCCTGCTGGCAGGTGCCCCTTGCTGCTGGGGGGTGGGGGTGCAGGGGGACATGAGTGGGGGCCTGCTGGCAGGCGCCCCTCACTGCTGGGGGTGGGGTTGCTGGGGGACATGAGTGGGGGCCTGCTGGCAGGTCCCCCTCACTGCTGGGGGTTGGGAGTGCAGGGGGACATGAGTGGGGGCCTGCTGGCAGGTGTCCCTCACTGCTGGGGGGTGGTGGGCAGGGGGACAAGAGTGGGGGCATGCTGGCAGGTGCCCCTCACTGCTGGGGGTTGGGGGTGCAGGGGGACATGAGTGGGGGCCTGCTGGCAGGTGCCCCTCACAGCTGGGGGGTGGGGGTGCAGAATGACATGAGTGGGGGCCTGCTGGCAGGTCCCCCTCACTGCTGGGGGTTGGGAGTGCAGGGGGACATGAGTGGGACATGAGTGGGGGCCTGCTGGCAGGTGCCCCTCACTGCTGGGGGGGGTGGGGGTGCAGAGGGACATGAGTCGGGGCCTGCTAGCAGGTGCCCCTCACTGCTGGGGGGTGGGGGTGCAGGGGGACATGAGTGGGGGCCTGCTGGCAGGTGCCCCTCACAGCTGGGGGTGGGGGTGCTGGGGGACATGAGTGGGGGCCTGCTGGCAGGTGCCCCTTACTGCTGGGAGGTGGGGGTGCAGGGGGACATGAGTGGGGCCTGCTGACAGGTACCCCTCACTGCTGGGGGTGGGGGTGCAGGGGGACATGAGTGGGGGCCTGCTGGCAGGTGCCCCTCTCTGCTGGGGGGTGGGGGTGCAGGCGGGCATCAGTGGGAAATGAGTGGGGGCCTGCTGGCCGGTGCCCCTCACTGCTGGGGGTTGGGAGTGCAAGGGGACATGAGTGGGACATGAGTGGGGCCTGCTGGGAGGTGGCCCTCACTGCTGGGGGGTGGGGGTGCAGGGGGACATGAGTGGGGGCCTGCTGGCAGGTGCCCCTCACTGCTGGGGGGTGGGGGCATGGGGACATGAGTGGGGGCCTGCTGGCAGGTGCCCCTCACTGCTGGGGGGTGGGGGAGCAGGGGGACATGAGTGGGGGCCTGCTGGCAGGTGCCCCTCACTGCTGGGGGGTGGGGCTGCAGGGGGACATGAGTGGGACATGAGTGGGGGCCTGTTGGCAGGCGCCCCTCACTGCTGGGGGGTTGGGCTGCAGGGGGACATGAGTGGGACATGAGTGGGGGCCTGCTGGCAGGTGCCCCTTGCTGCTGGGGGGTGGGGGTGCAGGGGGACATGAGTGGGGGCCTGCTGGCAGGCGCCCCTCACTGCTGGGGGTGGGGTTGCTGGGGGACATGAGTGGGGGCCTGCTGGCAGGTCCCCCTCACTGCTGGGGGTTGGGAGTGCAGGGGGACATGAGTGGGACATGAGTGGGGGCCTGCTGGCAGGTGTCCCTCACTGCTGGGGGGTGGTGGGCAGGGGGACAAGAGTGGGGGCATGCTGGCAGGTGCCCCTCACTGCTGGGGGTTGGGGGTGCAGGGGGACATGAGTGGGGGCCTGCTGGCAGGTGCCCCTCACAGCTGGGGGGTGGGGGTGCAGAATGACATGAGTGGGGGCCTGCTGGCAGGTCCCCCTCACTGCTGGGGGTTGGGAGTGCAGGGGGACATGAGTGGGACATGAGTGGGGGCCTGCTGGCAGGTGCCCCTCACTGCTGGGGGGGGTGGGGGTGCAGAGGGACATGAGTCGGGGCCTGCTAGCAGGTGCCCCTCACTGCTGGGGGGTGGGGGTGCAGGGGGACATGAGTGGGGGCCTGCTGGCAGGTGCCCCTCACAGCTGGGGGGTGGGGGTGCAGGGGGCCATGAGTGGGGGCCTGCTGGCAGGTGCCCCTCACTGCTGGAGTGTGGGGGTTCAGGGGGACATGAGTGGGACATGAGTGGGGGCCTGCTGGCAGGTGCCCCTCACTGCTGGGGGGTGGGGGTCCTGGGGGACATGAGTGGGGGCCTGCTGGCAGGTGCCCCTCACTGCTGGGGGGTGGGGGTGCTGGGGGACATGAGTGGGACATGAGTGGGGGCCTGCTGGCAGGTGCCCATCACTGCTGGGGGGTAGAGGTGCTGGGGGACATGATTGGGGGCCTGCTGGCAGGTGACCCTCACTGCTGGGGGGTGGGGGTGCTGGGGGACATGAGAGGGGGCCTGCTGGCAGGTGACCCTCACTGCTGGGTTTGGGGGTACTGGGGGACATGAGTGGGACATGAGTGGGGCCTGCTGGCAGGTGCCCCTCACTGCTAGGGCATGAGGGTGCTGGGGGACATGAGTGAGGGCCTGCTGGCAGGTGCCCCTCACTGCTTGGGAGTGGGGGTGCGGGGGGACATGAGTGGGGGTCTGCTGGCAGGTGCCCTTCACTGCTGGGGGGTGAGGGTGCTGGGGGACATGAGTGGGGGCCTGCTGGCAGGTGCCCCTCACTGCTGGGGGGGTGGGGGTACTGGGGGGCATGAGTGGGACATGAGTGGGGGCCTGCTGGCAGGTTCCCCTCACTGCTGGGGGGTGGGAGTGCTGGGGGACATAAGTTGGTGATCATATTGCAACGTGACATGTGGCTTGGCTGGGGGGCATGCCCACGGTGGATGGGCTGCCTGCGGGACATGACCAGGGGTGCAGGGTAGTCCCCTGTGGTGTGGGCTGCCTGAAGGGGCCGTGGAGGGGGTAGAGGGGACACCTGGGAGGACCCACACTGCCAATTCACATGTAGGACTCCCCGCGCACCACACTGGATAAACGTACACCGCTCTGACAGCGAAATCGCGTGTGAAACTTCTGACAGCGAAATCGCGTGTGAAACTTCACGCGCACCCCAGAAATACACGTTCCCTGCTCGCACAGGGCCAATCGCGTGTGACACTTCCCGCAAACCCCAGTAATACACGTACCCCGCTCGCACAGGGACAATCGCATGTGAAACTTCCCGCGAACCCCAGTAATACACGTACCCCGCTCACACAGGGCCAATCGCGTGTGAAACCCCCCGCAAACCCAAGTAATGCACGTATCCCGCTCACACAGGGCTAATCGCGTGTGAAACTTCCTGCAAACCCCAGTAATACACGTACCCCACTCACACAGGGCCAATTGCGTGTGAAACTTCCCGCAAACCCCAGTAAAACACGTACCCCACTCACACAGGGCCAATCGCGTGTGAAACGTCCCGCGAACCCCAGTAATACACGTACCCCACTCACACAGGGCCAATGGCCTTTGAAACTTTCCGCAAACCCCAGTAATACACGTACCCCGCTCGCACAGGGCCAATCGCGTGTGAAACTCCCCGCGTCGGGGTGTACATGTATTCGGAGGGGTACGCGGGGAGTTTTACAGGCGTTTTTGTGGTTGGGGGCCTGTGTGCCATGTACGGGATTTGTGTGCTGTGCATGGCGCTCAGGGAGGGGTTGGGGGCGTAACTCTCACGTATCCCGCTCACACAAGTCCAATCGCTTGTGAAACTTCCCGTGAACAGCAGTAATACACATACCCCACTCACACAGAGCCAATCGTGTGTGAAACTTACCGCGTACCCCAGTAATACACGTACCCCGCTCACACAGGGCCAATCGCGTGTGAAACTTCCCGCAAACCCCAGTAATACACGTACCCCGCTCACACAGGGCCAATCGCGTGTGAAACCCCCCGCGAACCCAAGTAATGCACGTATCCCGCTCACACAGAGCCAATCGCGTGTGAAACTTCCTTTGAACCCCAGTAATACACGTACCCCACTCACACAGGGCCAATCGCGTGTGAAACTTCCCGCGAACCCCAGTAATACACATACCCCACTCACACAGGGCCAATCGTGTGGGAAACGTCCCATGAACCCCAGTAATACATTTACCCCGTTCGCACAGGGCCAATCGCATGTGAAACTTCCCGCGAACCCCAGTTATACACGTACCCCGCTCGCACAGGGCCAATCGCGTGTGAAACTTTCCACAAATCCAGTAATACACGTACCCCACTCGCACAGGGCCAATCGCGTGTGAACCTTCCTGCGAACCCCAGTAATACATGTACCCCGCTCGCACAGGGACAATCGCGTGTGAAACATCCTGCGAACTCCAGTAATACACGTATCCTGCTCACATAGGGCCAATCGCGTGTGAAACTTCCTGCGAACCCCAGTAATACACGTACCCCACTCACACAGGGCCAATCGCGTGTGAAACTTCCCACAAACCCCAGTAATACATGTATCCCACTCACACAGGGCCAAATGCATGTGAAACTTCCCGCGAACCCCAGTAATACACGTACCCCGCTCACACAGGGCCAATTGCGTGTGAAACCCCCCGCAAACCCCAGTAATACACGTACCCCACTCACACAGGGCCAAATGCGTGCGAAACTTCCCGCAAACCCCAGTAATACAGGTACCCCACTCACACAGGGCCAATCGCGTGTGAAACGTCCCGCAAACCCCAGTAATACACGTACCCCACTCACACAGTGCCAATCACCTTTGAAACTTTCCACAAATCCAGTAATACACGTACCCCACTCGCACAGGGCCAATCGCGTGTGAACCTTCCTGCGAACCCCAGTAATACATGTACCCCGCTCGCACAGGGACAATCGCGTGTGAAACATCCCGCAAACCCCAGTAATACATGTATCCCACTCACACAGGGCCAAACGCGTGTGAAACTTCCCGCGAACCCCAGTAATACACGTACCCCGCTCACACAGGGCCAATCGCGTGTGAAACCCCCCGCAAACCCAAGTAATGCACGTATCCCGCTCACACAGGGCCAATCGCCTGTGAAACTTCCTGCAAACCCCAGTAATACACGTACCCCACTCACACAGGGCCAATTGCGTGTGAAGCTTCCCGCAAACCCCAGTAATACAGGTACCCCACTCACACAGGGCCAATCGCGTGTGAAACGTCCCGCAAACCCCAGTAATACACGTACCCCACTCACACAGTGCCAATCACCTTTGAAACTTTCCACAAACTCCAGTAATACACGTACCCCACTCGCACAGGGCCAATCGCGTGTGAACCTTCCTGCGAACCCCAGTAATACATGTACCCCGCTCGCACAGGGACAATCGCGTGTGAAACATCCTGCGAACCCCAGTAATACATGTATCCCGCTCACATAGGGCCAATCGCGTGTGAAACTTCCTGCAAACCCCAGTAATACACGTACCCCACTCACACAGGGCCAATCGCGTGTGAAACTTCCCGCAAACCCCAGTAATACATGTATCCCACTCACACAGGGCCAAACGCGTGTGAAACTTCCCGCGAACCCCAGTAATACACGTACCCCGCTCACACAGGGCCAATCGCGTGTGAAACCCCCCGCAAACCCAAGTAATGCACGTATCCCGCTCACACAGGGCCAATCGCCTGTGAAACTTCCTGCAAACCCCAGTAATACACGTACCCCACTCACACAGGGCCAATTGCGTGTGAAACTTCCCACAAACCCCAGTAATACAGGTACCCCACTCACACAGGGCCAATCGCGTGTGAAACGTCCCGCAAACCCCAGTAATACACGTACCCCACTCACACAGTGCCAATCACCTTTGAAACTTTCCACAAACCCCAGTAATACACGTACCCCGTTCGCACAGGGCCAATCGCGTGTGAAACTCCCTGCGTCGGGGTGTACATGTATTCGGAGGGGTACGCGGGGAGTTTTACAGGCGTTTTTGTGGTTGGGGGCCTGTGTGCCATGTACAGGATTTGTGCGCTGTGCATGGCGCACAGGGAGGGGTTGGGGGCGTAACTCTCACGTATCCCGCTCACACAAGGCCAATCGCTTGTGAAACTTCCCGCGGACAGCAGTAATACACGTACCCCACTCACACAGAGCCAATCGTGGGTGAAACTTACCGCGTACCCCAGTAATACACGTACCCCGCTCACACAGGGCCAATCGCGTGAGAAACTTCCCGCAAACCCCAGTAATACATGTACCCCGCTCACACAGGGCCAATCGCGTGGGAAACCCCCCGCGAACCCAAGTAATGCACGTATCCTGCTCACACAGGGCCAATCTCGTGTGAAACTTCCTGCGAACCCCAGTAATACACGTACCCCACTCACACAGGGCCAATCGCGTGTGAAACTTTCCGCGAACCCCAGTAATACACGTACCCCACTCACACAGGGCCAATCGCGTGTGAAACTTTCCGCAAACCCCAGTAATACACGTACCCCGCTCGCACAGGGCCAATCGCGTGTGAAACGTCCCGCGAACCCCAGTAATACACTTACCCCACTCACACAGGGCCAATCGCCTTTGAAACTTTCCGCAAACCCCAGTAATACACGTACCCCGCTCGCACAGGGCCAATCGCGTGTGAAACTCCCCGCGTCGGGGTGTACATGTATTCGGAGGGGTGCGCGGGGAGTTTTACAGGCGTTTCTGTGGTTGGGGGCCTGTGTGCCATGTACGGGATTTGTGCGCTGTGCATGGCACACGGGGAGGGGTTGAGGGCGTAACTCTGACATATCCCGCTCACACAAGGCCAATCGCTTGTGAAACTTCCTGCGAACCCCAGTAATACACGTACCCCACTCACACAGGGCCAATCGCGTGTGAAACTTCCCGTGAACCCCAGTAATACACGTACCCCACTCACACAGGGCCAATCGCGTGTGAAACTTTCCGCAAACCCCAGTAATACACGTACCCCGCTCGCACAGGGCCAATCGCGTGTGAAACTTCCCACGAACCCCAGTAATACACGTACCCCGCTCACACAGGGCCAATCGCGTGTGAAACTCCCCACGTCGGGGTGTACATGTATTCGGAGGGGTGCGCGGGGAGTTTTACAGGCGTTTCTGTGGTTGGGGGCCTGTGTGCCATGTACGGGATTTGTGCGCTGTGCATGGTGCACGGGGAGGGGTTGGGGGCGCAACTCTCACGTATCCCGCTCACACAAGGCCAATCACCTGTGAAACTTCCCGCGAACAGCAGTAATACACGTACCCCACTCACACAGAGCCAATCGTGTGTGAAATTTACAGCGTACCCCAGTAATACACGTACCCCGCTCACACAGGGCCAATCGTGTGTGAAACTTCCTGCGAACCCCAGTAATACACGTACCCCACTCACACAGGGCCAATCGCGTGTGAAACTTCCTGCGAACCCCAGTAATACACGTACCCCACTCACACAGGGCCAATCGCGTGTGAAACTTCCCGCGAACCCCAGTAATACACGTACCCCACTCACACAGGGCCAATCGCGTGTGAAACGTCCCGCGAACCCCAGTAATACACGTACCCCACTCACACAGGGCCAATCGCGTGTGAAACTTTCCGCAAACCCCTGTAATACACGTACCCCTCTCGCACAGGGCCAATCGCGTGTGAAACTCCCCGCGTCGGGGTGTACATGTATTCGGAGGGGTGCGCGGGGAGTTTTACAGGCGTTTCTGTGGTTGGGGGCCTGTGTGCCATGTACGGGATTTGTGCGCTGTGCATGGTGCACGGGGAGGGGTTGGGGGCGCAACTCTCACGTATCCCGCTCACACAAAGCCAATCACCTGTGAAACTTCCCGCGAACAGCAGTAATACACGTACCCCACTCACACAGAGCCAATCGTGTGTGAAATTTACAGCGTACCCCAGTAATACACGTACCCCGCTCACACAGGGCCAATCGTGTGTGAAACTTCCTGCGAACCCCAGTAATATACGTACCCCACTCACACAGGGCCAATCGAGTGTGAAACTTTCCGCGAACTCCAGTAATACACGTACCCCGCTCGCACAGGGCCAATCGCGTGTGAAACTCCCCGCGCCGGGGTGTACATGTATTCGGAGGGGTGCGCAGGGAGTTTTACAGGCGGTTTCGTGGTTAGGGGCCTGTGCGCCATGTACAGGATTTGTGCGCTGTGCATGGCACACGGGGAGGGATTGGGGGCGTAACTGGCACTGCATCAGGGTTCGATACACCACTCTGCGCCACGGCTGGTTTTGGATGTTAAAATCCATGAATACGCTGTGCGCAGAAACTGATTTTAGCGCACACGGCTGGCGCAGACTGTCACACGTGCACACTGTGCGCCAGCCGCGTGCGCCACTTGTGTGCTGGATTCTATGAATTACCCCCCAAATTGGATCGAGCAACCTATCCTGCACATGTCAATTTTATTACCAAGTATTCAAAAGAAAGCAAATTCGTGTATCACATACTACAAAAACATTGGCATTTACTGCTCTTAGATCCAGACTTGACCACCTATATTTCAGAACGTCCCAATATCATTTTTACCAAAGCTACCACTTTGAGAAACCTTCTGAGTCCCTCTTTTCTTAAACCTGAGCCAATCAGACAGGATAACTGGCTATCTTGAAGCACAAAGCCAGAAGGATTTTACAAATGTGGGTCATGTAACTTCTGTAAGTATGCATTATCACCAACCAAGATATTCAAATGCCATAGAGGACTAAAAATCACAATTAAAGATTTTATCAATTGTCACTCAAAATGTGTAAAATACGGTATTCAGTGCGACTGTAAGAAAATATATATTGGAAGCACCATTTGTGAAGTACGTTTTCGAATTTGTGAACATTTCAATAATCTCAGCAGTCAAGATATAAGACTACCACTAGCCTTCCATTGGCATAAACATCACCAAATGGACAACTCTAAAGACATCAGATACATTGGACTCCAATAGATCAAACCACATCCAAGAGGTGGCGACAGGGAGTTTATGCTACGTCAACAAGAAGCAAGAATGATATGTAAATTACATTGTCTAACACTTGGCCGAATCAGGAAAATAAACTCAATGTTTTCTTATAATCACATTGTACGTATTTCAAACTTGAGCGTTCTAATAACCCAATGTTATCTAGTGCATGGGAACATATCAAATGCCCCCAGATTGTAACCGACAGATATCAACATAAAAATCTTGAAGCTATTAGATGGACCCCCAATGGAAACATTGGTAGTCCACTGCACTCTTGTGGACATAGAGTTCTAGGAACCCAGGAGCTGATGTTCTCGCCCAGAGACACTATTTTTGTATGATTACTGCCGCCAGATATACTAATAACCTTTATCTTAAAATACATGCTAAATTTGCAGCAGGCCCAATACGAGCTCTACCGATCAGCTCACATCATATGCAAACACAATTACAGTAACCCAATGCCCTGGATTTGTTCAATATATTAGTGCTCCTCACTCAGAGACAACACTTTTGCTTATTTGGAGCATAATCTAATTAATATATACACACTTAATAATACCTGTGGCAAAACCTTTCCTGCAACGCATAGCATTAGCAAACGCATTGGAATCCTCTTGGCTACGAGGTCCCAGGAGTCGAGTGCCGAAAGCAAGTTTCATGCCTTCAATCACATTGAAAAGCAAAAGATTAGCACATCACTAGGTGCAATTATCCTAATTCCTTAACACATCTTGCATGCATTACCATTGTGAGGCACCAAATTCATTTTGCCATTTCTTTCTTTACATTATTTACGGAAACGTTTGTGTTTCCTAGCAGCAGGTGACACGTGATGCGTCACATGACTAGGAGTCAACTTTCGTTGACATAGTAACTGACTCATTCTGCCGATGCGTTTGCGGTGCCCGACGGCGTTCGCCATTGTGCTCTCTACATTCAGGCTCTTGCCGGTAAGTGTAAGCCGAACACAGTTATGATCAGCGCTCTCATTAAAATGGCTCTGCAAGACATTGCGCACGTTGACTTTCACGTAGATATGAGCAGTTCTGGGATTCTTCTGTCACCCCCTATTTCTTCTGTATTTATGAACTTTAGATTACGGCGATATTTAGAAGAGGAAACTCGCAAAACCCCATACTCTTTAATGGTGGCTGTCACTTATTGTACGCAACGTCCAACGTGATACAGGTAAACCCAACAGGTGAAACTTGTCAAGTAACCAAAGACTATTTCAGGCATTTGTATGTAATATGCAAGATATATAAACTTTTTTAAGCAATCACATTTTTATGTGCTTACCTCACTGCAGCTAACCAGCAACAGTCACTCTATCAGCCAGGACCAAAAGGCAAACAAATCCAGTAGGTGAAGATACACCTTACTCCAACTTTTCGCTCAAAAAACCGGCAACACAATGGCCCTCATTACGACCCTGGCGGAAATCGAAAAACGATGGCGGAAATGCAATACCGCCATCGAATAGCGCTCGGTGCGATTATGACCCGTCACCGTAAAGTACGATGCCATTAGCGACACCGTAGTGAACGCCAACGCTAACTGCACCAAGTACGCGCACGCGCGCCATGCGAAACCGTAATTACCACCATGGCGCAACGGTACGCGAATTCTGACCCTAGCGGACATATACCTAACGCCATCAAGCATGGCGGAAAGTACCATTCCGCCATGGCGAGAAGTACGGCATCGCGAACCAACCGTAAAAGGCCCTACTGAGTGCCTGTACACCACTCCCTGCCCACATTGCACAACTCCTCGTAGGTGCAATGAAGTCACACAATGCAACCAGTGAAATGTACAAGTCACCCATGCATGCCAACGAACAAATGAATCTAGGGGCTCCAAGTGCCTTGTGAGTGGCCATCCATATTTGCCATGGCACCATTGCCGTACTGATGCAGCACAGGCATGTGAAGGTTCAAGTCCAGCAACATGAACTGAAATATGAGACAAAAAAAAACAGGCCCCCCATCGCTTGACACCAGTGTAAGGCAACATTCAAAGCAGTATCCTGAGTGAGACTGCACCAGCCCTGAACTCCTGCCAGTAAACAAACCAACCATCAGCATAAGCATGTACCACACAAGTTGGCAGAGTGACTGAGCAGCCAGGCTCATCTCAAGAGGGGCCAATGGGAGCTGCAGGGCACAGATGGCACGAATACAGAAGCTATTCCAATGGACATGACCTCAGTCTCCCTCCAAGAAACGCACGCAAACACAGGCACCTGTGACCAGCCATATTCTGATAATCACATCATTCCACCAATCCACCTGGCTGACCGGCATCTGTTACACAAAAGCTAATCCCCCGCCCCTGAGCATGACATCATTAAAACAGTCATAATGGCAGCCCCTATCCCTGACCTCACTGGGCTTCGTAGGCAAACGCGACCAGTACAGTACCACGCAAGTATACTCAGAAGCCGGAACCCAATGCAGATCTCCTCACAATACATCGCTCCACAAATAGGAATATGCTACATTACTTGCAAAGAATGACGCTACACGGTCAATATCATTATCAAAATTTAAGGCACAACAAAATCACCAAGCACATACAGCTATTAGGTCATGAACTCCAAAATATATTTCATTATTGTGGGCTGCATCCGCAATAAATGACCAGCTTCTTCTTGTGTGACGCCCTGTTCCTTCATGGTACACAGGGGCTACATTCACGTTCAAAAAGGCAACATGGAAGCGCCTAGAACCGCAGGGCCGTCCCATTAGGTAGGCACTAGTCCAGCTGAAAGTTCGATATGTTGCTCCTAGCCACTAGTACTGCGTAAGGGCATGTGGCCCATTGGCGATCGTCCCATAAGATCGTAATGGTGCTCCACTGATTAACACGAAGCAGCAGGTGTCGGGAGTAAAAGCCATCTGCAGGAGTGGCATACAGATGGCAGCGGCAAAAGGGGAGGAGATACCTGTCACCCAAATGAAATGAAAAAGAATAGTATGGGCATCAGAACTTCATTTGAATTACTCACTTCAATGATCACACTAAATCCACAGCCATATGGATGCTAGCCCACTCAAAAGGATTTTTCCCACCCAAAAATCACTTGCGAATCATAACTATATGAATCGAGGTGAAAACACTATTACAAACGAGTCTCTGTGTGCATGCGTCTGTCAAAACAGAATCCATTAGATGGGATTAGTAACGTGCATAGACACAAGTGTTTGAAGGCGCGTCGAGACAGGGAGGGTTCAACAAGGGCAGATAGACGATGGTCCCACTATGGCAGCCCTGCATCACATAGCGCAGGGGAAGGGGATAGATTCCAAAAAGCCCTGTACATGGCAAACTCTCTATTAAATCATCTGTCCATGCATCCATACATCATTCCCTCATCCCGGTATGAAAACGCCTGATTATTTACTCACATAACATGTGAAATTTCCATTGAGTCTGTGCGTAATGCAGTCTGCAAAATCCACTGTGCACCAGCCCGGAATTCCAGTGTTGTGAAGTAACATGTATTTGGGAACGTCCTGCCCTATCGTCCACTACGCTATTGCGCATCCCATACTATTCATATCAATCATTGCATTCTCGCCATGGCCCCTGTCCGAAGGACATTAAACAATAGAACGTTATATTTGCAGTCAGACCTGTGGGCGTCTCCTCGCCGCTAGCCGAAAACCGAAAGCGCTGTCCTTCGAATTCCTCATTTGCAACATCACGTCGAAAAGGCATCTGTGACCGCTTGAAATCACAAATCCATCCATGTAGTGCGGCAGTGTGTGAAAATGGCAACTGGCTTCACTCACAAATGGGACGCCCCGCCCGTCGGTGAACCTCGGTACAGTGCTGCATGAGGGTCCAGCGTTAATCGAGTACTACATTCCACTGACCCTTCACAAGTTTGTTCGCGACTGCAAAGATAGTATGTGAAACAATGGGACCATAGCAGAATGAACATATGAACCAATATTTCACTGCCATCAGGATTAAATACATGATTGTAATAGCAAGATGCCATGCGTCGAATTGCAGCGTTGTGTGCGGGACGTGCACGCCCAAAGGGGATTGCAGCTTGCACAGGTGGAATGAATCACTACAGGTGGAGGCTATACAGCCTGAAAACACATAAATTGCACACCCAACCCCCTCCCACAACCACACCTACTCCAAAATGCTACCGGCAGGACTAGCGATGTTGGCCCTGGGGGACCTGATAGCACTGCAAGTACTCCAACTTCAAGAAGAAGACGAACACCAACTACTACAACAACCGGCCGCACAGAGGAGACGCAGGAGGAGGAGGAGGGCAAGGCAGGGCCAGCAAGGCCCACCAGCACAGCCACTACCACCACGCAGGCAGCCCGCAATCCCACGCCTCCGAGCACATCCGTTCAACCTCACTGATGAGCAGATCCACACCCTCTACCGTTTGGACCGGGACACCATAACCGCCATTGTGGACATGACACACGCTGACCTTGTCAGCATGATAGATAGCCCAACCGCCATCCCACCCCTACTGAAGGTGGTGTCTGTACTCCACTTCCTGGCCACAGGCACCTACCAGCACACAGTCGGACAGTTGCATGGCATTTCACAGCCACTGTTCTCACGGACACTATTGCAAGTGCTCGATGCCCTCCTGAAGCACGCAGACGACTACATCTCTCTACCACGCTCGGAGCAGGAAATTACGAACACAAAAGTGGGATTCCATGCACTTGCCGGCATACCGGGTTGCATTGGTGCCATCGACTGCACCCATGTGGAATTGGTTGTCCCACATGCCATGGAGGCCCAGTACCGCAACCGAAAGCAATATCATTCTCTTAATGTACAAATGGTGTGTGACTCCAACAGGATCATTACACATTGTTGTGCCCGATTTCCTGGATCAACCCATGATTCTATGGTCTTGAGGAACTCTACAATACCACGCTACATGGAGCGACACGCGGGGAACAGATCCTGGCTACTCGGTGAGTCTCATTTCATGCATGATAATGTGGGGTATGTGATGCGGCAATGACCTGGCAGGAAGGGGGGGGTGCGTACGTAGCAATGTCATTCCACAAACATCCTTTATTGTCCACATACAGGTGATGCCGAGTATCCACTGAAGAGATGGCTCCTTACACCACTCCAGAACCCACAGAACCAGCATGAGGAGGACTACAACCATGCCCACTCACGTACCCGTGTAGTCATAGAACAGGCATTCGGCCTACTGAAGACTCGTTTCCGCTGCCTCAGCAGGTCTGGCGGGGCACTCCTGTACCGCCATGAGAAGGTTGCAAAGATGGTCATGGCATGTGTCATGCTACACAACATGTGCGTACGTAGAAATGTGCCCATGCCCCCTGACGCAGGACTGCAAGCACCTGATGATGGTCATGATGAGGGTGGGGATGTGGCAGCACCTCAAGGAGTCCGCGAGGCACAGGAGGGCCGTGAAATTCGTCAGATTATCATAGATTCATGCTTCTAGCACTCACGCCTGGTGGCTGATACATGGACACGGGACTTGTGGCACTGTGTGTGTCTGGAACATGCACAATATGGACTGTACGCCTATAAAGGCCTCGTACACAAAGATCAATGTCCACACATCTCATTGGATGATTGTGCAATGTTTATAGCATATGTGAAATTATGTTACACACCCCATCGACCCGCCACCCAAGTAAGCCCAACACCCCCCCTCCACCCTCCTACCTCCCCCCCGAACACCAGTGTCCAAAGATGCTCATTGTCAGTGGGCAGACGCTATTGCAAGCCCCCTCTCCGGGTATCAGGGGCACCCCTGCCTGTGGAGCGCAGGTTCCTCCCAGATCTACGTTGGGGGCTGCCCTGGACGGAACTTGCAACGGATGATGTCTCTGCCTGCTCACGTCCATGCATGTCCCTAAGGGTTTGTGAGAGCTCAGTGAGCACACGGCGCACAGCGGCAAGTTCAGCACATACGTCTTTGGACGTCGCATGCAGTTCCCCCCTCAGGCTCTCGGTGCTTCTCTCCATTTGTACCCTCAGGCTCTCGGTGCTTCTCTCCATTTGTGCCCTTAGTGTCTCTGTACTTCTCTCCATTTCTGCCCTAAGTGTCTCAGTAGATGTTTCTATGGCTGCCTTAGTACCCCCACATTCATCAGCATGGTCCTTGAGGAGCGTGGCCAGTTGCTGCTGTTGCACGATCACCTGGTCGAGGGACTGTTGCCTCTGCTGTGCCATGGCCATTTGCGGTGGTGTCACAGAGGGGCTGATCACCTCATGTTGCCTTGCCACAGGGCTTGTGGGGGATGGCCAGTCGTCGTCTTGTGGGTGCCCCTGCGTGGTATCCTCATGGTGTACGGGATGAAACAAACAGGGGGATTGAGACAGGTCATGGATGGATCCTACATCGACATCACCGTTTTCTGTGTCGGAGCATGCTGCCATTAATGCAGTGTCACCTATGGTGCTGCTGCCACCAGAAGCAGTGCCTTCTGTGGCATCCATTGGGGGGACCTGTGGTGGTGCTGTTGTGGGCATGCTGGCTGCTGGGGTGCCTGTTGGAGTCCCCTCCTGTGTGCTGCCACTTAATTTGTGCTGCTGCCGTGTCTTGATCCGTGCAGCTGAGGTGGAGGGTCTTTGGCCGTTGGTCTTGGCCCTCTTTGCAGGTGTGCTGGTAGGGGTGTCCTGGAGCTCGTCGTTTGAATCGGACCCTGTGGTGGAGTAAAGGAGGGCGAGCGTTATTAGTGGGTCTGTGGAAATTGGAATGGCAATGTATCACATGCATTGGGGTGGTACCTGAGGGTGATTTGGGTCAGGGCCTTGGAGGTGGTTTCATTTTTGTGTGGATTGAGGATGCAGTTGTTTTGCAGCCTGCAGTTAGGAGGTGCCTGCTGCACGTGTAGAGGGTGGTTTTAGGATTTTTAATTATTTATGTATTTAATGTGAGTTTTAAGGTGCGCTATCAGGCCAATGTATGTGGACGTTCTCCTGGACATGTGTTTCTGTTGCACTATGTGGACACATGGTACTTCACATGATTGGACATTGTGGATTTAGCATTGTTTTATTTGGGCCACCTACCTGATTCTTCGGATGTCTGCACTCCTTTCTCCATCCCTCCGACTCCCTCTATACTCTCCATTCCAATGGTGGAGGCACAGATTTCTTCCCAGGGGGTCAACTTGATGGGTGATTCCGATCCTCCCCCGGTAGCTGTGGCAATGTTACGGTTGGCGGATAGTATGCTCCGTACGAGTATCCGCAAGTCGTCCCATCGCTTTCTGCATTGCTGTGGGTTGCGGGGTGCGGTCCCCACCGCACTTACCCGCTGTGCCACCAGGGCCCATATGGCCTTCTTGTTCGCAAGTGCCGTCCTGGTCATTTGCGTCGAGAAGACGACGGCAGCATTCTCCTGGAGGGTCTCTGTGAGCACGGTGAGTTCCTCACGGGAGAAGTGGACCTGCCGCTTGCGGTCGCATGCTTTTTTCGCTACTTTTCCATTTTTCTTGTTTTCACTAGGGTGGATGACGGGTTGGGATGTGTCTCAGGGTAGTATTTTTAATGGTTGTGTGGGAATTCTGATTTTATAGGTGTACGGCTTGCTGTTTCCCGTTCCGGGACCATGTTTTTACTTCCGTTTCCGTATATTTACGGTCACCGTATTTTCCGATTGCCGCTCATTACGGTGACCGCTATGATGGGTGGCGGAATTGCACCTAGGGCGCCGTACGACGGCGGTGAGGGACGTTTTGGGGGCATTTCCGCCATCGCGGACTTTGCACTTCCGCCATGGCGTAGTGCTCGTGCCCGATGGGTCGGAATTAGCCGCACTTTACTCCGTCGTGCAATGGCGGAAACGCTATTTACGCTATGGCGGTCAGGTCAGTTACTTTCCGCCAGGGTCGTAATGAGGGCCAATAGCTTTTCAGTTACCGAATTTATAGGTATTTATTATTTTTTAACCCTTGCACATAACCAATCTTGTAGTGCCTCGAGTGCCAAATTTACATATCGCAGTAGAATATGACTAACATGACTAATTCTATGTTTATAAGGCTTTCTTAACTCAGTAGGAGTAACATTTGACAAAATTTGACAAAGTAGCAATTACAGTATACGCCATGGCGCAGTCTTATCTGGCTAGGCCAGCACCCTATTATATGATGTGTACATACAAAAGAAGCACTCTGATTTTCAAGTCCACACTCATTTGACGTTGCTTCTTTCTGTTTCGTTTTTTCTCCCCTCTCTGGCTCTCTTCTCGTTTCCTCCTTTCACTACAGGAGCTGTTAAAAAGCCACATATATACAATTCCAAGTGTAATGTGTGAAGTTATATAGCTTGTTTTGATGCCCTGATGACGACCTTGTTATGTTGAAACACGTGTTGGTGTGTTGTTGTTTATTCATTATTTATATGAAGTATGAATTCAATACTGTTGTGATCAGACTACTTTTATGTTTGATGCCTGAACCATACATGGTACCAAAACCATCAAATGTGCATGATTTCAATACTGTTGTGATCAGAACTACTATTATGTTGCATGTCTGACCTATACATGGTACCAAAACCATTAAATGTGTAACTCAACACGTATATGTTTGAATACCAAACCAAGAATATATTCATTTATGTTGCCTTAAGATTCCCTTTTACTCTTTGGTTTGCCAAATACTGAATTAAACTAATACAAATCGCCAGTTAGGTGAAATTAATATCTCACAAAGGTTGTTTGAGCGCAGTCTGTGAGGTCAGTACCCCCAAGTTCATTCATGTATTATAGGTGATAGTGGAAGATCACCTAACTTACCACACGGCTACAGCCATTTTTTCCAATTACCTCTTATATATCAGATCCAATATCCATCAGGCATGCACACTCCCAGTTTGGGGTTTTGTTTCCACAAAAACTCATGTCTCATACCTTTGCCCCTGGGGATGCTGCACTTTTTCTACGGCTTTGTCAACCATTTGAAATACCATTAACTAAAAATGGCAGATTACTTAAAAAAACAGTGAAGAAGATAGTGCTGCCCTTTTTGCACCTAGAGTCACGGACACTAACCCTTTCAAAAATCTTTTGAATATTACAGAAACCTTGCCACACAAATTCAGATCCAATATCCATCAGGAGTGCGCACTCCCAGTTTGGGGTTTTGTTTCCACAAAAACTCACGGTTAATGGGAAGATGTTCTCTCCTGTGCTTCTAGGCTTTGTGAATGCTACCTTCTGTCCTGGGAGTACATTAGGTTATGCTCACCTAGTCTCTGCGGAGGCGTTAGCTGCTACTGGTCTTGTGCTTCTGAGTGATGGACAACCTCCCTCTGGTTCCCAGACTAGGATGGTCCCGAACAACCTCCCCGGGTCTGCTCCTATGTGGACACAAATGTAAGTTGAGTCTTGACAGTTCTAGGGTCGTCTTAAACTCCCCCTCCTTCCCGATCCTTTCAGTTCATACTCCTTGGGGAATGGGCAATCTGGGTGGCTCACCTGTTGTTTTGCAATCATTGGCTCTCGGTCCTGCTGTCCTAGCAGGGGCGCTACTCTTAAGGAACCCAGTTGCCAGGGGTGTTGCTAGGTTTGGAAAAGATCCGGGGCTACTCTAATGTCAGGACTGTCGGGACTTGGGGCTAGTTGTTGTCTTTGAGCTTCCATCTGGGGTTACAACCTAAAGCTCCGGGGCTATAGCCTCCTAAGCCCCCCCTAGCAACGCCTCTGCCAGTTACTTCACTGGTTCCGAGTGTGGACTGACCAAGGCCAGCTGTGGCATAGTCCTTAAGTGTGACTTTTCCCCTTTGTGGCAGTCTGGTAAGTATTTGTGATCCGGTGAGTATTTTGTGCCTTTTTATGTCCTTCGCATCTGTTGCAATGTTGCTTGTTAATGGGGATTATAGTTCTCGTACCCACCTTGTCCCTTTTGCCCTTATGCTGAGGCGGCTGCAATGAGTGGCAATGGGTCCCTGTATGCAGATTTCCATGCCAGGGTATGCAGTGAAATGAGCAACGGGTAAGTGAAGCTTTTGATGTGAGTGCGAGCGAACTTGGCATTGCGCATGCCTTCAAAGGTGTTGTGGTAACTTTTCTCTTCTCTTCTTTCCCAGCGTTGCGGTCGTGATCTGGTGATGGATTCGCAAGTGAGTAATTGCAGACTTGTAGGTTTCCAGGTTTCTCTGCTCGTGTCGATGAGGACAACTGTGCATCTCAAGGTAAGCAATTGCAGGCTTCTTGTTTTCTGAGGTTGACGGTATGATATCTGCAGACAGAATCGCGGTGAGTGTCACGTTGCAAGGAAAAGTAACGTGAAGCACGGACTGGAGCAGAGGCGGGGAAAAATTGCATAGGCTGTAGACGTGCCCACAGACAGTCTGGCTTGGCACGCCCTGCCCCTCCCAACACGCGATGCTGATGGGCACACCCTGCCATGCCCAGTGCATGATGCACGTGTACAGTGGGCCTGGTAGGCTGACAGACCCAGTGTTCCACATATTATGGCCTTCCTCATGAGCCTGGCACCACAGAGGCACCAGGACAAGGCCCACTTGGCTCCAGAACACCTCCCATAAGGAATTTTGGGTCTTCCCAAGGGGCTCCCTTCCTAGAGTTAAATAGGCATGTGTGCCCTAGTCTGGATGACCATGCCAGTACTGTCTGCAGACTCTACAGCTGCTCCATTGGGGGTGAGTACAATATGAGCAAATTAAGGGTGCACTTTTAAAAACTATGCAATTCGGTGAAAGATCTTTGTTAAAGTTTTGTTATAGTTAAGTTGCACTAATACAAAACAATGAAATTCAGCAAACAAACTTTGTTAAAGGAATCGTATGGTGACAAGTAAAACCAAAAAATCAGAGAAAATCACCAGTAATAGTAAGCTAAGTAACCATGACTCGTGCCACCACTGTGCACTGCTAAGATTAACATCCATGACATCAAAGATTACATCACAAATGTCATTGATGAAATCACTGATGACATCAGATATCTATGACACTTGTTTTTGTTCACTGACATATCCAGGCCAGGTGGTTTTGTTCACTGACAGTCAGAGTATGAAAATTCAAAAGATGCTATATATCTACATGTTAACCTTCTCGTATGTTCTTAAAGTGCTTTCCTTAGCGTTTGAGTTAGGGTTACAAAGATCTTTGAGGGCACTCCAGCTAAATGCTAACAAAAACCAACACTTAACTAATGTCGAGAAATCAAATATTCGTATCCTATTAAAGTGGTCTAACAAGCAAAAACAATGTCAATTTTGTAAGAACCAAAATGAGCTTAACATCTTGATACAAATAGTGGTTGTTTGTCCAGAATTGCTGCAAAAAAAGGAAGACATTTTTGATCATTGTTTTGCAGAATTTAGGTGTGTAACAGAGAAGATTTTATGGGAAAGAATTTTTAGTGGTAAACACGTCTCTGTGATTGTACCTTTGATACATATTTTATTATCATTGGAGATTTTATGCCCAATATAGAGCAAGAAATATACTCGCTCTTTTAGTGACGATGAATTGTTGTTTTATAAAAAATAATTATGAATTGTGGAACGGTTGATATTAAACAAGGTAAATTGTTATTTTAGTAACTTATGTTTTTCATTGAAAGATTGAATTTAATTTCAGCTACAACAATAAATAAAAAAATAGAAAAATAAAAATAAAGAGACTTACCTCTCAACTTGGCTCTGTGGATGTCTTCATTGGCGGCGAGTTGGCCATGTGGTGATGTCAGGGCAGGCCGGAGCCTGCAGAGCCCCCAGTGAAGTGAACACCGGTGCATTGCACAGCAACCTCAGCGCGAACAGAGTGAACGCTGGAAGGGCAGATTATGTGTGTTTGCCCAGCCCATTTTTTGGGGAGTGAGTGGGCGCATATTGCACAGGCCATATGTGGAGGAAAAGACGTCTGTGCATGAGTAGGCTGTGCATGGGTTACTACTGGTGTCCTTAGCAACCGGCTGCAGGAGGGCACGCTGCACGCCACTGCCTGACAACATACAGTGTCCGAGCAATGAGGATGTTGCAGATCTTTATTGAGGGCAGAGAGCCGGATTGAGATTTATGTGCCTTTTTTTTTGCTTTTTAATGGACAGTTTCTCTGACACATAAGCTGATGGTGCTCAGACGAGGTGAAGGAGTGGGTTGCAACGTCCAATAACCTTGCCATCAAATTTGTTGAACTGTTCTGGCTCCAAAGACACACATCTATATACGTTATGGTTAAGTTGCACCAATAAAAAACCTATGAAATTCAATGAAATACGTTGTTAAAGGGACATTAAGATTAAGTTGCGCTAATAAAAACCTATCAAATTCAGTGAAAAAACGTTGTTAAAGGGACGTTATAGTTACTTTGCACTAATAACAACCTATCCATACTATGGCTACAAGTAAAACCGAAAAACCTCAGAAATGTGTCCGTTATGGTAAGCTAAACAATCATAACTTGCGCCACCACTGTGCACTGCTAAGACTAACACCCATGAAATCAAAGATGACATCACACATGTCATTGATGACATCACTGATGACATCATATGTCTGGCTCCCTCATTTTATGTTCACTGACATATCATTGACATATTTTGGCCAGGTGGTTTTCTTCACTGACAGTCAGGAAGTAAAAATTCAAAACATACTATATTTGTACCCTTCTCATATGTTCTTACACTACTTCCCTTACATGCAGTTTCATTGAGTGGCGGCAAAGTTATAAGCCATCCAATAACTGCAATTCGCCAACCCTGTAATGCAGAAATGGGCACAGATGTCATAGGACATCTCAAGTATCCACGAACGCCACAGGACTGTCGCAGGACATCTGGAGTGTTCACAGACTTTCGGGGATTACAATCACCCATTCTTTGGGTTCTTATGGCCATATCCCATCCCATCATCACCCCTCCACCTCCCGAGAGATTGTTTGTTTAATTTGACAAGTGCAATGTTTCTTATATTTTTGCTGCGGTGTGGGCGGACACTGGCAAAAGTCTGCGAATCCAAGATGGCGGGCCTATCAGGAAAACTGACGTATTTCACGTTTTTCTCCATCCAATCACTGAGCGCGCCTGAACTGACGTATTTCGCGTTTTTCTCCATCCAATCACTGAGCGCGCCTGATGTCCACGGACTCCACTTCACCTGATTGGCCAATCAGATGACTGTCCATGGACCGAACAGGGAAATGGCTCTGCGGACCGAGCCCAGATATCACACATTTTTTTGACTTACATTTAGCTCATTTTAAAGAAAACTATTGGATGGATTACACCAAATTTACAAAAGCAGGCTTTCAAGGTGCACATTTGGTGAAAATCCGTCCAGCGGTTTGGGCTGTAGGCGTGAGTAAAGTTATCCCCATTATGTCTATTGAAAAAAAATATTTTGGGACCCTCCTATAACTTTGCCCCCCTCTTCACGAAACCTCACTAAACTTGGCAGAAAAATTCAGAGTGGGCCATA
Source organism: Ambystoma mexicanum (assembly GCF_040938575.1). NCBI lineage: Eukaryota > Metazoa > Chordata > Amphibia > Caudata > Ambystomatidae > Ambystoma > Ambystoma mexicanum. The sequence goes on along the minus strand of NC_090929.1, from coordinate 1,524,637,445 downwards.
TACTTTTTTTTTGCAATGTTTGGTGAGGATTCGTCCAGGGGGAGCGAAGTTATAAGCTGCCCAAAAAGTGCCCTCCCTAGTATTTTAGCAACTTAACCATAACTACTGGCCCGCTACAGCAGGCCCAGTAATATATATATTATATTACATATTACTTATATTATATATTACATTTTACTTATATTATATATTGTCAGGGTAATTCATAGAATTTCGCACAAAAGTGGCGCACGCGGCTGGCGCAGAGTGTGCGCGTGCGAATGTCTGCGCCAGCCGCGTGCGCTAAAATCGATATCCGTGCACAGCGTATTCATGGATTTCAGCCTCCAAACCCAGCCGTGGTGCAGAGTGGCGCAGCGACCCTGCAGCTGCGCCAGTTACGCCCCCAGGAACGCCCTCGCGCAAGGAAAAGCCATCAAAATTCCCAATTCATCGCAAAGGGCTGCGCTAACCCTGGACAAGTATACAGGGCTGCCAAACAGCAAACGGCGAGCAGGGAACGTGTATTACTGGGGTGTGCGGGAAGTTCCACATGCGATTTCAGCAGGGTACGTGTATTTCTGGGGTGCGGGGAAGTTCAACACGCGATTACAGCAGGGTACGTGTATTACTGGGGTGCGCGGGAAGTTCCACACGCGATTTCAGCAGGTTACGTGTATTTCTGCGGTGCGGGGAACTTTTACACGTGATTTCAGCAGGGTAGGTGTCTTACTGGGGTGTGCGGGAAGTTCCACATGCGATTTCAGCAGGGTACGTGTATTTCTGGGGTGCGGGGAAGTTCAACACGCGATTACAGCAGGGTACGTGTATTACTGGGGTGCGCGGGAAGTTCCACACGCGATTTCAGCAGGTTACGTGTATTTCTGCGGTGCGGGGAACTTTTACACGCGATTTCAGCAGGGTAGGTGTCTTACTGGTGTGCGTGGGAAGTTACACACGTGATTTCAGCAGGGTACATGTATTTCTGGGGTGCGGGGAAGTTCAACACGCGATTACAGCAGGGTACGTGTATTACAGGGGTGCGCGGGAAGTCCCACACGCGATTCCAGCTGGGTACGTGTATTTCTGGGGTGCGGGGACGTTTCACACGCGATTACAGCAGGGTACGTGTATTTCTGGGGTGCGTGGAAGTGTAACACACAATCACAGCAGGGTACCTGTATTACTGGGGTGCGTGGGAAGTCCCACACGTGATTACAGCAGGGTACGTGTATTTCTGGGGTGCGGGGAAGTTTCACACGCGATTTCAGCAGAGTACCTGTATTACTGGGGTGCGCGGGAAGTTCCACATGCAATTACAGCAGGGTACGTGTATTTCTGGGGTGCGTGGAAGTGTAACACGCGATCACAGCAGGGTACCTGTATTACTGGGGTGCGCAGGACGTTCCACACGCGATTTCAGCAGGGTGCGTGTATTAATGGGGTGCGCAGGAAGTTCCACACGCAATTTCAGCAGGGTATGTGTAGTACTGGGGTGCGCGGGAAGTTCCACACGCGATTTCAGCAGGGTACGTGTATTACTGGGGTGCGGGCAAGTTTCACACGCAATAGGCCCTGTGCGAGTGGGGTACGTGTATTTCGGGGGTGCAGGGGAGTCCTACACGTGAATTGGCAGTGTGGGTCCTCCCAGGTGTTCCGTCTACACCCTCCACAGCCCCTGCAGGCAGACCACACCAGAGGGAACTACCCTGCATCCCTGTTCATGTCCCGCAGGCAGCCCATCCACCTTGGGCATGCCCCCCCAGCCAAGCCACATGTCACCTTGCACTAGTGATCACCAACGCATTACCCCCTTGCACCCCCACCACACAGCAGTGCAGGGCACCTGCCAGCAGGCACACATTCATCTCCCCAGCACCCCCACCCCCCAGCAGTGCAGGGCACCTGCCAGCAGGCCCCCACTCATGTTCCCTTGCACACCCACCCCCCAGCTGTGTGGCACCTGCCAACAGGCCCCCACTCATGTCCCCATGCACCCCCAGCACTGAGGGGCACCTGCCAGCAGGCCCCCACTCATGTCCCCTTGCACCCCCACCCCCCAGCAGTGCAGGGCACCTGCCAGCAGGCCCCCACTCATGTCCCCATGCACCCCCACCCCCCAGCACTGAGGGTCACCTGCCAGCAGGCCCCCACTCATGTCCCCTTGAACCCCCAGCACTGAGGGGCACCTGACAGCAGGCCCCCACTGAAAGGGCTGCGCTAACCCTGGACCAGTATACAGAGATGCCAAACAGCAAACGGCGAGCGGGGAACTTGTATTACTGGGGTGCGCGGGAAGTTCCACACGCGATTTTAGCAGAGTACGTGTATTTCTGGGATGCGTGGAAGTGTAACACACGATCACAGCAGGGTACCTGTATTACTGGGGTGCGCGGGAAGTTCCACACGCAATTTCAGCAGGGTGCGTGTATTACTGGGGTGCGCGGGAAGTTCCACACACAATTTCAGCAGGGTACGTGCATTACTGGGGTGCGCGGGAAGTTCCACACGTGATTTCAGCAGGGTACGTGTATTACTGGGGTGCGGGCAAGTTTCACACGCGATAGGCCCTGTGCGAGTGGGGTACATGTATTTCAGGGGTGCAGGGGAGTCCTACACGTGAATTGGCAGTGTGGGTCCTCCCAGGTGTTCCGTCTACACCCTCCACGGCCCCTGCAGGCAGACCACACCACAGGGGACTACCCTGCACCCCTGGTCATGTCCCGCAGGCAGCTCATCCACCATGGGCATGCCCCCCCAGCCAAGCCACATGTCACCTTGCACTAGTGATCACCAACGCATTACCCCCTTGCACCCCCACCACACAGCAGTGCAGGGCACCTGCCAGCAGGCACACACTCATCTCCCCCAGTACCCCCACCCCCCAGCAGTGCAGGGCACCTGCCAGCAGGCCCCCACTCATGTCCCACTCATGTCCCCCTGCACCCCCACCCCGCACAGTGGAGGGCACCTGCCAGCAGGCCCCAACTCATGTTCCCTTGCACCCCCACCCCCCTGCAGTGTGTGGCACCTGCCAACAGGCCCCCACTCATGTCCCCTTGCACCCCCAGCACTGAGGGGCACCTGCCAGCAGGCCCCCACTTATGTCCCCTTGCACCCCCACCCCGCAGCACTGAGGGGCACCTGCCAGCAGGCCCCCACTCATGTCCCCTTGCGGCCCCACCCCCAGCAGTGTGGGGCACCTGCCAGCAGGCCCCCACTCATGTCCCACTCATGTCCCCTTGCACCCCCACCCCCCAGCAGTGTGGGGCACCTGCCAGCAGGCCCCCATTCATGTCCCACTCATGTCCCCTTGCACCCCCACCCCCCAGCAGTGCAGGGCACCTGCCAGCAGGCCCTCGCTCATGTCCCCATGCACCCCCACCCCCCAGCACTGAGGGTCACCTGCCAGCAGGCCCCCACTCATGTCCCCTTGAACCCCCAGCACTGAGGGGCACCTGCCAGCAGGCACACACTCATCTCCCCCAGTACCCCCACCCCCCAGCAGTGCAGGGCACCTGCCAGCAGGCCCCCACTCATGTCCCACTCATGTCCCCCTGCACCCCCACCCCGCACAGTGGAGGGCACCTGCCAGCAGGCCCCAACTCATGTTCCCTTGCACCCCCACCCCCCTGCAGTGTGTGGCACCTGCCAACAGGCCCCCACTCATGTCCCCTTGCACCCCCAGCACTGAGGGGCACCTGCCAGCAGGCCCCCACTTATGTCCCCTTGCACCCCCACCCCGCAGCACTGAGGGGCACCTGCCAGCAGGCCCCCACTCATGTCCCCTTGCGGCCCCACCCCCAGCAGTGTGGGGCACCTGCCAGCAGGCCCCCACTCATGTCCCACTCATGTCCCCTTGCACCCCCACCCCCCAGCAGTGTGGGGCACCTGCCAGCAGGCCCCCATTCATGTCCCACTCATGTCCCCTTGCACCCCCACCCCCCAGCAGTGCAGGGCACCTGCCAGCAGGCCCTCGCTCATGTCCCCATGCACCCCCACCCCCCAGCACTGAGGGTCACCTGCCAGCAGGCCCCCACTCATGTCCCCTTGAACCCCCAGCACTGAGGGGCACCTGCCAGCAGGCCCCCACTGAAAGGGCTGCGCTAACCCTGGACCAGTATACAGGGCTGCCAAACAGCAAACGGCGAGCGGGGAATGTGTATTACTGGGGTGCGCGGGTAGTTCCACACGCGATTTCAGCCGAGTACGTGTATTTCTGGGGTGCGGGGAAGTTCAACACACGATTACAGCAGGGTACGTGTATTACAGGGGAGCGCGGGAAGTTCCACACGCGATTCCAGCAGGGTACGTGTATTTCTGGGGTGCGGGGAATTTTTACATGCGATTTCAGCAGGGTACCAGTATTACTGGGGTGCGCGGGAAGTTCCACACGCGATTTCAGCAGGGTAGGTGTCTTACTGGTGTGCGCGGGAAGTTACACACGCAATTTCAGCAGGGTATGTGCATTTCTGGGGTGCAGGGAAGTTTGACACACGATTTCAGCAGGGCACGTGTATTACAGGGGTGCGCGGGAAGTTACACACACGATTTCAGCAGGGTACGTGTATTTCTGGGGTGCAGGGCACCTGCCAGCAGGCCCCCACGCATGTCCCCTTGCACACCCACCCCCCAGCAGTGCGAGGCACCTGCCAGCAGGCCCCCACTCATGTCCCACTCATGTGTCCTTGCACCCCCACCCCCAGCAGTGTGGGGCACCTGCCAGCAGGCTCCCACTCATGTCCCACCCATGTCCCCTTGCACCCCCACCCCCCAGCAGTGCAGGACACCTGCCAGCAGACCCCCACTCATGTCCCCTTGCACCCCACCCCCAGCACTGAGGGTCACCTGCCAGCAGGCCCCCACTCATGTCCACTTGCACCCCCATCACTGAGGGGCACCTGCCAGCAGGCCCCCACTCATGTCCCCCTGCACCCCCACCCCCCAGCAGTGCGGGGCACCTGCCAGCAGGCCCCCACTCATGTCCCACTCATGTCCCCCTGTGCCCCCACCCCCCAGCAGTGCAGGGCACCTGCCAGCAGGCCCCCACTCATTGTCCCCTTGCATACCCACCCCCCCAGCAGTGTTGGGCACCTGCCAACACAGGCCCCCACTCATGTCCCCTTGCACACCCAGCACTGAGGGGCACCTGGCAGCAAGCTCCCACTCATGTCCCCTTGCAACCCCACCCCTCAGCACTGAGGGGCACCTGCCAGCAGGCCCCCACTCATGTCCCCTTGCACACCCACCCCCCAGCAGTGCGGGGCACCTGCCAGCAGGCCCCCACTCATGTCCCCTTGCACCCCCACCCCCAGCAGTGTGGGGCACCTGCCAGCAGGCCCCCACTCATGTCCCACTCATGTCCCCTTGCACCCCCACTCCCCAGCAGTGCAGGACACCTGCCAGCAGGCCCCCACTCATGTCCCCTTGCACCCCCACCCCCCAGCACTGCAGGGCACCTGCCAGCAGGCCCCCACTCATGTCCCCTTGCACACCCCCCCAGCAGTGCGGGGCACCTGCCAGCAGGCACCCACTCATGTCCCACTAATGTCCCCTTGCACCCCCACCCCCCAGCAGTGTGGGGCACCTGCCAACAGGCCCCGACACATGTCCCCCAGCACCCCCCAGCCCCCAGCAGTGCAGGGCACCTGCCAGCAGGCCCCGACACATGTCCCCCAGCCAACACGTCATCACAATCTAGATCCCTGGCCCTTATGGCCAGCCTCCACATGACAAAGACCCACCCAGTTATTGCATCCACCCACATAGAAATGCCAATTACATGACACAACTCCAATGGCAAGTATGTAAATGAAGACATGTCCCTCACACACACACAATGGGTGCAAGTGAATCTCAAAACCCATATCATGACATGCATGAAACCAATGAGATAATACCACACATCGAAGTTTGAAGAAAAAAATGTATTAAAAGCAATATGAATGGAATCAAAATCAAACAAACGACAATGGGAATTAAAAATGAAAAGCTGCATGTCCGTAAAGTAATGAAAAACAACAAATCATAATCCAAAGGAAAGGTGTCCAAAGTCACAGTTCAAAAAATCAAATCCAAGGGAAAAACAAAAGTGAAAACCATTGCTCCATGGGTAAATAAAATACTAAAAAAGATGAATCCAATAGTGAACTACATAAAGAAGAACAATCCAGGGTCCATGATACCAACTGAAGAAATGAAACCTATCAAAAATACTACCTAATGAAAAACTATATACAGAAAGGTGGTGCATTGTCCAAGCGCAACCAAAATAAAGAAAAAAGCAAAGGAAACCTAACACTATCTAACTATTTACAAGGGCAGCGGGCAAGTCCAACGGCTCACATGTTGATGTTCCGGGCATCATCGAACTCCTGCTCAATCTCCCGGGGGCGGTCCTCTTCCATGGCCCCGAGGGTTCGCAAGGATGATGACATCTGGAACTTCAGGTCCCTGCGAATGGCCTCGAGGCACTCGGCCTGCCTCAGGGCCCTACGCATGGAGTTCTCCGCCCTGACCATCGTGAGCCGTGCCTCTTCCGCCCGCTGCCGCTCCGCATCTATCGCATGGCCCAACCGCTGCCACACGGAAGACACTTCCCATCCAGGGTCCTCCTGCCCTCCGGCCGATGCCTGCCCCTCCGATGATGAAGGCCCCGAGCCATCATGGCTCCCACCTTGTTGCTACTGCTGCTGTGCCGCTGGCTGTGCCCTGGCTCCTGCTGCCTGCACATCCTCCTCCAGCTGGGGTGCAGTTGTTGAGGTGCCTACCTCTGCTGGACGTCCGACTCCCGGCTGTGGCAAGGATGTGTCCTCCACCAGCCTGGCCGCAGGGTCAGAGGCAGCTCCACAGGGCACCCAGGTGACACATGGGTGGGAAGATGGCACGGAGGAGGACTGGCGCATAGGGGGTTCAGTTGAGGAGGGGGTCGGAACAAGGTCCACAAAACGGAGGAATCCGGCCATGGTGAGCTGTCCCAGTGGGTCAACGCGGTCAACGAGCCATGCAAGAAGACGTGCAGTCTCCTCATGAAAAGACTGCAGGTCAGCTCGCATGGCACGTTGACGCAACGCCACCCCACCCAGGACAGGCTCAACCCGGTGCCAGATAGCCACATCCGCAGGGAGAGGAAGGCCAGTTGGTGAACGGGTCTGGACATAGGTATCCCTGCTGGTGCAAGATGATGCAGTCACAGGATCGGGGACAGGATTACACACAGGCACCTCCGCGGCGGCCTGTGCTGCCGCCTGTCCCTGCCCCTGCACTGCACCACTAGCACCAGTGGAATCCCCACCTCCAGACCCCGCCTCTGTCCCTTGCACGGCCTCCTCCTCCACCAAACCCCCACCAACCTGGATGACTCTGTGCCATCTTCCTCCGTTGGGCCCTGTGGGGTCTCAGCTGCCCCTTCTGCCGCGGCACCGGACTCCTCACTCCCTGACGAGATGACAACCTGGGAGGGGAGCCGGGCCTTGCCTCTCCGGCTGGCGATGCGATCCCTGCCGCTGTACTCCACAGCACCTTCTCCGCCCTCTTCATCAGTTGACGCTGTAGACAGGGAGAGATAGGAGACAGGCATCAGGGCACTGTACAATGGACTCATACACACATGACAGTTGTACATGAGTGGCATTGTCAAACTTCAGACATGGCATCTGTGATGCTGGAAATGCATCAGAGGGACAGGGCCTCTGAATCCTTGTCCTTTTCTGCCTTTTATCGTGTGTTCTGTTATGTTTTCTGCCCAGGAGTCCATTTGCGACTCCTGGCAGTGCAGCTCTCTCTTTTGGTTTGGTGAACAGACCCATGGGATACCCTTATGGCACCCCTGGGTAGGGGTACAACCCTGTGCCCCTAGTGTATGTTTTTGGGCACCTGTGGGTGGCCCACAGGGCAGGGTAGGGGCTGGTGGCAGCTCCATGCTGAATTGGACAGGTGCTCTGGGTGTCCTCCATTTTGGGATACCCAGGCCCTGCCATTGGGATCAGTTGATTCCTGATAGAAAACAAGATGGCCCCTGTGGCCTCTTGCTTTCTATGGCCTGTTGTCTTGTTTTTCCCAAAGTCCTGGGAAGCCCTGACTCTGTACCTTCCCCCTGACTGGCTGTTGGGTGGAAGTTCCATATATGGTGTTGTTGTGAAGGCCCAGCTAGACTGACTGGAGCCTTCCCTTTGACTGTATGTTGTGGGTACCTCCTGTGGGTGGGACCTGGGTGAATGGAGTGTGTGACCAATATACACTTCTTGTTGTGGTTGTCTGGTTTCTGGCATGTGAGACAAAGACTGAGACAGCCCTGCCCGAAACTGGCCTGAATGCAGTGTGTAGTGTTGAATGGCTGGGTACTTGTCCCAATCCACATTCCTTGTTGTGAGTGTCTGAAAGGGAGGAGTGTGGCCTGAATGCACTGTGTGCCTGATTGGCTGACTGACTGCATGAATGCCCTTCTGTGTGATTGGCTGCTGTGTGTGTGCCAGCAGTGTGGATGAGAGACAGAATAGTATATCTGGGGACCTCTCACCACTGGAGATTGTTCAGGAACGTTCAGGAACGTTCAGAAGCATTCAGAAGCTGAGTCTCCACTCAAGAGTAACTGGATTTGCTGATCCTCGACGTCCAGCTGGAAGAAGAAGACTTGCTGTGGCATTTGCTTCGACCGAAACTGAAGGTTGTCGAAATCGTCGAGGACTGACCCGAGAGAGGACCTGGCTAGGCGCCCTCTTCCCGTGCTCCGAGGGACCATCGAGCACCGCTGAATCTTCGCCGAAGCGCCCTGGAAGTCAGACCCTCGAAAGGCTGCCGACCCGAGACGGGACCGCCGAGGAGATCGAAGTGAAGCACCCGGACATCGACGCTGTCGAAGTCCATTGCCGTCGACCAGGGTTCGCAGGTCTGTGTAACCGCTGGAGGCCCGTCGAAGTTGTGTTGCCCAGCCGTGGGAACCACTTGACGCCGTGCCGCCGACGACCGGAGCCGTCCGCTCCTTGCCTAAGAACATTTGCCTTGAAGGACTCCCTCGTCCGCATCGTCGACCGCTTTGTCCCGCCGGAGAAAGTCGAGGACGACCAACGCGCCGAGGAGAATCCGCCGGTGGGTTTCCCGCCACCTCACGACCCCAAAGACTCGAGCGACTCGACGCCCTTGCTGGGCTTCCGTCTCTACAATCTTTGCGGTCCAGAACTATTGTCATCGAGGTGCCCCGCACACCTCCGCCTTGCAGGACGCCGACGCCCCGACGCCGACGAGCACCGCTCGGACGAAGCTGCCGCCTCTCTGACATCGTTCTACCTCGTTTGTCGACGGACGTTCGACGCCCCGTGCCTCCCGCTTGAAAGGGAAGGCATTCAAGAAGGGCCGTCGATTCCCCGTCGCCGAACCCCGAGGTCTTCGACGTTTCTCGACGCCACTCGACGATCCGTGACTCCCGCTTGAAAGGGGGGTCATTCAAGAAGGATCTGTCGACGCCTCCTCGAAGAACTCGACTCCACCAGGTACATTGGGGGGGTAAAAACATTGCAGGAGAGAATAAGACTATTGAACAATATATGGACTGGGCTTGTGTTATATCTCTTTATTTTACAGGTTGCCCAGGTGGGGGGATCTCCACACAGAACTGTGTCCAGTAGCTAGGGCCAGTATTCTGCCTATTGTTTCAACCATCTTTTATCTCTCCTCTCTCTATTGCTGGTTTCCTTCTTATTGATCTGTGTGCCATTTTAACAGTATTGTGAATGCACTTTAATGAGGTCTAATATTAGTGGTACCACTTTAGAATTGTAGATAATTACCATTGCTGATTTTCCTGAGCACAAAGTGCGTTATTGTGATAAGTGTACATAACCCTTGAATATTAATTATATAAAGACTGTGTTTTCAGTAATACAGTGTGTGGACATTCCTTTGTGGGGGCTTGGGGATACACTGTACTTAAGAACCAGCCTGCATCACCTCCTGAGAAGCTAGGCCTTGATTGCTCGCCCATCGCTACCGTATTAGAGAATCTTGGCTGGGGTCCTCTGTGCCTCTCCTCTACCATATAGAGAGCAGAAGTACAGACCCCCCCACCGGTCTTTACAAAGCTGGTGGCCAGCGGTGGGATGCTTATGGTTTTAAGACTCAGTGTATAACCGTGCCACTTACAAAATATCCGCACTTTTATTAGATTAAGGTTCGGGTGTGTTCCAAATAACTGCATTACAAGCAATGGAGCCCATTGCAAATGGTAAATTGACTCGGATGAGCTTAGAGGCTCTCCAGAGTGCTTGTGAAGCCAGGGAGTTAGACTTTGTGGATAAGTCTAGGGCTGAGCTGATAGCTGCCCTGGTGGACTACCAGACTGATGGTGAAACCCTTGATGAAGGGGGGGATGCAACCAGTGAGGACTCTGCCCCTGGGGTTGTCACTGAATCTGTTTCTGGGAATGCCACCATTCCTGCTGCCTCTGTTCCAAACCCCAGCAATTCCATGGAACTTGAGTTATTGAGGATGAAGTTAGCCTTTGAATATCGCAAGTTGGAAATAGAAGCTGAGCTTAAGAAAGAGGAGCTGGCACAGCAAGTGGAACTCAAGAATAGGGATCTTGAACTCAGAAATAAGGACCTTGAACTCAAAAGCCAGGACACTGAATGTCAGAGAATCCAGCTAGAGAAAGCTAGAGTGGAGACTTCAGCTAGATCCAGTGAGAGTGTCAGGTCCCCAGCCACCAAGTTTATGAAAGATTTGGTTGGTGTGTTTGTGGAGGGTTCAGATATCCTCCAATGGATTGAAGCGTTTGAAATGGCTTGTGCAATTCATGATGTAGATAAAAGAGATTGGGCTAAGTGTTTGTTAAGCAGAGTGCCTCAAACTGGATATGACTGTATTCTGAAGCTGGGTGTGGAAGAAAGGGGTCAGTATGAGTGTATGAAGTCTGCTTTGATTGCCAAGTTTGGCAAGACACCTACCCAATACCTTAAAAGGTTCAGGGAATTTAAGAAAAGAGAGAATGTGTCTTGGGTTGACTGGGTGAGTACTGCGCACATGAACATGATGGGGTGGATTGATGGATACAAGGTGAAAACTTTTGTTGAGTTGTCCCACCTCTTGTTTTTTGAGCATTTTTCTGAAGCCTGTTCACCAGAGCTGCGTCAGTATGTGACTGACCAGAACATTTTGGACCCCTTTAAGCTGGCTAGGTTGGCTGACAAGTGGGTCTCCCACCGGGTGTCCCCTAAGGACTCCAGTGGGAAGGACAAGGACAAAGAAAAGGGGGCCTCTCAGAAAGCTGAGGAGTCCCAAAAGCAGTCACAGTCGGGTAAACCAAAACCTTCCTCTCCTAAGACCCAAAAATCTAGTGGGGATAAGTCCTCTGTGGGTGGGAATAAGAGTAGTGGTCCACCTGCTGCAAAGCAGGTTCCCAGTGGTTCCAGTACCGTACCCCGCACTCCTGGCACTTGTTGGGATTGTGGGGCTCTGGATCACAAAAGGGGTGACCCCAAGTGTAAAGGTAAGGCACTTGGAGTACAGGCTGTCAGCCTGACCTACCCTTACCCCGTGTCTGAGGTGGAGGCCACTGTCCTCCCCTCCTCTACAGGAATCACATTTGGTGCTCCGGTAGAGATTTCCTTAGTGTCCCTTGGGGCCTGGGACCAGTACGCAGAAGTACTGGCGACTATCCCACAGAACACCCGTAGGTTTTTGAGAAGTGTCCTCTTGAATGGCCAGCCTTCTACTGGTTTGAGAGACACTGGGGCAAGCATGACAGTGGTGGACAGGACCCTGCTCAAGCCAGAGGACTATGAAGGTGCTCCTCTGCAAACCACCAGATTAGCTGGTGGGCCTCCCAAATTATCACCTGTAGCCTTAGTCACACTCATGATTGGAGACAAGACAGCAAAGCTTCCTGTCCTGGTTCAGGACAATGTCCCTGCTAACATTCTGTTAGGAAATGATCTAGTAGAGTTGGGGTTGATCTCGGATGGTCTTCCCATGACTGCTGCTGCAGTCACTAGGTCACAGGTGACACCGGGTCTGGCTGTGAGTCCGGTACCCGAGCCAAAGGCGAGGCCTAAGGCAAGAAGAAGGAAGACCAAGAAGGCCACCTCTGTGGAGGGAACACCTTCTCTTCCTGCTGTTCCGACAGCACCCATTGGGATCCATGCTCCGGACGGGCTGGGTCGAGTGGAAAACCCAAACTCAACTCCTGTGGGAGAAGAGGCAGAAGACTCTCCTGTGGGAGAGGTTCTTAACCCGGAGGAGCACCCCGACCTTCAATGCTTGTTAGCTGAAGGGGGACCCTCCCGGGCAGACTTCTGTAAGGGACAGAGAGAGTGCCACTCTCTCGAGGGTCTGAGGAAACAGGCCCTGTCCCAGGCACAAGGTGAAGTGCCTAGGACATTCAAGATTTATTGGGAGGGTGAGCTCCTTGTTAGTGAGCCCACTAAGCCTGAACCTGGTGCCCGCAAGAGGTTGGTGGTACCCCAGGTTTACAGGCCCTTCCTGCTGCAGTTGGCGCATGAGGTGCCCTTGGCTGGTCATCTTGGGACTAAGAAGACTAAGCAGAGGCTCTCTGCCCATTTCTACTGGCCACGGATGGGAGTAGAGGTGGAGTCCCACTGCAGGACCTGCCCCACTTGTCAGTTGTCTGGCAAGACTGGAGGCAGGGTCATTGCCCCACTGCAGCCATTACCAGTGGTTGGCACACCATTTGAGAGGGTGGGCATCGACATCGTCGGTCCCCTTGACCCTCCCACTTCAGGTGGACATCGGTTCATCCTGGTCTTGGTAGATCATGCCACCAGGTACCCTGAGGCAATACCCCTTCGGACTGTTACTGCCAAGGTGGTTGCCAGGGCTCTCCTGGGCATTTTCACCCGTGTTGGATTCCCCAAGGAGGTTGTCTCTGACAGAGGATCCAACTTCATGTCTAGTTACATGAAAACCATGTGGAAAGAGTGCGGGGTAACCTACAAGTTCTCCACCTCTTACCACCCCCAGACCAATGGTCTGGTTGAGAGATTTAATAAAACTCTCAAGGGCATGCTAGGTGCTTTGGAAGAGCCCCTAAGGAGGAAATGGGATCTCCTCCTGCCATGCCTGCTGTTTGCTTACAGAGAGGTACCTCAAGAGGGTGTTGGTTTCAGCCCCTTTGAGTTACTCTTTGGACATCCCGTGAGGGGGCCCCTCGCCTTGATCCGAGAAGGCTTGGAAGCCACCCCTCCAGGTCCCGCCAAGCAAGTGGGGGACTATGTGTTAGGCCTCAGGCGGAGGATGACACAAATGATGGGTCAGGCAACAGCAAATCTCAAGGCCAGCCAGGAATTGAATAAGTGCTGGCATGACCTGAAAGCTTCGCAAGTGGATTGGACTCCGGGACAGGAAATCCTTGTGATGGAGCCTACCAAGCCTAGAGCTTTGGCAGACAAGTGGACTGGACCCTTCAGGATCATCTCCAAGATGGGCGAAGTCAATTATCTGGTTGACATGGGAGCCTCTGGGGTAGCCCCCCAGGTATTCCATGTCAACAGGCTCAAGCCTTTCCACAGGCGAGCAGAGGTCTCATGTCTCTTGCTAGCTTCAGGGCAAGAGGAGGATGAGAGTGAGCCCCTTCCTGATTTGCTGCATAGCAACCCTCAGGATGGCTCAGTGGAGGGAGTACAACTCTCTCCAGATTTGACAACAGAGCAGCAGAGGGCCTGCAGGGCTTTGCTCCAGCAGTATGCCTCTCTGTTTTCACTGACACCGGGCCTTACACCGTGGTGTAAGCACGAAATTGACACTGGTGACAGTGTGCCTGTCAAAAGCAGGTGCTACCGTATGTCAGATACCGTCAAGAACCACATCCAGGCTGAGGTCGCCAAGATGTTGGATCTGGGTGTTATTGAACCCTCAACCAGTCCCTGGTCCAGTCCAGTGGTCCTTGTCCCCAAGGCAAGTTCCCAGGCGGGTACCAAAGATTGGAGGTTCTGTGTGGACTACCGAGGAGTCAATGCCGTCACCAAAACTGACGCGCACCCATTGCCCAGGGCTGATGAGCTCGTGGACACCATAGGTGCTGCCAAGTTTGTGAGCACCTTTGACCTTACCTCAGGCTATTGGCAAATAGCTCTGACGGACCATGCCAAGGAAAAGACGGCTTTCTCAACACCTGAGGGACTCTACCAGTTTAGGGTCATGCCTTTTGGGTTGAAGAATGCCCCTGCCACCTTCCAGAGATTGGTCAACCATGCGCTCAGTGGGCTGGAAGCCTTTTGTGTGGCTTACTTAGACGACATTGCCGTCTACAGTTCCACCTGGGAAGAGCATTTGACACATCTGGATAAGGTGTTGCAGGCCTTGAAAAGGGCTAACCTCACTATCAAGGCCACCAAGTGCCAGATAGCTCAGGGGAAAGTTACCTATCTTGGTCATGAGGTAGGAGGGGGTCAAATCCAACCTCTCTCCAGTAAAGTACAGGATGTACAGAACTGGGAGACTCCCACTACTCAAACCCAGGTGAGAGCCTTTTTGGGCCTCACTGGGTACTATCGCAATTTCATGGCAGACTATGGAACCATAGCTGCACCCCTGACAGCGCTAACTTCGCCCAAACAGCCTAGGAAGGTTAATTGGACCGAAGACTGTCAGAGGGCCTTTGATGGCTTGAAAGAAAGTCTGTGTAGGGCACCTGTGTTGTGTGCGCCTGACTACAGCCGACCCTTTATCGTCCAGACGGATGCCTGCGACACCGGAATTGGAGCTGTCTTGTCCCAGTTAGATGACAAAGGGAGAGAACATCCTATCATATTCATCAGTAGACAACTCAAGGGTAGAGAACTTAGGTGGGCTACTGTTGAAAAGGAGTGTTTTAGCATAGTTTGGAGCCTTAGGCGTTTTAGGCCCTACCTTACGGGGTCTACCTTCAAGGTCCAAACAGATCATAAGCCCCTGAAGTGGCTTATGCAGATGAAGGGTGAGAATCCGAAATTGCTCAGGTGGTCCATTAGCCTGCAAGGGCTAGACTTCACCATAGAGCACAGACCAGGGAAGAGTCACGATAATGCAGATGGCCTTTCCAGAAGGTATGCTGACCGTCTGGATGAGGGTGTCTATCCCGTGGGAGATTAGACACCCTCCACCTCAGTCTGGGGGGGGCGACTGTGATGCTGGAAATGCATCAGAGGGACAGGGCCTCTGAATCCTTGTCCTTTTCTGCCTTTTATCGTGTGTTCTGTTATGTTTTCTGCCCAGGAGTCCATTTGCGACTCCTGGCAGTGCAGCTCTCTCTTTTGGTTTGGTGAACAGACCCATGGGATACCCTTATGGCACCCCTGGGTAGGGGTACAACCCTGTGCCCCTAGTGTATGTTTTTGGGCACCTGTGGGTGGCCCACAGGGCAGGGTAGGGGCTGGTGGCAGCTCCATGCTGAATTGGACAGGTGCTCTGGGTGTCCTCCATTTTGGGATACCCAGGCCCTGCCATTGGGATCAGTTGATTCCTGATAGAAAACAAGATGGCCCCTGTGGCCTCTTGCTTTCTATGGCCTGTTGTCTTGTTTTTCCCAAAGTCCTGGGAAGCCCTGACTCTGTACCTTCCCCCTGACTGGCTGTTGGGTGGAAGTTCCATATATGGTGTTGTTGTGAAGGCCCAGCTAGACTGACTGGAGCCTTCCCTTTGACTGTATGTTGTGGGTACCTCCTGTGGGTGGGACCTGGGTGAATGGAGTGTGTGACCAATATACACTTCTTGTTGTGGTTGTCTGGTTTCTGGCATGTGAGACAAAGACTGAGACAGCCCTGCCCGAAACTGGCCTGAATGCAGTGTGTAGTGTTGAATGGCTGGGTACTTGTCCCAATCCACATTCCTTGTTGTGAGTGTCTGAAAGGGAGGAGTGTGGCCTGAATGCACTGTGTGCCTGATTGGCTGACTGACTGCATGAATGCCCTTCTGTGTGATTGGCTGCTGTGTGTGTGCCAGCAGTGTGGATGAGAGACAGAATAGTATATCTGGGGACCTCTCACCACTGGAGATTGTTCAGGAACGTTCAGGAACGTTCAGAAGCATTCAGAAGCTGAGTCTCCACTCAAGAGTAACTGGATTTGCTGATCCTCGACGTCCAGCTGGAAGAAGAAGACTTGCTGTGGCATTTGCTTCGACCGAAACTGAAGGTTGTCGAAATCGTCGAGGACTGACCCGAGAGAGGACCTGGCTAGGCGCCCTCTTCCCGTGCTCCGAGGGACCATCGAGCACCGCTGAATCTTCGCCGAAGCGCCCTGGAAGTCAGACCCTCGAAAGGCTGCCGACCCGAGACGGGACCGCCGAGGAGATCGAAGTGAAGCACCCGGACATCGACGCTGTCGAAGTCCATTGCCGTCGACCAGGGTTCGCAGGTCTGTGTAACCGCTGGAGGCCCGTCGAATTTGTGTTGCCCAGCCGTGGGAACCACTTGACGCCGTGCCGCCGACGACCGGAGCCGTCCGCTCCTTGCCTAAGAACATTTGCCTTGAAGGACTCCCTCGTCCGCATCGTCGACCGCTTTGTCCCGCCGGAGAAAGTCGAGGACGACCAACGCGCCGAGGAGAATCCGCCGGTGGGTTTCCCGCCACCTCACGACCCCAAAGACTCGAGCGACTCGACGCCCTTGCTGGGCTTCCGTCTCTACAATCTTTGCGGTCCAGAACTATTGTCATCGAGGTGCCCCGCACACCTCCGCCTTGCAGGACGCCGACGCCCCGACGCCGACGAGCACCGCTCGGACGAAGCTGCCGCCTCTCTGACATCGTTCTACCTCGTTTGTCGACGGACGTTCGACGCCCCGTACCTCCCGCTTGAAAGGGAAGGCATTCAAGAAGGGCCGTCGATTCCCCGTCGCCGAACCCCGAGGTCTTCGACGTTTCTCGACGCCACTCGACGATCCGTGACTCCCGCTTGAAAGGGGGGTCATTCAAGAAGGATCTGTCGACGCCTCCTCGAAGAACTCGACTCCACCAGGTACATTGGGGGGGTAAAAACATTGCAGGAGAGAATAAGACTATTGAACAATATATGGACTGGGCTTGTGTTATATCTCTTTATTTTACAGGTTGCCCAGGTGGGGGGATCTCCACACAGAACTGTGTCCAGTAGCTAGGGCCAGTATTCTGCCTATTGTTTCAACCATCTTTTATCTCTCCTCTCTCTATTGCTGGTTTCCTTCTTATTGATCTGTGTGCCATTTTAACAGTATTGTGAATGCACTATAATGAGGTCTAATATTAGTGGTACCACTTTAGAATTGTAGATAATTACCATTGCTGATTTTCCTGAGCACAAAGTGCGTTATTGTGATAAGTGTACATAACCCTTGAATATTAATTATATAAAGACTGTGTTTTCAGTAATACAGTGTGTGGACATTCCTTTGTGGGGGCTTGGGGATACACTGTACTTAAGAACCAGCCTGCATCACCTCCTGAGAAGCTAGGCCTTGATTGCTCGCCCATCGCTACCGTATTAGAGAATCTTGGCTGGGGTCCTCTGTGCCTCTCCTCTACCATATAGAGAGCAGAAGTACAGACCCCCCCACCGGTCTTTACAGCATCACAATCCCCAACACACATGTCATTGCAACTCACACACATGAGCTATTTCACAGCCATATTGCAACAGACAGCACCATCCATACACATACATACAGCATGAGCAGCCAAAGGTGAGCCAGACATCACATGAAACACAGGGAGTGCACTAGACATGCACACACGCCACCAAAATTACATGCATGTGTACACCTCCGCCAACTGTCGCAGTGATGCGATTGGCATCCATGTCACATCTGGCAATCAGTCTTCTACATATCAGTCTCACATGCATTGAATGTTGCATCACTGTTGCACCCATGTCAAATACACACACATGCACATGTACACGGTGCAGATACATGCAGCTGGAACCAACATCCATGTCTGACACCACAGCCATGCCAACTTACATACACAGTAATCAAAACATGTGTGCTCACACATCTGCATTTGGCCTGCATGCTTACCCACACATACAGCATCCATGTGTCCCACACATGAAAGGACTTGCATGTGTCAGCCTCACAGCCCTGTACATACACATCCATACATGGCCCTACAAAACCACATGTATAACCTGCACACTTCTGGTACACCACCACACGCACAGCTTTCAATCAGTATGCATGTACACTTACCGCTCGACTCCAGACAGGTCTGCCTCTCAAGGACCTGGACGTGGAGCGCTGGGCGTGTGCGTTCCAGGACCCTCATCTGATGTTCCGACAGGTGGGCACGGCGCCCCTTAGCATCCGCTGCCTTCAAGAGGCGCCGGGCCTTATCGAGGGTCCTGGACCTGAAGTCCTCCCAGCGCTTCTTGACATGTTGGAAGTCGCGGACTGCCACTCCCTCCGCGTTGATGGCAGTCACGATGTCCGTCCAGATCTGAGTCCGTCCTTCCTTGTCGGCGGCCGACCTTCCGAAGAGGGCATCATACTGCCCCAGGACTTGCTCCACCAGGACACCAACTTCGGTGGCAGTGAAGCTGGTGGACCTCTACCTCTCTGGCTGGGGGTTGCCAGTGGTGCCAGATGGTGTAGTGCCCGACATGGCAACCCCAGAGGCAGGTGTGGGTGGGCAACTGGGTCCTGGGGCTGGGCTGTGGAGCGATGGAATAGCAGTCGGGAGTCTTCGGTTCCAGCAGGGGTGGTCACAGCAACAGCACCCCGGGCTGATGTGCAGGCAGCAAATGGCAGGGCACGTGGGCAGCAGGCAATCAGGCAGCAGCAGATGGCAGGTGGGAGCATGCTCGGGGCTCTGGGGGGCAGTAATTTGGCCTTCTGGGCAGGAGCGTGGTCTTCCGTGTGCGTATGCGTGGCCAGCTTGATACGAAGTGATTTGGCATGTGAAAATCTAGCACGTCAGCGTGTAATTTGAGGAAAGGCCCTTAGCGCGTAAGCGCATCAGCACGCGTATGCGATTTCATTGGACGAAAGGCCCTTAGCGCGTAAGCGTGTCTGTGATGTGCGCGCGAGGGTTTTTCCCTGAACCCGGGTGCATGTTACACGTCCAAGAACTGCACGTCCGAGTGTCAGCTCGTGTAATTGGAGGTTAGGGCCTTAGCGCGTATACGCGGAAGTGATGTTGGACGTGTGGGCTGGTTCAAAAGGTGCATGTAGGACGTAATTTCATTGTACGTGCTTTTTGTGGAGAGCGGGTGGGTGAATTCTGTACTTCTTGTCGGTTCACACGCAATTTACTTCACAGCGTTTCTAGTTCGTACTCCCTGATACTTCTGATAAGCTTTTTTCTGATTTTCTGTTTGGCCGGTTTCCTCAAACAGCGTTCACTTCTTCTTTTGTCCTCTCTCCTCAGACAGTGTACAATTCTTCTTTTGGCGGGGGTGTTGCCAACGCGCACACGCGCTTATTTTTCACGCTCATTTTCCAGGCAGACAGTGAGTCGCGCACGTATTTACCAACTGTGCTTGCCCCGTGTGTCGCGTACCCCTTCAGAGGTCATTGTAGGCTGCGTGTAACACGCATAGGTTCATTTTTGTGTTTCTGGGTGCCACAGTGTAGTGCGGGTTCATTTTTCCACGCACGTGGTCTACGAGGGGTTGCGTGCACATTATTTTCTGTTTTTGGGGTGCCTGTGCGTTGCGTGACCCGTCATCTTTCCCTAGGGGTCACATACAGCCTTGCTAGAGCACTAGGGTACGAATTCCATCTAGTACCCTACCCCTTTGACCCCCAATTGCCCAGGACAATAGTTTACTGCAACTCCCATATGCACAACAACATCAGTGCCATGGTTGGGAGGCGACCAAGCGGTAAGGGTGGCAAAGGTGGCTGAGCCTCAAGAGGTGGCCGTGGTGGGCGCGGTAGGGGACGTGGCCAGGATTTGCAGGGTACCCCTAGCCCCCCATGTGTGGAGGACCAGTCAGGGACACCCATGCCCCCCCCATAGTTGAGGGAAACGTGGCTGACACCATCTCTGCTCAGCCCTTGTTGGACCGGCCAATTGTGGCACCTGACCTGGCAGAGGGTGACTCCGAGGCTGACTTCCAGGTCGCCAAGTCTAGGCCACGTGTGGCGGTGCAAGTTGGTGTCACCAGGCCACGTGGATGAGGGGAAGCTATGTCATCTGCTGCCCCGAGTAGGCAGGGTGGGGAGGCTGCAGGGGCAGCTGCAGCTCCATCCATCCCCACCTCTGACTCTCCCAGCCAGGGCAGTGTTGGTCCCAGTCCATCTTGCTAATGTTCCCCCTGACTACGTAACACTTCAGCCAATGTCTGAACCAAGTCCCATGCTCAGTGTGCATTCCCACACTCCAACTAGCCAGTATACCGGTGCTCCTGCCCCTAGTGGCCAGAGCGGCGTAGGCCACTCAGGATCCCCACCACCTTCCAAAAAAAAGAGGAAGAGTGGTCGTCCACTACAGGCTGATACCCCAGACACGGCTACGCAGTCCGGCACGCAAAGGAAGCCTAGCTTCAATGATGCCGAACGTGATGCACTTGTGCAGTATGTGTCTGCACATGACAGCGAAATGTTGATCACTTCAGGCAGACTGCTCAACGTCAGGCACACTGGCAGACCGTCGCAGACATCATAAATGCCCTTGGATTAGTGTGGCGCACAGCTGGTGAGTGCTACAAGCGCTGGAATGACCTTAAGCGCAGGGCAAAGAAAAAGCTGGCCTCAAGTGATGCCGCTACTCTGGTGACTGGAGGTGGGTCTCCACAAGAGGACATTGAACTCACTGTACATGAGTCTGTTGCTGGGACCTACATCACAGAGGAACAGATCCAAGGTGTAGGAGAACTGCCAGATTACGAGGCATTGTCCGGTGAGTGCACATGCATGTGTGTGTGATCCATGTGTATGTTGTGTGTGTGAGGGGTTCTGATTGAGTGCCAGGTGAGGGTGTGGTGCCTGAGTGGTTTGGGTCACCCATGTGCTTCATCCAAAACATTCTGTGCCCCTGGATTTGGGTATTACAGTATCCCTTCTGCCCACAGTAGACATTTTGTGCAGCATCACGCCAGTTGCCCTTGAAGTGGCATCTTGCAACAACATTGTTCCGTATTTCAAATTGTTCATTCAGGCTGATTGTTTCGATCCCCCCACTTTCACTACACATTTCTCAGCCCTATTGTCAAAAGATATGTGACATGCCTATGGTACATGCCATCTGTGTGATGGCATGTGTCATGTATGTGGATTGGACATGCCACTCACAGGCCAATGTGTGATGGCTCTGCTAGCCAGCATGCAGCTAATGTGTTTCTCTTCCATCTTGGTGTCATCAGTGTCTGACATTTTCCTCCCCTTCAAACTCAGTGACAGTGCATGCATGGGAGGGTTATAGTCATGTGGGACATGTGTCAATCAAGTACTGGTTCTGTAGCTTGTGAGGCCTAATTGTGTGCCATGGTGCTAATGCCTGTTTCCACTTTTTGTCTTTCATGTTTCTGCAGGGGATAACACACTTGATGCTGTTGAGGGTGAGGAGTTGGTGCAGACCCAGGAGGGATCTCAGGCAGGACCGGGCACCAGTGGGGGATGGGGTGTGGTGGTGGGTGAAAACCCACTCTTGCTGCAGACCGTTCTCTCCAGGGGTGTCTCTGGATGCACCTCCCCAGACCTCTATTCAGGTGTTGATTCGGATGATGAGACCTATGTGGCTTCGCAGGTAGGTGTTTCTGGGAGGGATTCTGTTCTGTCCGACGCACCTGCACAAGGGGTACAGCCCACTATGGGGATGTCAGTGTTGGTAGGTCCGCCTTTGGTGGTTACGGATGCAGGGCCACACTCCGCAACATCTGATCCTGTTCCTGGGCCAGCAGATCAGAGGGGGAATGCAGTCCTGCAGCCTCAGGCAGTGCCGACACAGCAAGGCACAGTTCGCCTTGCCCCAGACAGGTGTGCCCGCCAATGCGGTGGCCGTATGCCACCAGGCAATACCGCATGGGAGAAATCCATATACGGTATGGCAAACCAACAGGCAGCATCTGAGATGATGGCTCAAGCTATGGAGAGGGTGGCCACTTCCATTGTCCCCCCAGAAAGGCAGATGCAGCAACTACAGCAGGCAACAGACTCCATTTGCCGATCACTCAGGGAGGACATGTTGGCGTCCAACAGGGACAGACGGGAGGCCCTGGACACTCTCCGGGAAGCCATTTCTTTAGAGTCCCAGGGCCAGAGGGAAGCACTGAGGGTAGAAGTCCATCACCTCAGGCAGACTCTTGTGGACCTCGAGGCTGCCACTGTCACTAGGACAGAACAGCTGCTGGAGCGGGTCACACGTACGCTCTCAGCAGAGATGCAGGCAACTCGGAAGGAGGTCCGGGCATCACGTCAGGTGGTGCATGGGGATCTCCGCACCATATTCCTCCAGAACGAGACCTTCCACACCCGCATGCTTGCTGCCATGGAGGACCAGACTAGGGCTTTGCGTGGGCTGCCTCCCATAGCACCACCACCTCCTGTGGCGGCAGCAGCACAGGGTGATGAGAGCGACCACAGCGATTCTGAATCTCTCACGATAGCGTAGCCGTGCAGGCCATGAGCCCATGGAGGTGATTTTATTTTGCAACATCCACACAGGTGGCTGTTGGTGTGCACCCTGTCGTCGGACCTCCTGGGTGGCCTCCCCCACCCCCCTGGTTCCCACATGGCCATTTTTGATTTTTGATTTTTGGTTTTTGATTTTTGAGTTTTTGTTACAGTGTGTTGCCTTATGTGGCTCCCGTGGGCATCCACTGTATTCCGGCTGGGCACATGCAGGCTTGTCCTGAGTTTGGGTCAGATGCTTAGGTTCGTGAGACACACACCCCTCCTGCTTCCTGCTTCCATGGGCTTGCAAAGGGTGTGCCCAAGTGACAGTGACTTACACAGTGACGTTGGACTCCCATGACATGTGTGGGCAGTCTGTAGTCAATACTGTGTATACATTCCTAGTGCATATTGTTGTAGTATTGTACACTGCATGGTGTATTGATGTGTGCTTGTGCATCCATGTCTCCCTCCTAATTTGCAGGTTCATTCCTCATGTCTTCACAGGGCCGTCTACTTTGAAGATGGAGTTCATGTTGTAAGCAGTGCATTTCCAGATTTGCGTGGCACCAACACTGTACAGTTGGAAGTGGTCGATGTGCTAGCATCACCAGGTTGTAAGACTACGTATCCTTTAACTTAGTACTGTCATGTGAATGCTATGTTTGGGGTTGGTTAGCTGCATTGTATTGTGGTAAGTCTTTGGTCATGTGTATTGTCAGTTCTACATTAATGGGAGCATATTGTGTGTCGCCATTTTCCAATTCAGGACACTGTACTTTGTGACACTTGTGTCATGTTTTGGGGATTCCTTTGTTTGCTCTCACATAGCATGACATGCCATGGTGTGTTGGGTGGCGGTGCTGGGGAGGTGTTGGGTGACATGGTGTTAGGGAGAATTCTCTGTTTAGGCTGAATTTCCTAACCTAGTGAGTCCCCCAGCAGCTTTGCTGGATTTCTGGAGTTTGTTTTTTTCCATCCTGCCAAGAGTGAGACTCTTTTCTCCCACTCTTGGACATGAATGTGGTTGATTCCTGTGAATGTCAATGTGTTCTATGGGCTATGGGGTCTTTTACTCCATACGGTCTCATGTGTTTTACTATGTGGGTTACACCACACCCTGCGTGTCGTAACACTGGGGCGTCCTAGAGGATCCCCACCATAGACTCCATACCCTGGGACTGACTACTGTCTCCCAGGGCATGTAAAGTCACCATTGGCTTTACTAGACCTAAATTTACTAACAGAACTAGTACAAACCATCCTATTGTGGACGTTCTAGTAGGAGTAATTCGATTACCCCTGGGTCTGTTATTCGAGGGGGCACTGTCCCGTCAACCCTCGTCGAGTTTTGGCTGGTGGCAGTGGAAACTACTTGTTATATTCGACCCCGAATATAATTCTATGGGATTCTTCCCATTGTTGGAGGCTATTACTTTTTCCCATTAGTCTCTAACATACCGCCGGTTTATTTGTCTTAAATAAATCTACCGGTCGGTATTTTCTGCCAGAACTCGGCTTTTAAAATGGCGTCTGTGTTCACCTCTGTAACTCCGAACCAAAGGTTGAGCCCTTTGTTCCACTTTTGGCGGGCTTCTACACAGAAGCCCTCCAGAGTGGTGCCATTCTGTCTGGGTACCACAGGGGGTGTGGGAGGGGGTTTAGGCACCCTGGACTGAGTTGCCTTGCCAACTCAAGTCGCACTCTGGTGTGATTGGCCCAAGTGGTGTGCCACCCCGCTCACCACTTAGCATGTTTTGATTGACAGCTAGGCTGAATGAATGGGGGTTTGCTGCATAAAAGCAGGGCTTTTGGGACTGGATCTTTAGAAGTCGCCACAGGACCTAAGAATCTGACAAGGGTAAAGCTGAGCCGACCTGCAACGACGACACCTCCGGTGGAGCCCTGCTGAACCGACTCACCACTTTCCAACGACAGAGGAGATCTCCCCGCTGGAGAGTCTTCTCCCCCTGACTGGTGGGAACAACCAGTCCCTTTGCTTTTTCTTCGCTTCCAGGGCGTAGTGGTTGAATTGCCCGTGCTGAGCACCCCGGCAACCGGTTAGCCACTAGCCCTAACCACGACCAAAAGCTGGTGCCTTGTGACGGAGCACTCCGCGGCTGGTCTCTTCCCTGGTGGTGCAACGATCTTCAACTTTCCTTCGACGACGAGATCATCTCATCTCTTGACAAAGTCCCGACTTGCATCCACCAAGAGGAACAACTGCCCCCGCCGGAGCTGTCTCTGCACTTACAAGGTACCGTGTCCACCTGGTTTCCCTTGTGACGGTTAGCGTGAGGTGTCTTAAATCCTTACCTTTCCATTGGGTCGCCTCCAGACCTTCTTAACTTTTTGTTCTAAACTGGTCCAACCTTTCTGTGACAATTTGCTACAAAGACTCGAAGTGCGTTTCCACTGTGATACTTGTTGGGACATATCGCCTTGCCTCTCTCCGAGTGGGCCCGGCCTCTGAACTTTGTTATCCACAGTAGACCCTGCCTTGCGGGCCTTGCATTTGCTTCGTAAAAGTGTTGGTACCGAGTTGGTTTCATACCCTGCCATTTCTCTCCCGTTCTAACGAATATTAGAGTGCCATCTAGGTTAAAGCATTCACCTCTGTCTGCAAATAAGTGGTGCCGTTGAACCTAGACTTGTCGAAATATTGTTAGGGGATTGGTATACTTATAGTAATTGTAATTGAAGTTGTTTGCCATATTAGTGCCAGAGTGTTTTCATAGATGTGTCCTTAAAATAAATAATTATATATCTTTACACCCAAGCTCTGTTCCGTGTCTGCTTGTTCTACTGTGTAAATTGCCCTATCTTGTACACTCCACATACTGCCTAACTCTTCTTGAGGGAAGTCTGACTGCTCAGCCACAGCTACCAGTTGAACCTGTGTGGTACAGACTGCTACCAAGTGGGTTTACTGCCAAACACCTGTAAGCATAAATCTTTTGCAGTGGTCCCAGAGGGAACTGCACAGGTTTCCGCTTAACACATGGCACTGTTGTCATGTTGTATCTTGCAAGGGGGTAATGATATTGGCAGCATACAAGTGTGTCTTTTGATGACACAGCATTGGTGGTGTTTGTGTAGGTAGGGATGCCCACAATGGAACACTTCCAGGTGAACAATCTCAGGCTGGTATTGTTGTGACAGTTGACTGTCACTTGACTCATCATCATTGATAGTCAGCTTGTATGTGCCAGGGCTGTGTGCACTCCACAGGGGTGTGATTTTAGTTGAAGTAATTAGCCACCAGCTGCGTACGGGCTGCCTCACCCCGTGCCCTTTCCCCTCCCATGCGCAGCGGGCGTGCATGTGGTTGGGGATGTGGGGGCACCACCATGTCCACGGGCAGGCCCCGGCGTGTTGCAATGTTGTGCTGGACACATGCTGCCACTATGATCCTGCACACTACTGGGGGAGCGTATAACAGCTGCCCGCCAGAACGGTCAAGGGAGCGAAAGCGTGACTTGAGCACTCCGAATGTGCGCTCCACTATGCCCCGGGTTGCAATATGGGCTGTGTTGTATCTTACCTCGGGTGGCGTGGTGGGGTTCCAAATTGGCGTCATCATGTGGGTGCTCAGAGGGTAGGCACTGTCCCCTCGGGAGGTGGTGATGGGTATCATTAGTGGGGTTGTGACATTACTCAGTATCTGACATGCATGCATGTGCTGTGGCAATTATACTCACCGATCAGCCATGTATCGCCATGCCGCCCAGCTTCTAGGTCCCAGTTTAGGGTTGACATTCTGTAAATGAAACTGTCCTGGATAGTTGGCATATACTGAGGTGATGATTCCCTTGGCATCACATACTACCTGGACGTTGATGGAATGCCAGTGCTTGCGGTTTCTATAGATGTGCTCAGATGCCCTGGGGGGACGTAGAGCCACATGGGTGCAGTCAATGGCACCTAGCACTTTGGGGAAGTGTGCCACCCCGTAAAAA
The DNA here is from genome assembly GCF_040938575.1 of Ambystoma mexicanum. Taxonomy (NCBI): domain Eukaryota; kingdom Metazoa; phylum Chordata; class Amphibia; order Caudata; family Ambystomatidae; genus Ambystoma; species Ambystoma mexicanum. Next base: position 1,524,610,991 of record NC_090929.1, on the reverse strand, counting down.
TCCTGGACGACAGCCTGCCTTTCTGCAGGTGTTCTGGGCAGGAATATGTGCCTGCGTACTGATGGGCGTGCAGTCATGATGGCCAAGACTTGGTGTAGGCAGCATGACTGCGTGGCCTGTGACACCCCCCCCACTATGGCACTTATCCGCTGAAATGATCCAGTGGCCAAGAGGTGCAGTACATTAAGGACCTTCTCCAGGGGGCTGAGTGCTTGGGAGAAGAAGGTGGGTGATGTGAGGTCATCCTCCCACTCACTGACCAGGTCAAGTATTATGTGAGGTGGAAACCTGTACCTCCCATACACGTGGTCATCAGGCATCCCAAAAAGGCTGGTTCTGGGTGTAAAAATTCTGGCCCTGACTATCCTCCTCCTTCTCCTGCGGTATCCCACGGCCACTGCTGCTAGGAACGGTATATTCATCCTGGCGTCTGAGCTTGTTTGTTGTTTGCGCGCACTTTTATGCTGCGCGGGTCGACATACGCCTGCTTCCTGCTGGCGTACGTGTTTCCGGATTAGCGCGTCTTTTTTGGCATGTGCGGGTGGGCTTTCTGCACATTTGCCTCCTGTACTTCCATGCCCACCACAGTAATACACGTACCCCGCTCACCCAGGCCCAATCGCGTGTAAAACTTCCCGCGAGCCCCTGAAGTACACGTACCCCGCTCGCCCAGGCCCAATCGCGTGTAAAACTTCCCGCGAGCCCCTGAAGTACACGTACCCCGCTCGCCCATGCCGCATCGCGTGTAAAACTTCCAGCGAGCCCCTGAAGTATACGTACCCCGCTCACCCAGGCCCAATCGTGTGTAAAACTTCCCGTGAGCCCGTGAAGTACACGTACCCCGTGAGCCCAGGCACAATCGCATGTAAAACTTCCCACGAGCCCCTCAAGCACACGTACCCCGCTCGCCCAGGCCCAATCGCGTGTAAAACTTCCCGCGAGCCCCTGAAGTACACGTACCCCGCTCGCCCAGGCACAATCGCGTGTGAAACTTCCCGTGCACCCCCGAAATACATGCTATTTTTGACACAGCAGGTGTCCGTGTTTGTCGCGTACCCCTTTGCACGTCATTTGTCCTAGAGGGCCACATTATGGGACATTCATCAGAGCTGTATATACGGCTTTTTGTTAGCGCACATTTTTTAATGCGCAGGGACGCTACCTCCTGCCTTCGTGTGGCGGACATGTGTTAATGTACATAGTTAACTTTTGGTTTGTGTCATGGGATCGCCATTTCACTGCTGTGGGCTGGGGGTGCAAGGGGACATGAGTGGGACATGAGTGGGGGCCTGCTGGCAGGTGCCCTGCACTGCTGGGGGGTGGGGGTGCAAGGGGACATGAGTGGGACATGAGTGGGGGCCTGCTGGCAGGTGCCCTGCACTGCTGGGGGGTGGGGTGCAAGGGGACATGAGTGGGGGCCTGCTGGCAGGTGCCCTGCACTGCTGGGGGGTGGGGGTGCAAGGGGACATGAGTGGGACATGAGTGGGGGCCTGCTGGCAGGTGCCCTGCACTGTTGGGGGGTGGGGGTGCAAGGGGACATGAGTGGGGGCCTGCTGGCAGGTGCCCTGCACTGCTGGGGGGTAGGGTACAAGGGGACATGAGTGGGGGCCTGCTGGCAGGTGCCCTGCACTGCTGTGCTGGGGGACATGAGTGGGGGCCTGCTGGCAGGTGCCCTGCACTGCTGGTGGGTGGGGGTGCTGGGGGACATGAGTGAGGGCCTGCTGGCAGGTGTCCTGCACTGCTGGAGGGTGGGGGTGCTGGGGGACATGAGTGGGGGCCTGCTGGCAGGTGCCCTGCACTGCTGGTGGGTGGGGTGCTGGGGGACATCAGTGGGGGCCTGCTGGCAGGTGCCCTGCACTGCTGGGGGTGGGGTTGCATGGGGACATGAGTGGGGGCGTGCTGGCAGGTACCCTGCACTGCTGGGCGGTGGGGGTAGAGGGGGTCATGCATTGGTGATCAGTAGTGCAAGCTGATATGTGGCTTGCCTGGGGGGCATGCCCATGGTAGATGGGCTGCCTGCGGGACATGAAGTCCCCTGTGGTGTGGGCTGTCTGCAGGTGCTGTGGAGGGTGTAGAGGGAACACCTGGGAGGACCCACACTGCCAATTCACGTGTAGGACTCCCCTGCACCCCAGATATACACGTACCCCACTCGCACAGGGCCTGTTGTGTGTGATACTTCCCGCGAGCCCCCGAAATACACGTACCCCGCTCGACCAAGGCCAATCGCGTGTGAAACTTCCCGCACACCCCAGATTTACACGCACCCAGGCCAATCGCGTGTGAAACTTCACGCGAACACCAGGAATACACCCACCCCACTCGCACAGCGCCTATCGTGTGTGAGACTTCCCGTGAACCCGAGATTCACACGTACCCAGGCCAATTGCGTGTGCAACTTCACGCGAACCCCAGGAATACACGCACCCCACTCGCACAGGGCCTATCGCATTTGAAACTTCCCGCGAACCCCTGGAATACACGTATCCCGCTCCCCCAGGCACGATCGCGTGTAGAACTTCACGCGCACCCCTGAAATACACGTACCCCGCTCCCCCAGGCCCGATCGCATGTAAAACTTCCCACGCACACACGAAATACACGCACAAGCTAATTTTTCACACAGCGGGTGTCGCTGTTTGTCGCGTACCCCTTTGCACGTCATTTGTCCTAGGGGACCACAGTATGGGACATTCATCAGAGCTGTATATTCGTGCTTTTTGTTAGCGCACATTTTGGCGCACATCTTTTTCGGGCGCAGGGACGCTACCGCCTGCCTTCGTGTGGCGGACGGGTTTGGGTCAGTGCGCGTCTTTGCCCGTGCACTTGTTTGCCCTATTCGATTCCATGAATACGTGTTGTATGCGAGCGTGTGACGCCCACATTTTCATGTTGTTCCCCATTCCGAGTGTTACGCCCTGTGTTCTGCATACTTTTGTTATATGCGCCGTGCTATGTGCACTTTCGCTGTGGCCTTAGCGCACGCCGTTAGATGACCTGTGCGCCGGCGTGCGCCGCGCAATTTTTTAGTGCACATCCCTGATTTTACTCACGCACGGACTTCCATGAATAGATGTGCGCTGGTTTCCCTGCGATATTCGCACTTGCACTGCGATTTTCACTCTTTCACTGCGAATCGCACGTTTGCGCCAAAATTTTCGGCGCACATTAATTCCATGAATCGGCCAGTATATATTACTTATGGTTGCTTAGCTTACCATAATTGGTGAATTTCAAGGGTTTTTTGGTTTTACTTGGAACCATAACGTCCCTTTAGAGATTTTTTTACTGAATTTCATAGGTTTTTAGTAGCGCAACTTAACCATAATGTCCCTTTAACAAAGCTTTTTTCACTGAATTTCATAGGTTTTTAGTAGTGCAACTTAACCTTAATGTCCCTTTAACAAAGTTTTTTTCACTGAATATAGATATAGATAATGTAAATGTGATAAATGTTTCCTAAGCCTCCCTTAGCTTACATTCATTTAACACAGAAAATACTGAACACCCTGCCCCGCTAGTGATTTTGATGTCCGCGGAATGTGCACATGTCCACGGACGAACGCTGTCACCATCAATACTATCCAAAAACTCAGCGGGTTTCTTACATTATTGTATCATACAATAAAAACAACAAACATGTTCAAAAAGCACTACATAAATCCATTACATTTAAAATAAATAAGAAGTGGAAACTGTATATGTAAGACACCAACCATACACTGAAATAGTGTTTCCAATATAATGGAATATACCAACAACAAAATAAATATGCCTACAACAGAATTACCTGACAGAAATTGTGCAGCAAAAAGCAAGAGCATACCCACACAGCAGTAACACCAAATGTTTGTAAGAAACTAGTAAGTACAGTATATTTATTTCATATATTTATACATTTTCTGTATTAGGTAAACTAAAACTAATATATATATATTTTTATTACACAGAAATATCCAGTACTTTGGAATGGCTGGAAGAGATGAAATGAGTGAAGACAGTGATACTAATGGTAGAGACAATATTGCTCTATATAAGCCAATTAATAACCATTACTTTATGTGTAGTTATTTTTTTAACAGACCATACAGACAATACGTATAATATACCAAGAGAGGCATTAGAAGATCCTCTGAGATGAATGGAACTAAAAATGGATATGTTAATGAAAAACTTCAATCTTATAAAACAGTTTATTGAGGACCACAATAAAGAAAACATTAAATATCACTATCCCACATGTACCTGTTGCCCCTCTCCATGTCCCAGCCAACTATCCCCAAACCCTCCCCAGCAAGAAAAACGTTAAGATGAGACTTCCATCCCTTCCTCCCCTCCCACGCATCATGTCCAAACCCCTAATTCCCCTCTATTTGTTTCAGTTTCTGCTTCCTCCTCTCTTTCATAATTTGTATACTGTTAAACAATAATACAAATGTAAGTGTTTTCTTAGTATATGCCTGTGTCTTATATTTTTTTTTTTAAAGGCAGTTTGGGTGTCCACAGACCTCGCGGGTGTCCGTTATGTCCGCAATTAACGAAAATGGGGGTGTCCTAAGCACACTATACCTGTCCATACGGAAAGTAATTAAAATGGAGGTGTCCTAAGAACAAACAAGATGTCTGCCTGTCTGTAATTAACCCAAATGGGGAATCCTAAGGACAATATACCTGTTCGTACTGTTTGTAATTAAAATGGAGGTGTCCTTGAAACACACAAGATGTCCGCTTGTCTGAAATTACCCAAAATGGGGGTGTCCTAAGAACACCCCCCCTGTTCATAATGTCTGCAACTAGAATTAATATATCTGTAGAACAAACACATATCCCGTCTGCCTGTCCGCAAAGTTTTGACTCACATTTATTTTATTCAGAGACTTCAACACTGTTCGTAGAAAACCTGTGCACATGCGCATCACACACTTGGGTCCTACGAACATCGTGCCTGTCTGCAACTGTCCGCAGAATGTGTGTCGCACTTTTAATTAGTTCAGGGACCCGAACACTGTCTGTAGAACACCCACGCGCATGCGCACAACCGTCCCTGCGCATTTGGTGTCCTGGGGACAGCTGTCCCATTCGCGAAGGTGTCTGCAACGTCATCATATGACCGCACCTACGCTCAACGTGTGTCCTTATTTGCGAACCCTGTCTGGGCCCCCAAACATTTAAAAAGTGCTTTTTGAGCAATCCAAGGTATTTTATAGTAAAAGTTCACCATTGCACATGTCCCAGACAATGTCCCTGCCGATCTACATACTTTTTTGAACTTTTTGAGCCCTTTCTTGGTGTTCGAAGTGTCCGCGGATGGCGCGGGTGTCCATGAAGCATGCACCTGCACCCTTATAAAAGGCCACACCCCAGAGCTGATCCTCATTCTGCTTTTGGATTTCCAAGATTTACAACAGGACAATTGTGCAGGTTGCTGTTCTTGGTTCCTGGTTCCTGGTTATTAACCTTCCAGATGGCATCCAAAATTGCTTCTGCTGCTACTGCCTCGGCATCAGCACCCCCACCTCCTCCACCAGCACCATGTCCCCAAGGGCCTGCACAGGGGAACAGGCGTGAGGAAGCAGAGAAGATGGATGAAGAGGATTAAGAGGATGAGGTAGTCGAGTCGATACTACTAGCCCTCATCTTGAGTCTTGGCTGTGGCGGTTATTTACCACGGGGTGGAAAGGCAAAAGCTCATGCAAACAAGGTGATCTGCACTCAGTGCCACATGGTGCTGAGTCATGGCAAGCCTGGTTCATATAGCTATGGTACTACATCAATGAAGCGACACCTGAAGTCGTTCCAAGGTGGGGCTATTCTTAAGGTTGTACCTGGCGATGAACGTAGTAGGTTGAGTTCCTCTGCAGCATCCTCCTTTTCCGCTATTGTCACCACAAAAGACACTCCTGTGGGACAGTGCATCCCTCCAGCTGCCTCGCAGGCCATTCATGATTCTGTTGATCCTTACCTTTCGAGGGTCACAGTATTGTGCATGTACTGCGACGCAATACTCTGCAGGGGGAAGAACCTTCGGAGTGCTTTCGAGACTGCGGGCAAGGAGCATGAGAAGGTCTGTGACCTACCTCAATATGGCCCACCCTACATCTTCCTCTCTCCACCTGCCCTTTCTTATCCCTGTGGTTGGTGTCCCTTCCTTACCCTCCTTTCCCCTCCTTTCCTTGTGTGTCATGTTTAAAAAAAACAAAAAAATATAAAACAACAAAAACCAAAAAAAAGGCTCTTTTCAGAGCCGCCTTTCACAGTTTAAAAATAGAAGCGACCAATAAATAGTGCAGGAACCTGTGCATTTTTTAGAAGTCTGCGGACAGTCCGCAGACATTTATTTCTTGGGGCTGCTGCCCTATCAGAACCATTGCACTTTTCCATGGGAGGAGGTGGTGGCTCTGAAAGAGCCTTTTTGTGGTGTTTTTTCGTGTTTCAAAAACTTTAAGGGGCCGATTCATGGAACAAACGTGCGCCGAAAATCTTCGTGCAAGCAGGTGCAAGCAGGCGCAAGCGGAAAAAAACAGGCGCACGTGCACGCGTGCGATTCATGGAAGTCCCTGCGTGTGTACACCTCGGGATGTCCGCCAAACCCGTGCATGGCGCACAAGTCACTGCAACATCCCGAAAGGCGTGCGCGACGCGCACAGTGAAAGCGCACAACCTCGGCGCATACACCAGAAAGTGGGCGGGACACGGAGCGTAACGCGCGGAATGGGGAACAACGCACGAAAATAAGGGCGTAACTGGGGATGTACTGCAGGGAAGCAGACGGAACGCCCACACGCACTCGAACCACACGTATTCATGGAATCGAATAGGGCAAAGCCATGCAAAGCCAAAGACACACACAAGCTGAAACACGTCCGCCACATGAAGGCAGGCTGTAGAGTCCCAGCGCATCACAAACGTGGCAACATACAGCAATTGGGCCTGTGCAAGCGGGGTACATGTATTTCGGGGGCGCGCGGGAAGTTACACACGCGATTGAGCGGGGTACGTGTATTTCGGGGGTGCGCGGGAAGTTACACACGCGATTGAGCGGGGTACGTGTATTTCGGGGGTGCGAGGGAAGTTACACACGCGATTGAGCGGGGTACGTGTATTTCGGGGGTGCGCGGGAAGTCACACACGCGATTAAGCGGGTAATGTGTATTTCGGGGGTGCGCGGGAAGTTACACACGCGATTGAGCGGGGTACGTGTATTTCGGGGGCGCGCGGGAAGTTTCACATGCGATTGAGCGGGGTACGTGTATTTCGGGGGCGCGCGGGAAGTAACACACACGATTGAGCGGGGTACGTGTATTTCGGGGGCGCACGGGAAGTTACACATGCAATTGAGCGGGGTACGTGTATTTTGGGGGCGCGCGGGAAGTTACACACGCGATTGAGCGGGGTACGTGTATTTCGGGGGTGCGCAGGAAGTCACACACGCGATTGAGCGGGGTACGTGTATTACAGGGGTGCGCGGGAAGTCACACACGCGATTGAGCGGGGTACGTGTATTTCGGGGGCGTGTGGGAAGTTACACACGCGATTGAGCGGGGTACGTGTATTTCAGGGGTGCGCGGGAAGTTACACACGCGATCTCATCAGGGTACGTGAATTACAGGGGTGCGCCGGGAGCAGCACACGTGAATTGCATGTGTGGGTTCTCCCAGGTGTTCCCTCTACACCCTCCACAGCCCCTGCAGGTGGCTCACACCACAGGGGCCTACCCAGCACATGTCCTGCAGGCACCCCATCCACCATGGCCATGCCCACCAGCCAACCCACATGTCAACTTGCACTACTGCCCACCAACGCATGTCCCCCTGCACCCCCAGCCACCAGGGGCACCCACCACCAGGCCCCCACCCATGTCCAACTCATGTTCCCCACCTCCCCACCCCCCAGCAGTGCAGGGGCACCCACCACCAGGCCCCCACCCATGTCTCCCAGCACCCCCACCCCCCAGCCACCAGGGGCAGCCTCCACCAGGCCCCCACCCATGTCTCCCAGCACCCCCACCCCCCAGCCACCAGGGGCAGCCTCCACCAGGCCCCCACCCATGTCTCCCACCACCCCCACCCCCCAGCAGTGCAGGGGCAGCCTCCATCAGGCCCCCACCCATGTCTCCCACCACCCCCACCCCCCAGCAGTGCAGGGGCAGCCTCCACCAGGCCCCCACCCATGTCTCCCACCACCCCCCAGGACTGTGGGGCACCTGCCAGCAGGCCCCCACCCATGTCCAACTCATGTTCCCCACCACCCCCACCCCCCAGCACTGTGGGGCACCTGCCAGCAGGCCCCACCCATGTCTCCCACCACCCCCACCCCCCAGCCACCAGGGGCAGCCTCCACCAAGCCCCCACCCATGTCTCCCACCACCCCCACCCCCCACTCCCCCAGGGGCAGCCTCCACCAGGCCCCCAGCATGTTCCCCACCACCCCCACTCCCCAGCACTGTGGGGCACCTGCCAGCAGGCCCCCACCCATGTCCAACTCATGTTCCCCACCACCCCCACCCCCCAGCACTGTGGGGCACCTGCCAGCAGGCCCCACCCATGTCTCCCACCACCCCCACCCCCCAGCCACCAGGGGCAGCCTCCACCAAGCCCCCACCCATGTCTCCCACCACCCCCACCCCCCACTCCCCAGGGGCAGCCTCCACCAGGCCCCCACCCATGTCTCCCACCCCCCACCCCCCAGCAGTGCAGGGGCAGCCTCCACCAGGCCCCCACCCATGTCTCCCAGCACCCCCACCACCCAGCCACCAGGGGCAGCCTCCACCAGGCCCCCACCCATGTCTCCCACCACCCCCACCCCCCAGCAGTGCAGGGGCAGCCTCCACCAGGCCCCTACCCATGTCTCCCACCACCCCCACCCCCCAGCAGTGCAGGGGCAGCCTCCACCAGGCCCCCACCCATGTTCCCCACCACCCATGTCCAACGCATGTTCCCCACCACCCCCACCCCCCAGCAGTGCAGGGGCAGCCACCACCAGGCCCCCACCCATGTCTCCCAGCACCCCCACCCCCCCAGTCACCAGAGGCAGCCTCCACCAGGCCCCCACCCATGTCTCCCACCACCCCCACCCCCCAGCACTGTGGGGCACCTGCCAGCAGGCCCCACCCATGTCCCACACATGTTCCCCACCACCCACACCCCCCAGCAGTGCAGGGGCAGCCTCCACCAGGCCCCCACCCATGTCTCACACCACCCCCCAGCCACCAGGGGCAGCCTCCACCAGGCCCCCACCCATGTCTCCGACCACCCCCACCTCCCTAGTCACCAGGGGCAGCCTCCACCAGGCCCCCACCCATGTCTCCCACCACCCCCACCCCCCAGCAGTGCAGGGGCACCCACCACCATGCCCCCACCCATGTCTCCCAGCACCCCCACCACCCAGCCACCAGGGGCAGCCTCCACCAGGCCCCCACCCATGTCTCCCAGCACCCCCACCCACCAGCACGGTGGGGCACCTGCCAGCAGGCCTCCACCCATGTCCAACTCATGTTCCCCACCACCCCCACCCCCCAGCACTGTGGGGCAGCTGCCAGCAGGCCCCACCCATGTCCAACGCATGTTCCCCACCACCCCCACCCCCCAGCAGTGCAGGGGCAGCCACCACCAGGCCCCCACCCATGTCTCCCAGCACCCCCACCCCCCAGCCACCAGGGGCAGCCTCCACAAGGCCCCCACCCATGTCTCCCAGCACCCCCACCCCCCCAGTCACCAGGGGCCGCCTCCACCAGGCCCCCACCCATGTCTCCCACCACCCCCACCCCCCAGCACTGTGGGGCACCTGCCAGCAGGCCCCACCCATGTCCAACACATGTTCCCCACCACCCCCACCCCCCAGCAGTGCAGGGGCAGCCTCCAACAGGCCCCCACCCATGTCTCACACCACCCCCACCCCCCAGCCACCAGGGGCAGCCTCCACCAGGCCCCCACCCATGTCTCCCACCACCCCCACCCCCCCAGTCACCAGGGGCAGCCTCCACCAGGCCCCCACCCATGTCTCCCACCACCCCCACCCCCCAGCAGTGCAGGGGCACCCACCACCAGGCCCCCACCTATGTCTCCCAGCACCCCCACTCCCCAGCCACCAGGGGCAGCCTCCACCAGGCCCCCACCCATGTCTCCCAGCACCCCCACCCCCCAGCACTGTGGGGCACCTGCCAGCAGGCCCCCACCCATATCCAACTCATGTTCCCCACCACCCCCACCCCCAAGCACTGTGGGGCACCTGCCAGCGGGCCCCACCCATGTCCAACGCATGTTCCCCACCACCCCCACCCCCCAGCAGTGCAGGGGCAGCCACCACCAGGCCCCCACCCATGTCTCCCAGCACCCCCACCCCCAGCCACCAGGGGCAGCCTCCACCAGGCCCCCACCCATGTCTCCCAGCACCCCCACCCCCCCAGTCACCAGAGGCAGCCTCCACCAGGCCTCCACCCATGTCTCCCACCACCCCCACTCCCCAGCACTGTGGGGCACCTGCCAGCAGGCCCCACCCATGTCCAAAGCATGTTCCCCACCACCCCCACCCCCCAGCAGTGCAGGGGCAGCCTCCACCAGGCCCCCGCCCATGTCTCACACCACCCCCACCCCCCAGCTACCAGGGGCTGCCTCCACCAGGCCCCCACCCATGTCTCCCACCACCCCCACCCCCCCAGTCACCAGGGGCAGCCTCCACCAGGCCCCCACCCATGTCTCCCACCACCCCCACCCCCCAGCAGTGCAGGGGCAGCCACCACCAGGCCCTCACCCATTTCTCCCAGCACCCCCACCCCCCAGCCACCAGGGGCAGCCTCCACCAGGCCCCCACCCATGTCCCCCAGCACCCCCACCCCCCAGTCACCAGGGGCAGCCTCCACCAGGCCCCCACCCATGTCTCCCACCACCCCCACCCCCCAGCAGTGCAGGGGCACCCACCACCAGGCCCCCACCCATGTCTCCCAGCACCCCCACCACCCAGCCACCAGGGGCAGCCTCCACCAGGCCCCCACCCATGTCTCCCAGCACCCCCACCGCCCCAGTCACCAGGGGCAGCTCCACCAGGCCCCCACCCATGTCTCCCACCACCCCCACCCCCCAGTCACCAGGGGCAGCCTCCACCAGGCCCCCACCCATGTCTCCCACCACCCCCCACCCCCCCAGTCACCAGGGGCAGCCTCCACCAGGCCCCCACCCATGTCTCCCAGCACCCCCACCACCCAGCCACCAGGGGCAGCCTCCACCAGGCCCCCACCCATGTCTCCCAGCACCCCCACCCCCAGCACTGTGGGGCATCTGCCAGCAGGCCCCCACCCATGTCCAACTCATGTCCCCCACCACCCCCACCCCCCAGCACCATGGGGCACCTGCCAGCAGGCCCCCACCCATGTCCAACTCATGTTCCCCACCACCCCCACCCCCCAGCACTGTGGGGCACCTGCCAGCAGGCCCCCACCCATGTGCAACTCATGTTCCCCAGCCAACATGTCATCACAATCTAGATCCCTGGTCCCTATGGACAGCCTCCAAATACAAAACACCCACCCGAGTATTGCATCCACCCACTCATAATTTGCAATTACATCACAGAACACCAATTGCAAGTTCCGAAACAAACACATTTCCCTCACATACACCCAATGGGTGTCAGTGAATCTCAAAACACATATCATGAAATGCATGAAACCAATGAGATACCACACATTGAAGTTCACCAAAAAAAATATGTATTAAAGGAAACATAAATAGAATAAAATATGAAGAAACAGAAACGTGAATGTACAAAAATGAAAAGAAGCATGTCCGTTAAAAAAAGCAAAACCAAAAATAAAAATTCCAAAGTAATGTTGTCCAAAGTCAATGTCCACAAAACAAAATCCAATGGGAAATAAAAAAGAAAGCCATTGCTCCATGGTTAAAAAGTGAAAAAAAAATACAATCCAACTGTGAACTATGTACATGGGAACAAGCCAGGGTCCATTATCCCAACAAAATAAAGTAAACCTATCTAACTACACTAACTAATAAAATAAACTATATACAAAAATGTGGCCAATGTCCGAAAGGTCCAAATAATATAAAAACAAAAATGAAACCTAACACTACCTACATAACTATGTACAAGGGCAGCAGGCTAGTTTCACGGCTCACTTGTGGATGTCCCGTGCCAGGGCATCATCGAACTCCTCCTCAATGTCCCGGAGGCGGTCCTCCTCCATGGCTCCGAGGGTCCGCAGGGCCGTCGACGTCTCCACCTCCAAACCCCTGCGGATTGCCTCGATGCACTCGGCCCGCCTCAGGGCCCTCCGCATGGAGTTCTCCGCCCTGACCATTGTGAGCCGTGCCTCTTCCGCCCGCTGCCGCTCCGCATCTATGGCGTGGCCCAACCGCTGCCACACGGAAGACACTCTCTGTCCTGGGTCCTCCTGCCCTCCGGCCGATGCCTGCCCCTCCGATGTTGAAGGCCCCGAGCCTTCATGGTTCCCACCACGTTGCTGCTGCTGCTGTGCCTCTGCCCGTGCACTGCCTCCTGCTGCCTGCACATCCTCCGCCGGCTGGGGTGCAGTCGTTGATGTGGCCACCCCTGCTGGACGTCCGACTCCCGACTGTGGCAGGGATGCCTCCTCCATGACTGATGGGTGGGAAGATGGCACAGAGGACGACTGGCGCATAGGGGGTCCAGTTGAGGAGGGGGTCAGAGCAAGCCCCATCAGACGGAGGAATCCGGCCTGGGTGACCTGTCCCAGCAGGCTGACGTGGTCAATGAGCCATTCGAGATGACTTGCAGTCTCTTCATGAAAAGACTGCAGGTCACCTCGCATGGCCCGTTGACGCAACGCCACACCAGCCAGGACAGGCTCAACCCGGACCTGGATAGCCACGTCCGCAGGCAGAGGAAGGCCAGTTGACGTGAGCTCATCCCCTGCCTGAACGTAGGCATCCCTGCTGGTGCAAGATGATACAGGGACAGGATCAGGGACAGGATTGCACACAGGCATCTCCGCAGCGGCCTGTGCTGCCTCCTGTCCCTGGTCCTGCACTGCACCACTAGCACCAGTGGGATCCCCACCTCCAGACCCCGTCTCTGGTGCTTGCACGGCCTCCTCCTCCACCAAACCCCCCACCAACCTGGATGACTCCGTGCCATCTTCCCCTGTTGGGCCCTGTGGGGTCCCAGCTGCCCCTTCTGCTGCCGAGGAGTCCAACTCCAACCTCCGCCTCTTGGACCTCCCTCCGGCAGCTGCGGCCTGGGACGCGGCACCGGACTCCTCACTACCCGACGAGATGACAACATGGGAAGGGAGCCGGGCCTTGCGTCTCCGGCTGGCGGTGGGATCCCCGCCGCTGTGCTCCACAGCACCTTCTCCGCCCTCTTCATCAGTTGACGCTGCAGACAGGGAGAAACAAAACACAGGCATCAGGGCACTGTACAATGGACACATACACACATGACAGTTGTACATGAGTGGCATTGGCAAACCTCAGACATGTCATCACAATCCCCAACATACATGTCATTACAACTCGCACACATGAGCCATACCACAGCCATATCGCAACTGCCACCACCATCCATACACATACAACAGCATGAGCAGCCAAAGGTGAGTCAGACATCACATGCAACACAGGAAGTGCACCACACATGTACACACACCACCACACTTGCATGCATGTGTACACATCTGCCAAGTGTCGCAGTGTTCAGACGGGCATCCATGTCACATCTGCCAATCAGGCTTCCACATACCGCTGTCACATACATCCATGTTGCATCACTGTTGCACCCTTGTCAAATACACACACATGCACATGTACACAGTGCTGATACATGCAGCCAAAAACAACATACATGCGTGACATCACGGACATGTCTACTTACATACACATTCATCCAAAAATATGTGCCCACACAACTGCATTTGGCATGCAAGCCTACACACACAAGCGCCATCCATGTCTCACACATTACAGCCCTTGCATGTGTCAGCCCCACGGCCCTGTACACCCCCACCCATACTCGACCCCATACAAACAGATGTGCAACCTGCACACTACTGAATAATCACCACAGGCACTGCTCACAATCAGGATGCATGTACACTCACCGCTCGACTCCAGACGGGTCTGCTTCTCAAGGACCTGGACGTGGAGCGCTGGGGATATGCGTTCCAGGACCCTCATCTGTTCTTCCGACAAGTGGCCCCGGCGCCCCTTGGCATCCACTGCCTTCAAGAGGCGCCGGGCCTTGTTCAGGGTCCTGGACCTGAAGTCCTCCCAGCGCTTCTTGACATGTTGTAAGTCGCGGACAGCCACCCCCTCCGCGTAGATGGCAGTCACGATGTCAGTCCAGATCCGAGTCCGTCCTTCCTTGTCGGCGCGGGAACTTCCGAAGAGGGCATCATACTGCCCCAGGACTTGCTCCACCAGGACACCAACTTCGGTGGCACTGAAGCTGGTGCCCCTCTGCCTCTCTGGCCGGGGGTTGTCAGTGGTCCCAGATGGTGTTTGCCCCGACATGACAACCCCAGAGGCAGGAGTGGGTGGGCAACTGGGTCCTGGGGCTGGGCTGTGGAGCGATGGAATCCCAGTCGGGAGTCTTCGGTTCCAGCAGGGGTGGTCACAGCAACAGCACCCCTGGCTGATGTGCAGGCAGCAAATGGCAGGGCATGTGGGCAGCAGGCAGTCCGGCAGCAGCAGATGGCAGGTGGGAGCATGCTCGGGGCTCTGGGGGGCAGTAGTTCGGCCTTCTGGGCAGGAGCGTGGTCTTCCGTGTGCTTACGCGTGGCCAGCTTGATACGGAGTGATTTGGCACGTGAAAAATCTGCACGTCAGCGTGTAATTCGAGGAAAGGCCCTTAGCGCGTAAGCGCGTCTGCACGCATACGCATTTTCATTGGACAGAAGGCCCCTCAAGCGCAAGCGCCTCTGTGACGTGACGCGTACAGATGTGCATGGGCATTTCAGCGCGCGTGAAAAACTGCACGTCCGCGTGTAATACGAGGAAAGGGCCCATGCGCGTAAGCGCGCGTGGAAACTGCACATCCGCGTGTAATACGAGGAAAGGGCCCATGCGCGTAAGCGTGCGTGAAAAACTGCACGTCCGCATGTAATACGAGGAAAGGGCCCATGCGCGTAAGTGACGTGACGCGCGCGTGCGTTTCCCTCAGCACGGGTTAAAGGTGAGAGGGCCCAGCAGTTCGCTGTACGTGCCTTTCGTGGAGACCGACATGTGTTGCTGCTTCCTGTTGTTTTGCGCGCCATCACAACTTCACAGCTATCAAGGACGTATCTCTTCTTTTGGCGGGGGTATTGGCTATGCGTGTTTTTCTGCATCGCGCTAGTCAGACGGTGAATCACATACGCTCTTTTTCCCACTGCGGGTGCCCCTGTGTATCGCACCCATTTTTGATGTCATAGTAGCCTGCGTGTCCCACGCGTACGCGTTATTCGTGTTACTGGGTGCCACCGCGTACTGCGGGAGGTTGAATCCACGCACGTAGGCTGCAGGGTTGCGTGCACGGTTTTACTGCAGTTTTGGGGTGCCTGAGCTTTGCGTGACCCGTCACCACATCACCGGGGTCACATACAGCCTTGCAGGTGCAGGGGGGCTGTTAACATCTTGCTTCCCCCCCCTTCACCCCAATTGCCCAGGTCAATTGTGGTGTACACCTCCCATTGGCACCACTCCATCTGTGCCAGCACTACTACATCTGTGCCATGGTTGGGAGGCCACCAAAGGTGAGGGGCGCCTCAGCTGGGCGTACTCCTTGTGGCGGGCGTGGTCGGGGACGTGGCCGTGGTGACCAGGGAGTAGGGGGACTCCAGGGTGTCCAGGGCAGCCACAGAGGGGGAAGAGGCAGGGGTGCGCCACTTGAGCACAATGTTGTGCCATGTGTTGGTGCAGCCATGCCACCACCCCCTGTGGTTCCGGGGGATGCAGCTCCTGCATCTGGCACTGGCACCCATATGACCCGGCAGTCCGTTCCATCGACTGCCACGGGCCCAAGGGTAGTGGTAGCTGCAGGTGTAGCTGTGGA
Organism: Ambystoma mexicanum; assembly: GCF_040938575.1. Taxonomy (NCBI): domain Eukaryota; kingdom Metazoa; phylum Chordata; class Amphibia; order Caudata; family Ambystomatidae; genus Ambystoma; species Ambystoma mexicanum. The sequence goes on along the minus strand of NC_090929.1, from coordinate 1,524,594,974 downwards.
CACCGCCACCTAGGCTCAGGGTCTGCCAGCGCAGGCTGCGTTGGCACTTGAAGAGCCCTTGGTAGATCTCCAACTGGCCAGGGGGGAAACCATAGGGGCAGGCGGGGCTGCTCAGACCAAGACACGTGTCCCTGGGGCAGTCATGTCATCTGCTGCCCCGAACAGCCGGGTGTTGGCAAGTGCAGGGGCAGATGCACCCAACAGCACCCCGGTTGTGAGTCTGCCAACCAGGACCGTTGCGGTCAATGACCCTGCCACAGCTGATGTTGCTGCGCAGGGTCCATTAGTGGGCACCCAGCTGCCACTGACACAAGTCAGGCCTTTGGTCATCCCTCCACCTGCCACTCCCTTGGCTCAATCCACCAAACCCACTGGCCATACTGGTCAGGGCGGCATTAGCCAGCCAGGGTCTGCACCACAGTCCAAGAGGAGGAAGGTTGCACCTGCAGCACAGGCTGGGACCCCACACACAGCCACGACCTCCTGCACGTCGAGGAATAAGCCTTTCTGTAAGCAGGAACTGGACTTCCTCGTGGACTACGTGCGGGGCCACAGCCGTGACATGCTAGTGGGTGCCAATAGTCAGACTACGGCTGCCCAACGTGACACCCACTGGAAGCATGTTGCGGAACATGTCAGTTCATTCGGCCATGAGGTGCGCACGGCGCAGGAGTGCAAAAAGCGTTGGAATGACATCAAGCGCAGCACTAAGGCCAAGCGTGCCTCAAATTACAACTTGACTCTGGTGACTGGAGGTGGGCCTGCACCAGAGGAGGAAGAACTCACTCCGCATGAGGCTCTCGCTGCGGAGTTCATACCACCTGAATTGGTCGAAGGAATGGGAGAGATGCTGGACTTTGATGCCCAGTCCAGTGAGTGTTGATGCATGTTTGTTGAGGATGTGTGTGTTTCACTTGTGGGATGTGTTGTGCATGATTGCTGCTACATGTGACGTGTACATGGTTCTGATGTGTATGCTACCGTCATGCATGTCTCCTCTGCCTGCATGCGGGACTCCATGTAGGCATGCTCCCTTGCCCCTCCTCCGCCACTCTGCACCCCAGTTACACCTTTGCACTGGTCTGCTTCAATCTTGCCAATGTGTACTTTCTTGTTCATGTGTCCTGTGTAGATGCTAACTTCCAGCGTAGAATCTGCCAGACATATGCCGTGTGGTACAGCCTTAGTACTCGATGCAGGGTATCTCACTTGTACTGTGCATGGGTCAGATGTCCCGCAGGGACATGAGTGCCCATTCATGCTCCATGTGCATTGCACGCATGCCCCTATGTGTCCTTGACTGGATGATCACTGTAATATGAGTCCTTGGTTACATACATTGCCTGCCATCTCATCAGCCTTCCCATGTCAACTGTGGCTCAGTCCTGCGTTGCACACATGTTTAGGCTCTGACAATCTGTGTGGCTCACAGGCCTCAGCCTGTTCAATGGCCAATGACTCTGTCCAACTCTTGTTGTGTCTTCTTCACACGTGGGCGGCCTACGGAGTTTCCATCATGTGTCCTGCCACTGTCCCAGCATCATTTGCAGTGTTGTAATTTGAATCACATTAAGCTGTTGATGCCAGTCAACACTGCCTGTCAATACACAGGTGTATGGTCAGCCTTTTGATACCATGCTAGGCATCCCTGCTTTAGTACTGGGGTGGAGGGGTGCTTGGCTTCTAGACATGGTACACATTGAATGCACAATGCACGTGATGTCTGAATTTGACATTGCACTGCCTTCACATTTCCTGGCACACACCATGTAGTGCTTGTACATGTAGGTAGTGAGTGGCGTACACATTTTCTGCACTGCATAGACCCACTTCCATGGAAACTGCCACCTTTCAACAGGTCTGATCACAGAAGCTATTCAAAGTAGACCCAGCATGCATGCCAGGTCATATGTTGTGTGTCACATGTCTGCCGGATGCCTTTGCTGTCAGTGTGTGTGTGTGTCGTGTGCTTCTGACATGTGTATTGACCTTTTTCTCTCTATTTCTCAGGTGATGACGCAATGGAGGCGGAGGATGGTGTTGTCATGCCAGACACAGGGTTGGTAACACCACATCAACCCGGCACTAGTGGGGGTCGCGGGGTGGTAGGCCATGAAAACCCCCAAGTGCTGCAGTCCATCTTGTCTCTGGCTGCCTATGAGTCCAGCCTTGATGACGACTCTGACGTCCATGTTGAGTTGGATGAGCATCAAGTCCATGTGTCAGGGGTGAGTGATTCTGATGTGGACACTCCTCTGTCTGCGACACCTGCACTGAGGGATCAGACAGTCTTGGTTCCTCCGCCCGTGGTGGATCGGGACGCAGGGTCACCCTCTACAACAGTCACTGATGTGCCTGGGACATCACGTTGACGGGGGCATGTAGTCGTGCAGCCGCAGGCGGTGCCAACACAGCGAGGACCCCCGGTCCTTGGGTCCCTCAGGGGTCAAGCCCGGCAACGCGGTCGCCGCGCGCAACCGCTGTATACTGAGTGGGAGCAAGACATGACTGCCAATTCCCAACGGCAGGGGGCAGCAATGGAGAACATCGTTGAGAGCATGGAGCGTGTGTCCCGATCTGTGCTCCCCACTGCTAGGCAGGTGCTTCTCCAGCAGCAGGCGGCACGGTCCACGGCCCGCTCGCTCAGGCTGGGCATGGCGGCCTCAGATAGGGCACGCCAGGCTGAAATGTCATCTCTGCGTCAAGCAATTGCTGCTCACGCAGAGGCGCACATGGATGCCCTGAGGGAGGAGTATGCTTCCCTCAGATCCACTCTGGGTGTCCTTATGATGTCCCAGAGGCAGCAGGCAGAGGAGAGGCTTGCACAGCTTGAGCGTACCATCTCGGCTGAGCTACAGGCTTGCCGGGAGGTGCAGCGGTTGTCCAGCCAGGCCTTGCAGGAGGAACTCCGTGTTACACGTGCTACCTTGCAAGAGGAAGCACGTGTATCACGTGAGGTTCTGCATGCAGACCTACGTCACATCGCCACACAGAACCAGGCTCACCCGTCTGGCAGACTTGCTGCTGACGAGGGGCAAGCTGTGGCTAGGCGTGGCCAGGCTACTGTGCCACGTCCTCCTTTCCAGGATGAGCCAGACTCGGACGACCATCTATCTCCCACATAGGTCGTGCTGTGCAGGCGTTGAGCCAATGGAGGATTTTTTTTTTGGCTCAGCATCATCGCATGTGGATGTTGAGCAGCACCCTGTACCTCCCCCCTCCTGGGTGCCTCCCCTCCCCCGGGGTCTTATGTGGCCATTTTTGATTTTTCTTTTAGTTTAGTTAGTTAAGTTTCTGTTTGATAGTTAGTTTAAATAGGTAATGTAGGTTTTCCATAGTTAGTGTAATTAGTTAATAGTTGAGTTAGTTTAAAATTGCTAGTCTATTGTGCTTTCATGTGACGGTGCGGTGCTTTGTGGCTTTTGAAGGCATCCACTGTCTGTTCCAGCTGGGCCCTTCATGGTTGTCTTGTGTATGTGTTTGCTGCTTGGGGTCCTTGACTCACATATGCCACTCCTGCCTCCCTTATCCATGGGCTCGCAAGGATGGTTCGGTGTTACAGCATTTTACACAAGGGCATTGGACTGTCATATCTGTGGCATGTCTGGTGCTGTGTGACTTGTGTTGACACCCCTAGTGGGGATGATTTAGGTGTCATTGTCCACTGTTCAGCTTTTGCTAGATGGGGTGTGTCATGATTAATGTGGACATTGATTGCTATGCATTGTGTAGTATGTTTCATATCTTTCCTGTACATGTGCTTGTTGCAATTCATGCTGTAGATAGTGTTCCACACTTTGGAGGTGAAAGACGGACTGATGGTGTGATTTGTGATATGACTCTCTGACATGGTCAAGTAATGAGATGCCTGATGAGACACACACAGATGACTTTGAAGCATTAATCATGTGTTTCATGCCCTTTCTGCAGGGGGAAGAGCCTCCAGAGCACCTTTGCCAGCAGACATGGCCCATTGGACGACGGAATTCTGGACCCGTTTGTTGATGCCCACATGCACATGTGTGCACAAGCAGAGGCACAGTGATTGCAGACCCACATCCTAGAACTGCTGACATGTTCCAAGGAACTCCAGGCAAGGTGAGCATCACAGGGGGGCCACGACACAGCAAAGCTTGCACCAGGCGAGTTGCACATGCAGGCTTAGTCACAGCACTGAGGGTGAGCTTAGACGAATATTGGTGTTGAAGCACACAATGCAGCTCAGATGTGTTTGTGGACTGATGGCTGTTGATAGTAGGGTTGTCTGGGACACATGCAGGGGCAGTGGCACATACCCTCCGGTACACCAAGGTCCATTGAGGCACTTGTATCAACCATGTAGCCTTCCGAGACATGGAAAGGGGCAGCTCATAGGGACATACAGCAAGGGACATACTCGGGTGCAGTGCATGTCTTTTCCACATACTTCATGATAAATGCACTGCCAACTTTGTTTCGGTCATGGTGGTACGCAACTTGCTCTGTAGTCATGGCTTGCTATATGGGTCTGTCTGCTTACCCAGGGAACATTGCATGTGGTGTGAATTGTGACACATTGGTGTTCCATTTGCCACGCACCCACCAGCGGCTGCCTTACTGCATTGACTGTGTATGACCCGTCACAGGGGTGATGTTATATATGGGTACGAAGCATCAACCACAGATTGTCTGTTTGTAGAGTAGTTTGTTGCTATGGGGCATGTTTGGTGTTGTGTTTTTGTGTAATTGGCACGTACAGGTTGTTGACTGTGGCTCTCTTTGCAGCATTGCAGTGCTCCTGTAACCGGACCTGAGAGTGCGCAGGCAGGAGGCCAGCACTCAAAACCAGAGCTAAGTGTCTTGTTGTTTTTCTTACGAACTGCTCTGCATAGGCTTGCTGGGGAGTGTACTGATGCATGGATGTATGTGTGGTTCAATTTGGTATGTTTTTTTCTCCCTAATCACCCGTGATCCTATGCAATTTTGAAACCTGTACCCTCTACCCGGTGTTCCTGCTTCCCGTGCCTATCCAAGCAACGTTCCCTGACCCTCTTTCCCCACTGGGGTTGCGGATGCCTGTGTAAGCCCCGAACCTGCAGGCGCCAAAACCCTAGAGGGGGTGCTTGGTTCATACCACTCCTGAGCCTGGACTACAGAAGGCCATGACAATGATGTCCAAGTTTGTTTGGATTGTGTATGTGTTCATGCAGGTTGTACATGTTCGTGCATTCCCTAGTTTCATGTGTCATTCCTCCTCCCCTCTCCTGCCACTCATTCCAGTCATCCAGTGTGTCAACACCTGTCCCGACTGCATATCCATGAACCTCATTCCCCACCAGGGTTTCAGGGGCCTGTGTGAGTTTGACCTTGCAGGCACCCGGGACATGGTGGGGGTGGTTGTTTCGTGACACTCCCGCGCCTGTACAGGGGACCTGTGACAGTACACATCCATTCATGGTGCATCATCCTATGTCATGTACCACACATGTCTCACATCCTGTCGTGACATTGTTTTGCTGTGCTACCTTGGTTGTTGCATCATTGTGGTAGTACTTGGCCTTTGTGAGGTACTGCTACGTCAAGTCATCTACTGGAGGGTGTTCGGGTTTGTTTTTATGCCTTGGATTTTGTGATTTTGGAAATGAGTGTGGATTCTGAGGGTTCAGGCATCTTTTTACACACAAGGTGGGAGATGGTGACGAAGGGTAAAGGTGATCCTGTGGCCAGGTGGAATTGAGGTTTGGAGGCTCCATGACCCAGGTGCAGTTGTTCAGTGGGTCATGGTCATTTGTGAGGGAGGGGGGGTTGTTGTTGATAGTTGCCTTGCCCTGCAGTGTGATGGGAACTCTGACATAGTAATGGTGGTATCCTATGTACATGTTGTGTTCTGCTGATCAATGCCTGTTCATGTGTTGTGTTTTCCTTTCAGGTGCGAGGGGATAGTTGTGGTTTGACATGCTGGGGTGTACACATGGTGGATGTTCACATGTGATGTGTAGGGAACACTGATGGTCACTTGAGTGCACATGCATATGTGGAGTGCATGTCCTTGCAGAACCACACACTTGCACTCTGATGCACTACATGTACTCCCACCCTTGCATATCCACGTGTACACTGTTTGCCTCCTGGTGACTACTGTGTCCCGGCAGCACATGTTCTGTGACCGATCATGGATCCAGTACATGCCTAATTTGATGTTTGACGTGGTCTGTCACTTAGATGTGATGCTCAGGGTGTGCATCACACACAATGGCTGTTCACTGTGCTGTGCGCTGAACAGTGTGATGCAGGAGTAGACACTGCACACATGAACTGCAGTGTTGATTTTGCAATGCATAATGTGCATGTAGACAGGCATTCATTGTGATGTTACGTCTACGACTGTTGTAATGCATTTGGAAATGACTTATTTTGGGTGGGAGATTTTGTTGGTCTGTCATTTCATCTGATTCCGGGTCAGGCAGCAGTGTCCGATGCGACTGTACATTTAGGACATGGCAATGTGTACCTTATCGTTACTGCATTGGTGTATGGGTATTGCTTGCCATGTCATGTTGATGTTTGGGAGGGTTTGAGTGACATGACAGTGATGGCCATGGCCTGTTTTGCAGGTGTGTGTGATGCACACCTTGCATGTCCGGGTCATCTGCTTCTCAGAGCAACTAGCTGGGGGTAGATTTCTCTCCGCAGCAGGGCCCTCCCCCTGGAACAGACTTCCGGCCTGACTTGAACTTGAGGGGAACCATCTCCAGTTCTGGAAGCACCTCAAGACCTTCCTCTTTGCTTCTGCTTACTGTCTGCCTCTCCCTTGCAGAATTCTCCACTGGAACTGCACAGGAGCTGCAACTGGGCCACTCTCACCGACCTCGGTCCCTGGCCCAGCCACTCTCCACTTGCACTGCCTCCCTGGCAACCCCTGCACTGCAGTAATGTCTCTCTATCCCTACAGCCCTCCCTTCCCAGCACTTGTCTGCACTTACCTTTGTAGTTGCCACCAGGCGACCTATGTATTATTTTTTTGGGCTACTTCCCCTGTACTGGACTCCCCCCCACCCTTCCCCTTGCACTTTTCCCATTCCCCCTACCTCTGCACTTGCACGATCTCAATGACACCTGGCCTAGTAGTACCGTTCTCTGTGTTCCCTTGTTCCCCCCTCCCTGCCTCATTGCGCCTTGGAATACTTGTGTATGGCCCATATCATGTCATATGTCATATGTGTCCCGTTTGGTCACACAGGATAGCTTGTGTTTAAGTAGCTAGGGATGCAGACGATGTGGCACTTCCATGGCAACTATCTCAGGGTGGTAGGGTTGTGACAGTTGACTGTCTCTTTGTCATCATCGATTGTCACCTGGTATGTGCCAGGCCTGTGTGCACTCCGCAGGGGTGGGAGTTTAGGTGAAAAATGTGGCCACAAGCTGGGTCCGGGCTTCCTCGCCACGTGCCCTGTCCCCTCCCATGGGCAGCGCCTGTGCCTGTGGTTGGGGATGTGGGGGCACCACCATGTCCACCGGGACGCCCTGCCATGTTGCAACATTGTGCAGGACACATGCTGCCACAATGATCCTGCACACTACTGGTGGTGCATAGAGTAGTTGCCCACCAGAGCGGTCAAGGGAGCGGAAACGTGACTTGAGCACTCTGAATGTGCGCTCCACTATGCCCCTGGTTGCAATATGGGCGGCGTTGTATCTTACCTGGGGTGGTGTGGTGGGGTTCCGGATTGGCATCATCATGTGGTTGCTCAGAGGGTAGGAACTGTCCCCTGGGGAGGTGATAATAGTTGAGATTATTAGGGTTTGGATATTTGTCTGTGTGTGACTTGCATGCATGTGCAAGGGCATTTGTACTGACCTAGGAGCCATGTGTCGCCATGCTGCCCAGCTTCCAGGGCCCGGCTCAGGGCGGACATTCTGTATATGAAACTGTCATGGGTGGAGCCAGGGTAGTTTGCATAGACAGAGGTGATGATTCCCTTTGCATCACATACCACCTGTACATTGATGGAATGCCAGTGCTTGCGGTTTCGGTAGATGTGCTCAATGGCCCTAGGTGGACGTAGGGCCACATGGGTGCAATCTATGGCACCGAGCCCTTTGGGGAAGTGTGCCACCCTGAAAAAATCCAGGACAAAGGCCTGCCTTTCTGCGGGTGTTCTGGGCATGTATATGTGCCTGCGGACTGAGGGGCGCGCTGTCATGATTGCCAGTACCTGGTGTAGGCAGCGTGACTGGGTGGCCTGTGAGACCCCCCCACTATGGCAGTGGTCCGCTGAAATGACCCAGTGGCCAAAAAATGTAGGACATTGAGCAGCTTCTCCAAGGGGCTCAATGCTTGGGAGCAAAGGGTGGGGGATGTGAGGTCATCTTCCCACTCCCTGACCAGGTCTAGGATGATATGGGGTGGAAACCTATACCTGCCATAGACCTGGTCGTCAGGCATCCCAAAAAGGCTTGTCCGTGGTGCGAAAATGCGTGCCCTGGCTATTCTCCTCCTCCTGCGGTGTCCCACGATCAGTGCAGCGACAAATGGGGCATTCATCGTAGCTGTATATACGCGTTTGTTGTTTGCGCGCACTTTTATGCTGTGCGTGGGGACGGCTCTGTCTGCCTTCGTGTGGGCGGACGCGTTGACGCCTGTGCACGTCTTTTGCCATGCGCGGGTTTCCTGTATTCGGATACGGTCCGAGTGTCATCGCGTGTGATCGGAGGGGAGTGAGCGTACACGCAACTGGCCTGGGTACGTGTGTTTCGGGGTGTGCGGGAAGTTCCACACGCGATTAGCCTGGGTACGTGTGTTCCGGGGTGCCTGGAACTTTGAGACGCGATTGGTGGAAATCCACGTGTGTTCTGTCATCACGTGCAATGAGGGAAACACCTGCGCGCGTCACGTCACAGACGCGCTCACGCGCTAAGGGCCTTTGGTCCAATGAAATCGCATATGCGTGCTGCCGTGCATACGCGCTAAGGGCCTTTCCTCGTATTACACGCGGACGTGCAGTTTTCCACGCATGCTTACGCGCATGGGCCCTTTCCTCGTATTACACGCGGACGTGCAGTTTTTCACGCGCGCTGAAATGCCCATGCACGTCTGTACGTGTCACGTCACAGGGGAGCTTGCGCTTGAGGGGCCTTCTGTCCAATGAAAATGCGTATGCGTGCAGACGCGCTTACGCGCTAAGGGCCTTTCCTCGAATTACACGCTGACGTGCAGATTTTTCACGTGCCAAATCACTCTGTATCAAGCTGGCCACGCGTAAGCACACGGAAGACAACGCTCCTGCCCAGAAGGCCGAACTACTGCCCCCCAGAGCCCCGAGCATGCTCCCACCTGCCATCTGCTGCTGCCTGACTGCCTGCTGCCCACGTGCCCTGCCATTTGCTGCCTGCACATCAGCCAGGGGTGCTGTTGCTGTGACCACCCCTGCTGGAACCGAAGACTCCCGACTGGGATTCCATCGCTCCACAGCCCAGCCCCAGGACCCAGTTGCCCACCCACTCCTGCCTCTGGGGTTGTCATGTCGGGGCAAACACCATCTGGGACCACTGACAACCCCCGGCCAGAGAGGCAGAGGGGCACCAGCTTCAGTGCCACCGAAGTTGGTGTCCTGGTGGAGCAAGTCCTGGGGCAGTATGATGCCCTCTTCGGAAGTTCCCGCGCCGACAAGGAAGGACGGACTCAGATCTGGACTGACATCATGACTGCCATCAACGCGGAGGGGGTGGCAGTCAGCGACTTACAACATGTCAAGAAGCGCTGGGAGGACTTCAGGTCCAGGACCCTGAACAAGGCCCGGCGCCTCTTGAAGGCAGCGGATGCCAAGGGGCGCCGGGGCCACTTGTCGGAAGAACAGATGAGGGTCCTGGAACGCATATCCCCAGCGCTCCACGTCCAGGTCCTTGAGAAGCAGACCCGTCTGGAGTCGAGCAGTGAGTGTACATGCATCCTGATTGTGAGCAGTGCGTGTGGTGATTATTCAGTAGTGTGCAGGTTGCACATCTGTTTGTATGGGGTCGAGTATGGGTGGGGGTGTACAGGGCCGTGGGGCTGACACATGCGAGGGCTGTAATGTGTGAGACATGGATGGTGCTTGTGTGTGTAGGCTTGCATGCCAAATACAGTTGTGTGGGCACACATGTTTGGATGAATGTGTATGTAAGTAGACATGTCCGTGATGTCACACATGTATGTTGTTTTTGGCTGCATGTATCAGCACTGTGTACATGTGCATCTGTGTGTATTTGACAAGAGTGCAACAGTGATGCAACATGGATGCATGTGACAGCGGTATGTGGAAGCCTGATTGGCAGATGTGACATGGATGCTCGTCTGAACACTGCGACACTTGGCAAAGGTGTACACATGCATGCAAGTGTGGTGGTGTGTATACATGTGTGGTGCACTTCCTGTGTTGCATGTGATGTCTGGCTCACCTTTGGCTGCTCATGCTGTTGTATGTGTATGGATGGTGGTGGCAGTTGCGATATGGCTGTGGTATGGCTCATGTGTGCGAGTTGTAATGACATGTGTGTTGGGGATTGTGATGACATGTCTGAGGTTTGCCAATGCCACTCATGTACAACTGTCATGTGTGTATGTGTCCATTGTACAGTGCCCTGATGCCTGTGTTTTGTTTCTCCCTGTCTACAGCGTCAACTGATGAAGAGGGCGGAGAAGGTGCTGTGGAGCACAGCGGCGGGGATCGCACCGCCAGCCGGAGACGCAAGGCCCGGCTCCCCTCCCATGTTGTCATCTCGTCGGGGAGTGAGGAGTCCGGTGCCGCGTCCCAGGCCGCAGCTGCCGGGGGGAGGTCCAAGAGGCGGAGTTTGGAGTTGGACTCCTCGGCAGCAGAAGGGGCAGCTGGGACCCCACAGGGCCCAACAGGGGAAGATGGCACGGAGTCATCCAGGTTGGTGGGGGGTTTGGTGGAGGAGGAAGCCGTGCAAGCACCAGAGACGGGGTCTGGAGGTGGGGATCCCACTGGTGCTAGTGGTGCAGTGCAGGACCAGGCACAGGAGGCAGCACAGGCCGCCGCGGAGGTGCCTGTGTGCAATCCTGTGCCTGATCCTGTCCCTGCATCATCTTGCACCAGCAGGGATGCCTACGTCCAGACCCGTTTTCAGGCAGGGGATGAGCTCACGTCAACTGGCCTTCCTCTGCCTGCGGACGTGGCTATCCAGGTCCGGGTTGAGCCTGTCCTGGCTGGTGTGGCGTTGCGTCAATGGGCCATGCGAGGTGACCTGCAGTCTTTTCATGAAGAGACGGCACGTCATCTCGAATGGCTCGTTGACCACATCAGCCTGCTGGGACAGGTCACCCAGGCCGGATTCCTCCGTCTGATGGGGCTTGCTCCGACCCCCTCCTCAACTGGACCCCCTACGCGCCAGTCGTCCTCTGTGCCATCTTCCCACCCATCAGTCACCTGGGTGCCCTGTGGAGCTGCCTCTGACGGTGCGGCCAGGCTGGTGGGGGAGGCATCCCTGCCAGTCGGGAGTCGGACGTCCAGCAGGGGTGGCCACATCTACGACTGCACCCCAGCCGGCGGAGGATGTGCAGGCAGCAGGAGGCAGTGCACGAGTAGAGGCACAGCAGCAGCAGCAACGTGGTGGGAGCCATGAAGGCTCGGGGCCTTCAACATCGGAGGGGCAGGCATCGGCCGGAGGGCAGGAGGACACAGGACAGAGAGTGTCTTCTGTGTGGCAGCGGTTGGGCCATGCCATAGATGCGGAGCGGCAGCGGGCGGAAGAGGCACGGCTCACAATGGTCAGGGCGGAGAACTCCATGCGGAGGGCCCTGAGGCGGGCCGAGTGCCTCGAGGCAATCCGCAGGGGTTTGGAGGTGGAGACATCGACGGCCCTGCGGACCCTCGGGGCCATGGAGGAGGACCGGCTCCGGGACATTGAGGAGGAGTTTGATGATGCCCTGGCCCGGGACATCCACAAGTGAGCCGTGAAACTAGCCGCTGCCCTTGTACATAGTTATGTAGGTAGTGTTAGGTTTCATTTTTGTTTTTATTTTATTTGGACCTTTCGGACATTGGCCACATTTTTGTATATAGTTTATTTTATTAGTTAGTGTAGTTAGATAGGTTTCCTTTATTTTGTTGGGATAATGGACCCTGGCTTGTTCCCATGTACATAGTTCACAGTTGGATTGTATTTTTTTTTCACTTTTTAAAAATGGAGCAATGGCTTTCTTTTTTATTTCCCATTGGATTTTGTTTTGTGGACATTGACTTTGGACAACATTACTTTGGAATTTTATTTTTGGTTTTGCTTTTTTTAACGGACATGCTTCTTTTCATTTTTGTACATTCACGTTTCTGTTTCTTCATTTTTTATTCTATTTATGTTTCCTTTAATACATATTTTTTTTGGTGAACTTCAATGTGTGGTATCTCATTGGTTTCATGCATTTCATGATATGTGTTTTGAGATTCACTGACACCCATTGGGTGTATGTGAGGAAAATGTGTTTGTTTCGGAACTTGCAATTGGTGTTCTGTGATGTAATTGCAAATTATGAGTGGGTGGATGCAATACTCGGGTGGGTGTTTTGCATTTGGAGGCTGACCATAGGGACCAGGGATCTAGATTGTGATGACATGTTGGCTGGGGAACATGAGTTGCACATGGGTGGGGGCCTGCTGGCAGGTGCCCCACAGTGCTGGGGGGTGGGGGTGCTGGGAGACATGGGTGGGGGCCTGGTGGAGGCTTCCCCTGCACTGCTGGGGGGTGGGGGTGGTGGGGACCATGCGTTGGACTTGGGTGGGGCCTGCTGGCAGGTGCCCCACAGTGCTGGGGGGTGGGGGTGGTGGGAGACATTGGTGGGGGCCTGGTGGAGGCTGCCCCTGGTGACTGGGGGGTGGGGGTGCTGTGAGACATGGGTGGGGGCCTGGTGGAGGCTGCCCCTGGTGGCTGGGGGGTGGGGGTGCTGGGAGACATGGGTGGGGGCCTGGTGGTGGCTGCCCCTGCACTGCTGGGGGGTGGGGGTGGTGGGAGACATGGGTGGGGGCCTGGTGGAGGCTGCCCCTGGTGACTGGGGGTGGGGGTGGTGGGAGACATGGGTGGGGGCCTGGTGGAGGCTGCCCCTGGTGGCTGGGGGGTGGGGGTGGTGTGAGACATGGGTGGGGGCCTGGTGGAGGCTGCCCCTGCACTGCTGGGGGGTGGTGGTGGTAGGAGACATGGGTGGGGGCCTGGTGGAGGCTGCCCCTGGTGACTGGGGGGGTGGGGGTGGTGGGAGACATGGGTGGGGGCCTGGTGGATGCTGCCCCTGGTGACTGGGGGGGTGGGGGTGCTGGGAGACATGGGTGGGGGCCTGGTGGAGGCTGCCCCTGGTGGCTGGGGGTGGGGGTGCTGGGAGACATGGGTGGGGGCCTGGTGGTGGTTGCCCCTGCACTGCTGGGGGGTGGGGGTGGTGGGAGACATGGGTGGGGGCCTGGTGGAGGCTGCCCCTGGTGACTGGGGGGGTGGGGGTGGTGGGAGACATGGGTGGGGGCCTGGTGGAGACTGCCCCTGGTGACTGGGGGGGTGCGGGTGGTGGGAGACATGGGTGGGGGCCTGGTGGAGGCTGCCGCTGGTGACTGGGGGGGTGGGGGTTGTGGGAGACATGGGTGGGGGCCTGGTGGAGGCTGCCCCTGGTGGCTGGGGGGTGGGGGTGCTGGGAGACATGGGTGGGGGGCCTGGTGGTGGCTGCCCCTGCACTGCTGGGGGGTGGGGGTGGTGGGGAACATGCGTTGGACATGGGTGGGGGCCTGCTGGCAGGTGCCCCACAGTGTTGGGGGGTGGGGGTAGTGGGGAACATGAGTTGGACATGGGTGGGGGCCTGCTGGCAGGTGCCCCACAGTGCTGGGGGGTGGGGGTGGTGGGGAACATGAGTTGGACATGGGTGGGGGCCTGCTGGCAGGTGCCCCACGGTGCTGGGGGGTGGGGGTGGTGGGGAACATGAGTTGGACATGGGTGGGGGCCTGCTGGCAGGTGCCCCACAGTGCTGGGGGGTGGGGGTGGTGGGGAACATGAGTTGGACATGGGTGGGGGCCTGCCGGCAGGTGCCCCACAGTGCTGGGGGGTGGGGGTGCTGGGAGACATGGGTGGGGGCCTGGTGGAGGCTGCCCCTGGTGGCTGGGGGGTGGGGGTGCTGGGAGACATGGGTGGGGGCCTGGTGGTGGGTGCCCCTGCACTGCCGGGGGGTGGGGGTGATGGGAGACATGGGTGGGGGCCTGGTGGAGGCTGCCCCTGCTGGTGACTGGGGGGGTGGGGGTGGTGGGAGACATGGGTGGGGGCCTGGTGGAGGCTGCCCCTGGTGGCTGGGGGGTGGGGGTGGTGTGAGACATGGGTGGGGGCCTGGTGGAGGCTGCCCCTGCACTGCTGGGGGGTGGGGGTGGTGGGGAACATGCGTTGGACAAAGGTGGGGCCTGCTGGCAGGTGCCCCACAGTGCTGGGGGGTGGGGGTGGTGGGAGACATGGGTGGGGTCTGGTGGATGCTGCCCCTGGTGACTGGGGGGGTGGGTGTGGTGGGAGACATGGGTGGGGGCCTGGTGGAGGCTGCCCCTGGTGGCTGGGGTGTGGGGGTGCTGGGAGACTTGGGTGGGGGCCTGGTGGTGGCTGCCCCTGCACTGCTGGGGGGTGGGGGTGGTGGAGAACATGCGTTGGACATGGGTGGGGGCCTGCTGGCAGGTGCCCCACAGTGCTGGGGGGTGGGGGTGGTGGGGAACATGAGTTGGACATGGGTGGGGGCCTGCTGGCAGGTGCCCCACGGTGCTGGGGGGTGGGGTGGTGGGGAACATGAGTTGGACATGGGTGGGGCCTGCTGGCAGGTGCCCCACAGTGCTGGGGGGTGGGGGTGGTGGGAGACATTGGTGGGGGCTTGGTGGAGGCTGCCCCTGGTGACTGGGGGGTGGGGGTGCTGGGAGACATGGGTGGGGGCCTGGTGGAGGCTGCCCCTGGTGGCTGGGGGGTGGGGGTGCTGGGAGACATTGGTGGGGGCCTGGTGGTGGCTGCCCCTGCACTGCTGGGGCGTGGGGGTGGTGGGGAACATGCGTTGGACATGGGTGGGGCCTGCTGGCAGGTGCCCTACAGTGCTGGGGGGTGGGGGCGGTGGGGAACATGAGTTGGAAATGGGTGGGGGCCTGCTGGCAGGTGCCCCACAGTGCTGGGGGGTCGGGGTGCTGGGAGACATGGGTGGGGGCCTGGTGGAGGCTGCCCCTGCACTGCTGGGGGGTGGGGGTGGTGGGAGACATGGGTGGGGGCCTGGTGGTGGGTGCCCCTGCACTGCTGGGGGTGGGGGTGGTGGGAGAGATGGGTGGGGGCCTGGTGGAGGCTGCCCCTGGTGACTGGGGGGTGGGGGTGGTGGGAGACATGGGTGGGGGCCTGGTGGAGGCTGCCCCTGGTGGCTGGGGGGTGGTGTGAGACATGGGTGGGGGCCTGGTGGTGGGTGCCCCTGCACTTGTGGGGGGTGGGGGTGGTGGAAGACATGGGTGGGGGCCTGGTGGAGGCTGCCCCTGGTGACTGGGGGGTGGGGGTGGTGGGAGACATGGGTGGGGGCCTGGTGGAGGCTGCCCCTGGTGGCTGGGGGGTAGGGGTGGTGTGAGACATGGATGGGGGCCTGGTGGAGGCTGCCCCTGCACTGCTGGGGTGTGGTGGTGGTAGGAGACATGGGTGGGGGCCTGGCGGAGGCTGCCCCTGGTGACTGGGGGGGTGGGGGTGGTGGGAGACATGGGTGGGGGCCTGGTGGATGCTGCCCCTGGTGACTGGGGGGGTGGGGGTGCTGGGAGACATGGGTGGGGGCCTGGTGGAGGCTGCCCCTGGTGGCTGGGGGTTGGGGTACTGGGAGACATGGGTGGGGGCCTGGTGGTGGGTGCCCCTGCACTGCTGGGGGGTGGGGGTGGTGGGAGACATGGGTGGGGGCCTGGTGGAGGCTGCCCCTGGTGACTGGGGGGGTGGGGGTGGTGGGAGACATGGGTGGGGGCCTGGTGGAGACTGCCCCTGGTGACTGGGGGGGTGGGGGTGGTGGGAGACATGGGTGGGGGCCTGGTGGAGGCTGCCCCTGGTGACTGGGGGGGTGGGGGTTGTGGGGAACATGCGTTGGACATGGGTGGGGGCCTGCTGGCAGGTGCCCCTGCACTGCTGGGGGGTGGGGGTGGTGGGGAACATGCGTTGGACATGGGTGGGGGCCTGCTGGCAGGTGCCCCACAGTGCTGGGGGGTGGGGGTGGTGGGGAACATGAGTTGGACATGGGTGGGGGCCTGCTGGCAGTTGCCCCACAGTGCTGGGGGGTGGGGGTGGTGGGGAACATGAGTTGGACATGGGTGGGGGCCTGCTGGCAGGTGCCCCACGGTGCTGGGGGGTGGGGGGGGGTGGGGAACATGAGTTGGACATGGGTGGGGGCCTGCTGGCAGGTGCCCCACAGTGCTGGGGGGTGGGGGTGGTGGGGAACATGAGTTGGACATGGGTGGGGGCCTGCCGGCAGGTGCCCCACAGTGCTGGGGGGTGGGGGTGCTGGGAGACATGGGTGGGGGCCTGGTGGAGGCTGCCCCTGGTGGCTGGGGGGTGGGGGTGCTGGGAGACATGGGTGGGGGCCTGGTGGTGGGTGCCCCTGCACTGCCGGGGGTGGGGGTGATGGGAGACATGGGTGGGGGCCTGGTGGAGGCTGCCCCTGCTGGTGACTGGGGGGGTGGGGGTGGTGGGAGACATGGGTGGGGGCCTGGTGGAGGCTGCCCCTGGTGGCTGGGGGGTGGGGTGGTGTGAGACATGGGTGGGGGCCTGGTGGAGGCTGCCCCTGCACTGCTGGGGGGTGGGGGTGGTGGGGAACATGCGTTGGACATGGGTGGGGCCTGCTGGCAGGTGCCCCACAGTGCTGGGGGGTGGGGGTGGTGGGAGACATGGGTGGGGTCTGGTGGATGCTGCCCCTGGTGACTGGGGGGGTGGGTGTGGTGGGAGACATGGGTGGGGGCCTGGTGGAGGCTGCCCCTGGTGGCTGGGGTGTGGGGGTGCTGGGAGACTTGGGTAGGGGCCTGGTGGTGGCTGCCCCTGCACTGCTGGGGGGTGGGGGTGGTGGGGAACATGTGTTGGACATGGGTGGGGGCCTGCCGGCAGGTGCCCCACAGTGCTGGGGGGTGGGGGTGGTGGGGAACATGAGTTGGACATGGGTGGGGGCCTGCTGGCAGGTGCCCCACGGTGCTGGGGGGTGGGGTGGTGGGGAACATGAGTTGGACATGGGTGGGGGCCTGCTGGCAGGTGCCCCACAGTGCTGGGGGGTGGGGGTGCTGGGAGACATGGGTGGGGGCCTGGTGGAGGCTGCCCCTGGTGGCTGGGGGGTGGGGGTGCTGGGAGACATGGGTGGGGGCCTGGTGGTGGGTGCCCCTGAACTGCTGGGGGGTGGGGGTCGTGGGAGACATGGGTGGGGGCCTGGTGGAGGCTGCCCTTGGTGACTGGGGTGGTGGGGGTGGTGGGAGACATGGGTGGGGGCCTGGTGGAGGCTGCCCCTGGTGGCTGGGGGGTGGGGGTGGTGTGAGACATGGGTGGGGGCCTGGTGGAGGCTGCCCCTGCACTGCTGGGGGGTGGGGGTGGTGGGGAACATGTGTTGGACATGGGTGGGGCCTGCTGGCAGGTGCCCCACAGTGCTGGGGGGTGGGGGTGGTGGGAGACATGGGTGGGGGCCTGGTGGAGGCTGCCCCTGGTGACTGGGGGGGTGGGGGTGGTGGGAGACATGGGTGGGGGCCTGGTGGAGGCTGCCCCAGGTGGCTGGGGGGTGGGTGTGCTGGGAGACATGGGTGGGGGCCTGGTGGTGGCTGCCCCTGCACTTCTGGGGGGTGGGGGTGGTGGGGAACATGCGTTGGACATGGGTGGGGCCTGCTGGCAGGTCACAGTGCTGGGGGGTGGGGGTGGTGGGGAACATGAGTTGGACATGGGTTGGGGCCTGCTGGCAGGTGCCCCACACTGCTGGGGGGTGGGGGTGCTGGGAGACATGGGTGGGGGCCTGGTGGAGGCTGCCCCTGCACTGCTGGGGGGTGGGGGTGGTGGGAGACATGGGTGAGGGCCTGGTGGTGGGTGCCCCTGCACTGCTGGGGGTGGTGGGAGACATGGGTGGGGGCCTGGTGGAGGCTGCCCCTGGTGACTGGGGGCTGGGGGTGGTGGGAGACATGGGTGGGGGCCTGGTGGAGGCTGCCCCTGGTGGCTGGGGGGTGGGGTGGTGTGAGACATGGGTGGGGGCCTGGTGGTGGGTGCCCCTGCACTGCTGGGGGGTGGGGGTGGTGGGAGACATGGGTGGGGGCCTGGTGGAGGCTGCCCCTGGTGACTGGGGGGTGGGGGTGGTGGGAGACATGGGTGGGGGCCTGGTGGAGGCTGCCCCTGGTGGCTGGGGGGTGGGGGTGGTGTGAGACATGGGTGGGGGCCTGGTGGAGGCTGCCCCATCACTGCTGGGGGGTGGGGGTGGTGGGGAACATGTGTTGGACATGGGTGGGGCCTGCTGGCAGGTGCCCCACAGTGCTGGGGGGTGGGGGTGGTGGGAGACATGGGTGGGGGCCTGGTGGAGGCTGCCCCTGGTGACTGGGGGGGTGGGGGTGGTGGGAGACATGAGTGGGGGCCTGGTGGAGGCTGCCCCAGGTGGCTGGGGGGTGGGGGTGCTGGGAGACATGGGTGGGGGCCTGGTGGTGGCTGCCCCTGCACTGCTGGGGGGTGGGGGTGGTGAGGAACATGCGTTGGACATGGGTGGGGCCTGCTGGCAGGTGCCCCACAGTGCTGGGGGGTGGGGGTGGTGGGGAACATGAGTTGGACATGGGTTGGGGCCTGCTGGCAGGTGCCCCACACTGCTGGGGGGTGGGGGTGCTGGGAGACATGGGTGGGGGCCTGGTGGAGGCTGCCCCTGCGCTGCTGGGGGGTGGGGGGGTGGGAGACATGGGTGAGGGCCTGGTGGTGGGTGCCCCTGCACTGCTGGGGGTGGTGGGAGACATGGGTGGGGGCCTGGTGGAGGCTGCCCCTGGTGACTGGGGGCTGGGGGTTGTGGGAGACATGGGTGGGGGCCTGGTGGAGGCTGCCCCTGGTGGCTGGGGGGTGGGGGTGGTGTGAGACATGGGTGGGGGCCTGGTGGTGGGTGCCCCTGCACTGCTGGGGGGTGGGGGTGGTGGGAGACATGGGTGGGGGCCTGGTGGTGGCTGCCCCTGGTGACTGGGGGGTGGGGGTGGTGGGAGACATTGGTGGGGGCCTGGTGGAGGCTGCCCCTGGTGGATGGGGGGTGGGGGTGGTGTGAGACATGGGTGGGGGCCTGGTGGAGGATGCCCCTGCACTGCTGGGGGGTGGGGGTGGTGGGAGACATGGGTGGGGGCCTGGTGGAGGCTGCCCCTGGTGACTGGGGGGGTGGGGGTGGTGGGAGACATGGGTGGGGGCCTGGTGGAGGCTGCCCTGTTGACTGGGGGGGTGGGGGTGCTGGGAGACATGGGTGGGGGCCTGGTGGAGGCTGCCCCTAGTGGCTGGGGGGTGGGGGTGCTGGGAGACATGGCTGGGGGCCTGGTGGTGGGTGCCCCTGCACTGCTGGGGGGTGGGGGTGGTGGGAGACATGGGTGGGGGCCTGGTGGAGGCTGCCCCTGGTGACTGGGGGGGTGGCGGTGGTGGGAGACATGGGTGGGGGCCTGGTGGAGGCTGCCCCTGGTGACTGGGGGGGTGGGGGTGGTGGGAGACATGGGTGGGGGCCTGGTGGAGGCTGCGCCTGGTGACTGGGGGGGTGGGGGTGGTGGGAGACATGGGTAGGGGCCTGGTGGAGGCTGCCCCTGGTGGCTGGGGGGTGGGGGTGCTGGGAGACATGGGTGGGGGCATGTTGGTGGCTGCCCCTGCACTGCTGGGGGGTGGGGGTGGTGGGGAACATGCGTTGGACATGGGTGGGGGCCTGCTGGCAGGTGCCCCACAGTGCTGGGGGGTGGGGGTGATGGGGAACATGAGTTGGACATGGGTGGGGGCCTGCTGGCAGGTGCCCCACGGTGCTGGGGGGTGGGGGTGGTGGGGAACATGAGTTGGACATGGGTGAAGGCCTGCTGGCAGGTGCCCCACGGTGCTGGGGGGTGGGGGTGGTGGGGAACATGAGTTGGACATGGGTGGGGGCCTGCTGGCAGGTGCCCCACAGTGCTGGGGGGTGGGGGTGGTGGGGAACATGAGTTGGACATGGGTGGGGGCCTGCTGGCACGTGCCCCACAGTGCTGGGGGGTGGGGGTGCTGGGAGACATGGGTGGGGGCCTGGTGGAGGCTGCCCCTTAAGGCTGGGGGGTGGGGGTGCTGGGAGACATGGGTGGGGGCCTGGTGGTGGGTGCCCCTGCACTGCTGGGGGGTGGGGTGGTGGGAGACATGGATGGGGCCTGGTGGAGGCTGCCCTTGGTGACTGGGGGGGTGGGGTGGTGGGAGACATGGGTGGGGGCCTGGTGGAGGCTGCCCCTGGTGGCTGGGGGGTGGGGGTGGTGTGAGACATGGGTGGGGGCCTGGTGGAGGCTGCCCCTGCACTGCTGGGGGGTGGGGGTGGTGGGGAACATGTGTTGGACATGGGTGGGGCCTGCTGGCAGGTGCCCCACAGTACTGGGCGGTGGGGGTGGTGGGAGACCTGGGTGGGGGCCTGGTGGAGGCTGCCCCTGGTGACTGGGGGGGTGAGGGTGGTGGGAGACATGGGTGGGGACCTGGTGGAGGCTGCCCCTGGTGGCTGGGGTTGGGGGTGCTGGGAGACATGGGTGGGGGCCTGGTGGTGGCTGCCCCTGCACTGCTGGGGGGTGGGGGTGGTGGGGAACATGCGTTGGACATGGGTGGGGGCCTGCTGGCAGGTGCCCCACAGTGCTGGGGGGTGGGGGTGGTGTGGAACATGAGTTGGACATGGGTGGGGGCCTGCTGGCAGGTGCCCCACGGTGCTGGGGGGTGGGGTGGTGGGGAACATGAGTTGGACATGGGTGGGGGCCTGCTGGCAGGTGCCCCACGGTGCTGGGGGGTGGGGGTGGTGGGGAACATGAGTTGGACATGGGTAGGGGGCTGCTGGCAGGTGCCCCACAGTGCTGGGGGGTGGGGGTGGTGGGGAACATGAGTTGGACATGGGTGGGGGCCTGCTGGCAGGTGCCCCACAGTGCTGGGGGGTGGGGGTGCTGGGAGACATGGGTGGGGGCCTGGTGGAGGCTGCCCCTGGTGACTGGGGGGGTGGGGGTGGTGGGAGACATGGGTGGGGGCCTGGTGGAGGCTGCCCCTGGTGGCTGGGGGGTGGGGGTGGTGTGAGACATGGGTGGGGGCCTGGTGGAGGCTGCCCCTGCACTGCTGGGTCGTGGGGGTTGTGGGGAACATGCGTTGGACAAGGGTGGGGCCTGCTGGCAGGTGCCCCACAGTGCTGGGGGGTGGGGGTGGTAGGGAACCTGAGTTGGAGATGGGTGGGGGCCTGCTGGCAGGTGCCCCACGGTGCTGGGGGGTGGGGGTGGTGGGGAACATGTGTTGGACATGGGTGGGGCCTGCTGGCAGGTGCCCCACAGTGCTGGGGGGTGGGGGTGGTGGGGAACATGAGTTGGACATGGGTGGGGGCCTGCTGGCAGGTGCCCCACACTGCTGGGGGGTGGGGGTGCTGGGAGACATGGGTGGGGGCCTGGTGGAGGCTGCCCCTGCACTGCTGGGGGGTGGGGGTGGTGGGAGACATGGGTGAGGGCCTGGTGGTGGGTGCCCCTGCACTGCTGGGGGTGGGGGTGGTGGGAGACATGGGTGGGGGCCTGGTGGAGGCTGCCCCTGGTGGCTGGGGGGTGGGGGTGCTGGGAGACATGGGTGGGGGCTTGGTGGAGGCTGCCTCTGGTGGCTGGGGTGTGGGGGTGGTGTGAGACATGGGTGGGGGCCTGGTGGTGGGTGCCCCTGTACTGCTGGGGGGTGGGGGTGGTGGGAGACATGGGTGGGGGCCTAGTTGAGGCTGCCCCTGGTGACTGGGGGGTGGGGGTGGTGGGAGACATGGGTGGGGGCCTGGTGGAGGCTGCCCCTGGTGGCTGGGGGGTGGGGGTGGTGTGAGACATGGGTGGGGGCCTGGTGGAGTATGCCCCTGCACTGCTGGGGGGTGGGGGTGGTGGGAGACATGGGTGGGGGCCTGGTGGAGGCTGCACCTGGTGACTGGGGGGCTGGGGGTGGTGGGAGACATGGGTGGGGGCCTGGTGGAGGCTGCCCCTGTTGACTGGGGGGGTGGGGGTGCTGGGAGACATGGGTGGGCGCCTGGTGGAGGCTGCCCCTAGTGGCTGGGGGGTGGGGGTGCTGGGAGACATGGGTGGGGGCCTGGTGGTGGGTGCCCCTGCACTGCTGGGGGGTGGGGGTGGTGGGAGACATGGGTGGGGGCCTGGTGGAGGCTGCCCCTGGTGACTGGGGGGTGGGGGTGGTGGGAGACATGGGTGGGGGCCTGGTGGAGGCTGCCCCTGGTGACTGGGGGGTGGGGGTGTTGGGAGACATGGGTGGCGGCCTGGTGGAGGCTGCGCCTGGTGACTGGGGGGGTGGGGTGGTGGGAGACATGGGTGGGGGCCTCGTGGAGGCTGCCCCTGGTGGCTGGGGGGTGGGGGTGCTGGGAGACATGGGTGGGGGCATGGTGGTGGCTGCCCCTGCACTGCTGGGGGGTGAGGGTGGTGGGGAACATGCGTTGGACATGGGTGGGGGCCTGCTGGCAGGTGCCCCACAGTGCTGGGGGGTGGGGGTGGTGGGGAACATGAGTTGGACATGGGTGGGGGCCTGCTGGCAGGTGCCCCACAGTGCTGGGGGGTGGGGGTGGTGGGGAACATAAGTTGGACATGGGTGGGGGCCTGCTGGCAGGTGCCCCACAGTGCTGGGGGTGGGGGTGGTGGGGAACATGAGTTGGACATGGGTGGGGGCCTGCTGGCAGGTGCCCCACAGTGCTGGGGGGTGGGGGTGGTGGGGAACATGAGTTGGACATGGGTGGGGGCCTGCTGGCAGGTGCCCCACAGTGCTGGGGGGTGGGGGTGCTGGGAGACATGGGTGGGGGCCTGGTGGAGGCTGCCCCTGGTGGCTGGGGGGTGGGGGTGCTGGGAGACATGGGTGGGGGCCTTGTGGTGGGTGCCCCTGCACTGCTGGGGGGTGGGGGTGGTGGGAGATATGGATGGGGGCCTGGTGGAGGCTGCCCTTGGTGACTGGGGGGGTGGGGGTGGTGGGAGACATGGGTGGGGGCCTGGTGGAGGCTGCCCCTGGTGGCTGGGGGGTGGGGGTGCTGGGAGACATGGGTGGGGGCCTGGTGGAGGCTGCCCCTGCACTGCTGGGGGGTGGGGGTGGCATAGCTCTCAACCATTTATGTCGCAAAAGCGGGTGAAACCACCCGATTTTACTTTTGGCGGGTGAGAGGCCCATTGAAATGAATGGGCGTGCATGAGGTTTGGCGGGTGAGTCTGCTGTTTACAAGGCGGGTGACACCCGCCAAAAGCGTGTGAGTTGGGAGCTATGGGGTGGTGGGGAACATGCGTTGGACATGGGTGGGGCCTGCTGGCAGGTGCCCCACAGTGCTGGGGGGTGGGGGTGGTGGGAGACATGGGTGGGGGCCTGGTGGAGGCTGCCCCTGGTGACTGGGGGGATGGGGGTAGTGGGAGACATGGGTGGGGGCCTGGTGGAGGCTGCCCCTGGTGGCTGGGGGTGGGGGTGCTGGGAGACATGGGTGGGGGCCTGGTGGTGGCTGCCCCTGCACTGCTGGGGGGTGGGGGGGTGGGGAACATGTGTTGGACATGGGTGGGGGCCTGCTGGCAGGTGCCCCACAGTGCTGGGGGGTGGGGGTGGTGGAGAACATGAGTTGGACATCGGTGGGGGCCTGCTGGCAGGTGCCCCACGGTGCTGGGGGGTGGGGGTGGTGGGGAACATGAGTTGGCATGGTGGGGGCCTGCTGGCAGGTGCCCCACAGTGTTGGGGGGTGGGGGTGCTGGGAGACATGGGTGGGGGCCTGGTGGAGGCTGCCCCTGGTGGCTGGGGGGTGGGGGTGCTGGGAGACATGGGTGGGGGCCTGGTGGTGGGTGCCCCTGCACTGCTGGGGGGTGGGGGTGGTGGGAGACATGGGTGGGGGCCTGGTGGTGGGTGCCCCTGCACTGCTGGGGGGTGGGGGTGGTGGGAGACATGGGTGGGGGCATGGTGGAGGCTGCCCCTGGTGACTGGGGGGTGGGGCTGGTGGGAGACATGGGTGGGGGCCTGGGGAGGCTGCCCCTGGTGGTTGGGGGGTGGGGGTGGTGTGAGACATGGGTGGGGGCGTGGTGGAGGCTGCCCCTGCACTGCTGGGGGGTGGGGGTGGTGGGAGACATGGGTGGGGGCCTGGTGGAGGCTGCCCCTGGTGGCTGGGGGGTGGGGGTACTGGGAGACATGGGTGGGGGCCTGGTGGTGGCTGCCCCTCCACTGCTGGGGGGTGGGGGTGGTGGGGAACATGCGTTGGACATGGGTGGGGGCCTGCTGGCAGGTGCCCCACAGTGCTGGGGGGTGGGGGTGGTGGGGAACATGAGTTGGACATGGGTGGGGGCCTGCTGGCAGGTGCCCCACAGTGCTGGGGGGTGGGGGTGCTGGGAGACATGGGTGGGGGCCTGGTGGAGGCTGCCCCTTGTGGCTGGGGGGTGGGGGTGCTGGGAGACATGGGTGGGGGCCTTGTGGTGGGTGCCCCTGCACTGCTGGGGGGTGGGGGTGCTGGGAGACATGGGTGGGGGCCTGGTGGAGGCTGCCCCTGGTGGCTGGTGGGTGGGGGTGCTGGGAGACATGGGTGGGGGCCTGGTGGTGGCTGCCCCTGCACTGCTGGGGGGTGGGGGTGGTGGGGAACATGCGTTGGACATGGGTGGGGGCCTGCTGGCAGGTGCCCCACAGTGCTGGGGGTGGGGGTGCTGGGGAACATGAGTTGGACATGGGTGGGGGCCTGCTGGCAGGTGCCCCACGGTGCTGGGGGGTGGGGGTGGTGGGGAACATGAGTTGGACATGGGTGGGGGCCTGCTGGCAGGTGCCCCACAGTGCTGGGGGGTGGGGGTGCTGGGAGAAATGGGTGGGGGCCTGGTGGAGGCTGCCCCTGGTGGCTGGGGGGTGGGGGTGCTGGGAGATATGGGTGGGGGCCTGGTGGTGGGTGCCCCTGCACTGCTAGGGCGTGGGGGTGGTGGGAGACATGGGTGGGGGCCTGGTGGAGGCTGCCCCTGGTGACTGGGGGTGCAGGGGGACATGCGTTGGTGGGCAGTAGTGCAAGTTGACATGTGGGTTGGCTGGGGATCATGGCCATGGTGGATGGTGTGCCTGCAGGACATGTGCAGGGTAGGCCCCTGTGGTGTGAGCCACCTGCAGGGGCCGTGGAGGGTGTAGAGGGAACACCTGGGAGGACCCACATGTGCAATTCACGTGTGGTGCTCCCCGAGCACCCCTGTAATACACGTACCCTGATGGAATCGCGTGTGGCACTTCCCGCGCACCCCTGAGATACGCGTACCCCCAATCGCGCGTGGAAATTCCTGCGCACCCCGGAAATACACGTACCCTGCTGAAATCACGTGTGGCACTTCCTGCGCACCCCTGAGATACGTGTACCCCCAATCGCGTGTGGAAATTCCCGCGCACCCCTGAAATACACGTACCCTGCTGAAATCGCATGTGGCACTTCCTGTGCACCCCTGAGATACGCGTACCCTGCTCGCACGGGCCCAATCGCGTGTGGAAATTCCCGCGCACCCCTGAGATACGCGTACCCTACGGAAATCGCGTGTGGAACTTCCCGCGCCCCCCTGAAATACGCGTACCCTGCTCGCACGGGGCCAATCGCGTGAGGTACTTCCCGCGCACCCCAGTGATACACATAGCCCGCTTGCCGTGCTGGTACAGGGTAAGCGCAGCCCTTTGCGCTGGATTGGGTATATTGATGGCTTTTCCCTGCGCGAGAGGCGTTCTTGGGGGCGTAACTGGCGCTGCTGCAGGGTCACTGCGCCACTGTGCGCCACGGCTGGTTTTGGTGGCTGGAATCCATGAATACGCTGTCCGCGGAAATGGATTTTAGCGCACGCGGCTGACGCAGGGATTTGCACGCGCACACTGTGCGCCAGCCGCGTGCGCCACTTGTGCGCTGAATTCTATGAATTACCTGCTAAATGGTCAACACCTACTGCAAAATGGATTGCTGTAATTCCAAAAAAGGTCACAATGCATTTTGTATATTTCAAAGAAAAATCTGATTGCCGGCATAAGTAAGATGTACTCCATCTCTGCAAAAAATGTGTGCGCTACAAAACATAATGTTTTCATTCTGAAAAGAACACATACCAACATTTCTCAAAAAGGCACAAACAGCCTTGTTAACATTGCGCCTTGCTTTCTCCACTTGTGGGCCAAATGAAAAAGAACGCAGCCACATTTGTCTCTGCGCAATACGGGAAACAATTACTCTGGAGTTTGGATACATGTCCATGACTTTCCCAAGTCCTTCTTTCATTGCAAATTGCAAAGAGATTCCAGACACATGTCCTAAATTGTTTTCTCTCTACAATGAATAATAATAATGTCTGGATGATGCTGTGTCACCAAAGTAGCACAGTGAGGTTCCAAATGCTGCCACTTCATTTCACACACTCCATTCCAGTGCACTTCCACATGAGAGAATCCAAGATGTGCAGCCACTCCACAGTGATCTGCATGCACCTCCAACCAGTTTATCCATGAATCTCCCAAAATCCAAACAATTTGTTTTCTGGAACACACAGCCATAGCTATCTGCTCTTCTCTCAGGAAAAAGACCTACTGACAAACTCTCTCCTTACACAACACACCCAACCTTGTTAATCGATCCCTTGCTCTGCTCAGTCTCATTTGCATGCCTCTCAACCCCAAAATTCTTGTGTGTAATACGTGTTGCCCGTGGAGAAATCGAAAAATCTGAACGTGGGGAATGAACATTTAAATAGTGTGCCCCATTTCCACTTTGAGGAGAGGTTGGCTCTGAAAATACCTTTTTTTTGTTTTTTTGCAGATGCTTCAGAAACACCTTTTGTTTTGTATTTTTCCTCCAAAAATCTTCACATTAGCTTCTCCAAAACAACCCTTATGTTCCATAACAGCATGGCATTTCCCATAAAAGATAAAGAAATGCCATCTTCTTTAACATAAACAACATTACCAGAATCAATGTTCTCATTATTACAAAAGAACATACCAGCTCTAAGCATGAAAGAAAACATGCCTCGGTTGATTGCACACCTAGCAATATTTTGCTGTGGACAAAAAACAAAACTATTGTCCCATATTGCCCTAGGTACTGAAACAGAAAAAATAACCTTGGCATTTGGAAGTATTTTCATTACTGCCTGAACCAAGTGTTCTAAATCTGCCAACAAAGTAGGGACATTGACATAGCTCAAATGCAAAGTACCACAGTGCAAAACAACTACATGTGGACTGTTCACCCTGCCCTTATCGCCAAAAACTTGTACAATTCCCTGCACATTGAAACCAGGCACAGTGCACCATACCACCTCCCCTCCTTTAAAATTAAAATTGTTTGCCACATTCCTGCATTTAGTATACTGCTCCAAACCATGCACAAACATATCTCCAACCACCAACACCCTGACTTTCTCCCCCTCTGCCATCTTCACTACACACAGCCTCTTTCAACACAAACCACAACCTCAACATCTGATTGGATGATCCCTACAGTCCCCTTTCCATGCTGGATTTTCTGAGAAAGCCCGGATGTGGCACGCCCTCTCAGTGGACAGCTGCGGTGACCGTGGAGCGCCTAACACTGGAGCAGCCCTTCTACCCTTTCCACTTCACTCTCTGCACCATTTCCTCATTGGCTACTGTTAAGCAGTCACACAATCATCCACCAATCACATCCAAGAACTCTGCATCTAACTCTATCATCACTGATCAGCACTTTAGATGTACTATTGATCACTCTCAGTACAATTGGGCTGTGACTTGCGAAGGACCTATGGCAACAACTACTATAAAACTCCCCAAGATTTCTACTTGCAGATTCATGCACATCCAAATTGATGAACACAGAATACAGGTATGAATATTTTCTACACAGTACATGTACAGCTCTTCTAGGAATATATATAAACAGAGTAACTGCCACTTACCCTGTATAAACTGTCAAATTAACTTACTGTAATTTCTTCCATCTGCTATGATGAAGTGTCAATTGCACACCTTTCTGCTCTCCAAATTTTTGTTTACACACACAGCTATCTAAAAAAAAGTGTTATTTCATATTAAAAGATGGGAGAAATAACAGTATAATTATGAAAAAGGCTGTCCAGTGTATTATAAAATTACACGCAGCCAGGATGAGTACATGCATCTTCATTCAAGCACACACACAGATAATATCATTAGAAAGGCTCCCAGCTCAAATTACGCCACTGCCTCTATATGAAATCCTTCTGCTTTATTTCCCACACCTTCACAAATGCATACATTGCATGCTTTTCTGTAGGATCTCTGCCATTTACCCTGTAAAAAAGCAAAACATTAATATGATTATTTCTTCTGTCTCTTAACATCCAATAACATAACATTAAAAAAACAAGTGTGTGCTATATGTTTACTATTATACTCATTTGTAAAACATATTCAACTACCAGATTCTAAATAAAATATACAGAATGCACATAGGCAAAGGAAAGTGCATGTGCATACTATGCTCAGTTATAAGAAAACACTACTACTACAAAAACAAAAAAAAACAATGTCTACATTAACAAAAGTTCTATAAACACACATATTCACTAACTTCTTTCTTTTACAATTGCAGTGAAGACCACTCTCCTGAACAGCAGCAGCTTCTAAAGTACGAACAAGAACTTAGAAGAAACCTACTCTTTCCATACAAAAAGTAAGTACAATACTAAGATAATATTCTAACTGTTACTCAAATACACTAAGTGTATACACTAAGTGTATTAACCCTTTACCATTAGATGTAGTATTAGTGCTTCCCCTTACCAGCTGCATACCTTATATTGTCATCTGAAGCCCAGTATAGTAACACACAAATACAAGAATAGCCTTCCCAACTTGATGTTGCTGCCCAGTGCACAATCACACACCTCCACAATCATCCTCACCATCATACTCAGACACTCATGCACAACGCATGCATGCACTGCACAACAGCCCAACTCACACTTCCTTTTTTCTCCAACAGACACCAAAGAATGCCTACCAAAAATCAACTCCATAGAAAACCACACAGAAGTAGAGCAAATCAAAATAAAAGTGTCCAAAATAAGCATCTATCTCTAGTAGATTTTGTACAAAAAGTTGAAACAAATCAGCTAATACAGTCATTAAGCGAACCAAAACAAGCTTCCAGTACAGAAATGTTGCCTCCTCTATCAAAATTTAAAACGAAACAGAAAGTGATTAACAAGACTTCAGCTACAACTACTGCTAACACTGCACCTATAAATCTTGATGTAGTGGCAAATAACCATACCAAAAAAAATACTTTACAAAAAATATTCCGCCACAGAGCCCTTCAGAACCTTATAAAAACAGGAGAGAAATCATGCACAACCCTTAAAACCTAAAGTAGAAAATGAATCCTAGAAGCTCTCATAGACAGTGCAATCCTTCTCAAAGGGAAGTTATTTCTTTTAGTTTTGAACAGAATGAAACCACTAACAACACTAACTACTAAACTACAAAAAAGACTTCTCAATAAACGGAATATCAACAAATATAGCTTCTTATACATCTGTGGAGGTGAATGGAGTCACACCACGAGCAAAGAACCATATTTTAATGAAGAAACATATAAACAAAAGCAAACCAACCCAATTTCCATACATAGCAGTGGACAAGGGTATGAAAAACTTAATAACACAGCATTATGGAACAAGACACTCTGTTCACAAAAATATCCCCAGAAAACTCAGTATCACCTCTCCATTCTACTGAACCAAAATATCCAGTCTACAAATGGCCATGCACATCAATGTGCAAAACATATTTCAAATCTTTACGCCAGTTCCTCAATCAGTATATAAAATTCAAAGACAAATTCAAAATGAAACTACTAGAAAATATGGATGCCTGTCCAGAGCACAAATACACAGGACTACAAGGTTATTCATTAGCCTGCATTTCAGGACCTATTTGCAAAAGCACCTTCCATCATATCAAAATGATATCAACACATCATTCAATTATAAGGAATCTGGTCCATAAACTCTACTATGCTAAAAGCCTTGCTTTAGCACTAGCCAATTTAAATAACAATCTTCTACATGGTACAGCCAAACAACTACTCGAAGAAATAGAGCATATCCAGAGAAAATATTTTGGAAGTGAAAGCCACTTACAAAATGCAATAGCTTTACAACAAACTAGCAACTACAAATAGCAACCTTCTATTAAACACATACAAAAAAGAAACACTAAAGTTTAAAAGTACCTCAGCTGAAGTACCAAGCCATGTGTGTGTGTGTTTCCACAGGACTTTTTATAAAAGCAGCACAAAAACTGTAGACATAACGTACAAAATAGAAGACAATGAAGATTCCAAATGGTTCCAATTAGCTCTCTACCTTATAGCAAAAACAAATACGAAATTACTGACCCCTTACTCCTTTGCAATTACTGCACTGCAAAACTTGACAACAACCAAACACCTTCACGTACTATCACAAAAAACTTGGATTTATTCCCACTACCAAAACCCCTGCAACAACTAAATTTATATGAGAGCATCATAATTCAAACAGTGCACCCATTTCAAGCAATAATACGCCTTCAACCAAAAACAGCAAAATTAGCTCCCACTGAATTAGTGAAAGGCATTCGTGGCAAAGTAGTTTATTTATCATTAGATCTCAAAGAAATTGTACACACTCTAGGAGTGCAACGGCCAAAAGATCAATCTTTAATTATCTTAGTAAATGGCGTACCTACAAAAGACAAAACAATTTGGCAACAACCTGTGGGCTTACATAAAGTTAGACAAGCCAAGCAATATCTAAAAAACAACAACGAATACTACAAAGAAACTAATATTGAAGAAAACCTGAGAGAAACCATTGAAATAATTCAAGAGTCACCAGAAACTGGTCAATTTCAACTTCTAAATCCTGCTACAGAATCCAATATTTCAGACCGTTATACAATTCATCCTTTACACTCTAAAGACACTATAGATGATGCACTGGAAACATACCAAATGCGACAAGCCAAAGGATTTCCAATCAGCATATGGGAAAAAAGTATAGAAGCACGGCCCTTTCCTCTACTCTTTCCTACTGAAAAAGGAGGAAGGTATGATGATAGACCCACACAGATAACAGCATCAGAATATCGCACTTTACAAATGTATTCTGACGACCCCATATTCATACAAAACGTGAAATACATGTTCCACCTTCTCTTTGAAAGTGAACTAGCAACTCTATGCTACGGAGTTGCACGCACATTAAAATCAGGTACCCATTTTCAAAATATGTCAGCTATGCAATTATTGCAAAAAGTGCAAGAAAAAGATGAGGTTTTCCAGTCCAGTATTACAAATCTTTTAGCAAACATGCGTGGTACAAAAGAATACTGGTTCTGACGTCACAGAGATATATGCTGTATGATAAGAAACCTTGGCCCACCCACTTGGTTTGTTACATTAAGTTGTGCAGAATATGCAAGGGAAGATTTACATGATTTCCTACGTGTAACAAACAAAAACAAAACAAACATAGACATAACCAGGAGAACTCTACACTCTAGATCCTGTAAACATATTGAGATATTTCCATCATCTCTTCATTGCTATGCTACACTTAATTTGTAATAAGACTGTCCCTCCCCTCGGAGATGTTCAACACTTCTTTTGGAGAAAAGAATACCAAGCAGGGGAGCACCACACATCCACATGCTATTATGGATTAAAGATGCTCCTAAATTTGGTCAGGACAGTGATGCCACTGTTTTGCAGTTCATCCAAAAATATGTCACCCGTAAAATCTCTTCACAAACAACACATAGTGACCTTCATGCACACATTTTACAATTTCAAAGACACAAATTTGGGAAATATTGTTGTTGCAAATATTTTTTTAAAAAAGGGAAATACTACACCAAATGCTGCTTTGGTTTCCCTAGACCAGTTTCAGCAACAGGTCAAGAAAACAACTTCATGTCTTCAGTCAGACATAGTGTCAAAGTTAAATCACCTAAGAACACCTATTAGATAAAAAGAACAGAAGAATCAAAATACATCAATGATTACAATGCAATCATTGCCCTCCTATGGAATGCAAACATATATGTGCAGTACATTGCAGACAATTCCACTGCAGTTGCATGATATGTCACAGCCTACTTAACCAAAGCAGAGAAAACAGAACTTCAGGACCTCTGGGATGATATATCATCTGACAAAACACTATCACAGAAATTGTACAGTTTAGGCATAAAAATGCTCTCTCATAGAGAATGTGGCTGCTATGAAGCTGCAGACAGTTTAACGGGTACTGCCTTTTATGGAAAATCTGACAATATAGTATGGCTACGTCTTGGTCCTGCTAAATCTAGAAAAAGAGTTCTCAAAACATATGAGGACATAGAAACAATAGCCAAAAATGATCCCAACAGCCAAGACATTTTGAAAAACAATTTACTAGACACATACTACCCAAACAGGAGTACCACTTTGGAAACCATGTGTCTCTACCACCTAGCCCAAAACTTCACATACAAAAATAATATTAAACCAGATGAAAAGAAAGATAGATACAGAGTTGTAAATTGTGAAGGCAGCTTAGTGAAACTTACCAAACGCAGCTTAATTAATCAAATCAAATTGTCATTAAAAACTCCTCAACATAAAGAACTGTATTACATGTCCCTGCTACAACTTTTTAAACCAAGGAGAAAAGAAGAAGAGTTACTGGATTCATATGACTCCTATGAAGACACTTTCAAAGCAAATGAAAGCACTATAACAGACGTAACCTTTGCATAGTACCAAACAATGTTGCACAATGAACAGCAACACGAAGAAGAACTCCAGGCCCAACTACAAGTAGACACTCCCGACAGTAGTCACCCTTCTGTAACAGGAAGCCAAGAACCACTTGGACAGCCACTAATAGCAAATGAGGCAGAGTTAGCCATGACAGAAGTAGAAAACACCATGTGTCAGTATGAGCAAGCTATAAAAGACTTTGCTGTACTGAAATCACAACTCAACAATGAGCAGCATAGCATTTTCCAAGAAATAACAAAACAAATTGAACATGGTGTGCAACATGAAAATAAAAACTGTACCTGCAAAGACTACAAACCTATACTGCTATATGTGAGTGGTCACGCTGGTTCAGGCAAAACATTCTTAATCAAAATCATCAGCAAGCTCCTCCAAAAATTGACAAACAACAAACTGTCAGCTGTTGTAACTGCCCTCACAGGTTTAGCTGCCTACTGTTGTAGGCAGTGTCACTTTACACCGATTACTACTCCTTCCAGTAAAACACCAAAACAAATCAGACTATTACAAACTTTCCACAGAACCTGCAAAGGAACTATGCAGAGTTTTCAAACCAATGAAAATGCTGCTACTAGATGAGGTGAGCATGGTCTCCGATCTAATGTTGACTTTGATTCACCTGAGATTACAGGAGGTCCT
Organism: Ambystoma mexicanum; assembly: GCF_040938575.1. NCBI lineage: Eukaryota > Metazoa > Chordata > Amphibia > Caudata > Ambystomatidae > Ambystoma > Ambystoma mexicanum. Next base: position 1,524,561,400 of record NC_090929.1, on the reverse strand, counting down.
CAAAACAGACTACGAAGAGCTCTTTGGAGGAAAACACATTATTGTTTTTGGAGATCTTCTTCAATTGACACCAGTGAAAGGTGAACCTATTTTTAAAACCTTAGGGCACAAATTGTGCCATAAAACTCTTGGCAGCATAGGAAATGTCAACCTTTGGCAACATTTCCAATACACAGAATTAACAGAAAACATGCGCCAGTCTGCAGACCTCACATACGCCAACATTTTAAAAAGTATTAGAGTTGGTGTACTATCTCAAGAAGCACAATCAATATTAAAAACAATTAGCGCACAAACATGTCAATTGTATGTCCTTGATGCCAACTCTTGCAAGCTGTTCAAAATGCAATAAAACCTAAAAAGAAATGCAACCAATAATTGAAATTTGCTCCACAGATAAAAAGGACGTATATGGTATGACACTACCCATGTGTCAACAAGCCAGAGCAAGACTAAATACCTTAGAAAACTCTATCTCCAACACAGCTGGTTTGGAGAAAATATTAAAATTATCTTTAAACTGTAGAGTAATGCTTAAACGTAACCTTGACGTGGAGTAAGGATTAGTTAATGGAGAACTTCGTACAGTTGTTGGCTTTCAAACATACCCACGTGACAACAACATTCAATTTATCAATATTCTCTTTGGCAAACTATCAGAAGTTAAAAGGATAGGACGCTAAACAGCCTGCTTCCTTCTTTCTTTTCAAAGACATGTATGTATGCATTGAACAATTTTTACTAACTCTAGAATACACAGTTACCATTTACAAATCACAAGGTCTTACCCTAGATAAAGCATTGATAGATATTGGTAGCACAGTCTTTAAAGAAGGCATGAGCTATGTAGCACTATCACGCTTATGGACACTTGACGGGCTATTTTGAATGAACTTTGATGCAAGTAAAGTAAATGCTGATATTCCTTGCATTTTAGAACAGAATAGACTATGTTCACTCTACACCCCCATCTAAAAACCTATTCTGTTCCGCAAAAAGCAAAACGTTTTAAAAGAAAATGACTTCAAACTGAAACGATAGAGGATCGCACTCCAATTCCTCCAAAGAAAAAAAAAGAAACTAATATTTCATCAAGTACCACAACCAAAGAAGAATCTACTGGTCAAAGTAACTCAACTGCTTCTTCAAAGAAGCAACACACACTCTGAACAAATGACGTCGACACAGAAATGTCAGGTCCATTCAAATTTTCAAATACAACAGGTGTAAATTGCTACGCAATGTAGCAATAAATATTCTATTCCAATTCCCACCAATTATTGACAACATTTACTTAGACAGTACAGACCAATTGTGTTTGCAAATGTTAGTCCTTCATAGAAATTCAACCAACAATCCTGACAACACTTACAGTGTTCATGGAATAAGTCAAGAATTGGACTACTGTGCTGGAATGTTCAAATTCACTATAAACACACAAGAAGATCCATCTGAATTTCTAAATTACTTACTACAAGTACTGGAAAACAAAATCATACCTATAAATGGAATCTTGCAGATTTCATACATGTGGAAACATACATGCACTCTCTGCAGCCATGTGGCACAGGAACAAGTCCCTAATGAACGTTTTGTGTATGTATCCATACCTAACTGTGAATCCATTCCATTTCAGCAACTTGTACAAAATGCAAACCATGGCAGATTATATACTACCTGCAATTCAGATAATCAGTCCACCTTACAAATACAGACACATAGTAAATACGTAATGTTAATGCTTTTGCGTTACAATGCAGATGGTACCAAAAACAACTGTAATCTGACTGGATTCACACATGGTCAAGTATCACTTGGTAAGAAAGCCTTCACAACAATAGGCATTACTGATCTTAGGTGAACCCCTTGCCTACTTGCATCTACTTGCACATGCCATTTTTAGCCTAAATGTGATTACTGTTCTTAGGTGAACCCCTTGCCTACTTGCATCTACTTGCACATGCCATTTTTAGCCTAAATGTGATTACTGTTCTTAGGTGAACCCCTTGCCTACTTGCATCTACTTGCACATGCCATTTTTAGCCTAAATGTGATTACTGTTCTTAGGTGAACCCCTTGCCTACTTGCATCTACTTGCACATGCCATTTTTAGCCTAAATGTGATTACTGTTCTTAGGTGAACCCCTTGCCTACTTGCATCTACTTGCACATGCCACCTTTAGCCCGAATGTGATTACTGTTCTTAGGTGAACCCCTTGCCTACTTGCATCTATTTGCACATGCCTTTCTTAGCCTGAGTTGCGAACTCAGGTAAACCCCCTGTCTATTTACACATGCCAAACCGTACAATGTACCTCAGCAAGAGCCAAACAGCCACCCTACTGTATCTCCTCATACATATATTACACCTTACCATCTTCATTGCCACCATAACCATGTACCCTGCAGAAAATGCACCCTGTCCAACCCTAGAAAGAAACACTAGACTACGAGCCAGACTATCCCGTCTCTACGAGCCCATCTACCACAACAAGAGACCCACCCTGCAACACACCAAAATCCACCCGAGCCACATCACACCCTGCTACAACTCCACCCAACCCAAACTCATCCCTATAACAATCCAGGATACACCCAACACTACCACTATATCCGGAGCTTTGATCAACGCCAGATCGATAATGGCCCACGCCACAGAAATAGCAGACACCTTATCCTCAAACAATCTCGACCTCCTAGCTATCACTGAATCATGGCTGCACGAAGCAGCAGGCCCAGCACTCTCAATAGCCATTCCAGAAAATTACCAAATAATCAGAATGGACAGGCCCAACAACAGAGGAGGCGGCCTAGCCATCATAGCTAAAACAAACCTCGAGCTAAGACCACTGCCTCAAGCACCTCTCAAATCCTGCGAACTCCTAGTAGCCAAACTACCCATCTCCAACTGTCGCACCTTAACCATCCTTCTAATATATAGGCCACCCGGCCCCATTGGCTCATTCGAAGCAGACCTATCCAGCCTCCTAGCCAACAACATAAAAGACACCACCCAAATATTATTGCTAGGCGACTTGAATCTAGGACTAAACGACCCTGACGACAAATCAGCACAAGCTATAGCCAACATGCTAGATGAACACGGCCTAATCCAAAGAGTGCTCACCCCCACCCATAATAAAGGTAGGACCTTGGACTGGATCGCCACTCTAAACTGCGACACCGTCATTACCAAAACCACTCCCCAGCACTGGACAGACCATCACCTCATTGACTTCACCTTATCTCTCAATAAAGAAGTCAACAAAAGAAAAATCATGGCACCACCACTACCCACTAGAGCAAAAAAAAACATAACCCCTGACAACCTCCTACCACTACTACTGCCAACCCTCAATGCTCTCCCCGATAATCTAAAACCAGAACGCCTAGTAGAAAACTATAACAATACCATAAAAAAAGGACTAGACATCATTGCCCCTCTAAAACTGCAAAAAAGCAAACAGCAAGCCCACCTGAACACCTGGTTCACCCCACATCTGAAAGAACTTAGACTGCACAAAAGAAAACTTGAAAGCCAATGGCGCAACTCCCCTACAGAAGAGAACAAATCACAACTCAAACTTTATGCAAACAACTACAAAAAAGAAATTCTACTCACCAAAAAGAAACTATTCAATGAAAGAATCGAAAAATCGAGCTCCAACACCAGAGAACTATTTGCTATACTAAGGGAACTAGAATCCCCTATACCCCCACCAGACAATATAATTAAAGATAAAGTATGGTGCACCAGCGTCCAAAACGCCCTAACTAATAAAATCAAAACTCTCCAAACCAAAATCGCTCTGAAAAAAGACTCTCTCACCACCAATGAAGCATCTCCCAGCAACCACGACAAAACAGCCAACCGTCCAGGCCAGAATCTCTTCAGATTTACCAAAATATCTATCCCAGAAACAGAAAAAGTTATAGCCTCACTTAAACCATCTAACTGCAAAGGCGACAACTGCCCTCCCCAGATAATCAAGGATGCTGCTAGGGATCTAGCCCCCTTTATAACCAAGCTGATCAACGCATCCTTCTCCTCCAACACCATACCAAGTAACCTCAAAGAATCTTGGGTCCTGCCTCTCCTCAAGAAGCAAACCCTAGACCCCGCTATTCCCACCAATTACAGGCCCATCACCACGGTGCCATTCCTGTTAAAGATAATAGATAGAGTAGCATACCTGCAGATTCAGCAATATCTTGAAACTCACAAACTACTAGGCACCCACCAATCAGGCTTCAGACCGAAGCACGGCACCGAAACAGCCTTAATCGATCTTAAAACCCAGATCAATGAGATTAACGACAAAGGGAACACTGCCATGTTACTACTCCTCGATCTGTCGGCAGCATTTGACCTGGTAGATCATGCAGTCCTGTGCGAACACCTGGCCTCAGCAGCCCACTTCTCGAAAGAGGCCATAGCCTGGATCCAATCATTCTTGGACAACCGAACTATGAGGGTCTTCTCCGCCCTAGCCTCAGCAGACCCCATTAAAATAACCTGTGGGGTGCCCCAAGGCTCCTGCGTCTCTCCCACCCTCTACAACATCTTTACCAAGCCCCTATTTGACAAGTTGGACAGACTGGGTGTCTCATATACCAATTATGCAGATGACACCCAGATCCTCATACCCCTTTCAGGCAACTACGCTTCAGATACGGCCTTGGTAAACAAAATATATCTCATCATTCAGGCATGGATGGCCACACACGGTCTATGTCTAAATGATGAGAAAACCGAAATCCTGCTCCTCGGATCCAATACCAATCTCAAAAAACTCAGTTCCAACTATAAGGCCTTCAACATTGATGGCAACACCATCACAGTGGCCAAAACAGTGAAAACACTAGGCTTTCACCTTGATGCAACCATGTCACTAAAAAAACAAGTTAACTCACTAGCATCCTCCACCGCCTACACATGCAAGCTAATTAGGGCAAGTAGAGCCTTCCTCACCCAAGCTAGCTGCATCATCATAGCCAACGCCCTAATACTATCCAGACTGGACTATTGCAACGCCATGTACCTAGGAGCCAACAAATGCATAACCAACAAACTACAGACACTACAAAACAACGCTCTCAGAACAGCCCTCAACCTACCCTCCAAGGAACACATCTCCAACAAAAGGAGAGAACACAAATGGCTTAAAATCCACGACCGCATCTCCCTCAAAACGGCATCACTCACCTACAAATGTTTAAACAACGCAGCCCCCCCCTATCTCGCATCCAGAATAAAGAAAAAAACGTCCACCCGCCCCACCAGATCGATTAATTCCTACTGCCTGCAGGTACCCAATTTCAGACAAAAGAAAACCGGCGGCAGCAGCTTCCCTGTCTTGGCAGCCCAACACTGGAACGCCCTCCCACTCTACATTAGGACAGACCAATCCTACTATAGCTTCAGGCGAAACACCCTCACTTGGCTGCGGGCCAATGATCCTCACGACTAACCCTGCCATCTAATCTGATCATGCCAGTGCTATAACCTGACTACCATGCACAGCCTTAAATATGTAAATATGTAAATGCAACCGAACTGCCCCTATGCACAGCACTAATTATGTAAATTTGTAAGCTTTCGCTCAATTATATGTATATATGCACATCCCACACAATGTAACTGTAAATGTAATGCTCTTTTTCTCATGCCTATCTTATTCTGTAACCAAGTTTTTATGTAATCCTATCTTCCTGACCTCTGTTGCGCCTTGTTACCTCTGGGTTTTGCGCGCTATACTAAATAAATAAACAAACAAACAAGCATAATCTACCACGCAGGAGCCACAACCAATGCAGGTCACTACACTGCATATATAAAAAAGAATTGTGGATGGTTCGAATGTAATTATAGTACCATTACTCTAAAGCAGAGATTACCAGCAAATCTTATAAAAGTTTACTTAATATTCTTAAAACCAACATTTAATACATAATCTGTGTATGAACATTAGCAAAACTTCAACTTTAAAACTGTGCACAATTAGAGTACGCCAACATGTATCTAACTGCCCCAAGATTCTGCAACAAGCAAACAGATAAATAAATACCACTAAAATGTAACAAGAAATACACTTTAAAACACGCCAACAGGTATCTAACTGCCCCCCAAAAAATCTGCATCAACCCAACAGATAGATGAATAGCATAAAAGTAGAAATAAACAATTAGAATACGCCAACAGGTATCTAATTACCCAAAAATCTGCAACAAACCAACAGATAGAAGATTAGCAAGAAACAAGAAATAAACAGTAAAACAATGAAAGAAATATATTGTAACACAACATAGAAGTTTTTTTTTTTAATCCAGCATGGATTTGTTTTCCCACAGACCGAATGATTTAGAAAACAAACCCAGAAACTGATCAAATTGTGCAGTACATTGGTTTGAACTATAGTACTTGTAAAGTACTAAATATGAGGGTCAATAAAATACAGAAATGTCTATCATGCAATGCAATAACTCATTATGAACTACCTACTCTAACAAATGATCTTTTCTTTTACCACAGAGATCGAAAAATTATGTCTGGTCCAATTACCCATGTCATGAAAAAACTGCATACAACCACAAAAAACTCAACCAGTAAGTATAAAATAAATGGACTCACAACCACCGCTGCATAACACACCCATTCAAGCAAACATCTAACCATACACCACAATCCAAAATGTTTACTTCCATGGGTATATTATGACACAGTCATTGTTACAAACTCTAAAATCTAAACTGCATAACCTAGCTAAAATTTCACATACAAACTCGACAAATGAAACAGTACACAAACTTTTGGGTTGTGGATATTTGATGGGTGTTTGATTCTATGGGTGTGTTATGCTGCAGTGGTTGTGGCCAGGGCCTAGAGACCTGGGAGCATTCGGCCATGCTCCCAAGTCTCTAGGCCCTGGCCACAACCACCACAGCATAACACACCTATGCTACCAAACATTTTGACTGTGGTATGTGGGCTGCTTATAGGGGATATTAATTACAATCAATGCTCTACTAACAACCCAAAAGCAACATCATACTAAAGTAAAATAGCTAGTAGTGCATTTATTATGTCCATGGACAGCCGCGAAGACCGCAGACATGGCCAACACATCAGGGGCACCTGCCACCTAAACAAATACAGTATTTCACCCATCTCTTACTCCCCAACCTGCCCCAAGCACTCCTGCACACTAACACACTCCCCAAAATTGCATTTTGCCTCTGTTTGCCGCAGCGCTGTCCGCATATCCAAGATGGCGGGCGCATTGAAAAATTGTGACGCACCTCCGCCTCACTCCAGCCAATCGCTTTGAGTGTCCACGGATATGACGCAAGTCTATTAGCCAATCGGTGTCCTGTCCGCGGCGCAAACAGGGAAGTGTGTCCGCAACAGCGGACATAGATATCACTATTTTTTTTGCCTTACGTTTTGGTCATTTAACTACTGGGCAGATTTACACCAATTTAACAAAAGCACACTTTCCGGACTAAGCTGCCGCTCCTACCGCAAATTTAGTGGAAATCCGTCCAGCGGTTTGAGCTGTAGGAGTGAACAAAGTTTTTTCCCCATTATGTCTATGGGAAAAAAATACATTTTGGGACCCCCCATAACTTTGCCCCCCCTGGACCAAACCTCACCAAACTTTGCTAAAAGATTCAGTGTGGGCCATATACTTTATATGCAAAGTCTGGTGTGGATTCGTCCAGGGGCAGCAAATTTATAAGCCGCCCAAACAGTGTTCTTCCTATGGGATTAGCAATTTAACCATAAATACATGGCCGCTACCGCAGGCCATGTAATATATTTTTTCCTTCCTGTCTGAGTTTACTTGTGTTTTCAGAAGGAATAGCAGCTGCCAGCATGCTTCCCCGACACAGTTTTTGGCAGTACCAGGTGCACCACCAATTCATTGGGACAGGTGGAAGCACATGTTTGATACATATTTGATATGATATGATATGATATGGCATTTGTAACGCGCCTATACACAAGTGTTTCAAGAAGCAACGAGGCAGGGAGGGGGGAACAAGGGGAAGACAGACAACGATCCTACTAGGCCAGGTGTCATTCAGACCGCGCAAGTGCAGGGGTTGGGGGAAGGGAAAAGTGCAAGGGGAAGGGGAGGGGGGAAGTGCAGTACAAGTAAGTAGAATAAAGTAAATAAATAGGGCCAGCTTGTGGCAAGTGCAAGGTAAGTGCTGACAAGTGCTGGGAAAGGGGGGGCTGTAGGGATACAGAGACAGTCCCTCAGTTGGAGATGGATGAGCGAAGGGCTCGGGAAGGAATATATTTAGGAAGAGAGAGTTGAAGGTATTTAGGCCCCAGGCCCCAGAAGGCCTTGTGGACAATGCAGAGGGTTTTGAACTTAATCCTCGCAGCCACTGGGAGCCAGTGTAGAGATTTCAGTCCTGGTGAGATACGGTCCCTGGGCTTGAGGCCAAGGACAAGTCTCGCAGTTCTGTTCTGGATGAGTTGCAGGGGCGGAGAGTGGAGGCAGGCAGATTAAGATAGAGGCTGTTACAGTAGTCCAGCTTCGAGAGAACCAGGGCTCGGGAGACAGTGAGCTTCTGGGGGAAGGAGAGGAAGGGAAGAATACCTCTGAGGAGGTGCAGCTGGTAGTGTGACTTCTTAGAGACGTCAGATATATGAGGAGAGAAGGAGAGTGTGGAGTCGAAGATGACCCCGAGGTTTTTTGCCTTGCAGATAGGAGCAGGAGGAGGGCCAAGCGAGGCTGGCCAGAGAGCTACAGGGAAGGAGGGAGTGGGTGTGCCGATGAGTAGAATCTCAGTCTTACTAGCATTAAGGCAGAGGTCATTGGCGGCACACCATTCCTGCATGGCAGACAGACAGTCAGAGATGAGGGAAGGAGAGGAGGAGGCCGAGGGTAGCCTGAAAATGAGCTGGGTGTCATCCGCATAGCACTGAAAGTAGGGGCAGAGAGCGGCGATGCGGTGGGCAAGGAGTGCCAGATACTGGTTGAACAGCCAGGGAGAGAGATTAGATCCCTGGGGAACACCACAGGTGGAGAAAAAGATGTCAGAGAGGAAGGACCCAAGTTGGACCTGGGAGGGTCGATTGGAAAGGAAAGAGGCCAGCCACGCCAGAGCCTGACCAGTGATACCCAGGTTATCACGGAGACGGTTGAGCAGGATGGCATGGTTGACAGTGTCAAAGGCAGAAGAGAGATCGAGCAAAATGAGAACACACGGAGTGTTGGAGTCGAGGTTCAAGAGCAGGTCCTCACGGATGTTCAGGAGAGCAGTTTCCGTGCTTCTGAACACTCTGAAGCCAGATTGATGGTCATGGAGACTACCAACAGTTTCAGCATGGAGGTTAAGCTGGGAGATGGCCAGTTTCTCCAGGAGCTTGCCCAGGAAGGGAGTGATGGAGATTGGGCGATAGTTAGCCGGGCAGGAGGGGTCGGAAGAGGGTTTCTTAAGAAGAGGGTGCACAAGGGAGTGCTTGAGGGGGGATGGGAAGACTCCAGAGGCGAAGGAGTGGTTGCAAAAGCCAGGGCAGGAGCCAGGGAGACGATGTGGTCCTTGATAGTTTTGGAGGAACAGGGGTGAACCTGTTTAGACGAGACTTTCATAGATCGGACTTGTCTGGAAACCTCGTCAGCAGAAAAAAGTGGAAAGGCAGAGAAGGGGGGAGGAGGGGTGGCTGCACAAGGGCCAGAGGAAGAGCCCGGAAGAGAGGGAGGGAGGTGATAGGAGGAGAGTGAGGACAGGATGTCCTGAGTTTTTGAGATGAAGTGAGAGGCCAGTGCAGTGCAGAGGGCCTGGGAGGGGACAGGAGAGGTAGAGACTGCAGCAGGGTTGGCAAGCTCCTTGCAGATTTTAAAGAGTTCAGCCGAGTTGTTGGATGCCACAGAGATGTGGGCTTGGATAAGGGCTCTCTTTTTGGTGAGAACGGAGAGACGGTATTGCCTTTGGAGCAGGCGGCAGGCCAGTTTATCAGAGGATGAACATGAAGCACGCCATTTCCTCTCAGCCACCCTGCACTTGCGTTTTAGGGTGACGAGATCCGAGTCATACCAGGAGTTACATTTGGCTTTGGCCTTCAGGCGGATTCTCATGACAGGGGCAAGGATATCAAGAGTATCAGATATAGCAGAGTGGAGCATGGAGAGGGCTGTGTCAGGGTGGGAGTCAGCCGAAGGGGGAGGGGGGGCGAGAAGGTGGCAGCGAAAGCCTCAACTGACACTCGCTTCATGGGTCGGATGACCGAGAAGGTGGGTGGCAATGATGAGGGTGGCTTTGCCTGTGGGGTAGGGAGGGTGAGGTGGGAGGTTAGGAGAAAGTGATCACTCCAGGAGAGAGGAGTGGAGAGAGGGACAGAGAGGGGAAGGACAGAAGAGATCAGAGTATCAAGAGTGTGCCCTGCAGAATGAGTAGGCCAAGACGGGAGAATAGAGAGTGAGAGAGAGTCGCAGAGGTCACGAAAGAGTCCAGTGGGGGGACAGGAGGCATCAAGGTGGATGTTGAAGTCACCAAGAAAGAGGAGTTGAGTGGTTGAGGACAGGAGTGAGGAGGAGAGGTCAGCCCACTCAGAGAGGAAGGAGGAAATTTGACCAGGTGGCCAGGGGACCAGGATAGATAGTAGCCACGGTAAGGGAATGGCTAGGAGAGAGAGAGAGTCGGCAGACCCGACATTCAAAAGAGGAGTAGGTCAGCGTCGGAGTGACAGTGGCAGGAATCCACTCAGGGAAGATAAGGGCAACACCCCCTCCCAGCACGGTTGGGCCTGGGCACGGAGAAGATCTTGTAACCGTCAGGTAGGAGTGTGTCAAAGCTGTTGACAGAGCTGGCTGTGAACCATGTCTCAGTGAGACCGAGGACGTCAAGGTCCAGTTCCTCAAGAAGGCGACAGATATCAGAGGAATGCTTGATGGCAGAGCAAGAGTTAAGAGTGGCAATGTGGAGAAGGTTGCCAGCCTTGAAGGACTTCCGGGGAGGGGTACAGATCAGAGGTACGCCCTGCGGAGGTGTAGAAGAAGGAGGTGAAGAAGGAGCACAAGAGGGGGCAGGGAGGAAGGGTAGAGGTAAGATAGCAGAGGACAGAGAAGGGGGGACAGCGGGAGAGGAAAGGAAGTTGATGAGGCGAGGGAAGCATCTATCAAAGAGGTGAAGGTTGGCCTGAGGACCTTGAACCAAGACGGTCCCATTAGCGTAGACATTAATGATGGCCTTAGAGGAGTGGAAGGGGGCCAAGAGGACATCCCAACGGGTGCCACCATTAATGGGAGCAGAGGAAAAAGGAGAGAGCACAGAGACCATATGAAGGGTCCATAGGTTAGGTGAAGGCACGAAAAAGAGGATGTCAGTGAGAGTTTCCTTAGAGTAGGCACTAGTGTAGGTGTCAGCGATAGGGAGGCCTGGGTTGGAGACCAGGATGTCTTTTTTAAACTTTTTCCTACCAGATTTAGTGAGGAGAGCAGGATAGTCAATGGAGAAGCAGTTAGAGAAGATAGGCGAGATAGAGAGCACCATGGAGTAGGAGGGATTGGGGGGGAAGACAGATGATGCGAGAGCCCGCAGACAGGAATAGAGCGGCAAGCACAGGTTTACCACATTTCAGAACAACAACAGTAATGCGTATTAGGTACACAGAGGAGAGCCCACCTAAGTTTGAGAATCCTGCGAGGGGAGAAAAACCCTAGTTTACCACATTTCAGAACAACAACAGTAATGCGTATTAGGTACACAGTGGAGAGCCCACCTAAGTTTCAGAATCCTGCGAGGGGAGAAAAACCCTAGTTTACCACATTTCAGAACAACAACAGTAATGCGTATTAGGTACACAGCGTATTTGGTAGCAATAGGGGGTGACAAATGTATGCCGTCTAGGAAGCAAGCCTGCTGAGGTAGGACAAGGGGAGTTGGATGATTTTACTGCAGCAGTAAAAAAACTGCAGCATCATTTTGAGCCCCGAAGAGGGCATCACCCCATAACACCATTGGCTTTTCAAGAGAGTTCAAGACGCTCAAGAACCAGTGGAGAACTATGTTGCAGCTTTAAGGATATTAAGCCGCATTTGTGATTTTGTGCAATTGACCAACTCCCTAATAAGGGATCAACTAGTTTGTTACACTAACAGCTCCAGAGCACTAGAAAAAATGTTAGCCAAGATTTGACATTGTGGAAGCAGCGCCAGTAACAAGAAGCATGGAACAGACAGCACATTAAATGCGAAACATGAAAGTTGACATAGTTGCTCAAGATGTTTGAGCATTACGATTGAGGAAGAACATTGAAGGGGGCAAAGATTTGAAATGTTTCAAGTGTGGAAGCAATAGACATTTGTTCTTCCCGGCCAAGAACATCAGTTGTCTCATATGCAAGAAAAAGCAGCATTTTGAATGTGTGTGTAAAGAGGGATCCGTCAACTTCTTGGAGCCGGCACATACAATGGAACAGGTAACACAACCAGAACAGGAATGTTGCAGCATTAGAATCGGCTCAACATGTGTTTGAGATAACAGCAATTACAGATGCAAGGAAGGGCCCATTGATGAGTTTGTGCTAAATAGTAAACTCATTTCCATGAAGGACGACAATGGCTCTCCTTGAACAATCATTTTCGCAAATACCTATACTGATGCCCTGGTGGGAAGGTAGGAAGATCTTTTTGTGCATGACTGTTAGGGAGAATTCTCTGTTCAGGCTGAATTTCCTAACCTAGTGAGTCCCCCAGCAGCTTTGCTGGATTTCTGGAGTTTGTTTTTTTCCATCCTGCCAAGAGTGTGACCCTTTTCTCTCACTCTTGGACATGTATGTGTGTAATTCCTTTGATATGTCAATGTGTTCGATGGGCTATGGGGTCTTTTACTCCATAGGGTCTCGTATGTTTTTCTATGTGCCTCACACTGCACCCTACGTGTCGTGACACGGGGGCGCCCTAGCAGGTCCCCCCACCATAGACTCCATACCCGGGGACTGACTACTGTCTCCCCGGGCATGTAAAGTCACCATTGGCTTTACTAGACCTAAATTTGCTAACAGAACTAGTACCAACCATCTTATTGTGGACGTGCTAGTAGGGGTAATTCGATTACTCCTGGATCTGTTACTCGAGGGGGCACTGTCCCGTCCCCCCTCGTCGAGTTTTGGCTGGTGGCAGTGGAAACTACTTGTTATGTTCGACCCCGAGCATAACCCTATGGGATTCGTCCCATTGTTGAAGATTGATACTTTTTTCGTTAATCTCCAACGTACCACCGATCTACTTATCTTAAATAGGTTTATCGAGTGGTATTTTCTGCCAGAACTCGGTTTGTAAAATGGCGTCTGTGTTCGTCTCTGTGACTCCTAAACCAAAGGTTGAGCCCTTTGTTCCACTTTTGGCGGGCCTCTGGACAGAGATCCTCCAAAGTGGTGCCATTCTGTCTGGGTTACCTCAGGGGTGTGGGAGGGGGTTTAGACACCCTGGACCGAGTTGCCTTGCCAACTCAGGTCGCACTCTGGAGTGATTGGCCCAGGTGGTGAGCCTTCCCGCTCACCACCTAGCATGTGTTGATTGACAGCTAGGCTGAATGAATGGGGGGCGTCTGCTTAAAAGCAGGGCTTTTGGGACTGGATCTTCAGAAGTCGCCACAGGACCTAAAGAATCTGACGAGGGTAACGCTGAGCCGACCTGCACGACGACACCTCCGGTGGAGCCCTGCGGAATCGTCTCACAATCTCCCGACGACAGAGGAGATCTCCCTGCCGGAGAGTCTCTTCCCCTGGCTGGTGGGAACAACCAGTCTTCTTCTTTGTGCTTTTTATTCGCCCAGGAGGCAGTGGTCGAATTGCCCGTGCAGAGCACCCGGCAACCGGATAGCCACTACTCCTGTACCGCGACCGAAAGGTGGTGCCTTGTGACGGAGCACTCCGCGGCTGGTTTCTTCCCTGGTGGTGCACCGGACATCTTCTCTTCGACAACGAGAGCATCTCTTCTCTTGGCCAAGACCCATCGTGCATCCACCACCAGGAACAACTGCCCCCGCCGGAGCTGCCCTCCACAACAAGGTACCGTAACCGCCTGGCTTCCCTTTTCGATTGGTTCGTGCGAGGTATCTGATCCCTCTCCGTTCCGTTGGGTTGCCTCCAAGCTTTATTCACTCTTTGTTCTGAACTGGTTCAACCTGTCGCTAAACAATTTGCTAACCAAGACTTGAGTGCATCGTCAGTAGAGACTTTCTGGGACATCGTGCCTTGCCTCTCACCGAGTGGGCCTGGCCACTGAACTTTGTGAGCTATTGTGATTATTGCCTTCCTGCCTTGCATTTTTACCCGCTTCAGTACGAACCGTGTTGACTTCATTACCTGCCTATCTCTTCTCTCCCTTCCTCACTAAATATTCGAGTGTCATCTAGGTTGAGGTATACACCTCTGTCTGAAAATAAGTGGTGCCATTAGAACCTAGAGTTGTCGATATTGTGTTTCGGGGGATTGAGCTTTATTCCATTCCGCAGAGTAATTATGTTTTGATTTGTTTGCCGTGATTTGCTTTAGTATTTTTCATAGACGTTCTGTTATAAATAAATAAGTTACTATCTTTATAATAAGCCTTGTTGCGTGCTTACTTGTTTTGCTGCGAAGAATTGCCCTATCTTGTACACTCCCTATACTGACCAACTTTTCTTGAGAGAAGTCTGACTGCTCAGCCACAGCTACCAATTGAATCTGTGTGGTGCAGACTGCTACCAAGTGGGTTCATCGCAACACCTGTAGTCCTAAATCTTTTGCAGTGGTCCCAGAGGGAACTGCACAGGTTTCCGCCTAACACTGGTGGCAGCGGTGGGATTAGTATCGAGTATACAGTTTAGAGTGCTTTTCGACGTTGTAGGACAACTAACCACAAAACTTTACAAAAGCAACTTTCAAAAAAAAAAAACATGTCTACGATGGAAATTTACAGTCAAGAGTCTTTGTCAGATAAAAATACTGAGAGTCTGCGAGCTCTCTGTAGACAGGAGAATCTTTCTGTAAAAGGCAAGAAGTTAGAACTGATAGAGAGATTGCTGGCGAACCAAAGTCTGGGTACTGGTTCAGAGGAACCAAACTCTCCAGCAACTGTAGATAACAGTGATGGTGTTGATCTGAATCGTAATTCTGATGATAGCGATGAAGAGGCTGACGAGGACGGCGAGGCTAACGAAACTGTCTCCCCCGCTCCTCTACCTGCCTTACCAACTGTGCCTACGGGGCCCATACCAGGTCCCACAAGTAACCCTGCTTATTTTGAACTTGAAAAAATGAAGCTCGAATTAGAATATAAACGGTTCTTGGCTCAATCTGAACGAAACCAAGAGCTCGAGTTCAGACGAATAAATGCCCAGGCTGAGCAGAAACAAGCTGAGTTAAGACTCAGAGAAATAGAGCTTAATCATGAGTTAGAAATGAAAAAGTTGTCTATGGAAAATGCTTCTCTCTCCTCTGGTTCCTCTAGGAGCTCCAGTCCCAAAAGACCCCGGATGCCGAAGGAATTAGTGGGTATGTACGAACCGAGATTGGATGTGTTGGATTGGTTGAAACTGTTTGAATACAATCATGGGCTCCAGGACATCACCGGGAACGCATTGCTTCCCTGGTTGTTCTCTAGGCTTCCTCCTGTTGCGACTGATGTGGTAATGGAGTTGGGGGAGGTGGATAAGACGGATTACGAAAGTGTGAAACTAGCTTTGATAGCTAGATTCGGGAAGACCCCTTCCCAGTATCTTAAGAGGTTTAGAACCCTCAAAAAGCATGATGGTACCCCTTGGGCTACCTGGGTGAGTGAAGGGTTAAACAACTTAGAGGGATGGATTAAGGGTTACAAAGTTGACACTTATGAGGGTATGCGAAATCTTTTTATGTTGGAGTCGATTTATGATGCCTGTTCTCCTGAGCTCAGACAGCACTTGGCTGATTCGAAGGAATTAGATTCCAGGGCTCTAGCTAAGGCTGCTGACTTGTGGGTTGCCAACAGGGCTACTCACAAGGATTCTGGGGCAACTCAGAAAAAGGACGAGGGAAAACAGCCTAAAAAAGACTTAAAGGAGAATTCGAATAACTCACATTCCAAAGAGGGCCCCAAACAAAACCAGAAGGGTAAGCCACCGGGAAAACCACAGCAGAATAGTGGATCTTCTGGTGCCAAACCAGAAGGAGGTCAGAACAAGCCACCATTCCAGAAAGCATTCGGAAAATGCTTTGTTTGCGGCTCGACTGATCATGTGAAAGGAGATCCCAGATGTAAGGGTAAACCTTCAGGGGTCCAGCTTGTCTCCTTAGCCTTCGCTCCAGAGGAGGAAGTCCAAATGGCAAGTGGAAACTTTCTACTGCTAGCTGACGAACCCATTGGAGTCTCAGCCAGCGTTTCTTTAGTATCTCTGGGGTTGTGGGAACAACAGAATTTAGATGTCTATAATTCCATCCCCGATAATACTAAAGAGTATTATAAGGACAGTGTCCAGGTGAATGGCCAGGAGACGCCTGCCATTAGGGACACTGGGGCCAGCATAACTGTGGTGGATAAATCGTTTTTTCAGGCTGAGGATGTTGCTAAGGCACCCAAACGCCTCACCAAGCTAGCTGGAGGGCCTGTGCAGATGCTTCCCCAATTACCAGTTCTCATCCAGTGTAACGACATGACTGTAAAGATACCTGTCAGCATACAGAGTGAGGTACCAGGACGCGTACTGTTGGGTAACGATTTGAAAACTCTCGGAGTTGTATCGCATACTCCCAGACCTCCTAGTAAACGGTTACAGGAGCTAACCAGACCTGCAAGAGAGAGGACCATGCGCGGTACTCTCGGGGAGATGATGAAGAAAGAAATCACTCCTGCTCCATTGGAAATGGCGGCCGCTGTCTCTAGGAACACAGAAGCAAAAGGGAAACCTAAAACTCCTAAACCGAAACCAACAGCCCACATTCCAATGCAGCCGACACGGACTTCCCCGCGGTTGTCCAACGTCACACCCGTAACTCCACCTCCAGCTGAGGCTGAGAGGGAGGTACAACCCTGTATGGTAGAATTAGACTCTGAAGAAGAGCTAATGGAAGGCCAGGAACTCATTGGAGATCTGGATCCTGTTGACCATCCTGAGCTGCAGTCGTTACTGGCAGAAGGTGGACCCAGCAGGGCAGACTTCAGTAAGGGACAGAGAGAAAGTCCAACTCTGGAAGGTCTTCGCCATCAGGCAGAAGCTCAGGCTGAAGGGCAAGAGCCTGGGAAACATAGGTTGCACTGGGAAGATGGCCTCTTCTATAGTGAACCGACCGAGTCTGCACCTGGAGACTACAAACGCCTTGTAGTACCCCAAGAGAACAGACCACAGTTCTTGCAGTTAGCCCACGAGATTCCTTTGGCTGGTCACTTGAGTTTCAAGAAGACTAAGGAAAGGCTCTCGCTCTACTTCTATTGGCCAAAGATGGGGGCCGAAGTAGAAAAACACTGCAGAAGCTGCCATACCTGCCAGATCTCTGGTAAGGTTGGGTCCAAGAATGTGGCACCGTTAGTGCCTCTCCCCGTTGTGGGAGTCCCATTTGAGAGAGTAGGGATTGATATCGTTGGTCCCCTTGATCCTCCAACCTCCTCAGGCAACAGGTTTATACTTGTTGTAGTAGACCATGCTACTAGGTATCCTGAGGCAATTCCTATGAGGACTGTTACAGCTCCGGCTGTGGCTAAGGCCCTCCTTGGTATTTTTACTAGGGTCGGATTTCCTAAGGAAGTAATCTCTGACAGGGGGTCAAACTTTATGTCCCACTACATGAAAGCCATGTGGAAAACCTGCGGGGTAACTTACAAGTTCTCAACGGTTTACCACCCACAAACCAATGGGTTGGTAGAACGGTTCAACCGAACCATGAAGAGCATGATAGGTGCTCTAGAAGAACCCCTTAAGCGTAAGTGGGACCTTCTACTGCCATGCCTTCTTTTTGCTTATAGAGAAGTCCCTCAGGAGGGAGTAGGTTACTCTCCCTTCGAACTGCTCTATGGTCATCCCGTCAGAGGTCCATTGGCCCTGATTAAGGAGGGGTTGGAGAGTGCTCCTTCCCCCAAGCCAGTCAGAGTGACTGACTACGTGATAGGTCTCCGGAGGAGAATGTCGCACCTGATGACAGAAGCAAGCGATAACTTGAAAGCTGGACAAGCATTGGTCAAGCACTGGCACGATCAAAAGGCTAACATGGTTGAGTTCGCTCAAGACCAGCTCGTTCTTGTTATGATCCCCACAAGGCAGAGGGCCTTGCAAGATAAATGGATGGGACCCTACCGAGTAGAGGGTAAGCTCGGTGAGGTTAACTATCTGGTGGACTTGGGCAACCCCAAGGAGGCTCCGACAGTCTTTCACACCAACCGACTTAAAGCGTATGTCTCACAACCTGATGTAGGAGCGTTGCTTCTAGCATCATCCGATGAAGAAGAAGAGAGTGAAGCTCTTCCGGATCTCCTCAGAGGCTTACCTTTAGATGAAAAAATGGAAGGAGTAAATCTCTCCTCCAATCTGACACCCGAGCAACAGGAAGAGTGCAAGTCTATGTTGAATCAGTTTGCCTCTCTGTTCTCGCTCTCACCAGGCTTGACCCCTTGGGGCCAGCACGAGATACTCACTGGTGACTGTCTGCCTGTCAAAAGCAGAGGATATCGCATGTCAGAAAACGTAAGAACCCACATCAAAGGTGAGGTCAGCAAGATGCTTGATCTCGGGGTAATAGAGCCCTCTACTAGTCCATGGTCTAGCCCAGTTGTGTTAGTACCAAAGGCCGGATCTAAAGAACTTAGATTATGCGTGGATTATAGAGCTCTTAACGCAGTCACCATGACTGATGCCCACCCTTTGCCAAGAACAGATGAGTTGGTGGATAAACTTGGCGCCGCCAAGTTCCTCAGCACATTTGACTTGACGTCAGGCTATTGGCAAATAGCCCTGACCGACCATGCCAAGGAGAAAACTGCATTTTCTACCCCCGTTGGTTTATACCAGTTTACGGTAATGCCTTTCGGACTAAAAAATGCACCTGCTACGTTTCAACGGATGGTAAACCAGGTTCTAACCGGGATGGAGGACTTCTGCATGGCATACTTGGATGACATAGCAGTGTTCAGCAATTCCTGGGAAGAACATGTAACCCACCTGAGAGATGTTTTGCAGGCTCTTGGACGAGCCAATCTGACCATAAAGGCGAGTAAATGCCAAATTGGACAGAGTAAGGTAGTCTACCTTGGGCATGAGGTAGGCGGTGGAGAAATAAGGCCTTTGCTCAGTAAGATTGAAGCCGTGCAAAATTGGACAACACCGACTACTCAGACTCAGGTGAGAGCCTTCCTAGGCCTCACCGGGTATTACAGGAATTTCATAGAGAACTATGGGACCATAGCTTCTCCACTGAATGTCATCTCCTCGCCCAAATTCCCTAAAAAGGTTAAATGGAACGAGGGGTGCAATCAGGCTTTTGAAAACCTGAAAAAGGCTCTTTGCCAAGCCCCAGTACTCAGAGCTCCTGATTACCGCCAACACTTCATTGTGCAGACAGACGCTTCCAATGTAGGGATAGGTGCCGTACTCAGTCAACTGGATGTGAAAGGTAGGGAGCACCCCGTTTGCTACATCAGCCGCAAGCTGAAGGATCCTGAAACAAGGTGGGCAACAATCGAAAGAGAGTGCTTTGCTATCGTGTGGGCTCTGAAGAAGTTTAGACCGTACTTGTATGGTTCTACTTTTGTTATTCAGACTGACCACCAACCCTTGAGATGGTTAATGCAAATGAAAGGGGAAAACCCGAAACTACTGAGATGGTCGATCTGCCTGCAAGGGTTTGATTTCACCATTGAACACAGGTCAGGGTGTCACCACCAAAATGCTGATGGTCTCTCTAGGATGTATGTCATCGACTAGAGGTATGAGATTCATCCAGGAGTGGATTAAATCCTCCTGTCCCTTAGTCTGGGGGGGGCGAGTGTTAGGGAGAATTCTCTGTTCAGGCTGAATTTCCTAACCTAGTGAGTCCCCCAGCAGCTTTGCTGGATTTCTGGAGTTTGTTTTTTTCCATCCTGCCAAGAGTGTGACCCTTTTCTCTCACTCTTGGACATGTATGTGTGTAATTCCTTTGATATGTCAATGTGTTCGATGGGCTATGGGGTCTTTTACTCCATAGGGTCTCGTATGTTTTTCTATGTGTCTCACACTGCACCCTACGTGTCGTGACACGGGGCGCCCTAGCAGGTCCCCCCACCATAGACTCCATACCCGGGGACTGAATACTGTCTCCCCGGGCATGTAAAGTCACCATTGGCTTTACTAGACCTAAATTTGCTAACAGAACTAGTACCAACCATCTTATTGTGGACGTGCTAGTAGGGGTAATTCGATTACTCCTGGATCTGTTACTCGAGGGGGCACTGTCCCGTCCCCCCTCGTCGAGTTTTGGCTGGTGGCAGTGGAAACTACTTGTTATGTTCGACCCCGAGCATAACCCTATGGGATTCGTCCCATTGTTGAAGATTGATACTTTTTTCGTTAATCTCCAACGTACCACCGATCTACTTATCTTAAATAGGTTTATCGAGTGGTATTTTCTGCCAGAACTTGGTTTGTAAAATGGCGTCTGTGTTCGTCTCTGTGACTCCTAAACCAAAGGTTGAGCCCTTTGTTCCACTTTTGGCGGGCCTCTGGACAGAGATCCTCCAAAGTGGTGCCATTCTGTCTGGGTTACCTCAGGGGTGTGGGAGGGGGTTTAGACACCCTGGACCGAGTTGCCTTGCCAACTCAGGTCGCACTCTGGAGTGATTGGCCCAGGTGGTGAGCCTTCCCGCTCACCACCTAGCATGTGTTGATTGACAGCTAGGCTGAATGAATGGGGGAGGTCTGCATAAAAGCAGGGCTTTTGGGACTGGATCTTCAGAAGTCGCCACTTGACCTAAAGAATCCGACGAGGGTAACGCTGAGCCGACCTGCACGACGACACCTCCGGTGGAGCCCTGCGGAATCGTCTCACAATCTCCCGACGACAGAGGAGATCTCCCTGCCGGAGAGTCTCTTCCCCTGGCTGGTGGGAACAACCAGTCTTCTTCTTTGTGCTTTTTATTCGCCCAGGACGCAGTGGTCGAATTGCCCGTGCAGAGCACCCGGCAACCGGATAGCCACTGCTCCTGTACCGCGACCGAAAGGTGGTGCCTTGTGACGGAGCACTCCGCGGCTGGTTTCTTCCCTGGTGGTGCACCGGACATCTTCTCTTCGACGACGAGAGCATCTCTTCTCTTGGCCAAGACCCATCGTGCATCCACCACCAGGAACAACTGCCCCCGCCGGAGCTGCCCTCCACAACAAGGTACCGTAACCGCCTGGCTTCCCTTTTCGATCGGTTCGTGCGAGGTATCTGATCCCTCTCCGTTCCGTTGGGTTGCCTCCAAGCTTTATTCACTCTTTGTTCTGAACTGGTTCAACCTGTCGCTAAACAATTTGCTAACCAAGACTTGAGTGCATCGTCAGTAGAGACTTTCTGGGACATCGTGCCTTGCCTCTCACCGAGTGGGCCTGGCCGCTGAACTTTGTGAGCTATTGTGATTATTGCCTTCCTGCCTTGCATTTTTACCCGCTTCAGTACGAACCGTGTTGACTTCATTACCTGCCTATCTCTTCTCTCCCTTCCTCACTAAATATTCGAGTGTCATCTAGGTTGAGGTATACACCTCTGTCTGAAAATAAGTGGTGCCATTAGAACCTAGAGTTGTCGATATTGTGTTTCGGGGGATTGAGCTTTATTCCATTCCGCAGAGTAATTATGTTTTGATTTGTTTGCCGTGATTTGCTTTAGTATTTTTCATAGACGTTCTGTTATAAATACATAACTTACTATCTTTATACTAAGCCTTGTTGCGTGCTTACTTGTTTTGCTGCGAAGAATTGCCCTATCTTGTACACTCCCTATACTGACCAACTTTTCTTGAGAGAAGTCTGACTGCTCAGCCACAGCTACCAATTGAATCTGTGTGGTGCAGACTGCTACCAAGTGGGTTCATCGCAACACCTGTAGTCCTAAATCTTTTGCAGTGGTCCCAGAGGGAACTGTACAGGTTTCCGCCTAACAATGACATTCAACCGTATGCATATGGTGAACTAGAGATCAATTTGTTAGGCAGATTCACAGCTTTTGTGGAACATAAGGGCAGGAAATGCACAGCTGAGGGTTATGTGGCCTATAAGGGATCGTCCATACTGGGTTGGAACAAGCAGGCTTATTTGGGAACATGAATTCAGGTGGGTGCTAAAGAACCTGTGTCAGTGGAAGAAGTAGAAGATAGATGGCTGAGAGATTTTCCTTAAGTGTACACAGATAATTTGGGTAGGTTGAACGATTTTGAACATTGCATCAAAGTTAAAGGCAATGCTGTGACAGT
Organism: Ambystoma mexicanum; assembly: GCF_040938575.1. Taxonomy (NCBI): domain Eukaryota; kingdom Metazoa; phylum Chordata; class Amphibia; order Caudata; family Ambystomatidae; genus Ambystoma; species Ambystoma mexicanum. Next base: position 1,524,539,009 of record NC_090929.1, on the reverse strand, counting down.
TGTTCATGAGGTAAGGTCAATTCCTCATCACCTTAAGGTGAGGCTGAAAAAAAAAAAAGGATTTTTTTGCTCCAGAGAGGTATCATAGAAAGGACTGAAAGTTCAGACTGGTTGTCCCCTGAGTTTTAAGTGACCAAGAGCAAAGGGAATTCGAGAGTCTATTTAGATTTAAGAGACCTCAAGAGGAACATTTGGATTGATTGTCACCCTTTAACGGTCATCCCTGGCCACATTGGGTGAAGAGAAGATTTTCACCATCAGCAATGTATCCACTGCTTACCATCAGGTGCCATTAGTACAGGTTTGTCAGCATATTACAGCATTTATCACTATGGGAGGGGCATTTAAGTATTGCCAAATGCCTTTTGGTTTAGCTTCAGCAGCCACTGTATTTCAGCAGTTAATGGAAAAGGTTCTGGAGGGAGTATCGAAAACTGTAGTATTCCATGATGATGTGTTGATTCATGCATGGACCTGTGAGGATCATGATAATGTGTTGAGACAGGTGCTGTTGAGGCTCAAGTATAGTGGTTTGATAGTTCAACAGAACAAGTGTAGAATCAGTGCAGAGAATGTGGAGTATATGGCACATGTATGTCAGTTAATGGTATCCGTCCAAAGGTGAGTTTGGTGAGGGCGATAAGTGAGGCCCCAGAAACTTTGGATGAATCCCAACTTAGGTGTTTCTGGGCCTTGCAGAGTATTATCATAAATTTGTCTGAAATGTTTCTGTAATTTCGACTCCACTAAGATCCTTGTTGAAAAAGGGATCAAAGTTTATTTGGACTGAGGAGTGTGACTGTGCATTTAAGATGAATAGGAGTGACAGTTGCAACTCCTTCTTTGGGGATGTTGTATGCATCAGATCTTACAATAATCACAGTAGATGTTAGTATGCTATTTTTGGGTGCATCATTGAAACAGTGTGGGGTGTGCTATGTACCTGGCAAAACAAATTCAGTGGCTGATTGTTTGTCGCGACTTCCTTTTGAGACAGATGTGGATGGGAAGAAGCCCTTTGGTGAGGAGGTGGTAGTTGCCAGGGTGGATCAGGAGGCTGTAGGCCAGCTTGAGTGGTAGTTGGCAGAAGATTGTAATGAGTTAGTGAAGTGTATCAAGGAGTGGGTGTAAGGGATGGCCTAGTAGGGAAGTTTTGGACCCAGAGATATGAAGGTAGGTTTGAAGTGAAAGATAAGTGTTCTTTGATTGGGGGCAGACTTAGGAAGGGAGCCAAAATTGGTCCATCGTAAACTCTAAGTATTAAGTTGGTTGATTTGGCTGGTTAAGGCATTTGGGTGCCACTGGCACTAAAAGAATGCTGATGCAGAGTTTCTGGTGGCCTAAAATGGACAGGTACTGAGAGAGATGACTCTCATTCCAGTGGGAGTAGTGGCCCAGCCATGGAGAATATTGGCTGTGGATGTGATTGGACCCATTGGTGGGTTAGGAGGAGGCCTCAGATTCTTATTTGTGATGGTGGATTACACCACCAAATGGGTCGAGGAAGGTGACCACTGTGGAGGTGATACAATTCTTTGAGGATGTGTTCTACCTTGAGCACTTCCCAATGGAGATTGTGTCAGATAACAGGGTGCAGTATTTTCAGAGGTCATGAAAACATTTTTGGGAGAGTACTCCGTATGTCATTTTTGCAACACGCTCTACCATCCTAGAGCCAATAGCTTAGTGGAGCGAATGATCAGGTTAATTAAAGGAGAAAATCAACTGGTTGTGCATTCTGGGTTGCCCTGGCAGATTGTGTTAAGCCACATGATGTTCGTTGTCTCCATGACCACCAGTCTGACTTAAGAGCATCCAGAGGCATGGAAACTGCTCTTCTGAACGCCTGTGAGGACCTGCTCTCAAATCTTGACTCTAACTCTCCTTCTGTCCTCATTCTTCTCGATCTCTCTTCTGCCTTCGACACAGTAAACCACAACATCCTGATCTCCCATCTCTGTGATACCCTGGCATCACAGATCGTGCCCTGGCGTGGCTGTCCCCATTTCTCTCTGACCATCCCTCCCAGGTAGAACTTCCCTTTCTCTCCTCTAGCACTCTCTCTACTTGTGGTGTCCCCTAGGGATCTAACCTATCAAAATGGTTCATCAATGTCTCCAAGGCCCCTCTGGCCCACAGGATCACTACCTTCAACTCTAACTTTCAGTGTTTAATGTGGATGACACACAGCTCTCTTTCAGGCTACCCTCAGCCTCGTCCTCCTCCTGACTCCTGATTTCTCACTGGGCAGCCTCCCTCGGCCCTGCGCCTCCACCTACTTCTCTCCTCAGATCTCGGACATCTCCAAAAAGTCACACTACCAGCTGCACCTCCTCAGAGGTATTCTAGCTTTTCTCACTTTCCCCCAAAGGCTCACCGTCTCTCTAGACTAGACTACTGCAACAGCCTCTTTCTCAATCTTCTTACCTCTACTCTCCGTCCACTTCAACTCATCCAGAACAGAACCGCAAGACTTATCCTTGGCCTCAAGCCCAGGGACGGTATATCTCTGGCACTGAAATCCCTTTACTGGCTCCATGTGGCTGCTAAGATCAAGTTCAAGACCAACTGCATAGTCCACAAGGCTTTCTGTGGCCGGGGCCCACACTATCTACAACGCTCTCTTCCTAAATGCTCTTCTTCTAGAGACCTTTGCTTGTCTTCCCCCAACACTTTACGGGTGAGCTGTTTTTTCAAGCAGAGATTTGGGGGTAGATCTTTATCCTCTGCAGGTACCTCCACCTGAAACAGACTCCCTGCCTCTCTCAGACTTGAGCCGGAGCTCGTTAAATTCCAGAAACTCCTCAAGACCTTCCTCTTCGCTTCCTCCTTCTCTCTTCCTCTCCCCTGCTAACCTCCTCTCTTTTTGTCTCCTGCTTCACTCCTCCTTCCCTTTCCTAACTCTGTTCAGTTTCTACCGACTGGTCGTCTGGTTCACCTTTCAGAGTCTTACTGGTCCCAGGCTCCCCTGCCAGTCTTTGCACTTGCCACCGGGCCTCTGCACTATGTTCAGACTACTGCACTTTCAGCATACACTCCATGAGAGGTGTAACCTCTCTGCATTTAACCCAGGGACCTTCTGGACTGGGTGCACTAACCCCCCCTCCCTCGCTCATCTGTCTGTTCACTTGCATGACCTGAATTTACTAGGACTAGTGAGTTCAGTCTTGTCCCATCTTTGTCTCCCCTCCCACACTTCATGCCCTTGCACTAGGAAAAATGCTGTCAGGCCAAGTACGCTAGTTACTTTTTTGTCATATAATTCGGAAACTACGAGGACTTCAAATGACTACTGTATTTCCTTGCTCCCTTCCCGCCTTGAGACACTTTGAAGAACTTCACTTGTCTTTGTTTGTTTGTTTATTTTATTGCGTATAAGCGCTGTGCTAATAAAAAATAAAAAATAAAGAAAATGTGGGGTTATTGCACCACACCACAATCAGTGACTAAGGTGTTTCTGTTTGTATCACTCAAGGGGCTGGAACCAGGTACCAGATTGTGTCTCGGTTGGTTGGGCATGGCTTCTTCTGTGTTGGTGGACAGGGAGGAAGTGGTGATAGTTTTCATAGAGGGGCAAGCACATTACCAGAGCGTGCTTGATGAGGAAAAGAAAGGAAAGGAAGTCATTTGGAGTGCGGGTGATTTGGTGCTCATCCGCAACCCTAGGTTCGGACATTAATGTCCGGAAAGCAAGTTCTTGGGTCCCAAGAGGATTATAGGAGTGAGACACTGTGTGGGGTTTTTTGAGGGTGGAGAGGTGTGGTCCATGGAGAGATTGACTTCATACAGAGCAGTGGGTGATGGCGGCGGTGACTTGTAAGCGGCGAGTAGTGCTGGATCCAGTGGGCAGGGGGTCATTGGTGAGAGTGGGGGATCCGCTCAGCCAACGGGTGAGAGAGAGGTACAGTTCAGCAAAAGGGTGAGTGTCGACCTGTGTAGCGGAAGGATTATGTGTGATCAGCGGTGTTCTGTTTGTATCATGTGGGTGTGTCCCATGCAGCTCATGGCCGAACCCTTTGTGGGATTTTCGTGTCCTATTCTCTTGTGTGTTTTATCCTGTTTGGGTTGTTCTTATCCTGATGTGTGTTGTATATCATTTATTTTCCAGCCTGTCTGGGATGTGTTATGATGTATTTAGGTTCTGGAACGTTTGGGCGGGGGAGTTCTGTATCAATTGGGGATGATTGCTGAGAGGCCGAGCAGTACTCTGCAGGCTCTAATAAAGAGACTTACGTCTCAACTTGGCTCTGTGGAACTCAAGTGGATTAACAGCATTCACATGTTGACAATTTTACTATGAACACTAGGGCCTCATTATAAGGTTTGCGCTGACCGAATGAAGGGGGCCGGTACGGGACCGCCCCCTTCATTCTGTCAGGGCTGATTACAGGGTTCCCATCGCGGGACCGGGATCGCACACCTGGTAAAACCAGGCATGCTTTCCGGGTCCCGCGAGGGGAAAAAGGAGGTAGCAACGGCACACTCATGATGTGCCCGTTGTTACCTCCATCCCCATTCCCGTTTGAGCCCTATCGGAATGGGGAATGGTTCCTGCAAGGAGGACTTAGTGGGTCCTCCTATGTCGGAGTAACCCGGTAAGTCCCCATTGCAGGAACCCCGTAAAGGAGTCCGGTTTGGAGGCAGCCATGGAGCTAATAGCTAATAGCTCCATGGGTGCCTCCAAACTCGTAATGAGGCCCATATGACTGAAAGGTTACTGGTAGGAAGTACATTAAAGTCTTCTGCTGGATGTTTAGAAGAAGACATCACTACCAATATTACTGTAATGTAATTTCCGATTAGCTGGTTTGCGCTAATAAGTGTAGACACTGTGTTTGTCAGTGTACCCCCACACTATGAAATATTAATGTTTTTTTCTAGAAAGTCTACATTTGCTATGATAATCTACACACAATGCATTGCCCCTCTCTGTCCACAAACCCTTCCCTCTGCAGCCGCCTAAGCCACAATCAAGGCCCAGACGGAAGTAGATGGGACTCACATTCTCACTTGGAAATAAGTTGTAAAATATCATCTATTTCTGGTCGGATATTTTTTCTATGTAAATGAATTGCCCCAAAAAATAAAGATATGTCATAAATGACCTCCAGTTTTGCACGTATCAATGGATTGTTGCAGTCCAACAGTGCAGAGATTAAAATCTTGCAAGCGAAAAATAAAAATGAATTCACTGGTAAACATTTTATAGGAAAACCCGGACAGTTTTCCGATCGCAGGACAAGAATAGCTTGAAAAATGTACCTTTCTCGTTAATGATATTTTTCTATCTTCATTTCCCAAGAAAGAAGCCACTTTCAATATGTTCCCTGATAAGATAGCGCAGGGGTCAGAGTGTCGGATGCCTTGTCTCCAATACTGATTTATGGCGCCTTTAATCCCATCACCATTCAGAATTAAACAGGCAGGAAATTGATTTAGTCCTATGCAAATGTTACCCCTCCGTATGGGCCAGCATATGGCTGTACGTCACTTTCGCTCTCACGCCGAATAGTATTAAAGTGATAAAGATGCTGGCCATATCCAATAATTCCAGTCCCTCCAGCATTGCTGTCCAGTGATTGATTGGGAAATAGGTAATTTTCTGAGATGCTCGGTTCCCGCAGCTCGGGAACCTGAGAAGTCATCAATACATTTCTGCTATCAATTGCCAGCTGTAGCGCGGTGGCTCTAATTAATATTTGGAGACAATTGTACTCTGTCATCAGTAGTTTGGGATGGTTGTTAAAGCAGGGAGACTTGAAGAGTCTTTGCAGCCGCACGCTGACTCCACATACGGCATGGTCTCTGAAAAGACACGTTTTGCTCCAATGTGCACAATTGCAGGACAGCCAGTGTTTTAAATATATACTTTCTAGGATCGAAAATATTGACATATTTCTCATCGCTTATGTCCACCAAAACCATACTTTGCAACGATTCACAGATATTTTTCCAGTCACATTTTTGCATACACCAGCAAACCTGAAAATACTTAGATATTATGAGGGTAATTCCTAGAATTTAGCGCAAAAGCAGCGCACGCGGGCAGCGCAGAGAGAGCGCGTGCACCAGCATGCGCTAGCTGCGTGCACCAAAACCCATTTTCACGCACAGAGTATTCATGGATACTTACATCCATAACTAGCCATTACGCAGAGTGGCGCAGAGACCCTGCAGCAGTGCCAGTTACGCCCCCAACCCTGCCCTGTGCACCAAAAACATTGCACAAATCCTCTACATGGTACAAAGGCCAGTGGACCAGCATACAGCCCCCGAACCACGAAAACACACTAAAAATGCCACACAGCCCTCCCGCGCAGGTGAAATCATGTGTAAAACTCCCCGCGCACCCCTCGGATTACGCGTACCCTGCTCGCGCCAGAAAAATCGCATGTAAAACTCCCTGAGCACCCCTCGTATTATGCATGTCCTGCTCGCGCCAGCAAAATCACTTGTAAAACTCCCCGCGCCCCTCGGATTATGCGTACCCCGCTCGTGCCAGCAAAATCGCGTGTAAAACTCCCAGCGCACCCTTTGGATTATGCATACCCCACTTGCGCCAGCAAAATCACATGTAAAACTCCCAGTGCCCCCTTGGAATATGTATACCCCGCTCGCACCAGCGAAATCACGTGTAAAACTCCCCATGCACTACTGGAATACGCGTACCTCGCTCGCGCCAGCGAAATTGTGTGTACAATTCACAGCGCACTTCTCAGATTATGCATACCACACTCGTGCCAGCAAAATCGTGTGTAAAACTCCCCACGCACCCCTCAGGTTACGCGTACCCCACTCGCGCCAGCGAAAACGCATTTAAAAATCCCCATTCACCCTTGGAATACACGTACCCCACTCGCACCAGGAAAATCATGTGTAAAACTCCCTGCGGACCCCTGAAATATGCTTAGCCTGCTCGCACCAGCGAAATCGTGTATAAAACTCCCCGCGCACCCCTTGGATTATGCGTACCCCACTCGTGCCAGCAAAATCGCGTGTGAAACTCCCAACCCACCCCCATGGACAGGCACCTGCCAGCAGACACCGACTCATGTCCCCCAAACACCACATCATAACTACACAGACCTATGGCCCTAATGTGAACCCAAATCGAACCCCTCCCACCCCCCAGTACAAACACCCAACGATCCACTGCACCCACTCCCTACTAAATTAACCATTCCATGATAGTCTGAAAAGAACCAGCATGCCCATGAACAAATGTCCTACAGAGCCACACAGTGGCAACACATGACTGAGCCAATGCTCAAGGAGACATGCACAAAAGAAATCATGCTAGACCACACCAAGAATGAAGAAAAATGAAATGTATTAAAAATAAAAATAAATGACAAAATGAAAATCACACATGCAAATAAAGAAATAATAATAGCAATATGAAAAAGAAAGTGAAATCCAAGGAAAAATAAAAATCCAAAACATGAAAAAATGAAAGTGGTCCATCCCCAAAGTCCATAGAAATAAATCCCAACATGAAAAGCATAAAAAAACATTACTCCATGTGATTAAAAAAAAATAAAGTATGTACATGTATGTAATATTGAAAACGAAGTCTGAGGGGTCCATTATCCCAAAACAAAAGGAAACCTACCTAAAACCCTATCTAAAATACAACTATATACAAAAAGTGGAGCAAAGTCAGTGAACTCCAAATAATAATAAAAACCACATGAAACCTAAACCTAAATAACTATATACAAATGCGGCGGGCTAGTCCAATGGCTCACTTTTTGATGTCCCAGGCCAGGACATCACAAACTCCACGTTGATGTTCCGGAGGCGGGCCTCTTCCCTGGCCTCGAGGTCTCGCAGGGATGCAGCCATGGCCTCCTCCAACTCCCTGCAAGTTACATCGAGGCACTTAGCCCGCCTCAAAGCCCTGTGCATGGAGTTCTCCGCCCTGACCATTGTGAGCCGTGCCCTCTCTACCTGCCGCCGCTGCGCACTATTCGCTGGCCAAACTGCTGCCATACGGAAGACACTCCCAATCCTGGATCCTCCTGCCCGCCGGCCGATGCCTGCCCCCATGATGTAGAGGGCCCCGAGGCCACATGCCAGGTGACCAGGGAGTACATGGAGTCCAGGCTGGCCGTATAATAGGAAGAGGCAGGGGTTCACCACAGAGGCAGGGTGTCCAGCCATGTGCTGGTGCAGCCATGCCACCACCCCCTACAGCTACAGGTGATGCTGCTGTTGCATCCGACCCTGGCACCCTTGCGACCCGACAGTAAGTAACATGTGCTGACACAGGCCTACCGGTAGTGGTAGCTGCAGGTGCAGCTGTGGCGACCACCACACAGCCCGTCACCCGTCATTGTTACTCGTAATATGGTGTACGTTATGGACGGTTCCAGTGACGTACCGGCACCGTCTATGACATACCGCCTTACTCATAATGACCCCCTTTGTATGTGTGGCAGCTTTTTGCAAAGTGAGTTTATCAGGTTCCATGTCAGGTGTGAATGTCTCATGCCTGTTTACATTTCTCACTTTGCACTTAATGACGATAGTGTCATGTGTTGTGCATTTGGTTGGCTGGTCAGCTGTTGCCTGCCATGGCATGGCATGGAGGACAGGGGTCATGGGTTTTGGGAGGGTTTGGGTGACACACAGTGATTTACATGGCCTGTTTTGCAGGGGAGTGGTGGGATATGCACCTTGCATGTGTTCCTTTTGGTCACACGGGATTGATTATATTTAAGTAGCTAGGGATGCACACAATGTAGCACTTCCGCAAATACATTCTCAGGGTGGTAAGGTTGTGACAATTGACTGTCTCTTTGTCATCATCGATTGTCACATGGTGTGTGCCAGGCCTGTGTGCACTCTGCAGGGGTGGGAGTTTAGGTGCAATATTTGGCCACAAGCTGGGTCTAGGCTGCCTCACCACGTACACTTTCCCCTCCCATGTGCAGCGCATGTGAATGTGGTTGGGGATATGGGGGCACCACCATGTCCACCGGTACGCCACGCCGTGTTTCAATATTGTGCAGGACACATGTTGCCACAATGATCCTTCACACTATTGGGGGTGCATATAGTAGCTGGCTGCCAGAGCTGTCAAGGGAGCGTAAGCGTGACTTTAGCACTCTGAATGTGCTCTCCACTATGGCCCTGGTTGCAATATGGGTTGCGTTGTATCTTACCTGGGGTGGTGTTTGGTGTTCCGTATTGGCGTCATCATGTGGGTGCTCAGAGGGTAGTCAATGTCCCCTGGGGAGGTGATGATGGTTGTTATTTGTTGGGTTTGTGTATTTGTCTGTGTGTGACATGCATGCATGTGCACAGGCATTTGTACTCACCTATGAGCCATGTGTCGCCATGCTTCCCAGCTTCCAGGGCCCGGCTCAGGGCAGACATTCTTTATATGGAACTGTCATGGGCGGACCCTGGATAGTTTGCATAGACAGAGGTGATGATTCCCTTGGCATCGCATTCAACCTGCACGTTCATGGAATGCCAGTGCTTGCGGCTGCGGTAGATGTTTTCAGTGGCCCTAGGTGGACGTAGGGCCACATGGGTGCAATCTATGGCACCAAGCACTTTGAGGAAGGTTGCCACTCTGCAGTAGTCCTGGACCATGGCATGCCTTTCTGCAGGTGTTCTGGGCATGTATATGTGCCTGCGGACTGATGGGCGCGCAGTGATGATTGCCAACACCTGGTGTAGGTAACGTGACTGCGTGGGCTATGAGACACCCCCCACTATGGCAGTTGTCTGCTGAAATGACCCAGTGCCCTAAAAATGCAGTACATTGAGCACATTCTCCAAGGGGCTCAATGCTTCCGAGCACAGGATGGGTGATGTGAGTTCATCCTCCCACTCAGTGACCAGGTCTAGGATGATATGAGGTGGATACCTATACCTGCCATAGACCTGGTCATCAGACATCCCAAAAAGGCTGGTCCTGGTAAAAAGAATGCGGGGCCTGGCTATTCTCCTCCTCCTGCGGTGTCCCACAATCACTGCTGCGAGGAATGGGACATTCATCGTAGCTGTATTTGCTTGTTTGTTGTTTGCGCGCACTTTTATGCTGCGCGGGGATGCTTCCGCCTGCTTTAATGTGGCAGACGTATTAGTGCATGTGCGCGTGTTTTGACTTGCACGGGTTTTCCTATTCGATTCCATGAATATGTGTTGTTCACTAGCGTGTGGGTGTTGCGTGTGTTTCCCAGCGGTACTTCCCACATTATGCCTACATTTTCACGCATTGTTCCCTATTCCCCGTGTTCCGCCCCCTTTTTAGGTGTGTGTGCGAGAAGTTGTGCTCTTTCCAGTTCCTGTCGCACACGCGTTTGGAAAGTCACAGTGACGTGTGAGGTAAGTGCTGATTTGGCGCACAGCGCAGGAAAAACACTCGCAGGGCCTTCCATGAATCGCATGCGTGCGATTCGCACGCGTGCGGAAGCTTTTTTACGCTTGCGCTAGCTTGCGCCACAAATTTTGGTGCACATTTATTCCATGAATTACCCCCTATAAGTGTTCAAGTGGCGAGAGGGGGAACTATGTCTGTGAATTTGAGCTGTGATTGTCCTGGTTTCCAAAAAAGAGCCACGTTTATTCACTTTGCAGGGCGGAAGGTAAAAGTGCAGAACAAAAGGTGCCGTACATATGTGACATCACTTTAGCTGTACACTTTTGCACCCTGCTATGCATAGGACGAAAATTTACCAGCAGGGAGCTGCCTACATATATGCCCATTGCAATGCCCACTCCCACACACACACACTCCCACACACAATACACCCCCCCCAAACACATAGACCTGCTGTTTAAGAGAACGTTCAGTGCATTGCTTCCTACACTTTTATTTTAAAACAAAACTATTCCGGAACGGTTTTGTTTTAAAATAAAAGTATAGGAATACTAAAACGTAATAAAAAGAAGTAGAGGAGCACCGCTCCCAACCGCTCCCGCTCACTTCGACCACTGCTCTGCCATTAAATTACTCATTTGTATAGAATAAGCTTTTGAGTGTCAATAAACATCCCTTGCTTTAGATTATAGAATGGGTTGCAGCCTAAAATGAAAGAATAAAAGCAATGCGTAATGCTTTCATATCTTCATTTTACGGTTACACAAGGCAGAGAAGGGGCACGGAGTGGAGATAACGCATCCTCCTTGCTCCCCTTCTCCATACCTTGTTAGCACCTTTCATGCAGGAGTAAAATTAATGGATTCCTGTGGGACTCACATCGCAATAGCAGCTGCTAACGAGCAGTCGGATTTCAGAGGAATCCATTAGTCAACATTGTCTGCAAAGCGTGATTTGGAAGCAACGTTTGCTTTTTTGCAAATCGGAAAGTAAAGAGTAAAGATGATTTTGCCTTGTTTTACTTTTATTTTTACACTCCACCAAAAGTTGTAAAATTGCATGCAGCGGATCCAACAGCACACAGCTGAAAAAATTGGTGTTTCAATGGATGCAGTTAGTATTTTTTGTATAAATGGCCCACCTGGAATCCAGCGTTAATGAACCCCTCATGCATAATGTTTGGGTGTTCAGGAAAGGTTATAATGAGAAATATGGGCTCACGTTGCACATGCCATATTTGTGACTGGGGTAGCAACGAAGTTGGGGCAATGTTGCAATTTTATATGTATCCAGTGCAGTTAATGTGAATGGGGTATGTGTTACTTTTAAGAGTTACTTTGTGTTTAAGTTGATACATTTAAGATTTATTTGCACGTGCGCGGCAAGATAAATGTGAAAGACACCACCTAAATATAAACACAATCTGGGTATGATGTGTCACAAAGCCCCTAGGAGCTGGGCAATGAGGAGTTTCACGATGAACATGTGAGAAAGGAGATTTGTTATAACGAAACCACTGTAAAGAGGACACAATCATTTTTTAACATATATGAACACTGATATGTGTACATGGGGAATTTACACATTTATACGCAATGTGCTCTTTTCATAAATTGGTTAACCTCTGCAGTGAGGACTTTGCAAGATGAATTATCAGTGCCTGGGAAAAATTGGTTTTGCAGGATTTAGAGGCTGATGGGAAGGTAATGATTAGCCATGACATTAAGCAGATGGTCAGCCAATAGGTCAGCCTGGGATTTTATGGCTTGGTAGTATCACGGAAGGAAGATGTCATTATTAAAGTGCATTGGAGCTTGTTATTTATTGTTCAGGGGGATCTGGCCATTTGCATTTTGACCAGCAAATAAACTTGGAGTGAAGTAACCCTCGAGGCTGGAGTGACCGATACATTGGGGATTTCAATTATTTTCTCAGAATGTAACCAGAAGCCATTCATGTTGAATTGGTAGTCGTTTAGATTAGAGTGTTTGGAAGATGAAAGCAAGTCGGAATGGGTAAAATGGTTATCACCAGTTCAAAGGGGACCTGTTTATACATATCCTTCTTATATTGAATGAAGTACTCTTGTAACCATGTACAATTTCGTCCAGGGTTAGGAGGTCTCAGGCCAGCTGGGACTTGAAATAAAATATATTTGTATGTGAATGTCTAACTTTGCGATGATGTCACAACCTACCACAGACAATCCTAAAAGAGGGTGTTTTGTACACATGAACTGAAGATGGTAGTTAAGATAAACATGACAAATGACATTGGGGGATTGGAGAAAGTTTGGATTTCTTTTGTATAGGTCCTGCCCAGTCACATGTTGGGTGTGGTTTATAATTAAAAGTATGGGAGTGTTTTAACTGTTTCAAAAATGTACATAATGTGTCAACTTGTGTGGTTCAGAGTGGTTTAGTTTGACTCTATATATTCATATTGCCCCTCCCGGGCCAATTGTACAATATGCCTGCTTTGGGTGAAAGTGATTAGAGGCCCGTCCATCTAATAACAGGGATAACTTCAGAGTTTTGCGCCATTGTCACATATTCTCATCTCACACAACCCTGGCTTGGGTCACCTGCTATGCAGTCAATCCACGCACATGGCAAGTCATAAACCCGTCTATAGACTTCAAAGAGCTCTCACTTGAGAAGAGCAAAATCATATGATTGCACCTGCCCGGTGACTCAGACTGTTGAGAGGTGTGTTGCCAGTGAGAAACCACAAGAGAAGGCACTCCAAGATTGAGTAAATGGCCCTCATTACAAGTTTGCCGGTCCGAAAACAATGGTGCCGGTAAGCGTTGTTTCCAGACGGGCAAATTACGGGTATGCAGGCAGGTGCCGTGCCGCCCTCCAGGGTCAGACCTGGCGGGCAGAACGCCACCCGCCCGTAGACTTTCATGGCAGCACCGGCAATGTTTTTAATGGTGCCAGTGCTTCTGTGGTCCCACTCCCATAGAGTCCTATGGGACTGTATGGGAATGGGGATCAATATTTTACCGGAGCCTGACTTACCAGACCACCAGGGTTGTAATGCCCTGGTGTTTCCACCAAGTCAGGCAGCAGTAAATCATTACGGGTCTGACGGCTACCTGCCGGATTTACCAGCACGGTAACTGCCGGACCCGTAATGAGGGCCAATATGTGTTGGTGCTCTCATTTCTCTCCTTGTCCATAGCAAGTGCTAAACTAAATTACTTCTATTTCTGAAGCTGCCTGGTTCAAATCTCCACATCTCACACACATGTAACTTACAAGCAAACCTCAATAAGGAAGTATCAGGGAAGGGCTTCAGAAGGGCAAATATAATGTAAGTGAATATTCTCACATACACAAATTGCATGGGCATGTGTAAACATTTACAGTGAATTTCCCAGCCTTTTCAGCTCACCTACGTCACGCCTGGATGATCTAAGCTCAAATAGTATTGTGGCTGTGGGACAGTACCTCAATGTGTTTGATATTAGCAAGAGGTGTGTTGGAAGAGATACCACCATTAAAAACTTAAATCAACAGTTACTACTGGCACTTTCCTTTGTTTGTATGCCTACCAAAGTAGACTAAAATCACGGTTTAAATTACATACAAGCAGGTTGACAGATTCAGGCATAGATGCACTTGATGTGTGAATCTTCCCCTATTGAGTATCACATATATACATTGTAGTTATAGTGTTTGACCATTTGCACACATGCATTTGTTGGCCTGGCATTACTTTTGTAATGTAAAATGTATTTATTGAATGTGTAATACTGCAAAACAGCAAGCCTTACATACAATGAAGGCCTATATGCTAAAATACGCCTTCTCCTGTGTGCATCAATGTTATTGTTGTGTTAGGATAAGGGTGCAAAAATTTAAATTAAACCCATTGGCTTATGCACAGTTTTCGATTCTTAAAGTCACAGCATGGGACCATTTAAATTCCCTTTTCAATGGGCAGCATGGCCAAATGTGTCCTGTGGCATAGTGCTATTAACATACATGTAATTCTGGCCAGTGGGGTGAGAAGCATTGACTTGAAGGCTGATCTAGCAATACTGCTGGCATTCACTGTGGAAGCCAGCAGGATCTTCACTCAGGTACCCTCATTCAAAGAAGGAGCCTGTTTCTAATTGGAAGGCAACACTGGCAGTGAATGCTATGCACAGCTCAGCTCTCCATGCATATATCAGAATGGGTCACTTATCAGACACTCATATGTTCATTGGCCGCTGACACTTATGTGGTTGCAGGGTTGAGGATCTGCATATGTCAGCAGGCCTTCAGCCCACTTTCATCTTGAATAATTAGGGCACATTTCAGGCAACAAGCCTTAAAGACCCTGTTACCTGAAATACCAACAGAGGGGATAATATCTTGAAAGATCCCTCTCTGCCTTACGCATTTGTAGGTGCCTGGGTAGTATCAGTTCAGACCTGGCACAGGGGAAGTGTGCCAATGTATGGCAGTTCTGAGCTAATGCTTCTGTGAAAGGGATGCGCTCAGGAATCTAAACTAAATGCAATCCCTGGAACATCCCCAAACACATACTTTTTAGGTCTGCAACCAGGGCAAAGGTATTTGCACGTGCAAGTATTCCCTTTTTTTATTGTTTATTTTATTTATTTGTTTTGGTAGCAAAAATTAATTTACACCTTTACAAATTTTACTTATCACACATAAAAATTCATAATCAAATATTGATAATAATGATTAAAAAAACACAAAAAACAAGAGAAATCATTACTTA
The DNA here is from genome assembly GCF_040938575.1 of Ambystoma mexicanum. Taxonomy (NCBI): domain Eukaryota; kingdom Metazoa; phylum Chordata; class Amphibia; order Caudata; family Ambystomatidae; genus Ambystoma; species Ambystoma mexicanum. Next base: position 1,524,523,933 of record NC_090929.1, on the reverse strand, counting down.
AAACATTTAACACCTGATAAAACGTTTAAGAACATATTACAAACCCACATGAAGGGACAAACCCCCCCCAACTTTCTTTAGTCCCACAAAAAAGGTGTTCAAATAAATACCTAATGGATTCAAACAAAAAACTGCATCTTTAAACAAAAGAAAAACAAGGAAAAAAACGAATACACAAAAAGGCAAACAATCAGAAGCCAAGAGTGTGTTAGAGTAACTACAGAATTACTAATTAGGTGGAGGAGAGTGCTCCACAAACAGCCCACTCAAGATGGCCCTATAAAGTGGCAGCAGGTGCTCCTCAATCATCACAACAAGTCTAACAGTTGCTAACATAATAGAATAGGTGTTACCCTGCATGCATCGAAGCCAAACTAGGTGACATTCAAAAGAGGAATAGGAGATCAAAAATGCACCCAAACAACATCGCCTGTGTTTGAGAAAGAAGTTGCAGTACATAAACAGATGTTCTAGTGTTTCACTCTCAGTATTTTTTAAACAAAATCTACATCCCTCCCACTTCACCAAATCCCTATAACCAGACCAGTTCCCAATCCGGGAGCCCGTGTGGATAAAATCCAAACGGAATCGCATATAAGTCCTTCTTGCATCTTTGTCAGGAAAACATAGTAAGTAGGGCAGCCGAGGTGTAACTGCCTGCCTAAATGTGGCATAGGTACTAAATGAGGAGTAAACTCCGATCAGATCAGAGTTGCATGCCCATGAGTTTTTAAAGAACCGACGTTTAACTTTACTCGGGGAATCAATTAGATCCTGCTGGGACATGTTCAGCGATGTTAAAGTGGCATATATTCGATCTTTAACTTCAGAAATCGAAGAGGGACACTCATGGGCAAGCATTGCCTGAAAGTCCTCATAAAGAGAATTTGGAGGAGGTGAAATCATTTTAGAGAAGGCATTTACCATCCGCCAGAGATATTTATCCGCTAAGGGATATAAACCTAGTTCATGTAAAATGATGGTGTTAGGTAAATATCCTGGTAGACCTAAGATTTTCTTCCAAAATGTTCCTTGTAGGAGATTTAATAGAGGCCCCAACTTCAAAAGACACACGTCCACGGCATAAAGTAGGATGGGCTCTACTTTCATAGTATAATATTGCAAAAGGGGCATAAGTGAATATCTACAGTATCTTTGAAAGATAATTCTCATTTGGGCCGACAGTGGGTTAAGCTTGACGTTTAGCACTGTGCGCCATGCGCCGATGGACATCCGATTCGATAGATGGTATCCCAGATAAATAATCTCTTCTTTTCTCAAGATAGATTGTGCGTTAATAACAAAATTAAATCTGGGTATTTATTTTTTTATCTGTAAAGACAATTATGTGATATTTTGTTGGATTAATGGTCATGTTGTTCAGCACACAGTAGTCGTGAAACAATTTTAATTTATTTTGGAGTCCAAAGGGAACTCTATCGAATAGGATGACATCATCCGCAAATGCCAGCCAGTGAAGCCGTAGATTACCCAATGCTACCGGAAAAGAATTAGAACCCTGCCAGATTTTATCAATATCAGCCAGGTAGAGGTTAAATAATACTGCGGCCAAATTACAACCCTGTTTTACACCTATGCGCGTGGGGATGTTATCGGTTAATAGCCCTTCAGAGTTGATACGGACCCTATAAGAAGTATGTTGATGTAAAGCAGCAATTATGGCTACCAATGCAGAAGGGATGCCATATGACAACATCTTCTTCCAAAGGCGAGTTCGAAGTACGTTGTCGAAGGCAACTGACAGATCTAATGCTGCCATATATATGGTGCCATTGGACTTAGAGTGCGCAGTCCGAAGGAGGTGAGCAAGAATCGAAGCATTTAACTGAGTGCCCAATGCCCGCCGAAAACCGACCTGGGCTTTTGAAAGGATGTTCGAGGCACTTAAATGAGCTTCCAACTCGCACAGGATCAGCTGTGCAAAGATTTTTGCAGCTGTATCTATTAAGGCAATTGGTCTAAAATTTAACGGGTTGCTTAAGGCACCCTTTTTATGTATCGGAATTACTATAGCCATCAACCATGATTTTGGAACTCTCCCAGTGCGATAAATCAACTGGAAACGTGGAAGCAAGTACCTAGCCCAAAAATTGGGATCGTCCTTAAAGACACAGGGGGGCAGCCCATCTGGACCAGCCGATTTTGAAAATTTCAATTGGGAGATTGCCCATATAATGTCTTTAAGTTCCCATGGGCAAACACATGAAGGGGACAACTGCTTGTTGATTGATTCTAATTTGGAATGGATTTCCGGCAGTGCATATTTTTGACAAAAAAACTGCTCCCATTCAGGGCCCGAAATAGTTGCAACCAATCGGGTGTCTGCCTTGCCAGACGGATTTCTTAGGATAGCCCATAGATCCCGTTTTTTTTTTTTGCATAACAATTCGTTCATATGTTGGTTGGCTAAGTTGTACGCAGCCTGATGAAGAGTCTTTAATTGCTGCTTAAAGTGGGCAGCAATAAAGTTTTTTTCTCTGTGGTAATTAGGCAAGCTAATAGACTTACTTCTTAAGTTATGAAGGTCGCTATTTTTTTGCTTTTTTAGGATTACGACCATGTCCGAATTAGAATGGACATCCAGAGGGTTGCCCTTAACCAGGGATTCATTCACTAGAGTAGACAGATGCCTGTGAATCATCGTGGTATTTATTTCATTAATTCTTTCCACATTACCCACCAAGAGAAAGTCCTCCTGACACACTAGGAGATCCTGTTATGTCTCTTCGATGCTGTTTACGAAGCAGCGCCTGACTTCAATATGGCAGGCGGCATTCCCGAGACAGCGCCTGACTCCAACATGGCTGTTCTCACAAACCGCCTTACTGTCAATAGCGGTCTAGTTGTTGATACCCAGAATGCATCGCCACTACGCGCCCTGCGTACTGATCTCACAGTATATCAACGCTTTGATGCAAGGAGAAAACACGTTGCTACTCTCCAAGGAGCCTGCAAACGCTTCTTGTCAGTTTCTTCGATCCGATTGGAATGGCTGGAGCCTCAAAGAAAACTCGAGTCTGATACTCGCCAGTTTGAGATTCTGTTGCAACAATCACCCCTTACCGGTGTTTGTTCGGGTAGACTATTGTTACTTCTTCTGATAGGATATTTTTCTTACTTGCCTTGGCAGTATTAGAGATTCCTTTATGAATTCTTCTATTCTTTTCTATAGATCTGACAAGGTCCTTTTTTCTACCAAGAGATAACTTTATTAGGATCGATTCCGGTTGTTCACAGGTAGACTTCTTTTGTTTTCAGAATAGGTTGATGGTAATTGTACTCTGACTTACTTTCCTGACCTTGAATTCCGGTCCTACCAGAACATCCTCATTCCTCTTTCTGATATCGCCCTTACTTCCTGGCCATTGGTAAGAATTTTGGACTTTGAATCTTCATCTTCTATCTCTACTAGTTGGTATCTAACCACTCTTATCTCTTTCTCCTCACCAGTCATTCTGACATCACCGGTCAGGATCAGAAATTCTAAAGCCAATTCCGTTCTATATCAGACTCCCGGGATAATACCTCTTGATCACTGGGACCTGCCAAGGAGCCTACGTACTCAAGCAGCTCCTCAGGGTTTTATTCCCCGTGAGGGTTTCCCTAGGATTCTCCCAGGGATCAAGCTTATTGCCGGGTCGCCTGGGGAGTCTCAGGGGGATTCTATGTTCATCTAGGAGATCACCCCTCTTCCAGTCTGGTTAAATAAGATACCTAATTCACATCCTCAGCTCTTCTAGACTCAGGTGAGAGACCTATGGGTTTGATGTTTATCTTACTGGGGACAATAATGTTTGCAGAATTGTACAATATTTAATTATTCATAACAGATCCCTATTTACCAGGAACACCAATTTCCTGCAGACCGAAGGGTGCCATTTGACAGAGATAGTATGCCTATCACATTCAACCATACGAGCTGGGGTCGAGGCTTTATATGCATCAATTGCCATATGTAAGCGCGAGAACAGCATGTGATGGTCGCTCACTCCCAAATCTAGAACTAAGATTGGGTCAAGCAAACCAGAATACACTCTAGACGCAAGTAAATAATCAATAAGAGATGAAGCTGAACCACGCCTCCAGGAGGTTTTGATGGAATGTGGCGCAAGTTGGATTGGGTAAATATCCCATGCTTCGAAAAAACTTGTCCATTGATATCCTCTATGGAAGGCTTGTTGGACATATAGAGAGGAGAGACAAGAGGGCCGTGCAGCGTTGTGAAGTTCTAGATATGAATTCAGGTCACCTCCAATCACAATTTCGTGATTGGGACAAGAGACAGAGGCATGGCCCAAGATCTGATCCAGTTCCTCTAAGATCGAGTTCAGAGAGACTGCCTTTGGATTCCAATATATAGACAGCAAGAGCAGAGGCGGAACATTAAAGTGCTCAAGCAACAATTCCACCAATATACGTGAGTCCGAATTGTCCAATAAAGAAGACACGACCTTCAAGCCATGGCTAATAAGAACGGCGATACCCCCAGAAGGGCGGCCTGCGAGCACACAACGAGCCGGAACAGAAAAACAAGTGTATCCGTCTAACTTGATATCGCTTAAACCCATAGTTTCCTGTAAAAATAAGAATCTGGTTTCTTGACAGGACACCAACCCGTCAATGCCGTACCCCGAGGTTGCCTAAGCCACAGCAGTTCCAGGAGGCAATGGTCAGGCTGGCCAATTATGAAACAGGAGTGGGTCCTTTCATGGCGACAGCCACTTTTATCAAGGGCTCCAACCAAGAAATGCTGCTGAGTCCTTGCGTAAGTGAGGCCAGTTGTACAGATAGTTGGTTAGCATGAGATTCAAAGGGGACCAAGGCCGGGCCTACAGGGCATTCTGGAGGGGGGGCAGGTACCCAGTCAAGAAAGGCCCAGGCACTCTCCATGTCCAAAAACAAGCTAGACACAAGACCAATAGAGTGGAAATCATCTGAGAAGTCCAAAAGCATTTTAGATATAATCTGCGATTGTACTCTACAGAGCACTCTATGGTTGTTATGGACCACAAGTTTGACCCAGTCGAGGTCCTTAGATGTAAAATTCCTTAATGCAGGAATCTGAAAAAAAGAATTAATCAGAAATGACCTATTTATACGAACTGGGCCATTGATGTCCGGATTACTAGTCCAACCAAGGATTAGTTTCATGTCCTTGGGAGTTTGCGAAAAGGACAAGGCATCAATACAAAGCTCTGCAGGGGATGGTTGATGACATAGTGCCTCCTCAAAGAGACCAGGCCGCACGGGAACCAAAGGAGCCTGTGTGACCTCTAGTTGCGAGGCAGTCACCACCTGCTCTTCAGGTACCACAAAGACAGTTGCCGGAGTAACCGAGTCAACTACCAGTCCGCCAGAAGACGGTGCCGAGGGCAACGAAACGCTTACTGGGCTCGCAGCGGGTGCCATTTTTGAGCCACCTGGCAACCGAGTAATCACTTTTTTAGATTCAATATTTTGGGAAAAACAGTGGAGCTGAGGTTGGGTCTTAACCGATGGAATCCTAGGAGAAGCACGGGGTCCACTTTTCAGGGCTGCAATCTGTAGATGTTTCTTGCTTTCCTCATCAAGGTCACACAGGGCCAATCTGAGGTCGTCATGATTGGCAACAATGTTGAGATTTGATAATAAGCTGGGCTCGGATGGCACCTGCACACACTTGACAGAGAGTGCTTTGAAGGCAGCTTTCTTCTGCATAACCTTTGTCTGATTTAATCGTTTTTGGGCTCTTAGGAAGGACTTCCTTGCCTTGCGAGAAATAAAGTGCCTTCCTTCATGCACTACAGGGCCCTCCTCAGGTTCCAAGGGCAAAACAGAAGCAAAACAGGGGAGGGTAGACTGGGCATCAATAATATCCGTCAAAAGAGAAGGGCTGTCCGGAGGTCTGTCAGTCCCCTCGACAACCATGGGACCCTCGCCTGGGCAATCTGACGGGTCCAAATGGTGATGGGTCACAGCCAACTTGTATAAGAGATGCTCCACCTGCAGGAGACGATCGTGGTGGAGTTTAAGAACTTCCAACAGATCAATAGCCTCCGAATCGCCATGCTCCAATTTGTCCGACATATTGCCTTGCACTACTTGCGAGTAAGATCTCTGTGGCGGATATGTGGGGCGGATCCCAGATTCAGTTTGGGAGCCTTGTGAGCAAGTCAAATTGCTGCACGGGGGTTGTTTCGATACGGAGGCAACACTCACCAACATTTTTTCAAATTGGGCCAGATAGAAGGGTTTAGATTGTTCTTCTGCTAAAATAAAACCTTCCAATCTAGCCATCTTGTCTTTCATAAGCGGAAGAGAAGCCTGCATCTCCCTTATTGAACAGTGTGTTAACTCATGGCCCTTGTCCAACAGATTAAGTATACGTGAAATTACCGGAAAATTGGAGGGCTCATTGGGCTGGGTGGTGGAAGAAAAATCTTCCGTGGTGGAAGCCGATCTTACTTCCCCCTTTGGGGCAGAAAGGTCGGCATCTTCGTTCCCTAGGGAAAAAGGGTCCACTCCTGATGGAAGAAAAATCCCTGAAAGCAGACCCTCATCGACGTGAAAGTTGTCATAATGAGGGGCGGGGCCCCCTTCCAAACTCTTTCTTGGAGTAACCAAAGGGGCACTTCCATGATCACCAAATTTTTTACAGCTTCTTTCGGATGGAAGATGGAAATGGACTTGTTCACGAAAGGGGAAGGAACGCGATGCTGGAGAGGAGGGGCCCAATGAAAGCCGCACTCTTTTACTTAGTTCGCTCACAATTGTGGGTGCCAACATTGAGGTGTCTGAGATGCGGGGGAGGCCTCCGTGTTCATGCACAGGGGAACAATTTATATCATGTTCATGAACATCCTCATCGCCCACCTCCCCAACATTGTCATTGGCTTCCTGAACAGAAAAAGTTGACAGTACCAAGGCAGAGGGAGGGCCAAGTGGGGAAGAGCCTTAATCGAAGATGGTGCTACCGTTGTAGCAATCTCAGGACCCCCATCTTGAGCCGACCCAGCCGCCCTCTCCACCAATGAACTAGACATAGATAAAAGGGACTTTTTGTTGGTAGGTGGCAGGGGGAGGGTACTATTTTGAGTATTATTCCCAGCGTGTGACGCGGTTGCCTTCGATGGAGAACCTGTCTTACAACCACTTCTTAGAATTGGGCTCATGCTCGACAGCTATACACACCACAAAAACAAAAGGTAGGACAGCCCTCTTTGTGTATAGACAGTTGCAAAGCCAAGGAATCAGAAGGAAGAGAGACGAAACCTTGCGCAGCAGTTTCAGGGAAAGGCTGAACCAACTCCCCTTCCTCACAACCGCACAGTATATCAACTGTGACTAAGGTAAAGATCTACACACAAGATGTACAAGGTAGAGTAATGCCACAGATCATTGGACCAGAAAACTAGTCATTTGCATACGCCTAACCTGCAAGTGGATTGAACAACAATATAACAAATGGTCATATCATAGAGGGTGCTGTGAGATTGACCAAATCTCAATTATCACCGGTAGCTCTCCAAGACATAAAGTTTGCAGCCATCTTGGAGCACATAGTGGTAAAAACACTAGACACTTCAAACTTCCTCGATATCCACACCTATCCCCCAGGATCAAAGGCCTAAAGCCCGCAGTCTCCTATGAAGGGGGAAAACTAAAGGTGGAAGAGGAAGTACACGATAACCCCTCGGGGTGCCCAGCATGTGCACGCTCCCCCCAAAACTGGATCAGATGACAAGAAATTGTGGTAAAGAATGAACTAGCATACCTTCGCAAACACCATCAAAAATGTTGCCCTCAATGCGCAAACAAGGCGAAGGTCGCCACACAAACGCCTCCAGGCTCTCTGTGACCCGCGAACAGCTAACAGTACTTGTTGGTACTTGGCTGGTGCACGGCACAGGTGCGCGAAGCCATAGGTCTAAGTAGAGGCTTCCAGGCATCACGCAGCGCAGGGGGGCAGAGCCACCCGTGCACAGGAAACCTTAGGGGAGGGGAAACACAAATAATGGGGAATTAAACACACCTCCAATCATGTGACACTGCTGAAAACAGTCTCCGGGGAAAAAAAGGGGGGGAGTTCAGTTCAATTCAATGGGGACTGCTCAAAGCGATAGGGAAAACAGTCACCTCCTCTGACCAGCGAACAGGGCCAGGCAAACTGTGTGTTACACAGTCAGACGTCCTCAAGCCGCAACAAATCGTCTGAGCCGTACCAACGGCAAAGAGAGGGTGTCACACAGGGCAGCGCGAGTCAGGAGCAGCCCTGTATCGAGGATCCAACTGCAAAAGACGGGCACAGAGCAATCCACAGCTAACAGTACTTGTTGGTACTTGGCTGGTGCGCGGCACGGGTGCCCAAAGCCGTAGGTCTAAGTAGAGGCTTCCGGCGTCACGCAGCGCAGGGGGGCGGAGCCACACGTGCAGAGGAAACCTCCTCTGACCAGCAAACAGGGCCAGGCAAACTGTGTGTTACACAGTCAGACATCCTCAAGCCGCAACAAATCATCCGAGCCGTACCAACGGCAAAGAGAGGGTGTCGCACAGGGCAGCGTGAGTCAGGAGCAGCGCTGTATCGAGGATCCAACAGCAAAAGACGGGCACAGAGCAATCCACAGCTAACAGTACTTGTTGGTTCCCTTTAGTGAAACAACATATCCAAGAAGATAAAGGTGTCCTTCCAGGTGTCACTATGCATTGCAAAGACTATGGCGGAATCTAGGAAAGTTAGGCCCAAATTCCCAAATTCAGTAATCATTCTCATGGGCGGGCCAGACACTTTTTGTGAATTGAATTGAAGGCAAATAGATGTTTTATAAAAACACTAATAACTAATTGTACCCAGATGACAGGAATGTACAATTTGGAGATCCTTAAAATGGAATATGTACCTACAATTTGAGTCTAAACTCAATTCCGTACGATGTTCTGGGACAGAACCCCGCAATTTATTCATGTTGCAGACACTGGGTTTAAGCTAGAGACATGGACATTTACTGGAATATGTGTAGAGAGACAGGGTACCTCTGTGTAAATTTGGGTAAAAGTCCAATATTGGGAAACCAACCGAAAAGCGCAAAATGTTGTCATTTCTTAATCCAAGCTCTTAGAAACATCAGAGTTGGAACAGAGACGACCTTATGTGATATATGATGTGTATATGTAATGTCAACCACTTGTGTATCTGGGAAATGTGTTTAGTTATGAAAATGATTTTCTAAGGTAAAAGCAAAGGGGAGTGTTCTTTCTGTATGCCATAAAGATGACTCACTCTGACTCACTGCTCCCTTCTCAAATCAGGTCAAAGAGAAATCCTTGACCTATCAAATTGTGAGTGGGTTGGGCACAGAAAGTTAGCATCCGCACCCATTTTCAAAAGACATAAAAAGAGCCACTGGAAGCCAGACAGGGACATTCCCTTTCCACTTTCTTGCGGGACGCTTTGCCGGGAGACTCCAGACTTCAAATCCATCAATCTCCAGAGACCAGAACTTTGAATCCAGACTCCAGAACTTGTAGCAGAGAGGCCTGAATCCACAAGCTGAATCCTTGTTCAGCAGGCCTCAAAATCATTTGCAAATTATTCAAACAGCCGGGCCGAGCTGTCGGATTCTGGCCTAGAACCCTGTGCCAGAAACACTCAGAAAGCAGAGCTGTATCCAGAACCGCAGACCGGACCCAGACCAGATCGCTGTGAGCAGAACCAGAGATCCAGACCAGACCAGAACCAGAGATCCAGAACTAGAGAACCAGTACCAGAAACTGCCCAGAAGTCCAGTCCAACCTGTTGACCAGATCCGTGATGAGTCCCATTCCTTCCAAAATTAGGAGTGAGTACCCAGCTAGAACTGTGCAGAACCTATCTCTTAGCTTAAAATAATTTGATTCAAAACATTTGAACCTGTCCAGAACTGCATCATAGAATCGTGTGTCCCCTCTCCGATTTTAAGCCTGTAAAAGCGTAATTTTGCCATTTTTAATCATTATTTAATTTCTGAAAAACTACCTTCACAAAATCGTCCATATCTCTTGAACCGTTTGTGCTAGAAGCGAGATTTAACTAGGGGGGAACTGAACTACATTTGTTTGTATTCCTCAGAACTGTGTGCTCTCCCTTCCATCTTCTAGTGCATAGGGGGGGGGAGTGAATTGCCACCAGGGGAAAAGTGAACATATGAAACCCTACCAGTTATTTCTGTACTGCATTCTTTTCCACCTTGCATTTCCTTGTACCATATAAAGCATTCTCAGCTACCTTATCCTCTATACTATTCCTAAGTAATTAAACCAGTGTGCTAGTATAACATCATCCATTGTTGATCAATGTCATATGTCTAAGTGTGATATCAAATATTAATTTATTATAAAAGTGTAATAGATACATATATATATATTGTTTAATTTTTCCAATAAATCTTTTAAATTGCAAAACAAACCTACTTCTTGGCTCAGTGAGGTCAGGGGGATTCAAAGAGAGGGGCGTTATATAAGGGTTTATCATCCAGAGTATGACTTGTCATAAAAATATATAAATAAGGGCTTCCTTTGGGCATCCCAGACAAAGGCATTGACTTAGTGGGATTGCTGAATTTAAGTCATTTAACAGAGTGGGGGCTTGTAGCCGGGGATTCTGGATTAGATCAATCACTTGTGCAGATTAATACAGTGTGCTAACTGACACGATATATAAATTCTGTTGGATCACCACGCCGTGTTACACTGTAAAAACACCCCTCAAAGGAATGCTCTAAGGAAACGGTTTGTTTTGCAAAATAAAATACAAACTTCTGTAAGTCAGGAAGGAAATCAAGTTCCAGAATGACAACCTTGGTAGATATCAAAATAGCCAGAGAACACCTCTTACATAAGCTATTTGTGAGAGGTGAGTGGGCTCATCAGGACCAGGAGATCTGGTTGCAGGCAATCGCACCCCAGATCACTGAAACAGGGTCAGATATATGGAGAGATCAGGGTCCCTTACATGTGGCCCTGAGTGAACTATATATGGCCCCTAAGGCCAAGGATGAGCACAACAAGATTGCCAGGGTAGCGGCATATTTATATCTATATATGGGAGCCATACAGGACAAATGTGCTGAAGGCCAAGATCTGGTAAATAGGCAACTGATGGCATTAGAGAAGGCCCAATCTGACCTGGACTCTTCTGAGCGGAGGCTGCACAGGAGCCAGGAGTCAGAAAATGATAGTAGACAGTACATCATTAAAATAAAGGAGGATATGGACATCCTGCAACAGGAAAAGGCTGACCAGGATACCAGAATTATGGCTTTGCAGAAGGAGCACCAAGACAGTTTGGACTCCTTACTGCAGTGCCAGAAAAAGCTGGAGCAACAGATCAATTTCAACAGGGCATGCACAGAGCAGGTAGCCACCCTGCAAATCCAACTAGACAGAGAGAAAGAGGAAAGCAGTACATTGATTTTAAAAGACCTGGATACCCAGGCAAAGTTTGATGAAGAGCGCCAGAAAGCTGGTGCCCTTCAATGGCAGAGGGACAACTGGTGGCACAGATGCATTCTCTTCCTCAGGAAAGGGATACCTTAGGCCAGGAAGTCTGCCACTTAAAAAGAAAAATTCAAGAAAATCACTTGGCCCTCCAGGCACTGGGTGACCTCCAAAAAGAGCATCAGAATTTGTTAGAGCACACCAGGAGGGTAGAAGATGCTCTGACAAGAAAGGAACAGGCCAGTAGGGACGGTGCCAAGGAGGTAACCACCCTGCAGCAAAGACTGACCCAGTGCTCCAGGACCAATCAGGAAGCACAGAGGGAAAATGAGGCTCTCTGTCAACACAATGATAGGCTCCAGCAACAGGTAGCCATGCAGGAGAGATTGATAGAGTCTAGTAAGGCCTTGGTTGAGGAACTGAAAGCCCAGGCTCTTGCATTGCAACAGGGAGCAGGGGGTGATAGAGATGAAGTTTGCTGGGAAAGGGAAACCCCTGAGAATAACCTCAGAAACCCTAGTACCAGAGGCCTCCACCTCTCCCAGTCCCGGGACTCTGCCACCCCCATGTCCCCTGGCGCACCTGAGCACAGGGCCACAGGGATGGCAGATTACTATCCCGCCAAATGTTTGGGGCTCATAGGCCAGTACCACCCAGGAATGGAGGGAAGGGCATCTGGGTATGGGCACCCCAGCACAGTGCAATTTAGTGGGGAACCCCAGGAGAGTAGGCCCTCTAAGGGCATCCTGAAAACCTCTGCCCAGTTAGGTCAGTGGGGGGGATACCCATCAAATCCTGGCAGCAAGGAGGGATCTGAATACTCCTCTGAGCGGCCCAGGACACAGGAAACCAGGTCCCCACATTCTGCCAGCCATTCCCAGGCTCGCAGAATCCGGGAAAGCCTGGAGGATCAGACGGGCACCTCTGGGAGCAGTGCCTCTGAGTCAGAGGATGAATGGACCAGGGTTACCTGAACCAAAAAGGCCAATAAGGCAAAAAAGGGCCTTGCTTAAGGACCCCTTAAAGCAGATCAAGGCAATAAGGAGTGTCATCACCCCTTATCACAAGAACGGCAAGTATTCTGTTTGGGAACACTTGAAGCTTTATGAGCAAATGATTGAGACTTTCCATTTGAAGGACAGCAGTAGCTGCATTCAGTATGTAAAATGGACATTCTCCCCAGAATACTCCAGTTTCTTTGCGGGGCTGGAGGACCAAAACCATTCAAGATGGTCCACATATAGGGCGGCCATCTTGAAACATTTTTCTGTTCATAGAAATCCTCAAGAGGCTTGCAAGGCAGCCTACAATTTGCAATGTGGGGAGGATCAGGCCTCACAAGAATTTGTGCAGGAGCTAAAGCTTGCTTTTGCACAGACTACCAAAAGGGTGCGCACCGACAGTAAGGAATTTGTTAATACGTTTTTTCATGCCTTACCCAAATACATAATGACCCAGCTCGTGAGAGATTTTCGCGAGAAAAGATCCTTAGACTGGGTCATTGAGCAAGCCACCCGCATCTATGAGGTGCAGAAACCGGTGGAAAATAAGAATCAGCCCAAAAACCCCAAAACCAACAGCACCCCTGCTGCTGCCAAGGTGGCAGAGGTAAAGGTTGCCCCGGTTTTAGATTTGCAGATGGGGGGGCCTAAAAACCTGCCTGCACCGAACAATTCACAGCCCAGAAGGCCCTCGGGCCAGTCACAGACAGGGAGTCAAGGAGGTAATCCCACAAATGGGGTCCCTCGCTCCCCTGACTATGTAAGTCCCTGCTACAAGGCAAACAGACCATTCCTGGGTTATGTGTTGACTCCTCCAGCCCAAGGGGGGGGGGATCCAGCCAAGCACCTGACCCAGGGAACTTCCCTCCTAACTTCCCACAGGAGGGCAGAAATGCCCCAAACTCTGGGCCTAGTGCTCCAGAACAATGACAGGGGCAGCACCCCGATAACCCACTGGTTCCCAGGGAGGAGGCACAAGGGGAAGGGGGGTGTAAAGCCTTGGAGGAAGCTTCCTTCCCAACTTGTAAACAGCCCCTGGAAAACCAGGAACCGGAAACAAACTCTCCTACCCCTGAAAGTATGCCACCCAAGGAACAGACGGGGGTAGGAGAAACAAAGTAGCCAAACAGACCCACTTTGTGGAGGAGGTACAGATCTTCCAATTTGAGGGAGAAGGATCCTCAGAGGATCCTGGGAAAAGGATCTTCTCCTTCAGAGATGGGGGAACTCTTCCCAAGAAAAAATGGGTCCCAAGGGATTCCAACCCAGACTGGGTAGATGTGGAGATTGAGCTGTCGCCGCCTATCATTCTATCCCAGAACCAACAAGACCGAAAACCCCTGGATCAAACCCATCCAGGTGACTGCCTCCAAAAAGGGGGGGGAGGGAGGCGGCCCAGAACCGGAACCAGGGGAACCAAAAACCGCATCAATATCCAGTTGCAAACTTTTTCTTTCAGATTCCCATGACTCTCCACAGAATTCTGCCCAAATCTCTTCTCTAGCAATGTCCAAAACTAAAATATTAGCCCACCAGTTGTCCAAAAATGTGCATTATCTGTGCCCCCTTGAGGAGAAGGAGGGAAGATACTATGCCCCGGTACAAGTACAGAGGCAGGGTACAATTTTGGCGCTGGTGGACACTGGATCTCAAGCTACCCTTCTGTCCAGAAGGGCCTTGTATTAACTGAATTCAGGTAGGGGGGAGAAGTTCCAAATTCCCCTCACCTCTCTTCCTGGACAGCTTCAGAACTTTGACGGGAAGGAAATTCCCATCGAGGGGACTGCAGATTTGGACATCAAAATTGGGCGACATAAGGTGAAACACCCGGTCATAGTAGTAACTCCAGAGGGCACCCCTTGTTTACTAGGGAATGACTTCCTGAGAAGGTTGTCACCCCTAATAGATTCCGTAAACAAGGTCCTCTGGACCCAGACTAGCTGACTAATAAAATTAAAACAGAGTGTCAACCATGTTAGTTTAAACGGCACCTGCCACATGGTTGAACAAAAATCTGACCAAGTAGAATTTCACTTCCAGAACAACCAAATTCCAGACGTGACAGTAATAGCAGTAGGACAACAGACTGGTGATGGGGGGTCCTCTCTATTTCTGAAAATCAACCTTCCTTCCAGTTTAAGGTGGTATTCCACACTGGAAGGAAATACTTTGAAATCCTTTACTAATCCACAATCAGACATTCCCACTCCGATAGTCCAGAAAGATGTGAAATCAGCTCAGAGCCTGGCTAATATTCAGCAAATTGGAGAGCAGTTGTTCATCCCTGTTCAGTTAAATGATGGGAAGGACTCTGTTCTCACCCGAGTGTGTGTGAACAATGGTAAGAGCTTCACCAGTGAAGCCATGTTCCGCCAACTCCCCAAAGATCCAGCCACTCCCACATTCAAACTGATAGACAAATGGGAAATGGATCTGGAAACACCCAAGTCCAAACATCTCCTGCCAAGCAGGTGTATGCTCAAAATCTCCATTGGCAACAAGAGCATAGTCCATAATTGCTGGGTCGTGCGAGACGTCACTGCCGTCTTTTACTTAGGCAGTCACATTCTCAATCGCTTTGCCATTAGTTTGGACCTAATAAACTTCAAAGCTTGGTCCCGGTTAGCAGATAATCCCATGGGCTTTGATGATCCAGAAAAAGCATTTAGGTCAGCTCAATTGCTACCTTATGCAGTTGAAATTCAGGTTAAAGAGGAAGTCACCATCCCAGAAAGGACCCGAGAATTCTCCCTGGAAGTGAAAGTTAAAAGAGGACAAAAATTGAAAAACCCTGATGCTTATATTCATCTAAATGCTTCTCTCCAACAGCAAGGGTTGGGGGTAAACCCAACACCATTAGTCAACATAGAACATGACACCATTCCAATAGAGGTGGATAACAGCGACTTAAAGAGTATTACTCTAGCCGCGGGCACCATTATTGGAATGGTGGTTGATGACCGACATTTGTCCATTGATTTAGGAAATGAACTGTTAGGACCAATCCCCAAGGACTGTTTTGACAGTGACAGTGATGACAATACAACACCAGACAGGATCTTTACACTGCATGGGGGGAACCTCCTGGTGTACACTTCATGCCCTTATGGCAAGGAAGATCTGACTTGTGACTTCAGAGGGGATGAGGTGATTTTCCAGGTCCATGAGGGCTGCCTTTCCCACCTGAAGCCTCTGGTCCAAATCAGCACTCTGACCAGGGACTTCTCCACCCAGCTGGAGGAGGCCGCTGAGATAGCAAAACCAGAAGTCTTTCCAGGCTTCACGCAGATGGTGGAAGAGAGAGTCAACCTAGCTGATGCCTGCGTGACTCTGGAACAGAAGCAAAAGTTGAAACAAGTTTTCTTGGATTTCCAAGATCTCTTTGCGGTAGACTCATATAACTGTGGTCGCACCGACATCCACACAACAATTCCCACAGACCCTGGCATGACTCCAGTGTTTGTGAAGCAATATCGCTTGCCTCTCGCATCCATGGAGTCCCTTACTAAAATAATTAAGAACCTTGAGTCCCAGGGAATAATCCGTCCAGTACACAGCACCTTCAATAAGCCGGTGCTGGGAATATTGAAGCCAAACGGCCAGTGGAGACTCTGCGACGACCTTAGGGAGCTCCACAAATGGGTCCATACTTCCCGATGGCCTCTTCCCTACATTGACCAAGGGCTGGCCCAGATTCAGGGGTCAGAGGTATTCACTGCAATAGACCTGACCAATGGATACTGGACCGTGCCTGTCAGTAGGGAGGACCAATACAAACTGGCTTTTACCTTTGGGGGCCAGCAGTACACATGGACCTGAACTCCCATCGGATACCTCAACTCCGGCAATGAATTCAACATTTTCCTACATAAGGCCATGCTCGACCTGGGTGCGAGGGGTAACCTGACTTATGTAGATGATGTCCTCATCAAAAGTTCATCTGTGGAGGAACATATGGTGGAGATCTGTTATGTTCTGACACAGTTGAGGGCTGCCAGAGCAAAACTTTTCTTTCAGAAGGCACAGTGGTGTAGAACCCGTGTTAATTTCTTGGGGCATGAGATTACTCCTCAGGGTCTCTGTCCCCAAGAAAAGAAAGTGGAAGCACTTCAGAAACTGAAAGACCCCACAACTCTGCAGGAACTAAGGAGCCTCCTTGGACTGACTAATTACAGCAGAAAGTTCATTCAGGGCTACGCAGAGATCACTAGACCCCTGATTAATCTTTTGAAGGGGGGGTCAAGTGGGAATGGGGTCCAGAACAATCCGAGGCAGTAAGACAGCTCAAAAGAAGCCTCTCACAAGCGCCCTGCCTAGCTTACCCTGTCAGAAACAAGGTGTTTTTCCTGTAGACCGGGTTCTCTAATACATGCTTGACAGCAGTATTATACCAAAAGCATGACAAGGTCAATAAAGTAATCTCCTATGCGAGCAACACTTTATCCTCTGAGGAGGAAAAATTCAACGATTGTGAGAAGACACTCCTGGCAACGTTGTGGGCATTGAAGAATTACCTCCCGTTCATCCAGGGGGAACACATCATAGTGGAGACTCCACACCAGCCTCTGCAATATCTCCAAAGTGACAGAATCTGGGCCGGAAATGTGAGTAATTCCCGAATTACTTCCTGGATTCTGTCAATGCAAGGCTTTCCTGTGGAGGTCAGATATGGCCAAAACAAGAAGAGTCCCCTCGCGCAAGGTCTGGCTGACTTGCATGATTGTGCCAGAGAAAACTGTCTCAAGGACGAAAGTCTAAAAATCAAGGACAACATGGAGGCATACCTTAATTCCCCACTCAAAGTCTTTGAAGAGGGCAAGTGTGAGGGGATGCCCACTGTCTATGTGGTCGGATGCTCTTACCATGTTGACAACAACGGGGAAAAAGAACAGGTGGCCGGCATAGGGAATGCATGGGTGAAGGAGTCCCCTGAACCCTCCGCTGGGTACAAAATCGGTCCCCGAAGTAGTCAGGTAGCAGAATTGATGGCTGTCCATCAAGCCATCCTCACTGCTGTCCAACATCAAATCCACGAACTGGTCATAATCACAGATTCGGATTATGTACAGTATGGGTTCGTGGAGCACCTGGTCAATTGGAAAACCAGAGGCATGCTATGTGCTAACAACAAACCCTTGAAACATGGGAAGTTGATCCAAAACATTGATGATCTGGTCTCCTTGAATGGGATGACCATTTATTGGAAGAAGATCAAGGGTCATTCCAAAGTAGAGGGACCAGACAAAACTGGAAATGACTTAGCTGATCAGCTGGCCAAAACCGGGGCCATCCAAGGGGATCTAATAGAGATTGAGTCCCTGTTGGGGGAAATCCAGGTCACTGCTATCACTAGGTCCCAGACAAATGCTCACAATGGTCTTTCAACTGCACAATGCAGTAAGAAGACCCCAGATGCTGATTTGATCACGGCTCAGAAGGGGGAAACCATAATTGGTAAGTTTTACCAACACATTGAGGACCCTGAGAACTTTCCCCTGACGGATACCGATTACATTGGGAAAGAGGACCTTAGAGTGTTGATGAAATGTCCAAAAATGTTCCGAATCCAAGACGGTTTGTTGGTAAGGAAATCCCAAGCTGGCCTTGATCAGTGGGTGGTCCCTACCTCATTCCGAAGCATGATGTTAAGTTACGGCCATGATGCGGCCACCACCGGTCATAGGGGGTTTCATACAACCCATGAGATCTTAAGAGAGGTTGCTTACTGGCCACACATGGGGCAGGACCTCGACCAATACTTGAAGGGGTGTCTGGTGTGTGCACAATTTCAGCCATCATCCCTCACACACCGTGCACCTCTCCAAAAGAGGGGGATGACACTGCCATGGTCAGATTTGCAAATCGACTTAGTAGGCCCTGTGATTCGCTCGTCTAGGGGAAACAAGTACATGTTGACGGTCACATGCTTGTTTGCCAAGTGGGTGGAATGTCTCCCGGCCCAAAACTGGAAGGCAGAAACAGCAGCTGCCCTGATGATTAACCACATCTTTTCCCGTTTTGGTCTACCTCAAAGGATTGAGTCAGACAGAGGTAGCCATTTCACCAGCAAAGTAATGTCTAAGATGTGGGAGATACAGGTTGTCAAAAGGAAGCTACATATTGCTTACCGACAAGCTTCTTCTGGGGCAGTAGAACGCTATAACCAAACCATTGTGAGCATCTTAAAAAAGTTTGTGGCAGATTCTGGGCCAAGTTGGGATATCCGATTACTTCTGGTCCTAATGGCCATCAGATCTACCCCTTCATCTGCAACCAAAATGTCACCATTTGAGTTGATGACTGGACGCAAGATGGTGCTTCCCCAGCATTTGCTATACAGGACCTAAGAGCAGACGTTGATCAATGCCTCTACAACTCATGAGTATGTGGAGAATTTGAGGAAACACCTCCAACATGCTTTTGCCTATGCTCAGCGGAATCTAGAAAGATCAGCAGATAGCATGAAAACTCACTATGATTTGAAAACCACCAGGAAGGAATATGAGGTGGGGGACCGGGTCTATCTATACAATTTCCAAAGGAACCAGACCAAACAGCGAACATTTTTGCCTACATGGAATGGACCCTTTGAAATTATAGACAAGGTCTCCCCAGTTGCATACAAGATCCGCATCCCCAAAGGTAGTTTGGCGGAAGGGGAAGACAAGTGGGTACATATAAATCAGCTAAAGTGTTACCATCCCAGGCACACTCTGCAGCAACTGGAGGAATCCTCTGGAATCTGAGAGGGGGCCGCTCCAGAGTAATTCAGTTCCAACCCTAAAATATCCCACATATAGTCTCTAAAATATCATGATTCTGGTATGAAAATGTTTCCTGTTATATCTTGTTTTTTAAAATAAGACTGCAAAATGTATCCGGATGTATAAAATGTATATGTTCGCCACACCATTAATAGTGGTGGAAAAATGTCTAGGAATGTGTATTGCCGCTTTGTTTTATCATCCTAGGAGAGATGAAACCATGGAGACTGACCAAGGAGAACGACCCGGGGACCGGGAGCAAATCCATCAATCTCCAGAGACCAGAACTTTGAATCCAGACTCCAGAACTTGTAGCAGAGAGGCCTGAATCCACAAGCTGAATCCTTGTTCAGCAGGCCTCAAAATCATTTGCAAATTATTCAAACAGCCAGACCGAGCTGTCGGATTCTGGCCTAGAATCCTGTGCCAGAAACACCCAGAAAGCAGAGCTGTATCCAGAACCGCAGACCGGACCCAGACCAGATCGCTGTGAGCAGAACCAGAGATCCAGACCAGACCAGACCAGAACCAGAGATCCAGAACCAGAGAACCAGTACCAGAAACCGCCCAGAAGTCCAGTCCAACCTGTTGACCAGATCTGTGACGAGGCCCATTCCTTCCAAAATTAGGAGTGAGTACCCAGCTAGAACTGTGCAGAACCCATCTCTTAGCTTAAAATAATTTGATTCAAAACATTTGAACCTGTCCAGAACTGCATCATAGAATCGCGTGTCCCCTCTCTGATTTTATGCCTGTAAAAGTGTCATTTTGCCATTTTTAATCATTATTTCATTTCTGAAAAACTACCTTCACAAAATCGTCCGCATCTCTTGAACTGTTTGTGCTAGAAGCGAGATTTACCTAGGGGGGAACTGAACTACATTTGATTGTATTCCTGAGAACTGTGTGCTCTTCCTTCCATCTTCTAGTGCATAGTGGGGGAGTGAATTGCCACCAGGGGAAAAGTGAACATGTTAGCTCTTGTGAAACCCTACCAGTTATTTCTGTACTGCATTCTTTTCCACCTTGCATTTCCTTGTACCATATAAAGCATTCTCAGCTACCTTATCCTCTATACTACTCCTAAGTAATTAAACCAGTGTGCTAGTATAACATCATCCATTGTTGACCACTGTCATATGTCTAAGTGTGATATCAAATATTAATTTATTATAAAAGTGTAATACATATATATTGTTTAATTTTTCCAATAAATCTTTTAAATTGCAAAACAAACCTACTTCTTGGCTCAGTGAGGTCAGGGGGATTCAAAGAGAGGAGCATTATATAAGGGTTTATAATCCAGAGTATAACTTGTCATAAAAATAAATAAATAAGGGCTTCCTTTGGGCATCCCAGACAAAGGCATTGACTTAGTGGGCTTGCTGAATTGAAGTCATTTAACAGCAGCATTTGTAAATAATAGCGATGCCTCCTCCTCTAGATTTTAATCTGTCATGTCTCAAAATAGAATAGCCATCGGGAACTGCTAGCATGAGCATAGGACCTGCAGCGGGGTGTAGCCATGTCTCTTTGGATCAGGTCAGCAATTTCCGTGTCATGTGCTACTAGGCATCTGGAGTTCATTAGTGCTCCTTTGATCTGACGGCTTGTAGCGATTGATGTTGTTAGTTATGGGGCTTGTGGAGGTTTGGGTTTGCTGTACTTGGCTATGCTGTTTATAGACCTGGGGCCGCAGTTGTTAGCTAGGATCGTACTTGTAGTCGCTTGGCTTGTCCTAGTTCCTATGGTAGTAGGGAGGGAGCTGACAGGGGGCTCATATATTTTGGCTAATCTCACTCTGAGGCATAAATACCTATCTGTGGTTGGGCAAGGCTTGCATGGTATGAGATTTTTGTACTCTTTCATATCTATGAGTACTGTAGTAGTAGTGTTAATCGAGATAGTGGAAGGCATCAAGGTGGGCGGTGTCCCAAGGGTAGGTGTGTAGAATAACATGATGTAGAGTGTGATGCTTTGTATAAGGACTGTGATGAAGATGGTTTGGAAAGCAGAAAATCATGGAAATCATGGAAAGCCTGACACCTCCTCCGCCTTCATCCACCCCTAAATAACGGGTCCGGCAATAACCAGGCCCGGCAATACCGGAACCAGAAGTTACATCAGCGCACCGGAATGGGGAAATGGCACGGGGGCCATCTTAAAAAACACAATTCATTGCAATCCTCTAGATACAGGACCTGGAGCCTCAAACCACCGGCTACATCTGCACCCACACCTCCAGCACAATGCCAAAGGCCATAAAAAAAGAAGCATCCCGTCAGAGAAAGGAGAGATTCTCAGAGGATGAATTAAACATGCTGGCCGACACACTGGCAGAGAATGCAGACATGGTCCTTGCCTCAGACCTCAAGAGAGGCACAGCTGAAAAAGAAAGAGGTATGGGGGCTAGTGGCCCTGAAGGTCAGTGTAGTTGTCACCACCCCCGCACCGTAAAGGACATAAAAAAACGATGGGATGACCTGCGCCTCCATGTGCGCAATATCTTATCAGCTAATCAGAGCCAGGATCTGGCTACTGGTGGCGGGTCCAACTTACTGATAAAACTCACCCGATGGGAAGAAACCTGTGCCAGCACCATTAGAATGGATTCCATAGAGGGAGTGGGAGATATGGAACCATCATCGGCATATGGTGGTGAGTGTCCAAACAAACCCCTGTAATGCAAAGTATGATGACATGAGCCAATGCATGGGCCATCACACACACATGGACACATCCCTGCCTAGATGCTGTTCCCAGCACCATCACATTCACATGCATACAGCATGCCAATGCCATACCTGAGACACACCCCACACACTGGGAAATGGCATGTGTCACACTACACACAGTCCACAACACAAAGGCATGTCACACAACATAAACCACCTTACACATTTGTGAACCAGAGGTATGCCTGAACAACCCCACCATATAGCAAGCAACCTGTATGCCACAACTGTAAAACAGCAAGTCATCAAATGTGTACAACTGCACTAATACCATTGTATGCATGATGCATGAACAACCATCACTGATACCGTCTCTCTTTCGGTCCCCACAGGCTCTGGTACCGACAGTGATGCACAAGACTCTGCTGCACAGGCCACCACTTCATCGAAGAGGGTCAGGGCCAGGGAAGACATCAACAGGCCTTCCACGTCCAAGGGCACAGCCAAGCCACATCAGCCACCGAGGCCAAAGGCAACACAGGATGCCAATGCACAGGGGCGTGTGGAATCCACTGCAGTTGAGCCAGTGGCAGATGGGACCCTGTCTGCTGCTAACAGCCTGGTAGGGGAGGCAGCTGCCACAGCGCCCAAGAGTGGCGATGAGGAACAATCACAAGGCGAGGTGTGTGTCCCTTAGGAGGACAACTGCTCAATGGAAGTTGGTGGCACACCCAGCCCCGGCCAAACACCCCAGTACACCCCAATAAGCACACCCAATGCCACCACGCACATCCAGTCGGGAGGAGAGGCATAACCAGAGGCCTTGAGCTCCACAGAGGACCCACCTGAATTGGGCCCCTTGCCAGACATCCCATCCACCTCCACAGTGGTCCAGGACGGGGAGTTGAGAATGGCACAAATGGAGGGGCGGCAGCAGGAGCTGACCGGGCTTGTAAAATAATACATCTCAGATGGTGACCTGACAAGGAAGGAGGCCCGAGAGAAAACTGCGGCCAATTAAGGGGCTATTGAGTCTAGCACCTTACGCATCTGTGAGATGCTGTCGGAAGTGAGGCAGGTCCTTGGCAGGATTGCCAATGCCTTGGAGGCTCTGCGTCTTGCCCTGACAGTGGAGCATGTGGCCACAGGGTCATTGTCCAGCTCCACACAGACGAGCCCCCTGCGCAGGTCTGCGTGCCCCAATGCAGGTCCCCGGGGTGTTCTGGGGGGAGTTGTGAGTGGTGGAGGTGTGTGGGGGAGTTGTGCGGGGAGGAGGATGGGGAGGGGTGTGTGGGGGAGTTGTGGGGGGAGGCGGGAGGTGTGAGGTGGAGGGTCAGAGTACTTTTTTCATATTTCATGTTTAATACACCCATTGTGTACCAAAAAATCACATGACTGGACATTGCTTATTGTGTATGTGTGCTTTATTGGTTTACAGTGCACATTGTCCATGTACCTCCACACTCAGTGCCCAGAGTCCCACATTCATGGCACCCTCTGCATCCATGTGTCTTAGAAATATTGCCCTATCACAGACTAGCGCACAGCACTTCCCTCCTGTGCATCGCCACCTGGATGATGTGCAACCCCATCTTCTTCATTATCTTCATCCTCACCTGGTGGTTGCTGTGCAATGTCAGGGGGGCAGAGGCACATTCTGTCGGATGCACATGTTGTGCAGCATGGCACATGCCATGATGATCTTGGCCACCTTCTCATGCCCGTACAGGAGTGCCCCACCCAACCTACTGAGGCAGTGAAACCGTGCCTTCAACAGGCCAAAGGTCTGCTCGATCACCACCCTGGTACGTGTATGGGCACGATTGTAGTCCTCGTCATGCCTGTTCTATGGGTTCCAGACAGGGATGAGGAGCCACGGCTTCAAGGGATAGCCACCATGACCTACATGGGTGCAAAATAAGGTATGTATAAGTTATTTCCTAAAATGACACCTGTACTTATCACTCACATGCCTGCAGATATGTGTTGTTCTCATGCACATGTCCCTGGATGTATGCGCACATTTTAACTTTCCACAATGTGTGCTGTCCCATGGTCTAGAGGTGTGGTTTGTTTTGTCCAGATGATGCAGAGTGTCTACTTCCTTGCTGGTGTTCATGCACTGTGGATGCCTACCGCTGTGTTTGGTATCATTAATGTGATGTGTAGTGATTAGTATGATTTTTTTACTAGCAGCATTGGCACAAGTCTCATCATGATTTCTCATTCAGCGCTTATTATTCCCATGGTGACATGCAGCTCTGTGGTGGTGGCCCAGAGACAAGCAGTGTATTCCCTTGGTGAGATTGATTTGTGCGCACTCATGGATGCATGTCCTGTGCTGTGTTTTGCTGCGGCCATATACATTGTGCATACTCACAGCATGTTGCTGGATTGTGTTACAGAGGGTAAGGTCTGATGAATTGCAGAGGACATGTTGTGGGATGTGGGCTGGTTGCAAGTTAGGCATATTGTAATTGGTGTGCCCCTCCCATCATTACTATGAGGTTTGGGTGTCATGTTCAGTTTGGGATGCTTTGGGGCACAGTGTTTTGCAGTATGGACATTGTGCAGTCACCACCCCAATCACACAAGGGGCGGTGTGTGCATCTCTCCCCCCATTACGCTGCCATGTGCCTGTCATGCAACTTACCATGCAGCCAGGCACATCGTCCTGCATGTCGCTCCATGTAGCGTGGTAGCGTGGATTTCTGCAGGACCATTGATTCATGAGTTGATCCGGGATATCGGGCACAGTAATGTGTGATGAACTTGCTGCAGTCACATACCATCTGCACATTGATGGAGTGGTATAGCTATCGATTGTGGTACATCACCTCCATGGCATGCAGGACCACCAATTCCACATGGGTGCAATCAAGAGCACCGATAAAGTTTGGCATGCCTGCCAGTACATGGAAGCCAACTTTAGTGTCAAAGATCTCCTGGGCAGTCCATGGTAGGGATATGTACTCGCTTGAGTGCTTCAGGAGGGCATCCAGCACTTGGTTCAGCATGCGTGAAAAAAAAGGTTGTGATATGCCATGCATCTGCCCCACTGTGTGCTGGTAGGGGCCTGTGGGCAGGAAGTAGAGCACAGACACTATCTTCAGTAGAGGGGGGATGGCGGTGCGTATTTCAATCAGGCTGACAATGTCGTTGTGTATCATGTCCAATATGGTGGTGATGGTGTCCCGGTCCAGTCGGTACAGTGTGTGGATCTGCTATGGGGTTAGGTTGAATGGACTGGCTCTGACGCGAGTGATTGGAGGCTGCCTGCGTGGTACCACCGGCTGCACTGGTGGAACTTGATGGGCCTGTCTCACCCTCATTCTCCTCCTGCGTCTCCTCTGTGGTGCCTGTTGTTGTTGCTGGTGTAGAAATGCAAGCATGTCCTCCAGCTCCAATATCGCAACTGCAAGTGGGATCATTTTGGTGTGGAAAGGGGTGTGGTGTGTGCTCCTTTTGTGCTGGGCCAGACTCTATTGCCTCCACCTGTGCTTGCACATTTCTGTTAATGCGATGACGGTGATGCCACCATCCTGGTATCCCTTATTACTGCCTTTGTGATGCTGGTAGTTGCATGTCCGCATGACTTGTGATGTCCTCCAGTTAGCGCCATCCCGGTATTGCTGGCCCGAAGGACTGCATGCCCGCGCGCATGCCGGTACGGGGTGCACAGTCTCAGCGGTGGCGCTGATACCGGGTTGTCGACTCGTAATAGGCCGGAGCGGTATGCGGTGCCGGTCTCCCTTACCGGCATCATTTTTCCATTTCCGTGAATCTCGTAATGAGTCCCTTTATCACAAAGTCTGCGGGGCTTGTAATTCACATCGCTCTCTTTCACAGAATTGCATGGTGGGCAAAGAATTCCCATCGAAGCTAAAAATGTATCCACACAAGATGCGGAGACACATTCAGCATTTATCCACCAGCAGGAACTTCATTCCTAGCACACATGTACCATTTACTTTCAAGATTAGGGATTTGGGATTGATGTATTCACAAATGACTTGGTAGACAAAGAAAGCAATCAAGTGATCAACACTGCGATCTGATTTACCCCGTTACGAATACAGTGTACCTATGTGCAGTCGAAAGAACAAGGTAGGAACACCTCATTGGCACACCACCATTGGGTATGCATATTTCTCTTAAAAAAATACCAAAGGTCATGGGTGGCCAGCAAATCCAGGGAGTCACTGCTCATCATACACTCGTTGCATGTGTAAAATGAGAGATATATGGGATTAGATGAATTTAGCAGCAGACGTGCCATAGTTAGAATTAGTACTGCCTATCTCGTTACTATATGAAGTAAATAGACATCTAACTGGTGAACCCAAAGCAAGGGTGATAGAGTTTTGGTGGTGGGCACAAGGTTATGTTAACGCACATAGCAAAATGCATGTATTTGAAAACGGTATGTACCTAGGGGCAAGCAGAGTTGGGAAATAGATGCCAGAATGTGGTATTCAGTGTTGTACAAGTGGAGAGCTACACAATGTGGAAACTGGTCCTCGTTTTTGTTTTGTACCTACAGAAGTCCACTCCTGAAGAAGAGGCCAATTACCCCAATAGAGTAGATAGAGCATGAAGGACTTTGTTTGAAAAAATAGAACATTATTGGAGGAATATTGGAAGCGTTTTTTGGAATATCTAAACATGTTATTTTGATTTTAACTTCATGTGTATTCAATTTGCATGCATACAAACATTCTTTTGGCTGTTGTTCAGCATCTATGGTGTGCAGGGGACGGGAGTGTCTAAAGTTTGGGCACCATCTCTTCTCATTTTGTTTTACGGCTCTGTGCCAGGGCCGTTATTCCTCCACAAATATTTCTTAATGCATTATTTTACATTTTTAGAAGATTGTTCCCATAAATGGGTGTGTACTGTTTGAGTAAAATAGAAGCACTTATGACCCAAGTCACAGCCATTGTGACTGAAAAGTACATCTCTGCTGAGCCTCAAAATCAGGGTTGAAATTGGTGAGCGGGTCAGACCAGCTTGAGCAACAATATTGAGAATCTCTAGCCAAACCCTCTCAGAGTTCAGCGAACAAAAAGGCGGGCACCCAAATTAATCTAAGGGAGTTTTGGCACCCACACAGAGTTATTAACTGCTGTAAGTGCTGTTTAAATCAATTCACTGGAACAGTGGTGGGCCAAGGACTGCTCCCAATGGCCACCTTGGGAAGTTGCCATGCAAGACAGCTCGTGGTTTAAAGTTGCCCTCACATTGTCTTCATGGCTCAATGCTTTTGAGTGGCCCATTGAGCGGATTCAGCCATCAATGGACCTGTATTCTGCTCTAAATTGCCAGAAGTATACTTCAGAGGCAACGGTTTGCATTGGAAGCGTGCAACGCTGAGCAACACAGATTAGATTCCCGGTATTACTTGTTACAAATGATTCATTAATTAATTATACCAACAGAATACTTTGAAAACTATATCCCGGAGACCTTAATAGTTGCATTTCAACATGTTTGGTAGTTTTATGGCGACTTCCATTTAGAGGTAAATGTATCATATTTCACCCCAAAAACAGTGAAACCTATTGGTCCTGAAGCTTCCTAGAGTTACAGAAGGGCGTTTACATTAAGACAATATTGCAAGTGTTTAAAGTTTCAAGTAAAATCTATGTTTTCTGCCCCGAAAACTGTCTTTGTTTTACCAAATTGAGACGTTGCTGCATTGTGCAGCAAATTGGTTGCCCCCCCCCTGCCTTGCTAAGGAGACGTCCTGGTGAGCTCAGCCTCGTTACCAGGAAGGCAAGCTCCCCGCATTTATCTTAGATGCTTTGGACCAGACTTTAGCTGCACACCGTAATGCAAAGGTTCGAGTCTTGTCATTGATGTATAATTACTAGTTATTTTGAGTAATGCACTGTTTTGTGAAATGTTTAGGTGTTGGCGCTTTTTAGAAATAAAGAGCACCACTAGCATTCTAACTAGAGAACACTATTCTTCCGCGCATAAATCAAAAGCCATAATTAGAAGAGCGTTGTATATTATCTGGAGTTGCACAGAAAAGAATGCTCAATTCTAAATGATTCATGGAATTATTTGCCTGTAAAACGGGACTTGCTCATTTACTTATAAAGGTATGGGTACCATTTCACTTTACTTCTTTCCCTGGAAGGATTTGTGCAGCTGCTTTTCCAAACAAGCATTGACAATGTCAATAGATTTCACTTGTGTATAGGAATGGGGAAGGTATTTCCCAGGCACCTCCATAGTGATATCAACTGGCCATGTATGATAACAGCTGCAAAATGTTTTTTATAACATGCCTAATACCATACCTTAGTTACGCTTCTAAGCGTGGATCCACGATTCAAACCTCTGTTGCTCAGCGTGGTTTTACTTCCAAGACCAGCACATTGCTCCTGTGCTACCCTCCATGAATGCATGGGCATATAATAGCAGTGCCTGGCAAATACCTACCACATATACACAAAACAGTTGGCTTTGTGAATGCTTGTTTCCAGTGGAGGACATGCATAGTGCTTGTAAACGCTGACCTGGTCAAGACACTTTTATTACACAGTAGCATGTGTATAGCTACAATTGAGTAATGAACTCTTAGAAGACTGCTTCGGAAAAAAACACTGACAGGCATTGGGAGCACAAGGTGTGATGGTAAGACTTGAGAAAGCTAGCTCAAAGAGATCCCAAGAGGATGTTTTTTGGGCGAGGAGGGGAAGCAAGTGGGTGGGAATGGACGTAGGGTTTATGAAGCCATAGGCAGTCAATGGGTGGGTAAATAACCAAACAACACTCACACGTTATGCCATGTCTCCCTAGCTGTACGCTAATGCAATGGTTGTGGCTTATAGGTGGCATTTAATCCTCTGTCGTGAACTCCCAATGCCAAAATTTTAGTGAGGTTTCGGTCACTGTATGTTATATTGTCCCACAATGTGTCAGAATAATGAGTAACCAAAGTCATTTCAGAAACTGGTTTAATGAGACCATCACTTTGGGCATTTGCTGTGGAGTTGTCAAGCATCCAAAACAAGTTGGATTAATCTGACCGTAATCTAGATAACAAGTTGGCCATCCTTTAGTAACATTATGGCCTTATAAGATTTAAGCCTATTTTTATAATTTTTGATCAATTTCGCAGAGGGTTTTTATCTCCTGGGATCAACTCCCTTGCACTGAGCTTTGGATCATTACAAGCAAACAAGTTAAAACCCCTTGCCAGGAAAACTATACAGTTACAGTTTATCTATATCAGCGGAGTACCATATCTTTGTTGTCCCATATACTGCTTGATGAATAGACATGGGATGCAGAAGATCTGACATGCATACTGCCCCATATTGTCTGACACGCAGAATGGCACTTCTAACCTGCACAATTAACCTTCAAAACACTGTGGGCCTCATCACAGGGTTGGCGGTATCCTGGCGCTAATTGATAAACCAAGATACACCAATGCAAATTGCGTTACCGCTACTTGGTCCGGCGCTATTAGCGCTGGATCACGAGTAGCAATAAGTTGGTAAATCCCCATTTCCCATTGGGTCCATTGGACTGACTCTATGAGCACCGGCGCAAATAGCTCTGCGACAGTAGCACCAAAAGCGGCCCAAAAATTGAGATTTTTACCTCCAGCAAAAAGCTGAAGGTAAAACTCCCATTTTCAGCCAGACTCATGATAGGCTAGTCCTTAAATCTGGCTGTTTCAGCCTTACCACCGCATTTAAATGCTACCATCCAACTCGTGATGAGGCCCCCATTGCCTAGGGCACGACTCCAAAGCCCCTGTACTCCAAGGGATGCACAGTTGCATCAGGCCAGTTTTGTGGAAGCGTTTGAGGGTGGACACAAGTATCACAAGTCACATGACAGACAGCATCTGCTCATTGCTGATTTAGTTTTAAAGTTTGATTTATGCAGCTTGCCCTACTGTTTTGTGGAAAACCCTAGATTGTGTTGGATTAATCAGAAAGCTGATCACTGCCGGTAAAACCGGCACGGCTGCCGCCAGAGTCATTTTTTTACCTGCGCCGGGGAATGGGCAATTACCAGGTCATTACGGCCCTGCCAGACCCGGTCATTGGCCATTCCCGGGCGCTGGTAAAAAAATGCTCCCCATTCCCATTTGAACCCCATAGGGCTCAATTGGAATGGGGGGGCTGGATGCACCAGCACCATTCAGAATAGTGCCGGTGCATCTAGCATGGTCTGCTTGCGGGTGCCAGTCTGCCCAGCAGGCCATTCCTGATGGGCGCGAAAGCAACCGCAAACATAACTCGTAGTTTGCCAGTCCGTTAAGAACAGTACCGGCGAGGTTGCCGGTAATGAGGCACAATGATATTCTAGAATGTGCTTGTCCTTCACCTTGTTGTGAAAAGCTTTATCAGCGGTTGCTAGCCTGTGAAACAAATCATTGCTGTGCCCCAGAAGATCAGTTCCCATTTTGACTGGGCTTATCATGTTAAAAATGCACTGTCCCAATTGCAGGTGTGTCACAAAGGGATAGTACAAATACTGCGACTAAAAATAGATCCATCACACATTGGGACTACTCACAACCTGAAGTCCTCAGAGGCCACCTGTTGGAACTCTGTTTTGCACATGTTGGGCAAGCAATATGAGAACAGCAATGCCATCACAGAGTAATGTAACACGCATAGTAGACCTCTAGATGGGGCTATTGTCAACACCATGCCTGTTGGAGATACTGTCGACTGTCTTGTCTGTGTTATGACCTTTTGAGGAGGACACCATGCAGGTCAGCGATCA
Source organism: Ambystoma mexicanum (assembly GCF_040938575.1). Lineage (NCBI taxonomy): Eukaryota > Metazoa > Chordata > Amphibia > Caudata > Ambystomatidae > Ambystoma > Ambystoma mexicanum. The sequence continues at coordinate 1,524,493,261 of NC_090929.1, read as the reverse complement.
CCATGGATCCCTAAGGTTCTGCCTCTGGTGTACATGGTTGAAATTAATGTGTCTAACAACATGAGGGGTTATGACTTGCTGGGTTTTGCATATGCAAGACAGCTGGTGAGGAACCTGCCTTCAATGATGAGTAGTGATCAACGGTTAGATGGATTGAAAGGTAACATTGAGTATCTGCTTCATTCCCACCTTTCAAGCTAAAGGTGTCCACCTTTCATCCACATGTGTTGGTGTCAGGGGAGAAGAACTCACTGCTGAAGCATGGGCAATGCAAATTGTAGAAAGAATTCAGGATGCAAGAAGAACATTTATGAACCCAAATTTGACCATGTATTTTGGTAATGCCAAGCCCAAGACTTACAGCAACAATAGCCACTATATCACTGACAACTTTTGAAAGCTGTGTGAGTAGTGCAGGTGCAACCAAGGAAGAGTCAATGCTGTGGCACACCCTCCCCAGTGACTCCTCAGCTTACGATTCACAATTTACAATACAGACGATTCATCAATAGGAACATACAACAGACCATCAGCCTCTGAGTGTCTTGATGCCTATCAACTGTACACTTCACCTGTGGTAATGGATGCTGACCCAGTACATTATTGGTAGTGCAAGCAGTGGGCCTGGCCATCAGCACTTGTGCAAGTTGTTATTGAGCCGTTAAGCTGACACTTCACAAGTGTGCAGACAGAAAGAGACATTAGTGCTGCCAGGCCTATTGTCTCTAATCACTTTGGGTGTATCTCAGTACTGCATTTTGAACAAATTACATTTATGAAAAATGAACAGTCCCCCCACTGCAGACAACTATCAGACAACATCTACCTTTTGCCATCAGACAGTCCAGATGATGATAGTTTGTTTTGTAGTATGTGTGGCTGGGAAACGAATGAAATAGTGAGTGAGAGTCCCTAACACGTTTCTGACTTGCACATATCACTGTCTTTTGTGACAGTAGTGGTTTAGTCAAACTATTGTCGCCAGCGCAAGCGCCACTAGTCGCCCACAGTGGGCTACTATCCCTTAAAGGCTTGCGCCTGCATGCCTAAATACCAAGTTTCATAGGTCCTGAACGAAAGGTGGTGTTGTCAGCGGCATCCCAACACAGATGCTTGTTGGGGCAGTATCGCCAATGCAACTGACACCAACGGGACAGGCGTGGTGCTTCCAGGATTTAAGGATCCTTGCCTTAGAAAGCCCAATGGTGTTTTACTGCACCCTGGCCAGGAAGACACTTGTATACATGTCCCCGGCACTGCTGGAGGAGGTGGTTATGGCAGCCATATCAATTGTGGGCTCAGTGAAGGCAGGGGCTCATTTGCCTGGTAACATTGCATGGCACCAGCTAATGTGATTGCACATGGATCCCACAGGGTTTAACCGTTGCTTATTTGCCCCACCGCACGTTCTTCCCACAGTTCCACACTCTGCAGAAAACCACTCCCTCTTCAAATTTGACAGTCTTGCTTGGTGGTAATTCCAAATACTGCCACACCAAGGACCACGAGTGATGAGTTTGGGTAGAGGTATTTGCTTCTAACTGTGGTACTCTTGTGCCTCCCTTTCCACTACTTTATTAGTTGGCAAAGGGAAAGGTTCTCCACCAATAATTCCTCATCCCCTCTCTGCCTTTTACCACCGCAGGTAGACCCACCCTCTGCTGCAGCACCAATACCGGCTGGTACTCCCTCCAAGGTTTCTCCCCAACGTGAGGATCCTCTTTAAGGAACTCCACTTCCTCTGAACCCTTAATCTGCTGAACCCCAACTTCCCTCTGAACAATGGCTCCAATCTAAAAAATAACTGTGATGCTGTGATCCTTCTCCAGGGTTCTCGCAGCAACTGCCCCCCCCCTCCAACGTGTGAAACATGCCCATATTTTCTTGCACCACTTTTGTACATACTACTCCACCACAGAACCTGCTTATATGCAAAATCATTTCTGTTAAAACAGGTACCCCGTAATTCAGCATCAGCATACACTGTATAGGCATCACACCCTCAAATAGCAGCTACTTATACTGGCACAGCACATGTATATGTTTCCACAGAGAGGCTCCCTTTGCCTATAATCTTCATACAATCCAGAAAAGAGGTGCTGCATATACTCCACTTACGCAGGGTCGGTGCTATCACTAGGCAAGGTTAGGCGCTTGCCTATATGTGTAAATGTTAGAACGGCAAAATGCTGCTTTAACATTTCCACAATAATTGTAGAATACTAACTGCCTTGCCTGTGATAGCACTGGCCCTGACTGTCTGCAGGCTGAGGTTGGCGGCAGCAGCAGCAGGCCAGGCAGCGCCACCATGATGCAAAGGTTGGGGTCGGGTCAGGGTCATGGGTAGCATGGGCATGGCAGCGCTGGCACAGTCCGACACCTGAGCATTTGCACTCCACGAGGCAGGCCATGAACGAAACACCATACGTGCCCCCTTGAGTCTTGAGTCTCAACCGATCGTTGTGATGGTCATGGTGTGAGTCTATCAGGGAATGCTGCAGTGCACTGTGTGGCCTCGCTGAGCCCCCTGCCCTGAGCCTGTTAACTTGAATTCGCCCACCGATGTGATGGCCTGCGCACCCTGGCTGGAGGCCGGCAGCAGCCTTTTATTGTGCGGCGCCAGTGTGCCAGTTCAGTGAGTACCTGTTGTGTAGGCCACCCATCCTAGAAGCGGCAGCCCCTGCTGTGCTGTGAGAGCGGCCCTGGGCCTGGACCCTGCCTGTACTGGAGCCTGTGCTGAGAACAGTCCGACATCACGCAGGTGAGGACTCTGCACTAATTGTATACTGGCTTGCCTTGATAGGATCGACCCTGCTTCCTTCACACACTCCCTCCTCCTATTCAAATCTCCCTAGCAGGAACTGGTAGCTGCGTACTGCGCGTGCAACACTAGGAGACTGACTCTATGAAGATTGCATGCTCGTGTGTGCCCTGTGTCTCCTTCACACTCCACTACACAAAAGTCAGTGCGTCCTGTGCAAACACCTTTAAAACATAGTTCGGGTTGCACGTCCATTTGTACCCTTAATCTAAATGCACTGACTACAACAGTGGAAAATAGCACAGAGTGTAGGCAGAGGTGTGTGTGTGCAATATATCATGCATTAACTTAGCTCACTTTGATAACATGCCTGCTGTAGACGCCCCGTCTGTGTGCAGTGCAAACCTTCCGGTCATTGGCACTAATGCAAGCAGGATTTACTCCACCTGTCAACCTTCCAAGGTCAATCAATAACATGGCTGCCATTTCCTTCCTTGGGACAACACTTGGTCTTGACATAGCCAGGACCTCCAATAATGTAGCCAGTCCCCCGCGCTACTCATTTGGGGATTCAGAATATAGCTTTTCAACGCATCCAGGGGAGCTGGAGGCAAGAAATTCATGGAATGCCCCACGTGGAATAAATACGGGATGTTTACTGAGATCCTGAAATGCAGCCAATCCCACTGTCCTTGCAGGTCGCGGAGTCTTCCTGATTCTCGGACATTGTTTTTGTGATTACATCAAATGTGCCCATTTGAGCTTGCAGTCCATTGACTACCTAAGGCCATGCTAATCCCTATGGCGAGCCATTCCCACCCATGTCCTGCCCAAAACATATCCACTCCTGGGATGTCTTTGAGCTCGCTTTACTCAAGTCAGTAGCCCCATTTTGCCCGAGGTCATCTTAGAGTCAGCCCTCGGCCCCATCAGTCAGGCTGCACCAACGGCAAAAGGTGTTTTGAATAAGTGCAGTTCATTACTGCTCGGTCACAGCTCTGCTCAAGTAGGTCACTTTGAAATACAGTTGTTGCTTAAAAAAGAAAAAGGGGAGTTGGGGGCTGTGAGGAGTGCCGGCTCATCACACTTCCTAGAGTACTGGATTGCAAGGTAACCTATTTAAGGAAACATCATGACACTCATTTATTTATTTGTACTTATTTTATTGTTCATTTATACAGTGCTTATACACAGGTGGTGTTCTTCAAAGCGCTTCAAGACGGGAAGGGAACAAGGAAATACAGTAATCACTCTTGGGCTTTGACGTTTCCGTGAGATTGACAGAAAAACTAGCATACTCGGGCTGATGGCATTTCACCTAGTGCAAGTGCATGAAGTGTTACAGTAGCGACCAAGCTAGGGAGAAGGGACACAAAAGTGGGGGGTGGGAGCAGGACGGTATGCAGTGATTATCATGAATACCAAAATAACTAATACCATTATAACAAACCTAAAATAACAAATTCCAAAATATTGAATTTGGAAAAAAACTAAAAAAAGGGTTGGGAGGGGGGATACTGGTTTTGAGGGTGGGGAAAAAAGTATTAAGAACAAAAAAATGGGGGGTTTTGGGGCAGAAATCCCCCAAAAACAATGATAAAGGAATTTGTTATTTGGGAATTCGTTAATATGGTATTAGTTATTTTGGAGTCGTTATAATTACATGAAACCGACAGGTAGTCCTGGCACATTTAGGCCATGCATGCACACAGACGGAGGTGCAAGGAAGTGGGGCCTGGGGGGACCAAATGAGTCCAGTCCAGCAGGGACCTGGGTTTAGTGCAGAGAGGTTGCCCCGCTCATGGAGCAGGATCTGAAAGCGCAGTAATGCTGAACATAATGCAGTGGCCCAGAGGCAAGTGCAAAGACTGGAGGGGGAGCCTGGGACCTGTAAGGCTCTGGAGGTGAACCAGGCAATCAGTCAGAAAAACTGAACAGAGTTAGGGAGGAGAAGGAGGGTGGAGAGAAAAAGAGCAGAGGTTAGCCGGGGAGAGGGAGAGAGAAGGAGGAAGAGAAGAGGAAGGTCTTGAGGAGTTTACGGAACTTAAGGTGCTCTGGCTCAAGACGGAGAGAGTCAGGGTGGCTGTTCCAGAGGGAGGCACCTGCAGAGGATAGAGATCTACCACCAAATCTCTGTTTGTGAAAGTGGCTCACCTGCAGAGAGTTGGCGGAGGACGAGTGGAGGACTCTAGAGGGAGAGTATTTAGGAAGGGAGCATTGTAGATAGTGCAGACCCTGGCCCCAGGAAGCTTTGTGGATTTTGCAGAGGGTCTTGAACTTGATCCTTGAAGCCACAGTGAACCAGTGGAAGGATTTCAGCGCTGCAGAGATGCGGTCCCTGGGCTTGAGGCCAAGGATAAGTCGTGCAGTTCTGTTCTGGATGAGTTGTAGAGGACAGAGAGTAGAGGTAGGAAGATTGAGAAAGAGACTGTTGCAATAGTCCAGCCTAGAGCGAACCAGGGCTTGCGAGTTGGTGAGTCTCTGGGGGAAAGTGAGAAAAGGCAGAATATTTTCAGGAGGTGCAGTTGGTAGTGGGACTTTTTGGAGATGTCTGAGATGTGAGAGGAAAAGGAGAGATGACTCCTATATTTTTTGTGGGAAAGCGGGAGCAGGGGTCCCAATGAGTATGGTCTCTGTCTTACTGGCATTCAGGCAAGGATTGATAGCAGCAAACCAAGACTGACCTGCAGACAGACTGTCAGGAAAGAGTGAAGCGGAGGAGGAGGCCGAGGGTAGCTTGAAAGAGAGCTGCGTTTCATCCGCATAACACTGAAAGTTAGAGGTACAGGTAAAGATCCTGTGGGCCATGGAGGCCATGTAGATATTGAAAAACCAGGGGTATAGGTCAGATCTCTAGGGGACAGCACAAGTGTAGAGAGTGATAGACGAGAGAAAGGACCCGAGTTCCACTTGGGAGGGCCGGTCAGAGAGAATGGAGGTGAGCCACGCCAGGACCTGATCTGTGATGCCCAGGGTATCACAGAGACAGGTGATCAGGATGTTGTGGTTTACTATATCGAAAGCAGAAGAGAGGTCGAGAAGAATGAGGACAGAGGGAGAGTGAGAGTCAAGATTTGAGAGCATGTCTTCACAGGTGTTCAGAAGAGCAGTTTCTGTGCCTCGGAATGCTCTAAAACTAGACTGATGGTCACTGCGACAACCAGAAGATTCAGTGTGGAGGGTAAGTTGAGTGATAGCGAAACAAAAGTAAGCCAGACCGTGTTTACTTTACTTTATCAGCCAGCATCAGTCATCAAAACAAGCAAAGCATGCTGTGTGCATCCCTGTGTACAATAAGTGACACACTGAAATGAACGCTCAATGCACTTCGAAAGAGTCCCTTTGAATAATAACCCTGCACAAGCGATTAACTCTTGGTTGCTGTTCCTGGCCATCTCTCAACCTGCCATCACCCGCTGTGAGCATGTGTGCAGCTGACACACAACTGCATCCGAGAGCCTTCACAAGGCAGCCAGCCTGCCTGGATACAGTGTACCAGTGATATGCTAGTGCTCTTGCAGTTTAATGTGAAGAAATTGCATTGGAATCCATACACAGCAGAGCAATGTGTTATGTGAAGGTAATGTAATGGGTTGCAGCAATCAGTAACAAAATGGTGATGGTTGGTTGATAACGGTTTGGATCCGGAAAGATTGTGGTGGGGGCGCCAATCTGACAGTTTGCCTAGGGTGGCAAAATTCCTTGCACCAGCCCTGCACTTACGTTGTGGTGAAGGCTAGCCTTTCTTCCACGCCATTACCCAGTTAGCTGAAACACAAGCACCTTGATTTGACTAATCTCCCTGATTTGAATCACACATTCATATCTTTTCCGCACTGTACGAAAACACTTTCTTTCAGAGATTTGAGGGCTCTGATTGGTTGACTGAACCTCAAATAAGTTACCTCAAAAAAGGTAATCTCCCTTATTTTTTGTTTAGGGGGGATCTGTTTCTCATAAACGGGAGATCAATAATCAGCTAAATATAAACAAAAATAAAGAAACAGATTACCCCACTCCCCCTATAGATATAGGGTTGTATGATATTATCTATTGTACACTACAAAACATCATTTGCTCTTCACAAAATGTGAGATACATAACAGGTGTCCCATGGCAGACCAGGACACAATTGACATAGTTAATGAACCACTCTCCACTCTTTACCCACAGTTCATAATTCGGCAACATAGGCGGTTCATCCATTATAATGTTCAATCTGTGCTTCACCATTACACTGTTCTTAGGTGCAAGTTATTATCCACCAACCACATAGAAATATCATACAACCCCTACCTACATCCACTATAGGCGTGAGTGCACCTCGGCTCAATTTTAGCCTGTGCTGTTTTTCAAAATCCAAGCAGTATGGTTCCTTAATAACCAGATAGTTTCTGATTTGGATTGGATGCAAACGAATTTCTTTGGCATCTATATCTGATACAAATCTAAATGGGGGAGATGGAAGAGAAGGTGTATCGAGGTTCCCAATCGCATACCCTATATTTTCTCTGAAGATCACCACCTCATTTTTACTGAGTTATTTAGCTTGGGTTTAACTATTCACATAGGGATGGAACTTTCTAACTGCAGTGCTATTTGTACATAGAGGCAAGGCTCTCTATCTATGGTCCTAAAATTCGGGGCCACAACTCTGTCATTTAAGTGTAAATAATCTTACCTTTATACTCTTGTACAAAGGTCTGGGACGTTTGTCAATTCTTCACGTCTAACATCGTTGCCTTCTGAGGCAGCTACAGCGTAACTAGTGTGTTTGTGGACCACTTGTGGTCTGTTCTGAAAGCAAAAGTTGCAAAGAGCGTTACACACCGCAGCATGATTAGTTCACCCATCTAGCATAAAAGTCTAGCTCTGGGTTTTTTAAAAATGTATTGCATTCCCTCAAGCTTCTCCTTTATTGCTGGCGGGCTTCCTGTGGGTGCCCGTTAGTGAATAAAGCAGGCGTTCATTAGATGAATCTCCAAGCCCGCAAAAGTCACTTTCCTAATTTGCAATGTTAATTACATCCGCTTCCCTGTATCATGTACAAGAGGCTGCTTACGCCAGACGAATGCGTCAAACTGACTTTCCTAATTTAAAAAAAGTCCACCTTCGCCTGGGCAACCTTACTCCGTTCCAAAACACCTGGGCCCCATTTATGAACTATGCGGACCGCTTCCCGGCCCTCACCCTAAGGCCGCCCAGTGTCCACTGGCTGAGCTGATCTGCACATGGAAGCGCTCTGCTCTAGCTAAGAGACAACCCCCACCACCAGCGACTCTTCAATCAAGTACAACCGCGAGGGGTTTTTGGGCTGAACTCTTATGTTTTCCTGCACTTTCCTATATTCATCTTATCACTACAATGAAATGTGCCTTATACGCTTATCTCATTTCTGATGTCTGTTTGTTCATTTGTTATCTGTTTCAATAATGAATAAAATACCTATTTTGAAAAAAAAAAAGTCCACCTTATGACAGTGGCGGAGCACATAACATCGTGCAAGAATCCCTTACAATTTTGCTAATGCAAGTCCTTTCTAATGCAACATACCAAAACAGACAGCGTAGGCACACCAGGCAATCTATTTGCTTACCTTCCAGCCGCCTGCTTGTTATCCAGTCGCGGGTTTCAGAATTGCCGTAGGTGAGGGAACCACACTTAATTGAAGCAGCTTCCTTTCTTGTTGTTCTCCTGACGTGCAGCCGTGGCCGCGAGGTTACCATCAAGTGGAACAGAAGGGCGATAAGCAGCTGCGTCTGGCTTTATCAGATCGCGGTTCTGTGTCACGTGGTGATACAGTGGACACGCAACCTTGTCTCTATTAAAGGGGAAGCTTGTTGTTAAATGTCACGCTAACCCTCAGGTCTTACAGACAAACAAATATCATGTGTGTCAGATATCTTTACACATTAATTAACTTGCCCCATTCGGCACAATTATTTCAAAAGAGGGACAATACCCTAAAGCAGCGTTTATCTGTACCATTGGACAATTTGTTCTTTAAAAGGATTATTGATGTTGTAAATGGAGAGATTGTCATAGTTATCCATGAACAAATTGGCCAAGTCAGGGGTGAAAGTGGCCCCCATGCTGGTTCCATGGATTTGGCAATAAAATGTTCCCTCAAACAGAAAAAAATTCTCTGTTAAAGCAATTCTTATACATTCCAGTATTAATGCAGTTGGAACTTTTTCTAAGGTAGTGGTCCGCTTGTTCAGGTATTGCTCCATTATTTTTAGGCATTCATTTTGTGGTATACTCGTATACAACGCTGTGACGTCTAACGTCATCAGTAAGATGTTATTTTCATACACCTGGTTTTGGATGACATTAACCATACTCGTGGTATCCTTAAACGATTTCATAGTTCTCACAAAAGGTCTCAAAAACCAGTCAGAGTACAAAGATAGCGGTTCCAGGATAGAATTAATCGCTGAAACAATTGGTCTGCCCGGGGGGGTCCGCTCGTTCTTGTGGGCCTTCGGTAGTAGGTAGAAAGCGGGGATGGTGGGATTGGTTTTGACGAAAAATGTATGTTCTTCTGGTTCAATCCATGACTCATTGAGTGCATGGTCCATGAGGCTTTTGATTTCATCTTTAAGCGTGGTGTTGGATCTCTGTCCAGTTTCCGGTAGAAAACTGGGTTTTGAAGTTGTATACTCACTTCGCTCTCATACAGAAGTTTGTCCCACAGGACAATTCCTCCCCCTTTATCTGCTGGTTTTATATGGAATGTCTGGTTGTCCTGTAGTGTAATCAAAGCCTCTCTTTCTACCCGAGACAAGTTGTCTTTGTGGCGGTTGTTATGTTGCACAAGTTTTTTACTTTCCTCAATGATCTTGTTTTCGAAAGCTACTATTGCTGGGAGACCATATTATTTAAGTGAGTGAAGGATGATGGAGGTTTTAAGCCAGTCACACTTGGTGTTTTATTCGAATTAGATTTATCTTTGAAAGAATATTTCAAACGAATGAGGTGAAAGAATTTTTGTAGTTCCAATTGTGTTTCAAAATCCTTCGCTTTGGTCATAGGTACGAAACTTAATCTGTTTTTCAGCACTTGTGTTTCCGGTATTGTCAGAGGGTGGGTAGACAAATTGAAGACTGTCATCTCCAGTTGTGAGTTTGCATTCTGGGGGGCCCCTGGTGCCAATTGTGTGGCTTCCTCCCTCGGCCCTGTTGAAAATGGGGCTGGTTGTTTGGATTAGTGTTGGTCGCAGAAGATGTACTGTCTGAGTCACTGCTCATAGCATTTGAAGTATTGGAGAAAGTGACGTATTTATTTTTTTGTCTATTTATATTCCTCCCCTTACTTTGAGCCAGTTTGTTTTGATCTTGATAATATGACTCTATTAGGTACGGATATGTGTTAGTTTCTTTATAAGTTTCTGCATCCCTTTTGCATTCCCAAATCTTTTGTCTAAGGTTAGCTTTTTGAAATGTACTATTTCCTCATCTATTTTCTCCAATTTCTTCTTGATGTCTTTTATTAATTCATCTCTTTAAGTTTGATTTCTAAAGTCTCGATCTCTATTTTCTGTTTGGTTGATTCCTCCGCAGCAGTATCATTTATCAAGATTAAGAGGTCCCTTGAGCATTTATTGCCGACCGCACTGAAACTGCCTTTAAATTTCGCATTATCTGTAAAAACACAGGGGATGTTTTTTATTTGCAGGCCCTCTGGGATAATTCCCGCTTTCAGGTATGCCAGCATCATCTGCCCGTGTGACTCTGTTCTTTTCTGAGTCAATACATCGAGTTCATTGGTTTGTATAGGTATATTAATTCCTATTGAGTCTGCTGCTACAATTGACGGCAGTCCCATGAGTCTCTGGTAATATTCTTCAGAGAAAGATAGCATATTAACGCTTTCCATCTTGGATGGCTTTTTGAATTTTCTTAAGTACAAATTGTACCTTCCAGCCATGGGCTGTCCTGAAAAGTTACCTCAAAAAAGGTAATCTCCCTTATTTTTTGTTTAGGGGGGATCTGTTTCTCATAAACGGGAGATCAATAATCAGCTAAATATAAACAAAAATAAAAAACAGATTACCCCACTCTCCCCCTATAGATATAGGGTTGCATGATATTATCTATTGTACACTACAAAACCTCATTTACTCTTCACAAAATGTGAGATACATAACAGGTGTCCCATGGCGGACCAGGACACAATTGACTTTGTTAATGAACCACTCCACACTCTTAACTTATCAAAAATAGTTTTTAATCAATATTATCAGAATACATATTTATACATACATAAAAACGGAGAATAAATATTCACAAAAACACAATTAAAAACCCTGATTTATCTATGGTGGGGTTTTTTGTCATCAGCACGACACACCATACTAAATTATGGCAGTTAGATCAAAGACTTCAGTTGTTTCCTAGTCTTTATACAGTAGTCGACATGTTTCAGCCCTTGGGTAAAGTTGGGCACTATCTCTAGGGGTTGGCGAACCCTTGTTCTTATGGCCTTTGTAAGAGGATTCAATTCAACACTACAGCTAAGTCAATGCCTAGTCTGGGATACTGAATGGAAACCCTTTTTAATATATCTTTATGTCCAGTTCATGCGTTCTGGATGACTACCCCTATATAACACCCCTCCCTTGGAATCCCCCTGACCCCACTGAGCCAAGAAGTAGTTCTGTTTTGCAAGTTAAAAGGTTTATTTGATAATTTAAACAATAGATATATATATCACACTTTATAATAATTTAATAATTGAATATCACACTGAATCTGAGCAGTAATCAATAATGGATAGTCTGGCACTAGCACACTTGTGGATAGGAACAGAAGAATAAGGTGGTAGAGAATGCTTTATATAAGTTCAGATGGATGTAATGTTGAATGAAAATGCAATACAGAAAATACTCAATATGATTTCAACAAAACAATGTAATCACTTTTCTCTGGCAATCCCCTCCCCCCTTTATGCAATGCAAGGAAATGGAAGGAAGGCACACAGTTCTCAGAAATGCAATCAACTGTAATTCAGTTCACCCCAGCAAGCTTACACTACAGAAGTGTGAAACACAGGCCCAAAATGCTTTTATATGTGCTGGCAATGAAGTGAAAAATATGCTAAAATGCTTTTAATTCCCTCTAGAGGTTCAGGGTGAGTGAAATATACTTGGGATGAGTTCAGGCTCACTTTAGCAAGGATCTAGCGGTGACTAGCAGGTTAAACGAATTTTTGGCAACTGAAAGCAAGAAAACTGCTGTTTTCACACGTTGAGAAATCTGCAAATCGCGGCAAATTTGCGAGTGCGTTTTTCGCGATTACAGAGAAACTACAAAGACTATCACTATCGTTTTCGGGTCCTAGGACAGCCTAGGATCTCAGCTTCCAGATGAAAGTTACTGCAAGTCTCTAGCACAAACAGTCACGGAGATATGAGTGATTTTGTGAAGGTCGTTTTTCAGATTTGAAATTTTAAAGTTCAAAAAGACAAGTGACAGCTAGCAACTAGAAAATGACAGGTGATAGCTTTTAGGCAGTTCTACTTAGATTAAAATAGATTGAATTATATTATTTTAACTAAGAGATTGGTTCTGCACAGTCTGCTAGGTACTCACAATATATTTTTGAATTAGGCCTCGCCACGGATCTGGTCAGGTTTTAGACTGGACTCTGGTCTGGTCTCTGCACTTCACAGTGATCTGGGTCAGCTCTCTCTCTCTCTCTGGATTCTGGAGATTGATGGATTTGAAGTCTGGATCTTTCTGCACAGCTTTCTCTAGAGATTGATGGAGGTAAAGTATGGATTTTCCCGGCAGAGCGTCCCGCAGCAAATGGATTTGAAGGTCCCTATCTGTCCTGACTGTCTGCTTTTATGTGTTTTGAAAATGGATGTGTGTGCAGCATCACTAAGCTCTACCCCTCTCCACTTGTCATTGGCCACTTCATCCGCTTCCCCTTTATTGGGGGAATGAAATGAAGTGTCATCATGATGAGGTCTGTTTATGATACAGAGAACCCACCCCTGTCAACTTTACACACAATCTATATTTGATCAAAAGACATATTTGCACAGGTACACATTTGTTTAAAATTACATGCACCCTTCACATATCACAGGAGGTATACCCTGTCCAAATCTGCTCTTCCTGGGAGCTTGCATTCAGAAATGGCAACATTTGCACTTTTTAACTGATTTTGTAATATCGGACATTACCCCAAATTTATACACATGTGCGCAAGGAGTATGGACATTACTTGATGAAGTATCAGACTTTTAACATGCATACATTTTAAGTAATACCCTCTTAACTGCTAGTTTGCCCCCAGATCATGCCACCGGTTCTAAAAACCTCTTAAAATGTGGGCAGAAAAATCACAAGAATTATGGTATTATTTAAATAATTTTCACAAGTCCGCTCTATGAGTTATTCATCTTTTTCTAAAACCATATTCTTGCTACAGGGGTGTGGTTTCCCCCCAGCACAAGGTTGAATTTCTGGTTTTTCCAGTTCTGCCAAGCCAGCTTGCTCTCACAGGCAGTGCTCCTCCCCTTTGCTTCAGGAGGAAGCCACTTTTTACGGCCCCATAATAAAACATTTGCCTGAGTCAGGACAGGGCTTTGTTCAGTTTCCTGCAGAGCCCAGGTAATTCAATCAGGGAAGTGTCATATTCATTTTGGTGGGAGCAGCAAAAGGGCAGCTAGGCCTGGGAACACAGCTGTTGTGCAAGTCTCATCTCCTGTCGGGGGTAGCTGGTGGGCAGAATTCAGTTCCTTAAGCCAGGCTTCAGATAAAATGTCACTTTTTGTTACCCAGTTTAAGTCAAGACAATGTTTACATATGCAGCTAGAATGCTGATTCTAAGTTCAAAACTATGGCATTTAAACAATTGCAACCTATGTGACACTCAAAAGTAGGTCACTCATTTCTTTTAAACATTTCGATTTTTAGTGTCTTTCAGTCCAAATTTACTTAAACTGCTGAAATCCACAGCTCAGCCAGTCTTGTTATAAACCTTCACGTCACTTCAGAATATAACTTTAGATTGTATCCACCTCTCAGTAAGTCTTTCTTTGGCTTGCCTTGGGTTCATTTATTCAGTTTTAAACAAAATCTGGTGGTTTTAAAACGCCGGCTTTCTGATAGTGGTGAGTACTGGTACTGCACCCCTTTTTGGGATTTAAGAAAATGAATTCCCCACAATTCTAGGTTGCTTTTGGCAATCAGCATTGCCATTCCCAATGGTTTCAGACTACTGTGTGGGTAGTCCAATGGTGGTTTTAGGCAGTGCCCTTCTGTGCCCATAACATCGGCAAAATGGGTGGCAGCCTATTCTTCATGCACTTCCCTGTGCATTTTCTGGGAAGCTCTGGCCATCATGATGTTTTCAATGCCAGTACTGCACAGTTTTTGAGGTAGGGCTCGGATGCATGGGTAAAAACATCCCACAAGCCCCCCTCTTGCGATGGCCATTCTGTTTCACTGATGGGACTCGCAAGACCTGGGATGTTTCCTCATCTTCTTCCAATAGATGGCACAGTTCAGCATCTTTTCCTCCATCCGGTACTGATCGATCGGTTCTCCTCGCCGGTCCTGATGGGAATATTGGGCGGTACCCTGGGCCCCCCGCGTCTCTGCTCCCGGTCTCCGGATCATCCTCCTTGGCCCGTCTCCAGGTTTTCTTTCTCCTAGGACGACAAAGGAAGAGCAGCAATACCTATTCATGAACATTTTTCCCCCACCATTGACATAGTGGGGTGGCATATGAATTTTAGAACTCAACAGATATGCACATGCACATTTCTTTTTGCATTCAAAAACAAAAACACCCACATTGAGAAACTCAGAATTTGATTGGCGATATGTAGGATATTTTAAGTTAGAACTGAATTAATCTGAGACAGTACCCTCTAGGATTCCAGAGGATTCCTCCAGTTGTTGCAGAGTGTGCCTGGGATGGCAACACTTCAACTGGTTAATGTGGACCCACTTGTCTTCCCCCTCTGCCAAACCGCCTTTGGGGATGCGGATCTTGTAGGCCACAGGGGAGATTTTGTCTATAATCTCAAAGGGTCCTTTCCATGTAGGCAAAAATTTCCGCTGTTTTGCCGGGTTCCTTTGAAAATTGTATAAATAGACCCGGTCCCCCACCTGATATTCCTTCCTGGAAGTCTTCAGGTCATAGTGGGTCTTCATGCTATCAGCTGATCTTTCTAGATTCCGCTGAGCATAAGCAAAAGCATGTTGAAGGTGTTTCCTTAAATTCTCCACATACTCATGAGTTGTGGAGGCATTTATCAGTGTCTGCTCTTGGGTCCTGTAGAGCAAATGCTGAGGAAGCACCATCTTGCGCCCAGTCATCAACTCAAATGGTGACATTTTGGTTGCAGATGAAGGGGTAGATCTGATGGCCATTAGGACCAGAGGTAATCGGATATCCCAACTTGGCCCAGAATCTGCCACAAACTTCTTTAATATGCTCACAATGGTTTGGTTATATCTCTCTACTGCCCCAGAAGAAGCTGGCCTGTAAGCAATGTGTAGCTTTCTCTTGACCCCCAGTATCTCCCACATCTTTGTCATTACTTCACTGGTGAAGTGGCTACCTCTGTCTGACTCAATCCTTTGAGGTAGACCAAAATGGGAAAAGATGTGGTTAATCATCAGGGCAGCTGCTGTTTCTGCATTGCAGTTTGGGGCTGGGAGACATTCCACCCACTTGGTAAACAAGCATGTCACAGTCAACATGTACTTATTCCCCCTAGCCGAGCGAATCACGGGGCCTACGAAGTCGATTTGTAAATCTGACCATGGCAGGGTCATCCCCCTCTTTTGGAGAGGCGCACGGTGCGTGAGGGATGATGGCTGAAATTGTGCACACACAAGACACCCCTTCAAGTATTGGTCGAGGTCCTGCCCCATGTGTGGCCAGTATGCAACCTCTCTTAAGATTTCCAATGTTGTGTGAAACCCCCTATGACCGGCGGTGGCCGCATCATGGGCGTGACTTAACATCAGGCTTCGGAATGAGGTAGGAACCACCCACTGATCGTGGCCAGCTTTGGATTTCCTTACCAGCAAACCGTCTTGGATCCGGAACATTTTTGGACATTTCATCAACATTCTTATGTCCGATTTTCCCAATATAATCGGTATCCGTCAGGGGAAAGTTCTCAGGGTCCTCAAGGTGTTGGTAAAACTTACCAATAATTGGATCCCCCTTCTGAGCTGTAATCAAATCAGCATCAGGGGTCTCCTTACTCCATTGTGCAATTGAAAGGTCGTTGTGAGCATTTGTCTGGGACCTAGTGATAGCAGTGACCTGGATCTCCCCCAACAGGGACTCAATCTCAATTAGATCCCCTTGGATGGCCCTGGTTTTGGCCAGCTGATCAGCTAAGTCATTTCCAGTTTTGTCTGGTCCCTCTACTTTGGAATGACCCTTGATCTTTTTCCAATAGATGGTCATCTCATTCGAGGTGACCAGATCATCAATGTTTTGGATCAACTTCCCATGTTTCAGGGGTTTGTTG
The DNA here is from genome assembly GCF_040938575.1 of Ambystoma mexicanum. Lineage (NCBI taxonomy): Eukaryota > Metazoa > Chordata > Amphibia > Caudata > Ambystomatidae > Ambystoma > Ambystoma mexicanum. The sequence goes on along the minus strand of NC_090929.1, from coordinate 1,524,476,990 downwards.
TTAGCACATAACATGCCTCTGGTTTTCCAATTAACCAGGTGCTCCACGAACCCGTTCCGTACATAATCCGAATCTGTGATTATGACCAGTTCGTGGAGTTGATGCTGGACAGCAGTGAGGATGGCCTGATGCACAGCCATCAATTCTGCCACCTGACTACTTCGGGGACCAATTTTGTATCCAGCGGAGGGTTCTGGGAACTCCTTCACCCATGCATTCCCTACGCCAGCCACCAGTTCTTTCTCCCCGTTGTTGTCAACATGGTAAGAGCATCCATCCACATAGACAGTGGGCATTCCCTCACACTTGTCCTCTTCAAAGACTTTGTGTGGGGAATTAAGGTATGCCTCCGTGTTGTCCTTGATTTTTAGACTTTCGTCCTCGAGACAGTTTTCTCTGGCACAATCATGCAAGTCAGCCAGACCTTGCGCGAGGGCACTCTTCTTGTTTTGGCCATATCTGACCTCCACAGGAAAGCCTTGCATTGACAGAATCCAGGAAGTTATTCGGGAATTACTCACATTTCCGGCCCGGATTCTGTCACTTTGGAGATATTGCAGAGGCTGGTGTGGAGTCTCCACTATAATGTGTTCCCCATGGATAAACGGGCTGTAATTCTTCAATGACCACACCGTTGCCAGGAGTGCCTTCTCACAATCGTTGAATTTTTCCTCCACAGAGGATAAAGTTTTGCTCGCATAGGAGATTACTTTATTGACCTTGTCATGCTTTTGGTATAATACTGCCGTCAAGCATGTATTCGAGAACCTCGTCTCCAGGAAGAACTCCTTGTTTCTGACAGGGTAAGCTAGGCAAGGCGCTTGTGAAAGGCTTCTTTTGAGTTGTTTTATTGCCTCGGCTTGTTCTGGACCCCATTCCCACTTGACCCCCCCCTTCAGGAGATGAATCAGGGGTCTGGTGATCTCTGCGTAGCCCTCAATGAACTTTCTGCTGTAATTAGTCAGTCCAAGGAGCCTCCTTAGTTCCCGCAGAGTTGTGGGGTCTTTCAGTTTTTGGAGTGCTTCCACTTTCTTTTCCTGGGGACAGAGACCCTGAGGAGTGATCTCATGCCCTAAGAAATTAACACGGGTTCTGCACCACTGTGCTTTTTGAAAGGAATGTTTTGCTCCGGCGGTCCTCAACTGGGTCAGAACATAACGGATCTCCGCTATGTGTTCCTCCACAGATGAACCTTTGATGAGGACATCATCTACATAAGCCAGGTTACCCCTCGCACCCAGGTCGGGCATGGCCTTATGTAGGAAAATATTGAACTCATTACCGGAGTTAAGGTATCCGAAGGGAGTCCGGGTCCATGTGTACTGCTGTCCCCCAAAGGTAAAAGCCAGTTTGTATTGGTCCTCCCTACTGACAGGCACAGTCCAGTATCCATTGGTCAGGTCTATTGCAGTGAATACCTGTGACCCCTGGATCTGGGCCAACCCTTGGTCAATGTAGGGCAGAGGCCATCGGGAAGTATGGACCCGTTTGTTGAGCTCCCTGAGGTCGGCGCAGAGTCTCCACTGGCCGTTTGGCTTCAATATTCCCAGCACCGGATTATTGAAGGTGCTGTGGACTGGACGGATTATTCCCCGGGACTACAGGTTCTTAATTATTTCAGTAAGGGACTCCATTGATGCGAGAGGCAAGCGATATTGCTTCACAAACACTGGAGTCATGCCAGTTGTTGTGTGGATGTCGGTGCGACCACAGTCATATGAGTCTACCGCAAAGAGATCTTGGAAATCCAAGAAAACTTGTTTCAACTTTTGCTTTTGTTCCAGAGTCACACAGGCATCAGCTAGGTTGACTCTCTCTTCCACCATCTGCCTGAAGCCTGGAAAGACTTCTGGTTTGGCTATCTCAGCGGCCTCCTCCAGCTGGGTGGATAAGTCCCTGGTCAGAGTGCTGATTTGGACTGGAGGCTTCAGGTGGGAAAGGCAGCCCTCATGGACCTGGAAAATCACCTCATCCCTTCTGAAGTCACAAGTCACATCTTCCTTACCATAAGGGAAAGAAGTGTACACCAGGAAGTTCCCCCCATGCCGGGTAAAAATCCTGTCTGGTGTTGTATTGTCATCACTGTCACTGTCCAAACAGTCCTTGGGGATTGGTCCTAACAGTTCATTACCTAAATCGATGGAAAAATGTCGGTCATCAACCGCCATTCCAATAATGGTGCCTGCGGCTAGAGTAATACTCTTTAAGTCGCTGTTATCCACCTCTATTGGAATGGTGTCATGTTCTATGTTGACTAATGGTGTTGGGTTTACCCCCAACCCTTGCTGTTGGAGAGAAGCGTTTAGATGTATGTAAGCATCAGGGTTTTGCAAATATTGTCCTCTTTTAACTTTCACTTCCAGGGAGAATTGTCGGGTCCTTTCTGGGATGGTGACTTCCTCTTTGATCTGAATTTCAACTGCATAAGGTAGCAATTGAGCTGACCTAAATGCTTTTTCTGGATCATCAAAGCCCATGGGATTATCCGCTAACCGGGACCAAGCTTTGAAGTTTATTAGGTCCAAACTAATGGCAAAGCGATTGAGAATGTCACTGCCTAAGTAAAAGGCGGCAGTGACGTCTCGCACGACCCAACAATTATGGACTATGCTCTTGTTGCCAATCGAGATTTTGAGCATACACCTGCTTGGCAGGAGATGTTTGGAATTAGGTGCTTCCAGGTCCATTTCCCATTTGTCTATCAGTTTGAATGTGGGAATGGCTGGATCTTTTGGGAGTTGGCGGAACATGGCTTCGCTGATGAAGCTCTTACCATTGTTCACACACACTCGAGCGAGAACAGAGTCCTTCCCATCATTTAACTGGACAGGGATGAACAACTGCTCTCCAATTTGCTGAATATCAGCCAAGCTCTGAGCTGATTTCACATCTTTCTGGACTATAGGAGTGGGAGTTTCTGATTGTGGATTAGTATAGAATTTCAGAGTGTTTCCTTCCAGCGTGGAATACCACTTTAGACTGGAAGGAAGGTTGATTTTCAGAAATAGAGAGGACCCCCCATCACCAGTCTGTTGTCCTACTACTATTACTGTCACGTCTGGAATATGGCTATTCTGGAAGTGAAATTCTACTTGGTCAGATTTTTGTTCAACCATGTGGCAGGTGCCGTTTAAACTAACATGGTTTACACTCTGTTTTAATTTTATTGGTCGGCTAGTCTGGGTCCAGAGGACCTTGTTTACACAATCTATTAGGGGTGACAACCTTCTCAGGAGGTCATTCCCTAGTAAACAAGGGGTGCCCTCTGGAGTCACAACTATGACCGGGTGTTTCAACTTGTGTCGCCCAATTTTAATGTCCAAGTCTGCAGTCCCCTCAACGGGAATTTCCTTCCCGTCAAAGTTCTGCAGTTGTCCAGGAAGAGAGGTGAGAGGAATTTGGTAATTCTCTCCCCTTCCTGCATTCAGTTAGTCAAAGGCCCGTCTGGACAGAAGGGTAGCTTGAGATCCAGTGTCCACCACTGCCAAAATTGTACCCTGCCCCTGTACTTGTACCGGGGCATAGTATCTTCCCTCCTTCTCCTCAAGGGGGCACAGATAATGCACATTTTTGGACAACTGGTGGGCTAACTTTCTGGTTTTGGACATCGCTAGCGAAGAGATTTGGGCAGAATTCTGTGGAGAGCCTTGGGAATCTGAAAGAAAAAGTTGGCAACTGGAGATCAGAGCCATTGTGGGTTCCCCTGGTTCCGGTTCTGGGATGCCCCGCCCTTTTTGGAGGCAGTCACCAGGATGGGCTTGAACCAGGGGATTTTCTTGCTGTTGGTTCTGGGATGAGATGGTGGGCGGCGGTAGCTCAGTCTCCACATCTCCCCAGTCTGGATTTGCATCCCTAGGTACCCATTTTTCTTTGGGAGGAGTTCCCCCCTCTCTGAAGGAGAAGATCCTTTTCCCAGGATCCTCTGAGGATCCCTCTCCCTCAAATTGGAAGATCTGTACCTCCTCCTCAAACTGAGTCTGTTTGGGTCTTTTGTTTCTCCTACCCCCCCTCTGCTCCTTAGGAGGCAGCCTTTCAGGGGCAAGAGATTTGGTTTCCGGTTCCTGGGTTTCCAGGGGCTGTTTACAAGTGAGGAAGGAAGCTTCCTCCAAGGCTTTACACCCCCCTTCCCTTTGTGCCTCCTCCCTGGGAACCGGTGTGTTATCGGGGTGCTGCCCCCGTCATTGTTCTGGAGTACCAGGTCCAGAGTTTGGGGCATTCTGTGCCGGCATGCCCATCTGAGGGTTCTGCTGCGCCCTCAGTATTTGACCCAGATCCCGTGCCATATTTTGGACCTGGCGCTCTAACTGGGAAACCCGCTCAGGCTGATACGGGGCCCTGTTTTCTCCCCTGGGCTGATCCCGGGAAGGGTAGCTATCCCTTCTCTGGTAGTACTGGTTGGGAAGATTTTGGTACCCCTCCACCCTTGGCCTCCCCTCTCCCGGATTAGGTTGTCTGGGCTCAGGGAATTGGGGAAAGAAGGATGGATGATTTTGGGGCTGGAAGTTGGGTGGATACCTGGGGAAAAAGTTCTGCCCAGGATTTGGAGAATTTCTGCCCTCCGGTGGGAAGTTTGGAGGAAAGTTCCCTGGGTTAGGTTCTTGGCTGGATCTCCCCCCTTGGGCTGGAGGAGTCCACACATAACCCAGGATGGGTCGACTTCCCTTGTAACGGGGACTTACATAGTCAGGAGAGCGAGGGACCCCATTTATGGGACTACCTCCTTGACTCCCTGTTTGTGACTGGCCCGAGGACCTTCTGGGCCTAGCATTATTAGGTGCAGGTAGGTTTTTAGGCCCCCCCATCTCCAACTCTAAAACGGGGGTGACCTTTACCTCTGCCACCTTGGCAGCAGCAGGGGTGTTGTTGGCTTTGGGGTTTTTGGGCGCATTATTTTTATTTTCTATTGGCTTCTGCACCTCATAGATCCGGGTCGCCTGTTCAATGACCCAGTCTAAAGATCTTTTCTCGTGAAAATCCCTCACAAGCTGGGTCATTATGTATTTGGGCAAGGCATTGAAAAACGTATTAATAAATTCTCTGCTATCTGTGCGCACCCTTCTTGTGGTCTGTGCAAAAGCACGCTTTAACTCCTGCACAAATTCTTGTGGGGCCTGATCCGCCCCACATTGTAAATTGTAGGCTGCCTTGCGAGCCTCTTGGGGATTTCTATGAGTAGAAAAATGTTTCAAGATGGCCGCCTTATAGGCGGACCATCTTAAATGATTTTGGTCCTCCAGCCCCGCAAAGAAACTGGAGTATTCCGGGGAGAAGGTCCACTTTACATATTGAATACAGCTTTGGCTGTCCTTCAAATGGAAAGTCTCCATCATTTGCTCATAGAGCTCCAAGTGTTCCCAAACAGAGTACTTGGCGTTCTTATGATAAGGCGTGATGACACTCCTGATTGCCTTAATATGTTTCAATGGGTCCTTAAGCAAGGCCCTTTTTGCCTTATTGGCCTTTTTGGTTCGGGTAACCCTGGTCCATTCATCTTCTGACTCAGAGGCACTGCTCCCAGAGGTTCCTGTCTGTTCTTCCAGGTTTTCCCGGATTCTGCGAGCCTGGGAATGGCTGGCAGAATGTGGGGACCTGGTCTCCTGTGTCCTGTACCGCTCAGAGGAGTCTTCAGATCCCTCCTTGCTACCAGGATTTGATGGGTACCCCCCCACAGACCTAACTGGGCAGAGGTTTTCAGGATTCCCTTAATGGGCCTACTCTCCTGGGGTCCCCATTAAATTGCACTGTGCTTGGGTGCCCATACCCGGATGCCCGCCCATCCATTCCTGGGAGGTACTGGCCTATGAGCCCCATGCTTCTGGCTGGATAGTAATCTGCCATCCCTGTGGCCCTGTGCTCATGTGCGCCAGGGGACATGGGGGTGGCAGAGTCCAGGGACTGAGAGAGAAAAAGGCCTCTGGTACTAGGGCTCCTGAGGTTATGCTCAGGAGTTTCCCTTTCCCAGCAAACCTGGTCTCTATCCGCCCCTGCTCCCTGTTGCAATGCCAGAGCCTGCGCCTTCAGTTCCTCAGTTAAGGCCTTACTAGACTCTATCAGTCTCTCCTGCATCGCTACCTGTGGTTGGAGCCTATCATTGTGCTGGCAGAGAGCCTCATTCTCTCTCTGCGTTTCCTGATTGGTCCTGGAGCACTGGGCCAGTCTTTGCTGCAGGAGGGTTACCTCCTGAGCTGTGTCCCTATTGGGCTGCTCCTTTCTTGCCAGAGCATCCTCCACCTTCCTGGTGTGCTCTAACAAGTTATGGTGTTCTTTTTGGAGGTCACCCAGTCCCTGGAGGGCCAGGTGATTTTCTTCCATTTTCCTTTTTAAGTGGCAGAGTTCCTGGCCTAAAGTATCCCTTTCCTGACTAAGAGCCTGCATCTGTGCCGCCAGGTCGTCCCTTTGCCTTTGGAAGGCACCAGCTTTCTGGCGCTCCTGGTCAAACTCTGCCTGGGTATCCAGGTCTTTCAAAATCAGTGTATTGCTCTCTGCCTTCTCCCTATCTAGGTGGCTTTGCAGGGTGACTACCTGCTCAGCACATGCCCTATTGAAGTCTAACTGTTGCTCTAGCTTTTTCTGGCTCTGCAGTAGGGAGTCCAAACCTTCTTGGTACTCCTTCTGCAAGGCCAGAAATCTGGTATCCTGGTCAGCCTTTTCCTGTTGCAGGATGTCCATATCCCTCTTTATTTTAATGATGTGCTGTCTACTCTCATTTTCTGACTCCTGGCTCCCCTGCAGCCTCTGCTCAGAAGAGACCAGGTCAGATTGACCTTCTCTAACGCCATCTGTCGCTTATTCGCCAGATCTTGGCTTTCAGTACATTTATCCTGCATGTCTCCCATATATAGGTACAGGTATGCCGCTATCCTAACCATCTTGTCTTGTTCATCCTTAGCTTTAGGAGCCATGTATAGTTCACTCAGGGCCACATGTAGGGGACCCTGATCTCCCCATATATCTGACCCTGTTTCAGTGACCTGTTGCGTGATGGCCTGCAACCAGACCATGCGGTCCTGGTGAGTCCACTCACCTCTCACAAATAACTTATGTAAGAAGTGCTCTCTGGCTATTTTCATGTCTACTAAGGTCGTCATTCTAGAGATTGGTCTCTGTCCTGACTTACAGAAATTAGTATTTTATTTTTGCAAAACAGACCTTTTCCTTAGAGCGTTCCTTTGAGCAGTGCTTTACAGCGTAACACAGCGTGTGATCCGACCGGATATGTGTATCGGGTCAGCTGGCACGCTGTATTACTCTGCACAAGTGATAGATCTAATCCAAACGTCCGGCACGAGCCCCCAATTTGTAAGAGGATTCAATTCAACACTACAGCTAAGTCAATGCCTAGTCTGGGATACTGAATGGAAACCCTTATTAATATATTTTTATGTCCAGTTCATGCGTTCTGGATGACTACCCCTATATAACACCCCTCCCTTGGAATCCCCCTGACCCCACTGAGCCAAGAAGTAGTTCTGTTTTGCAAGTTAAAAGGTTTATTTGATAATTTAAACAATAGATATATATATCACACTTTATAATAATTTAATAATTGAATATCACACTGAATCTGAGCAGTAATCAATAATGGATAGTATGGCACTAGCACACTTGTGGATAGGAACAGAAGAATAAGGTGGTAGAGAATGCTTTATATAGGTTCAGATGGATGTAATGTTGAATGAAAATGCAATACAGAAAATACTCAATATGATTTCAACAAAACAATGTAATCACTTTTCTCTGGCAATCCCCTCCCCCCTTTATGCAATGCAAGGAAATGGAAGGAAGGCACACAGTTCTCAGAAATGCAATCAACTGTAATTCAGTTCACCCCAGCAAGCTTACACTACAGAAGTGTAAAACACAGGCCCAAAATGCTTTTATATGTGCTGGCAATGAAGTGAAAAATATGCTAAAATGCTTTTAATTCCCTCTAGAGGTTCAGGGTGAGTGAAATATACTTGGGATGAGCTCACTTTAGCAAGGATCTAGGGGTGACTAGCAGGTTAAACGAATTTTTGGCAACTGAAAGCAAGAAAACTGCTGTTTTCACACGTTGAGAAATTTGCAAATTGCGGCAAATTCACAAGTGCGTTTTTCGCGATTACAGAGGAACTACAAGGACTAGCACTATCGTTTTGGGGTCCTAGGACAGCCTAGGATCTCAGCTTCCAGATGAAAGTTACTGCAAGTCTCTAGCACAAACGGTCACGGAGATATGAGTGATTTTGTGAAGGTCGTTTTTCAGATTTGAAATTTTTAAGTTCAAAAAGACAAGTGACAGCTAGCAACTAGAAAATGACAGGTGATAGCTTTTAGGCAGTTCTACTTAGATTAAAATAGATTGAATTATATTATTTTAACTAAGAGATTGGTTCTGCACAGTCTGCTAGGTACTCACAATATATTGTTGAATTAGGCCTCGCCACGGATCTGGTCAGGTTTTAGACTGGACTCTGGTCTGGTCTCTGCACTTCACAGTGATCTGGGTCAGCTCTCTCTCTCTCTGGATTCTGGAGATTGATGGATTTGAAGTCTGGATCTTTCTGCACAGCTTTCTCTAGAGATTGATGGAGGTAAAGTATGGATTTTCCCAGCAGAGCGTCCCGCAGCAAATGGATTTGAAGGTCCCTATCTGTCCTGACTGTCTGCTTTTATGTGTTTTGAAAATGGGTGTGTGTGCAGCATCACTAAGCTCTACCCCTCTCCACTTGTCATTGGCCACTTCATCCGCTTCCCCTTGATTGGGGGAATGAAATGAAGTGTCATCATGATGAGGTCTGTTTATGATACAGAGAACCCGCCCCTGTCAACTTTACACACAATCTATATTTGATCAAAAGACATATTTGCACAGGTACACATTTGTTTAAAATTACATGCACCCTTCACATATCACAGGAGATATACCCTGTCCAAATCTGCTCTTCCCTGGGAGCTTGCATTCAGAAATGGCAACATTTGCACTTTTTAACTGATTTCGTAATATCGGACATTACCCCAAATTTATACACATGTGCGCAAGGAGTATGGACATTACTTGATGAAGTATCAGACTTTTAACATGCATACATTTTAAGTAATACCCTCTTAACTGCTAGTTTGCCCCCAGATCATGCCACCGGTTCTAAAAACCTCTTAAAATGTGGGCAGAAAAATCACAAGAATTATGGTATCATTTAAATAATTTTCACAAGTCCGCTCTATGAGTTATTCATCTTTTTCTAAAACCATATTCTGGCTACAGGGGTGTGGTGTCCCCCCAGCACAAGGTTGAATTTCTGGTTTTTCCAGTTCTGCCAAGCCAGCTTGCTCTCACAGGCAGTGCTCCTCCCCTTTGCTTCAGGAGGAAGCCACTTTTTACGGCCCCATAATAAAACATTTGCCTGAGTCAGGACAGGGCTTTGTTCAGTTTCCTACAGAGCCCAGGTAATTCAATCAGGGAAGTGTCATATTCCTTTTGGTGGGAGCAGCAAAAGGGCAGCTAGGCCTGGGAACACAGCTGTTGTGCAAGTCTCATCTCCTGTCGGGGGTAGCTGGTGGGCAGAATTCAGTTCCTTAAGCCAGTCTTCAGATAAAATGTCACTTTTTGTTACCCAGTTTAAGTCAAGACAATGTTTACATATGCAGCTAGAATGCTGATTCTAAGTTCAAAACTATGGCATTTAAACAATTGCAACCTATGTGACACTCAAAAGTAGGTCACTCATTTCTTTTAAACATTTAGATTTTTAGTGTCTTTCAGTCCAAATTTACTTAAACTGCTGAAATCCACAGCTCAGCCAGTCTTGTTATAAACCTTCACGTCACTTCAGAATATAACTTTAGATTGTATCCACCTCTCAGTAAGTCTTTCTTTGGCTTGCCTTGGGTTCATTTATTCAGTTTTAAACAAAATCTGGTGGTTTTAAAACGCCGGCTTTCTGATAGTGGTGAGTACTGGTACTGCACCCCTTTTTGGGATTTAAGAAAATGAATTCCCCACAATTCTAGGTTGCTTTTGGCAATCAGCATTGCCATTCCCAATGGTTTCAGACTACTGTGTGGGTAGTCCAATGGTGGTTTTAGGCAGTGCCCTTCTGTGCCCATAACATCGGCAAAATGGGTGGCAGCCTATTCTTCATGCACTTCCCTGTGCATTTTCTGGGAAGCTCTGGCCATCATGATGTTTTCAATGCCAGTACTGCACAGTTTTTGAGGTAGGGCTCGGATGCATGGGTAAAAACATCCCACACCTTCTTCAGGACCAATATATTTCTTCACCATAATGTTTTACTCTTGTATACCCCATATACCAATATGCATATATCTAAAATGAGAAAACATTTAAAACAACATGTTATCTTGTGGTAGTGGTTTCACAGCAATTGGGCATTGCCCTTAAGTTAATATTCTTTACACATTCCGTAATTCAAGAAACATATTCCCGGCAGAATCAGAGACATATGTCTTGTCTTGTACCCCACAGGCGGTTCATCCATTATAATGAGCAATCTGTGTTTCACCATTATACTGTTCTTAGGTGCAAGTTATTATCAAACAACCACATAGAAATATCATACAACCCCTACTTACATCCACTATAGGCGTGAGTGCACCTCGGCTCAATTTTAGCCTGTGCTGCTTTTCAAAATCCAAGCAGTATGGTTCCTTAATAACTAGATAGTGTCTGATTTGGATTGGATGCAAACGAATTTCTTTGGCATCTATATCTGATACAAATCTAAATGGGGGAGATGGAAAAGAAGGTGTATCAAGGTTCCCAATCTCAAACCCTATATTTTCTCTGAAGATCACCACCTCATTTTTACTGAGTTATTTAGCTTGGGTTTAACTATTCACATAGGGATGGAACTTTCTAACTGCAGTGCTATTTGTACATAGAGGCAAGGCTCTCTATCTATGGTCCTAAAATTCGGGGCCATAAATCTGTCATTTAAGTGTAAAAAATCTTACCTTTATACTCTTGTACACAGGTCTGGGACGTGTATCAATTCTTCATGTCTAACATTGTTGCCTCGTGAGGCAGCTAAACCGTAACTAGTGTGTTTGTGGACCGCTTGTGGTCTGTTCTGAAAGCAAAAGGTGCAAAGGAGCGTTACAAACCGCAGCATGATTAATTCACCCATCTAGCATGAACGTCCAGCTCCGTTTTTTAAAAAAAATGTATTGCATTCCCTCAAGCTTCTCTTTTATTGCTGGCGAGCTTCATGAGGGCGCGCGTTAGTGAATAAAGCAGGCGTTCATTAGCTGAATCTCAAAGCCGGCAAAAGTCACTTTCCTAATTTGCAATGTTAATTACAGCCGCTTCCCTGTATCATGTACAAGAGGCTGCTTACGCCAGACGAATGCGAGAAACTGACTTTCCTAATTTAAAAAAGTCCACCTTATGACAATGGCGGAGCACATAACATCATGCAAGAATCCCTTACAATTTTGCTAATGCAAGTCCTTTCTAATGCAACATACTCAGGACTCTTACTCCAACACAAACCCTGGGTATCTTAACAGGTGCTGGATGAGAGATAACGAGGACGAGTTATTGCAAGCTTTGTTACCCTAGACCACGACTGCCTTTGAGGAGCGTAGCGGTAATGCAGGGATGGGCAACATGCGTAGAATTATAGATACATTATTTGAGAGGTTTAGAGTTTAATGTTTATCCTAAATGTATCCTCCTTTAGGTAAATGATTCATACAATATGTACCTTTTCATTATTATATCACTCCATTATTACTTTACGCATGCATCCTCTCTATGCTTTATTCTGTAACTCTGTGACTGTGGAGCGGTTGTGAATAGGACATTTCAGTTGCCATACCCGACCAGTGTGACTGTTAGTGAACTCTCTATGAAAGGATTGCTGCAGTGCAGACGTCAAAGGTTGGGGTGGTCTTGGCTTATTCAAAAGGTGGACACACTTAGAAATAATATCACCATGTGAAGGGTACTGTGTCTGAACATTGTCATCTGTGCTATGGCATGTTATGGCATGTTTGAGTCATCGAGTAGAGATTTTAGAAAAGAAAGGGGTGTCAACCGGACAAGGACCCTTGCTGCAAAGCACCAGAGCGCTGCCTGTTCTGAAGATAGCAGGGCAGAGAGCAAAGCAGAAAATGCTGGGAGCAAGGAGAGCTGGCAGGAGGTCTGATGGCTCGAGGAGAGGCAGAGAGATAGGAAAGGTATGGACCTATCAGAATGAGATGTTAGGGCACACTGACAGAGCAGGTGGCAGGAACCTGGTAATTACATCTTTCTGATGTTATCTACAGAACGAAGAGGCAGGGTGCATTGAGAACGAGAGATCATGTGGCAAGTGTGAACTCCCCATAAAACGAATAACCATTAATAAGGAACGGGGTAACAAGGGTATGCACAGCTGCGACTAAAGTTGCATAAGTAATCATTCAGGGGATACCAGTTAAGAGAGATATGCACTGTTGCACGTGGAATACCACATTCAATTATAAACCCTTATGGAGATAGTGAGTTCTAAAGTGAGATACTACTGAAAATAGGAATGCCATGTTAAATGTGATCACCGTTGAGGAGGAAGGTGGCTACAAGATTAAACTACTGTTTTTAACCGAGGGATCCATGGGATTACAAGAACCTGTATGGGCAAAAAGGTTACAGAGTGGGGAAGAGCATCTAAATGTGAGTGTCACTTTGAGAACCAAACCAGATGAACGAAGATAGAATAAAAAGGGTATTAACTATCAGATACCAAATGATGTTGAATGGATAAGAAGATGCATCACATGGTATACAGGGCTCCAATAAGAAACCAAATGAGAGAGTGGTAAAATACCAATGCATGGCAAATTTAGCCAAAGGCATTAAGGGAAATCAAGTCATAACACAACCACATACAACTATGGATTAGAACAAGTACATTTTAGGAGCCGTAGTTCTAACGAAACCCTAAAAGTCTGTGACCTAAAACAATTGCATATTGGGAACTATAGTCCTAATGAAATATGAAGAGAATGTGGATCAGAACAAGTGCTTATTTTGAACTGCACTGTGCATACAGCTCGATCCCAAACTGCTGAGAATGGAAGCAATGGCGTATTAAGAAATGAATTCATTAAAGCAGTATCAGGATGCAGAGAGTCCGGGAAACATCCAGTTGTCGCAAGAACTCATCCTGAAATAGTATTGTGTTTGGAAAGCATGAGCGTAACCTCCAGAAATGTGTATATCAGATTAATTACAGATTCTATGAGAAACATTATTCATGCAGAGACAACCATAGCAACCTATTTCGAAATAAAAAAAATCCTTTGCATTGTTTAAAAAGTATCAGCTTCTTACTTTGTTTGCTACTAAACCTTTCTCCAGATTAAATCCAACTAAGGTATTGGAAAATCAAAGTGAGTGTCTATGACTAGAGTTACGAATGCTGGAGAAAACCAGAAACCTTGAGTTCAGGGTTAGCATCGAAAGAGGTAGGACAGTTGTTGGAGGAGAGCCTTCATTAAGGGTCTTCTGAGGGGGATTAAGACACTTTGCTTCCTTTCTAATAGCAGAAACTGGCAAGGAAGGGATTCACTGATGCAGGTCCAAGGATTTACAGAGACTTTAGGAAGATCAGATTGTGTGATGATCACTAGAATCTAGCTTGAAATGAAGCACAGATGTAGAGATACTAATAACTTAGTCAATAGTGGTTGTGCCTTTACCGCTCTAATATGAACCACCTGCCTGGTACTCTGCACTGTGCCCTCCCACCCTAACCCCTAATAACCTTACTCTCTCTATCCATATTATTAAAGCCTATTGCTGTATATCTTTGCTTTGCAGCACTCCTTCCCTTCACACCCAGGTCTGCTCCATATGAAACTCAGAATATAAACATGCAGATAAACAAGATCATGAAACAAAACAATGAAATGGGTAAATGTTAACGGTCAATCATTGACCAGGTTAACAATATGTTCAATGTGCTCTTTCTTTCACTCCAGTTAAAAAAAATGGCTGCAAGAGGCATTAAGGAAAGACTGGAGCTATAATCAGTCCTACAAAAAGAATTAAACCTATCTAGAGTGTGATCTCGAGAGCAAAATTAGAAAAAAAGACGACCAAGAATGGTTGTCACAGGAATGATGTATGGTTAGTCGACTGAGATCCCTGGTATTGCATGCCCAATTAAAAAAACGCCTTTCAACCCGAGGTATAGCTTAGTGAACTGAAGTCCTCGGTCGTGAGGAAACAAACAAAGGCCACATGCCACATGCCTAAAAGTATTAACGCTGGGGAACACCACCAGGAAATGGAAAGATGCCTAGGGACTGATTCACAAAAATGTTTTAACATGAGAAAGAAACCATTTTTGTAAATCATGCATGTGCCTGATTTGGGGAACTGAATTTCTCCCACACGATTTTAATTCTCTACTTCAACTATGCAATTCTAAGAAAATAACTGTCAGGCTAATGTTTCTGAAAGCTATTATCAAATCATGCAGCAGCAATTGACACTTTTTTTAAACAATCGTTTCTGTTGAGAACTCTGAGTTGTAAGAAGTTTCAATAGAATGTTTATCATTGTTCCTAATAAAGCTACAATGCTGTGTTTTCCGGGTCATACCAGGTTGCAAGGCCCACCACTAACATTAATTTACCAGAGCGAAGTGAGAGCCTATAATGCAGGTGATAAGTAATTACCAAATGCTACTACAGCCCACCTAATGGAGCATTGCAACTTTTAGCATCCCGACCAAAAGACCAGGCTTTTCTGGACAATTATTTGTGTCTAAGCCAGGACAAGTTGTTTCGTTGAAGGAAAACTTGCATAAATTGGCTACCTCCATGTGGAACTCCTGTTGCATTTCTATGGCAAGCCAGGAAAGAACAGACAAGGGGTGAGGCAAAGCAGCTGAGGCAATGGAAGACTGCCAGTGATTGTTACTTTGTTGCTGCTAGTGTCTGATGTTGTTATTAACTTTTAATAATTTTAGCTCGATTGCTTTTTAGTGTCATTTTAGGTTTTGCACACTTTTTACACGTGTTTGTGCGATTTTAAATCTTCCTTTGTTTTTGTAGTTCTGTGTGTGTTCTTCACTTGAAACCCGGCGCGAACGCGCCAGCGGGAACAAGCCCACTGGTGTGTGCCGGTACATTAAGGCTCTGCATTCTCCTCAGTCTCATTGATTGGCACTTTGTTGATGCTAGTGTCTGGTGTTGTTTTAAATTAACCTTTATTAATTTTCACTCGATTGCTTTTTAGTGTCATCCAGGGGTCAAGTCCTAAAAATTAAAGTGGGAGGACTCATCAACATATGCAGTGGGTGTGACGTCACCAAAAATTGGCATATAAAGTGAAATATGCACATTTCATTAAATTGGCTTTGCATAACCACCCAAATTGCACAGGACAAATGGCATTTGCCTTTCGTAAAAAACAACATGCACACAAAACCAAGAGAGGATATTTTCTTCTAATAGTGTTTTTGAAAACGTTTAAAGATGTGCATGTTTTAAACCCAATACACATGTTTTCCCTGGGAGTTGCAGTACCGAAATGGGACAATTTATCTTTAGTTGTTCTTTTTCATCAGGGTATTTAGTACAGTGGTGAAGTGTCAGGCCTACAAAACTGACGGCTGTGGTTTGATCCCTGTGGTCAGCTTTAATTCATAAATTTACAGAGGACATGCAATGTTTCTCATTTTAGCTGGGGGGACTGAGTCCACCCTCTGAAAAAAGTGGGTGGACTCCGTCCCCCTGCGTATTCCCTCGACTTGAGCCCTGCTGTCATCTTAGCCTTTGCACACATTTTATATTGCCCAGTATTTGTGCTTTATCCTTAATCAGTCATCTTGCTGATTTACCCGTGTTTGGCTAATTTAAAGTAGAGTTAGACTCTGCACACAGGTTGCAGCAGGAGCCCTGAACTACATCTCTCTTTGTTTTTGTAGTTCTGTGCGTGCTCTTCAATTGAAACCCGGCGCAAATGCACTGGTGCAAAGGAGCCCACCAGCCTGTGCCGGTCAATGCAGGACCGGAAGGGAGGAAGCTCCTCGCCTCACTTCTTTCATCTAGATGGGGCTGGCAGAGGTTTTAGCAGTAATTGCAGCTGTCAGGAATATCTTTGTTCCTTATGAACAAAACTATACGCTGGATAATTTGGTAAGTCTCTCTGGCCTTGCTTCAGTGAACTCGTATGATGCTGCATAAGTCATACCCACCTCCCCTTTAACAAGGCGTAATCATCCGGCCTCCCTGCAATCCCTGGATAACATGCCCCTAATATGGAACGGAGTCGCTGTTGTCTACTTTCTCTAATGACAATGATCAGAGTCGCAAGGGCTGCCTTAATTTGCTGTCTATTGTGCCTTTATTGTCACTTTCTAGTTCCTCCCCTAGTATGCCTCTTGCTGAGGAAATAAACTTAGTTACACATAACCTCTCTTCTGTTGATGTCAGAGGAGTAGGCTGCACTCCCGTGTAGAGTTTTGCTGCAGATTTAAGCCCGTCAGTATCTAACTCCTTGGGCTCCTTCACGGTTTGCTCCACTGATACATTTGGAACCATGCCAGTTCATATACTGGTTTGTATGCTTCTAAATACACAATCTCTGGTGAAGCATGCTAGTGAAGTAGGAGCCTACATTGATAATATAAATATTGACATCTGTGCAATAACCGGGACCTAGGCCATAGCGAAGCTGGCCTGTAATTCAACATGGCTATCCCAGTCGGATACAGTATGCTGAGATGAGATAGAGAGGAAGGCTGGGAGTGAGGGGGGTTGCTTTGATTTATAAATCCTCTCTGAATATCTGTGTAACAAAAGGGTTGATTATGAACGGCATCGACTCGCTACATGTAAAAATTGGACTTAATGCAGAATCTACATTGAATTATATTCTTATTTTCAGAACCCCGTCCCTTGTGGATGATTTTATGGTAGCACTTTCTAATTATTTGTTGCCCATTTTAAAACCTAACTCGCATTTTCTATTTTTAGGGGATTTTAACTTCTGGTTGGAGCACAAGGAGGATTTGGCTGCCACAGAACTGGAATCCACATTGGCAACTCTAGGCTTTGAGCAGTTGAATCCCTTACCAACTCACAAATCTGGTCACACTCTTGATAGGATCTCAGCTTCTAATGTCATAACCAAGGACCGTTTTGTACCTTGCCCATGGTCCGATCATGTGACTGTTCACTTTACCATCAGGCGGACTTCCCTGTCAAATTGTAGAGTAGAGTGACTCAGGGTATTCTTGGCAGAAATCTTAAACAAGTCACACGAGAAAGAGTTGAACCACTGCTTAGTTCCTCTATTAACTTCCCAATGCATGACTCTTCTACTGATATGTCTAAATTACTTTTATCTAATTTTGAGGTGATTACTAAGTCATTGGCACCCCTCAAAAGTAGAAAAGTCAGGGAAGGGGCTCGTAATACAATATGGTTTTCCTCCAATCTAAAAAAACTAAAATCCTCCACTATAAATTCCTTGTATAGTTGGAAATCTAATCCTTCGCCTTACGTGTTGTCAAAATACAAAAGCGCCATCAAAGCTTATAAGCTTGCAATTGTAGAAGCCAAGAAAAACACTTTAATGTCAGGATATCCAATGCCCAATCTGAGACAAAAGAACTCTTTACAATTCTTAGAGAGGAGGAAGTTACTAGTTCTTCGTCCACAAATCAAACTGTTAAGGATGCTGCTTGGTGCCAGGTTATTCAGGATGCCAAGGCAGACAAATTGAATTACATTAGACTGGACATAGTGCACAGGAAAGAGGCTTCTCTAAAGGCCTCTACTGTTTTGAGGAATGATTTATTCAATAGATGCCCTTCCATACCTTATTTTAATTTTTCCCCATTCTCTGAGGAGGAATTGTCAGCTATTATTATCCAACTTAAAACAACATGCTGCAAAGATGATCCTTGTTCTGGCGCTATAATTAAAACTTGCCCCTTCTGCTTTTGACTTCGATATGTAAGTTTGTCAATGTATCGTTGATGGAAGGAGACATGCCTGTGGACATCAAACAAGCCTGGGTTAACCCTGTATTAAAAAAACCTGGCTTGTCTGAGTAGGTGCCACTTAATTACAGGCCCATAACAAACACCCCTTTTTTATTGAAAATGTTAGCTAGATTTGCTTATGGTCAGATTGCTCAACACCTGAAAAATTTTACATTACTCAACCCACGTCCATCGGAGATCAGAGCGGGCTACGGCACGAAAACGGCATTATTGGAGCTTACATCCCAACTACTGGAATGGATAGAGAGGGGTCTTGCTTCCATGTTGATGCTTCTGGATCTCTCACTGCCTTTGACCTGGTTGACCATTCTTTATTGGTCACCAGGTGGGAGCCAGTGGCTAATTTCTCGCCAGCAGCAGTTCGCTGGATCACTTCCTTCTTGAACAACAGACAAAGTCGAGTTTTTTGCGGGGAGGCAGAGGCTACCCCTGTCCCCATTGAGTTTGGTGTCCCGCAGGGTGCCTGTTATTTCCCGTTGTCTCTACAGTATTTTTATGGTGCCGTTCTTTGCTTTGCTGGATCAAGAGGGGATCCTGTTCACCAACTATGAAGGAGACACTCAGTGTGTCGTCCCTGTGGCTGGGACTCACTCAGAGGATGAGGCAGAATTAAACAGAGCCTACACCACCATTGAAAACTGGACTGTGGAGAATAATTTAGCTCTTAATAGGAGCAAGACAGAGTTCTGGTTGTGGGGTCGCAATCTACCCTATCCAAGCTCGACCCTATTTATCAGAGTTTCATTCTTGGTGAAGTTATACCTTTGAAGAAGGTTAAAACTCTGGGGGTTATTCTCGACCAGAAACTCACCATGAAATCCCATGTGGGAGTATTGTTTCATCGGCGGCATACTATATTCAACTTTTGGCCCATTTGCGGCTGTTTATCACTCAGATCAATGCCAAGACCATCGCTAGAGCCATCGTCAGAGCAAAAATGAACTTCTGTTGTAGCCTCCTAGCTGGTCTGAATAAAGCAGAGGAGAACCGATTGCAGGTTATCCAGAATGGGGCAGTGAGGGCGGTTATGGGGCTTTCCCGTCGCAATCATGTAGCCAGAAGAGGACTACATTGGCTACCGGTGGAGGCTTGTGTGCGTTATCCTCTCCTGGTCATCAGCGTCAAGTGTGTTCAGGGTATTATGCCTGGTTATATACAACACTTGTTGGTGGATAAGGTCCAACGCAGACTGTTTGGATCTAGTAATAAGAATCTCCGTTTGCTCCCCAAGTGCAAAACTAGAAAGGATGAAAGGGGAGCATTTTACATCTCAGTGCCCAAAGTCTGGAATGATCTTCCCCTCAATCTTAGGTGCCAGCCCAATGTGGATTCTTTTAAGGAAAAATGTAAAACTGGGCTGTTTGCTTAAACTTTATTATAGCATAGTCTTCCTGCTTCTCTCATTCGTTCTGCCGGTTTCATTTATGTTTGTTAAGTGCCCTTATGCCTCCAGGTTCATAGTTTGCGCTATATAAAAAATTAATTAATAAATAAATAAAATGGCATAGTAGCTGAGGCAATGGAAGATTAGCAGTGACAGGAAACCAGAAAGAGCAGACAAGGGGTGAACCAGAGCAGCTGAGGCAATGCAAGACTGGCAGTGACAGGAAACCAGAAAGAGCAGACAAGGGGTGAGGCATAGCAGCTGAGGCAATGGAAGACTGGCAGTGTCAAGAAACCAGAAAGAGCAGACAAGGGGTGAGGCATAGCAGCTGAGGCAATGGAAGACTGGCAGTGTCAAGAAACCAGAATGAGCAGACAAGGGGTGAGGCATAGCAGCTGAGGCAATGGAAGACTGGCAGTGTCAAGAAACCAGAATGAGCAGACAAGGGATGAGGCATAGCCGCTGAGGCAATGGAAGACTGGCAGTGACAGGAAACCAGAAAGAGCAGACAAGGGGTGAGGCATAGCAGCTGAGGCAATGGAAGACTGGCAGTGTCAAGAAACCAGTAAGAGCAGACAAGGGGTGAGCCAGAGCAGCTGAGGCAATGGAAGACTGGCAGTGACAGGAAACCAGAAAGAGCAGACAAGGGGTGAGGCATAGCAGCTGAGGCAATGAAAGACTGGCAGTGTCAAGAAACCAGAATGAGCAGACAAGGGGTGAGGCATAGCAGCTGAGGCAATGGAAGACCGGCAGTGTCAAGAAACCAGAATGAGCAGACAAGGGGTGAGGCATAGCAGCTGAGGCAATGGAAGACTGGCAGTGTCAAGAAACCAGAATGAGCAGACAAGGAGTGAGGCATAGCAGCTGAGGCAATGGAAGACTGGCAGTGTCAAGAAACCAGAAAGAGCAGGTAAGGAGAGGGATTGTCTAAGGAGGTGACAGGAACGTGGGAGGCAGGGGAAGATGGCAGAGTCCAGAAGCTCATATCTTTCCATGAACACAGGCTTTGGCTGGTAGATAAAACCCACATTTTAAGAAACATAAGTGGCTGCTGCACTGTCGAGGATGCTAATTTGTAACCAGCAGTCTATTATTAAAATGTGTTGTGGGAGGAGTTTTTGGAACTGGTGTTACCATATATGTGTTCTTTCTTACATATTATCAGTGAAGACATTTAAAATATATATAATTTACTGAACCAAAACAGGAATCTTCTTCTATTGTGAGCTTTCACACAGCACGTCTTTGGCCCCTCCCGAGTGCCACGTTCAGATTTCGGTGGATGTTTCGATGAAGCGATCACATTACCATTGGCCCTCAACATAAAAAATTGGTTGCCAGTGGCACAGAGAGTTGGATTCAATGGTCTCTGCATGTGATGAATTGACTTCTATCCTGGAGGAGGACAGGGATGAGAAGAGGCTAAAGGCGCATACTCAGCCCTCAGGCTTGTAAAACACGAGCCAACACTACCATAAGGGTAAAACAGGCAGAGTTAAGAGATGATCCTGCTTTGCAATTAGTGGTAACTTGGGCTGAGGGGAGGCAATGCTCACAAGAGATGTGTGAATGTGGTTCAGTAGCAACCAAACAGCAAAGTATAATAGTCCACAAAAAGGAAATGTTCGATAAAGGTTCTTTAAAAAATACATACACACTACATAAAACAACAAAGCTCTGCCCTGAGGAAAGAACACAGAATGAGCCAAGATAACAAGAGGCATCCCTCTGAATCGGGGAAAAGGCAAGTAAAAGCCATAATGTTCTACAAAAGGATATGATCTTGGGAGCAAAAGGGATCAAAATGACCTAACCAGTGTCTAGGTCCCCCAAAAGGGCTAACGGGTCAGTTAGCTGTCGATATAACCTTTGTGCGGTTTTTGGTGGTTCAACAGAGTCAGACCAGTCTTCTAGTAGTTGTGCAAGTGTTTCAAACCAAGTTCGGGTACAGCGAGTCATGTTCATTCAAGCGACAAGTTGGCGGTGAGCTGGCATCGAGCTGGGGAAAATACAGAGTGGTACAAAGGCAGCATTTCAGTGATGCAGGTTGGAGGGCTCACCAGGATCTGCTCAGAGTTGAGCATGTTTGTGTCCGAGTTCTAACCTCTGGGTAGGGTCAGCAAGTGATGCTCCCATGGCTTGAATCGATAGTCGGTGATGATTGGAAGCAGTGATACTTATACTCTGGTGTGCAGTTTGACGAATTGGCAGTTGGAGGTTGAGCTGTGTCAAGTTATTTGTGTAAGGTTCGAGTCAGGGTCTGGTGATAAGCAGTTAATTCGATCCAGCAGTTGATGGGTTCGGTGAGACATGAGGTGGCGTCCAGCTGGTACAAGATGCAAGTATGCTGTTCAAAAGAATTCAATTAAGTGCTGGTTCAATGCAATGAAAATAGGGTTCCTGGCAGTCTTGGCTCTCAGGCTGCTTTGAGTCCCAATCCAGGGGTTGAAGGATAAATTCAGTCCTTGTTCTCTCAGTCCCAAACATGCAAGATGCTGGAACACAACTGCAGGGGTCCTTCAACATGGTGAGGTTCTGGGTACCAATGTAGCTGGCAGAAAGGCAGGTCTTGGCCCAAAAGCAGTTCCTTCCCACTGGTTCCTGGGGATTGTTAGGGGACAGAGCTTCCTTCTGCCTTGGAAATTCAGTCCTCACCTCCCTGGCGGAGGATGATTTCTCCCAACAGAGGTCCAATTAATTCTTCCTCAGGTTTTTGTTTCAAAGTGAATCAAATAATGAGTTGGAGACCCCTTGTTTTATAGGCAAAAGCCCCAAGACAATTGGACTGAAGCCGTCCTGCTTTAGTGGTTCAATCGCTGCTCTTAGAACAAGTTGAATTTACCCTGTGATATCACACCCAAAGTTCTTTTTGCTAAAGGAAGTGGAGGGAACAGAAAGGAAACAGCTCCCTCTGTCTACACAAACCTTGCTTCCTTCGCTTCTCGATGGAATCAAAGGTCTTTATATATGCAGCACCCTGGTGTGAGGTCTACCATTTTGTGAATGGGTGTGCCTTTTGGTTCCTGTTCCCAGGCCAGTTTCCTGTGGAGTGGCTCTCTGGGGAGGCATTACCTGCTGTCACAAATGAACAAAGAGGCAATCCCCAAAGCTACAGTCCTGCCAGTAGTTACAGGAACAACTTTGTCTGGTAAGGATACATATTGGACCTCATTACAAGTACAGCAGTGCAGAAATGAATAGTGGTAACTCTGTTACCACTGGATTACACCTCATTTCCGCATCGCCATACTACAGCTTTGGTGGTGAGACAGAGGAAAGACCTCCAGCAAAATGCTGGAGGCAATTTCTCTGACTTACTGTCCAAAAACATCCAAATCACCGGAATTACCACCAGCAGTAATTCCGCCAAAATCCCTGAAGAGTCTTATGGACTCTATAAATGGGGACTAACACTGTCATACCACCACTTTTAATGCAGCAGTAATTCCAACAGACCAAGTTGCGGTGGCAATAATTCTGTTTGTTAAACACCGCCAAACTTGTTATGAGGACCATAATCCTTTCACAGCTGATCCAGGTTCATGGGGCTGACACACGTGTAATATCAAATTGTTGTGGCCGTAATAATTATGAGAACTACCATTCACCATGCCATAACTCAGGTATGTTGTATATTTATAGATTATCTCGCCACCAGAAGAGTAGACTTATAATTATGGGTTTTGGCACGGTGGTGCCTGTCCCAAATGCAGCCCATGTGCTGCAGAGACTTGGCTGTCACTGCAGCTGTAAAGAGGGACCCATTACCTCTGAATTTGCTTTGTGTCACTGGTAGATACTGATGCTGTAAACCCCAGGCACACGCCATGCTATGCAATGTGCTAAGCTTTGAGCTTATGAAAGGTGAATCTGATCAGCAGATTCGCCTTTTAGAAATGGATTTACCCGCATTATTTTATTATTTAATACAAAATCAAAAAAGCCTGGGCTGTCCCTCTTTCTTGCCTATGTGCTACCCATTTATGCCCGTTTCATTTCTGACCCTAGCCCTAAAATACCACACAAAGGACCTTCTGTCGGTCGTTTATTCCAGTTCCTATACATGTGGCTTTGTGTCGCCGTATCTTTACAGCTCCACCTGCAAGAAAGTAAGATTGCTTTTCGAAAACAGTACACAACCATCAGTTTAGCGATAGTGTGAAGTAGCTAGCAAATGTGACACACACACCAGTAACCGGCCGACCAGGATATCGAAATCTTAGTTGTTGCTAGCAACGGCAGAGCATTTCTTTTGGCGTCAGAATGTTTAACAGAAGGCATACATATATGCAGCAATGCGTATCTCCTGATTGTTGCTATGTCCTAACTAATCACATTGTTGAATTCCTCAGCAGAGCTCGCCTGGTCAGTGGTCGAAGGTCCTGTCAAAGAGCGCCTACTGTACAACATCTGTGTCGTCTTAATTAATGCCGCCGAGTGTTAAAGTATGAAGTTCTAATTTTAGCATTTTCAAAGGCGTCAAGATTAACCCCCGAGGTTACATAGACAGGAATGTAAAACCTGTGGGTGAGGCACAGCACAGTTGTGCTTCGTATCTGCGCTCATTATTGGAGCAGAATTGTCAGAAATATCCATGGCGACGCAAACTGGGAATTCGTGAAAGCAGAAGATGTTTGAGGAGAGACGTAAGAAAGACAGCAATTTCGAAATATTTGCAGGAAGAAAAAAAAACTTTTCAGCCTTGGTCATTAGGAAAGGTGCGGCAGGAAACAGGGTAGGAGGCGCGGTCAAAATCGATTTCATTGTATTCAGATGTTATCGGAAACAAATGTAAAGTAGTAAATTTGCTAACATATTGTAAACCGTCACAAAATACAATCACTATGATTAAAACCGGCCAAAAATGTAACATTAAATCCCAATTACAGAAACACTGACATATATTATAAAAAAAGAAAAAAAACTCAGAGTAAATAAAGGAACATTACCAAAGCACATTATTCTCCCCAATATTTTTCCATTTCAGGAGAAAAACCCTGAAAAAGGGTTTCATGTTTTTTGCCCCATCTGCATTTGTTCTGGCTCTGAGGGTTCATGATATCATGTACCCGCATGCCATCATAGGTATACGATTGCTGGATCTGCATATTGTGTTGGACATTCATAATAATTCTTCTGAAAACTATACCATCGTGTGTTTCCCGGATGTACTGGGAAAAGGTTGTGAAACTCATATCTTGCACACTCCTCAAAAAATGCAAAGCAGTTGGGGGGCCATTTCTATGTAGAGAACTGATTATCTGGGAATTGAGATGGGACAGAACAGGAGGCTGACTGCCTGTGTGCCCCTCGCAAATCTGGACCCTGCATTCGTCCGACTCATTAACTTAATCATGGTTTTCCAACAGGTGTGTCATCCAGCTTGGGAATAACCTTGGAATAGAGAAACCTGTCACTTGCTAATGCCTCACTTTACAGTGCAGACACACGATGCCAGTTAAATGAGACATATCCGCCTGCCCCCAAAATAAGCCGTCAGAGATTTCGGTACTGTGAGGGATTCCTCCATCCGCACAGGGAGTGTACGCTCGGCTGGGCTTGTTTTACGCTCGGCTGGGCTTGTTTTTGATGATGTTTTAGGAAATTCAATGATGGGAGATAAACGCCTGAAAATGTGTGGGGCTAATCCGCACACATTTTCTAATGCTCGCTGTACAACAAACACACAGTCCAGTGTACTCTGGGGGGCACAGCCTACAGGCACAGTCCTCCCTGTCACATTAATTTGACAGGTGACAGTGAGGGGTGCATGAAAAAACATAGAGGAGAAGGGCAACACCTCCCTCCTCCCATGGCCAATTTAATTAAATATCAAAGGCTCCATTGAACCGCCTAGTTCTATTGTCTAGGTTCTGTGTGGTGGTGGCGCATACTGTTGAGAGTTAATTAAAGCAGGCCGAGAATAGGCCTGGTCACAGAACTTATCAATGGGCAGGAAAACAAACAACTCTTTGATATGCAATGTGTCAACTTGAAGCTAGCTCCCGCCCCTCTGTATGAAGGACAGTGAATGGCATGTCTGGGTCCACTATTTACCGTAGGCAACCCTTGCAGAGCGGACCCTTTTCAGAGGGATGAAATAAGTGATTTGAGGGAGACATAAGTCTGTTCTCACCACAAACTTCAAGGAAGACATTTGCTTTGATCAAGAGCCACAGAAGGCTCAGTTAACCAGAGAGACACTTTGATCTACAACAAAGAGGAAGAAGGGTAAGACTTAGGAGTACATTTTGTCACCTCTTACCTTTCCTGCAAATCACTCTGGTCCTGACCTCACCCATAGCAGAAGATTGTTGGTGGGGACCCCGGATTGGTTCCTTAAGGTAGGCTTAGCCTGGACCAATCACTGGGGCCCATTTGGCTTAAAAAGAGGGCTGAGCCCCTCACTTAGGAGATCATCTGAAGGCTTCACCAGAAGCAGGAAGAAGAACTCAGCGTTGGACCCTGGCTGAAGGTGCAGTCTACCTTACAGCTTCCACCAGTGAAGGAAGACCAGGACTTGCAAGAGGGAAGCAAGGTTCCTCCCCTTAGCATCTTCCAGGGAAAAGAGGGAGTTACAGGACTCAGATGACCCATTGATTTCTCAACAATCGAGAGTGTCAGTGAGGACAGGGGCAATTGCAGCATTGTGCAGATCCCAGGCCTCAGCACAGTCTCTAAATGGTCCAGTAATTGTTCCGGCTGTTAATGAAATAGCGGGTAGAACGCTCCTGCAGGAGGAGAGGAGACTAGCACTAGAGTACTAGAAACAGAGGGACAAGGTCACCATAGAGCTGCACAAGTTGGTACTTGAAGAGCAGAAGGAGGCCAACAGATCCACCTCTAACGGAATCAGCACTAGTGGCTCAAACCAGGGTGCCCAGGATAAGCCCTGATAACACATCCCAATAGACTTAGTACAGGCTTATGAAGTGGGGAAGGATATGTTTCACTGGTTTGAAGCACTCGAGCTGGCTTTCCAGCTACAGGAGGTGGATGAGGTACTGTAGGTTGCAGCCCTGATGAGTTGCTTACCGACACCAGGGACTGATGCAATTCTTCAGTTAACTATTGAGGAAAGGCCTATTTATGAGAGCATGAAGGCAGCCATCCTGAGGAAGTTCTGTAACAGAACAGTATCTCAAGAGCTTCAGAGAGCTCAGAAAGAAAAGTGGGCAGACATTTGAAGCATTCACACACTTGTCGTTGAAATGTCTGAGCGGGTGGTTGGCTGGGAACAAAGTTGACACATTTAAAGGGATGCACAATTTGATTGCATGAGCATGTATTGACAAATTGTGAGGTTCACCTACACCAGCATCTTGTGGAAAAGTCTATCACAGACCCTAGGGAGCTTGCAAAGGCTGCCAACAGGTTTGTGAGTACTTGAGTCCAGAAAAAGGCTCAGGCGAGCACACCCAAACCAGAAGAGAAATCAGCAGACAAAAAAAGTAAACAAGGATGCGAAGGACAAAGATCCAACCCAATCCTATTCGAAGTCAGGTCCTCAAAAGAACAAAGGAAAATCCCAAAACTCTAGTTCAGCCGTGCACATGTAAAAGAAGAGTGCAGGCACCCCTAACACTGGGACACCTGCATTCTCATCACCCAAAGGTTATTTTTGTGTGTAAGGAGCTGGGCCATAGGAAAGGGGATCCTTCTTGCAAGAGCTTACCCAAGCAAGCCAGAGTGAATGTTGGACTCATGGAAGAGGCCATCATTAGTATGGGCTTCTTAGAGGAGGACTTCCCACTAGGCCAGGGAGTGGCCGAATGTGAATTGGTTACACTGAGTCAGAACGGTACTGGGTCAACTCTATCTAGAGCATGTATATATCAATGGACAGAAAACTCCTGTGGTCCGAGACTCCACGGCTAGTGTCACAGCTGTCACCCAGCAGTGAGTACAGCCAGGCCAGTATGAAGATGGGCCTGATTGTAGCGTACGTGGGTTTGATGGAGAGAGTAAGTGCCCCCTGGCTATAGTACAGTTCAGCTGGTGAGGTGAAATGACCCAGCGCTGTGTAGCAGTGAAAGACTCCATCCCTGTCGCCTGTTTGTTGGGTAACGATCTTCCAGATCGGCTACCCGATTGAGGGCCAAAGAGATCACCAGATTGAACACTCTCAGAGCCTTAGGGCCTGGAGTGCTTACAGAGGGCTTGTTTGAGGGACCAGCATGGCTGGCAGCCCATAGTCCAGTTCCACAGTCTACTGAGTTGCCTACTCCTGCGGGAAATGGGCTAGTCACCACTGAAGACCCTACTTTGGTAGCAGGGGACTCAGTGACTCCAGAGTTGCCTGGCGCGTCGCAGGAACCTGAGGTGGAGGAGCAGGTGGGCGCAGATCTGAAGGGCCAGCCCAAGCTGGATGAGTTCACATCAGCTGGGGGCCCAGGTCAGACTGACTTCTTCACAGCCCAGAGAGAGTGTCCCACTCTGGCGGGTCTGCTGAAGCTGGCAGAGGAACAGGCTAAGGCCGATTGCCCATGACTGTTCAAAGTGTACTGGGAGGAAGGACTCCTGTACAGAGCCAAAAGGCTCTAAGGGTGGGGGCACCAGGGGTTTCGTGATTCCCCAATGCCACATAAAGTTCCTTTTGGATTTGGCTCACCAAATTCTTTTAGCTGATCAATTGGGAGTGACTAAGACATCAGACGGTTTTCTGCACACTTTTACTAGCCGCAGTTTGCTGTAAAGGTTAAGGAATGTGTAAAAGTCCTGCTCAATTTATCAAGCGTCTGGCAAGTCCGATGGTGCCACAAAGGCCCCCTTAATTCCACTACCTGTGATTGGTCGGCCATTCGAGAGAATAAGCATGGATATTGTGGGTCCTTTTGATCCTCAAACCAGTTCAGGGAACAGATACATCTTGGTGGTCGTAGACCACGCCACAAGATACCCTGAGGCTGTCCCTCTGAGGAGCATCAAAGCTGCTGTGGTTGCAAAGGCTATGAATGGGATATTCTCCCGTGTTGGATTCCCCAAGGAAGTCATTTCTGACAGGGGATAAAACTTCATATCAGCGTATATGAAGGCTATGTGGGAAGAGTGTGGAGTCACCTATAAGTTCTCTATGTCCTTCTATCCACAAACAAATGGGCTTGTTGAGCAGTTCAACAAGACCCTGAAAGGCATGATAGGTGGCTTGGAAGTGCAACTGAGGAGAAAATGGCATATTCACCTGCCATGCCTTCTTTTCACCTACAGGAAGGTGACACAGAACGGAGAAGGGTTTAGGCTCTTTATGCTTCTGTTTGGACACAATGTACAATGTCCCCTCAGTCTAGTGAAAGAAGGACGGGAAAGCAAACCCTTATCCCCTACATGAGAGGAAGTGGACTATGTGCTCGACCTTGGTCATGGCATTAGTGACAGATGGAGAGACTGAGGAGGAGACCGATCCCCTCCCAGACCTCTTGCACGCTGAAGCCACAAATGGGTCAGTTGAAGGTGTCAACCTTGCAATTGACCTGTCAGAACAGCAACTGACCGACTGTCACTGGTTACTGGTTACTGGGACAGTCTGCCGCTCTGTTTTCTCTGACTCCAGGTCGCGCAGATTGGTGCATCCATGATGTGGACACTGGAGACAGTAAGCAGGTGAAGAGTAGGATTTACCAGATGTCCGATAGTCAGGGACACCATCAAGGAGGAAGTTTCCAAGATTCTGTCCCTTGGAGTGAAAGAGCCATCCCACAGACCCTGGACTAGCCCAGTGGTACTGGTCCCTAAAAAGACTGAAGTTAGCTTTTGTTTGGCCTACAGGAGGCTCAATTCTGTCATGAAGACAAGTACTCACACCATTCCTCGGACAGATGAGCTCATTGACAAGCTCGGTGCTGCCAAGTATATGAGTACCTTTGACCTCACAGCAGGTTATTGGCAGGTCGGCTTGACAAATGGAGTGAGAGGGAGGGAAGCATTCTCAACCCTGGAAGGACATTATCAGTCGACTGTGATGCTCTTCAGACTGAAGAATGCCCCTGCCACTTTTTAGAGGATGGTTAACCAGGCTTTGTCTGGTCTGGAAAACTTCAGTGTCACCTATTTAGACGACATTGCTGTCTTCAGCCACACCTGGGAGGATCACTTATCCCACCTGAAATAAGTGCTTCAGGTGCTGCATAATGCGGGTCTGACTATCAATGCCACAAAGGGCTAGATAGAGCAGGACACTATGACTTACCTATGCCACCTGGGGTCGATGGAGGTAAGAAACAACCTCTCAAAGTGAAGATACAGACTGTGACGGAGTGAGACGTCCCCACCACACAGACGCAGGTGAGAGGCTTTCTAGCTCTAACAGGGTACTACTGGTCGTTCTTTAGAGGGTATGGGACCATTACCATGCCCCTGAATGATGTAAATTCCAAGAAGATGCTGAAGAAGTTAACTCGGGCCCCCGCCTGTCAAACCTCCTTTTAGGATTTAAAGGATGAAGTGTGCGGGGCACCAGTTCTGAAAGTGCCAGACTATGGTCAGGAGTTCATTATCCAGACAGATGTCTGGGATTGGAGCAGTGGTACCGCAGCTGATCTCTAAAGGGGTAGAGCAATCTATCACCTACATTAGCAGGAGGTTGACAAAACAGGAAAGTAACTGCGCTGTTGTAGAAAAAGAGGCATACGCGATCATGTGGGCCATAAAGAAGATGAAACCCTACATTGTTGGGTCTTACTTTACAGTCCAGACAGACCACCGGCCTCTGCAATGGTTAATGGCCATGCAAGGGGAGAACCCTAAACTCTGGTCCTGACCTCACGTATAACAGAAGATTGTTGGTGAGGACCCCGGATTTGTTCCTTAAGATAGTCTTAGCCTGCACCAATCATTGGTACCGATTTGGCTTTAAAAGAGGGCTTTAAAAGAGGGTTGAGCCCCTCACTTAGAAGATCATCTGAAGGCTTCACCAGAAGCAGGAAAGAAGAACTCAGCATTGGTGCAGTCTGCCTTGGAACTTCTGCCAGCGAAGAGAGGTCAGGATTTCCAAGAGGGAAGCAAAATCCCTCCCCTAAACCTCACCCAGAGAACAGAGGGAGATAATGGACTCAGAGAACCCATCCAGCAGCTCCAGGACCAGTACCCAGCCAGGACACAGCGTGCCCTGCTAGGTTCTGCCAGCAAACTTCCTAGATGGGAAGTCCCACCGGACAAGGCCGTTGCCTGCAAACACTCTTCTCAACTTTGGGACATCCGCCTTGAAAGGATGCCACAAGCCCTGTGAAGAGGATAGGTGAAGTGCCACACAAGCATCAACCAGCGTTAATTTTTTAAGGACATTTTCAAGGCAGTTGATCCCTCGATCCGCAACCG
Source organism: Ambystoma mexicanum (assembly GCF_040938575.1). Classification (NCBI taxonomy): domain Eukaryota; kingdom Metazoa; phylum Chordata; class Amphibia; order Caudata; family Ambystomatidae; genus Ambystoma; species Ambystoma mexicanum. The sequence continues at coordinate 1,524,446,288 of NC_090929.1, read as the reverse complement.
ACTGCACCACTGACTGTTGTCACCCTGTAGTCACTAAAGCCGTCTGAGAGGCCTTGACCAGCTTTCCAGATCTGCCAACCAGCACAGAGACAAGGATTCCTGACCCTGAGCCACCGTGTAGGCCAGCCTGCAGCTGTCCGTCAAGCCTTGCTTGCCGAACTGCCTGCCACCTAATACCCGCAGCTGTCTCTCATCTTGAACTCTGTCGCAGGAGCTGCAAAGCATCCTGGAACTGACTCAACACTGTCAAGCATCAAAAACATCTCAACCACCAGGTACATTGTGGTTCTATCCCCTAGTCCTTCTCGGAACCCCCTAGAGACATTTAAGACCCCTTGCTCCCCTGGTGCTGAAACCAAATAACCTTGAACAGTTAAGACTGGTTGCTTTATCGACTAACCCTCCTGTCAGTATCCTGAGTTCAGCCCTTTCCTTGGTGAAACTGTCTGTTCTCTATGATATTTTACAGCGTGTGTTGTATTTTGTAGTGTGTTAGAACTGTGTGTTGTAATAATAATAAAGTAGATTGTTTTATACAACCTTGGCTGGGTGGTCCCTTTTATCAATGGGTGATAATAGTATTTCGCAGTGTTGCAACTAACCAATGGTCCACGACCTTGTGAAGATAAGCCTTCCGTTCCATCCACGTTACCAAAATGGGACAAGGAGGTTTTCAATTGGCTTGTGTTCCAATCTGTTCAGATCCCTTCTGGTGTACTAGAGGTGTGTGACCGATTGATTGTTTAGAAATCCCTGGTCCACAGTTGCCCTGCAAGTTGATTCATCACAGGTACATATGGTGGTCCTTTTCTTTATTGCTGAATGTAAAATGCATGAATACATGTGTATGTGGTTCACAGCTTTACAATGAATTACATTGTAGACTGTTGGGGAGTACAGGGAGAAACTACGCTACAGCCCTCCCAATCCGCTCCACTATACAAAAATGCATGTATATTACTGCCAGCATCTGGCATTCATGCTGGAAATTTTGCATTGGATTCCTATGGCATCCGTATGCTTTTAACACTAGCTAAATGCAGGGGGTTCCCATAGAAATGCATTGTAAAGTTGTGAAACATATACACAATTGTACCTGTCAAGTACAAAACGCTGTATTTTTCACATCTTTTTAGTTATTTGCACTTCGTGGTGCAAATTTGAGAACATCCCCACAGGGGACAGTTTTGCAAAACTATCAGCTTACAAGATTTTAAAAAATAACTTACATTGTGCCTACTCATAGAAAATTAGCTATTAATACATTTTCCAAAAATACCAAATGCTTGCTCTTTTGGTTCCCTAAAAACCAGCATGCGGATACAGATTTCTCAGTCATCCAATTTAACATAGGATAAGAGAAAGCATTTCAAATCCTTGCAATGCCCAATATCACATAGCCACTTACTACTTTAGAACTCTGCAAACATATTCAGGACTTCTTTAATCAACCAAAATGTTTCGGATGAGGACCGCCCTTCGAGATATTGCTCCATAAATCCATTGACAAAGGCTTTCTTGTTTTGCACTGGAATTCTTGGTTTGGTGTACATTAAACACAATAATTGCTTCCTTATAGCAATCTCAATCTCCACTATTTATGGGCTATTCATTTTTGTTAGACTACGCTTCACCTATATGCCGGTAAGATAGCTCAGCAGGATGAACGCTCGCTGCTGTTATCTGTGTGTTATCTGCAGCTTCGAATCCCTGCATGGCCAACTTAGCCGTGTGAGGTCGATAAATGAGTGACAACTTTGGTTGGGTGATACTGTATGTAAATCTGTTCTGTGTAAGTGCTTTGGTGAAAAAGCTATACCAATAACACATGGCGTCCTGAGCAATATTCTACCATGTACGTGGTGCATCCACTGTTTACACCTACTACCATGTTCTGCAAAAGGGTGTAAGTTTCACAAACTTGCCTGGCGGTTTTCCATTCACAAGGAGGGAATGAGACACCCAGTACTGGGCATGATGAACCAGCATGCTCAGGAATTACATGTGAATGCGTGTGTTTTTTTCAATAGGGTCTTCCTAAAAGACCCAGGTGCTCCTTTTGCTCCTGGGTGCAACTTAAATGGAAGGCGTAAAAGCCTTGCATAAGGCTTTTACGCCTTACGTTCACATCACGCTCCGTTTTCCTCAATTTGTATAATGGAGAGGAGGGGCAGAACGCAACTGTTTCCACTGCTCCCTTCCTCTCCGCCATACACTCCAGCATTTATTCCAGCATGCATTTTTATGCCACTGTTAATGCTGGGGATACCTATGGGTTCATCAAGCCTTTTTCACTAGCAAAACGCAGGCGGACTCCATAGGGATCCATTGAAAACGTCGCCTGCCATGGGTATATGGAAGGCAGCATTTACTCAAGTGGCACATCGGCAGGCACAAGGGGAGGGCAAAAGGAGTTTTTCATGCTTATACCTCCTTTTGCCCACCTCCTTTGCACTCCGACATGCAAATGACAAAAATGTGGTAACAGGGACGTGGCTACACTCAAGTGCAAACGTTCCAGGTCCTCACTGCCAAATACAGCAGAGCAACAAATGGAGCTCTATAGAGACTAAAGGAGGAGCTAAAGGGTAAAAAAATTAAATAAGGAAGGGGCAGTGTGGCCGTTTAGGACCAATTGCACTTGGCACAGCTGTAGTTTTAGCTTTTCCTTCCATGTGACCCACGTCAAGCCAACACATTTGTGGGACAGCTTTAAAAGGGAAGAGTGTGGAGATGCAGGATTAAATAATTATTCATTATGGCAGTTGGGGGTGCTCCAATTTCCTGAAAGGTGCCTGAGGACAGATTGAGCTTTTCCAATCAGGTTTTCCCTAGTCTGTGCTATCCCTGTGGATTTTCGAAAGCATTGATCCCGCCTCGGATCTGAACGTGGGGCCTCGAGTCCCACCATTCAATCCCTAGGCCCCACCCGAAGAGAGGAGTTCGAGTAGACACAGAGGCCCTGAGCCATTCTGAAACTGGTTTGATGTCCTTTAAAGGGCCCAACTTGCTTCCTGTTCCTTTGTAGGTCGTGTTTGGCTGTCAAGTTAGGAGAGAGTAGGACAGGCTGTTTATTTTAACTTATAAGAGTGTATAAGAGTTTTGGAAGAGTGTCTCCGTTTTTTGTGCTGTTTGTTGTGTATTTTGGTTTTTATCCATTTCATATCCCCTTTAGTCTGTGTGTTTCATTTAGGCTTACTCTCTAAGTATACTGCTTTTAGCCGCTTGTAAAAAGAATTTTTTTAAACAAACAATTAAAGTGCCTCTTGTACATCCCTAGTCCTTTCTCCCTTTCTGACACCCCACATTTTTCAAAAAAGGTTTCCTAACCTCTTTCTTTTTCTATGTTTTTTGAGACTCATTTATGTATGAACCCAAGAAGTCTTCCTTGCTATTTTTCCTACTGTTGTGAGTTCCAAGAACACATTCCCATCGTGTGTGCATCTCATTGTTTTTCTTTGTAACTTGTTTGGTGTTTTGCACATCAACACTTTAGGCAACATGTCCTTTTTTGTGAAGGAGTGCTAAGAAAGGCGAGAAGCTTGACTGCTCCACTACCTTCTTGTCTGAGGTTCAGGTAGTCAGCCAGGAGGGTAGATGGGGCCAGAGGAGGTGCAGTAGATGGAAACAGAACATTAAGGCAGGGTAGGTGGTGGTTGAGAAGGGGGAGACAGTGGATGAGGAGAGGAGGCACAGCATGATGAGGGGCAGGTGGAGCTTGAGGGGGGTATATGGCTAGCAATCTGGAGTGGGCTGTGGTAGCTGCAGAGTCAATCATGGAATTTCTGCAGACGCTGTAGGTGTACCTTTGCTTGGATTTGGTGAGGAGTACTTTGGTATCCCAGGAGATGCAGCAAATGGAAACCACGCTGGTACACAGGTTTGAAGGACATAGGAGATCAAAGGAGGTGGTGGTGCTGGAGGAGACGAAAGAGCACTAGGCAGAGGAACCAAATAAGGTCCCCCAAAAGATCGCTAAGGATAAGAAAAATGGTGCCAATACAGCATTGCCAGCTGGCGCCATGGGGACAAAGGATTATTTAAGCTTTCCTCAAAATGGTAAATTTAGGATTGTAAGAGCTTGCTGGCAGATGGCAACCTCAGGGCTAAGCTCCCAACTCCCCTGATATCTACAAATCTCTAATCCTCTTTAAAATCAGGCACATCACCTTAACTTCGATTCTTAAACTCTTAATTATATCGGGATCCTGGCCACCCAATGCAGGACCACTGAACATACGCCACCAGATAAAGTAAAGCTATAGAGGTCATGGGTTCTGACCCAAACACAAATATTGGCATCCTCTGCCATCCCATTCATGGGCTGACCTCTATTCCATTCAGCAACAAACTTTATATGAGTCTATGGAGGTAACAGTGGTGCAGAAATGTGGAAATGCCAATCACAGCTCTTTTGTTTAGGGCCGTTACTGTGAAATAAAGGGTTAACGTCTACTCGTTTCCATGCTCACCTAGAGGTATGGCGTAGAGCAAAAGTGGACTTAAAATTCAGTTAAACATGATTATTTCAATAAACCGAATCACCTAGTCACTAAAATAAATGACGAACACCCCTGATGCGCCTTTGAGAACAAAGTATGAAAAAAGGTGCCATTCCAAAATATCACCACCATATTTAATTAAATTATGTAAAGTTTAAAATGAATGGAGTTATGCTCCTGGGTATCAAATTCAAAAGTCCAGCAATCATGAGGTATGTGTTTCGTTGTGCCTATTTATGAAGGATCACATTGAGTTCACCAAGAAACACAGGTACAAAACAGATACATAGGTACAAACCTTGCAGTGGACTGGTGCAGTAAAAGAAGGACCTGGTGTTGTGAAGTGTGTGATAGAATCTTTTATTAGAGTTTTAAACTTCATGAACATAGGCCAATACAAAGAGAGGGGGACAAGCAAGGGATATTTACACAGGGATGAGTGAGAGAGAAAGGGGGGGGGGAGAGGAGAGGGGGAGAGAGAAAGAGAGAGAGAGAGAGAGAGAGAGAGATAGAGAGAGATATATTTGGGGAAAAAAAGCATTTTTATATGAAAGATTGTAGTGCAGAAGCCTAAAAGTAAAGGATATTTCCAGGCCCTGTTTCCCAGCTGGTCCAGGTAGAAAGGGCCCAACAGTATACCAGAACGAGATTCCCAAAGATTCACCATCTTAAGATGAGTCCGATCTTCTGGTCCTCACTACAGCTTTTTTTTTTTTTAAGTACATCAGCTAAAAGCCTCTAGGTGTAATTGAATGGTTCACCCCTTTTGAACTCACATATTCTGCTGTGGGTGCTGACCTCTCTAGGTTCATATTAACAGTTTACTACCTAACTGGATCTGCAATGCGTTCCATGATGCGTTCCATGATTCTCACCGTGGAAATTGACAGTGGGAGAACCAATGCCCTGTGAGATCCTTAGTTGAATTCATATTCATAATGAGTATCCTATAGGGGCCTGGGTGAGAGCTTTGCATATGAAGAATTGAATATAAGAAACCAAGGATTTTAATACGTTTCTACTTTCACATGGCCACGTCATGTCTTTGAAAACGAATCTGTTAAAGAATCAATCCTTCCATGGTCTAATTCTTACATGACAATCACTTTACTCCATGAAAAAGTGTGTCATAGTGTCAGTAGTTTGTAATTCATCATTAACACCCTTGTCAGAAAATGAATTCATGCAATGAACGTCTCACAGTAAATACCAACTATCTTATCATTAGTCTGCTAAAAAGTGAAAGTCTTACATGTGTTCCCTGCTGAGGTCTGGTATGACCTGTAACATGATTATTCAAGGCATGTTCTGAGACAAGAGAAAAGGTATACACAAGCGTGTCGCCCAAAATTTACTTATCACTGTAAGACAAAAGTCCTGTCACTGACCTTAATATGCACTTCTTTCTAAATTCTATATAAACAACAACGTCTGTTGATAGTTACACTTTGTATTGCTTACTTGATTAACTTTCATCCAAATGTCATTAGAATGTCTGAAATTTGATAAAACCCTCCAAGTATAGCAAAGCTGTCATCAGATGCAAAATAAGGCGGATATTAGATTTATAGGCCTGAAGCAAGTTACACTGAGTAAACGAGGAGGAGATAGACTCAAGCTTTTGAGGCAGTCAGAAGCACGCACTATATGCTTCTTTAATTCCACCGTTACCGGCCTTAACAATGACAAGGAGATGGCCTCATTTCTGTAGAGTGTTTATATTATTTTTGTTTCTGTACAAATGATGGGTCTAATGTCTCTATCTGTTTTAGTTAATTTACCGATATTACGCACTCACATTTTGCGTAAAGATAAGCATTCCCTTGTATTGCTAGTGGAGGAATGGGTAACGTATGGGAACTGGCGACTAAAATGCAGGGTAGGGGCTATAGTATAGTCCAATATTAGGTTATGTGGGGTTTAGCACACATAATAATTTCTAAATAATAAATGTTCGTTTAGTGACTTTGTGTTATAACACCTTGGAACTTCATACATGACATTGCCTTTTGCATATGGGGCACAATTCGCATAGAAGCAAGTGATATGTTGGGAGACTTTAGCCAGTAATTAGGCTTGTTATGCTGGGAGATTTTAGCCGCTAAATTAGGCTCAGTCATATTCGATTATGTATTTTGATGGGGACCGTGGTAGCTGCCCATTATAACAATTCTTGTAACAATGGAGTTTGGGAAGCACTGTGTTAACGCGCAAGTGCCTGTCCGTTTGTTCCCAGGTCTTACCAATCCAGTATGGCGGCACTAGTGCCCGCTGAACGCTTTAGCTATGGAGAGCAGGTGCTAGAGAGGCTCCCATAGCAACAATGTGACGCGTTACCATGGTTTCGTAAATGCCTCTTTAAGGATATTCAAAATGGTGCCGGCTGCCTTCGCAATGTGAGCAGCCAACGCGACTGAAACCGGAGTAATAGAGTAAGTAGATAATCTGTACTTACTCGAAATATGGAAATGCTTTCATTTCAGCCCGCACACAATCGTTGAAAGCAAATGCTCTCACCTCACTTCGCACATACGCTGGTGCGAGTGTTTACATTTGTAACCTTCCCTGTCAGGACTGCAGTGCAAGATGTAACACAATGGCTATTGGACCTCTGATTCGAGTGCCTGCAAGTATAATAATTGGGGCATGAATGCCGCGCTAACCTAATTAAAGCATTTGGCTATGAAAGTATAATATTAGCAGCCACCCCACAGTAATAAAGGTATGGGGACCAGTACCTGTATGGGTATCCACTCCACATTTGATATAGGTTGTCTTATTTTCACTATGGGTGACCGTTTGATGATCATATTATTAGACTAATTTGGGGTTATTTTTAACTCTTCAATTCTAGAGTTTCTGTCCTTGGGATTTGTCCTATTACTGTATATCGGACAACAGTCCTACGGATCTTTTCAGAAGTACGTTGGGTAAGCAGATTGTCTAATTTATATCTTATGTTTTAGTTTTCTAAATCAGGATTCTCCTGAATCTTTCAATTGTACTAATGGGTACTTTTTGATTTTCTCTCTCCATTTACGTTTTGTTTTTACATCTTTGTGTTCACTGTGATGTTTTCTGAACCCAATCAATCCTGCCCTTCACCAACCCTTGTTTCTCTGTCTGAATCAATGGCATACATGTTTGCAAATTACCAATTTGATATGTTATTTGTAATTTTGAAAACCTTTGAATTGTGGTATGAATGGTAATACTTCAATATATTAATATATTTGTTTGAACTGACATAGCCCTGATTTGACAAAGGCTCGTGGGAGCCGAAAAGCGTTATCAAGTAGAGGGGTCATGCTAATAAACAACCCTTACTATTGGCGCTGAGTCCTGGAATCTTTTGTGGTTTTTCCTGATGTGTTTGGACGGTATGGGCTTAATACCCGTCTGAATCCGGTGACCAGCGACAAGTAAATAGGAATCAGTGAATCTACTATATCAACACGTGGTGAACAACAGGGATTGTAAGGAGTCGCCTGTGTGAGCAACTTTGCAAATAAGCCCCACAACTTCCTCCAAGTATATAGTCAGTTCAATCAAAAATTGGATTAGCATGTGCAGTTAAATTGGTCGTATCCAATAATAAATAATGACAACAATGGTAAGCCTCTTCACTTAGGAAAAGTATGATTTGATAGCCATTGTGACAGCATGGTCATGAATCCCTGTTCAGTTAATACCACAAAACAGGAATCAAACACAAAATGTGAATATTGTATTCTGTCTTTTTACATAATAAATATCAGCATTGTAATACAGATTAAGGACTGGATTTTACCTACCTAGAAACTCTGCTCTAAGAAAGCAGTATGATACCTGCTACTGATTTGGTTGGGTCCTGCCATAACCATACAGCACCATTACTGCATGTGAATACCTAAAATACCTAAAATACATCTTTTCAATTTTTAAAATACTTAGGGCCTCATAGAAAAGTGCACATACACCCCACAAAGGTCTTGCGGTGAGAATGATTTTGCGAGTCCCCTCGCACATACGGCTCATGTGCACACTTAGCAAATTCATGGAATACTGCCTGCAATGTAACCTCATGGGCAAGTTGCGTCCAGAACAACCCCAACACGCCCCCATGCAAAGCAAATCCAGCCACATACACCTACCTTTGTGGGCTCCTCGGTCGCAAACTCATGCACCCCGAAAATCATGCGTGGGTTCATCCTGAACCAAGCCAGCACCCTGGCGGTACTGCATGGGGTTCCCTGTAACGGCTAACAGCACCTCAAAAACATGCATACCAATTTACAAAACTTGGGTAAATATCTGGCAAATCTACGTGCGAACCACCATAAACTGGCTGCAACCCGTCACTCTGCGTACCCCTAACTGCAAACGGCACCCCAGCTGCATGCATGCACCCCTAAATTTCCTATAGGATCCTACCTCTGTGCAGGGATCCCTATGCGCATGGTGCCTTCCGCCTGCTTTTAGGTGGCAGCGTGCTCTGGAGCTTTGCATGCTGATTCTCCTGACTTGATGTTGTGTGGTCAGTTCCATGAGTACGCTTGGTTCCTCTAAGTGCTGGGGGTGCGATTTGCTCACGCAGGCCATTCCCTCCTCACACCCACATTACATCTTGTTCTTCCTCATTCTACATGGATTATGAGTATTATACATGTTGCACCCCTATATTTAATTCTCTACGCAGGCCCATTCCAAAATCTGCGAGGAATCTCACGCAAGTTGCTTGACTGCTTGCAGAGGGTTGTTTGTTTGTTTGTTTATTTGATAATGCGCACCGAGCCCTTGGGCAGCTGGGCGCAGCAATACAGGAATTCTCAAAGCTTAGTTACAGTGACAGTTACAATTAGTACATACATGTAGATACACTGTGAGATACATAAGATAGTACATAGAACAGTAAAATCATTTGTTATAATGTGGATATAGTGAGTGTGTGAGGTGTAATAGATATTGGCTATACCTGGAGCAATAAAGTGAAGTAGGTTAGTAAGGATCTATGGTTGCAGCTATAAGTAGGATTGTGAATGATTCATCGTAGTGCTGTCAAATATTTTGATATGGTACTATGATACAGTACAATACAGTACAATACAGTACAATACTGTCAGGTACTATGATAAGGTAGTCAGGGGATTAGAGGTTGTTGGAGCAAAGCCATTTGAGAGCATTAGTTCTGAATCTGGTGTATGGTAATGGGCGTCTGAGGTCAATAGGGAGAGTATTCCATGTTTGAGCAGCTTTAACTGGGAAGCTAGTTCCTCCCGCTGTGGTGAGTTTAAATCTAGGGATGTCAAGCAGGAAGGTATTGGAGGATCTCAAAGGTCGGGCAGTGAGTTCCCTGTTGATTTTTTCGATAGGTAAGGGGGTGCTAGAGTGTTGAGACATTTAGAAGTGAAAGATATGGTTTTGAGGAGGATTCTGTCCTTTATTTTTAGCCAGCGGGCCTCTTTAATAAACTTGTGCTCTCTATGGGGAATGTTCAGGGCTGCTCTCAGAGCGTTGTTCTGCAGTCTTTAGAGTTTGTCAATGACATACTTGTTGGCTCCTGAGTATAGGACGTTGCAGTAGTCTAGCCCAGACATAATAAGAGCATTGGCCAGGGTGATGCAGCTGGTATTGGATAGGAATGGTCTGGCAGCTCGGATCAATTTACAGGTGTAGGCGGTAGTGGAGGAGATGGAGCTGACTTGCTTTTTTAGGTTAAGAGCGGAGTCCAAGTAGAATCCTAAAGTTTTGCCCTCAGGCATAACCTTAATGATATTGTTGTCAATGTTGAAAGATATATAGTTAGGGGTTAGTTTTTTTAAGTTGGAGTCAGATCCGAGGAGTAGGATCTCAGTTTTGTCGTCATTCAGGCATAGACCATGGGTTGCCATCCATGCCTAGATGAGGATGTATATTTTATTCACCAAGGCCAGGTCTTCTTCATAGTTGCCCGAAAGGGGTATGAGAATCTGGGTGTCATCTGCATAATTAGTGTAGGTGACACCCAGTCTATCCAACTTGTCAAATAGTGGCTTGGTGAATATGTTATACATGGTGGGTGATACACAGGATCCCTGTGGGACTCCACATTTTATTTGGATAGGATCAGCGCAAGAGGAGGTAGAGAAGACTCTCATGGTTCGGTTGGCTAAAAAGGATTGAACCCAGGCTATGGCTTCTCCTGTGAAGTTGGCAGCGAGTCTTAGGTGGCTACATGGAACTGCATGGTCCACCAAGTCAAAGACTGCTGACATGTCCAACAGTAGTATCAGGGCGGTTTTACCATTGTCTTTTAGCTTCTCAATTTTTGTCTTGAGGTCTAGCAGGGCTGTTTCGGTGCCATGGAGGGGTCGGAATCCAGATTGTCGTGAGCCTAGCTGGTGATTCGTTTCTAGGTAGTCCTGAATTTGTAAGTAGGCTACTCTGTCAATAATTTTTAGTAGGAAGGGTACAGTGGTGATGGGTCTATAATTAGTAGGTATTGAAGGGTCAAGAGTTTGTGTTTTCAGTAAAGGGAGGACCCAGGATTCTTTCAAGTTAGTCGGGGCAGTGTTTGATTTAAAGGAGGAGTTGATAAGCTTTGAGATGAAGGGGGCTAGGTCTCTAGCCGCATCTTTTATTATTTGCGCTGGGCAACTGTCACCTTTGCAGTTGGAGGGTTTCAAGGATAGGATGACTTTTTCACTATCGACGATTGAGATCGATTTGAAGCCAAATGGTGTCATAATATTATGCTCGATGGGTGGTGGTAGTAGTTGGCCAGCTATGGGCAGAGAGTCTTTTTTTTTGTTATTTTAAGTTGGGGGGAGTAGATTTTGTTTGATAAGGTGTTCTGTATATTCGTACACCATATCTTGTCCTTTGGGACAGTGTCAACTGGTTGTATGGGGGATTCCATTTCGCGGAGGATGGAGAAGAGTTCTTTTGTGTTGGATTGGGCCTTAGTAAGTCTATCATCAAATATGTTTTTTGTTTGTGTTGATGATTTCTTTCTTATAATGTTTAGATAGTTGGGTTAATTTGGCTTTTTTGTTGTGAGTAGGCGAGTTGCGCCAGATAGTTTGTAACTTTCGTTTCTGTTTTCTTAGTTCATTGAGTTGGGGGGTGAACCAGGCATTTAGATGCGCTTCCTGTTTACTTTTGCACAGTTTAGTGCGGGCAATGATGTCTAGTGCCTTAGTCATGGCAGAATTGAAGGTATTCACTAGAGTGTCAGGGTCAGTGTTGTTGTCCATGTCGTTAATGGCGGGGAGGAGGAGCGGAATACGTTTTTCAGCAGTGATGTCTTTTTTACCTCGGGTGGGTAAAGGTGGTATCATGCTGATAGTTTTGGGGGTGAGGAGATCAAGTGAGGCAATAAAGTTGATTAAGTAATGGTCTGTCCACAGTTGTGGGACAATGTCGGTGATGGTGATGTTGCAATTAAGCTCTGATACCCAATCGAGGGTTCTGCCCTTGATGTGGGTGGGTAAGAGGACTTTTTGGGTAAACCCATAGTCATTGAGTAAGGCTGTTATAGAGTGGGCATGCTTATTGTTAAGGTCGTTAAAGCTGATGTTAAAGTCGCCCATCAGCAGAGTTTGGGAGTGGTTTTGCGTGTTATTCGCTATGAGACTGGTGAGGTCCTCTTCGAAGGTTCCTGGTGGTCCTGGGGGCCTGTAAATCAGGTGGATAGTCAGCGTACGGTTGTTGGAGATTATCAGTTTCACTGTAAGTATTTCACAAGATGAGCAGGAAGGCGCGTTGGCGAGTCTGATAGTAAAGTATTTTTATAGATGATGGCTAGGCCACCGCCTTCAGCTTTAGGTCTATCTGCTCTGAGTATATGGTGCAAGTCTGGTGCAGCTAGCATCAAAGTAGGTCCTGCCGCCTTGTGGAGCCATGTTTCTGTGATGGCAAGTAGGTCCAGGCTGTCATTACTTAGTATGTCAGAGATTTCAGAGGCATGGGCTACCATAGATCTGGCGTTAATGAGAGACCCAGTTAATGTCAAGGTGGCCTTAGGGATATGATTTTTTGAAAGTTTAATTAAATGTTTACCATGGTTGTGGTGCTTCTTTGTATGAAGTTGGGAAGGCACAGGCTTGGGATCTATTTTTTTATTGTCTGTGCACACTTGGCTAGGTAGTGTGGGGTGGGGGAATCCGGTAGCATTGTCATTTGTTTTAGGTTCGTAGATACGAGGTAGTCTTGCCCTAAGTCTAATGTTTCTGTCCAAGGGTGGGTTTGTGTTTAAGGTAACGAAGGCCATGATGGTGAAGAGCCCAATTGTAAGTAGGATGGTCTGAGTGCTTAGGTTATTACTCATGGTGTTGGGTACACCTACGTTAGGATTCTTAGTAGAGGCAGAGAACTTGTGCCAAGTGGATGCAGTGGAACTGAACGGTTCACCTAAGTTTAAGGTACACCAATGTGTGAGATCGCAGTGAGAGCTACAGATGGCGTGTGTAAATTGGGCAATATATAAAGGTTCACCTAGGATCAAGATTTGTTCTAGAGGCTAGGACGGCATGTGCAAGCAGATGCAATTAAACATAGGGGTTCGCCTAAATTCAGAATTCACACTCAGGCTAAAAATGGCATGTACAAACAAATGCAATTAAGGACAAGGGTTCACCTAAATTCAGAAATCACATTCAGGCTAAACGTGGCATGTGCAGACAGTGGCAATTGAGCAGAGGGGTTCACCTAAATTCTAAGTTCACAATCAAAGCTAAAATAGCAAGTGCAGGATGAGCAAAAGGTAAAACACCTAGATTCACGGGTTGTAAACGGTTAAAAGATGGTGTGTGGACGGTAAGTGCCAGTGCAGCACAAGGTTTCAGCAACTTTAGCAACAGAAGTTCACAATGAAGGCGAGCAAGTGTCATGTGTAGGCAGGCTGGGTAAGTTCCGAGCGTCATTTGCTCAATGCGGTGGGTATGTTTCCAAGGTGTGAATTTGTCATTTATAAGAGGCTGGGATTAAATGGCTGCAGGGGTAGTTACCAAGCATTAGTCAGTGCAACATAGACCTGTTGACAGGTTAGGTTACAGGTTAGATACAGTTTAGCGTCAGGTAGCTATTGGTGGTTGCAGACTTTGGCAGCAGTAGGTTTTTCAGAAAAAGGCGGCACTTCAGGATTTTCGGTTGGGAGGAGTTATTATGTATAGCAATGGAGGACTAGGTAACGCTAGCATTGGGAAAGTGATTATGTCACTTACCCTGTCAACAGTAAATAATTCACAGCTCCTCAGGCGGGTAAGAGAGGGATGAGGAACAGGGGTTCCGGCCTTGGCCTCTGGCCCTCCTCTGGACAGGCTCGGGACAGGCACAGCCTTGGTGGGTGTGCCTTTGGGGGTGGGTCGGCTTAATGCCTGCCGGCTATGGATTGGCCAAAATAAGGCAAAGGCAGCCAATAACGTGCCATGGCAGACACACACAGCAACCTCAGGGTCAGGTTTACTTTGGAAAAATGCGGGCAGCCATCTTGGAGATAGCAGCACCTCGTGGGCTGCAATGGAGATTCGAGTTGTTGCAGCCGTGGAAGCGATTTTTGTAAATGTTGCAGGCTGATCCAGCTTGCATGGCGGTCGCGGGCTGCTGTGGGTTAATAGTAGCGAATCCGCCGGCAAATGAATGGAGATGAAGGCGGGGACGCAAATTAGTTACGAAGTGAGCGCTGGGTCCTACCTTGCCTCTGGGTGGATCCGGGTGTGCCGGACTTGCGCAAAATCCCAGCAAGGCCCATAAAAAGTCCTGCAAAGTTGATTCTATGAATCAAAGAATGGGGTTTTGCTGTGCGCAGAATGGCCACAAAGTCCTGATTTTCCCAGCAGAAAATTCCATGAATCAGCTCCATAATAGCTATGTGGTTAAACTTACCACATAGACAAGGTGTATACATTTAAATCTGTCGAATTTGATTTGCAATTTCACCCTCAACACTGTACTAAACTAGTTAATGAAGTAACGACACATTGAAATATATTACATTTCAAATAGTTAATATAAGTATACATGCTTAAATAATGCGATATCTAAATCTAAATGAGCCTGGTTAATCACAATATTTTCCGGTTATTAGTAACATTTACCCCATATCATATGCCAAGCAATTCCCATCATGCACAGGTATTTTCATGCCATGGTCTATTATATTATATGCAAGGTACAGATTTTATGTGTAGGGTTTACTCTTGTGTACTTACATAAACATCTTTGGTATCATATGCAGAGGCACTCATGTCATTTGCAGGAGGAGCCATCATATGCTAAGGCACTCCCAACAAATGATAGTTTTTGCCATAATTTACACAGACACTTATATTATTAGTCAAAATGTGCCATCATAAGCTCAAGCACAGCATCATGTACCTCGAATAGCCATCACATCCCAGGAATTTCCCCCCACATGCCCAGGTACTCCCAGCAGTTGTGAAGCAATGCCATGATATGCTAACTTATTTATATTATGTAAGAAGTATTGCTCACAAGTACACAGGGACCCATTACAAGTTTTGTGGTGGTAAATCTGCTGGAATAGCACTGGATTGCAAATGGTGGCATGGCGGTGTTAGTCCCCATTATATGATCTGTTTTATTTCTTGCTGACTCTGCTTAGGTTTACTGGACTTGGCTCTACTGGTTTTATTGACTTTATTGCTTTATGTGTTTCTGGTTTTAATGGTTCTTAACACCTTGTGTTTTTATTGTTATTTCATAATGATGTCTTTATTTTTTTAGTATTGGGTTTTAGTTGTTTTAGTTGTTTTAGGGTTTTGTGTTGTGTTTTTTGTTCTTGTACCGTACAAATACATAAACAACATTTTTTATTTATTTTTAGTGTGCGTTTGTAAGGCGGTTATACATCACGAAATTGTGTTTCAAAGCGCCCACAGGGAAAAAAGGAGGGAACAAAGGAACAAAACAAGACAATGGATAAAATGACAATGATGAGCCAAAGGCAGAGGTGGTCCTACAAGGTCTTGTAAACATTCAGAAAGCGTGCAAGTGCAGAGAGAGAGAAGGGACAGGGGACGGGGGTAAGTGCTACCGGTTCCACAGACGGAGGAGTGCCAGGGAGCCATTTGCAGGGCAACAGGTAAGTGCCAGGCAGTAACCACTTGGCAGGAGAGTGGTCACATGCAAGTACATTAAGTGCAGGCCTGTGTGACAGCACAGGCCAGTGGGTACCCAAAGGCAAGTGCATGGGGAGGGCAGAAGCTGCAGGTTATTGGACAGAAGGCCAAGACCCAGAAGAACACATAAGGGCCCAGGCCACCAATCTCAGCGACTGTGGGGTTTAGAACGGGGTGGGGGAGAGGGGAAAGGAGGAGGAGAGAGGAAAGTTTTGAGGAGCTTGCAGAATTTGAGGAGATCTGGCTCAAGACAGAGAGGAAGGGGAAGGCAGTTCCAGAGGAGGGAGCCAGCCGATTAAAAGAGATCGGCCACCTGCTCACTGCTTAGAGAAGCGCTTGACAAGCAGAGAGTTGGAGACGGAGGATCTGAAACCTCTGGAGGGAGAGAATTTTGTGAGAGCAAGTTGTAGGCAGTGTGGTCCCAGGCCCCAGACAGCTTTATGGATGATATAGAGGGATTTGAATTTGATTCTTGCAACAACCCAGAGCCAATGGAGAGATTTTAGGGCAGGATCGATACAGTCTCTGGGCTTGAGGCCAAGGATAATTCTCGCAGCCCTATTTTGGATTAGCTGAAGGGGCAGAGAGAGTAAGAGGGTAGATTAAGGAAGAGACTGTTGCACTAGTCCAGCCTAGAGAGTACCAGAGCTCTAGAGACATTAAGTTTCTGGGGAAAAGTGAGGAAAGAGAGGTGGAGTTGAAAATGGGCCTTCTTGTCAAGGTCCAGGATGTCAGGAAGGAAAGAGAGAGAGAAGTCGAAGATGACTTCAAGGTTTCTGGTTTTAGAGGACGGAGAAGTGGGAGAGCCCATATAGGGTGGACAGTGAGAAGGGAGGAAAGAAGGAATGGGAGTCCCAATTGGAAGGTTGTCAGTCTTGCTGGCATTGAGACAGAGATCATTAGAGGTGCACCAAGACTGGATAGCAGACAGTTAGTAAGGAATAGTAGAGGAGGTAGGAGGAGGTTCAGAGGGAAATTTGAAAAAGTGTTGGGTGTCATCTGGTAACATTGGAAGTGTGGGAGAAGGTGGAGATAAGGTAAGCAAGCAGGCAAGATAGATGTTAAAGAGCCAGGGAAAAGGGGTAGAGCCCTGGGGAATGGCACAAGTGGAGATAGATGTGGGAGAGGTGGAACAACCCAGGATACCCTGGGAGGGACGGTCAGTGAGGAAGAGGTCAGCCAGTCCAGTGCCCGCTCCAAGATACCCAGGGTATCATGGAGCCGCTTTATGAGGATGGAGTGGTTGACCATAATGAAAGCAGAGGAGAGATTGAGTAGAATGAGAATAGCGGGAGAGTCACAGTCAAGAGATGCAAGCAGTTCCTCAGTGATGTTCAGGAGAGCAGTTTCCATGCCTCTGGATGTTCAGAATCCAGATTGATGGACGTGTAGTCAACCAACAAGCTCAGTATGCTGGGTAGATTGGGGAAGAGCAGCTTCTCCAGAAGTCTCCGGAGGAAGGGAGTGACAGAGATGGGGCGCTAGTTTGTTAGACACGAGGGGTCAGCTGAAGGCTTTTTCAGGAGTTGTGCTCAAGGGAGTGCTTGAGGGAAGAGGGGAAAGACCAGGAAGCAAGAGAATGATTATAGAATTCGGCAAGTGCAAGGGAGCCAATGGTGTCCTTAATAGTTCTGGAAGAACAGGGGGATATCTGTTTGGTGGGGACCTTCATAGAGCAGACAAACCTAGTGACCTCATCCAATGTGATGGGGAGAAGGAGAAGAGGGTGGAAGAGGGAGGATGAGAGGCCAGGGGCTGCCGAGGGATGGGAGGAGGGGAGTGGGAAAGGGAGGGAGAAAAAGTACACAGGATGTCCTGAGTTTGTGCAGTGAAGTGCGTGGCCAGTGCAAGGGGCCTGGGATGGAAGAGGCGAGGTGGAGAGTGCAGAAGGATTGGCTTGTTCCTTGCAGATTTTAAAGAGTTCAGCCGTGTTGTTGGATGCTCGAGAGATGCAAGCCTGAATGTGGGCCCTCTTCTTGGAACAAATGGAGAGATGATATTGCCTTTGGAGAAGGCGGCAGGCCAGTTTGTCAGAGGATCAACTTGAGGTCTGCCACTTACGTTCAGCAACTCTGCGCTTGCGTTTCAGGGCTGGTAGATCAGAATCAGACCAAGTGTTACGCTTGGTGGCATGTTTCAGGCGGATCCTCATGACAGGGGAAAGAATGTTGAGAATGTTAGTGATGGCGTGATGGAGGTTGTTGTGAGTCAAATCCGAAGTAGAGTCAGCTTTGGGAGGAGAAGGGGGTTGAAGGTGGAAGCAAAGGCAGCAACTGACACTCGTTTTATTGTACAGATGCCCGGAATGAGGCTGGCAGAGCTGGGGAAGGTACGGACAGAGGGCCAAGAGCACCCTGGTGGGAGGAGAGGAGGGAGTGGTCTGACCAGTAGAGCGGGTGGAGAGTGGAGCGCAGAGTAAAATATCAATATGGATGAAGGCATCAAGCGTGTATCCAGCCAAGTGGATAGGACCAGAGGGGAGAACAGAGAAGGAGAGAGGTGCAGAGGTCACAGAAGAGAGTGGAATCCATGATTGAGGCATCAAGGTGGATGTTGAGGTCACCCAGGAGGAGTAGTTTAAAGATGGATATCAGCAGAGAGGAGGAGAAATTGGCCAATTTTGAGAGGAACCGGAGATAGGGCCAGGCAGCCGGTAGATAGTAGCAATGGTCAGAGAGGAAGTATGAGCGATGTCAAGCTTACAGACAAGGCTTTTGAAGGCAGAATAGGGCTGGGTGGGTATGAGGGAAGACGGGACCCTTTCTGGGTTGATCAAGGCAACCCCACTGCCAGCACGGTAGTGGCGAGGCTTGGATATGATGTTGTAGCCATCAGGGAGAAGGGAGTCAAAAGCAGTGACTGAGCTGGCATTGACCCATGTCTCAGTAAGAGGGAGGGCATTGAGACCAAAGTCTTCAAGGAGGATGCCGATGTTAGAAAAATGTGTTAAAGCAGAGCAAGCATAAAGTGTGCTAGGTGGAGCTGGTCAGCACCTTTGAAGGTTTTCCGAGGTGGAGTACAGGGGGGTGTTACACCCATCTGAGCTGGTGAAGGAGGTGCAGAGAGAGAGGAAGAAAGGATAGCAGAAGTGGGAAGGAAGTTGATGAGAGACAGCAGGCGCCAGCCAAAGGGTAGTAGATTGGGTTGAGGATCCTGAGCCATAATAGTACCATTGCGATAGACATTAATGATGCACCTGGAAGATGGGAAGCCAGCCAGCAATACTTCCCATCTAGTGCCACCATTAATGGGAGAGGAACAGAAATGGAGAGAGTGGAGATCAGATGTGGTGTCCATAGGTCTGGAGAGGGGACAAAGAAGATGATATCAGTGACAATTGGTCTGGATGTTGCACTGACATAGGTGTCTACGATAGGTAAGCCAGGGTTAGAAGAACAGAGTTCTTTTTTGAACTTTATTCTTCCAGACTTCATGAGAGAGATAGAATTGGTGATAGAAAAGCAATTAGAGTAGATGGGGAGATGGAGAGAGCCCCTGACATGTTAGAGGGGGGTAAAGCAAAAGAAGGTGATACTGCACAGGCACAAGACGACTCACCAGGTGGCCTAGCAGCCTAGGCAGTGGGTGATGTCAAAAGCACACCTGGATTTGATTATGCCAAAGAGCACTAAAACAGCACAAAATGGAGGATGCAGCAATTTTAAAAGCACACCTAGATTTGATTTTTTGCTAATGAGCACACATGCAGCATAAAAGAAAAGAAAATGGGGGTAAAGATTGTCAAGGCGCTCTTGAGGACAAAGCACCGGTAGGCAGCAGGGAGTGGGCTATAAGTGAGATGTACAGAAATACCCATGGGAGGAGGATACAGTTTGCAGTTAGTCTGTGAGACGGGGAGGCAGGAGTCAGCAAGCACACAGATGGAGGGTTTAGGACTAGGGGCAGGTGATCCAATGTACATACCGGTACAGAGTGGTGGCACATTCCTCATGCTGCACCTAACATGCACAGGGGTTTACCCTTAGAAGATCTCTCTCTGGAGCTCTCCAGTGCAAAAGGCTCTGCTGGGTGAGGCAGGGAGGAGGCAGCAACCAGCACGCTGCAGGTGGAAGCAGGAATACATAAACATAAACATAAACATTTGTTGAGTGCATAGGACTCCATGGGGAGTTCAGCAGAATTAGTGCCGGTGGTAATTCTGATAATGTTGCTCATTTTTGGCAGTAAGGCGGTGGAAATACCTCCAGCATGTTGCCTCACCAACAAAGTTGTAGTAGAGTGGTGTGGTAATGTGGTGGTACTCCAGTGGTGATTAAGTTGTCACTGCATTACCACATGTTTTCCTCTAACGCTGCACTTTTAATGAGGCCCATGATATTGCCCCCATGACGCTAGGAACTCACACCTCATATCAGGAAAATCCATCTAATGTGAGGCATTGTATAATATACTAAAGCACTCACACTATTTGTCAGGTAATTCCATCAGGTATGCACATCACCACTGTATAAGTATTGTCATCATATGTCAAGTAAACCTCCCACCGCCCCCTCCACAAGATATTTACTCCATGTGTCAAGTTTTGGCATTTTAAGTCAAGTACTCACAGCATATATAAGATATGTATCATTTGTTCTAATACTTGAACACATTTCCTCTTATTGACAGCCATCCAGTTATTGATGGCTTCCTATCCAGCATCACTCTGAATATGTTACTTAGCTTTGTCTTTAAATTGGCCTTGTCTTTAAATGTATCCATGCTTTAGCTCTTCCTTATCTTTGTTCTCTCATTTAGTTATATTGTCCTTCTCGCAGTCTTCCTCATGCTTCACATTTGTAGCTGACTGTTCATCGTCCTCCATGTGCGTCTTCACACTTGCATTCTTTTCTGCTCCTAGGCCCAAAACTATAGAACTTACTACCTCTTGACATCCGTTCCCGTTCTTCTCTTACTCAATTTAAAAAACGTCTACAATCTTATCTTCTTCATACTGCTTTTTCCCCGAATCTGTAATGTAACTTAAGCTCTTCCTTGCTGTGATGTTTTATCATAAGTTCATGTTTTTTGTACCATTATAAACCATTTTTGTGAAGAGCTTTGGAAAAAAGTTATATATCAGCATCAACTCAATGAATTAATTGAAAGTACTGATTCTAGCCCAAGCCACATACTGATTCTGAAAATACCTACTGATGTAAGTTTAAACAAAAGTAGTTTTTTTAGGGTCAAATGCTATGCAGCCTACTGACTTAGGTTGCCACCAAATATCCAGCTGATTGAATTGTTTGCTGGGTGGTGTCATTGTAGAGGAGGAGCCAAGTACCCCTACCTCAACCGTGCCGCCCCTTTTACCTGTATTCTGTAAACCAGAGTATGTGACCTACACAGAACAGTTGAATTGACAAAGGACAGAGAATGGACTCTGTGCAGTACCATTGAAAGTACCAATACCTAAGAGAATCTGGAAGGCAAGGTACCCATTGAGAAGACCATACCTACATACAAGAAAAGATGATGACCATTTGAATGAAATCCCTGAAGAAGCAGAGCCAATAAACGTCAA
This sequence comes from Ambystoma mexicanum, assembly GCF_040938575.1. Taxonomy (NCBI): domain Eukaryota; kingdom Metazoa; phylum Chordata; class Amphibia; order Caudata; family Ambystomatidae; genus Ambystoma; species Ambystoma mexicanum. Next base: position 1,524,425,160 of record NC_090929.1, on the reverse strand, counting down.
GGACGAATGGTAAAGTCACCAACCATCGCCAGTACACATCATGCAGAACTGAGATGGCGTACCCAGAAGAGATGCAGAGACCAGAGAATGCTCATATTCTATAAGGAAGCAAGAAAGTATCAACGATAATTGACATCTTGGGATCAAGGTGAAGAAACTTATGCTACATAAACAGATGAAGATATTGAGTCATTTTACACATGTACAGATGCAAAAGAAACGCAAGCAGACCAAGTAATCTTAAGCTGGCTTTATAGTAAATAGATTGCGTCAAGCGCCAATATATATATATATATGCACATGGACAAGTGAAGGATGGATGTTTCCACTATGCATAATAGCAGTGCTGGACAGTAGCAAGAAGGCCTCCTTTTTCGTGTGTCACAGTTAAAAAGCAAATTGAATTACAAAATGAATCTCAGCAGACGAGGCTGGGTGAGCCAAGCAGCCAAGGTTTTATCAAACGGAGTGAAATGACATTGGATATTCGTGTGAAAGAACAAAACTCCTGTTCAGAAGTCATGAACATAACAAGAAAGACATCATAGGTTTATTAAAAGAATAGTATTAAATGCATGAAAATGCTCGATTCCATGGTCTCCAGTCACATGGAAGCATGAAGTTGGACGAACGGAATGGTCACACCTACGCATGAGGGCAGACCGTGCTTCTCACTCCCTAAAAAATAGCTAAGAGCAAGCTCAAGGCCGAGCTCCAAAGCCTAATTGACAGCAGACCAGTGAGGTGATGATGGATTGATATGCTAATTGGTGGGAAGCAATAGCTAAGGCGAGCTCACCAGCACCTGGATTGCCAGCCTGCATGCTGCTAGATGTAGGTGGAAAAGTACTAATGGAGGTTGGAGTGCCAACCAGTCATAGAGGACTGTGTATTTAGGGGTCCTACAGTTGTGTAAACCGATGGGGCATTGTGTATTTAGTGACGTTCATAGTGGTCATTTTTAGGGGAGGGCTTAGTTGCCCCACCTGATGTTAAGTAACCAATCACATATTTACACTTTTTTAGACTAGTATGGTTCGTATACTTAGTTGTTCACTCAGAGCCAATAACCCATACTCGTAGGTTTTTGTAGTTTGCCACGTAGGATGACGTTAGTACATGCACAGGTTAACGTCATTGATCAGTTTTTACTAAGAATGTTTGAGTAAGTGGATCGAGCGAGTTTGTTGATGTTTGTTATGCTCCCTGTTTTAGATACTTGATATTAAATAGTGTTCCTTTTGCCAACTTCCTGAGTCGTCTCTATTATTGATGAATGAATAAAATCTGCATCCCTATCCATCTAAAGACTGATTGCTACTCATCAAAGGGGCTGGGGCTATCCAGGTCACTATCTTATGCCCAGATACTCCATTGCTTGGCTATACGGTGGAAGCGGAGCATGATGTCCTGCCCTCTGCCTGCCCATCCACCTCTCTGACCTCTATCCATTTAGTACTTGAGTTCCGGACACAGATGATGGTATTATTATTATTATTATTGTATTTATAAGCACAGACCTAGCTTTGAAAAGCAACTGAGAGCTTTACAGAGTTATGCAACAGTACAGATGCATAACGGAGAGCTTTACAAAGGTTTACAACAGTACAGATGCATAACGGAGTGCTTTTTAGAGATAACAACATAACAAATAGACAGCGTGAGGTGGGATACAGAGGGGCACAGTGGAGGAGTACAGCTGTACCGGGTGGCACGGAGGAGAGGGGCATATAGCATCTACTGAGTCAGCTGGCGCGGGGGGTGATGTGATGGCCTAGGTGTTGAGGCAGGGAGATTCCTTGAAGAGGTGGGTTTTTACTTCTTTTACTTCTTTTCTTGATAGAGCAGGAGCCATGCGCTCTGTTTTGCACTCTTCCTGTGCATAGAGTGTCAGCCCAAGTACTGTACACTACCACACATCTCTGTGATCCAGTTTACAACCTATTGGCTACTGGAAAAGAAAACTTCACTGGAGTGCTAAACATGAGATACAAACCATAGTATTTGAGTCATTTACTCCAGGATATCTGGTGGTTAACATTTATGCGCCCCAAAAATGGCAGATTTAACATTTGCTAATGGATTTTGGAAATTATTCTCTCATATTGAATGACCATTACCACGATGCATGTCCCATATGGCCTAAGGAATGGAATATGTAGATCCATCTGCCAAGCTTGATTAAAGTAACAGTTATTCCTTATGGCAGAATTCTCTCAATTTATACCAGCAAACTCATAATAAGGCCATGTGTTGTGGCTTCAATCCTGTCTACTCATATGTCTTGTCCTAACAGCGATTCAATAGAAAAGGGACCCAATCCAGGCTGCCAATGTTTTGTATGCTCGTGTTGAAAAATGTAAATCTGTACACAGCAGATGTAACATATTTCAAAGGATTTTTATAGAAGTGTCGCACATTCACAAATGAAAATGAAGTGGGCTCACATTTGGTCTGTTAATTTATTAATTGTCTGGATTAAGTTCTTTAACTCCAATGAATTACTAGACTGCTTTCTCGGATGTTGATATCCCTTTTCAACTATGAAATCTGGGGTGCGAAAAAGTGGCTGCTTCAATTCCCTGTGACCACGTGGCACACCTAGATAGCTACTCCTGCTATATTTGGAGAATATTCTTCTGGCTGTGAGCCCAAAGGAATTCACTTCACCCACTGCATATCCCCTGTCCATTTCACCCACAGTGCGTCTAAGCATGAAGCATCAATTAGTCCCTTTGTGCTTGCCCAAATAGTTGCTCACCCACTGGACTACCATGACCAACAGTAACATGATGTGATGGTTATGCTTAGGGAGAGCCGGAAGGGTAGAGGGGTTTGTGGGCATTGAGAGGACAGGGGCATTTGAGTTCTCCTTGGGTGCTGCATTGGAATGTCATTATGGTAACAGTAAAAAAGACATTTCAAAGCCAGCGTTTTACTCCTGATCATGAGGATTGAGGTGTTATTCCCAAAGTCTGCTTGGAATAATTAATGCAATAAATACGTTTTCTGTTAAAATACCTCTTTTAAAAGTCTTTCCTGAAAAGGTGGAGGTAAAATGTAATTATTGCCCCTATTCATAACACAACATTTTGTCCGATAGGTAAGGCATCAACTTGTGACTGGCAAATGTCCTCACTTTCAGGGCAATGAGGTTTATAGGGTTAACAAAGGAAGTGAGAATGTGAGTACCTCTAAGACCCTCATGTTCCCCCTTTGTGTGCATGGAGATGCATAATGTGGTGTTAAGCCACTGTTCCAAGGCCTGGAACAGGAAGTAATAGCCTGGCAGCCCAAGTTAGGTTTGCTCGGGCCATTAACGAGGGCTCTGGCTCTTAGCCCTCGTTCTAGCCCTTGGAAAAGGGGCATAAGGCCATGAGCACCCGAAGTCAATTAGCACCCCGGGCTACCAAAGTGGTAAACTGGGGTGCTAAAAAAGGATTTTCCTTCTTTTAACGGGACGCTGTGTGCGTTCCATTGAATGAAGGAATGAAGGAAAATCTGTTACAAAGATGGGCAGCATGAAAAGGGAAGAGGGGCTCCGTACGGAGCCCTTCTTCCCTTTCCATGGCGGCCTGCGGGAGAGAAGGGGAAGAGGCAATGTGATCCGCTGTTGTTCCATCTGACTTCCTTTTCTCCAATGAGTGAAGTAAATTAAATTTTACAATAGTTATTTGAAAAATATAACTCTGAAATATTGCATAAATATTGCATAAATATTCTTGGGAAACACTGCATGACAACACCTTGACGTTTCTGCCCCAGTGGGGGGATTTCATAATGGGTACTTTCCACTGTAAATGCCACATTCTGTAACATCAATTAATTCATGCCATATTTCTAGCAAATATAACTCCAAACTCCGATTGATCACCTCTGTAAAAAGCTGTGTGAGAATCGGCCATGGAGGTGTGTCTGCCCCCAGCACCCTGCAACCCCACAACACAATCCAGCCGTAGCAGAAAAGACTGTCATGGAGCCAGATATTAAAACAATGGTTACCTCAGAAAGTTGAAACAGAGAGCAAATCTGACTGTCGCATGAAGTGTAAAAACAAGTTTATGGGTCGGATAACGTGCATGCCTGTTGCAAGTTGCGGTATAGTCGTTTTGATGGCTGAATAAGAGGACTTAAATTCGGTATGTATTATCCAACAGCAAGGAACCGCATTCTTCATATTCACTTTAAGAAAGGAACGGTCGCGTTTTCAGGGATTTCCAATTGTGTCTGTTGCTCTATGAACATGTTAACACTCGCATAAGGCAAACCGCACAGTTCCATTGTTTGACGTTGCGCGAGGCATTGTTACAGTGCAAGAGACCAGAAAAGAACAGACGGCAAAGTAAATGTTCATAAAGGAAGTGGAGGGAGATGACAAGGCTGCGCAGAGCAGATGGGATTTAAGTTTAGACTGGGAAACTAACAGCGGAGGAGTGCATTACTTTTTTAAGATGACATGCTGTAAACGTACAGGGCATTTGAAAATCTGTCCTTTGGAATTCTAATGTGCCTTCTATTTGGAGCACTCTAATGATACACATGAAATGAACATTTAGGGCATGATTTATAGAAGCGTTTTATGATGGTGCAATCCCATAGGAAAATGCTCTGTGAATCAGGCCCTTAGGGAGCAGTAAGCGCTGCACTCCGAAACGATTGCTACTGACCTAGGCTATGGATTCTCAGAAGCAAAGGTATGTCGGCCCTTTTTAAAAAAAAGACGCCTTAGCCATTGTGGATACTCGCAGGTGCTATAGACAAAGTTTTGTGTGGTGGCACTACATTATCATATGACATGATATGATATTTTATTTATAGCACAAATATACACAAGTGTTTCAAGGCGCTACAAGGCAAGGTAGGGGAACAAGGGAGGACAAGACAAAAAATCTTACTAGGCCAAGTGACGTTGAGATTGTGCAAGTGCAGAGGAAAGGGAAGGGGAAAAGCACCATGGGAAGGGGAGGAGGAAAAGTGTGAGACATAGGAGAAGACATAAAAAGAAGTTCGTCCAACTAGTGGCTGTGCAAGGGGGGGTTAAGTGCAGACAGCAAGGGTTATATAAGTGCAAGAAGGGGGCTGTAGGGTTACAAATACAGCCCCAGTCCAGGGGTGCCATAGGCCGTGCAGGTGTGCAACTGGGAGGTCAGGGACCTGGGCCTGTGATTCAGAGGGTAGCCAGGTAGACCAGTGCAGTATCAGACTGGAGATCAGCAGGGAAGTGGAAAATGGAAGGCAGAAGGAAAGAGGCAAGTCTTGAGCTGCTTCTAGAACCGGAGATGGTTCTGCTCAAGTTTCAGAGCGGCTGGGAGGCTGTTCCAGAGGGAGGCGTTGGCAGAAGAGAGCGCTCTGCCCCAGCTCGCTGCTTAGAACAGTAACTGGCACTCAGGGAGTAAGAGGTGGAGGAGCAAATAGCTTGAAGTGGAAGATACGTCTGAAGAGAAAGCTGGAGATATATTAGTCCCAGGCCCCAGAAGGGCTTTTGGACAATGCAAAGTGTCTATCATAGCAGCCACTGGGAGCCAATGGAGAGATGTCAGTGCTGGAGAGATACGATCCCTGAGCGTAAGGCCAAGGACAAGTCTTGCAGTCCTGTTCTTGATGAGTTGGAAATGACGGAGAGTAGAAGTGAGTAGATTTAAAAAAAGGCTGTTGCAGTAGTCAAGACTAGAGAGAACCAGAGCTCTGGAGACAGTGAGCTTCTGCGGGAAGGAGAGGAAAGGAAGAATACCTCTGAGGAGGTGCAGTTGGTAAATTGACTTCTTAGACACATCAGAAATATGAGGAGCGAAGGAAAGTGTGAAGTCAGAGATACCTCTGAGAATCTTAGCCTCACATGTGGGAGGGGGAAGAGGGCCAAGAAAGGCTGGCCAGAGAGTGGAGGGAAAGAGGATGCAGGTGTGCCGATTAGGCATAGATCATTGGAGGCACACCACTCCTGGATTGCAGACAGACAGTCAGGGATGGGAGAAGGAGAAGAGGCGGCAGAGGGAAGCCACAAGGCGAGCTGGGTATCATCTGCTGGGTATCATCACCCTTGGAGGGTCGATCAGAGAGGATCAGAGGGGAAGAAAGTCAGCCACGCTAGGGCCTAACCGGTGATCCACCTCGCCCCCGCACTTTCGCCCTTCCCCTTTCCCATGCACTTGCACAATCAAAATGACACCGGGCCTAATTAGGATTGTTATCGGTCTTCCCCCTGTCTCCCCCTCCCTTGCCTCGTCGTGCCTTGAAACACTTATGTATAGGTGCATTATAAATGCCATATCATATCATACTTGTGTTTCCAATCTGTTTGATCCTTTCTGGTGCACTAGACACTAGACGTGTGGGCTGATTGATGGTTTAGAAACCGATATTTATCCCTGGACCACTGGTGCCGGTGGAAGTTAATTAGTCACAGTGACACTGTGAGAGCAAAGTGTGGAGGTAAGGGTGGAGCAGTCTCTGCAGTACTTGCAATCTGGAGGCTGTGTTGGACTGAGTTTGTTTGGTTTTGCCTGTGCATTTGCCACTCCACTACTCACCTAACTCTGGGACTTAAAACCCCCTACAGGCGCATCAGCACATGTGTGTGTGAGAGCTAAGGTTCGAGCTTAGTCTGTGTGGGACTGATGGGTGAGTACCAGCATCTAACATCATCCGTTAATTTGATCTACTGTTTGTTTTTTGGCCTGCCTGTTCATCTGCATTAGAGACTACACATATTTACTGGGGAAGTGTGCTGGAATAGTTTTCTCTCTGGCGTTCACCTACCACTTTATGATTGTGTCTGCTACATGCATGTGCAGGGGGAAACCTGCGAAACCTCCTATGCCCCACCCCTATGCCTTATGGTGCAGAGTTAACCATTGTGAGGTAGTATCTCAGAAGCTAACATCCTGTGCTCATACATCTGCAGCCACAAGAAACTATGTGACCTGGAACAGCCCAGCAATACTGCTCCTTCGCCAGGAGCTTGCATTATATAACCCAAGAATGGAAAAACACCAGTTGCTATACCAAGCACAAGTCGGCTTAAGACCCGCAAGAGAAACAGAAGTGGCACTACTTTCCACCTTGGATGACCAAAAAACAAATGCTGGCTCCAACACGACCTCGGCCCTGATTCTGCTCAACCTCTCGGCAGCTTTCAACACAGTAAGTCATGACACCCTAATCAAATGATTAGAAGATATAGATATAACGGACATGGCACTACTCTGGAGTAAATCCTTTCTTGCAGGCAGAACAGAATAAGTATGCATAAAGCCATTCAAATCTACTCCACGGGTTAACGACTATGGAGTACCTCAAGGATCCTCGCTATCACAACCATACTTCAACATCTACCAGACTCTGTTAATCAGGATTTAAAAAAATACAACATTATATGCTACAACTACACAGACAACACTCAAATCATCTACAAAATCGAAGACACACAAGCTGACCACTAAATGCTAATAGAATGTCTCAAAGGAATCTATGACTGGATGAATGCCAACAACTTAAAAATCAACCCAGAAAAGACAGAAATCATAATTATATCCAAAAACCAAGAAAACACCACCTACATCCCCTGGCCGACAGAACTGGGAAGCGGGCCCACACCATCTAAGGTAGTAAAAAATCTGGGAGTCCTAATGGATAACGCTGTAACCTTAGAACAATAACTAACACGATAATTAAGAAATGATTCTTCCCCCTTCATTCAACAAGAAGAATTCTACCTTTCCTCGCCTTCACTCACAAAACTCTGACCATCGTAGCCCTCATCTTGTCAAGAATCGACTACACAAATAGCCTCTACCTCGGGATGCCAGAAGACCTCCTGAAGAAATTAAAACACATCCAAAATGCAGCAGCTAGACTCCTCAAACTATCCAGAATAGACCACTTCACTCCAGCGCTAGAAAAGCTACATTGGCTTCCAATCAAACATCTTATCACTTTTAAAACAATGTGCATAATGCACAGGGTAATCAGCGGACAGGGAGCAGTGTTCCTACAAAAGAAAATACCAATCTACAAGCCTTTGAGACTCCTCTGATCAAGCAATGAAATCCACCTGGAGCCAAAACCATACACCAGGAAAAAACTAGGGGGCTCCTCTTTCTCCCACCTAGCCGCAAAAAACTAGAATAACCTCCCAAAAGAAATAAGAAACACCAAAGAACACCTAAAATTTTGAAAACGTCTAAAAACCTCAACATCTCAGAGCCAAACTGAAATTACTGAAACAATCAAACAGGAAACACAAAGAGCAGACTGACAGAATATACAATGGCACAGATAACACCTAAGACCGACTAAGGGAAACTCCTACAAGAAAGACGAGGCGAGGTGGAACAGAGTGCAAGCGACAACCCCATGAGGACAGGACAATAACAAACAACTAAGAAAAGGTGCAGGGATGGGCTTAGGTGCTAGCAAACCAAACCAAAAGGACTGGATTACAGCAACTACAAACTGGGATAAAAGCCTGGCCAAACACAAAGATGGAATCACAAAGAGTAGCTGACGTAGCATAATGACAGAGAGATGAGAGAGTCTTATTCATGCTGAAACCTAATCACCGAAAGGAAGACAACCTTGCTAAATCATGAAGGAGACATAATAGGAGTGTGCATTTCTCCTAACTACAAGGCTACTAACCAACCCCAAAAATTACTAAAAACCTCACTGCTCCTCACACACCTCTCACACTCTAACCAAACACAACCACACCTCTTAAAACCACAGCAACCTGCACACACTGCACCACACTGCAACTACAAACACACCACACAGACCCACAGACAACAGCACACAGCGGACTCGGAACCGAATACCACACCAATATGCTCGGGAACGATGTTAACCTAACTGAAGCTCCCAACAGTACTTCTCAGCTCCCTTGCTCTTCTCCAAACTTTGTCCCACTCACACGCATACTCCTAACCTACCCCCCTTTGTTTCAGATCCGCCAGAGCGCCAGGGGACAACTGCGGTGGTGACATTGCACGGTACAAATATCCTTTAACATTAACATATTTACGGAGCACCCACAAAATAATCACTGTAATGCAGACCGGTCTAAAAGCAAAGAATTTGTTGCACCGCCCAACGGAGCTCTCCATAATGCCACTACCTTTGCTAAGACTTTTCCTCTACCAGCTCTCCTACCATCTCAAATGGTATAGATAACAACAATTCCCTTCTGAATCTCTGCTTAAACCTGCAACTGGATTCCCTGGGAGAGACCTTGCATGACTCTCTGAAGGTTGGGGATTCTGTTAGAGCCCCTGTCTCTAATACTAATTTATTGGCAAGCCCCGACTTGGAGTGTATCGCCACTGCAGTAGCAGAGGAGTTGGATTCATATAGTGCAGAGTCTAATATTTCTTATAACACTTATCAGTCTACCCTGGGTGACGCATCATTCACCCTCGGTTTAAACACTGTTTTTGTAACAGTAGATGCCATTTTTTGCTTGTGCTCCACTCTGGCTTTAAAAAATATTCTGGCCCGTTTAGTTGATATCATACTAGCAGACAGTATAGCACCTGGACTTGGTACCGCATTACCAATGGATGGTGAAAGTTATTATTTCTCTGAGGGCAAAGTTAGCATGATGGACACACCACCATCGTCTTTGCTGTTACGGTCTAAATCAGCTAGGGCAAATGTTCTTGGGAAGTCACAAAATGTTGTTGAGGCTCCAACCAGCCAAACGTGCTCTGTGATTAAGCTGCCACCAACATTGGGCAGTAAATTGCCCAAAGGCAAGCGTAGAAAATGCAAGTCTAAGCCAAAACCACTTACAACCACTGCATCCACTCCTATGCCCTTTACAAGGCTTTGAACTACTGCGGGGTCTCCGGTCAATATGTTTAATTCTGATTTACCCTGTGGATCTGGACAATTTTGCTTTGAATTGATACCGAAGTCGACTGTTGCTAATTTATGTTCCAGCCTTGCACCTGCACCTGCCACTTCAGGCACACTTGATAAGTGGTTGCAGGTGCCAGACAGTAGTGTGGGTGCCCTGGCTTCTTACCAGCACCACCCACCAAGTTGCAAACTAAATCTGTTGTTGCCCCCAGTCTACGTAGGTCCATTAATAAATGCAGTATTGGGGTTTAGAGTGACCTGCTGTTGGGTGCCCACACCTCGGGCCCTCACGCCCCAATGTTTCACATACTGACCCTACCAATTCGGTACTACCTGCTACTCTGACAATTCTAGATCCTAATGCCAAATCCTATGCCCAACTCTGTTCAGGTAATATGAGCCTTTGAGTGATGGAACTTTCTCCAACTGATGACAGCTCATTTTTGAATCCTGTACATTTGCTATGTCTATTCCATCAGGTTCGGAGCTGAGAATAATTTGTCAAAAGACATAGAAAGCGACAAACTCTCTACAGTACTAGTAACTGGGCCATAGGTACTTTTTTTTCACCTGTGATTGTGACTATGATTGGCTCCTTTACTAGGTCATTTCAAAACATGGAATTTGAATTAGAATTGTATCATGTGGAACGTAGACATGCTCCCTTCTTCCTACCTTTAAACACTGTGAATGGGAAGAGCGATTTTTCTGCTTATCAGGAGCGCAAGTGTTTCTTGCCTTCTGTTCGCAGAATTAACCTGTCATCAAAAATTGGCTCCATCCAAAAGCCATCTGCATTAAAGGAGACTGGCTGGATTCCTATACCGGAAGTTACACAGCATTGAAAAGATGGGCCTGCTTGTACGTGGCAAATACTCACTTGGAACACACTTGTTTTTCAGTCTTGTTCTGGTTTCCTGAAAGTTTAAAGTCACTTTTCTCTGTGGACTTGTTTCTTTTACAAATCCAGGAGAGGGGAGGCCAAGTGTGGAGGGGTACCCAAACTATCCTAACCAAGGGTATTATGGGAGAAGGGACAGTTACCCTTCCCGTGATCAACCTAGGATGGACCAGAGAACCCCGTACCAGCCAGAGCGGGTGTCCCAACTGGAGCGCCAGGTCCAGAACTTCTCACAGGATCTGGGTCAAATGTTGAGGGCTCAGCAGAACCCTCAGATGAACATGGAGACTCAGAACCCCTCAAATCAAGGGTCTGGTACTCCAGAGCAATGACGGGGAGAGACCCCCAACAACTCACTGGTTCCCAGGGAGGAGGCACAGGGTGAAAGGGGGTGTAAAGCCTTAGAGGAAGCTTCCTTCCCCACTTGTGAAAAGCCCCTGGAAACCCAGGAACCAGAACCAAAATCCCCTGCCCACGAAAGTCTGCAACCTAAGGAACAGAGGATGGGTAGGAGAAATAAAGGGCCTAAAAAGACCCATTTTGGGGAGGAGGTCAGAATCTTCCAATTTGAAGGAGAGGGGTCCTCAGAGGATTCTGGGAAAAGGATATTCTCCCAAAGAAAAGTGGGTCCCAAGAGATCCTAATCAAGACTGTGTAGCTGTGGGGACTGAGTTGAAACCGCCCATTATTGAACCCCAAAATGAAAAACCAGAAAACCACATTGCCCAAACCAGTTCTAGTGACTGCCCCCAAAAAGGGGTGGGGGGGCAGCCCAGAATCAGAATCAGGGGAGTCCAAAACTTCCCCAATATCCAACAACAATTCAGTTAAATGAGGGGAAGGACTCTGTTCTTGCCGGAGTGTGCGTGAACAACGGTAAGAGATTCATCAGCGAGGCCATGTTACGAAAACTCCCAAAAGATCCAGCCATTCCCACATTTAAATTGATAGACACATGGGAAATGGACCTGGAAACACCCAATTCCAAACATCTCCTGCCTTGCAGGTGTATGCTCAAAATGTCCATAGGCAACAAGAGCATAGTCCATAATTGTTGGGCTGTGCGAGATGTCCCTTCTGCATTTTATTTAAGCAGTGACATTCTCAATCGCTTTGCCCTTAGTTTGGACCTAATCAATTTCAAAGCCTGGTCCCGATTAGCAGGTAATCCCATGGACTTTGATGATCCAGAGAAAGCATTTCAGTCAGCTCAATTGCTGCCAAATGCAGTTGAAATTCAGATTGGAGAGGAAGTCACCATCCCAGAACGGACCCGACAATTCACACTTAAAGTATAAAAGAGGACAGAAACTGCAAAATCCTGACGCATATGTTGACCTCAATACCCATTTCCAACAGCAAGGGTTGGGGTTAACCCAACACCACTAGTCAATACAGAACACACCACCATTCCAGTAGTGGTGGATAACAGCGACTTTAGGAGTATCACTCTGGGCGCAGGCACCATTATTGCAATGGCGGTTGATGACCGACATTTTTCCATAGATTTAGGTAAAGAACTGGTAGGACCAATACTCAATGACTGTTTTTACAGCGATAGCGACAATGACACAACACCAGACAGGATCTTCACCCGGCATGGGGGGAATTTCCTGGTGTACTCTTCCTGCCCTTATGGTAAGGAAGAGGTGACCTGTGACTTCAGGAGGGATGAGGTGATCTTTCAAGTCTGCCAGGACTGCCTTCCCCATCTGAAGCCATCAGTCCAAGTCAGTACTTTGAATAGGGACTTTTCCACCCAGCTGGAGGAGGCCGCTGAGATAACCAAACCAGAAGTCTTCCCATGCTTCAGTCAGATGGTTGAAGAGAAAGTCAACCTAGCTGATGACTCTGAGACTCTGGACCAAAAGCAAAAGTTGAAACAAGTTTTCTTAGATTTTCAAGATCTCTTTGCGGTGGACTCATATGACTGTGGGCACACCAACATCCACACAACAACAATTCCCACGGAGCCTGGCATGAGTCAGTGTTTGTGAAGCAATATCACTTGCCTCTCGCAACAATGGAGTCCCTTACTTAAATAATTAAGAACCTTGAGTCCCCTGGAATAATTTGTCCATTCCATAGCATCTTCAATAATCCGGTGCTGGGGATTTTGAAACCAAACGGTCAATGGAGACTCTGTGCTAAACAAATGGGTCCACACTACCCAATGGCCTCTTCCCTACATTGACCAAGGGCTGGCCCAGATCCAGGGGTCAAAGGTATACACTGCCATTGACCTGACCAATAGGTACTGGACTGTACCTGTCAGTAGGGAGGACCAATACAAGCTGGCCTTTACCTTCAGGGGCAGCAGTGCACTTTGACCCGGACTCCCTTCGGATACATCAACTCCGGCAATTAATTTAATATCTCATTGAATAAGGCCATGCCCGACTTGGGTGAAAGGGGTAACCTGGCCTATGTAGATGATGTTCTAATCAAAAGTTCAACTGTGGAGAAACACATAGTGGAGATCCGTTATGTTCTGACACAGTTGAGGGCTGCCGGAGCAAAACTATCTTTCCAAAGGTCACAGTGGTGCAGGACCCGTGACAACTTCTTGGGGCATGAGATAACTCCTGAGGGTCTCTGTCCCCAGGAAAAGAAAGTAGAAGCACTCCAGAAACTAAAAGACCCCACAACTCCGCGGGAGCTAAGGAGCCTCCTTGGACTGACTAATTACAGTAGAAAGTTCATTGAGGATTATGGAGAGATCACAAGACCCCTGATCCATCTGTTGAAGGGGGGGTCAAGTGGGAGTGGGGTCCAGAACAAGCCGAGGCAGTAAGACAACTCAAAAGAAGCCTCTCACAAGCACCTTGCCTACCTTACCCTGTCAAAAACAATGAGTTCTTCTTGGAAACAGGGTTTCCAAATACATGCTTGACTGCAGTATTATACCAAAAGCATGACAAGGTCAATAACGTCATCTCCTATGCGATTATGACTTTATCCCTTGTGGGGGAAAAATTCAACGACTGTGAGAAGGCACTCCTGGCAATGGTGTGGGCATTGAAGAATTACCGCCCGTTCATCCAGGGGGAACACATCATAGTGAAGACTCCACACCAGCCTCTGCAATATCTTCAAAGTGACAGGATACGGGCCAGAAATGTGAGTAATTCCCAAATTACTTCCTGGATTCTGTCAATGCAAGGCTTTCCTGTGGAGGTTAGATATGGCCAAAACAAGAAGAGTCCCCTCACGCAAGGTCTGGCTGACTTGCATGATTGTGCCAGAGATAACTGTCTCAAGGACGAAAGTCTTAACATCAAGAACAACATGGGGGCATACCTTAATTCCCTACACAAAGTCTATGAAGAAGACAAGTGTGACGGAATGCCTGGATGGGTGCTCCTACCATGTTGACAACAACGGGGACAAGGAACTTGTGGCCGGCGTGGGGAATGCATGGGTGAATGATGCCCCAGAACCCTCCGCTGGGTACGAAATCGGTCTCCATAGTAGTCAAGTGGCAGAGCTGATGGCTGTGTATCAAGCCATCCTCACTGCTGTCCAACACCAACTTAACAAACTGGTAATAATCACTGATTCTGATTATGTACGGAACGGGTATGTGGAGCACCTGGTTAATTGGAAAACCAGAGCGTTGCTATTTGCTAACAATAAACCACTAAAACATGGGTGAATGATGCCCCAGAACCCTCCGCTGGGTACGAAATCGGTCTCCATAGTAGTCAAGTGGCAGAGCTGATGGCTGTGTATCAAGCCATCCTCACTGCTGTCCAACACCAACTTAACAAACTGGTAATAATCACTGATCTGATTATGTACGGTACGGGTATGTGGAGCACCTGGTTAATTGGAAAACCAGAGCGTTGCTATTTGCTAACAATAAACCACTAAAACATGGAAAACTAATACAAAATATTGATGATCTGGTCACCTCGAATGGGATGACCATCTACTGGAAAAAGATCAAGGGTCATTCTAAAGTAGAGGGACCAGACAAAAATGGAAATGACTTAGCTGATCAGCTGGACAAAACCGGAGCCATCCAAGGGGATCTATTTGAAATGGAGTCCCTGTTGGGGGAAATCCAGGTCACTGCTATCACTAGGTCCCAGACAAATGCTCACAATGAACTCTCAACTGCCCAATGGAGCAAAGAGACCCCAGATGCTGATTTGATTACCGCTCAAAAAGGGGATCCAATAATTGGTAAGTTTTATCAGCACATTGAGGACCCTGAGAACTTTGCCCTGGCGGATACCGATTGTATTGGGGAAGAGGACCTCAGAGGGCTGATGAAATGTCCAAAATGTTCTGAATCAAAGACGGTTTGTTGGTGAGGAGATCCGTATCTGGCCATGACCAGTGGGTGGTCCCTACCTCATACCAAAGCATGATGCTAAGTCACGCCCATGATGCGGCCACAGCTGGTCATCGGGGGTTTCATACGACATTAGAAATCTTGCAAGAGGTTGCATACTAGCCACACATGGGGCAGGACCTCGAACAGTACTTGAAAGGGTGTCTTGTGTGCGCACAATTTCAGCCAACATCACTCACACACCGTGCTCCCCTCCAAAAGAGGAGGATGACACTGCTTTGGTCAGATTTGCAAGTCAATTTTATCAGGCCCATGATTCGCTCCTCTAGGGGGAACAAGTACATGTTGACCATAACATGCTTGTTTACTAAATGGGTGGAATGTCTCCTGGCCCCAAATTGCAAGGCAGAAACAGCAGCTGTCCTGATGATCAATCACATCTTCGCATGTTTTGGACTACCCCAAAGGATTGAGTCAGACCGAGGTAGCCACTTCACTAGCAAAGTGATGAAAAAGATGTGGGAGATACTTGGGGTAAAAAGGAAACTACACATTGGCTACTGGTTGTCCTCTAGTGGTGGAGTAGAGAGATACAATAAAACGATTGTGAGCATTTAAAAAAAGTTTGTGGCAGATTCTGAGCGAGGTTGGGACATTCGATTACCCCTTGTCTTGATGGCCATCATATCTACCCCTTCTTCTGCAATAAAAATGTCTCCATTTGAGCTGATGACTGGAAGAAGGATGGTGCTACCCCAGCATCTGCTCTACAGAACCCAAGAGCAGACCTTGATAAATGCTTCCACAACTCATGAGTATGTTGAGAATCTGAGAAAACACCTTCAACATGCTTTTGCGTATGGTCAGCGGAATCTAGAAAGATCTGTAGACAGTATGAAGATCCACTATGACCTTAAGACAACTAAACAGGAATATCAAGTAGGAGACCGCGTCCACTTGTACAATTTCCAAAGGAACCAAGCCAAAGAGCACAAATTCCTCCCAAGTTGGCGGGGTCCTTTTGAAATTGTTGTCAGAATCTCACCAGTCGCCTACAGAATCTGCATCCCCAAGGGCAATTTGACAGACGGGGAAGACAAGTGGATCAACATAAACCAGCTAAAGAGTTGCCACCCCAGGCATACCTTGCAGCAGATAGAAGATCTTACTGGAAACCCAGAAGGGGAACATCCGGACATCTAGAAAAATTATTAAATATTCATTGATTACACTGGAGAAAATGGGTAAATTATCACTGAATATAGGCAGGGGATATTGCCAATTGTTAAGGAATGCAAGTGCTGTTCCCACTGCTGAGATCCCATGAAGATGTGTGGGTACAGTAGTGGGAACATTTTCATAACCGTGTTATGTTCTGTTTTCTAGTATTGGCACTAAATCCCAAGAATCACCGAGGAGAACCACTCAGGGTCCATGAGGAAAAACCCAAGGAATCTGGTGTATCGTCCCATCCCAACCCGAACCAGCGAGGAGAGCGTGTCACCTCAATCGCTGACGGGAGAAGCATCTGAATGTCTCCACATGGACAGAAAAGAAAATCCCACTCGCCCGACTACCCCTCGACTGGAAGTCAAAACAAAGTCACAAGGGGGAATTTGTGGGATGTATTAACCCACTCTGCTATACTATGCGGCCTCACTCTGTTATCTATGGTGCGAGAAACAGTAAAATGGTGGCAAAACCTCGAAAAGCATTTTTCAACATACAAAGAGATGGCTGCACAACCCGCCACCCATGGGGCATGTGTGGTGGAACAGAGCACACGCTGCAGAAAAAGTTCCATAGGGCTCCATGACAAGTAAACATAGAGTACAGAGGGAGAAGCAGCGTTTTGCTAGTGAAATGCCAAAATTTGCCTGTAAATGACATTTAGTTTGCTGCTGAAACTTCAAAATGCCTGTACTTAACATTTTCCAACACTCAAAATCTTGCTTGGCGCTAAAATTAATTTAATCTAATAAAGCACTGTTTATTTACAAGGTCCTGAAATGTTAAGAGCAAAACACCTTCTCAGCAAAACTGGATTGCCTGTGAATGGCAACTCCTGTCAAAAAAAAAATCTTTGTGCAGCCACACTGGGCTACCAGTAAGTGACAGCCGCTGTCAAATGGGCTCTCCTGATTAAACTTTATAAATCTTTATTTGTATTTGGTTTTCAAACAAAACCTTTACAAAACACAATTTAAAATGAATAGAACAGTTAAAAGAATAAAACAACAAATACACATTTTTTTTAAAAAAAAGACATACTTAACTTCATTAAGAAACAAAATACAATTCCATTACACAACCCTGAAATAAAATAAAATAAAATTTCCCTGAAGTATTTTACATTTTTCATGATAAACCACATTCAGTTTTCAAAAACCTTACAATTGCTAACTGCAGGGAAATGTTCTTGTCAAATAACATATGTTTCCATACTTGATTTTGAATTACTTTTGTTACATCTGATACGAAGTTAGCAAAATAGAGTAGTCTTTTTTCTACTAACTTAGAACATTCCAGTAAGAGATGTCTTAAGGTTTCTTTTACATCATAAGTATTACAAAGTTGATACAACTGGCCCTTTAGTTCTTGCGGAAATGATTTCCCCCGTAAGTAAAACATTAAATCTGAATCTCATATAGATGTTCCGATAACCTCTATTAGGAAAGATGTATAGGTAAGGTTCCATGTTTCCTAAATATTTATAATACGATATCATATGTGAATACAACCTATATGAGGACAGTTCTCTAATAGTTTCCGCCCAATCTACATTTTGTAAGAGTTGTTTTACTTTTCTTGGATTTGTTACTAGCGTTGATATCAGGACTCCAACACTGCTTAATAAAGTTAGCGATAGATTCATAAGTTTTGTCAAAAAAACGGATTTTGGATTCCCTTGTTTCAACTTACCAGACAACTCATAATACAAGTTATTTTGCGTTTGTATTAGTAGATGGCAAAACAGAGATAGACATTTCCATTCCACTATACTCTTAAATGACTGTAGTCCTAATTCATAACGAATTGTGTGTATAGGGACACAATTGGGCAAGCAGATCATCATTTTCCTTAAAGTAACTGTCTCAAGTCTGTGTAAACCAAGTCTGCCCATTATGAATGGGATTTCGCTGCCATACAGAATCTTCGGGGTTACTTTGCACTTGTAGAATCTTAGACATGGGTTAAGAGAGAAATTTCCGAATTTTAAATCAACTATCCGCAGTTGAATCGCACATGCTCTGGCCTTGGTTAAGAAGTGTGTGAGAATAGATATGTTATTACTTTTTGCTTAACCAGAAAACCCAAATAAATCATTGAGCTTCTGATAGGTAGCCTATGCAGCCCCATACTCCAGTTTTTCAAAGGTGGTCTCCTCTTTCCTGTCAAACACAGGATTAACGATTTTAGAGGATTAACTACCAAAGTATTCACTTCCATATATTTCCCAAATGCTGTCAATAGGTGCTGAAGTCCTATTGGGGACCTATCGAATAAGAGGAAGTCGTCTGCATATGAACACCAGCACATTTTCTTGCCTTCTAGCATTGGTTGAATGAAGGCAGCAGGACATAATGCCTTTCCTATGTCAGAAGTATAGAGATTGTATAAAGTTGGGGCAAAAATGCACACTTGACGGAGGCCATTGGAGGTCTTAATAGGTGTTGAGAGAAGGCCTTTGTTGTTTAACCTAATCTGTATAGTAGATCCTTCATGGAGGTGAATCAAGATGGCTAACAATTCACGAGGTAACTGCATATCTAACAACTTCTTCCATAAGATTGATCTATTAACCAGGTCAAATGCAAGAGATAAATCCATGCTTGCCAGATAAACCAGACTCGCCCCTTTTTGCCATCCCAGTTCTTGCAAGAGTGAGATTATCAGCCCGCCCGCCAATGTTCCAATCCCCTTTCTAAAGCCAAATTGTGCAAAGGAATAGATCTTTTCAGTTGTGGCCCAACTTTCTATTCTTTGTAAAAGAAGGCTTGCATAGATTTGGAGTCTGAATCAAGGAGAGCTATTGGACGGTAATTGGATGGCATGGATCGATCTCCCTTTTTATAGACCGGTATTATATAGCTCATATTCCATGATAATGGAATACGTCTAGTTCGGCTTATATCTTCAAAGAGGAGGAAAAGTGATTTGGACCAGATGTCTGGGTTTCCCTTAACCAAAAAGTTTGATAACCCGTTAGATCCCGCAGCACGGGAGGAACTAGATCTTGTTATCCTCTCTCTTATCATGTTGATCGAGAAATTGCCAGGCCAAGGTGTGGTCTTAAAGTTGTCTCTCAAAGAGCCCACATCCTCTATGTCACCATATAAGTTCTCAAAATGATTTTTCCATATGAACTCGTTGATTGGATTCAGATTGGGAGTTCAAGAAGATCTTGAGGATTTGTTTATGAGCTGCCAAAAATGCTTGGATGAGTTATTCTTCAATGCAGTTAACATTTCCTCGTTATCTTCTTGAAGTAATTTATGTTTATGTGATTTGGACCAATTCTTATAAACTTGCTTGATGCCTTTAATCCCCCTTCGTTTGATATCCTCATCTATGTTAAGACGATGTACTTGTCTTTGAGCGCAGCATAGCTCAATTTTTGCTAAATAGACAATAGAGTCATATTTATGCAAATGTTGTTTGGAGGGATGGTTTCCCATCTTTTTGGTGGACTTCTCAATTAATGTTTTAATGTATGGGCCAAAATGTTCAGGTGTAAACCTTATCTTTTTTTCCTCATAGGTGGAATCTGTATGATCTTTACAGAAGAGGTTGTTACATTTTAAAACATTTCCCGGGTGCCAACAAATCCTATTACTCCCATTACTTATAAGCAAATCCTGAAGCCTCTTCAGGGGTTCAGGATTTCTTATGTTGATGGAGAGATTCAATTCCAGCATTTTTTGATCACTTTTCGGGGAGGGAGTTAATCCAAAGCTTTCAATCAAGCAGAAAACATCAGTGGAGTCATATATATAGTCGATGGTGGAAGACTTGGTCCCTGATGTCCAAGTTGTATATGGGACATAGGAGTTCAGGATTAGGTGAGCGGATTTTAGGCCCCGATTTTTAAATAATGTAGACCAACCCAAACAATCTACTTTTTTGTACGTCGAATTTTTCAAATAAAGATCCTGAGTTTCCCCTTGGTTCACCATTGTGAGGAGGAGTGAAGGGTTCAAAGAGGGGAAGATTTCATTTGTCTCCGATAATAGATTAGTGTTCAGTTCCCCCATAATTACGAATTGAATACCTGGATAAATGTAAAGGTATTTCTCCATTAATTCTTCAATTTTTGAAGTAATTTCAAAAATGTTTATTCCAGATGACCAATATATGTTCCAAATTAGTATATGATTAAAGTTTTCAAGCTTTAGGATAGCACCCAATCCCACAGGGGGAATAGTGAAAGTTTCAACAATATTAATGCCCAGGTCTAACTTTATTGCTAATAGGAGTCCCCCCTTAGGCTGGCCTAAGCTTCCTTGGGAGGCAAGAAGGTGATGGCATTCAAAACCGTCTATCTGAGTGGGTGAAGTCATCCATGTTTCCTGTATGCAAATAATATTCTTTGTTCTCAAATAATTGCACAATTCCATACAGGACGACAAGTGAGAGCTCCCTCTTGAATTCCAGGAGAGAATAGAAACATGGGTGCTTACTGCTAATGTTACTGTTTCAGATTTTGCAATCGGGCAATAGAGTCTCTCAGGCTCGAGGCTAACCATCTCCAGCTTGAGTCGTGCTCCTGTAGGATCTCTGACTCTTTTTTTTTTTGCTCTAGATCACCCCCGCCTGAAGGTCTTTGAGCTTGGGTGAAATTAGGAGATTCCGATTGTATATTTCCATCTCCAAAATTTAGTATATCGAATCCCCTCTTGTTAAATTCATCTAATTCCAAGAGAACGTTCCGATATACCAATTTAGAGTAGAATATAATTCTAACATGATCGTAACAGTAAGGATGTATAAAATCTATCCTTTTGATATCTGCAGCAGTCAAATTTTCTAAATTAGGGATATCATTGAGCAGCTGCAGAGTTCTGTTTCTATTCATAGAAGGCTGAAAGCCACACTCAAAGAGAGGAAAGATGAGAATACTAGGAAAATCTAACAAGCATGGAGTTCTCCAAGGTATATGTTTAAATTCTGTATCCATGTAGTGTTTAGGCACTCTCCCTTCCCCGGCCTCCCTTTGTAGTTGGGGTGGTCTGACAGGGATATGGGGCGGCGGCTCTAATGGTATAGGAAATGGTTCTATTAGGATGGATGTAATAGATTCCGTAACCTTCGAGGAGGGGGACCCTTCCCTAATCACTTGCTACTTTTCAGGCTGTGGGGATTTATTACTACCAGTCAAGGCAATTGGGGCCTGTGCTTCCTGCAATGTTTTATCCTTCAATGCATCAGCGATTGTAGTGCTTATAAGCAGTCTAACCTCCATTTCGGTTAAGGAATGCTCAGTAGAAGGGTTATCAATTGGATCCTTTGGCACACATGGGATCGCAGAACAATTCTCTTCGTTTGGATTCGTTACTCCAATTTCTTTAGTCATCTTTTGAATCCGAGGGGCCCCGGGGCCCAGAGTAGTTTTAGAACCCATTGTCAATGGCTTAGTCAAATCAGTGGCATGATTTATGGCCAAAGACTCATAAGAATATCTCGCCTTTAAAGCCGCTTCTACAGCAGCAGTAATAAGTGTTTTTATCTCGGTTCCACTCAGGGCAGGAGGCTCAAGAAAGCTAGTTCCAGGGGCGTTCTGCAAGGACAAATCCTCTGCAGAATTTTCTTGGGTAGGAGGCACCAGAGTTGCTGGATCGCTTGATTCTAAAGTTTGAGCCACCTGCGGAGTGATATTTGTCAAAAACTCATTTGCCAGCGGATTCAAGGAGGTGGTAATAAGATCTAACTTTTGATTTTTCGGTTTTATGAAGAGATCATAAGTCTCTTTTTGAGGTTTTATGCCTTTAATTTTAATACTTTCATCCTCATTCACCTTACTGGGTCCCATGACTGATGTTGAAGTCAGACTCTTGTGGGACATTGCGTCCGTCAGGGAGTTCTTCGCATGCCTATACTTTCCCACCTGACCATTGTAAGGGGGTTCTTCTTTATCAGACTCTTGGTCAGAAGTCCCAACCGGGTCTTCTACTATTAGATTTTGCTTCTTTTATTGAAGAAAGATGCCAGTCCCTTGTTACGATTGTTTTTATTGTTCTGGTAATTTTTATTTTTGTTTTTATTATCTTGTTTTATTTGCCCGCTCCCCTCTTCTATCTCTATAGGATTTTTATTCTTGGGTTTAGAAAGTACCTCAGAGACTTTCAGAGGCTCAGAATTCAGTTGTGGGGCACTCATATTTTTTGTGGCGAGATTGTCTGGCTCCACCCTAATGGGAAGCACGCCGGTAGCCATCAGTTCTGTGATAATTTTTGTGGGCAAAAGTTCTAATGCGTCAGTAAATCTGTTAGCTTGAGTAATTTGCCTACCCATTAAAATACGGTTTTCCATAAATCCAGTAGAGTGGACTTTAAGTTCTTGCAATATATCCCGTAGGAGCGTACCAGTCTCTGATGTGTTACCCAAATTCAATTCGTTAAAGGGATTAGAGAATTCCAAAGGGTGCTGAGTGAGGTCTCTCAGATCTGCGTCGGCTGAGAAGAAATCAGGGGCGGAATCCAAAAAAGAGGATTCTGGCACTGTTACAATCTCCTCCCTTGTCCCCCATCTATCGGAAGAGGATCAATTATTTCATCTTCCAGGGCCTGCAAAGGGCCTTCAATGGAGTCAATGGACGGATGTACAATTGCTTCTGACTCCAGTAGCATTGAATCACTTGGCTCTGTAGGGGACAGCGGTAATGGCATATTCATAGCCATTCTTAATGTATTTTTTACAGGTGTAAATATTAAAGGAGCAGACAAGATATCATCATACAGTCTGCATCCCTGTATGGTGGAGCTCCTAGTAGAAGGGCCAGCTGCAGCCCCTCTAGAGTAAACATATTCAACGCTATTTCAATGTCTTGACATCCCAAATAAATAGGAAGGACCAAGATGTAACTGTTTTTTAGAATTTATATATCTGGTTGAGAGTGTTGTATTTTTAAATCATGCACAGTTGTTTGTCCTCTGCCTTCCCGTGCAGTCAGGCTACTACCCTTAGTAGCCTCCACTAAACCCATTGTCCCTCCACCCCACAAGCAGAAAGTATCCAAAACTTAGAATTGGTCTGCGAGAGAAACTCACTGACACAAGCACTCCCCGCAGCGCGCACCGCGAACAGCAAACAGTGCTTTCTGTGCTTGTTCGGTGCACGCGCGGGTGCGCTGGAGTCGGTGTATTTATGCTCCACCCCGTGAGCACGACAAAAAGGGGGCGGAGTATTCACGCCAGGAGAGCCCTTAAAGAAATTAAGGAAAAAGAAAAAAGAGAAAACAAAGAAATGTGTGTCAAAATAACAGGTAGACAAAGTGAGTGGAAGTAAAGGGACAGCACAACGTGCACAATTCTCAGCAGATACACAACGTGCACAACGTGCACAATTCTCAGCAGATGCACGACGTGCACAACAGTCACCATGTTGGTTTCTAGTCCAGGCAAATGTGGTGCAACTAGAGCAGACGTCCGCTGCTCTTTAGATCGCGGCACAGAGTACTCAGCAGACAGTCCAGGCGAAAGAGAGAGAAAATCCTTTGGAAACGCGGCGGCCACGCGAATAGCTTTGTGACAGCAAACAGTGCTTTCCGTGCTTGTTCAGTGCGCGCACGGGTGCGCTGGAGCCGGTGTATTTATGCTCCACCACGTGAGCACGCCAAAAAGGGGGTGGAGTATTCACGCCAGGAAAGCCCTTGTTGGTTTCTAGTCCAGGCAAATGTGGTGCAACTAGAGCAGACGTCCGCTGCTCTTTAGATCGCGGCACAGAGTACTCAGCAGACAGTCCAGGCGAAAGAGAGAGAAAATCCTTTGGAAACACAGCGGCCACGCGAAGAGCTTTGTGACAGCAAACAGTGCTTTCCGTGCTTGTTCGGTGTAGACAACTTTAAGGTTGTCTACACTAAAGGTCTGCCGGATTAGCAAATATAAAAGGACTGTTGCTGAAAGGAACACGGATCTCAGTTGTTTTGATCCCACAGGTTAAATCTAGAATGTAAATTATATATGTTATCTGATGTAACATGTTTGTTTTATGCTGGATGTCAGGTCAAGAAATTAAGAATTAACTTAGGCTGGCTGGGCCTGCAAAGGGTTGAAAAACAGGTTTCCACCTAAGGGGAGGGCATTGCTCTCAGCAGACGCTCACTGACACATGATAATTATGGGGTATGCCAGACTTGTGTCTGCTGCCAGGGACTGAACAATGGCAGATTCTCCAGGCCAGGAAATGGATGTGTGAAGAGGTCATAAACTAGGCTTTCAGAAGGAAATCCCAAAGGTGGAAGCTGTTCCTTGCCTCCAGAGACAGACAAAAGACTGACCATTTCCGGCTAAAGAATATGTAATGAACCTTTTTTAGTGATTTATAACTCACTATCAGAAGTGGTGAAAAATATAAAACGGGCAGATTTGTTAATCTAATTTTCAGACCTACATTTGAAAAGTTTGTGGAACTGTGGAGCATATTCTGAACAGGAATGGTAATATAAGTGGTTTTAGGGGAACTGTATTTATGCTAGAATTGTTAACTTTGCACACACATTCCTATGGTAAATGTGCATATTTGTGGAAATTTGGAGAAATTTTGGAAAATGTTTTCATGGCGAAATGGACAAAATGCTGCAGAAAGGCAAAACAAGGTCTCCCAGCTGTGGGATTTTGATAAACAGATACTCCATAAAATATGTAATCCATGTATGTGATTTTCGTGGAGGTTGCACATGTATAAATATGTATTTAGGAAAACATTTGATTTTGATACTAGTGGCTAGGGGAGGTTTCTAAGTATTGTAAAAATCAAACCATAAACCTGACATAATCTGTCTTTGATCCAATCATCCAGATGCAAGACAGGGATGTGGCTCTGATTCAAACCCATTCCACAGGGGCAGGGTTAGTTAAGCCGGCCCATAGACCCATTTGGTGATGTCATTTGACAGGATAAATAGGGACATCTGACAGCACATACAAACACGCTCTCTTCTGATTCCAGCAAAGCATTTTAATCCAGCATTCAACATTCAGCCTTCAACATCCTTCTAGATCCAGATGCCAACTACCAGGGCAAGCAGTAGCTGAACCATTTTCAGCTAGGCCTCAACTCTCAACTAATCCTCACAACTCAGTGAAGCGCTGTGGTGAGGCGAAGCATACTGAAACTATCTGGCTTGCTACCATAAATGCTTGCCTGCTGAACTCACCATCCCGCTGAACTGAAATATCCAGAGACAAGAAGGGCAGATCCCGTGCAATTCCGGCGACCGGCCTAGCTGATGTGCTGTCCTTCCCTGATAGACCCGATACAATTGACCAGAACTTTGACAGTCCAGAAATCTTAAATTCCATTGGATTGTGAGATTTAACAGGATGCTAGAGAACTATTGTATACTTTGCCTTATCTGGTTCCACCCTAATCTTGAACTATCCTTACTTTCATAATCGGTAATAGTGTCAAAATCTTTAGTGCTATCCTATCTTGTCTATTTGCTAGAGCGTTATTTTCATAATCATTTTTATTTGTGTAATTCTTATCTATAAATCCCACTTCAAGTGTTTGGAATGGTTCTGCCGGGGAAGGTGCTGGGGATCTGTTACTGAAGTCATGAATCGGTCTCAGAGCTTACTTCGTCCCAACCTAGTTGTCTAGTCTTGAGTAAAAGCATATTCCATATTTTCTGGTTTTAAACTGAAGTCTGTCCAAATTTGCATCTTTATTTTCAAAAAACACCTCTCACTAAAACCTCTATAACTCCCTCAGTCTTAAAGATCGAAACAAAATTTCAACTCCCACTGTTACCTAACATCCTTAGCTATCTCCACAACTAACAATTGCAATGTGTTTGACCCTTTTTTTCTCAATATCGCATAGTAAATTTTTGCTGCAAATTTGCAATTTCAGCCAAAGTTGCCCATTTCAAAGTGTGTTTCCATCCCATCATGATCTGAAATGTATATTGTGGTTCATATTATAGCCCATGCATGTTAGGACCTGATTAGTGTTGCTTTCTTTAGAATTTGTCTCCGTTTTAGCATTTTGACCATTTTGCAGTATTTCACCAAGCCATTTCACCTGTCATTTCAAAGTGTCATTTGCCAAAATAAGGTTTTCTCTCTTGTGTGGGAGGGAGGATTGCCTATAACTGTAGACATTGTGGGTCATTACGAGTTTGGAGGTAGCCATGGCACTATTAGCGCCATAGCTGCCTCCAAACTCGGGTCCTGGTCTGTTCTGACTGAATGGGGACTGACCGGGTCATTCCGAACTTGGAGGATCCGGTAAATCCCCATTCAGTAAACCATTCCCCATTCCCATTTGAGCCCACATAGGGCTCAATGGGAATGGGGAAGGCGCTAATAACGGGCCCGCAAATTGCGGGCCCGTTATTAGCTCCAAGGTCCCTTAACGGGACCTGCAGAGAACGGCTGGTCAGACCAGCCGTTCCTGCACGGACCCGCTAAGGGACCTCGGAATAGGGCGCTAAGGGTTTACCGGCACCGGCATCCTTACCGGTGCCCGTAAACCCTTACCGCCCAACTCAGAATGACCCCCATTGTATTTCATTCCTGAAAACCTGCTGATTACTCACATTGGTGTAGGATTGCTCATTTGTATTTAAACAAAACTTTGCAGGGGTGACATTAACCTAAACACTATCTGTGTGCAAAACAAGACTGTTCTTTTTCCCTGAGTTTTCTATTTTGCCTCCTTATAAGTGAAGTTAATTGCTTGACTTATATTTCTGAATTGTATTGTCACCCTTTGGGTGATCGCTGCCCCATATATATCTGTATTAACTTAAACCTATGTGTGATTGAATATTAAATAAATAAATGCATCTTTACCTTTACAAATTAACCTGATTCCTGGTTCAATTTGACCTGGGGGGTATTATGAGAAGGGTGTGATATGAGTGATATATCATTCAGAATATTGAATTTATAGACAAAAATAAATAAGGGTTTCATTTGTGCACTACATGCTAGGCGAGACTTGGATGTGTGCCTGATTGAAACCCCTTACAGATTGTTTGTTGATAAATTTGTGCGAGGATTGCCACCGGAGACCCAGACATTAATAATGACATCTGAAAGTGCATGGCAAGCTAAGTCACAATCTGAAGTATTACACATGCCTCAATATTATGAAAATCGAGTGAATTGAGAAAAAGATAAGGAAGTAGGAAGAAGGGAGACTTAAAAACTAGAGTGTTGCTACAACAGGTAGCCAGAGGAAATAGAGGGGGTGGGAATGCTCCTTCAAGAGACCAATTTGCATTAGCATCCAATTTACATGGGGGTCCGATAGGTATAAATCAATGTGCCTATTGCAGACAAGAAGGCCATTTGCGAGCACAATGCCCACTTCTACGGCAATCAAATGGATCCATTTCAAGAAGACCGTTTAGAGGTCACCCAGCGGTAGGGGGTCCTAACTGAAGTCAATTCAATGCACAATTTCAAGATAACCAGGTTAATGAGAACCAGCAGCAGCATTCAGTAAATAGTGCAAATGTTTTTGATAATCCCTCTAATGCATACTATTCTGGAGACTTCACATCTGACGATGTACTGTTCCCCTAGGACAGCCTGAACCAGGGTTTGGAACCAGTGCCTATTCCCATTAATCAGAAAGGGCCCTATGTAGAAATGAAAGTTGGGAATAGGGAGCATACTTTTCTAGTGGACACAGGTGCACAGAAATGTTCAATTGATCACCAGCGGCTTCCAGATATGACACTGTCAGGGCATAGCAATGTTTCAGTATGGTTCTCAGGTACAGCAGTAATTAATCCAGTTTCACAGCCAGTGACCATCACACTAAGTCCATTCACTGACTCTTGTACATTTCTTTTGACAACGAATTGCAGCGAGAATTTGTTTGGATTGAATCGGTGAAAGATACTGAATGCAGTAATTTATTGTTCCCCTGATGGAGTGTACTTGACGATTTCACCACAACAAACTCCCGTATTGTAATTCATGTCTTTACCATTGCCAACTGAATTTAGTAAAGTACCGACTAGCATATGGGCAGTAAATGATAACGATGTAGGCATTCTGAAAATTGAGCCAGTAAAAGTTATTTTGAAAGAAGGAATTACATTGCATTCGGCAATACAAAATCTCGACCGAAGGTGAGCAAGCCCTGAAGAGCATTGTATCTGATTTGATTAATAGAAATTAATTGAAGAAATATCGGGAAGTGTTTGCAATAGTCTGATTCTTCCTGTTTAGAAGAAAGGAGGTAATGAAATCCCGTACCGTTTTATAATTGATTTACACGCGATAAATAAAATTGTTGCTCCACATTTCCCACTAGTTTCCGATGTCACCACAATTTTGACTATGATTCCAGCCTCTGCATCACATTTTATTGTGATTGACTTGAAGAATGCATTTTGTAGCATTCCGGTGCATGAAGATAGTAGATACTTGTTTGCGTTCAAATTAGGAGGACGCTCATTCACGTTTACATGGATTCCACAAGGTTACACTGAAAGCCCCAGCATTTACAGTAGAGCATTAAAAGGATAGCTAGATATGCTTGCTTTGCCATCGGGTTGCAGTTTGTTGCAGTACATTGATGATCTGCTCATAACAGCAGACTTGGAGGATATTTGCAAGAAGGGAACTGTCTTGTTATTGACACATTTAGCAGGGCATGGACATAAAGCTTTGTTGAAGAAATTCCAGTATTGTCGAGAGGAGGTGGCCTATTTGAGCTACCTCCTATCGAAGGAGGGAAGGATATTGACACCAGAACGAATAGAAAGCATCTCTGGTATGCCTAGTCCAAATACGCAAAAGGAAGTCTGAGCTTTAATCGGAATGGCTTCATATTGTAGACAGTGGATTCCGAATTTCACAATGTTTGTAAAACCCATGGTGGCATTGACAAGAAAGGATGTTACCGTACCTTTGCCATGGAACATGGAATGTCAAGAAGCTTTTGACCTGCTCAGAGCAGCACTATGCTCAGCTGCAGTTTTGGGCACACCAAATTATGAGAAGTGTTTTATGTTGTTCGTACATGAAAGGAATGGATGTGCTTTGGCTGTTTTGAGTCAGGAACACGGGGGAAGAATCTACCGTGCAGTTATTTTTCTTTCACGTTGGATCCTGTTGTGTGTGCTTTGCCACGCTGTTTGTGAGCTGTTGCTGCTGCTTCCACGTCAGTAAAATAAACCGAGGGGATGGTTTTAGGTCACTCTTTAACCGTCATGGTACCCCATTTAGTAGATGTTCTAATAAATAGAACACAGATGCAACATCTCACTTTTGCCCGATTAACAAGATATGAACTGATTATATTTGCACCACATATCCAAATTAAGAGATGTTGCTCTTTGAATCTGGCTGAATTATTGCCTCTCTCAAGTGAAGGGAAGAACGAGGAGAGATTGCAACATGATTACTTAATTGTAACTGAGCAAGAAACAAAAGGAAGAATTGATCTAACAGATACACCTCTGAAAGAGCCAGATGGAGATTTGTTTTGTGATGGCTCCTGCTTTAAAATACCAAATGGCACATCAACTTCTGCCTACGCCATTACTGCATTGAGAACCATTGTAGAAAGTAAACAAATCCCAAATAACTCAGCACAAGCTGCAGAAATAATAGCCTTAACCAGAGCATGCAAAATTTCTGAAAACCTTAGCGTAAACATATATACTGACAGTCAGTACGTCTTTGGGGTGGTCCACAACTTTGGCCGATTATGGGCTGAAAGAGGGTTTTTGACATCTTATGGAACCAAAATCCAACATGGCATTTTAATAGTAAGACTGTTGTCAGTACTTGCGCATCCTAAGCAATTAGCGATAATAAAATGTAATGCCCATAAGAAAATAATATGTGATGTAGGAAAAGGAAACGCATTTGCGGACAGGATTGAAAAACAAACTGCCACCGATTTACACACAAAAATGTATGTCAATTCAACAAAAAGAGTGTCCTGTATGATAGAGGATGGCATTGGAACTGTAAAAGAAATACAAGCGGAGGCTACTCCAGAGGAAATAAAACAATGGTCCGAGGATCCAGCAGAATTAGATCCCAAGGGTTGTTGGGTGGACAAAGGAAACCGTAGATGGATGTTGCCAAATGCATATTTTATGGCAATGGTTACTGTGGCCCACAGTCCAACACATATTTGTGCAAAGAAAATTTGTCAGCACCTTGATACTTTATGGTACAATGACAATGGGCCTCATTCTGAATTTGGAGGTAGCCATGGCGCTGTTAGCGCCATGGCTGCCTCCAAAACCGGTTCCGGGTCCGGTCTGGTTCAATGGGGACTTACCAGGACATTCCGACCTGTGCGGACCTGGTAGGTCCCCATTCAACCAACCATTCACCATTCCCATTTGAGCCCCCATAGGGATCAATGGGAATGGGGAAGGCACTAATTGTGGGCCCGCGAAGAGCAGGCCTGTAATTAGCACCCTGGTCCCTTAGCGGGACCCACAAAAGCCGTGTGGTAAGACCACACGTTCTTTGCGGCTCCCGCTAAGGGACCTCGGTATTGGACAGTAAGGGTTTAACGTCACCGGTCTCCTTACCGGTGACCGTTATCCCTTACCACCCAAGTCGGAATGAGGCCCAATATAACAAAAACTGCCGGGAGAAAATCTGAGACATCAGTGTCACATCAACCCAGTTCGTCTGCTGCTTCATCATCACCAATTTCTGCTTCGCCAGTTGGCACTGTTTCTGCATCTGCTGTAAACGACAGCGCACTCTTCATCGATCACGCTATACCTGGTGCTTCGAGGTACAATCTACGTCCACGAGTTCGAAAGTAATTGCAACAGCCTTTGTTTCTGACCCACAGATTGGTGCCGGAAACAGAGGCCTAGGGAAAAGGAGCGCATGAGCTGTACAACAGTACTGGATGAAGCTCTGATATGCAGTTTCCTGGTGCTATCTTTGAAAAGTGAAGGGCTTTGCAAACTGGCGTGAACAAGCGGGGGCAAAGGTAACGACACAATGGAAATCTGATGTTGATACTTGCTCCTGCATTTTGGAGCCTCCGAGGTAAACACCAGCAGCTAGCTATCATCTTAAGCAGGCATAATTGAACCTGTTTGCATCTGTTTGCATCCAGAACATCTACTGACTAATATGTGTGTTGCCACTTCGCTGAGAAATTGATCAAGAAGCTTAACAGCAAGGCTTTTCTCTACAGATGCTGAGAAACATTTGTTTGGAATCACTTTCTCTGAGAAATGTCTGCCTCTGCCCCTATTGCCTCTTGTACTGATAAGGCAGATAAAACTATGACTGGATATATTGACATCGAGACGGCTCCGAGAAAGTCTTGGTCTGTGAAAATCCTGCTATTTATCACACTCACCTGTATCTTACTCACTCTGATTCCAATGACCTGGTACTTAGAACAAATGTATCCAATGAATACTCTTTTGCCAACTGTTACTGTTCCCACCACGACCCCTGTGAATGTGCTTTCTTACACTCTTCCTGCATGAGATGTTAGGCATCGAAAAGGTTATTATAACAATACACTTTTATTGATTATGAATATGACCCATGCAACACTGAATACATCTAACTTCTGGGTATGCTTGCATTTACCCCAGCATGGAGAAACAGGGATGTGTTGGTATGTACATCCCTTACCCCTGAGTACTGCTTGCCATGCTGCACTATGAACCCTCTTCTTTGGAAGATGGAATAATAGTGCCACCGGAAACTTTGATGGAACCAATATAAATTAATTTGAAAGATTAGTACTGACACCATTAGGATGTTTTGTGTTTACGAATAAGAATAAAATGAACATTGTCTCGTCTAGCCCCAATGTAGGTAATACGGACGCCATGACTCCATCTTACACTAGTAATCATATTTCACATTCTGCCCCATTTTGTTTGCGGAAGAAAGGTTCTCACCCGATGGGTACAATTACCAAATGCATGAATACTGCTTGTCTTGAACATGAAGATAAACCACTATATGTAAGAGGTTCTGTTTATTTTGTATGAGGGAATCAAGCCTATCCATGGTTACCTAGAGACTAGGAAGGTACCTGTTTTCTAGGGATACTTTTACCTGTGTTGGGTGTCATGACCCACGTTTGGACTATTATGCTGCAACATTTGCTGCTGTGGGCTTAGGAAATCCAAGAGGGTGGAAAAGCCCACATTTGCGCCAGAATCCTGGAGAACCATGCAGTCTTTGCGCACAACAAAATGGTCGCCTGACCTGCCACCCACTAGTGTGAGCGTGAGGGACCGGAAGCGCCATGGGTAAAAGGTGGTGCCCAAGGAAAAACAGCAGGGCCTGTTGGCTCAAAAAGCGCTTTGAAATCACCTTTGTTTCTCTGAAATGCAAGCTAAAAATGCCTATTTTAAACATTGCAAGATATTCAAAAATCTCACTGAACATCAGCAGACA
Source organism: Ambystoma mexicanum (assembly GCF_040938575.1). Lineage (NCBI taxonomy): Eukaryota > Metazoa > Chordata > Amphibia > Caudata > Ambystomatidae > Ambystoma > Ambystoma mexicanum. Next base: position 1,524,392,510 of record NC_090929.1, on the reverse strand, counting down.
TTTGGCAGAATGTATTCTTGTGTGCATACTAAATCTGGAAAGAGAAAGAGCCCAAAACAATGTTTATAACAAAACTGGCTGAGCTGTGGATGTCAGCAGCTCAAGTGAAATTGGACTGAAAGACATTAAAATCTAAATGTTTAAAATAAATGAGTGACCTACTGTTGAGTGTCACATAGTTTGCAACTGTTAAATGTCATAGTTTTGAACTTAGAATCAGCGTTCTAGCTGCATGTGCAAAAATTGTAAGTTCGATTTGGATGAAGAAAAACTGGGAACAAAAGTGACATTTAGTTGAAGCCCGGCTGAAAGAGATTGATTTCTGCCCGGAAACTACCCCCGACAGGAGTTGAAACTTGATCAGCAGCTGTGTTCCCAGGCCTGGCTGCAATCTGCTGCTCCTGCCAAAAGGAGGTGACACCTCTCTGATTGAATTAGGGGAGTGGCACCAGGGGACTGCATGAAACTAAACAAAGCACTGTCCTTGGCCCAGGCAAATGTTAAATTAGGGGGGTCGTAAATGGCTTCCTCTTGGAAGGAAACTGGGAGGGACACTGCATCTGTGAGCGAGCTGAGCTTGGGGGAAGTGGATAAACCAGAAATTCCACCATATGCTTTGGAAAACCACACCCCTCGGGGCCAGACCACAATTTTAAAAAGATGGATAATTCATAGTGCGGACTTGTAAAAATTATATAAATAACATCATCATTCTTGTGATTTTTCTGTGCACATTTTAAGAGGTGTTAGAACTCTGTACCATGTTCTGAGGCAAAACCCCATGAATTATGGAGATTGCAGACACGGGGTTCACGCTAGAAAAATGAAAAGTTACTGGAATATGTGTAGAAAGGCGGCGTACATGTGCGACATTTTTGGTAAATGTCCGATATTGGTGAACCAACTAAAAATGAAAATAAGTTGTCATTTTTTAATACAAGCTCTTAGAAACATCAGAGTTGGAACAGAATGTACCATAAGTAATCTGTAATATGTACATGTAATGTCAACTACTTGTGTATCTGGGAAATATGTATTTGGATCAGAAATAGATTTGTGTGCAATTTGACAAGGGGAGGATCCTCTGACCATAAACCTACCTCATCACTCTGACTCACAACTCGGTTCCCCCAATCAAGGGAGAGAGGAGAACTGGGCCAATGATAAGTTGAGAGGGGCAGGCTCAGTTATGCTACGCACACACCCATTTTCTAAACACATAAAAGGAGACTGTGCAGGACAGGTAGGGACATTCAATTTCCATTTCCTTGTGGAGCATGCTGACAGACGACTTCACATCCAGAGATCCAGACTTCAAATCCATCAATCTCCAGAGACCAGAACTTAACTCCAGAACTTGTAGCAGAGAGGCCTGAATCCACAAGCTGAATCCTTTTTCAGCAGGCCTCCAAATCATTTGCAAACTATTCAACAGCCGGGCGGGCTGTTTGAATTTTTGCCAAGAACTTTTGCCAGAACCGGTAGCTGACCCAGAAGACAGAATTATCCAGAGAGAACAGAGATCCAGAGAGACCAGACCCAGACCAGATCACTGAGAGCTGACCCAAATCGCTGTGCGCAGAACCAGTACCCAGTGGCAAGAGAACCGCAGCCAATCCTGACCCGATCCGTGACGAAGTCGCATTCCTGTCCAAAATATGGTGTGAGTACTCAGCCAGAACTGTGCAAATCCAATCTCTTAGTTTAAAATAATCTAATTCAAACTATTTTAACCTATCTAGAACCACACCATATCATTGTGTGTCCTTCTGTGACTTTAAAGCTGCAAAACTGTCATCTGTCATTCTGAAACTTTAAAATTTAATTTCTGAAAATCTACCTTCACAAAATCGTCCATATCTCTTGAACCGTTTGTGATAGAAACGAGATTTAACTTTTATTTTAAAGCTGAGATTCCAACAAGCTCTGAACCGACTTGCTAAACCGACCATAATTACGCTTGACGCACGCGACTAAATTGCTGCGATTTGACATTTTGCTTCATTTCAGCCACATGTAAAAATATTTGTCTCTTGCTTTCCTTTGCTGAAATTCGTTTGCAACCTGACAATCATTCATAGAGCATTGCTAAAGTGATCCGGAACTAATTTAAAGTAGCTATCACTCACCCTGAACCTCTAGAGGGAATTAAAATCATCTTTAGCATATTTTTCCCTTCTTTGCATACCACCTTTAAAGTACTTTGCCTGTGTTTAAAATCATCCCTGTTTCTCTATGCTTGCTAGAAGTGAACTGAATTCGTATTGTACTATGATTGTATTCCTGAAGACTGTCAGGGTAATTCATAGAATTTCGCACAAAAGTGGCGCACGCGGCTGGCGCACAGTGTCCCCGTGCGATACACTGGATAAAATCCATTTCACCGCACAGTGTATTCATGGATTTTAGCCTCCAAAACCAGCCGTGGCACAGAGTGGCACAGCGACCCTGCAGCAGCGCCAGTTACGCCCCCAAGAACGCCCTCGCGCAAGGAAAAGCCATCAAAATCCCTAATTCATCACAAATGTCTGTGCTAACCCTGGACCAGTTCACAGGGCTGCCAAACAGCAAACGCCAAGCGGGGAACGTGTATTTCAGGGGTTCGCGGGAAGTTTCACACGCAATTGTCCTGGGTACGTGTATTTCAGGGGTGCGCGTGAAGTTTCACACGCGATTCCATCAGGGCACGTGTATTTCAGGGGTGTGCGGGAAGTTTCACACGCAAATACAGCAGGGTATGTGTATTTCAGGGGTGCGCGGGAAGTTCCACGCACGATTGACCTGGGTACGTGTATTCCAGGGGTGCGTGGGAAGTTTCACACGCGAATTCAGCAGGGTACGTGTATTTCAGGGGTGCGCAGGAATTTCCACACGCAATTGTCCTGTGTACGTGTGTTCCAGAGGTGCGCGTGAAGTTTCACACGCGATTCCATCAGGACACGTGTATTTCAGGGGTGCGTGGGAAGTTTCACACGCAAATTCAGCAGGGTATGTGTATTTCAGGGGTACGCGAGAAGTTCCACACGCGATTGTCCTGGGTACGTGTATTCCAGGGGTGCGCGGGAAGTATCACATGCAAATTCAGCAGAGTACGTGTATTTCAGGGATGCGTGGGAAGTTTCACACGCGATTCCATCAAGGCACGTGTATTTCAGGGGTGCGCGGGAAGTTCCACACGCGATTGTCCTGGGTACGTGTGTTCCAGGGGTACACAGGAAGTCTCACATGCAAATTCAGCAGGGTACGTATATTTCAGGGGTGCGCAGGGAGTACTACACGTGAATTGGCCGTGTGGGTCCTCCCTGGTGTTCCCTCTACACCCTCCATGGCCCCTGCAGGCAGCCCACACCACAGGGGACTACCCTGCATCCCTGCTCATGTCCCACAGGCAGCCCATCCACCATGGGCATGCCCCCCAGCCAAGCCACATGTCACCTTGCACTACTGATCAACAACGCATGTCTCCCAGCACCCCCACCCCCCAGCACTGTGGGGCATCTCCCAGCAGGCCCCCACTCATGTCCAACTCATGTCCCCCTGCACCCACACCCCCCAGCATTCAGGGGCACCCTCAACCAGGCCCCCACACATGTCTCCCTGCACCCCCACCCCCCAGCATCCAGGGGCACCCTCCACCAGGCCCCCACTCATGTCCAACTCATGTCCCCCTTCACCTCCACCCCCCAGCACTGTGGGGCACCCTCCACCAGGCCCCCACTCATGTCTCCCAGCGCCCCATCCCCCAGCAGTGCAGGGCACCCTCCACCATGCCCCCACACATGTCTCCCAGCACCCCCACCCCCCAGCATCCAGGGGCACACTCCACCAGGCCCCCACACATGTCTCCCAGCACCCCCACCACCCAGCAGTGCAGGGCACCCTCCACCAGGCCCCCACACATGTCTCCCAGCACCCCCACCCCCCAGCATCCAGGGGCACCCTCCACCAGGCCCCCACTCTTGTCCAACTCATGTCTCCCTGCACCCCCACACGCCAGCAGTCAGGGGCACCCTCCACCAGGCCCCCACTCATGTCTCCCAGCGCCCCCACCCCCCAGCAGTGCAGGGCACCCTCCACTATGCCCCCACACATGTCTCCCAGCACCCTCACCCCCCAGCATCCAGGGGCACCCTCCACCAGGCCCTCACTCATGTCCAACTCATGTCCCCCGCATCCCCACCCCCCAGCAGTCAGGGGCACCCTCCACCAGGCCCCCACTCATGTCTCCCAGCACCCCCACTCCCCAGCATCCAGGGGCACCCTCCACCAGGCCCCCACTCATGTCCAACTCATGTCCCCCTTCACCTCCACCCCCAGCACTGTGGGGCACCCTCCACCAGGCCCCCACTCTTGTCCAACTCATGTCTCCCTGCACCCCCACACCCCAGCAGTCAGGGGAACCCTCCACCAGGCCCCCACTCATGTCTCCCAGCACCCCCACCCCCCAGCAGTGCAGGGCACCCTCCACCATGCACCCACACATGTCTCCCAGCACCCCCACCCCCCAGCATTCAGGGGCACCCTCCACCAGGCCCCCACTCATGTCCAACTCATGTCCCCCTGCACCCCCACACCCCAGCAGTCAGGGGCACCCTCCACCAGGCCCCCACTCATGTCCAACTCATGTCTCCCAGCACCCCCAACCCCCAGCATCCAGGGGCACCCTCCACCAGGCCCCCACTCATGTCCAACTCATGTCTCCCAGCACCCCCACCCCCCAGCAGTGCAGGGCACCCTCCACCATGCCCCCACACATGTCTCCCAGCACCCCCCCAGCATCCAGGGGCACACTCCAAAAGTCCCCCACACATGTCTCCCAGCACCCCCTCCCCCCAACAGTGCAGGGCACCCTCCACCAGGCCCCCACTCATGTCCCCCAGCCAACACGTCATCAAAATCTAGATCCCTGGCCCTTATGGGCTGCCTCCACATGCCAAACACCCACCCAAGTATTGCATCCACCCACTTAGAAATGCTAATTACATGATACAACCCCAATGGCAAGTATGTAAATGAAAATATGCTGTTGACTGGTTAATTATCACCAGTCTGCTGGAAGGACTTGTGTGGGTAACCCACTAAATTTCTTTTGAAAAATATTTAGTTTCTTCAATAATTCTTGAAAAAGTACTGATAATTCCGATGAATTTATAGTAAAAGTATTTTTATTCAACCATTTACATCTTTCTGAGGCCTTTGGCAAACGTTATATTGTTCAATGCATTTCGGTCAATGATAGACCTTCATCAGGAACTGTGTAAAACGTTGCTTTAAATCTTTGGCCTGATTTACTGTGCTTCCTTATTGGTAATTTATCCAATTTCTCTTCACTCAAGCATGCTTGTTTGTGTTAGCTGTTGCATGTCCTTAATATGACTTCTTTAACTTCCCGATTAATGGATGGCGTCTTCGTGCTGCTTTGTTCATTCCCGGCAGTATCAATTGCATGCACTCAAGTATGTAAATGAACACATGTCCCTCACATACACACAACGGGTGTCAGTGAATGTCAAAACCCATATCATGATATGCATCAAACCAATGAGATGATACTACACATTGAAGTTTGATGAAGAAAATGTATTAAAAGCAACATAAATGGAATCAAAAATAAACAAACGACAATGGGAATTAAAAACCAAAAGCAGCATGTCCGTAAAATAATGTAAAACCACAACTCATAATCCAAAAGGAAAGGTGTCCAAAGTCACAGTTCAAAAAAGTAAATCCAATGGAAAATCAAAACCGAAAACCATTGCTCCATGGGTAAATTCCAAATAAAAAAATAAAATCCAACAGTCAACTATATACAGATAAACAATCCAGGGTCCATGATCCCAACAGAAGAAATGAAACCTATCTAATAATACTACCTAATAAAAAAACTATATACAAAAATGTGGTCCATTGTCCAAAAGGTCCAAAAAAAATAAAAAAGCACTAACTACATAACTATTTACAAGGGCAGCGGGCTAGTCCGACGGCTCACTGGTTGTTGTCATGGGCCAGGGCATCATCGAACTCCTGTTCAATGGCTTGGAGGTGGGCATGTTCCTTGGCTCCGAGGTCTCGCAGGGATAATGTAGTGTCCAGCTCCAACTCCCTGTGAATACCCTCGAGGCACTCAGCCCGCCTCAGCGCCCTCTGCATGGAGTTCTCTGCCCTGGCCATTGTGAGCCATTCCTCCTCTGCCCGCTGCCGCTCCGCACCTATCTGCTGGCCCAACCGCTCCCATACGGAAGACACTCCCATTCCAGGGTTCTCCTGCCCTCCGGCCGATGCCTGCACCCCTGATGTTGATGGCCCCCAGCCATGATGCCTCCCACTTCGAGCATGCCGCTGCCTCCGACGCAACTGCCTGTGCCAGCATGACGGCATCCAGGCTGATGGAATCCACCAATGCCGTCGTGCATGTGCCCTGCCTGATGATGCCGTCACATCCTCCATCTGCTGGGGTCCAGTTGCTGGTGTGTCCACCCCTGCTGGACCTCCGACTCCCGACTGTGGCAGGGATAGGATCCCCACCGAGTTGGCTGCGTTGGTGGGGGCAGGTCCACAGGGGGCCCTGGTGGCATATGGGCTGGAAGACGGCATGGAGAATGACTGGCGCATAGCCTCCACAAAGGAGGAGAGGGTCACCAGAGTGCCCGACACATGTATGAAACCCCCGACCATGGCTGCTCCTAACTGGGCCACGTTGGCACAGTGCTCTTCGTGATGACGTATGTGCTCCCCCCAGGAGGTGGAGGGGAGTCAGATGACATGGACATCCCCCCTACCTGCGGACGGGCCTGGGATGGGGCATCCCTGCTGGTGCATGGTGGTGCAGTCACAGTGTCAGGGACAGTGACATGCACAGGCACCTCCACGGCGACCTGTGCTGCCTCCTGCCCCTGCCCCTGGACTGCACCACTTGCACCAGCAGGGATGCCCCCACCAGGCCCCATGTACGGCTCAGTAGCGGCCTCCTCCTCCTCTGTGGAAACCACCAACCTCGATGACTCCACCCCGTCTTCCGCCGTTGCAATCCCCTGTGGGGGCTCACCCACCCCTTCTGCTGCAGCCATGGGGGCATCCCCGCCGCTTTGCTCCACAGCGCTGTCTCTGCCCTCTTCTTCACTTTGCGCTGTGTAGAGGGAGACATAGAACACAAGCATCAGGGTACTGTACAATGGTCCCCTAGACAGGAAGCAATAGCAGATGAGTGGCACTGTCAAAGATCCCTTCCATCATGTCCCTCCACAACACATGGGTCAGTGCAGTCAAAACACATGCAGTAACAGGCATGGCGCATGCTATGGACATTAGCAAACATGTCCAAGGGACTCTTGAAACATACAATGTTGTTTTTGAACTCACATGCATCATGGGTCATGCCTATCACATGCACACACTTCACCGTACTTTCATCCATCTGGACTCGTACACCCCAGACACAGTGGATGCAAGGATAACTAGGCTGCATCAGTGATTCTGAACATTGTCACAGACATGTGTCATGCATCCATGGCATTCACAAGTCACAGACACACAGGTCAGACACACAGATATGGACACCATACATGTACATGGCATCAGCACCCATCCCTCACCCCCACCCATGTCCAGGAACAGAGACAGCCATGCTCTCATGTGTCCATTCCGCATAGGGCTCCCTATGTTGCATTTAAACACATACACCAACCGTGTGCTTCACACATTACTGGTCTCACATGCATGACCATGATGTCCCTGCACACACACACGCGTACATGGCCTATGTCACACATACAGGCAAGTATCAGACAACCAGCACACTGCAACATGCCCTGTCTCACACAGCAATGCTTGGCCACTTACCGCTCGACTCCAGATGGGTCTGCCTCTCAAGGACCTGGACTTGGACCGCTGGGGATATGTGTTCCAGGACCCTCATCTGATCTTCCGATAAGTGGCCCCGGCGCCCCTTAGAATCTGCTGCCTTCAAGAGGCGCCGGGCCTTGTTGAGGGTCCTGGACCTGAAGTCCTCCCAGCGCTTCTTGACATGATGGAATAGTCGGACTGCCACCCCCTCCGCGTTGATGGCAGTCACAATGTCCGTCCAGATCCGAGTCCGTCCTTCCTTGACGGCACGCAAACTTCTGAAGAGGGCATCATACTGCCCCAGCACTTGCTCCACCAGGACACCAACTTCGGTGGCAGTGAAGCTGGTGCCCCTCTGCCTCTCTGGCCGGTGGTTGCCAGTGGTGCCAGATGTTGCAGTGCCCGACATGACAACCCCAGAGGCAGGAGTGGGTGGGCAACTGGGTCCTGGGCCTGGTCTGTGGAGCGATGGAATCCCAGTCGGGAGTCTTCGGTTCCAGCAGGGGTGGTCACAGCAACAGCACCCCTGGCTGATGTGCAGGCAGCAAATGGCAGGGCACGTGGGCAGTAGGCAATCAGGCAGCAGCAGATGGCAAGTGGGAGCATGCTCGGGGCTCTGGGGGGCAGTAATTCGGCCTTCTGGGCAGGAGCGTGGTCTTCCGTGTGCTTACGCGTGGCCAGGTTGATACGGAGTGATTTGGCACGTGAAAATCCAGCACGTCTGCGTGTAATTCGAGGAAAGGGCCTTAGCGCGTAAGCACGTCAGCACACGTACGCAAATTAATTGGCCCAAAGGCCCCCAGCGTGTAGGCGCGTCTATGACGTTATGCGCACGTGCGTTTTCCATGGCGCGTAGAAAAAATAAGCATGTCAGAGTGTCATAGCGTGTAATTGGTGGAAAGGGCCTCAGCGTGTATGCGCATCTGTGACGTGCGTGCGCGGACGTTTCCCTGAACACGGGTGCATGTTACACGTCCAATGACTGCACGTCAGAGTGTCAGCTCGTGTAATTGGAGGATAGGGCCTTAGCGCGTACACGCGGAAGTGACGCTGGACGTGCGGGCATGTTTAAAAGGTACATGTAGAACGCCATTTCCTTGTACGTGCTTTTCGTGGAGAGCGAGTGGGTGAAATCTGTACTTCTTGTCGGTTCACACGTGATTTACTTCACGGCGTTCCAAGTTCGTACTCCCTGTGACAGCTTTTTCTCTTTTTGTCTTTTTCCTGGGCCTGTTTCCTCAAACAGCGTTCACTTCTTCTGTTGTCTTGTCTCCTCAGACAGCGTACAATTCTTCTTTTGGCGGGGGTGTTGCCAACGCGCACACACGTGTATTTTTCACACGATTTTTCCAGGCAGACGGTGAGTCACGCACGCATTTAACATCTGTGCTTGCCCCGTGTGTTGCGTACCCCTTCAGAGGTGATTCTAGGCTGCGTGTGACACGCATACATTCATTTTTGTGTTTCTGGGTGCCACAGCGTAGTGCAGGTTTATTTTTCCACGCACGTGGTCTAGGAGGGGTTGCGTGCACATTATCTCCCTTTTTTGGGGTGCCTGTGCGTTGCGTGACCCGTCATCTTCCCCCAGGGGTCACATACAGCCTTGCTAGAGCACTAGGGTACGAATTCCATCTAGTACCCTACCCCTTTGACCCCCAATTGCCCAGGACAATAGTTTACTGCAACTCCCATAGGCACAACAACATCAGTGCCATGGTTGGGAGGCGAGCACGCAGTAAGGGTGGCAAAGGTGGCCCAGCCTCAAGAGGTGGCCGTGGTGGATACGGTAGGGGATGTGGCCAGGACTTGCAGGGTGCCCCTAGCCCCCCATGTGTGGGTGACCAGTCACAGACAACCATGCACCCCCCCTGGTTGAGGGTAACGTGGCTGACACCATCCCTGCTCAGCCCTTGTTGGACCAGCCCATTGTGGCACCAGACCTGGCACAGGGTGACTCCATGGCTGACTTCCAGGTCAGCAGGTCTAGGCCACGTGTGGCAGTGCACGTTGGTGTCACCAGGCCACGTGGATCAGGGGCAGTTATGTCATCTAATGCCCCAAGTAGGCAGGCTGGGGAGGCTGCAGGGGCAGCTGCGGCTCCATCCACCCCAGCTCTGAGTCTCCCAGCCAGGACAGTGTCGGTCCCAGTCCATCCTGCTGACGTTCCCCCTGACAACATCACACTTCAGCTAATGCCTGCACCAAGTCCCATGGTGAGTGTTAATTCCCACACTCCTAGTCCACAGTCCCCCGGGGCTCCTGCCCCTAGTGTCCAGAGTGGCGTAGGACACTCAGGATCCCCACCACCTTCCAAGCGGAAGAGGAAGAGTGCTCGTCCAGTACAGGCTGATGCCCCAGACACGGCTACACACTCCGGCCCACCAAGGAAGCCCAGCTTCAATCAGGCCGAACTTGATGCACTTGTGGAGTATGTGTCCGCATATGACAGCGAAATGGTGATTACTGCAGGATGCAAGACCACACCTGCACAACGTCTGGCACACTTGTAGACCATCGCGGACGTCATAAGTGCCCTTGGATTCATGAGGCGCACAGCTAATGATTTCTACAAGCGCTGGAAGGACCTGAAGCGCAGGACAAAGAAAAAGCTGCCTTAAGTCATGCCGCTACTCTAGTGACTGGAGGTGGGTCTCCAGCAGAGGACATTGAACTCACTCCACAGGAGTATGTTGCTGGGACCTACGTCACGGAGGGACAGATCCAAGGCGTGGGAGACCTGCCAGATTACGAGGCATTGTCCGGTGAGTGCACATGCATGTGTGTGTCATCCATGTGCATGGTGTGTGTGTGAGGGCTTCTGATTGAGTGCCAGGTGAGGGTGTGTGTGCCTGAGTGGTTTGGGTCACCCATGTGCTTCATCCAATACATTCTGCGCACCAGGATTTGGGTATTGCAGTATCCCTTCTGGGAACAGTAGACATTCAGCCCAACCTCACGCCAGTTGCCCTTGAAGTGTCATCTTGCCACAACATAGTTGCGTATTATTCTGTGTTCATTCAGGCTGATTGTTTGCATTCCACCACTTTCACTAGGCATTTCTCAGTCCTATTGTCACATGTGTGACATGGCTATGGTACATGCCATCTGTGTGATGGCATGTGTCATGTATGTGTATTGGACATGCAAATCACAGTCCAATGTGTGATGGCACTGCTAGCCAGCATGCAGCAAATGTGTTGTTCTTCCATCTTGGTGTCATCAATGTGTGCCATTTGCCTCCCCTTCTTACGCAGTGACGGTGCATGCATGGGAGGGTTATAGTCATGTCGGACATGTGTCAATGAAGTAGTGTTTCTGTTGCTTCTCAGCCCTAATTCTGTGCCATGGTGCTAATGCCTGTTCCCATTTCTTTTCTTTCATGTCTTTGCAGGGGATGACGCACTTGATACTGCTGGGGTTGTGGAGATGGTGCAGACCCAGGAGGGGTCTCAGGCCCGACCGGGCACCAGTGAGGGACGTGGTGTGGTGGTGGGTGAGAACCCACACTTGCTGCAGACCATTATCTCAAGGGGTGTCTCTGGGTGCACCTCCCCCGAGCTCTATTCAGGTGTCGATTCGGATGATGAGACCTATGTGCGGTCGCAGGTAAGTGTTTCTGGGAGGGATTCTGTACTGTCCAACCCACCTGCACCAGGGGTAGAACCCTCAATGGGGATGTCAGTGTTGGTAGGTCCGCCTTTGGTTGTTACGGGTGCAGGGTCACACTCCGCAACATCTGATCCTGTTCCTGGGCCAGCAGATCAGAGGGGGAATGCAGTCCTGCAGCCTCAGGCAGTGCCGGCACATCAAGGCGCAGTTCGCCTTGCCCCAGACAGGTGTGGTGCCCGCCGACGCGGTGGACGTACGCCACCTGGCAATACCGCATGGGAGCAATCCAAATACGGTATGGCAAACCAACAGGCAGCATCATCTGAGATGATGGCTCAAGCCATGGATAGGGTGGCCACTTCCATTGTCCCCCAAGAAAGACTGATGGAACAACTACAGCAGGCAACAGACTCCATTTGCCAGCCACACAGGGAGGACATGTTGGTGTCTAACAGGGACAGACGGGCGGCACTGGAGACTCTGCGGGAAGCCATTTCTATTGAGTCCCAGGGCCACAGGGAAGCCCTGAGGGTGGAACTCCGTCAGCTCAGGGTGACTCTTGTTGAGCTTGAGGCTTCAACTGACATGAGGACAGAACATCAGCTGGAGCGGCTCACACGTACGCTCTCAGCTGAGATGCAGGCAACTAGGGAGGAGGTCCAGGCATCCCGTGAGTTGTTGCATGGGGACCTCCGCACGATTATCCTCCAGAACCAGACCTTCCACACCCGCATGCTTGCTGCCATGGAGGACCAGACTAGGGCTTTGCGTGGGCTGCCTCCCATACTGCCACCACCTCCTGATGCAGCTGCAGAGGGTGAGGAGAGTGACAGCAGCGAATCTCTCACAATAGGGTAGCCGTGCAGGCCATGAGCCCATAGAGGTGTTTTTTTTTCGCAAGATCCACACAGGTGGGTTTTGGTGGGCACCCTGTCCTCGGACCTCCTGGGTGGCCTCCCCACCGCCCCTGGCCCATTCATGGCCATTTTTGATTTTTGATTTTTGATTTTTTTGACAGTGTGTTGCCTTGTGTGGCTCCCGTGGAAATATGCTGTATTGTGGCTGGGCATATGCAGGCTTGTCCTGAATTTGGGTTAGATGCTTGGGTTTGTGTGACACACACCTCTCCTGCTTCCCGTTTCCATGGGCTTGCAAAGGGTGTGCCCAAGTGACATTGACTTACACAGTGACGTTGGACTCCCATTTGATGTGTGGGCAGTCTGTAGTCAATACTGTGTATACATTCCTAGTGCATATTGTTGTTGTATTGTACACTGCATGGTGTATTGATATGTGCCTCTGCATCCATCTCATCCTCCTAATTTGCAGGTCCATTTCTCATGTCTTCACAAGGCGGTCTACCTTGGAAATGGAGTCCATGTTGTAAGCAGTGCACCTACACTTTTGCATGGCGCTAACACTGTACAGTTGGAAGTGTTCGAAGTGCTGGCATTATCAGGTAGTGAGACTACCAATTTTTTAAATCCGTACTGTCATGTTTATGGTAGGTTGGAGGTTGTGTAGGTGATTAGTATTATTGCTAAATATTTGGTAATGTGTGTTGTTGATCCTGCATTACTGTGAGCATTTCATGTGTGACCAGTTTCCATTAGGGACACTGTAGTTTGTGATACTTGTGTCATGTTGTGGGGATCAATTTGTTTGCTCTAAGATTGCATGACATTCCATGGTGTGTTGTGTGGCCATGCCGGGGAGGGGTTGGGTGACATGGCACTGTTCTCATGTTGTATTTTGCAAGTGTGTATTCATTTTTGCTGCATAGAAGTGTGTCTTTTGATGACACTGCATTGGTGGTGTTTGTGTAGGTAGGGATGCACACATTGTGACACTTCCAGGTGAACAATCTCAGGCTGCTATGGTTCTGACAGTTGACTGTCCCTTAATTCATCAGAATTGTCAGATTGAGTCATCATTGATTGTCAGATGGTATGTGCCAGGGCTGTGTGCACCCCACAGGGGTGTGATTTCTATGTGAAGTAATTAGCCACCAGCTGCGTACGGGCTGCCACACCCCGTGCCCTTTCCGCTCCCATGCGCAGCGGGCGTGCATGTGATTGGGGATGTAGGGGCACCACCATGTCCACAGCCAGGCCCCGGCGTGTTGCAACATTGTGCAGGACACATGCTGCCACTATGATCCTGCACACTACTGGGGGAGCGTATAACAGCTGCCCGCCAGAACGGTCAAGGGAGCGAAAGCGTGACTTGAGCACTCCGAATGTGCGCTCCACTATGCCCCGGGTTGCAATATGGGCTGTGTTGTGTCTTACCTCGGGAGGCGTGATGGGGTTCCGAATTGGCGTCATCATGTGGGTGCTCAGATGGTAGGCACTGTCCCCTGGGGAGGTGGTGATGGGGATCATTAGTGGGGTAGTGACATTACTCTGTATCTGTCATGCATGCTTGTGCTGTGGCATTTATACTCACCAAGCAGCCATGCATCGCCATGCCGCCCAGCTTCCATGTCCCGGTTTAGGGTTGACATCCTGTAAATGAAGCTGTCGTGGGTGGACCCTGGATAGTTGCCATATACTGAGGTGATGATTCCCTTGGCATCACATACTACCTGGACGTTGATGGAATGCCAGTGCTTGCGGTTTCTATAGATGTGCTGAGATGCCCTGGGCGGACGTAGAGCCACATGGGTGCAATCAATGGCACCTAGCACTTTGGGGAATTGTGCCACCCTGTAGAAATCCTGGCTTACAGCCTGCATTTCTGCAGGTGTTCTGGGTTGGTATATGTGCCTGTGGACTGATGGGCGTGCAGTGATGATGGCCAACACCTGGTGTAGGCACTGTGACTGAGTGGCCTGTGACACCCCCCACCCCCCCCACTATGGCACTTGTCCACTGAAATGATCCGGTAGCCAAGAAGTGCAGTACATTGAGGACCTTCTCCAGCGGGCTGAGTGCTTGGGAGCACAGGGTGGGTGATGTGAGGTCATCCTCGCACTCACTGACCAGGTCGAGTATTATGTGAGGTGGAAACCTGTACCTCCCATACACCTGGTCATCAGGCATACCAAAAAGGCTGGTTCTGGGTGTGAAGTTTCTGGCCCTGACTATCCTCCTCCTCATCCTGCGGTATCCCACGGCCACTGCTGCTAGGAACGGTATATTCATCCTGGCGTCTAAGCTAGTTTGTTGTTTGCGCACACTTTTATGCTGCGCAGGACGTGCGCCTGCTTCATGCTGGCGTATGTGTTTCTGGATTGGACCTTTTTTTTTTGGCGCGTTGTAGGCGACCGTGTAAATCTTCCCGCCCACCCCAGGAATACACGTAACACGCTCTCCCAGGCACAGTCGCAAGTGAATATTCCCGCCCACCCCAGGAATACACGTAACACGCTCTCCCAGGCCCAGACGCGAGTGAATATTCCAGCCCACCCCAGGAATACACGTACCCCACTCTCCCAGGCCAAGTCGCGTGTGGAAGTTCACACGAACCCGTAATACACGTACCCTGCTGATATTGTGTGTGGAAGTTCACGCGGACCCGTAATACACGTACCCTGCTGATATCGCGTGTGGAAGTTCATGCGAACCCCGTAATACACGTACCCTGCTGATATCGCGTGTGGAAGTTCACGCGGACCCATAATACACGTACCCTCATGAAATTGCGTGTAAGACTACCCGTGCACCCCTGAATTACACGTACGCAGGCAAATCGGACTGCTGGGGGGTGGGGATGCAGGGAGACATGAATGGGGGCCTGGTGGAGGGTGCCCCTGACTGCTGGGGGGTGGGTGGGGAGACATGAGTGGGGGCCTGGTAGAGGGTGCCCCTGGATGCTGTGGGGTGGGGGTGCAGGGAGACAGGAGTAGGGGCCTGGTGGAGGGTGCCCCTGGATGCTGGGGGGTGGGGGTGCTGGGAGACATGAGTGTGGGCCTGGAGGAGGGTGCCCCTGGATGCTGGGGGGTGGAGGTGCTGGGAGACATGATGGGGGCCTGGTGGAGGGTGCCCCACAGTGCTGGGGGTTGGGGGTGCAGGGGGACATGAGTGGGGGCCTGGTGGAGGGTGCCCCACGGTGCTGGGGGGTGGGGGTGTAGGGGGACATGAGTTGGACATGAGTAAGGGCCTGGTGGAGGGTGCCCCTGACAGCTGTGGGGTGGGGGGTGGGATACATGAGTGGGGGGCTGGAGGAGGGTGCCCCTGACTGCTGGGGGGTGGGGGTACGGGGGGACATGAGTTGGACATGAGTGGGGCCTGGTGGAGGGTGCCCCTGGATGCTGGGTGGTGGGGGTGCAGGGGGACATGAGTTGGACATGAGTGGGGCCTGGTGGAGGGTGCCCCTGGATGCTGGGGGGTGGGGGTGCAGGGAGACATGAGTGGGGGCCTGGTGGAGGGTGACCCTGGATGCTGGGGGGGTGCAGGGAGACATAAGTGGGGCCTGGTCGAGGGTGCCCCACAGTGCTGGGGGTGGGGGTGCAAGGAGACATGCGTGGGGGCCTGGTGGAGGGTGCCCCTGACTGATGGGGGGTGGGGGGGAAACATGAGTGGGGGCCTGGTGGAGGGTGCCCCTGACTGCTGGGGGGTGGTGGGGATGGGAGACATGAGTGGGGCCTGGTGGAGGGTGCCCCTGACTGCTGGGGGTGGGGGTGGTGGGAGACATGAGTGGGGGCCTGGTGGAAGGTGCCCCTGACTGCTGGGGGGTGGGGGTGCAGGGGGACATGAGTTGGACATGAGTGGGGCCTGGTGGAGGGTGCCCCTGGATGCTGGGGGGTGGGGGTGCAGGGAGACATGAGTAGGAGCCTGGTGGAGGGTGCCCCTGGATGCTGGGGGGTGTGGATGCAGGGAGACATGAGTGTGGGCCTGGTGGAGGGTGCCCCTGGATGCTGGGGGGTGGGGGTGCAGGGAGACATGAGTGTGGGCCTGGTGGAGGGTGCCCCTGGATGCTGGGGGGTGGGGGTGCTGGGAGACATGAGTTGGACATGAGTGGGGCCTGCTGGAGGGTGCCCCTGGATGCTGGGGGGTGGGGGTGTAGGGAGACATGAGTGGGAGCCTGGTGGAGGGTGCCCCTGGATGCTGGGGGGTGGGGGTACAGGGAGACATGAGTGGGGGCCTGGTGGAGGGTGCCCCTGGATGCTGGGGGGTGGGGGTGCAGGGAAACATGAGTGGGGGCCTGGTGGAGGGTGCCCCACAGTGCTGGGGGGTGGGGGTGCAGGGGGACATGAGTTTGACATGAGTGGGGGCCTGGTGGAGGGTGCCCCTGACTGCTGGGGGGCAGGGTGGGGGTGGGAGACATGAGTGGGGGCCTGGTGGAGGGTGCCCCTGACTGCTGGGGGGTGGGGGGGTAGGAGACATGAGTGGGGGCCTGGTGGAGGGTGCCACTGACTGCTGGGGGTGGGGGTGCAGGGGGACATGAGTTGGACATGAGTGGGGCCTGGTGGAGGGTGCCCCTGGACGCTGGGGGGTGGGGGTGCAGGGAGACATGAGTGGGGGCCTGGTGGAGGGTGCCCCTGGATGCTGGGGGGTGGGGGTGCAGGGAGACATGAGTGGGGGCCTGGTGGAGGGTGCTCCTGGATGATGGGGGGTGGGGGTGCAGGGAGATATGAGTGTGGGCCTGGTGGAGGGTGCCCCTGGATGCTGGGGCGTGGGGGTGCTGGGAGACATGAGTGGGGGCCTGGTGGAGTGTGCCCCTGGATGCTGGGGGATGGGGGTGCAGGGAGACATGAGTGGGGGCCTGGTGGAGGGTGCCCCTGGATGCTGGGGGGTGGGGGTGCAGGAACACATGAGTGGGGGCCTGGTGGAGGGTGCCCCACAGTGCTGGGAGGTGGGGGTGCAGGGGGACATGAGTGGGGGCCTGGTGGAGGGTGCCCCACAGTGCTGGGGGGGTGGGGGTGCAGGGGGACATGAGTTTGACATGAGTGGGGGCCTGGTGGAGGGTGACCCTGACTGCTGGGGGGCAGGGTGGGGGTGGGAGACATGAGTGGGGGACTGGTGGAGGGTGCCCCTGACTGCTGGGGGGTGGGGGGGTAGGAGACATGAGTGGGGGCCTGGTGGAGGGTGCCACTGACTGCTGGGGGTGGGGGTGCAGGGGGACATGAGTTGGACATGAGTGGGGCCTGGTGGAGGGTGCCCCTGGACGCTGGGGGGTGGGGGTGCAGGGAGACATGAGTGGGGGCCTGGTGGAGGGTGCCCCTGGATGCTGGGGGGTGGGGGTGCAGGGAGACATGAGTGGGGGCCTGGCGGAGGGTGCTCCTGGATGATGGGGGGTGGGGGTGCAGGGAGATATGAGTGTGGGCCTGGTGGAGGGTGCCCCTGGATGCTGGGGCATGGGGGTGCTGGGAGACATGAGTGGGGGCCTGGTGGAGTGTGCCCCTGGATGCTGGGGGATGGGGGTGCAGGGAGACATGAGGGGGGGCCTGGTGGAGGGTGCCCCTGGATGCTGGGGGGTGGGGGTGCAGGAAGAGATGAGTGGGGGCCTGGTGGAGGGTGCCCCACAGTGCTGGGAGGTGGGGGTGCAGGGGGACATGAGTGGGGGCCTGGTGGAGGGTGCCCCTGGAAGCTGGGGGCTGGGGGTGCAGGGAGACAGGAGTGGGGGGCCTGGTGGAGGGTGCCCCTGGATGCTGGGGGGATGGGGGTGCTGGGAGACATGAGTGGGGGACTGGTGGAGGGTTCCCCTGGATGCTGGGGGTTGGGGGTGCAGGGAGACATGAGTGTGGGCCTGGTGGAGGGTGCCCCTGGATGCTGGGGGGTGGGGGTGCAGGGAGACATGAGTGGGGGCCTGGTGGAGGGTGCTCCTGGATGATGGGGGGTGGGGGTGCAGGGAGATATGAGTGTGGGCCTGGTGGAGGGTGCCCCTGGATGCTGGGGCGTGGGGGTGCTGGGAGACATGAGTGGGGGCCTGGTGGAGTGTGCCCCTGGATGCTGGGGGATGGGGGTGCAGGGAGACATGAGTGGGGGCCTGGTGGAGGGTGCCCCTGGATGCTGGGGGTGGGGGTGCAGGAAGACATGAGTGGGGGCCTGGTGGAGGGTGCCCCACAGTGCTGGGAGGTGGGGGTGCAGGGGGACATGAGTGGGGGCCTGGTGGAGGGTGCCCCACAGTGCTGGGGGGGTGGGGGTGCAGGGGGACATGAGTTTGACATGAGTGGGGGCCTGGTGGAGGGTGACCCTGACTGCTGGGGGGCAGGGTGGGGGTGGGAGACATGAGTGGGGGACTGGTGGAGGGTGCCCCTGACTGCTGGGGGGTGGGGGGGTAGGAGACATGAGTGGGGGCCTGGTGGAGGGTGCCACTGACTGCTGGGGGTGGGGGTGCAGGGGGACATGAGTTGGACATGAGTGGGGCCTGGTGGAGGGTGCCCCTGGACGCTGGGGGGTGGGGGTGCAGGGAGACATGAGTGGGGGCCTGGTGGAGGGTGCCCCTGGATGCTGGGGGGTGGGGGTGCAGGGAGACATGAGTGGGGGCCTGGCGGAGGGTGCTCCTGGATGATGGGGGGTGGGGGTGCAGGGAGATATGAGTGTGGGCCTGGTGGAGGGTGCCCCTGGATGCTGGGGCGTGGGGGTGCTGGGAGACATGAGTGGGGGCCTGGTGGAGTGTGCCCCTGGATGCTGGGGGATGGGGGTGCAGGGAGACATGAGGGGGGGCCTGGTGGAGGGTGCCCCTGGATGCTGGGGGGTGGGGGTGCAGGAAGAGATGAGTGGGGGCCTGGTGGAGGGTGCCCCACAGTGCTGGGAGGTGGGGGTGCAGGGGGACATGAGTGGGGGCCTGGTGGAGGGTGCCCCTGGAAGCTGGGGGCTGGGGGTGCAGGGAGACAGGAGTGGGGGGCCTGGTGGAGGGTGCCCCTGGATGCTGGGGGGATGGGGGTGCTGGGAGACATGAGTGGGGGACTGGTGGAGGGTTCCCCTGGATGCTGGGGGTTGGGGGTGCAGGGAGACATGAGTGTGGGCCTGGTGGAGGGTGCCCCTGGATGCTGGGGGTGGGGGTGCTGGGAGACATGGGTGGGGCCTGGTGGAGGGTCCCCCTGACTGCTGGGGGGTGGGGGGGAAGACATGAGTGGGGGCCTGGTGGAGGGTGCCCCTGGATGCTGGGGGGTGGGGGTGCTGGGAGACACGAGTGGGGGCCTGGTGGAGGGTGCCCCACAGTGCTGGGGGGTGGGGGTGCAGGGGGACATGAGTTGGGCATGTCTGGGGGCCTGGTGGAAGGTGCCCCTGACTGCTGGGGGGTGGGGGGATGGGAGACATGAGTGGGGGCCTGGTGGAGGGTGCCCCTGACTGCGGGGGGTGGGGAGGCTGGGCGACATGAGTGGGGGCCTGGTGGAGGGTGCCCCTGACTGCTGGGGGGTGGAGGTGCAGGGGGACATGAGTTGGACATGAGTGGGGCCTGGTGGAGGGTGCCCTTGGATGCTGGGGGGTGGGTTTGCAAGGGGACATGAGTTGGACATGAGTGGGGCCTGGTGGAGGGTGCCCCTGGATACTGGGGGGTGGGGGTGCAGGGAGACATGAGTGGGGGCCTGGTGGGGGGTGCCCCTGGATGCTGGGGGGTGGGGGTGCAGGGAGACATGAGTGGGGGCCTGGTGGAGGGTGCCCCTGACTGCTGGGGGTGGGGGTGGTGGGAGACATGAGTGGGGGCCTGGTGGAAGGTGCCCCTGACTGCTGGGGGGTGGGGGTGCAGGGGGACATGAGTTGGACATGAGTGGGGCCTGGTGGAGGGTGCCTCTGGATGCTGGGGGGTGGGGGTGCAGGGAGACATGAGTGGGAGCCTGGTGGAGGGTGCCCCTGGATGCTGGGGGGTGTGGATGCAGGGAGACATGAGTGTGGGCCTGGTGGAGGGTTCCCCTGGATGCTGGGGGGTGGGGGTGCAGGGAGACATGAGTGTGGGCCTGGTGGAGGGTGCCCCTGGATGCTGGGGGGTGGGGGTGCTGGGAGGCATGAGTTGGACATGAGTGGGGCCTGCTGGAGGGTGCCCCTGGATGCTGGGGGGTGGGGGTGCAGGGAGACATGAGTGGGAGCCTGGTGGAGGGTGCCCCTGGATGCTGGGGGTCGGGGGTACAGGGAGACATGAGTGGGGGCCTGGTGGAGGGTGCCCCTGGATGATGGGGGGTGTGGATGCAGGGAGACATGAGTGTGGGCCTGGTGGAGGGTGCCCCTGGATGCTGGGGGGTGGGGGTGCAGGGAGACATGAGTGTGGGCCTGGTGGAGGGTGCCCCTGGATGCTGGGGGGTGGGGGTGCTGGGAGACATGAGTTGGACATGAGTGGGGCCTGCTGGAGGGTGCCCCTGGATGCTGGGGGGTGGGGGTGTAGGGAGACATGAGTGGGAGCCTGGTGGAGGGTGCCCCTGGATGCTGGTGGGTGGGGGTACAGGGAGACAGGAGTGGGGGCCTGGTGGAGGGTGCCCCTGGATGCTGGGGGGTGGGGGTGCAGGGAAACATGAGTGGGGGCCTGGTGGAGGGTGCCCCACAGTGCTGGGGGGGTGGGGGTGCAGGGGGACATGAGTTTGACATGAGTGGGGGCCTGGTGGAGGGTGCCCCTGACTGCTGGGGGGCAGGGTGGGGGTGGGAGACATGAGTGGGGGCCTGGTGGAGGGTGCCCCTGACTGCTGGGGGGTGGGGGGGTAGGAGACATGAGTGGGGGCCTGGTGGAGGGTGCCACTGACTGCTGGGGGTGGGGGTGCAGGGGGACATGAGTTGGACATGAGTGGGGCCTGGTGGAGGGTGCCCCTGGACGCTGGGGGGTGGGGGTGCAGGGAGACATGAGTGGGGGCCTGGTGGAGGGTGCCCCTGTATGCTGGGGGGTGGGGGTGCAGGGAGACATGAGTGGGGCCTGGTGGAGGGTGCTCCTGGATGATGGGGGGTGGGGGTGCAGGGAGATATGAGTGTGGGCCTGGTGGAGGGTGCCCCTGGATGCTGGGGCTGGGGGTGCTGGGAGACATGAGTGGGGGCCTGGTGGAGTGTGCCCCTGGATGCTGGGGGATGGGGGTGCAGGGAGACATGAGTGGGGGCCTGGTGGAGGGTGCTCCTGGATGATGGGGGGTGGGGGTGCAGGGAGATATGAGTGTGGGCCTGGTGGAGGGTGCCCCTGGATGCTGGGGCTGGGGGTGCTGGGAGACATGAGTGGGGGCCTGGTGGAGGGTGCCCCTGGATGCTGGGGGCTGGGGGTGCAGGGAGACAGGAGTGGGGGGCCTGGTGGAGGGTGCCCCTGGATGCTGGGGGGATGGGGGTGCTGGGAGACATGAGTGGGGGACTGGTGGAGGGTGCCCCTGGATGCTGGGGGTTGGGGGTGCAGGGAGACATGAGTGTGGGCCTGGTGGAGGGTGCCCCTGGATGCTGGGGGTGGGGGTGCTGGGAGACATGAGTGGGGCCTGGTGGAGGGTCCCCCTGACTGCTGGGGGGTGGGGAGGAAGACATGAGTGGGGGCCTGGTGGAGGGTGCCCCTGGATGCTGGGGGGTGGGGGTGCAGGGAGACATGAGTGGGGGCCTGGTGGAGGGTGCCCCACAGTGCTGGGGGTGGGGGTGCAGGGGGACATGAGTTGGACATGTGTGGGGGCCTGGTGGAAGGTGCCCCTGACTGCGGGGGGTGGAGGTGCAGGGGGACATGAGTTGGACATGAGTGGGGCCTGGTGGAGGGTGCCCTTGGATGCTGGGGGGTGGGGAGGCTGGGCGACATGAGTGGGGGCCTGGTGGAGGGTGCCCCTGACTGCGGGGGGTGGAGGTGCAGGGGGACATGAGTTGGACATGAGTGGGGCCTGGTGGAGGGTGCCCTTGGATGCTGGGGGGTGGGTTTGCAAGGGGACATGAGTTGGACATGAGTGGGGCCTGGTGGAGGGTGCCCCTGGATGCTGGGGGGTGGGGGTGCAGGGAGACATGAGTGGGGGCCTGGTGGAGGGTGCCCCTGACTGCTGGGGGTGGGGGTGGTGGGAGACATGAGTGGGGGCCTGGTGGAAGGTGCCCCTGACTGCTGGGGGGTGGGGGTGCAGGGGGACATGAGTTGGACATGAGTGGGGCCTGGTGGACGGTGCCTCTGGATGCTGGGGGGTGGGGGTGCAGGGAGACATGAGTGGGAGCCTGGTGGAGGGTGCCCCTGGATGCTGGGGGGTGTGGATGCAGGGAGACATGAGTGTGGGCCTGGTGGAGGGTGCCCCTGGATGCTGGGGGGTGGGGGTGCAGGGAGACATGAGTGTGGGCCTGGTGGAGGGTGCCCCTGGATGCTGGGGGGTGGGGTTGCTGGGAGACATGAGTTGGACATGAGTGGGGCCTGCTGGAGGGTGCCCCTGGATGCTGGGGGGTGGGGGTGCAGGGAGACATGAGTGGGAGCCTGGTGGAGGGTGCCCCTGGATGCTGGGGGGTGGGGGTACAGGGAGACATGAGTGGGGGCCTGGTGGAGGGTGCCCCTGGATGCTGGGGGGTGGGGGTGCAGGGAAACATGAGTGGGGGCCTGGTGGAGGGTGCCCCACAGTGCTGGGGGGTGGGGGTGCAGGGGGACATGAGTTTGACATGAGTGGGGGCCTGGTGGAGGGTGCCCCTGACTGCTGGGGGGCAGGGTGGGGGTGGGAGACATGAGTGGGGGCCTGGTGGAGGGTGCCCCTGACTGCTGGGGGGTGGGGGAGTAGGAGACAGGAGTGGGGGCCTGGTGGAGGGTGCCCCTGACTGCTGGGGGGTGGGGGTGCAGGGGGACATGAGTTGGACATGAGTGGGGCCTGGTGGAGGGTGCCCCTGGACGCTGGGGGGTGGGGGTGCAGGGAGACATGAGTGTAGGCCTGGTGGAGGGTGCCCCTGACTGCTGGGGGGTGTGGGTGCAGGGAGACATGAGTGCGGGCCTAGTGGAGGGTGCCCCTGGATGATGGGGGGTGGGGGTGCAGGGAGACATGAGTGTGGGCCTGGTGGAGGGTGCCCCTGGATGCTGGGGGTGGGGGTGCTGGGAGACATGTGTGGGGGCCTGGTGGAGTGTGCCCCTGGATGCTGGGGGATGGGGGTGCAGGGAGACATGAGTGGGGGCCTGGTGGAGGGTGCCCCACAGTGCTGGGAGGTGGGCGTGCAGGGGGACATGAGTGGGGGCCTGGTGGAGGGTGCCCCTGGATGCTGGGGGCTGGGGGTGCAGGGAGACAGGAGTGGGGGGCCTGGTGGAGGGTGCCCCTGGATGCTGGGGGTGGGGGTGCTGGGAGACATGAGTGGGGGACTGGTGGAGGTTGCCCCTGGATGCTGGGGGTTGGGGGTGCAGGGAGACATGAGTGTGGGCCTGGTGGAGGGTGCCCCTGGATGCTGGGGGTGGGGGTGCTGGGAGACATGAGTGGGGCCTGGTGGAGGGTCCCCCTGACTGCTGGGGGGTGGGGGGGAAGACATGAGTGGGGGCCTGGTGGAGGGTGCCCCTGGATGCTGGGGGGTGGGGGTGCTGGGAGACATGAGTGGGGGCCTGGTGGAGGGTGCCCCACAGTGCTGGGGGGTGGGGGTGCAGGGGGACATGAGTTGGACATGTGTGGGGGCCTGGTGGAAGGTGCCCCTGGCTGCTGGGGGGTGGGGAGGTGGGAGACATGAGTGGGGGCCTGGTGGAGGGTGCCCCTGACTGCTGGGGGGTGGGGGGGCTGGGCAACATGAGTGGGGGCCTGGTGGAGGGTGCCCCTGACTGCTGGGGGGTGGAGGTGCAGGGGGACATGAGTTGGACATGAGTGGGGCCTGGTGGAGGGTGCCCTTGGATGCTGGGGGGTGGGGGTGCAAGGGGACATGAGTTGGACATGAATGGGGCCTGGTGGAGGGTGCCCCTGGATGCTGGGGGGTGGGGGTGCAGGGAGACATGAGTGGGGGCCTGGTGGAGGGTGCCCCTGGATGCTGGGGGGTGGGAGGGGTGGGAGACATGAGTGGGGGCCTGGTGGAGGGTCCCCCTGGATGCTGGGGGGTGGGGGTGCTGGGAGACATGTGTTGGTGGGCAATAGTGCAAGGTGACATGTGGGTAGGCTGGGGGGCATGGCCATGGTGGATGGGCTGCCTGCGGGACATGTGCAGGGGTGCAGGGTAGTCCCCTGTGGTGTGGGCCACCTGCAGGGGCCATGGAGGGTGTAGAGGGAACAGCTGGGAGGCCTCACACGGCCAATTCACGTGTAGGACTCTCCGGCACCCCCGGAATACATGTAGGCTGCTGAAATCGCGTGTGGAACTTCACGCGCACACCAAAATACACGTACCCTGCAAATTCACGTGTGAAACTTCCCGCGCACCTTGGAATACACGTACCCTGCTGAAATCGCGTGTGAAACTTCACGTCCACCGCGAAATACATGTACCACGGACAATCGCATGTGGAACTTCCCGCACACCCCAAAATACACGTACCCAGGCGAATCGCGTGTGGAACTTCCCGTGCACCCCGAAATACACGCACAAGCTATTTTTCACACAGCGGGTGTCCGTGTTTGTCGGTACCCCTTTGCACCTCATTTGTCCTAGAGGGCCACAGTATGGATCATTCATCACAGCTGTATATAGGTGCTTTTTGTTAGCACACATTTGGGCGCACATTTATTTCAGGCGCAGGGACGCTACCAACTGCTTTCTTGTGGCAGACTTGTTTGGCCCTGTGCGCGTCTTTGACCGTGCGCTGGTTTGCCCTATTCGATTCCATGAATACGAGTTGTAGGCGAGCGTGTGGGCGTTCCGCGCACTTGCCTCCTGTACTTCCCCCATGACGCCCATATTTTCACACGTTGTTCCTCATTCCGAGTGTTACGCCCCGTGTTCCGCCTACTTTTGTTATGTGCGCCGCGCTATGTGCGATTTCGCTGTGGCCGTGGCGCACACCGTTGGATGACCTGTGCGCCGGCGTGCGCCGCGCACTTTTTCAGTGCACATCCAATATTCTTCTTGCGCACGGACTTCCATGAATCGATGTGCGCTGGTTTGCCTGCGATTTTCGCACTTGCACTGCGATTCGCACGTTTTGGCACCTCTGCGCCGGAATTTTCGGTGCACATTAATTCCATGAATCGGCCTGTGTGTGTGTTATTTCCACCTCCTTACATTGCATAGAGGGGGGGTGAATTGCCAAAAGGGGAAAAAAGATTATCTTATGTTTTGCTGAAATCATATCGAGTTTATTCCTGTGTTGCTTCTTTTCCACCTTGCATTTCCTTGTACCATATAAAGCATTCTCAGCTACCTTATCCTCTATACTACTCCTAAGTAATTAAACCAGTGTGCTAGTATCACATCATCCATTGTTGATCACTCACTGTCATATGTCTAAGTGTGATATCAAATATTAATTTATTATAAAAGTGTGATATATATCTATTGTTTAATTTTTCAAATACATCTTTGAAAAACAAAGCTACTTCTTGGCTCAGTGGGGTCAGGGGGGGATTCTAAGAGAGGGGCGTTATACAAGGGTTCATCATCCAGATTATAACTTGTCATAAAAATATATAAATAAAGGCTTCCCTTGAGCAATCCCAGACAAGGCACTGACTTAGTGGGAATGCTTGATTGGAGTCTTTAACAGAGTGGGGGGTCGTCCGGGATTCTGGATTAGATCTATCACTTGTGCAAATTAATACAGTGTGCCAGCTGACAAGATACAGATCCGGTTAGATCACAACGCTGTGTTACGCTGTAAAGCACTCCTCAAAGGAACGCTCTAAGGAAACGGTCTGTTTTGCAAAATAAAATACAAACGTCTGTAAGTCAGGAAGGAAATCAATCTCCAGAATGACGACCTTGGTAGATATGAAGATAGCTAGGGAGCACCTCTTACATAAACTGTTTGTGAGAAGTGAATGGTCTGAACAGGCCCAAAATGTATGGTTGCAGGCGATCACACAACAGGTCACTACAACTGTGGCAGATATGTAGAGAGATCAGGGTCCCTTACATGTGGCCCTGAGTGAACTATATATGGCTCCTAAAGCCAAAGATGAACACAATAAGATTGCCAGGATAGCGGCATATTTGTATCTATATATGGGAGACATGCAGGACAAATGTGCTGAAGGCCAAGATCTGGCAAATAGGCAACAGATGACGTTAGAAAAGGCCCAATCTGAACTGGTCTCTTCTGAGCAGAGGCTGCACAGAAGCCAGGAGTCAGAAAACAAGAGTAGACAATACATAATTAAAATGAAGGAGGATATGGATATCCTGCAACAGGAAAAGGCTGACCAGGATACCAGAATTCTGGCTTTGCAGAAGGAGCACCAAGACAGTTTGGACTCCTTACTGCAGAGCCAGAAAAAGCTGGAGCAACAGATAGATTTCAACAAGGCATTGTTAGGCGGTAACCTGTGCAGTTCCCTCTGGGACCACTGCAAAAGATTTAGGACTACAGGTGTTTGGCAGTAAACCCACTTGGTAGCAGTCTGTACCACACAGATTCACTTGGTAGCTGTGGCTGAGCAGTCAGACTTCTCTCAAGAAGAGTTAAGCAGTATGTGGAGTATACAATATAGGACAATTCTTCACAGTAAGACAAGCAAACACGCAACAAGGCTTCAGTGTAAAGATATTAAGGTATTTATTTATAACGGAACATCTATAGAAAACACTATGGCACTATCACGGCAAACACTTCAATTAAAATTACTCTACGAAGAAGAAACGATCAAACCCCCTGACAATATTTCGACAAGTCTAGGTTCTACCGGCATCACTTATTTACAGACAGAGGTGTATGCCTCAACCTAGATGGCACTCTAATATTAGTTAGGACGGGAGAGAAAAATAGGCAGGTTACGAAATCAACACAGTTCAATACTTCACGGGTAAAATGCAAGGCAAGAAGGCAAGAACCACAATAGATCATAAAGTTCAGAGGCCAGGCCCACTCGGACAGAGGCAAGGCGATATGTCCCAAAAAGTCTCTAGTGGAAATGCGTTCGAGTCTTTGTAGCAAATTGTTATCGGCAGATTAAACCAGTTCAGAACAACACGCTAGAGAAAGCTTGGAGGCGACCCAACGGAAAGGCAAGGATTAAGACACCTCATTCGAACCGATTGGAAGGGAAGCCAGGCGGAAACGGTACCTTGTTTGTGGAGAGATAGCTCCGGCTGGGGCAGTTGTTCCTGGTGGTGGATGCACGTCGGGTCTTTGCCAAGAGTAGAGATGATCTCGTTGTCAAAGAAAAGTGAAGTCCGGTGCACCACCAGGGAAGAGACCAGCCGCGGAGTGCTCCGTCACAAGGCACCGGCGTGCTCTGCACGGGCAATTCGACCACCGCGTCCTGAGGTGAAGAAAAAGCAAAGGGGACTGGTTGTTCCCACCAGTCAGGGGAAGAGACTCTCTGGCAGGGAGATCTCCTCTGTCGTCGGGAAGTGGTGAGTCGGTTCAGCAGAGCTCCACCGGAGGTGTCGTCATTGCAGGTCAGCTCAGCGTTACCCTCGTCGGATTCTTAGGTCCTGTGGCGACTTCTGAAGATCCAGTCCCAAAAGCCCTGCTTTTATGCAGAAAACCCCCATTCATTCAGCCTAGCTGTCAATCAACACTCGTTAAGTGGTGAGCGGGGAGGCTCACCACTTGGGCCAATAACCCCAGAGTGCGACCGGAGTTGGCAAGGCAACTCAGTCCAGGGTGCCTAAACCCCCTCCCACACCCCTGTGGTAACCCAGACAGAATTGCACCACTTTGGAGGGTCTCTGTACAGAGGCCCTCCAAAAGTGGAACAAAGGGCTCAACCTTTGGTTTAGGAGTCACAGAGACGAACACAGACGCCATTTTAAAAACCGAGTTCTGGCAGAAAATACCATCCGATAAACTTATTTAAGATAAGTAGACCGGTGGTACATTAGAGATTAACGAGGAAAAGTATCAATCTCCAACAATGGGACGAATACCATAGAGTTATGTTCGGGGTCGAACATAACAAGTAGTTTCCACTGCCACCAGCCAAAACTCGATGAGGGGGGACGGGACAGTGCCCCCTCGAGTAACAGACCCAGGAGTAATCGAATTACCCCTACTAGCACGTCCACAATAAGATGGTTTGTACTAGTTCTGTTAGTAAATTTAGGTCTAGTAAAGCCAATGGTGACTTTACATGCCCGGGGAGACAGTAGTCAGTCCCCGGGTATGGAGTCTATGGTGGAGGTCCGCTAGGACCCCCCAGTGTTACGGCACGTAGGGTGGGGTGTAACACACATAGAAAAACATATGAGACCCTATGGAGTTAAAGACCCCATAGCCCATAGAACACTTTGACATTCAAAGGAATTACACACATTCATGTCCAAGAGTGGGAGGAAAAGAGACTCACTCTTGGCAGGATGGAAAAACCAAACTCCAGAAATCCAGCAAAGCTGCTGGGGGACTCACTAGGTTAGGAAATTCAGCCTAAACAGAGAATTCTCCCTAACACTCGCCCCCCCCCCCCCAGACTAAGGGACAGGAGGATTTAATCCACTCCTGGATGAATCTCATACCTCTAGTCGATGACGTACATCCTAGAGAGACCATCAGCATTTTGGTGGTGACATCCTGACCTGTGCTCAATGGTGAAATCAAACCCTTGCAGGCAGATCGACCATCTCAATAGTTTTGGTTTTCCCCTTTCATTTGCATTAACCATCTCAAGGGTTGGTGGTCAGTCTGAATGACAAAAGTAGAACCATACAAGTACGGCCTGAACTTCTTCAGAGCCCACACGATAGCAAAGCACTCTCTTTCGATTGTTGCCCACCTTGTTTCAGGATCCTTCAGCTTGCGGCTGATGAAGCAAACGGGGTGCTCCCTACCTTTCCCATCCAGTTGACTGAGTACGGCACCTATCCCTACATTTGAAGCATCTGTCTGCACAATGAAGTGTTGGCAGTAATCAGGAGCTCTGAGTACTGGGGCTTGGCAAAGAGCCTTTTTCAGGTTTTCAAAAGCCTGATTGCACTCCTCGTTCCATTTAACCTTTTTAGGAAATTTGGGCGAGGAGATGACATTCAGTGGAGAAGCTATGGTCCCATAGTTCTCTATGAAATTCCTTTAGTATCCAGTGAGGCCTAGGAAGGCTCTCACTTGGGTTTGAGTAGTAGGTGTTGTCCAATTTTGCACAGCTTCAATCTTACTGAGCAAAGGCCTTATTTCTCCACCTCCTACCTCATGTCCAAGATAGACTACCTTACTCTGTCCAATTTGGCATTTACTCGCCTTTATGGTCAGATTGGCTCATCCCAGAGCCTGCAAAACATCTCTTAAGTGGGTTACATGTTCTTCCCAGGAATTGCTGAACACTGCGATGTCATCCAAGTATGCCATGCAGAAGTCCTCCATCCCATTCAGAACCTGGTTTACCATCCGTTGAAACGTAGCAGGGGCATTCTTCAATCCGAAAGGCATTACCTTAAACTGGTATAAGCCAACAGGGGTAGAAAATGCAGTTTTCTCCTTGTCATGGTCTGTCAGGGCTATTTGCCAATAGCCTGACGTCAAGTCAAATGTGCTGAGGAACTTGGCGGCGCCAAGTTTATCCACAAACTCATCTGTTCTTGGCAAAGGGTGGGCATCAGTCTTGGTGACTGCATTAAGAGCTCTATAATCCACGCAGAATCTAAGCTCTTTAGATCCGCCCTTTGGTACTAACACAACTGGGCTAGACCATGGACTAGTAGAAGGCTCTATTACCCCGAGATCAAGCATCTTGCTGACCTCACCTTTGATGTGGGTTTGTACGTTTTCTGACATTCTGTGTCCTCTGCTTTTGACTGGCAGACAGTCACCAGTGAGTATGTCATGCTGGCCCCAAGGGGACCAGCCTGGTGAAAGCGAGAACAGGGAGGCAAACTGATTCAACATGGATTTGCACTCTTCTTGTTGCTCAGGTGTCAGATTGCAGGAGAGATTTACTCCTTCAATTTGTTCATCTAAAGGTAAGCCTCTGAGGAGATCCGGAAGAGCTTCACTCTCTTCTTCTTCCTCTGATGATGCTAGAAGCAACGCTCCTACATCAGGTCGTGAGACATACGCTTTGAGGCGGTTGGTGTGGAAGACGGTCGGAGCCTCCTTGGGATTGCCCAAGTCCACTAGATAGTTAACCTCTCCGAGTTTACCCACAACTCTGAAGGATCCCATCCATTTATCTTGCAAGGCCCTCTGCCTTGTTGGGATCATAACGAGAACGAGCTGGTCTTGAGCGAACTCAACCATGTTAGCCTTTTGATCGTGCCAGTGCTTGACCAATGTTTGTCCAGCTTTCAAGTTATCGCTTGCTTCCGTCTTCATGTGCGACATTCTCCTCCGGAGACCTATCACGTAGTCAGTCACTCTGACTGGCTTGGGGGAAGGAGCACTCTCCAACCCCTCCTTAATCAGGGCCAATGGACCTCTGACGGGATGACCATAGAGAAGTTCGAAGGGAGAGTAACCTACGCCTTCCTGAGGGACTTCTCTATAAGCAAAGAGAAGGCATGGCAGTAGAAGGTCCCACTTACGCTAAAGGGGTTCTTCTAAAGCACCTATCATGCTCTTCATGGTTCGGTTGAACCGTTCTACCAATCCATTGGTTTGGGGGTGGTAAACTGCTGAGAACTTGTAAGTAACTCCACAGGTTTTCCACATGGCTTTCATGTAGTGGGACATAAAGTTTGACCCCCTGTCAGAGATTACTTCCTTAGGAAACCCGACCCTAGTAAAAATACCAAGGAAGGCCTTAGCCACAGACGGAGCTGTAACAGTCCTCATAGGAATTGCCTCAGGATACCTAGTAGCATGGTCTACTACAACAAGTATAAACCTGTTGCCTGAGGAGGTTGGAGGATCAAGAGGACCAACAATGTCAATCCCTACTTTCTCAAATGGGACTCCCACAACTGGGAGAGGCACTAAAGGTGCCACATTCTTGGAGCAAACCTTACCAGAGGTCTGGCAGGTGTGGCAGCTCCTGCAGTGTTTTTCTACTTCGGCCCCCATCTTTGGCCAATAGAAGTAGAGAGAGAGCCTTTCCTTAGTCTTCTTGAAACTCAAGTGACCAGCCAAAGGAATCTCGTGGGCTAACTGCAAGAACTGTGGTCTGTTCTCTTGGGGTACTACAAGTCGTTTGTAGTCTCCAGTTGCAGACTTGGTCGGTTCACTGTAGAAGAGGCCATCTTCCCAGTGCAACCTGTATTTCCCAGGCTCTTGCCCTTCAGCCTGAGCTTCTGCCTGGTGGCGAAGACCTTCCAGAGTTGGACATTCTCTCTGTCCCTTACTGAAGTCTTCCCTGCTGGGTCCACCTTCTGCCAGTAAAGACTGCAGCTCAGGATGGTCAACAGGATCCAGAATCCCAATGAGTTCCTGGCCTTCCATTAGCTCTTCCTCAGAGTCTAATTCTACCACACAGGGTTGTACCTCCCTCTCAGCCTCAGCTGGAGGTGGAGTTACGGGTGTAACTTTGGACAACCGCGGGGAAGTCCGTGTTGGCTGCACTGAAATGCTGGCTGCTGGTTTCGGGATAGAAGTCTTAGGTTTCCCTTTCGCTTCTGATTTCTTGGAGACAGCTGCCGACAATTCTAGTGGAGCAGGAGTGATTTCTGTCTTCATCATCTCCTGGAGAGTACCGCGCATGGTCCTCTCTCTTGCGGGTCTGGTTAGCTCCTGTAACCGTTTACTAGGAGGTCTGGGAGTATGCGA
This sequence comes from Ambystoma mexicanum, assembly GCF_040938575.1. Taxonomy (NCBI): domain Eukaryota; kingdom Metazoa; phylum Chordata; class Amphibia; order Caudata; family Ambystomatidae; genus Ambystoma; species Ambystoma mexicanum. Next base: position 1,524,360,524 of record NC_090929.1, on the reverse strand, counting down.
TACAACTCCGAGAGTTTTCAAATCGTTACCCAACAGTACGCGTCCTGGTACCTCACTCTGTATGCTGACAGGTATCTTTACAGTCATGTTGTTACACTGGATGAGAACTGGTAATTGGGGAAGCATCTGCACAGGCCCTCCAGCTAACTTGGTGAGGCGTTTAGGTGCCTTAGCAACATCCTCAGCCTGAAAAAACGATTTATCCACCACAGTTATGCTGGCCCCAGTGTCCCTAATGGCAGGAGTCTCCTGGCCATTCACCTGGACACTGTCCTTATAATACTCTTTAGTATTATCGGGGATAGAATTATAGACATCTAAATTCTGTTGTTCCTACAACCCCAGAGATACTAAAGAAACGCTGGCTGAGACTCCAATGGGTTCGTCAGCTAGCAGTAGAAAGTTTCCACTTGCCATTTGGACTTCCTCCTCTGGAGCGAAGGCTAAGGAGACATGCTGGACCCCTGAAGGTTTACCCTTACATCTGGGATCTCCTTTCACGTGGTCAGTCGAGCCATAAACAAAGCATTTACCGAACGCTTTTTGGAATGGTGGCTTGTTCTGACCTCCTTCCGGTTTGGTACCAGAAGACACACTATTCTGCTGTGGTTTTCCCGGTGGCTTACCTTTCTGGTTTTGTTTGGGGCCCTCTTTGGAATTTGAGTTATTCGAATTCTCTTTTGAGTCTTTTTTAGGCTGTTTTCCCTCATCCTTTTTCTGAGTTGCCCCAGAATCCTTATGAGTAGCCCTGTTGGCAACCCACAAGTCAGCGGCCTTAGCTAGCGTCCGGGAATCCAATTCCTTCGAGTCAGCCAAGTGCTGTCTGAGCTCAGGAGAACAGGCATCATAAATCGACTCCAACATAAAAAGATTCTTCATACCCTCATAAGTGTTCACTTTGTAACCCTTAATCCATCCCTCTAAGTTTTTCAACCCTTCACTCACCCAGGTAGCCCAAGGGGTACCATCATGCTTTTTGAGGGTTCTAAACCTCTAAAGATACTGGGAAGGGGTCTTCCCGAATCTAGCTATCAAAGCTAGTTTCACACTTTCATAATACTTCTTATCCGCATACCCCAACTCCATTACCACATCAGTCGCAACAGGAGGGAGCCTAGAGAACAACCAGGGAAGTAAATCATTCCCGGTGATGTCCTGGAGCCCATGATTGTACTCAAACAGTTTTAACCAATCCAACACATCCAATCTCGGTTCATACATACCCACTAATTCCTTCGGCATCCAGGGCCTTTTGGGACTGGAGCTCCTAAAGGAACCAGAGGAGAGAGAACCATTTTCCATAGACAACTTTTTCATTTCTAACTCGTGATTAAGTTCTATTTCCCTGAGTCTTAACTCAGCTTCCTTCTGCTCAGCCTGGGCATTCATCCGTCTGAACTCGAGCTCTTGGTTTCGTTCAGATTGAGCTAAGAACCGTTTGTATTCTAATTCGAGCTTCATTTTTTCAAGTTCAAAATAAGCAGGGTTACTTGTGGGACCTGGCATGGGCCCCGTAGGTACAGCTGGTAAGGAAGGTAGAGGAGCAGGGGAGACAGTTTGTTAGCCTCTCCGTCCTCGTCAGCCTCTTCATCGCTATCATCAGAATTACGATTTAGATCAACACCATCACTGTTATCTACATTTGCTGGAGAAATTGGTTCCTCTGAACCAGTACCGAGACTTTGGTTCGCCAGCAATCTCTCTATTAGTTCTAACTTCTTTCCTCTTACAGAAAGATTCTCTTGCCTACAGAGAGCTCGCAAACTCACAGTATTTTCACCTGACAAGGATTCTTGACTGTAAGTTTCCATCGTAGACATGTTTGTGAAAGTTGCTTTTTAGTGCTAAGCTTTGTGGTTAGTTATCCTAAAGTGTCGAAAAGCACTCTAAACTGTATACTCGATGCAAATCCCACCGCTGTACACCAGTGTTAGGCGGAAACATGTGCAGTTCCCTCTGGGCCCACTGCAAAAGATTTAGGACAACAGGTGTTTGGCAGTAAACCCACTTGGTAGCTGTCTGTACCACACAGATTCACTTGGTAGCTGTGGCTGAGCAGTCAGACTTCTCTCAAGAAGAGTTAAGCAGTATGTGGAGTATACAATATAGGACAATTCTTCACAGTAAGACAAGCAAACACGCAACAAGGCTTCAGTGTAAAGATATTAAGGTATTTATTTATAACGGAACATCTATAGAAAACACTATGGCACTATCACGGCAAACACTTCAATTACAATTACTCTACGAAGAAGAAACGATCAAACCCCCTAACAATATTTCGACAAGTCTAGGTTCTACCGGCATCACTTATTTACAGACAGAGGTGTATGCCTCAACCTAGATGGCACTCTAATATTAGTTAGGACGGGAGAGAAAAATAGGCAGGTTACGAAATCAACACAGTTCAATACTTCACGGGTAAAATGCAAGGCAAGAAGGCAAGAACCACAATAGATCATAAAGTTCAGAGGCCAGGCCCACTCGGACAGAGGCAAGGCGATATGTCCCAAAAAGTCTCTAGTGGAAATGCTTTCGAGTCTTTGTAGCAAATTGTTATCGGCAGATTGAACCAGTTCAGAACAACACGCTAGAGAAAGCTTGGAGGCGACCCAACGGAAAGGCAAGGATTAAGACACCTCACTCGAACCGATCGGAAGGCAAGCCAAGCGGACACGGTACCTTGTTTGTGGAGAGACAGCTCTGGCGGGGGCAGTTGTTCCTGGTGGTGGATGCACGTCAGGTCTTTGCCAAGAGTAGAGATGATCTCGTTGTCAAAGAAAAGTGAAGTCCGGTGCACCACCAGGGAAGAGACCAGTCGTGGAGTGCTCCGTCACAAGGCACCACCTTTTGGTCGCGGTACAGGGGTAGTGGCTATCCGGTTGCTGGGGTGCTCTGCACGGGCAATTCGACCACCGCGTCCTGAGGCGAAGAAAAAGCAAAGGGGACTGGTTGTTCCCACCAGTCAGGGGAAGAGACTCTCCGGCAGGGAGATCTCCTCTGTCGTCGGGAAGTGGTGAGTCGGTTCAGCAGGGCTCCACCGGAGGTGTCGTCATTGCAGGTTGGCTCAGCGTTACCCTCGTCAGATTCTTAGGTCCTATGGCGACTTCTGAAGATCCAGTCCCAAAAGCCCTGCTTTTATGCAGAAAACCCCCATTCATTCAGCCTATCTGTCAATCAACACTCGCTAAGTGGTGAGCGGGGAGGCTCACCACTTGGGCCAATCACTCCAGAGTGCGACCGGAGTTGGCAAGGCAACTCGGTCCAGGGTGCCTAAACCCCCTCCCACACCCCTGTGGTAACCCAGACAGAATGGCACCACTTTGGAGGGTCTCTGTACAGAGGCCCGCCAGAAGTGGAACAAAGGGCTCAACCTTTGGTTTAGGAGTCACAGAGACGAACACAGACGCCATTTTAAAAACCGAGTTCTGGCAGAAAATACCATCCGATAAACTTATTTAAGATAAGTAGACCGGTGGTACGTTAGAGATTAACGAGGAAAAGTATCAATCTCCAACAATGGGACGAATTCCATAGGGTTATGTTCGGGGTCGAACATAACAAGTAGTTTCCACTGCCACCAGCCAAAACTCGACGAGGGGGGAAGGGACAGTGCCCCCTCGAGTAACAGACCCAGGAGTAATCGAATTACCCCTACTAGCATGTCCACAATAAGATGGTTTGTACTAGTTCTGTTAGTAAATTTAGGTCTAGTAAAGCCAATGGTGACTTTACATGCCCGGGGAAACAGTAGTCAGTCCCCGGGTATGGAGTCTATGGTGGAGGTCCGCTAGGACGCCCCAGTGTTACAGCACGTAGGGTGCGGTGTAACACACATAGAAAAACATATGAGACCCTATGGAGTAAAAGACCCCATAGCCCATAGAACACTTTGACATTCAAAGGAATTACACACATTCATGTCCAAGAGTGGGAGGAAAAGAGTCTCACTCTTGGCAGGATGGAAAAAGCAAACTCCAGAAATCCAGCAAAGCTGCTGGGGGGCTCACTAGGTTAGGAAATTCAGCCTAAACAGAGAATTCTCCCTAACAGGCATGCACAAAGCAGGTAGCCACCCTGCAAAGCCAATTGGATAGAGAAAAAGAGGAGAGCAATAAACTGATTCTGAAAGACCTGGACACCCAGACAGAATTTCAGGAAGAGCGCCAGAAAGCTGGTGCCTTTCAAAGGCAGAGGGACGACCTGGCGGCACAGATGCAGGCTCTTAGTCAGGAAAGGGACACCTTAGGCCAGGAAGTCTGCCAATTAAAAGAAAAAATTGAAGAAAATCACCTGGCCCTCCAGGGGCTGGGTGACCTCCAAAAAGAGCATCACGACTTGCTAGAGCACACCAGGAGGGTGGAATATGCTCTGGCATGAAAGGAGCAGGCCAGTAGGGATGGGACTCAGGAGGTAACCCTCCTGCAGCAAAGACTGGCCCAGTACTCCAGGACCAACCAGGAAGCACAGAGGGAAAATGAGGCTCTCTGTCGACACGATAGGCTCCAGCAACAGGTAGCCATGCAGGAGAGACTGATAGAGTCTAGTAAGGCCTTAGTTGAGGAACTGAAAGCCCAGGCTCTTGCATTGCAACAAGGAGCAGGGGCTGATAGAGATGAAGTTCGCTGGGAAAGGGAAACACCTGAGCATAACCTCAGGAGCCCTAGTACCAGAGGCCTTCATCTCTCCCAGTCCCTGGACTCTGCCACCCTCATGTCCCCTGGCACGCATGAGCACGGGCCACAGGGATGGCAATTTACTATCCAGCCAAAAGGATGGGGCTCATATGCCAGTACCACCCAGGAATGGATGGGCGGGCATCCGGGTATGGGCACCCAAGCAAAGTACAATTTAGTGGGGAACCCCAGGAGAGTAGGCCCACTAAGGGCATCCTGAAAACATCTGCCCAGTTAGGTCAGTGAGGGGGGTACCCAGCAAATCCTGGTAGCAAGGAGGGATCTGAACACTCCTCTGAGCATCACAGGACACAGGAGACCAGGTCCCCACATTCTGCCAGCCATTCCCAGGCTCGCAGAATCCGGGAAAACCTGAAAGAACAGACGGACACCTCTGGGAGCAGTGCTTCTGAGTCGGAGGATGAATGGACCAGGGTTACCCGAAACAAAAAGGCCAATAAGGCAAAAAGGGCCTTGCTTAAGGACCCCTTAAAACAGATTAAGGCAATCAGGAGTGTCATCACGCCTTATCACAAGAACTCCAAATATTCTGTGTGGGAACACTAGGAGCTCTTTGAGCAAATGATGGAGACCTTCCATTTGAAGGACAGCAGTAGCTGCATCCAGTACGTCAAATGGACATTCTCTCCAGAATACTCCAGTTTCATTGCGGGGCTGGAGGACGAAAATCATTCAAGATGGTCCACCTATAGGGCGGCCATCTTGAAACACTTTTCTGTGCATAGAAATCCCCAAGAGGCTTGCAAGGCAGCCTACAATTTGCAATGTGGGGAGGATCAGGCCCCACAAGAATTCGTGCAAGAATTGAAGCTTGCCTTTGCGCAGACCACCAGAAGGGTGCGCACGGACAGCAGAGAATTCATCAACACATTTTTCCATGCTCTCCCCAAATACATAATGACCCAGCTCGTGAGAGATTTTCATGAGAAAAGTTCTTTAGACTGGGTCATTGAGCAAGCCACCCCCATCTATGAGGTGCAGAAACCGGTGGAAAACAAGAATCAGCCCAAAAACCCCAAAACCAACAACACCCCTGCTGCTGCCAAGGTGGCAGAGGTAAAGGTTGCCCCCGTTTTAGATTTGGAGATGGGGGGACCTAAAAACCTGCCTGCACCAAATAATTCACAGCCCAGAAGGCCCTCGGGCCAGTCACAGACAGGGAGTCGAGGAGGTAGTCCCACAAATGGGGTCCCCCGCTCCCCTGACTATGTAAGTCCCCGCTATAAGGGGAACAGACCAATCCTGGGTTATGTGTGGACTCCTCCAGCCCAAGGGGGGATCCAGCCAAGCACCGGACCCAGGGAACTTCCCTCCTAACTTCCCACAAGAGGGCAGAAATTCCCCAAACACTGGGCAGAACTTTTTTCCCAGGTATCCACCCAATTTCCAACCCCAAAACCATCCATCCTTCTTTCCCCAAGTCCCTGAGCCCAGACAACCTAATCTGGGAGAGGGGAGGCCAAGGGTGGAGGGGTACCCAAATTTTCCCAACCCAGGGTATTACCAGAGAAGGGATAGCTACCCTTTCCGGGATCAGCCCAGGAGAGAAAACAGAACCCTGTATCAGCCTGAGCGGGTTTCCCAACTTGATCGCCAGGTCCAAAATATGTCCTAGGATCTGGGTCACATACTGAGGGCTCAACAGAACCTTCAGATGAGTATGCCACCTCAGAATGCCGCAAACTCTGGACCTGGTGCTCCAGAACAATGACGGGGGCAGCACCCCGATAGCCCACCGGTTCCCAGGGAGGAGGCACAAGGGGAAGGGAGGTGTAAAGCCTTGGAGGAAGCTTCCTTCCCAACTTGTAAACAGCCCCTGGAAAACCAGGAACCGGAAACAAAATCTCCTACCCCTGAAAGACTGCCGCCCAAGGAGCAGAGAGGAGGTTGGAGAAACAAAGTACCCAAACAGACCCACTTTGTGGAGGAGGTACCGATCTTCCAATTTGAGGGAGAGGGATCCTCAGAGGATCCTGGGAAAAAGATCTTCTCCTTCAGAGATGGGGGAACTCCTCCCAAGGAAAAATGGGTCCCAAGGGATTCCAACCTAGACTGGGTAGATGTGGGGATTGAGCTGTCGCCGCCCATCATTCTATCCAAGAACCAACAAGACCGAAAACCCCTGGTTCAAACCCATCCAGGTGACTGCCTCCAAAAAGGGGGCGCGGCCCAGAACCGGAACCAGGGGAACCAAAAACCGCATCAATATCCAATTGCAATCTTTTTCTTTCAGATTCCCATGACTCTCCACAGAATTCTGCCCAAATCTTTTCGCTAGCAATGTCCAAAACTAAACGATTAGCCCACCAGTTGTCCAAAAATGTGCATTATCTGTGCCCCCTTGAGGAGAAGGAGGGAAGATACTATGCCCCGGTACAAGTACATGGGCAGGGTACAATTTTGGCACTGGTGGACACTGGATCCCAAGCTACCCTTCTGTCCAGAAGGGCCTTCGATGAACTAAATGCAGGAAGGGGGGAGAATTACTGTATTCCTCTCACCTCTCTTCCTGGACAACTCCAGAACTTTGACGGGAAGGAAATTCCCGTCGAGGGGACTGCGGATTTGGACAACAAAATTGGGCGACACAACGTGAAACACCCGGTCATAGTAGTGACTCCAGACGGCACCCCTTGTTTACTAGGGAATGACCTCCTGAGAAGTTTGTCACCCCTAATAGATTGTGTAAACAAGGTCCTCTGGACCCAGACTAGCCGACCAATAAAATTAAAGGAGAGTGTCAACCATGTTAGTTTAAACGGCATGTGCCACATGGTTGAACAAAAATCTGACCAAGTAGAATTTCACTTCCAGAACAACCAAATTCCAGACGTGACAGTAATAGCAGTAGGACAACAGACTGGTGATGGGGGGTCCTCTCTATTTCTGAAAATCAACCTACCTTCCAGTTTAAGGTGGTATTCCACACTGGAAGGAAACACTCTGAAATTCTTTACCAATCCACAATCAGACACTCCCACTCCTATAGTCCAGAAAGATGTGAAATCAGCTCAGAGTCTGGCTGATATTCAGCAAATTGGAGAGCAGTTGTTCATCCCTGTTCAGTTAAATGATGGGAAGGACTCTGTTCTCGCTCGAGTGTGTGTGAACAACAGTAAGAGCTTCATCAGCGAAGCCATGTTCCGCCAACTCCCAAAAGATCCAGCCATTCCCACATTCAAACTGATAGACAAATGGGAAATGGATCTGGAAACACCCAATTTGAAACATCTCCTGCCAAGCAGGTGTATGCTCAAAATCTCCATTGGCAACAAGAGCATAGTCCATAATTGTTGGGTCGTGCGAGACGTCACTGCCGCCTTTTACTTAGGCAGTGACATTCTCAATCGCTTTGCCATTAGTTTGGACCTAATAAACTTCAAAGCTTGGTCCCGATTAGCGGATAATCCCATGGGCTTTGATGATCCAGAAAAAGCATTTAGGTCAGCTCAATTGCTACCTTATGCAGTTGAAATTCAGATTAAAGAGGAAGCCACCATCCTAGAAAGGACTGACAATTCTCCCTGGAAGTGAAATTTAAAAGAGAACAAAAATTGAAAAACCCTGATGCTTATATTCATCTAAATGCTTTCCTTCAACAGCAAGGGTTAGGGGTAAACCCAACACCATTAGTCAACATAGAACATGACACCATTCCAATAGAGGTGGATAACAGCGATTTAAAGAGTATTACTCTAGCCGCAGGCACCATTATTGGAATGGCGGTTGATGACCGACATTTCTCCATTGATTTAGGAAATGAACTGTTAGGACCAATCCCCAAGGACTGTTTTGACAGTGACAGTGATGACAATACAACACCAGACAGGATCTTTACCCGGCATGGGGGGAACTTCCTGGTGTACACTTCTTGCCCTTATGGTAAGGAAGACGTGACTTGTGACTTCAGAAGGGATGAGGTGATTTTCCAGGTCCATGAGGGCTGCCTTTCCCAGCTGAAGCCTCCAGTCCAAATCAGCACTCTGACCAGGGACGTCTCTGCCCAGCTGGAGGAGGCCGCAGGTATAGCGAAACCAGAAGTCTTTCCAGGCTTCAGGCAGATGGTGGAAGAGAGAGTCAACCTAGCTGATGCCTGTGTGACTCTGGAACAGAAGCAAAAGTTGAAACAAGTTTTCTTGGATTTCCAAGATCTCTTTGCGGTAGACTCATATGACTGTGGTCGCACTGACATCCACACGACAACAATTCCCACGGACCCTGGCATGACTCCAGTGTTTGTGAAGCAATATCGTTTGCCTCTCGCATCCATGGAGTCCCTTACTGAAATAATTAAGAACCTTGAGTCCTGGGGGATAATCCGTCCAGTACACAGCACCTTCAATAATCCGGTGCTGGGAATATTGAAGCCAAACAGCCAGTGGAGACTCTGCGCCGACCTAAGGGAGCTCAACAAACGGGTCCATACTTCCCGATGGCCTCTGCCCTACATTGACCAAGGGCTGGCCCAGATTCAGGGGTCACAGCTATTCACTGCAATAGACCTGACCAATGGATACTGGACCGTGCCTGTCAGTAGGGAGGACCTATACAAACTGGCTTTTACCTTTGGGGGCCAGCAGTACACATGGACCCGGACTCCCTTCGGATACCTCAACTCTGGCAATGAATTCAACATTTCCCTACATAAGGCCATGCCCGACCTGGGTGCGAGGGGTAACCTGGCTTATGTAGATGATGTCCTCATCAAAAGTTCATCTGTGAAGGAACATATAGCGGAGATCCGTTATGTTCTGACACAGTTGATGAGCGCCGGAGCAAAACTTTCCTTTCAGAAAGCACAGTGGTGTAGAACACGTGTTAATTTCTTGGGGCATGAGATTACTCCTCAGGATCTCTGTCCCCAGGAAAAGAAAGTGGAAGCGCTCCAGAAACTAAAGGATCCCACAACTCTGCGGGAACTAAGGAGCCTCCTTGGACTGACTAATTACAGCAGAAAGTTCATTGAGGGCTACGCAGAGATCACCAGACCCCTGATTCACCTCATGAAGGGGGGGGTCAAGTGGGAATGGGGTCCAGAACAATCCGAGGCAGTAAGACAACTCAAAAGAAGCCTCTCACAAGCGCCTTGCCTGGCTTACCCTGTCAGAAACAAGGAGTTTTTCCTGGAGACCGGGTTCTCTAATACGTGCTTGACGGCAGTATTATGCCAAAAGCATGACAAGGTCAATAAAGTAATCTCCTATGAGAGCAAAACTTTATCCTCTGTGGAAGAAAAATTCAACGATTGTGAGAAGGCACTCCTGGCAACGGTGTGGGCATTGAAGAATTACCGCCCGTTCATCCAGGGGGAACACATCATAGTGGAGACTCCACACGAGCCTCTGCAATACCTCCAAAGTGACAGAATCCGGGCCGGAAATGTGAGTAATTCCCGAATTACTTCCTGGATTCTGTCAATGCAAGGCTTTCCTGTGGAGGTCAGATATGGCCAAAACAAGAAGAGTCCCCTCGCGCAAGGTCTGGCTGACTTACATGATTGTGCCAGAGAAAACTGTCTCGAGGACGAAAGTCTAAAAATCAAGTACAACATGGAGGCATACCTCAATTCCCCACACAAAGTCTTTGAAGAAGACAAGTGTGAGGGAATGCCCACTGTCTATGTGGATGGATGCTCTTACCATGTTGAAAACAACGGGGAAAAAGAACTGGTGGTCGGCGTAGGGAATGCGTGGGTGAATGAGTCACCAGAACCCTCCGCCGGGTATCCTCACTGCTGTCACACATCAACTCCACGAACTGGTCATAATCACAGATTGAGATTATGTACGGAACGGGTTCGTGGAGCACCTGGTTAATTGGAAAACCAGAGGCATGTTATGTGCTAATAACAAACCCCTGAAACATGGGAAGTTAATCCAAAATATTGATGATCTGGTCACATCGAATGGGATGACCATCTACTGGAAAAAGATCAAGGGTCATTCCAAAGTAGAGGGACCAGACAAAACTGAAAATGACTTAGCGGATCAGCTGGCCGAAACCGGGGCCATCCAAGGGGATCTACTTGAGAACGAGTCCCTGTTGGGGGAAATCCAGGTCACTGCTATCACTAGGTCCCAGAAAAATGCTCACAAACATCTTTCAACTGCACAATGGAGTAAGGAGACCCCTGATGCTGATTTAATTATGGCTCAGAAGGGGGTTCCAATAATTGGTAAGTTTTACCAACACATTGAGGACCCTGAGAACTTTCCCCTGATGGATAACGATTACATTGGGAAGGAGGACCTTAGAGTTTTGATGAAATGTCCAAAGATGTTCCGAATCCAAGACGCTTTGTTGGTAAGGAAATCCCAAGCTGGCCATGATCAGTGGGTGGTTCCTAACTCATCCCGAAGACTGATGTTAAGTCACGCCCATGATGCGGCCACCGCCGGTCATAGGGGGTTTCACACAACCCTGGAAATTTTAAGAGAGGTTGCATACTGGCCACACATGGGGCAGGACCTCGACCAATACTTGAAGGGGTGTCTTGTGTGTGCACAATTTCAGCCAACATCCCTCACACACAGGGCGCCTCTCCAAAAGAGGGGGATGACACTGCCATGGTCAGATTTGCAAATCGACTTCGTAGGCCCTGTGATTCGCTCGTCTAGAGGAAACAAGTACATGTTGACGGTCACATGCTTGTTTACCAAGTGGGTGGAATGTCTCCCAGCCCCAAACTGCAAAGCAGAAACAGCAGCTGCCCTGATGATTAAACACATCTTTTCCCGTTTTGGTCTACCTCAAAGGATTGAGTCAGACAGAGGTAGCCATTTCACCAGCGAGGTAATGACAAAGATGTGGGAGATACTGGGGGTCAAAAGGAAGCTACATTTTGCTTACCAGCCAGCCTCTTCTGGTGCAGTGGAGAGATACAACAGAACCATTGTGAGCATATTAAAAAAGTTTGTAGCAGATTCTGGGCCAAGTTGGGATATCCGATTACCTCTGGTCCTAATGGCCATCAGATCTACCCCTTCATCTGCAACCAAAATGTCACCATTTGAGTTGATGACTGGACGCAAGATGGTGCTTCCCCAGCATTTGCTCTACAGGACCCAAGAGCAGACATTGATAAATGCCTCCACAACTCATGAGTATGTGGAGAATTTAAGGAAACACCTTCAACATGCTTTTGCCTATGCTCAGCGGAATCTAGAAAGATTAGCTGATAGCATGTAGACCCATTACGACCTGAAGACAACCAGGAAGGAATATAATGTGGGAGACCGGGTCTATCTATACAATTTCCAAAGAAACCAGGCCAAACAGCGAACATTTTTGCCTACATGGAAGGGACCGTTTGAAATTATAGACAAGCTCTCCCCAGTAGCCTATACGATCTGCATCCCCAAAGGTAGTCTGGTGGAAGGGGAAGACAAGTGGGTACATATAAATCAGCTAAAAATGTTGCCATCCCAGGCACACTCTGCAGCAACTGGAGGAATCCTCTGGAATCCCAGAGGGGGCCGCTCCAGAGTAATTCAGTTCCATGCCTAAAATATCCCGCATATGGTCTCTAAAATATCATGATTCTGGTATGAAAATGTTTCCTGTTATATCTTGTTTTTTTTAAAATAAGACTGAAAAATGTATCCGGATGTATAAAATGTATACGTTCGCCACACCATTAATAGTGGTGGAAAAATGTCTAGGAATGTGTATTGCCGCTTTGCTTTATCATCCTAGGAGAGATGAAACCCAGAGACTGACCATGGAAGACGACCTGGAGACCGGGAGCAAAGATCCGAGGGGCTCGGGGTACTGCCCAATATTCCCATCAGGACACGCGAGGAGAACCGATCGATCCAACCGGATGGAGGAAAAGATGCTGAACTGTGCCATCTGTGGAATTGGAAGAGGATTCGGACATACCAGCGCATGGATCAAAACATCCTTTGTACCCGACTCCCCCTCGACTCAAAATCAAAGTGCAGTTGGGCGGGGGGGCTTGTTAGGTGTCATGACCCACGTTTGGACTATTATGCTGCAACATTTGGTGCTGTGGATTTAGGAAATCCAAGAGGGCAGAAAAGCCCACATTTGCGCCAGAGAACCTGCAGTCTTTGAGGACAACAAAATGGTCGCCGACCTGCCACCCACCAGTGTGAGCGTGAGGGACCGGAAGTGCCATGGGTAAAAGGTGGTGCCCAAGAAAAAACAGCAGGGCCTGTTGGCTCAAAAAGCACTCTGAAATCACCTTTGTTTCTCTGAAATGCAAGCTAAAAATGCCTATTTTAAACATTGCAAGATATTCAAAAACCTCTCTGAACACCAGCAGACATTTGGCAGAATGTATTCTTGTGTGCATACTAAGGGGTCGATTCATGGAATTAATGTGCGCCGAAAATTCCCGCGCAGAGGTGCCAAAACGTGCGAATCGCAGTGCAAGTGCGAAAATCGCAGTGCAAGTGCGAAAATCGCAGGGAAACCAGTGCACATCGATTCATGGAAGTCCGTGCGCGAGAAAAACATTGGATGTGCGCTAAAAATGTGCGCCGCGCACGCTGGCGCACAGGTCATCCAACAGCGAGCGCCACGGCCACTGCGAAATCGCACATAGCGCGGCGCACATCACAAAAGTAGGCGTAACACGGGGCGTAACACTCGGAATGGGGAACAACGCGTGAAAATATGGGCATCACGGGGGAAGTACAGGAGGCAAGTGCGCATAACGCCCACACGCTCGCCTACAACCCGTATTCATGGAATCGAATAGGGCAAACCAGCGCACGGTCAAAGACGCGCACAGGGCCAAACAAGTACGCCACAAGAAAGCAGGCGGTAGCGCCTCTGCGCCTCAAAAAAATGTACGCCAAAATGTGCACTAACAAAAAGCACCCATATACAGCCATGATGAATGGTCCATACAGTGTCCCTCTAGGACAAATGAGGTGCAAAGGGGTACCGACAAACACGGACACCCGCTGTGTGAAAAATAGCGTGTGCGTGTGTTCCTGGGTGCGCAGGAAGTTCCACACGAGATTAGCCTGGGTACGTGTGTTTCGGGGTGCGCGGGAAGTTCCACACGTGATTGGCCTGGGTACGTGTACTTTGGGGTGCGCGGGAAGTTCCACACGCGATTAGCCTGGGTACGTGTACTACGGGGTGCGCAGGAAGTTCCACACGCGATTAACCTGGCTACGTGTGTTACGGGGTGCGCGGGAAGTTCCACACGCGATTGGCCTGGGTACGTGTACTTCGGGGTGCGCGGGAAGTTCCACACATGATTGGCCTGAGTACGTGTATTTCAGGGTGCGAGGGAAGTTCCACACGCGATTGGCCTGGGTACGTGTACTTCGGGGTGCGCGGGAAGTTCCACACGCGATTGGCCTGGGTACGTGTACTTCGGGATGCGCGTGAAGTTCCACACGTGATTGTCCTGGGTACGTGTACTTCGGGTGCGCGGGAAGTTCCACACCCAATTGGCCTGGGTACGTGTATTCCGAGGTGCGCAGGAAGATTCACACGTGATTTCAGCAGGGTACGTGTATTTCGGTGGTGCTGGGGAATGCTACACGTGATTTGGCCGTGTGGGTCCTCCCAGGTGTTCCCTCTACACCCTCCACGGCCCCTGCAGGCAGCCCACACCACAGGGGACTACCCTGCAACCCTGCTCATGTCCCACAGGCAACCCATCCACCATGGCCATGCCCACCAGCCTACCCACATGTCACCTTGCACTATTGATCACCAACACATGTCTCCCAGCACCCCCACCCCCCAGCATCCAGGGGCACCCTCCACCAGGTCCCCACACATGTCTCCCACCACCCCCACCCCCCAGCCACCAGGGGCACCCTCCACCAGGCCCCCACTCATGTCTACCACCACCCCCACCCCCCAGCAGTGCAGGGGCACCCTCCACCAGGCCCCCACTCACGTCTACCATCACCCCCACCCCCCAGCCACCAGGGGAACTCTCCACCAGCCCCCACTCATGTCCAACTCATGTCTCCCACCACCCCCAACCCCCAGCAGTGCAGGGGCAGCCTCCACCAGGCCCCCACTCATGTCTCCCACCACCCCCACCCCCCAGCAGTGCAGGGGCATCCTCCACCAAGACCCACTCATGCCTCCCAACACCCCCACCCCCCAGCCACCAGGGGCACCCTCCACCAGGCCCCCACTCATGTCTCCCACCACCCCCACCAACCAGCCACCAGGGGCACCCTCCACCAGGCCCCCACACATGTCTCCCACCAACCCCACCCCCCAGCCACCAGGGGCACCCTCCACCAGGCCCCCACTCATGTCTACCACCAGCCCCACCCCCAGCAGTGCAGGGGCACCCTCCACCAGGCCCCCACTCATGTCCCCTATAACCCCCACCCCCCAGCAGTGCAGGGGCACCCTCCACCAGGCCCCCACTCATGTCTACCATCACCCCCACCCCCCAGCCACCAGGGGCACCCTCCACCAGGCCCCCACTCATGTCCAACTCATGTCTCCCACCACCCCCACCCCCCAGCAGTGCAGGGGCAGCCTCCACCAGGCCCCCACTCATGTCTCCCACCACCCCACCCCCCAGCAGTGCAGGGGCACCCTCCACCAGACCCCCACTCATGTCTCCCATCACCCCCACCCCCCCAGCCACCAGGGGCACCCTCCACCAGGCCCCCACTCATGTCTCCCACCACCCCCACCCCCCAGCCACTAGGGGCACCCTCCACCAGGCCCCCACTCATGTCTCCCACCACCCCCACCCCCCAGCAGTGCAGGGGCAACCTCCACCAGGCCCCCACTCATGTCTCCCACCACCCCCACCCCCCAGCATCCAGGGGCACCCTCCACCAGGCCCCCACTCATGTCCCCTATCACCCCCACCCCCCAGCAATGCAGGGGCAGCCTTCACCAGGCCCCCACTCATGTCTACCATCACCCCCACCCCCCAGCCACCAGGGGCACCCTCCACCAAGCCCCCACTCATGTCTACCACCACCCCCACCCCCCAGCCACCAGGGGCACCCTCCACCAGGCCCCCACTCATGTCCCCTATCACCCCACCCCCCAGCAGTGCAGGGGAAGCCTCCACCAGGCCCCCACTCATGTCTCCCACCACCCCCATCCCCAGCCACCAGGGGCACCCTCCACCAGGCCCCCACTCATGTCCAACTCATGTCTCCCACCACCCCCACCCCCAGCCACCAGGGGCATCCTCCACCAGGCCCCCACTCATGTCCCCTATCACCCCCACACCCCAGCAGTGCAGGTGCAGCCTCCACCAGTCCCCCACTCATGTCTGCCACCACCCCCACCCCCCAGCAGTGCAGGGGCAGCCTCCACTAGGCCCCCACTCATGTCTCCCACCACCCCCACCCCCCAGCCACCAGGGGCACCCTCCACCAGGCCCCCACACACGTCCAACTCATGTCTCCCACCACCCCCACGCCCCAGCAACCAGGGGCACCCTCTACCAGGCCCCCACTCATGTCCCCTATCACCCCCACCCCCCAGCAGTGCAGGGGCAGCCTCCACCAGGCCCCCACTCATGTTTACCATCACCCCCACCCCCCAGCCACCAGGGGCACCCTCTACCAGGCCCCCACTCATGTCCCCTATCACCCCCACCCCCCAGGAGTGCAGGGGCAGCCTCCACCAGGCCCCCACTCATGTCTACCATCACCCCCACCCCCAAGCCTCCAGGGGCACCCTCCACCAGGCCCCCACTCATGTCTACCACCACCCCCACCCCCAGCCACCAGGGGCACCCTCCACCACGCCCCCACTCATGTCCCCGATCACCCCCACTCCCCAGCAGTGCAGGGGCAGCCTCCACCAGGCCCACACTCATGTCTCCCACCACCCCCACCCACCAGCCACCAGGGGCACCCTTCACCAGGCCCCCACTCATGTCCAACTCATGTTTCCCACCACCCCCACCCCCCAGCCACCAGGGGCACCCTCCACCAGGCCCCCACTCATGTCTCCCACCACCCCCACCCCCCAGCAGTGCAGGGGCACCCTCCACCAGGCCCCCACTCATGTCTCCCACTACACCCACCCCCCAGCATCCAGGGGCACCCTCCACCAGGCCCCCACTCATGTCCCCTATCACCCCCACCCCCCAGCAGTGCAAGGGCAGCCTCCACCAGGCCCCCACTCATGTCTACCATCACCCCCACCCCCCAGCCACCAGGGGCACCCTCCACCAGGCCCCCACTCATGTCTCCCACCACCCCCACCCCCCAGCATCCAGGGCCACCCTCCACCAGGCCCCCACTCTTGTCCCCTATCACCCCCACCCCCCAGCAGTGCAGGGCAGCCTCCACCAGGCCCCCACTCATGTCTACCATCACCCCCACCCACCAGCCACCAGGGGCACCCTCCACCAGGCCCCCACTCATGTCCCCTATCACCCCCACCCCCCAGCAGTGCAGAGGCAGCCTTCACCAGGCCCCCACTGATGTCTCCCACCACCCCCACCCCCCAGCCACCAGGGGCACCCTCCACCAGGCCCCCACTCATGTCTCCCACCACCCCCACCCCCCAGCCACCAGGGGCACCCTCCATCAGGCCCCCACACATGTCTCCCACCACCCCCAGCCACCAGGGGCACCCTCCACCAGGCCCCCACTCATGTCTGCCACCACACCCACCCCCCAGCAGTGCAGGGGCACCCTCCACCAGGCCCCCACTCATGTCCCCTATCACCCCCAGCCCCCAGCAGTGCAGGGGCAGCCTCCACCAGGCCCCCACTCATGTCTACCATCACCCCCACCCCCCAGCCACCAGGGGCACCCTCCACCAGGCCCCCACTCATGTCTCCCACCACCCCCAGCCCCCAGCATCCAGGGCCACCCTCCACCAGGCCCCCACTCTTGTCCCCTATCACCCCCACCCCCGGGCAGTGCAGGGCAGCCTCCACCAGGCCCCCACTCATGTCTACCATCACCCCCACCCCCCAGCCACCAGGGGCACCCTCCACCAGGCCCCCACTCATGTCCCCTATCAATGTCCCCTATCACCCCCACCCCCCAGCAGTGCAGGGGCAGCCTTCACCAGGCCCCCACTGATGTCTCCCACCACCCCCAGCCCCCAGCCACCAGGGGCACCCTCCACCGGGCCCCCACTCATGTCTCCCACCACCCCCATCCCCCAGCCACCAGGGGCACCCTCCACCAGGCCCCCACACATGTCTCCCACCACCCCCACCCCCCAGCCACCAGGGGCACCCTCCACCAGGCCCCCACTCATGTCTACCACCACCCCCACCCCCCAGCAGTGCAGGGGCACCCCCCACCACGCCCCCAGTCATGTCCCCTATCATCCCCACCCCCCAGCAGTGCAGGGGAATCCTCCACCAGGCCCCCACTCATGTCTACGATCACCCCCACCCTCCAGCCACCAGGGGCACCCTCCACCAGGCCCTCACTCATGTCCAACTCATGTCTTCCACCACCCCCACCCCCCAGCAGTACAGGGGCAGCCTCCACCAGGCCCCCACTCATGTCTCCCACCACCCCACCCCCTAGCAGTGCAGGGGCACCCTCCACCAGACCCCACTCATGTCTCCCACCACCCCCACCCCCCAGCCACCAGGGGCACCCTCCACCAGGCCCCCACTCATGTCATCCCACCACCCCCACCCCCCAGCCACCAGGGGCACCCTCCACCAGGCCCCCACTCATGTCTCCCACCACCCCCACACCCCAGCATCCAGGGGCACCCTCCACCAGGCCCCCACTCATTTCCCCTATCACCCCCACCCCCCAGCAGTGCAGGGGCAGCCTTCACCATGCCCCCACTAATGTCTACCATCACCCCCATCCCCCAGCCACCAGGGGCACCCTCCACCAGGCCCCCACTCATGTCTACCACCACCCCCACCCCCCAGCAACCAGGGGCACCCTCCAATAGGCCCCCACTCATGTCCAACTCATGTCTCCCACCACCCCCACCCCCCAGCCACCAGGGGCATCCTCCACCAGGCCCCCACTCATGTCCCCTATCACCCCCTCGCCCCAGCAGTGCAGGTGCAGCCTAAACCAGTCCCCCACTCATGTCTCCCACCACCCCCACCCCCCAGCAGTGCAGGGGCAGCCTCCACCAGGCCCCCACTCATGTTTACCATCACCCCCACCCCCCAGCCACCAGGGGCACCCTCTACCAGGCCCCCACTCATGTCTACCACCACCCCCACCCCCAGCCACCAGGGGCACCCTCCACCACGCCCCCACTCATGTCCCGGATCACCCCCACTCCCCAGCAGTGCAGGGGCAGCCTCCACCAGGCCCACACTCATGTCTCCCACCACCCCCACCCACCAGCTACCAGGGGCACCCTTCACCAGGCCCCCACTCATGTCCAACTCATGTTTCCCACCACCCCCACCCACCAGCCACCAGGGGCACCCTCCACCCGGCCCCCACTCATGTCTCCCACCACCCCCACCCCCCAGCAGTGCAGGGGCACCCTCCACCAGGCCCCCACTCATGTCTCCCACCACCCCCACCCCCCAGCATCCAGGGGCACCCTCCACCAGGCCCCCACTCATGTCCCCTATCACCCCCACCCCCCAGCAGTGCAAGGGCAGCCTCCACCAGGCCCCCACTCATGTCTACCATCACCCCCACCCCCCAGCCACCAGGGGCACCCTCCACCAGGTCCCCACTCATGTCTCCCACCACCCCCACCCCCCAGCATCCAGGGCCACCCTCCACCAGGCCCCCACTCTTGTCCCCTATCACCCCCACCCCCCAGCAGTGCAGGGCAGCCTCCACCAGGCCCCCACTCATGTCTACCATCACCCCCACCCACCAGCCACCAGGGGCACCCTCCACCAGGCCCCCACTCATGTCCCCTATCACCCACACCCCCCAGCAGTGCAGAGGCAGCCTTCACCAGGCCCCCACTGATGTCTCCCACCACCCCCACCCCCCAGCCAACAGGGGCACCCTCCACCAGGCCCCCACTCATGTCTCCCACCACCCCCACACCCCAGCCACCAGGGGCACCCTCCAATAGGCCCCCACACATGTCTCCCACCACCCCCACCCCCCAGCCACCAGGGGCACCCTCCACCAGACCCCCACTCATGTCTGCCACCACCCCCACCCCCCAGCAGTGCAGGGGCACCCTCCACCAGGCCCCCACTCATGTCCCCTATCACCCCCACCCCCCAGCAGTGCAGGGGCAGCCTCCACCAGACCCCCACTCATGTCTACCATCACCCCCACCCCCCAGCCACCAGGGGCACCCTCCACCAGGCCCCCACTCATGTCTCCCACCACCCCCAGCCCCCAGCATCCAGGGCCACCCTCCACCAGGCCCCCACTCTTGTCCCCTATCACCCCCACCCCCCGGCAGTGCAGGGCAGCCTCCACCAGGCCCCCACTCATGTCTACCATCACCCCCACCCCCCAGCCACCAGGGGCACCCTCCACCAGGCCCCCACTCATGTCCCCTATCACCCCCACCCCCCAGCAGTGCAGGGGCAGCCTTCACCAGGCCCCCACTGATGTCTCCCACCACCCCCAGCCCCCAGCCACCAGGGGCACCCTCCACCGGGCCCCCACTCATGTCTCCCACCACCCCCATCCCCCAGCCACCAGGGGCACCCTCCACCAGGCCCCCACACATGTCTCCCACCACCCCCACCCCCCAGCCACCAGGGGCACCCTCCACCAGGCCCCCACTCATGTCTACCACCACCCCCACCCCCCAGCAGTGCAGGGGCACCCCCCACCACGCCCCCAGTCATGTCCCCTATCATCCCCACCCCCCAGCAGTGCAGGGGAACCCTCCACCAGGCCCCCACTCATGTCTACGATCACCCCCACCCTCCAGCCACTAGGGGCACCCTCCACCAGGCCCTCACTCATGTCCAACTCATGTCTTCCACCACCCCCACCCCCCAGCAGTACAGGGGCAGCCTCCACCAGGCCCCCACTCATGTCTCCCACCACCCCACCCCCTAGCAGTGCAGGGGCACCCTCCACCAGACCCCACTCATGTCTCCCACCACCCCCACCCCCCAGCCACCAGGGGCACCCTCCACCAGGCCCCCACTCATGTCTCCCACCACCCCCACCCCCCAGCCACCAGGGGCACCCTCCACCAGGCCCCCACTCATGTCTCCCACCACCCCCACACCCCAGCATCCAGGGGCACCCTCCACCAGGCCCCCACTCATGTCCCCTATCACCCCCACCCCCCAGCAGTGCAGGGGCAGCCTTCACCAGGCCCCCACTCATGTCTTCCATCACCCCCATCCCCCAGCCACCAGGGGCACCCTCCACCAGGCCCCCACTCATGTCTACCACCACCCCCACCCCCCAGCCACCAGGGGCACCCTCCACCAGGCCCCCACTCATGTCCCCTATCACCCCCACCCACCAGCAGTGCAGGGGCAGCCTCCACCAGGCCCCCACTCATGTCTCCCACCACCCCCACCCCCAGCCACCAGGGGCACCCTCCAATAGGCCCCCACTCATGTCCAACTCATGTCTCCCACCACCCCCACCCCCCAGCCACCAGGGGCATCCTCCACCAGGCCCCCACTCATGTCCCCTATCACCCCCTCGCCCCAGCAGTGCAGGTGCAGCCTCCACCAGTCCCCCACTCATGTCTCCCACCACCCCCACCCCCAGCATCCAGGGGCACCCTCCACCAGGCCCCCACTCATGTCTACCACCACCCCCACCCCCCCAGCCACCAGGGGCACCCTCCACCAGGCCCCCACTCATGTCCCCTATCACCCCCACCCCCCAGCAGTGCAGGGGCAGACTCCACCAGGCCCCCACTCATGTCTCCCACCACCCCCACCCCCACCCCCCCGCCACCAGGGGCACCCTCCACCAGGCCCCCAGTCATGTCCAACTCATGTCTCCCACCACCCCCACCCCCCAGCCACCAGGGGCACCCTCTACCAGGCCCCCACTCATGTCCCCTATCACCCCCACTCCCCAGCAGTGCAGGGGCAGCCTCCACCAGGCCCCCACTCATGTCTACCATCACCCCCACCCCCCAGCCACCAGGGGCACCCTCCTCCAGGCGCCCACTCATGTCCCCTATCACCCCCACCCCCCAGCAGTGCAGGGGCACCCTCCACCAGGCCCCCACTCATGCCTCCCACCACCCCCACCCCCCAGCATCCAGGGGCACCCTCCACCAGGCGCCCACTCGTGTCTACCACCACCCCCACCCCCAGCCACCAGGGGCACCCTCCACCAGGCCCCCACTCATGTCCCCTATCACCCCCACCCCCCAGCAGTGCAGGGGCAGCCTCCACCAGCCCAACACTCATGGCTCCCACCACCCCACCCCCCAGCCACCAGGGGCACCCTCCACCAGGCCCCCACTCATGTCCAACTCATGTTTCCCACCACCCCCACCCCCCAGCCACCAGGGGCACCCTCCACCAAGCCCCCACTCATGTCTCCCACCACCCCCATTCCCCAGCAGTGCAGGGGCACCCTCCACCAGGCCCCCACTCATGTCTAACACCACCCCCACCCCCAGCATCCAGGGGCACCCTCCACCAGGCCCCCACTCATGTCCCCGATCACCCCCACCCCCCAGCAGTGCAGGGGCAGCCTCCACCAGGCCCCCACTCATGTCTACCATCACCCCCACCCCTCAGCCACCAGGGGCACCCTCCACCAGGCCCCCACTCATGTCCTCTATCACCCCCACCCCCCAGCAGTGCAGGGGCACCCTCCACCAGGCCCCCACTCATGTCTCCCACCACCCCCACCCCCCAGCATCCAGGGGCACCCTCCACCAGGCCCCCACTCATGTCCCCTATCACCCCCACCCCCCAGCAGTGCAAGGGCAGCCTCCACCAGGCCCCCACTCATGTCTACCATCACCCCCACCCCCCAGCCACCAGGGGCACCCTCCACCAGGCCCCCACTCATGTCTCCCACCACCCCCACCCCCCAGCATCCAGGGCCACCCTCCACCAGGCCCCCACTCTTGTCCCCCTATCACCCCCACCCCCCAGCAGTGCAGGGCAGCCTCCACCAGGCCCCCACTCATGTCTACCATCACCCCCACCCACCAGCCACCAGGGGCACCCTCCACCAGGCCCCCACTCATGTCCCCTATCACCCACACCCCCCAGCAGTGCAGAGGCAGCCTTCACCAGGCCCCCACTGATGTCTCCCACCACCCCCACCCCCCAGCCAACAGGGGCACCCTCCACCAGGCCCCCACTCATGTCTCCCACCACCCCCACACCCCAGCCACCAGGGGCACCCTCCAATAGGCCCCCACACATGTCTCCCACCACCCCCACCCCCCAGCCACCAGGGGCACCCTCCACCAGACCCCCACTCATGTCTGCCACCACCCCCACCCCCCAGCAGTGCAGGGGCACCCTCCACCAGGCCCCCACTCATGTCCCCTATCACCCCCACCCCCCAGCAGTGCAGGGGCAGCCTCCACCAGACCCCCACTCATGTCTACCATCACCCCCACCCCCCAGCCACCAGGGGCACCCTCCACCAGGCCCCCACTCATGTCTCCCACCACCCCCAGCCCCCAGCATCCAGGGCCACCCTCCACCAGGCCCCCACTCTTGTCCCCTATCACCCCCACCCCCCGGCAGTGCAGGGCAGCCTCCACCAGGCCCCCACTCATGTCTACCATCACCCCCACCCCCCAGCCACCAGGGGCACCCTCCACCAGGCCCCCACTCATGTCCCCTATCACCCCCACCCCCCAGCAGTGCAGGGGCAGCCTTCACCAGGCCCCCACTGATGTCTCCCACCACCCCCAGCCCCCAGCCACCAGGGGCACCCTCCACCGGGCCCCCACTCATGTCTCCCACCACCCCCATCCCCCAGCCACCAGGGGCACCCTCCACCAGGCCCCCACACATGTCTCCCACCACCCCCACCCCCCAGCCACCAGGGGCACCCTCCACCAGGCCCCCACTCATGTCTACCACCACCCCCACCCCCCAGCAGTGCAGGGGCACCCCCCACCACGCCCCCAGTCATGTCCCCTATCATCCCCACCCCCCAGCAGTGCAGGGGAACCCTCCACCAGGCCCCCACTCATGTCTACGATCACCCCCACCCTCCAGCCACTAGGGGCACCCTCCACCAGGCCCTCACTCATGTCCAACTCATGTCTTCCACCACCCCCACCCCCCAGCAGTACAGGGGCAGCCTCCACCAGGCCCCCACTCATGTCTCCCACCACCCCACCCCCTAGCAGTGCAGGGGCACCCTCCACCAGACCCCACTCATGTCTCCCACCACCCCCACCCCCCAGCCACCAGGGGCACCCTCCACCAGGCCCCCACTCATGTCTCCCACCACCCCCACCCCCCAGCCACCAGGGGCACCCTCCACCAGGCCCCCACTCATGTCTCCCACCACCCCCACACCCCAGCATCCAGGGGCACCCTCCACCAGGCCCCCACTCATGTCCCCTATCACCCCCACCCCCCAGCAGTGCAGGGGCAGCCTTCACCAGGCCCCCACTCATGTCTTCCATCACCCCCATCCCCCAGCCACCAGGGGCACCCTCCACCAGGCCCCCACTCATGTCTACCACCACCCCAACCCCCCAGCCACCAGGGGCACCCTCCACCAGGCCCCCACTCATGTCCCCTATCACCCCCACCCACCAGCAGTGCAGGGGCAGCCTCCACCAGGCCCCCACTCATGTCTCCCACCACCCCCACCCCCAGCCACCAGGGGCACCCTCCAATAGGCCCCCACTCATGTCCAACTCATGTCTCCCACCACCCCCACCCCCCAGCCACCAGGGGCATCCTCCACCAGGCCCCCACTCATGTCCCCTATCACCCCCTCGCCCCAGCAGTGCAGGTGCAGCCTCCACCAGTCCCCCACTCATGTCTCCCACCACCCCCACCCCCAGCATCCAGGGGCACCCTCCACCAGGCCCCCACTCATGTCTACCACCACCCCCACCCCCCCAGCCACCAGGGGCACCCTCCACCAGGCCCCCACTCATGTCCCCTATCACCCCCACCCCCCAGCAGTGCAGGGGCAGACTCCACCAGGCCCCCACTCATGCCTCCCACCACTCCCACCCCCCAGCCACCAGGGGCACCCTCCACCAGGCCCCCACTCATGTCTACCACCACCCCCACCCCCCAGCAGTGCAGGGGCACCCCCCACCACGCCCCCAGTCATGTCCCCTATCATCCCCACCCCCCAGCAGTGCAGGGGAACCCTCCACCAGGCCCCCACTCATGTCTACGATCACCCCCACCCTCCAGCCACTAGGGGCACCCTCCACCAGGCCCTCACTCATGTCCAACTCATGTCTTCCACCACCCCCACCCCCCAGCAGTACAGGGGCAGCCTCCACCAGGCCCCCACTCATGTCTCCCACCACCCCACCCCCTAGCAGTGCAGGGGCACCCTCCACCAGACCCCACTCATGTCTCCCACCACCCCCACCCCCCAGCCACCAGGGGCACCCTCCACCAGGCCCCCACTCATGTCTCCCACCACCCCCACCCCCCAGCCACCAGGGGCACCCTCCACCAGGCCCCCACTCATGTCTCCCACCACCCCCACACCCCAGCATCCAGGGGCACCCTCCACCAGGCCCCCACTCATGTCCCCTATCACCCCCACCCCCCAGCAGTGCAGGGGCAGCCTTCACCAGGCCCCCACTCATGTCTTCCATCACCCCCATCCCCCAGCCACCAGGGGCACCCTCCACCAGGCCCCCACTCATGTCTACCACCACCCCCACCCCCCAGCCACCAGGGGCACCCTCCACCAGGCCCCCACTCATGTCCCCTATCACCCCCACCCACCAGCAGTGCAGGGGCAGCCTCCACCAGGCCCCCACTCATGTCATCCCACCACCACCACCCCCAGCCACCAGGGGCACCCTCCAATAGGCCCCCACTCATGTCCAACTCATGTCTCCCACCACCCCCACCCCCCAGCCACCAGGGGCATCCTCCACCAGGCCCCCACTCATGTCCCCTATCACCCCCTCGCCCCAGCAGTGCAGGTGCAGCCTCCACCAGTCCCCCACTCATGTCTCCCACCACCCCCACCCCCAGCATCCAGGGGCACCCTCCACCAGGCCCCCACTCATGTCTACCACCACCCCCACCCCCCCAGCCACCAGGGGCACCCTCCACCAGGCCCCCACTCATGTCCCCTATCACCCCCACCCCCCAGCAGTGCAGGGGCAGACTCCACCAGGCCCCCACTCATGTCTCCCACCACCCCCACCCCCCCGCCACCAGGGGCACCCTCCACCAGGCCCCCAGTCATGTCCAACTCATGTCTCCCACCACCCCCACCCCCCAGCCACCAGGGGCACCCTCTACCAGGCCCCCACTCATGTCCCCTATCACCCCCACTCCCCAGCAGTGCAGGGGCAGGCTCCACCAGGCCCCCACTCATGTCTACCATCACCCCCACCCCCCAGCCACCAGGGGCACCCTCCTCCAGGCGCCCACTCATGTCCCCTATCACCCCCACCCCCCAGCAGTGCAGGGGCACCCTCCACCAGGCCCCCACTCATGCCTCCCACCACCCCCACCCCCCAGCATCCAGGGGCACCCTCCACCAGGCGCCCACTCGTGTCTACCACCACCCCCACCCCCAGCCACCAGGGGCACCCTCCACCAGGCCCCCACTCATGTCCCCTATCACCCCCACCCCCCAGCAGTGCAGGGGCAGCCTCCACCAGCCCAACACTCATGGCTCCCACCACCCCACCCCCCAGCCACCAGGGGCACCCTCCACCAGGCCCCCACTCATGTCCAACTCATGTTTCCCACCACCCCCACCCCCCAGCCACCAGGGGCACCCTCCACCAAGCCCCCACTCATGTCTCCCACCACCCCCACTCCCCAGCAGTGCAGGGGCACCCTCCACCAGGCCCCCACTCATGTCTAACACCACCCCCACCCCCCAGCATCCAGGGGCACCCTCCACCAGGCCCCCACTCATGTCCCCGATCACCCCCACCCCCCAGCAGTGCAGGGGCAGCCTCCACCAGGCCCCCACTCATGTCTACCATCACCCCCACCCCTCAGCCACCAGGGGCACCCTCCACCAGGCCCCCACTCATGTCCTCTATCACCCCCACCCCCCAGCAGTGCAGGGGCAGCCTTCACCAGGCCCCCACTCATGTCTCCCACCACCCCCACCCCCAGCATCCAGGGGCACCTTCCACCAGGCCCTTACTCATGTCTACCACCACCCCCACCCCCGAGCCACCAGGGGCACCCTCCACCAGGCCCCCACTCATGTCCCCTATCACCCCCACCCCCCAGCAGTGCAGGGGCAGCCTCCACCAGGCCCCCACTCTTGTCTCCCACCACCCCCACCCCCGAGCCACCAGGGGCACCCTCCACCAGGCCCCCACTCATGTCCCCTATCACCCCCACCCCCCAGCAGTGCAGGGGCAGCCTTCACCAGGCCCCCACTCATGTCTCCCACCACCCCCACCCCCCAGCATCCAGGGCCACCCTCCACCAGGCCCCCACTCATGTCCCCTATCACCCCCACCCCCCGGCAGTGCAGGGCAGCCTCCACCAGGCCCCCACTCATGTCTACCATCACCCCCACTCCCCAGCCACCAGGGGCACCCTCCACCAGGCCCCCACTCATGTCCCCTATCACCCCCACCCCCCAGCAGTGCAGGGGCAGCCTTCACCAGGCCCCCACTCATGTCTCCCACCACCCCCACCCCCAGCATCCAGGGGCACCTTCCACCAGGCCCCCACTCATGTCTACCACCACCCCCACCCCCGAGCCACCAGGGGCACCCTCCACCAGGCCCCCACTCATGTCCCCTATCACCCCCACCCCCCAGCAGTGCAGGGGCAGCCTCCACCAGGCCCCCACTCTTGTCTCCCACCACCCCCACCCCCCAGCCACCAGGGGCACCCTCCACCAGGCCCCCACTCATGTCTCCCACCACCCCCACCCCCCAGCATCCAGGGCCACCCTCCACCAGGCCCCCACTCTTGTCCCCTATCACCCCCACCCCCCAGGAGTGCAGGGCAGCCTCCACCAGGCCCCCACTCATGTCTACCATCACCCCCACCCACCAGCCACCAGGGGCACCCTCCACCAGGCCCCCACTCATGTCCCCTATCACCCACACCCCCCAGCAGTGCAGAGGCAGCCTTCACCAGGCCCCCACTGATGTCTCCCACCACCCCCACCCCCCAGCCACCAGGGGCACCCTCCACAAGGCCCCCACTCATGTCTCCCACCACCCCCACCCCCCAGGGGCACCCTCCACCAGGCCCCCACAGATGTCTCCCACCACCCCCACCCCCCAGCCACCAGGGGCACCCTCCACCAGGCCCCCACTCATGTCTGCCACCACCCCCACCCCCCAGCAGTGCAGGGGCACCCTCCACCAGGCCCCCACTCATGTCCCCTATCACCCCCACCCCCCAGCAGTGCAGGGGCAGCCTCCACCAGGCCCCCACTCATGTCTACCATCACCCCCACCCCCCAGCCACCAGGGGCACCCTCCACCAGGCCCCCACTCATGTCTCCCACCACCCCCAGCCCCCAGCATCCAGGGCCACCCTCCACCAGGCCCCCACTCTTGTCCCCTATCACCCCCACCCCCCGGCAGTGCAGGGCAGCCTCCACCAGGCCCCCACTCATGTCTACCATCACCCCCACCCCCAGCCACCAGGGGCACCCTCCACCAGGCCCCCACTCATGTCCCCTATCACCCCCACCCCCCAGCAGTGCAGGGGCAGCCTTCACCAGGCCCCCACTGATGTCTCCCACCACCCCCAGCCCCCAGCCACCAGGGGCACCCTCCACCGGGCCCCCACTCATGTCTCCCACCACCCCCATCCCCCAGCCACCAGGGGCACCCTCCACCGGGCCACCACACATGTCTCCCACCACCCCCACCCCCCAGCCAGCAGGGGCACCCCCCACCACGCCCCCAGTCATGTCCCCTATCATCCCCACCCCCC
The DNA here is from genome assembly GCF_040938575.1 of Ambystoma mexicanum. NCBI lineage: Eukaryota > Metazoa > Chordata > Amphibia > Caudata > Ambystomatidae > Ambystoma > Ambystoma mexicanum. Next base: position 1,524,331,913 of record NC_090929.1, on the reverse strand, counting down.
AGCAGTGCAGGGGAACCCTCCACCAGGCCCCCACTCATGTCTACGATCACCCCCACCCTCCAGCCACCAGGGGCACCCTCCACCAGGCCCTCACTCATGTCCAACTCATGTCTTCCACCACCCCCACCCCCCAGCAGTACAGGGGCAGCCTCCACCAGGCCCCCACTCATGTCTCCCACCACCCCACCCCCTAGCAGTGCAGGGGCACCCTCCACCAGACCCCACTCATGTCTCCCACCACCCCCACCCCCCAGCCACCAGGGGCACCCTCCACCAGGCCCCCACTCATGTCTCCCACCACCCCCACCCCCCAGCCACCAGGGGCACCCTCCACCAGGCCCCCACTCATGTCTCCCACCACCCCCACACCCCAGCATGCAGGGGCACCCTCCACCAGGCCCCCACTCATGTCCCCTATCACCCCCACCCCCCAGCAGTGCAGGGGCAGCCTTCACCAGGCCCCCACTCATGTCTACCATCACCCCCATCCCCCAGCCACCAGGGGCACCCTCCACCAGGCCCCCACTCATGTCTACCACCACCCCCACCCCCCAGCCACCAGGGGCACCCTCCACCAGGCCCCCACTCATGTCCCCTATCACCCCCACCCACCAGCAGTGCAGGGGCAGCCTCCACCAGGCCCCCACTCATGTCTCCCACCACCCCCACCCCCAGCCACCAGGGGCACCCTCCAATAGGCCCCCACTCATGTCCAACTCATGTCTCCCACCACCCCCACCCCCCAACCACCAGGGGCATCCTCCACCAGGCCCCCACTCATGTCCCCTATCACCCCCTCGCCCCAGCAGTGCAGGTGCAGCCTCCACCAGTCCCCCACTCATGTCTCCCACCTCCCCCACCCCCAGCATCCAGGGGCACCCTCCACCAGGCCCCCACTCAGGTCTACCACCACCGCCACCCCCCAGCCACCAGGGGCACCCTCCACCAGGCCCCCACTCATGTCCCCTATCACCCCCACCCCCCAGCAGTGCAGGGGCAGACTCCACCAGGCCCCCACTCATGTCTCCCACCACCCCCACCCCCCAGCCACCAGGGGCACCCTCCACGAGGCCCCCACTCATGTCCAACTCATGTCTCCCACCACCCCCACCCCCCAGCCACCAGGGGCACCCTCTACCAGGCCCCCACTCATGTCCCCTATCACCCCCACTCCCCGGCAGTGCAGGGGCAGCCTCCACCAGGCCCCCACTCATGTCTACCATCACCCCCACCCCTCAGCCACCAGGGGCACCCTCCACCAGGCCCCCACTCATGTCCTCTATCACCCCCACCCCCCAGCAGTGCAGGGGCAGCCTTCACCAGGCCCCCACTCATGTCTCCCACCACCCCCACCCCCAGCATCCAGGGGCACCTTCCACCAGGCCCTTACTCATGTCTACCACCACCCCCACCCCCGAGCCACCAGGGGCACCCTCCACCAGGCCCCCACTCATGTCCCCTATCACCCCCACCCCCCAGCAGTGCAGGGGCAGCCTCCACCAGGCCCCCACTCTTGTCTCCCACCACCCCCACCCCCGAGCCACCAGGGGCACCCTCCACCAGGCCCCCACTCATGTCCCCTATCACCCCCACCCCCCAGCAGTGCAGGGGCAGCCTTCACCAGGCCCCCACTCATGTCTCCCACCACCCCCACCCCCCAGCATCCAGGGCCACCCTCCACCAGGCCCCCACTCATGTCCCCTATCACCCCCACCCCCCGGCAGTGCAGGGCAGCCTCCACCAGGCCCCCACTCATGTCTACCATCACCCCCACTCCCCAGCCACCAGGGGCACCCTCCACCAGGCCCCCACTCATGTCCCCTATCACCCCCACCCCCCAGCAGTGCAGGGGCAGCCTTCACCAGGCCCCCACTCATGTCTCCCACCACCCCCACCCCCAGCATCCAGGGGCACCTTCCACCAGGCCCCCACTCATGTCTACCACCACCCCCACCCCCGAGCCACCAGGGGCACCCTCCACCAGGCCCCCACTCATGTCCCCTATCACCCTCACCCCCCAGCAGTGCAGGGGCAGCCTCCACCAGGCCCCCACTCTTGTCTCCCACCACCCCCACCCCCCAGCCACCAGGGGCACCCTCCACCAGGCCCCCACTCATGTCTCCCACCACCCCCACCCCCCAGCATCCAGGGCCACCCTCCACCAGGCCCCCACTCTTGTCCCCTATCACCCCCACCCCCCAGCAGTGCAGGGCAGCCTCCACCAGGCCCCCACTCATGTCTACCATCACCCCCACCCACCAGCCACCAGGGGCACCCTCCACCAGGCCCCCACTCATGTCCCCTATCACCCACACCCCCCAGCAGTGCAGAGGCAGCCTTCACCAGGCCCCCACTGATGTCTCCCACCACCCCCACCCCCCAGCCACCAGGGGCACCCTCCACAAGGCCCCCACTCATGTCTCCCACCACCCCCACCCCCCAGGGGCACCCTCCACCAGGCCCCCACAGATGTCTCCCACCACCCCCACCCCCCAGCCACCAGGGGCACCCTCCACCAGGCCCCCACTCATGTCTGCCACCACCCCCACCCCCCAGCAGTGCAGGGGCACCCTCCACCAGGCCCCCACTCATGTCCCCTATCACCCCCACCCCCCAGCAGTGCAGGGGCAGCCTCCACCAGGCCCCCACTCATGTCTACCATCACCCCCACCCCCCAGCCACCAGGGGCACCCTCCACCAGGCCCCCACTCATGTCTCCCACCACCCCCAGCCCCCAGCATCCAGGGCCACCCTCCACCAGGCCCCCACTCTTGTCCCCTATCACCCCCACCCCCCGGCAGTGCAGGGCAGCCTCCACCAGGCCCCCACTCATGTCTACCATCACCCCCACCCCCAGCCACCAGGGGCACCCTCCACCAGGCCCCCACTCATGTCCCCTATCACCCCCACCCCCCAGCAGTGCAGGGGCAGCCTTCACCAGGCCCCCACTGATGTCTCCCACCACCCCCAGCCACCAGGGGCACCCTCCACCGGGCCCCCACTCATGTCTCCCACCACCCCCATCCCCCAGCCACCAGGGGCACCCTCCACCGGGCCACCACACATGTCTCCCACCACCCCCACCCCCCAGCCAGCAGGGGCACCCCCCACCACGCCCCCAGTCATGTCCCCTATCATCCCCACCCCCCAGCAGTGCAGGGGAACCCTCCACCAGGCCCCCACTCATGTCTACGATCACCCCCACCCTCCAGCCACCAGGGGCACCCTCCACCAGGCCCTCACTCATGTCCAACTCATGTCTTCCACCACCCCCACCCCCCAGCAGTACAGGGGCAGCCTCCACCAGGCCCCCACTCATGTCTCCCACCACCCCACCCCCTAGCAGTGCAGGGGCACCCTCCACCAGACCCCACTCATGTCTCCCACCACCCCCACCCCCCAGCCACCAGGGGCACCCTCCACCAGGCCCCCACTCATGTCTCCCACCACCCCCACCCCCCAGCCACCAGGGGCACCCTCCACCAGGCCCCCACTCATGTCTCCCACCACCCCCACACCCCAGCATCCAGGGGCACCCTCCACCAGGCCCCCACTCATGTCCCCTATCACCCCCACCCCCCAGCAGTGCAGGGGCAGCCTTCACCAGGCCCCCACTCATGTCTACCATCACCCCCATCCCCCAGCCACCAGGGGCACCCTCCACCAGGCCCCCACTCATGTCTACCACCACCCCCACCCCCCAGCCACCAGGGGCACCCTCCACCAGGCCCCCACTCATGTCCCCTATCACCCCCACCCACCAGCAGTGCAGGGGCAGCCTCCACCAGGCCCCCACTCATGTCTCCCACCACCCCCACCCCCAGCCACCGGGGGCACCCTCCAATAGGCCCCCACTCATGTCCAACTCATGTCTCCCACCACCCCCACCCCCCAACCACCAGGGGCATCCTCCACCAGGCCCCCACTCATGTCCCCTATCACCCCCTCGCCCCAGCAGTGCAGGTGCAGCCTCCACCAGTCCCCCACTCATGTCTCCCACCTCCCCCACCCCCAGCATCCAGGGGCACCCTCCACCAGGCCCCCACTCAGGTCTACCACCACCGCCACCCCCCACCCACCAGGGGCACCCTCCACCAGGCCCCCACTCATGTCCCCTATCACCCCCACCCCCCAGCAGTGCAGGGGCAGACTCCACCAGGCCCCCACTCATGTCTCCCACCACCCCCACCCCCCAGCCACCAGGGGCACCCTCCACGAGGCCCCCACTCATGTCCAACTCATGTCTCCCACCACCCCCACCCCCCAGCCACCAGGGGCACCCTCTACCAGGCCCCCACTCATGTCCCCTATCACCCCCACTCCCCGGCAGTGCAGGGGCAGCCTCCACCAGGCCCCCACTCATGTCTACCATCACCCCCAGCCCCCAGCCACCAGGGGCACCCTCCTCCAGGCCCCCACTAATGTCCCCTATCACCCCCACCCCCCAGCAGTGCAGGGGCACCCTCCACCAGGCCCCCACTCATGTCTCCCACCACCACCACCCCCCAGCATCCAGGGGCACCCTCCACCAGGCGCCCACTCATGTCTACCACCACCCCCCCAGCCACCAGGGGCACCCTCCACCAGGCCCCCACTCATGTCCCCTATCACCCCCACCCCCCAGCAGTGCAGGGGCAGCCTCCACCAGGCCCACACTCATGTCTCCCACCACCCCACCCCCCAGCCACCAGGGGCACCCTCCACCAGGCCCCCATTCATGTCCAACTCATGTTTCCCACCACCCCCACCCCCCAGCCACCAGGGGCACCCTCCACCAAGCCCCCACTCATGTCTCCCACCACCCCCACTCCCCAGCAGTGCAGGGGCACCCTCCACCAGGCCCCCACTCATGTCTAACACAACCCCCACCCCCCAGCATCTAGGGGCATCCTCCACCAGGCCCCCACTCATGTCCCCGATCACCCCCACCCCCCAGCAGTGCAGGGGCAGCCTCCACCAGGCCCCCACTCATGTCTATCATCACCCCCACCCCTCAGCCACCAGGGGCACCCTCCACCAGGCCCCCACTCATGTCCCCAATCACCCCCACCCCCCAGCAGTGCAGGGGCAGCCTTCACCAGGCCCCCACTCATGTCTCCCACCACCCCCACCCCCAGCATCCAGGGGCACCTTCCACCAGGCCCCCACTCATGTCTACCACCACCCCCACCCCCGAGCCACCAGGGGCACCCTCCACCAGGCCCCCACTCATGTCCCCTATCACCCCCACCCCCCAGCAGTGCAGGGGCAGCCTCCACCAGGCCCCCACTCTTGTCTCCCACCACCCCCACCCCCGAGCCACCAGGGGCACCCTCCACCAGGCCCCCACTCATGTCCCCTATCACCCCCACCCCCCAGCAGTGCAGGGCCACCCTCCACCAGGCCCCCACTCATGTCCCCTATCACCCCCACCCCCCGGCAGTGCAGGGCAGCCTCCACCAGGCCCCCACTCATGTCTACCATCACCCCCACTCCCCAGCCACCAGGGGCACCCTCCACCAGGCCCCCACTCATGTCCCCTATCACCCCCACCCCCCAGCAGTGCAGGGGCAGCCTTCACCAGGCCCCCACTCGTGTCTCCCACCACCCCCACCCCCAGCATCCAGGGGCACCTTCCACCAGGCCCCCACTCATGTCTACCACCACCCCCACCCCCGAGCCACCAGGGGCACCCTCCACCAGGCCCCCACTCATGTCCCCTATCACCCCCACCCCCCAGCAGTGCAGGGGCAGCCTCCACCAGGCCCCCACTCTTGTCTCCCACCACCCCCCCGACCCAGCCACCAGGGGCACCCTCCACCAGGCCCCCACTCATATCCAACTCATGTCTCCCACCACCCCCACCCCCAGCCACCAGGGGCACCCTCCACCATGCCCCCACTCATGTCTCCTACAACCCCCACCCCCCCAGCAGTGCAGGGGCAGCCTCCACCAGGCCCCCACTCATGTCTCCTACCACCCCCACCCCCCAGCATCCAGGGGCACCCTCCACCAGGCCCCCACTCATGTCCCCTATCACCCCCACCCCCCAGCAGTGCAGGGGCAGCCTCCACCAGGCCCCCACTCATGTCTACCATTACCCCCACCCCCCAGCCACCAGGGGCACCCTCCACCAGGCCCCCACTCATGTCTCCCACCACCCCCACCCCCCAGCAGTGCAGGGGCACCCTCCACCAGGCCCCCACTCATGTCTCCCACCACCCCCACCCCCCAGCATCCAGGGGTACCCTCCACCAGGCCCCCACTCATGTCCCCTATCACCCCCACCCCCCAGCAGTGCAGGGGCAGCCTCCACCAGGCCCCCACTAATGTCTACCATCACCCCCACCCCCCAGCCACCAGGGGCACCCTCCACCAGGCCCCCACTCATGTCTCCCACCACCCCCACCCCCCAGCATCCAGGGCCACCCTCCACCAGGCCCCCACTCATGTCCCCTATCACCCCCACCCCCCGGCAGTGCAGGGCAGCCTCCAACAGGCCCCCACTCATGTCTACCATCACCCCCACCCCCCAGCCACCAGGGGCACCCTCCGCCAGGCCCCCACTCATGTCCCCTATCACCCCCACCCCCCAGCAGTGCAGGGGCAGCCTTCACCAGACCCCCACTCATGTCTCCCACCACCCCCACCCCCCAGCATCCAGGGGCACCTTCCACCAGGCCCCCACTCATGTCTACCACCACCCCCACCCCCGAGCCACCAGGGGCATCCTCCACCAGGCCCCCACTCATGTCCCCTATCACCCCCACCCCCCAGCAGTGCAGGGGCAGCCTTCACCAGGCCCCACTCATGTCTCCCACCACCCCCACCCCCCAGCCACCAGGGGCACCCTCCACCAGGCCCTCACTCATGTCCAACTCATGTCTCCCACCACCCCCACCCCCCAGCCACCAGGGGCACCCTCCACCAGGCCCTCACTCATGTCCAACTCATGTCTCCCACCACCCCCACCCCCCAGCCACCAGGGGCATCATCCACCAGGCCCCCACTCATGTCCCCTATCACCCCCACCCCCCAGCAGTGCAGGGGCAGCCTTCACCAGGCCCCCACTCATGTCTCCCACCACCCCCACCCCCCAGCCACCAGGGGCACCCTCCACCAGGCCCTCACTCATGTCCAACTCATGTCTCCCACCACCCCCACCCCCCAGCCACCAGGGGCACCCTCCACCAGGCCCCCACTCATGTCTCCCACCACCCCCACCCCCCAACATCCAGGGGCACCCTCCACCAGGCCCCCACTCATGTCCCCTATCACCCCCACCCCCCAGCAATGCAGGGGCAGCCTTCACCAGGCCCCCACTCATGTCTTCCATCACCCCCACCCCCCAGCCACCAGGGGCACCCTCCACCAGGCCCCCACTCATGTCTACCACCACCCCCACCCCCCAGCCACCAGGGGCACCCTCCACCAGGCCCCCACTCATGTCCCCTATCACCCCACCCCCCAGCAGTGCAGGGGAAGCCTCCACCAGGCCCCCACTCATGTCTCCCACCACCCCCACCCCCCAGCCACCAGGGGCACCCTCCACCAGGCCCCCACACACGTCCAACTCATGTCTCCCACCACCCCCACGCCCCAGCCACCAGGGGCACCCTCCACCAGGCCCCCACTCATGTCCCCTATCACCCCCACCCCCCAGCAGTGCAGGGGCAGCCTCCACCAGGCCCCCACTCATGTTTACCATCACCCCCACCCCCCAGCCACCAGGGGCACCCTCTACCAGGCCCCCACTCATGTCCCCTATCACCCCCACCCCCCAGGAGTGCAGGGGCAGCCTCCACCAGTCCCCCACTCATGTCTACCATAACCCCCACCCCCAAGCCTCCAGGGGCACCCTCCACCAGGCCCCCACTCATGTCTACCACCACCCCCACCCCCAGCCACCAGGGGCACCCTCCACCACGCCCCCACTCATGTCCCCGATCACCCCCACTACCCAGCAGTGCAGGGGCAGCCTCCACCAGGCCCGCACTCATGTCTCCCACCACCCCCACACACCAGCCACCAGGGGCACCCTTCACCAGGCCCCCACTCATGTCCAACTCATGTTTCCCACCACCCCCACCCCCCAGCCACCAGGGGCACCCTCCACCAGGCCCCCACTCATGTCTCCCACCACCCCCACCCTCCAGCAGTGCAGGGGCACCCTCCACCAGGCCCCCACTCATGTCTCCCACTAACCCCACCCCCCAGCATCCAGGGGCACCCTCCACCAGGCCCCCACTCATGTCCCCTATCACCCCCACCCCCCAGCAGTGCAAGGGCAGCCTCCACCAGGCCCCCACTCATGTCTACCATCACCCCCACCCCCCAGCCACCAGGGGCACCCTCCACCAGGCCCCCACTCATGTCTCCCACCACCCCCACCCCCCAGCATCCAGGGCCACCCTCCACCAGGCCCCCACTCTTGTCCCCTATCACCCCCACCCCCCAGCAGTGCAGGGCAGCCTCCACCAGGCCCCCACTCATGTCTACCATCACCCCCACCCACCAGCCACCAGGGGCACCCTCCACCAGGCCCCCACTCATGTCCCCTATCACCCCCACCCCCCAGCAGTGCAGAGGCAGCCTTCACCAGGCCCCCACTGATGTCTCCCACCACCCCCACCCCCCAGCCACCAGGGGCACCCTCCACCAGGCCCCCACTCATGTCTCCCACCACCCCCACCCCCCAGCCACCAGGGGCACCCTCCACCAGGCCCCCACACATGTCTCCCACCACCCCCACCCCCCAGCCACCAGGGGCACCCTCCACCAGGCCCCCACTCATGTCTGCCACCACACCCACCCCCCAGCAGTGCAGGGGCACCCTCCACCAGGCCCCCACTCATGTCCCCTATCACCCCCACCCCCCAGCAGTGCAGGGGCAGCCTCCACCAGGCCCCCACTCATGTCTACCATCACCCCCACCCCCCAGCCACCAGGGGCACCCTCCACCAGGCCCCCACTCATGTCTCCCACCACCCCCAGCCCCCAGCATCCAGGGCCACCCTCCACCAGGCCCCCACTCTTGTCCCCTATCACCCCCACCCCCCGGCAGTGCAGGGCAGCCTCCACCAGGCCCCCACTCATGTCTACCATCACCCCCACCCCCCAGCCACCAGGGGCACCCTCCACCAGGCCCCCACTCATGTCCCCTATCACCCCCACCCCCCAGCAGTGCAGGGGCAGCCTTCACCAGGCCCCCACTCATGTCTCCCACCACCCCCAGCCCCCAGCCACCAGGGGCACCCTCCACCGGGCCCCCACTCATGTCTCCCACCACCCCCATCCCCCAGCCACCAGGGGCACCCTCCACCAGGCCCCCACACATGTCTCCCACCACCCCCAACCCCCAGCCACCAGGGGCACCCTCCACCAGGCCCCCACTCATGTCTACCACCACCCCCACCCCCCAGCAGTGCAGGGGCACCCCCCACCACGCCCCCAGTCATGTCCCCTATCATCCCCACCCCCCAGCAGTGCAGGGGAACCCTCCACCAGGCCCCCACTCATGTCTACGATCACCCCCACCCTCCAGCCACCAGGTGCACCCTCCACCAGGCCCTCACTCATGTCCAACTCATGTCTTCCACCACCCCCACCCCCCAGCAGTACAGGGGCAGCCTCCACCAGGCCCCCACTCATGTCTCCCACCACCCCACCCCCTAGCAGTGCAGGGGCACCCTCCACCAGACCCCACTCATGTCTCCCACCACCCCCACCCCCCAGCCACCAGGGGCACCCTCCACCAGGCCCCCACTCATGTCTCCCACCACCCCCACCCCCCAGCCACCAGGGGCATCCTCCACCAGGCCCCCACTCATGTCTCCCACCACCCCCACACCCCAGCATCCAGGGGCACCCTCCACCAGGCCTCCACTCATTTCCGCTATCACCCCCACCCCCCAGCAGTGCAGGGGCAGCCTTCACCAGGCCCCCACTCATGTCTACCATCACCCCCATCCCCCAGCCACCAGGGGCACCCTCCACCAGGCCCCCACTCATGTCTACCACCACCCCCACCCCCCAGCCACCAGGGGCACCCTCCACCAGGCCCCCACTCATGTCCCCTATCACCCCCACCCACCAGCAGTGCAGGGGCCGCCTCCACCAGGCCCCCACTCATGTCTCCCACCACCCCACCCCCCAGCATCCAGGGGCACCCTCCACCAGGCCCCCACTCATGTCCCCTATCAGCCCCACCCCCCAGCAGTGCAAGGGCAGCCTCCACCAGGCCCCCACTCATGTCTACCATCGCCCCCACCCCCCAGCCACCAGGGGCACCCTCCACCAGGCCCCCACTCATGTCTCCCACCACCCCCAACCCCCAGCATCCAGGGCCACCCACTCTTGTCCCCTATCACCCCCACCCCCCAGCAGTGCAGGGCAGCCTCCACCAGGCCCCCACTCATGTCTACCATCACCCCCACCCACCAGCCACCAGGGGCACCCTCCACCAGGCCCCCACTCATGTCCCCTATCACCCACACCCCCCAGCAGTGCAGAGGCAGCCTTCACCAGGCCCCCACTGATGTCTCCCACCACCCCCACCCCCCAGCCACCAGGGGCACCCTCCACCAGGCCCCCACTCATGTCTCCCACCACCCCCACCCCACAGCCACCAGGGGCACCCTCCAATAGGCCCCCACAGATGTCTCCCACCACCCCAACCCCCCAGCCACCAGGGGCACCCTCCACCAGGCCCCCACTCATGTCTGCCACCACCCTCACCCCCCAGCAGTGCAGGGGCACCCTCCACCAGGCCCCCACTCATGTCCCCTATCACCCCCACCCCCCAGCAGTGCAGGGGCAGCCTCCACCAGACCCCCACTCATGTCTACCATCACCCCCAGCCACCAGGGGCACCCTCCACCAGGCCCCCACTCATGTCTCCCACCACCCCCAGCCCCCAGCATCCAGGGCCACCCTCCACCAGGCCCCCACTCTTGTCCCCTATCACCCCCACCCCCCGGCAGTGCAGGGCAGCCTCCACCAGGCCCCCACTCATGTCTACCATCACCCCCCACCCCCCAGCCACCAGGGGCACCCTCCACCAGGCCCCCACTCATGTCCCCTATCACCCCCACCCCCCAGCAGTGCAGGGGCAGCCTTCACCAGGCCCCCACTGATGTCTCCCACCACCCCCAGCCACCAGGGGCACCCTCCACTGGGCCCCCACTCATGTCTCCCACCACCCCCATCCCCCAGCCACCAGGGGCACCCTCCACCAGGCCCCCACACATGTCTCCCACCACCCCCACCCCCCAGCCACCAGGGGCACCCTCCACCAGGCCCCCACTCATGTCTACCACCACCCCCACCCCCCAGCAGTGCAGGGGCACCCCCACCACACCCCCAGTCATGTCCCCTATCATCCCCACCCCCCAGCAGTGCAGGGGAACCCTCCACCAGGCCCCCACTCATGTCTACGATCACCCCCACCCTCCAGCCACCAGGGGCACCCTCCACCAGGCCCTCACTCATGTCCAACTCATGTCTTCCACCACCCCCACCCCCCAGCAGTACAAGGGCAGCCTCCACCAGGCCCCCACTCATGTCTCCCACCGCAACACCCCCTAGCAGTGCAGGGGCACCCTCCACCAGACCCCACTCATGTCTCCCACCACCCCCACCCCCCAGCCACCAGGGGCACCCTCCACCAGGCCCCCACTCATGTCTCCCACCACCCCCCACCCCCCAGCCACCAGGGGCACCCTCCACCAGGCCCCCACTCATGTCTCCCACCACCCCCACACCCCAGCATCCAGGGGCACCCTCCACCAGGCCCCCACTCATGTCCCCTATCACCCCCACCCCCCAGCAGTGCAGGGGCAGCCTTCACCAGGCCCCCACTCATGTCTACCATCACCCCCATCCCCCAGCCACCAGGGGCACCCTCCACTAGGCCCCCACTCATGTCTACCACCACCCCCACCCCCCAGCCACCAGGGGCACCCTCCACCAGGCCCCCACTCATGTCCCCTATCACCCCCACCCACCAGCAGTGCAGGGGCAGCCTCCACCAGGCCCCCACTCATGTCTCCCACCACCCCCACCCCCAGCCACCAGGGGCACCCTCCAATAGGCCCCCACTCATGTCCAACTCATGTCTCCCACCACCCCCCAGCCACCAGGGGCATCCTCCACCAGGCCCCCACTCATGTCCCCTATCACCCCCTCGCCCCAGCAGTGCAGGTGCAGCCTCCACCAGTCCCCCACTCATGTGTCCCACCACCCCCACCCCCAGCATCCAGGGGCACCCTCCACCAGGCCCCCACTCATGTCTACCACCACCCCACCCCCCAGCCACCAGGGGCACCCTCCACCAGGCCCCCACTCATGTCCCCTATCACCCCCACCCCCCAGCAGTGCAGGGGCAGACTCCACCAGGCCCCCACTCATGTCTCCCACCACCCCCACCCCCCAGCCACCAGGGGCACCCTCCACCAGGCCCCCACTCATGTCCAACTCATGTCTCCCACCACCCCCACCACCCAGCCACCAGGGGCACCCTCTACCAGGCCCCCACTCATGTCCCCTATCACCCCCACTCCCCAGCAGTGCAGGGGCAGCCTCCACCAGGCCCCCACTCATGTCTACCATCACCCCCACCCCCCAGCCACCAGGGGCACCCTCCTCCAGGCCCCCACTCATGTCCCCTCTCACCCCCACCCCCCAGCAGTGCAGGGGCACCCTCCACCAGGCCCCCACTCATGTCTCCCACCACCCCCACCCCCCAGCATCCAGGGGCACCCTCCACCAGGCGCCCACTCATGTCTACCACCACCCCCACCCCCAGCCACCAGGGGCACCCTCCACCAGGCCCCCACTCATGTCCCCTATCACCCCCACCCCCCAGCAGTGCAGGGGCAGCCTCCACCAGCCCCACACTCATGTCTCCCACCACCCCACCCCCCAGCCACCAGGGGCACCCTCCACCAGGCCCCCACTCATGTCCAACTCATGTTTCCCACCACCCCCACCCCCCAGCCACCAGGGGCACCCTCCACCAAGCCCCCACTCATGTCTCCCACCACCCCCACTCCCCAGCAGTGCAGGGGCACCCTCCACCAGGCCCCCACTCATGTCTAACACCACCCCCACCCCCCAGCATCCAGGGGCACCCTCCACCAGGCCCCCACTCATGTCCACGATCACCCCCACCCCCCAGCAGTGCAGGGGCAGCCTCCACCAGGCCCCCACTCATGTCTACCATCAACCCACCCCTCAGCCACCAGGGGCACCCTCCACCAGGCCCCCACTCATGTCCCCTATCACCCCCACCCCCCAGCAGTGCAGGGGCAGCCTTCACCAGGCCCCCACTCATGTCTCCCACCACCCCCACCCCCAGCATCCAGGGGCACCTTCCACCAGGCCCCCACTCATGTCTACCACCACCCCCACCCCCGAGCCACCAGGGGCACCCTCCACCAGGCCCCCACTCATGTCCCCTATCACCCCCACCCCCCAGCAGTGCAGGGGCAGCCTCCACCAGGCCCCCACTCTTGTCTCCCACCACCCCCACCCCCGAGCCACCAGGGGCACCCTCCACCAGGCCCCCACTCATGTCCCCTATCACCCCCACCCCCCAGCAGTGCAGGGGCAGCCTTCACCAGGCCCCCACTCATGTCTCCCACCACCCCCACCCCCCAGCATCCAGGGCCACCCTCCACCAGGCCCCCACTCATGTCCCCTATCACCCCCACCCCCCAGCAGTGCAGGGGCAGCCTTCACCAGGCCCCCACTCATGTCTCCCACCACCCCCACCCCCGGCATCCAGGGGCACCTTCCACCAGGCCCCCACTCATGTCTACCACCACCCCCACCCCCGAGCCACCAGGGGCACCCTCCACCAGGCCCCCACGCATGTCCCCTATCACCCCCACCCCCCAGCAGTGCAGGGGCAGCCTCCACCAGGCCCCCACTCTTGTCTCCCACCACCCCCACCCCCCAGCCACCAGGGGCACCCTCCACCAGGCCCCCACTCATGTCTCCCACCACCCCCACCCCCCAGCATCCAGGGCCACCCTCCACCAGGCCCCCACTCTTGTCCCCTATCACCCCCACCCCCCAGCAGTGCAGGGCAGCCTCCACCAGGCCCCCACTCATGTCTACCATCACCCCCACCCACCAGCCACCAGGGGCACCCTCCACCAGGCCCCCACTCATGTCCCCTATCACCCACACCCCCCAGCAGTGCAGAGGCAGCCTTCACCAGGCCCCCACTGATGTCTCCCACCACCCCCACCCCCCAGCCACCAGGGGCACCCTCCACCAGGCCCCCACTCATGTCTCCCACCACCCCCACCCCCCAGCCACCAGGGGCACCCTCCACCAGGCCCCCACAGATGTCTCCCACCACCCCCACCCCCCAGCCACCAGGGGCACCCTCCGCCAGGCCCCCACTCATGTCTGCCACCACCCCCACCCCCCAGCAGTGCAGGGCCACCCTCCACCAGGCCCCCACTCATGTCCCCTATCACCCCCACCCCCCAGCAGTGCAGGGGCAGCCTTCACCAGGCCCCCACTGATGTCTCCCACCACCCCCAGCCCCCAGCCACCAGGGGCACCCTCCACCGGGCCCCCACTCATGTCTCCCACCACCCCCATCCCCCAGCCACCAGGGGCACCCTCCACCAGGCCCCCACACATGTCTCCCACCACCCCCACCCCCCAGCCACCAGGGGCACCCTCCACCAGGCCCCCACTCATGTCTACCACCACCCCCACCCCCCAGCAGTGCAGGGGCACCCCCCACCACGCCCCCAGTCATGTCCCCTATCATCCCCACCCCCCAGCAGTGCAGGGGAACCCTCCACCAGGCCCCCACTCATGTCTACGATCACCCCCACCCTCCAGCCACCAGGGGCACCCTCCACCAGGCCCTCACTCATGTCCAACTCATGTCTTCCACCACCCCCACCCCCCAGCAGTACAGGGGCAGCCTCCACCAGGCCCCCACTCATGTCTCCCACCACCCCACCCCCTAGCAGTGCAGGGGCACCCTCCACCAGACCCCACTCATGTCTCCCACTACCCCCACCCCCCAGCCACCAGGGGCACCCTCCACCAGGCCCCCACTCATGTCTCCCACCACCCCCACACCCCAGCATCCAGGGGCAACCTCCACCAGGCCCCCACTCATGTCCCCTATCACCCCCACCCACCAGCAGTGCAGGGGCAGCCTCCACCAGGCCCCCACTCATGTCTCCCACCACCCCCACC
The DNA here is from genome assembly GCF_040938575.1 of Ambystoma mexicanum. Classification (NCBI taxonomy): domain Eukaryota; kingdom Metazoa; phylum Chordata; class Amphibia; order Caudata; family Ambystomatidae; genus Ambystoma; species Ambystoma mexicanum. Next base: position 1,524,316,703 of record NC_090929.1, on the reverse strand, counting down.
CCCAGCCACCAGGGGCACCCTCCAATAGGCCCCCACTCATGTCCAACTCATGTCTCCCACCACCCCCACCCCCCAGCCACCAGGGGCATCCTCCACCAGGCCCCCACTCATGTCCCCTATCACCCCCTCGCCCCAGCAGTGCAGGTGCAGCCTCCACCAGTCCCCCGCTCATGTCTCCCACCACCCCCACCCCCAGCATCCAGGGGCACCCTCCACCAGGCCCCCACTCATGTCTACCACCACCCCCACCCCCCAGCCACAAGGGGCACCCTCCACCAGGCCCCCACTCATGTCCCCTATCACCCCCACCCCCCAGCAGTGCAGGGGCAGACTCCACCAGGCCCCCACTCATGTCTCCCACCACCCCCACCCCCCAGCCACCAGCGGCACCCTCCACCAGGCCCCCACTCATGTCCAACTCATGTCTCCCACCACCCCCACCCCCCAGCCACCAGGGGCACCCTCTACCAGGCCCCCACTCATGTCCCCTATCACCCCCACTCCCCTGCAGTGCAGGGGCAGCCTCCACCAGGCCCCCACTCATGTCTACCATCACCCCCACCCTCCAGCCACCAGGGGCACCCTCCTCCAGGCCCCCACTAATGTCCCCTATCACCCCCACCCCCCAGCAGTGCAGGGGCACCCTCCACCAGGCCCCCACTCATGTCTCCCATAAACCCCCACCCCCCAGCATCTAGGGGCACCCTCCACCAGGCGCCCACTCATGTCTACCACCACCCCCACCCCCAGCCACCAGGGGCACCCTCCACCAGGCCCCCACTCATGTCCCCTATCACCCCCACCCCCCAGCAGTGCAGGGGCAGCCTCCACCAGGCCCACACTCATGTCTCCCACCACCCCACCCCCCAGCCACCAGGGGCACCCTCCACCAGGCCCCCATTCATGTCCAACTCATGTTTCCCACCACCCCCACCCCCCAGCCACCAGGGGCACCCTCCACCAAGCCCCCACTCATGTCTCCCACCACCCCCACTCCCCAGCAGTGCAGGGGCACCCTCCACCAGGCCCCCACTCATGTCTAACACCACCCCCACCCCCCAGCATCCAGGGGCACCCTCCACCAGGCCCCCACTCATGTCCCCGATCACCCCCACCCCCCAGCAGTGCAGGGGCAGCCTCCACCAGGCCCCCACTCATGTCTACCATCACCCCCACCCCTCAGCCACCGGGGGCACCCTCCACCAGGCCCCCACTCATGTCCCCTATCACCCCCACCCCCCAGCAGTGCAGGGGCAGCCTTCACCAGGCCCCCACTCATGTCTCCCACCACCCCCACCCCCAGCATCCAGGGGCACCTTCCATCAGGCCCCCACTCATGTCTACCACCACCCCCACCCCCGAGCCACCAGGGGCACCCTCCACCAGGCCCCCACTCATGTCCCCTTTCACCCCCACCCCCCAGCAGTGCAGGGGCAGCCTCCACCAGGCCCCCACTCTTGTCTCCCACCACCCCCACCCCCGAGCCACCAGGGGCACCCTCCACCAGGCCCCCACTCATGTCCCCTATCACCCCCACCCCCCAGCAGTGCAGGGGCAGCCTTCACCAGGCCCCCACTCATGTCTCCCACCACCCCCACCCCCCAGCATCCAGGGCCACCCTCCACCAGGCCCCCACTCATGTCCCCTATCACCCCCACCCCCCGGCAGCGTAGGGCAGCCTCCACCAGGCCCCCACTCATGTCTACCATCACCCCCACTCCCCAGCCACCAAGGGCACCCTCCACCAGGCCCCCACTCATGTCTCCCACCACCCCCACCCCCCAGCATCTAGGGACACCCTCCACCAGGCGCCCACTCATGTCTACCACCACCCCCACCCCCAGCCACCAGGGGCACCCTCCACCAGGCCCCCACTCATGTCCCCTATCACCCCCACCCCCCAGCAGTGCAGGGGCAGCCTCCACCAGGCCCACACTCATGTCTCCCACCACCCCACTCCCCAGCCACCAGGGGCACCCTCCACCAGGCCCCCATTCATGTCCAACTCATGTTTCCCACCACCCCCACCCCCCAGCCACCAGGGGCACCCTCCACCAAGCCCCCACTCATGTCTCCCACCACCCCCACTCCCCAGCAGTGCAGGGGCACCCTCCACCAGGCCCCCACTCATGTCTAACACCACCCCCACCCCCCAGCATCCAGGGGCACCCTCCACCAGGCCCCCACTCATTTCCCCGATCACCCCACCCCCCAGCAGTGCAGGGGCAGCCTCCACCAGGCCCTCACTCATGTCTACCATCACCCCCACCCCTCAGCCACCGGGGGCACCCTCCACCAGGCCCCCACTCATGTCCCCTATCACCCCCACCCCCCAGCAGTGCAGGGGCAGCCTTCACCAGGCCCCCACTCATGTCTCCCACCACCCCCACCCCCAGCATCCAGGGGCACCTTCCATCAGGCCCCCACTCATGTCTACCACCACCCCCACCCCCGAGCCACCAGGGGCACCCTCCACCAGGCCCCCACTCATGTCCCCTATCACCCCCACCCCCCAGCAGTGCAGGGGCAGCCTCCACCAGGCCCCCACTCTTGTCTCCCACCACCCCCACCCCCCAGTATCCAGGGCCACCCTCCACCAGGCCCCCACTCATGTCCCCTATCACCCCCACCCCCCGGCAGTGTAGGGCAGCCTCCACCAGGCCCCCACTCATGTCTACCATCACCCCCACTCCCCAGCCACCAAGGGCACCCTCCACCAGGCCCCCACTCATGTCCCCTATCACCCCCACCCCCCAGCAGTGCAGGGGCAGCCTTCACCAGGCCCCCACTCGTGTCTCCCACCACCCCCACCCCCAGCATCCAGGGGCACCTTCCACCAGGCCCCCACTCATGTCTACCACCACCCCCACCCCCACCCCCGAGCCACCAGGGGCACCCTCCACCAGGCCCCCACTCATGTCCCCTATCACCCCCACCCCCCAGCAGTGCAGGGGCAGCCTCCACCAGGCCCCCACTCTTGTCTCCCACCACCCCCACCCCCAGCCACCAGGGGCACCCTCCACCAGGCCCCCACTCATATCCAACTCATGTCTCCCACCACCCCCACCCCCCAGCCACCAGGGGCACCCTCCACCAGGCCCCCACTCATGTCTCCTACCACCCCCACCCCCCAGCATCCAGGGGCACCCTCCACCAGGCCCCCACTCATGTCCCCTATCACCCCCACCCCCCAGCAGTGCAGGGGCAGCCTCCACCAGGCCCCCACTCATGTCTACCATTACCCCCACCCCCCAGCCACCAGGGGCACCCTCCACCAGGCCCCCACTCATGTCTCCCACCACCCCCACCCCCCAGCAGTGCAGGGGCACCCTCCACCAGGCCCCCACTCATGTCTCCCACCACCCCCACCCCCCAGCATCCAGGGGTACCCTCCACCAGGCCCCCACTCATGTCCCCTATCACCCCCACCCCCCAGCAGTGCAGGGGCAGCCTCCACCAGGCCCCCACTAATGTCTACCATCACCCCCACCCCCCAGCCACCAGGGGCACCCTCCACAAGGCCCCCACTCATGTCTCCCACCACCCCCACCCCCCAGCATCCAGGGCCACCCTCCACCAGGCCCCCACTCATGTCCCCTATCACCCCCACCCCCCGGCAGTGCAGGGCAGCCTCCAACAGGCCCCCACTCATGTCTACCATCACCCCCACCCCCCAGCCACCAGGGGCACCCTCTGCCAGGCCCCCACTCATGTCCCCTATCACCCCCACCCCCCAGCAGTGCAGGGGCAGCCTTCACCAGACCCCCACTCATGTCTCCCACCACCCCCACCCCCCAGCATCCAGGGGCACCTTCCACCAGGCCCCCACTCATGTCTCCCACCACCCCCACCCCCCAGCCACCAGGGGCACCCTCCACCAGGCCCTCACTCATGTCCAACTCATGTCTCCCACCACCCCCACCCCCCAGCCACCAGGGGCACCCTCCACCAGGCCCCCACTCATGTCTCCTACCACCCCCACCCCCCCAGCAGTGCAGGGGCAGTCTCCACCAGGCCCCCACTCATGTCTCCTACCACCCCACCCCCCAGCATCCAGGGGCACCCTCCACCATGCCCCCACTCATGTCCCCTATCACCCCCACCCCCCAGCAGTGCAGGGGCAGCCTCCACCTGGCCCCCACTCATGTCTACCATCACCCCCACCCCCCAGCCACCAGGGGCACCCTCCACCAGGCCCCCACTCATGTCTCCCACCACCCCCACCCCCCAGCATCCAGGGGTACCCTCCACCAGGCCCCCACTCATGTCCCCTATCACCACCACCCCCCAGCAGTGCAGGGACGGCCTCCACCAGTCCCCCACTCATGTCTACTATCACCCCCACCCCCCAGCCACCAGGGGCACCCTCCACCAGGCCCCCACTCATGTCCCCTATCACCCCCACACCCCAGCAGTGCAGGGGCAGCCTCCACCAGGCCCCCACTCATGTCTACTATCACCCCCACCCCCCAGCCACCAGGGGCACCCTCCACCAGGCCCCCACTCATGTCTCCCACCACCCCCATCCCCCAGCCACCAGGGGCACCCTCCACCAGGCCCCCACTCATGTCTCCCACCACCCCCACCCCCCAGCAGTGCAGGGGCACCCTCCACCAGGCCCCCACTCATGTCTCCCACCACCCCCACCCCCCAGCATCCAGGCGCACCCTCCACCAGGCCCCCACTCATGTCCCCTATCACCCCCACACCCCAGCAGTGCAGGGGCAGCCTCCACCAGGCCCCCACTCATGTCTACTATCACCCCCACCCCCCAGCCACCAGGGGCACCCTCCACCAGGCCCCCACTCATGTCTCCCACCACCCCCACCCCCCCAGCATCCAGGGGCACCCTCCTCAAGGCCCACACTCATGTCCCCTATCACCCCCACCCCCCAGTAGTGCAGGGGCAGCCTCCACCAGGCCCCCACTCATGTCTACCATCACCCCCACCCCCAGCCACCAGGGACACCCTCCACCAGGCCCCCACTCATGTCTCCCACCACCCCCACCCCCCAGCCACCAGGGGCACCCTCCACCAGGCCCCCACTCATGTCTACCACCACCCCCACCCCCCAGCCACTAGGGGCACCCTCCACCAGGCCCCCACTCATGTCTCCCACCACCCCCACCCCCCAGCAGTGCAGGGGCAACCTCCACCAGGCCCCCACTCATGTCTCCCACCACCCCCACCCCCCAGCATCCAGGGGCACCCACCACCAGGCCCCCACTCATGTCCCCTATCACCCCCACCCCCCAGCAATGCAGGGGCAGCCTTCACCAGGCCCCCACTCATGTCTACCATCACCCCCACACCCCAGCCACCAGGGGCACCCTCCACCAGGCCCCCACTCTTGTCTACCACCACCCCCACGCCCCAGCCACCAGGGGCACCCTCCACCAGGCCCCCACTCATGTCCCCTATCACCCCACCCCCCAGCAGTGCAGGGGAAGCCTCCACCAGGCCCCCACTCATGTCTCCCACCACCCCCATCCCCAGCCACCAGGGGCACCCTCCACCAGGCCCCCACTCATGTCCAACTCATGTCTCCCACCACCCCCACCCCCAGCCACCAGGGGCATCCTCCACCAGGCCCCCACTCATGTCCCCTATCACCCCCACGCCCCAGCAGTGCAGGTGCAGCCTCCACCATTCCCCCACTCATGTGTCCCACCACCCCCACCCCCCAGCAGTGCAGGGGCAGCCTCCACCAGGCCCCCACTCATGTCTCCCACCACCCCCACCCCCCAGCCACCAGGGGCACCCTCCACCAGGCCCCCACTCACGTCCAACTCATGTCTCCCACCACCCCCACGCCCCAGCCACCAGGGGCACCCTTTACCAGGCCCCTCTCATGTCCCCTATCACCCCCACCCCCCAGCAGTGCAGGGGCAGCCTCCACCAGGCCCCCACTCATGTTTACCATCACCCCCACCCCCCAGCCACCAGGGGCACCCTCTAGCAGGCCCCACTCATGTCCCCTATCACCCCCACCCCCCAGCAGTGCAGGGGCAGCCTCCACCAGGCCCCCACTCATGTCTACCATCACCCCCACCCCCAAGACTCCAGGGGCACCCTCCACCAGGCCCCCACTCATGTCTAGCACCACCCCCACCCCCAGCCACCAGGGTCACCCTCCACCACGCCCCCACTCATGTCCCCGATCACCCCCACTCCCCAGCAGTGCAGGGGCAGCCTCCACCAGGCCCACACTCATGTCTCCCACCACCCCCACCCACCAGTCACCAGGGGCACCCTTCACCAGGCCCCCACTCATGTCCAACTCATGTTTCCCACCACCCCCACCCCCCAGCCACCAGGGGCACCCTCCACCAGGCCCCCACTCATGTCTCACACCACCCCCACCCCCCAGCATCCAGGGGCACCCTCCACCAGGCCCCCACTCATGTCCCCTATCACCCCCACCCCCCAGCAGTGCAAGGGCAGCCTCCACCAGGCCCCCACTCATGTCTACCATCACCCCCACCCCCAGCCACCAGGGGCACCCTCCACCAGGCCCCCACTCATGTCTCCCACCACCCCCACCCCCCAGCATCCAGGGCCACCCTCCACCAGGCCCCCACTCTTGTCCCCTATCACCCCCACCCCCCAGCAGTGCAGGGCAGCCTCCACCAGGCCCCCACTCATGTCTACCATCACCCCCACCCACCAGCCACCAGGGGCACCCTCCACCAGGCCCCCACTCATGTCCCCTATCACCCCCACCCCCCAGCAGTGCAGAGGCAGCCTTCACCAGGCCCCCACTGATGTCTCCCACCACCCCCACCCCCCAGCCACCAGGGGCACCCTCCACCAGGCCCCCACTCATGTCTCCCACCACCCCCACCCCCCAGCCACCAGGGGCACCCTCCACCAGGCCCCCACACATGTCTCCCACCACCCCCACCCCCCAGCCACCAGGGGCACCCTCCACCAGGCCCCCACTCATGTCTGCCACCACCCCCACCCCCCAGCCACCAGGGGCACCCTCCACCAGGCCCCCACTCATGTCTACCACCACCCCCACGCCCCAGCCACCAGGGGCACCCTCCACCAGGCCCCCACTCATGTCCCCTATCACCCCACCTCCCAGCAGTGCAGGGGAAGCCTCCACCAGGCCCCCACTCATGTCTCCCACCACCCCCATCCCCAGCCACCAGGGGCACCCTCCACCAGGCCCCCACTCATGTCCAACTCATGTCTCCCACCACCCCCACCCCCAGCCACCAGGGGCATCCTCCACCAGGCCCCCACTCATGTCCCCTATCACCCCCACGCCCCAGCAGTGCAGGTGCAGCCTCCACCATTCCCCCACTCATGTGTCCCACCACCCCCACCCCCCAGCAGTGCAGGGGCAGCCTCCAACAGGCCCCCACTCATGTCTCCCACCACCCCCACCTACCAGCCACCAGGGGCACCCTCCACCAGGCCCCCACTCACGTCCAACTCATGTCTCCCACCACCCCCACACCCCAGCCACCAGGGGCACCCTTTACCAGGCCCCCACTCATGTCCCCTATCACCCCCACCCCCCAGCAGTGCAGGGGCAGCCTCCACCAGGCCCCCACTCATGTTTACCATCACCCCCACCCCCCAGCCACCAGGGGCACCCTCTAGCAGGCCCCCACTCATGTCCCCTATCACCCCCACCCCCCATCAGTGCAGGGGCAGCCTCCACCAGGCCCCCACTCATGTCTACCATCACCCCCACCCCCAAGACTCCAGGGGCACCCTCCACCAGGCCCCCACTCATGTCTACCACCACCCCCACCCCCAGCCACCAGGGGCACCCTCCACCACGCCCCCACTCATGTCCCCGATCACCCCCACTCCCCAGCAGTGCAGGGGCAGCCTCCACCAGGCCCACACTCATGTCTCCCACCACCCCCACCCACCAGTCACCAGGGGCACCCTTCACCAGGCCCCCACTCATGTCCAACTCATGTTTCCCACCACCCCCACCCCCCAGCCACCAGGGGCACCCTCCACCAGGCCCCCACTCATGTCTCCCACCACCCCCACCCCCCAGCAGTGCAGGGGCACCCTCCACCAGGCCCCCACTCATGTCTCCCACCACCCCCACCCCCCAGCATCCAGGGGCACCCTCCACCAGGCCCCCAATCATGTCCCCTATCACCCCCACCCCCCAGCAGTGCAAGGGCAGCCTCCACCAGGCCCCCACTCATGTCTACCATCACCCCCACCCCCCAGCCACCAGGGGCACCCTCCACCAGGCCCCCACTCATGTCTCCCACCACCCCCACCCCGCAGCATCCAGGGCCACCCTCCACCAGGCCCCCACTCTTGTCCCCTATCACCCCCACCCCCCAGCAGTGCAGGGCAGCCTCCACCAGGCCCCCACTCATGTCTACCATCACCCCCACCCACCAGCCACCAGGGGCACTCTCCACCAGGCCCCCACTCATGTCCCCTATCACCCCCACCCCCCAGCAGTGCAGAGGCAGCCTTCACCAGGCCCCCACTGATGTCTCCCACCACCCCCACCCCCCAGCCACCAGGGGCACCCTCCACCAGGCCCCCACTCATGTCTCCCACCACCCTCACCCCCCAGCCACCAGGGGCACCCTCCATCAGGCCCCCACACATGTCTCCCACCACCCCCACCCCCCAGCCACCAGGGGCACCCTCCACCAGGCCCCCACTCATGTCTGCCACCACCCCCAACCCCCAGCAGTGCAGGGGCACCCTCCACCAGGCCCCCACTCATGTCCCCTATCACCCCCACCCCCCAGCAGTGCAGGGGCAGCCTCCACCAGGCCCCCACTCATGTCTACCATCACCCCCACCCCCCAGCCACCAGGGGCACCCTCCACCAGGCCCCCACTCATGTCTCCCACCACCCCCAGCCCCCAGCATGCAGGGCCACCCTCCACCAGGCCCCCACTCTTGTCCCCTATCACCCCCACCCCCCGGCAGTGTAGGGGCAGCCTTCACCAGGACCCCACTGATGTCTCCCACCACCCCCAGCCCCCAGCCACCAGGGGCACCCTCCACCGGGCCCCCACTCATGTCTCCCACCACCCCCATCCCCCAGCCACCAGGGGCACCCTCCACCAGGCCCCCACACATGTCTCCCACCATCCCCACCCCCCAGCCACCAGGGGCACCCTCCACCAGGCCCCCACTCATGTCTACCACCACCCCCACCCCCCGGCAGTGCAGGGGCACCCCCCACCACGCCCCCAGTCATGTCCCCTATCATCCCCACCCCCCAGCAGTGCAGGGGAACCCTCCACCAGGCCCCCACTCATGTCTACGATCACCCCCACCCTCCAGCCACCAGGGGCACCCTCCACCAGGCCCTCACTCATGTCCAACTCATGTCTTCCACCACCCCCACCCCCCAGCAGTACAGGGGCAGCCTCCACCAGGCCCCCACTCATGTCTCCCACCACCCCACCCCCTAGCAGTGCAGGGGCACCCTCCACCAGACCCCACTCATGTCTCCCACCACCCCCACCCCCCAGCCACCAGGGGCACCCTCCACCAGGCCCCCACTCATGTCTCCCAGAACCCCCACACCCCAGCATCCAGGGGCACCCTCCACCAGGCCCCCACTCATGTCCCCTATCACCCCCACCCCCCAGCAGTGCAGGGGCAGCCTTCACCAGGCCCCCACTCATGTCTACCATCACCCCCATCCCCCAGCCACCAGGGGCACCCTCCACCAGGCCCCCACTCATGTCTACCACCACCCCCACCCCCCAGCCACCAGGGGCACCCTCCACCAGGCCCCCACTCATGTCCCCTATCACCCCCACCCACCAGCAGTGCAGGGGCAGCCTCCACCAGGCCCCCACTCATGTCTCCCACCACCCCCACCCCCAGCCACCAGGGGCACCCTCCAATAGGCCCCCACTCATGTCCAACTCATGTCTCCCACCACCCCCACCCCCCAGCCACCAGGGGCATCCTCCACCAGGCCCCCACTCATGTCCCCTATCACCCCCTCGCCCCAGCAGTGCAGGTGCAGCCTCCACCAGTCCCCCACTCATGTCTCCCACCACCCCCACCCCCAGCATCCAGGGGCACCCTCCACCAGGCCCCCACTCATGTCTACCACCACCCCCACCCCCCAGCCACCAGGGGCACCCTCCACCAGGCCCCCACTCATGTCCCCTATCACCCCCACCCCCCAGCTGTGCAGGGGCAGACTCCACCAGGCCCCCACTCATGTCTCCCACCACCCCCACCCCCCAGCCACCAGGGGCACCCTCCACCAGGCCCCCACTCATGTCCAACTCATGTCTCCCACCACCCCCACCCCCCAGCCACCAGGGGCACCCTCTACCAGGCCCCCACTCATGTCCCCTATCACCCCCACTCCCCAGCAGTGCAGGGGCAGCCTCCACCAGGCCCCCACTCATGTCTACCATCACCCCCACCCCCCAGCCACCAGGGGCACCCTCCTCCAGGCCCCCACTCATGTTCCCTATCACCCCCACCCCCCAGCAGTGCAGGGGCACCCTCCACCAGGCCCCCACTCATGTCTCCCACCACCCCCACCCCCCAGCATCCAGGGGCACCCTCCACCAGGCGCCCACTCATGTCTACCACCACCCCCACCCCCAGCCACCAGGGGCACCCTCCACCAGGCCCCCACTCATGTCCCCTATCACCCCCACCCCCCAGCAGTGCAGGGGCAGCCTCCACCAGGCCCACACTCATGTCTCCCACCACCCCACCCCCCAGCCACCAGGGGCACCCTCCACCAGGCCCCCACTCATGTCCAACTCATGTTTCCCACCACCCCCACCCCCCAGCCACCAGGGGCACCCTTCACCAAGCCCCCACTCATGTCTCCCACCACCCCCACTCCCCAGCAGTGCAGGGGCACCCTCCACCAGGCCCCCACTCATGTCTAACACCACCCCCACCCCCCAGCATCCAGGGGCACCCTCCACCAGGCCCCCACTCATGTCCCCGATCACCCCCACCCCCCAGCAGTGCAGGGGCAGCCTCCACCAGGCCCCCACTCATGTCTACCATCACCCCCACCCCTCAGCCACCAGGGGCACCCTCCACCAGGCCCCCACTCATGTCCCCTATCACCCCCACCCCCCAGCAGTGCAGGGCAGCCTTCACCAGGCCCCCACTCATGTCTCCCACCACCCCCACCCCCAGCATCCAGGGGCACCTTCCACCAGGCCCCCACTCATGTCTACCACCACCCCCACCCCCGAGCCACCAGGGGCACCCTCCACCAGGCCCCCACTCATGTCCCCTATCACCCCCACCCCCCAGCAGTGCAGGGGCAGCCTCCACCAGGCCCCCACTCTTGTCTCCCACCACCCCCACCCCCGAGCCACCAGGGGCACCCTCCACCAGGCCCCCACTCATGTCCCCTATCACCCCCACCCCCCAGCAGTGCAGGGGCAGCCTTCACCAGGCCCCCACTCATGTCTCCCACCACCCCCACCCCCCAGCATCCAGGGCCACCCTCCACCAGGCCCCCACACATGTCCCCTATCACCACCACCCCCCGGCAGTGCAGGGCAGCCTCCACCAGGCCCCCACTCATGTCTACCATCACCCCCACTCCCCAGCCACCAGGGGCACCCTCCACCAGGCCCCCACTCATGTCCCCTATCACCCCCACCCCCCAGCAGTGCAGGGGCAGTCTTCACCAGGCCCCCACTCATGTCTCCCACCACCCCCACCCCCAGCATCCAGGGGCACCTTCCACCAGGCCCCCACTCATGTCTACCACCACCCCCACCCCCGAGCCACCAGGGGCACCCTCCACCAGGCCCCCACTCATGTCCCCTATCACCCCCACCCCCCAGCAGTGCAGGGGCAGCCTCCACCAGGCCCCCACTCTTGTCTCCCACCACCCCCACCCCCCAGCCACCAGGGGCACCCTCCACCAGGCCCCCACTCATATCCAACTCATGTCTCCCACCACCCCCACCCCCCAGCCACCAGGGGCACCCTCCACCAGGCCCCCACTCATGTCTCCTACCACCCCCACCCCCCCAGCAGTGCAGGGGCAGCCTCCACCAGGCCCCCACTCATGTCTCCTACCACCCCTACCCCCCAGCATCCAGGGGCACCCTCCACCAGGCCCCCACTCATGTCCCCTATCATCCCCACCCCCCAGCAGTGCAGGGACAGCCTCCACCAGGCCCCCACTCATGTCTACCATTACCCCCACCCCCCAGCCACCAGGGGCACCCTCCACCAGGCCCCCACTTATGTCTCCCACCACCCCCACCCCCCAGCAGTGCAGGGGCACCCTCCACCAGGCCCCCACTCATGTCTCCCACCACCCCCACCCCCCAGCATCCAGGGGTACCCTCCACCAGGCCCCCACTCATGTCCCCTATCATCCCCACCCCCCAGCAGTGCAGGGGCAGCCTCCACCAGGCCCCCACTAATGTCTACCATCACCCCCACCCCCCAGCCACCAGGGGCACCCTCCACCAGGCCCCCACTCATGTCTCCCACCACCCCCACCCCCCAGCATCCAGGGCCACCCTCCACCAGGCCCCCACTCATGTCCCCTATCACCCCCACCCCCCGGCAGTGCAGGGCAGCCTCCAACAGGCCCCCACTCATGTCTACCATCACCCCCACCCCCCAGCCACCAGGGGCACCCTCCGCCAGGCCCCCACTCATGTCCACTATCACCCCCACCCCCCAGCAGTGCAGGGGCAGCCTTCACCAGACCCCCACTCATGTCTCCCACCACCCCCACCCCCCAGCATCCAGGGGCACCTTACACCAGGCCCCCACTCATGTCTACCACCACCCCCACCCCCGAGCCACCAGGGGCACCCTCCACCAGGCCCCCACTCATGTCCCCTATCACCCCCACCCCCCAGCAGTGCAGGGGCAGCCTCCACCAGGCCCCCACTCATGTCTCCCACCACCCCCACCCCCCAGCCACCAGGGGCACCCTCCACCAGGCCCTCACTCATGTCCAACTCATGTCTCCCACCACCCCCACCCCCCAGCCACCAGGGGCACCCTCCACCAGGCCCCCACTCATGTCTCCTACCACCCCCACCCCCCAGCAGTGCAGGGGCAGTCTCCACCAGGCCCCCACTCATGTCTCCTACCACCCCACCCCCCAGCATCCAGGGGCACCCTCCACCATGCCTCCACTCATGTCCCCTATCACCCCCACCCCCCAGCAGTGCAGGGACGGCCTCCACCAGGCCCCCACTAATGTCTACCATCACCCCCACCCCCAGCCACCAGGGGCACCCTCCACCAGGCCCCCACTCATGTCTCCCACCACCCCCACCCCCCAGCCACCAGGGGCACCCTCCACCAGGCCCCCACTCATGTCTCCCACCACCCCCACCCCCCAGTAGTGCAGGGGCACCCTCCACCAGGCCCCCACTCATGTCTCCCACCACCCCCACCCCCGAGCCACCAGGGGCACCCTCCAACAGGCCCCCACTCATGTCCCCTATCACCCCCACCCCCCAGCAGTGCAGGGGCAGCCTTCACCAGGCCCCCACTCATGTCTCCCACCACCCCCACCCCCCAGCATCCAGGGCCACCCTCCACCAGGCCCCCACACATGTCCCCTATCACCCCCACCCCCCGGCAGTGCAGGGCAGCCTCCACCAGGCCCCCACTCATGTCTCACTCATGTCCAACTCATGTCTCCCACCACCCCCACCCCCCAGCCACCAGGGGCACCCTCCACCAGGCCCCCACTCATGTCTCCTACCACCCCCACCCCCCAGCAGTGCAGGGGCAGTCTCCACCAGGCCCCCACTCATGTCTCCTACCACCCCACCCCCCAGCATCCAGGGGCACCCTCCACCAGGCCCCCACTCATGTCCCCTATCACCCCCACCCCCCAGCAGTGCAGGGGCAGCCTTCACCAGGCCCCCACTCATGTCTACCATCACCCCCATCCCCCAGCCACCAGGGGCACCCTCCACCAGGCCCCCACTCATGTCTACCACCACCCCCACCCCCCAGCCACCAGGGGCACCCTCCACCAGGCCCCCACTCATGTCCCCTATCACCCCCACCCACCAGCAGTGCAGGGGCAGCCTCCACCAGGCCCCCACTCATGTCACCCACCACCCCCACCCCCAGCCACCAGGGGCACCCTCCAATAGGCCCCCACTCATGTCCAACTCATGTCTCCCACCACCCCCACCCCCCAGCCACCAGGGGCATCCTCCACCAGGCCCCCACTCATGTCCCCTATCACCCCCTCGCCCCAGCAGTGCAGGTGCAGCCTCCACCAGTCCCCCACTCATGTCTCCCACCACCCCCACCCCCAGCATCCAGGGGCACCCTCCACCAGGCCCCCACTCATGTCTACCACCACCCCCACCCCCCAGCCACCAGGGGCACCCTCCACCAGGCCCCCACTCATGTCCCCTATCACCCCCACCCCCCAGCTGTGCAGGGGCAGACTCCACCAGGCCCCCACTCATGTCTCCCACCACCCCCACCCCCCAGCCACCAGGGGCACCCTCCACCAGGCCCCCACTCATGTCCAACTCATGTCTCCCACCACCCCCACCCCCCAGCCACCAGGGGCACCCTCTACCAGGCCCCCACTCATGTCCCCTATCACCCCCACTCCCCAGCAGTGCAGGGGCAGCCTCCACCAGGCCCCCACTCATGTCTACCATCACCCCCACCCCCCAGCCACCAGGGGCACCCTCCTCCAGGCCCCCACTCATGTTCCCTATCACCCCCACCCCCCAGCAGTGCAGGGGCACCCTCCACCAGGCCCCCACTCATGTCTCCCACCACCCCCACCCCCCAGCATCCAGGGGCACCCTCCACCAGGCGCCCACTCATGTCTACCACCACCCCCACCCCCAGCCACCAGGGGCACCCTCCACCAGGCCCCCACTCATGTCCCCTATCACCCCCACCCCCCAGCAGTGCAGGGGCAGCCTCCACCAGGCCCACACTCATGTCTCCCACCACCCCACCCCCCAGCCACCAGGGGCACCCTCCACCAGGCCCCCACTCATGTCCAACTCATGTTTCCACCACCCCCACCCCCCAGCCACCAGGGGCACCCTTCACCAAGCCCCCACTCATGTCTCCCACCACCCCCACTCCCCAGCAGTGCAGGGGCACCCTCCACCAGGCCCCCACTCATGTCTAACACCACCCCCACCCCCCAGCATCCAGGGGCACCCTCCACCAGGCCCCCACTCATGTCCCCGATCACCCCCACCCCCCAGCAGTGCAGGGGCAGCCTCCACCAGGCCCCCACTCATGTCTACCATCACCCCCACCCCTCAGCCACCAGGGGCACCCTCCACCAGGCCCCCACTCATGTCCCCTATCACCCCCACCCCCCAGCAGTGCAGGGCAGCCTTCACCAGGCCCCCACTCATGTCTCCCACCACCCCCACCCCCAGCATCCAGGGGCACCTTCCACCAGGCCCCCACTCATGTCTACCACCACCCCCACCCCCGAGCCACCAGGGGCACCCTCCACCAGGCCCCCACTCATGTCCCCTATCACCCCCACCCCCCAGCAGTGCAGGGGCAGCCTCCACCAGGCCCCCACTCTTGTCTCCCACCACCCCCACCCCCGAGCCACCAGGGGCACCCTCCACCAGGCCCCCACTCATGTCCCCTATCACCCCCACCCCCCAGCAGTGCAGGGGCAGCCTTCACCAGGCCCCCACTCATGTCTCCCACCACCCCCACCCCCCAGCATCCAGGGCCACCCTCCACCAGGCCCCCACACATGTCCCCTATCACCACCACCCCCCGGCAGTGCAGGGCAGCCTCCACCAGGCCCCCACTCATGTCTACCATCACCCCCACTCCCCAGCCACCAGGGGCACCCTCCACCAGGCCCCCACTCATGTCCCCTATCACCCCCACCCCCCAGCAGTGCAGGGGCAGTCTTCACCAGGCCCCCACTCATGTCTCCCACCACCCCCACCCCCAGCATCCAGGGGCACCTTCCACCAGGCCCCCACTCATGTCTACCACCACCCCCACCCCCGAGCCACCAGGGGCACCCTCCACCAGGCCCCCACTCATGTCCCCTATCACCCCCACCCCCCAGCAGTGCAGGGGCAGCCTCCACCAGGCCCCCACTCTTGTCTCCCACCACCCCCACCCCCCAGCCACCAGGGGCACCCTCCACCAGGCCCCCACTCATATCCAACTCATGTCTCCCACCACCCCCACCCCCCAGCCACCAGGGGCACCCTCCACCAGGCCCCCACTCATGTCTCCTACCACCCCCACCCCCCCAGCAGTGCAGGGGCAGCCTCCACCAGGCCCCCACTCATGTCTCCTACCACCCCTACCCCCCAGCAGCCAGGGGCACCCTCCACCAGGCCCCCACTCATGTCCCCTATCATCCCCACCCCCCAGCAGTGCAGGGACAGCCTCCACCAGGCCCCCACTCATGTCTACCATTACCCCCACCCCCAGCCACCAGGGGCACCCTCCACCAGGCCCCCACTTATGTCTCCCACCACCCCCACCCCCCAGCAGTGCAGGGGCACCCTCCACCAGGCCCCCACTCATGTCTCCCACCACCCCCACCCCCCAGCATCCAGGGGTACCCTCCACCAGGCCCCCACTCATGTCCCCTATCATCCCCACCCCCCAGCAGTGCAGGGGCAGCCTCCACCAGGCCCCCACTAATGTCTACCATCACCCCCACCCCCCAGCCACCAGGGGCACCCTCCACCAGGCCCCCACTCATGTCTCCCACCACCCCCACCCCCCAGCATCCAGGGCCACCCTCCACCAGGCCCCCACTCATGTCCCCTATCACCCCCACCCCCCGGCAGTGCAGGGCAGCCTCCAACAGGCCCCCACTCATGTCTACCATCACCCCCACCCCCCAGCCACCAGGGGCACCCTCCGCCAGGCCCCCACTCATGTCCACTATCACCCCCACCCCCCAGCAGTGCAGGGGCAGCCTTCACCAGACCCCCACTCATGTCTCCCACCACCCCCACCCCCCAGCATCCAGGGGCACCTTACACCAGGCCCCCACTCATGTCTACCACCACCCCCACCCCCGAGCCACCAGGGGCACCCTCCACCAGGCCCCCACTCATGTCCCCTATCACCCCCACCCCCCAGCAGTGCAGGGGCAGCCTCCACCAGGCCCCCACTCATGTCTCCCACCACCCCCACCCCCCAGCCACCAGGGGCACCCTCCACCAG
This sequence comes from Ambystoma mexicanum, assembly GCF_040938575.1. Classification (NCBI taxonomy): domain Eukaryota; kingdom Metazoa; phylum Chordata; class Amphibia; order Caudata; family Ambystomatidae; genus Ambystoma; species Ambystoma mexicanum. The sequence continues at coordinate 1,524,299,545 of NC_090929.1, read as the reverse complement.
GCCCTCACTCATGTCCAACTCATGTCTCCCACCACCCCCACCCCCCAGCCACCAGGGGCACCCTCCACCAGGCCCCCACTCATGTCTCCTACCACCCCCACCCCCCAGCAGTGCAGGGGCAGTCTCCACCAGGCCCCCACTCATGTCTCCTACCACCCCACCCCCCAGCATCCAGGGGCACCCTCCACCATGCCTCCACTCATGTCCCCTATCACCCCCACCCCCCAGCAGTGCAGGGACGGCCTCCACCAGGCCCCCACTAATGTCTACCATCACCCCCACCCCCAGCCACCAGGGGCACCCTCCACCAGGCCCCCACTCATGTCTCCCACCACCCCCACCCCCCAGCCACCAGGGGCACCCTCCACCAGGCCCCCACTCATGTCTCCCACCACCCCCACCCCCCAGTAGTGCAGGGGCACCCTCCACCAGGCCCCCACTCATGTCTCCCACCACCCCCACCCCCGAGCCACCAGGGGCACCCTCCAACAGGCCCCCACTCATGTCCCCTATCACCCCCACCCCCCAGCAGTGCAGGGGCAGCCTTCACCAGGCCCCCACTCATGTCTCCCACCACCCCCACCCCCCAGCATCCAGGGCCACCCTCCACCAGGCCCCCACACATGTCCCCTATCACCCCCACCCCCCGGCAGTGCAGGGCAGCCTCCACCAGGCCCCCACTCATGTCTCACTCATGTCCAACTCATGTCTCCCACCACCCCCACCCCCCAGCCACCAGGGGCACCCTCCACCAGGCCCCCACTCATGTCTCCTACCACCCCCACCCCCCAGCAGTGCAGGGGCAGTCTCCACCAGGCCCCCACTCATGTCTCCTACCACCCCACCCCCCAGCATCCAGGGGCACCCTCCACCATGCCTCCACTCATGTCCCCTATCACCCCCACCCCCCAGCAGTGCAGGGACGGCCTCCACCAGGCCCCCACTAATGTCTACCATCACCCCCACCCCCAGCCACCAGGGGCACCCTCCACCAGGCCCCCACTCATGTCTCCCACCACCCCCACCCCCCAGCCACCAGGGGCACCCTCCACCAGGCCCCCACTCATGTCTCCCACCACCCCCACCCCCCAGTAGTGCAGGGGCACCCTCCACCAGGCCCCCACTCATGTCTCCCATCACCCCCACCCCCCAGCATCCAGGCGCACCCTCCTCCAGGCCCCCACTCATGTCCCCTATCACCCCCACACCCCAGCAGTGCAGGGGCAGCCTCCACCAGGCCCCCACTCATGTCTACTATCACCCCCACCCCCCAGCCACCAGGGGCACCCTCCACCAGGCCCCCACTCATGTCTCCCACCACCCCCACCCCCCAGCATCCAGGGGCACCCTCCTCAAGGCCCCCACTCATGTCCCCTATCACCCCCACCCCCCAGTAGTGCAGGGGCAGCCTCCACCTGGCCCCCACTCATGTCTACCATCACCCCCACCCCCAGCCACCAGGGACACCCTCCACCAGGCCCCCACTCATGTCTCCCACCACCCCCACCCCCCAGCCACCAGGGGCACCCTCCACCAGGCCTCCACTCATGTCCAACTCATGTATCCTACCACCCCCACCCCCCAGCCACCAGGGGCACCCTCCACCAGGCCCCCACTCATGTCCCCTATCACCCCCACCCCCCAGCAGTGCAGGGGCAGCCTCCACCAGGCCCCCACTCATGTCCAACTCATGTATCCTACCACCCCCACCCCCCAGCCACCAGGGGCACCCTCCACCAGGCCCCCACTCATGTCCCCTATCACCCCCACCCCCCAGCAGTGCAGGGGCAGCCTCCACCAGGCCCCCACTCATGTCTCCTACCACCCCTACCCCCCAGCATCCAGGGGCACCCTCCACCAGGCCCCCACTCATGTCCCCTATCATCCCCACCCCCCAGCAGTGCAGGGACAGCCTCCACCAGGCCCCCACTCATGTCTACCATTACCCCCACCCCCCAGCCACCAGGGGCACCCTCCACCAGGCCCCCACTTATGTCTCCCACCACCCCCACCCCCCAGCAGTGCAGGGGCACCCTCCACCAGGCCCCCACTCATGTCTCCCACCACCCCCACCCCCCAGCATCCAGGGGTACCCTCCACCAGGCCCCCACTCATGTCCCCTATCATCCCCACCCCCCAGCAGTGCAGGGGCAGCCTCCACCAGGCCCCCACTAATGTCTACCATCACCCCCACCCCCCAGCCACCAGGGGCACCCTCCACCAGGCCCCCACTCATGTCTCCCACCACCCCCACCCCCCAGCATCCAGGGCCACCCTCCACCAGGCCCCCACTCATGTCCCCTATCACCCCCACCCCCCGGCAGTGCAGGGCAGCCTCCAACAGGCCCCCACTCATGTCTACCATCACCCCCACCCCCCAGCCACCAGGGGCACCCTCCGCCAGGCCCCCACTCATGTCCACTATCACCCCCACCCCCCAGCAGTGCAGGGGCAGCCTTCACCAGACCCCCACTCATGTCTCCCACCACCCCCACCCCCCAGCATCCAGGGGCACCTTACACCAGGCCCCCACTCATGTCTACCACCACCCCCACCCCCGAGCCACCAGGGGCACCCTCCACCAGGCCCCCACTCATGTCCCCTATCACCCCCACCCCCCAGCAGTGCAGGGGCAGCCTCCACCAGGCCCCCACTCATGTCTCCCACCACCCCCACCCCCCAGCCACCAGGGGCACCCTCCACCAGGCCCTCACTCATGTCCAACTCATGTCTCCCACCACCCCCACCCCCCAGCCACCAGGGGCACCCTCCACCAGGCCCCCACTCATGTCTCCTACCACCCCCACCCCCCAGCAGTGCAGGGGCAGTCTCCACCAGGCCCCCACTCATGTCTCCTACCACCCCACCCCCCAGCATCCAGGGGCACCCTCCACCATGCCTCCACTCATGTCCCCTATCACCCCCACCCCCCAGCAGTGCAGGGACGGCCTCCACCAGGCCCCCACTAATGTCTACCATCACCCCCACCCCCAGCCACCAGGGGCACCCTCCACCAGGCCCCCACTCATGTCTCCCACCACCCCCACCCCCCAGCCACCAGGGGCACCCTCCACCAGGCCCCCACTCATGTCTCCCACCACCCCCACCCCCCAGTAGTGCAGGGGCACCCTCCACCAGGCCCCCACTCATGTCTCCCACCACCCCCACCCCCGAGCCACCAGGGGCACCCTCCAACAGGCCCCCACTCATGTCCCCTATCACCCCCACCCCCCAGCAGTGCAGGGGCAGCCTTCACCAGGCCCCCACTCATGTCTCCCACCACCCCCACACCCCAGCATCCAGGGCCACCCTCCACCAGGCCCCCACACATGTCCCCTATCACCCCCACCCCCCGGCAGTGCAGGGCAGCCTCCACCAGGCCCCCACTCATGTCTCACTCATGTCCAACTCATGTCTCCCACCACCCCCACCCCCCAGCCACCAGGGGCACCCTCCACCAGGCCCCCACTCATGTCTCCTACCACCCCCACCCCCCAGCAGTGCAGGGGCAGTCTCCACCAGGCCCCCACTCATGTCTCCTACCACCCCACCCCCCAGCATCCAGGGGCACCCTCCACCATGCCTCCACTCATGTCCCCTATCACCCCCACCCCCCAGCAGTGCAGGGACGGCCTCCACCAGGCCCCCACTAATGTCTACCATCACCCCCACCCCCAGCCACCAGGGGCACCCTCCACCAGGCCCCCACTCATGTCTCCCACCACCCCCACCCCCCAGCCACCAGGGGCACCCTCCACCAGGCCCCCACTCATGTCTCCCACCACCCCCACCCCCCAGTAGTGCAGGGGCACCCTCCACCAGGCCCCCACTCATGTCTCCCATCACCCCCACCCCCCAGCATCCAGGCGCACCCTCCTCCAGGCCCCCACTCATGTCCCCTATCACCCCCACACCCCAGCAGTGCAGGGGCAGCCTCCACCAGGCCCCCACTCATGTCTACTATCACCCCCACCCCCCAGCCACCAGGGGCACCCTCCACCAGGCCCCCACTCATGTCTCCCACCACCCCCACCCCCCAGCATCCAGGGGCACCCTCCTCAAGGCCCCCACTCATGTCCCCTATCACCCCCACCCCCCAGTAGTGCAGGGGCAGCCTCCACCTGGCCCCCACTCATGTCTACCATCACCCCCACCCCCAGCCACCAGGGACACCCTCCACCAGGCCCCCACTCATGTCTCCCACCACCCCCACCCCCCAGCCACCAGGGGCACCCTCCACCAGGCCTCCACTCATGTCCAACTCATGTATCCTACCACCCCCACCCCCCAGCCACCAGGGGCACCCTCCACCAGGCCCCCACTCATGTCCCCTATCACCCCCACCCCCCAGCAGTGCAGGGGCAGCCTCCACCAGGCCCCCACTCATGTCCAACTCATGTATCCTACCACCCCCACCCCCCAGCCACCAGGGGCACCCTCCACCAGGCCCCCACTCATGTCCCCTATCACCCCCACCCCCCAGCAGTGCAGGGGCAGCCTCCACCAGGCCCCCACTCATGTCCAACTCATGTATCCTACCACCCCCACCCCCCAGCCACCAGGGGCACCCTCCACCAGGCCCCCACTCATGTCCCCTATCACCCCCACCCCCCAGCAGTGCAGGGGCAGCCTCCACCAGGCCCTCACTCATGTCTACCATCACCCCCACCCCCCAGCCACCAGTGGCACCCTCCACCAGGCCCCCACTCATGTCTTCCACCACCCCCACCCCCCAGCAGTGCAGGGGCAGCCTCCACCAGGCCCCCACTCATGTCTACCATCACCCCCACCCCCCAGCCACCAGGGGCAGCCTCCACCAGGCCCCCACTCATGTCTCCCACCACCCCAACACCCCAGCAGTGCAGGGGCACCCTCACCAGGCCCCCGCTCATGCCTCCCACCACCCCCACCCCCCAGCCGTGCGATTTGCCTGGGTACGTGTACTTCAGGTGCGCAGGAATTTCCACACACGATTAGCCTGGGTACATGTACTATGGGGTGCACGGGAAGTTCCAAATGCGTTTAGCCTGGCTATGTGTATTTCGGGGTGCGCGGGAAGTTCCACACGTGATTGGCCTGGGTACGTGCACTTCGGGGTGCGCAGGAAGTTCCACACGTGATTGGCCTGGGTACGTGTACTTCGGGGTGCGAGGGAAGTTCCACACGCGATTGGCCTGGGTACGTGTATTTCAGGGTGCGTGTGAACTTCCACACGCGACTGGGCATGTGAGAGTGGGGTACGTGTATTCCAGGGGTGGGCGGGAATATTTACTTGCGACTGGGCCTGGGAGAGTGTGCTACGTGTATTCCTGGGGTGGGCGGGAAGATTCACACGTTCGCCTACGACACGCCGAAAAATAAATGGTCCAATCCTGAAACACGTACGCCAGCATGAAGCAGGCGTACGTCGACTCGCGCAGCATAAAAGTGCACGCAAACAACAAACAAGCTCAGACGCCAGGATGAATATACCATTCCTAGCAGCAGTGGCCATGGGTTACCAAAGGAGGAGGAGGAGGATAGTGAGGGCCCGAAATTTCACTCCCAGAACCAGCCTTTTTGGGATGCCTGATGACCAGGTGTATGGGAGGTACAGGTTTCCACCACACATAATACTGGACCTGGTCAGTGAGTGGGAGGATGACCTAGCATCACCCACCCTGTGCTCCCAAGCACTCAGCCCCCTGGAGAAGGTCCTCAATGTACTCCACTTCTTGGCCACAGGATCATTTCAGCGGACAAGTGCCATAGTGGGTGGGTGTCACAGGCCACACAGTCACGCTGCCTACAACAGGTCTTGAACATCATCACTGCACGGCCATCAGTCCGTAGACACATATACCTGCACAGGACACCTGCAGAAAGGCAGGCTGCCACCCTCGATTTCTATGGTGTGGCACAATTCCCAAAAGTGCTAGGTGCCATTGACTGCACCCATGTGGCACTACATCCCCCCAGGGCATCTGAGCACATCTAAAGGAACCGCAAGCACTGGCATTCCATCAACATGCAGGTAGTATGTAATGCCAAGGGAATCATCACCTCAGTATATGCAAACTATCCAGGGTCCACCCACGACAGCTTCATTTACCGAATGTCTACCCTAAGCCGGGACGTAGAAGCTGGGTGGCATGGCGATACATGGCTGCTTGGTGAGTATGAATGCCACTGCACATGCATGCATGTCAGATGCAGAGTTATGTCACTACCCCACTAATGATACCCATCACCTCCTCACCAGGGGACAGTGCCTACCCTCTGAACACCCACATCATGACGCCAATTCGGAACCCCATCACGCCTCCAGAGGTAAGATACAACACAGCCCATATTGCAACCCGGGGCATAGTGGAGCGCACATTCGGAGTGCTCAAGTCACGCTTTCGCTCCCTTGACCGTTCTGGCGGGCAGCTGTTATATGCGCCCCCAGCAGTGTGCAGGATCATAGTGGCAGCATGTGTCCTGCACAATGTTGCAACACGCCGGGGCCTGGCTGTGGACATGGTGGTGCCCCCACATCCCCAACCACATGCACGCCCGCTGCGCATGGGAGGGGAGAGGGCACGGGGTGAGGCAGCCCGTACGCAGCTGGTGGCTAATTACTTCACAAAGAAATCACACCCCTGTGGAGTGCACACAGCCCTGGCACATACCATCTGATAAGCAATGATGACTCGACCTGACAATTATGACGAACAAAGGGACAGTCAACTGTCAGAACCATAGCAGCCTGAGATTGTTCATGTGGAAGTGTCACAATGTGTGCATCCCTACCTACACAAACACCACCAATGCAGTGTCATCAAAAGACACACTTCCATGCTGCAGAAATGAATACCCACTTGCAAAATACTACATGAAAACAGTGCCATGTCACCCAACCCCTCCCCGGCATGGCCACACAACACACCATGGCATGTCATGCAATGTGAGAGCAAACAAATTAATCCCCACAACATGCCCCAAGTGTCACCAGCTACAGTGTCCTTAATGGAAACATGGCCACACATGAAATTCTCACAGTAATGCAGGACCTACAACACACATTACCAAATACTTACCAAGAATACCAATCACCTACACAACCTCCAACCTACCTTAAACATGACATTACAGACTTAAAAATTTGCTGGCCTCACTACCTGATGATGCCAGCACTCCGAACACTTCCAAGTATACAGTGTTAGCGCCACGCAAGAGTGTAGGTGCACTGCTTACAACATGGACTCCAGTTCCAAGGTGGACCGCCTTGTGAAGACATGAGAAATGGACCTGCAAATTAGGAGGATGAGATGGATGCAGAGGCTGATATCAATACACCATGCAGTGTACAATACAACAACAATATGCACTATGAATGTATACACAGTATTGACTACAGACTGCCCACACATCGAATGGGAGTCCAATGTCACCATGTACTTCAATGTCACTTGGGCACACCCTTTGCAAGCCCATGGAAACGGGAAGCAGGAGGGGTGTGTGTCACAAAAACCCAAGCATCTGAACCAAATTCATGACAAGCCTGATGTGCCCAGCCACAATGCAGTGTATGCCCACGGGAGCCACACAAGGCATCACACTGTCCCAAAAAAAAAAAAATCAAAAATGGCCATTAATGGGCCCGGGGGGGAGGGGAGGCCACCCGGGAGGTCCGAGGACAGGGTGCACACCAAAACCCACCTGTGTGGATCTTGCGAGAAAAAAAACACCTCCATGGGTTTATGGCCTACACGGCTACCCTATTGTGGGAGAATCACTGCTGTCGCTCTCCTCACCCTCTGCAGCTGCATCAGGAGGCGGTGGCACTATGGGAGGCAGCCCACGCAAAACCCTAGTCTGTTCCTCCATGGCTGCAAGCATACGGGTGTGGTAGGTCTCGTTCTGGAGGATAACTGTGCGGAGGTCCCCATGCAACAACTCACGGGATGCCCGGACCTCCGCCCTAGTTGCCTGCATCTCAGCTGAGAGCGTACATGTGAGACGCTCCAGCTGCTGTTCTGTCCTTCTGTTTGTTGAAACCTCAAGCTCAACAAGAGTCGTCCTGAGGTGAAGGAGTTCCACCCTCAGGGCTTCCCTGTGGCCCTGGGACTCTATGGAAATGGCTTCCTGCAGAGTCGCCAGTGCCGCCCGCCTGTCCCTGTCGGATGCCAACATGTCCTCCCTGTGTGACTGGCAGATGGAGTCTGTTGCCTGCTGTAGTCGCTCCATCAGCCTTTCGGGGGGGACAATGGAAGTGGCCACCCTATCCATGGCCTGAGCCATCATCTCTGATGATGCTGCCTGTTGGGTTGCCATTCCGTATATGGATTGCTCCCATGCGGTATTGCCAGGTGGCTGACGGCCACCACGTCGGCGGGCACCACACCTGTCTGGGGCAAGGCGAACTGTGCCTTGCTGTGCCGGCACTGCCTGAGGCTGCAGGACTGCATTCCCCCTCTGATCTGCTGGCCCAGGAACAGGATCAGATGTTGCAGAGTGTGACCCTGCATCCGTAACCACCAAAGGCGTACCTGCCAGCACTGACATCCCCATTGAGGGTTCTAACCCTGATGCAGGTGGGTCGGACAGAACAGAATCCCTCCCAGGAACACTCACCTGCGACGGCACATAGGTCTCATCATCAGAATCGACACCTGAATACAGCTCGGGGGAGGTGCAGCCAGAGACACCCCTTGAGAGCACGGCCTGCAGCAGTTGTGGGTTCTCACCCACCACCACACCACGTCCCTCACTGGTGGTCGGTCGGCCCTCAGACCCCTCCTGGGTCTGCACCATCTCCACAACCCCAGCAGTATCAAGTGCGTCATCCCCTGCAAAGACATAAAAGAAAACAAATGGAAACAGGCATTAGCACTATGGCACACAATTAGGGCTGAGAGGCTACAGAAACAGTACTTGATTGACACATGTCCCACATGACTAAAACCCTCCCATGCATGCACCGTCACTGCGTGTGAAGGGTAGGCAGATGGCACACATTGATGACACCAAGATGGAAGATGAACACATTTGCTGCATGCTGCCTAGCAGTGGCATCACACATTGGCCAGTGATTGGCAGGTCAAATACACATGCCATCACACAGATGGCATGTACCCTAGCCATGAAGTTAAGAGGGAGAGGAGGTCACCAATTGTTTATTCGGTCCAGTTTGCTCATAAAATTGATTTTTACATTGAAATGGTTCAAATGTTTAACCTGGAGCTGCCAGTCCAAAATGGTCCTATAGCACAGGAACATGTCTAAACAAATCATGTCCAGGAAACAAAGCCAGTCCACTGTACCATAGCGATGTCAGACATGTGACAATAGGACTGAGAATCCCGAGTAAAAGTGGTGGTATGCAAACAATCCTCCTGAATAAACAGAGGTAAATAAGCAACAATGTTGTGGCAAGATGACACCCCAAGGGCAACTGGCGTGGTGTTGGGCTGGATGTCTAATGTTGGCAGAAGGGATGCTGCTATACCCAAATGCTGGTGCGCAGAATGTATAGGATGAGGCACATGGGTGACCCAGACCACTCAGGCACACACACCCTCACCTGGCACCCAAACAGAAGCCCTCCCACACACACCATGCACATGGATGACACACACATGCATGTGCACTCACCGGACAATGCCTCATAATCTGTCAGTTCTCCCACGCCTTGGATCTGTTCCTCTGTGATGTAGGTCCCAGCAACCTGCTCATGTGGAGTGAGTTCTATGTCCTCTGCTGGAGACCCACCTCCAGTCACTAGAGTTGCGGCATGACTTGAGGCCAGCTTATTCTTTGCCCTGCGCTTCAGGTCATTCCAGCACTTGTAGCATTCAGTAGCTGTGCGCCTCACGATTCCAAGGGCACTTATGATGTCTGCAATGGTCTGCCAGTGTGCCTGACGTTGTGCAGGTGTGGTCTTGGATCCTGCAACAATCACCATTTCGCGGTCATGTGCGGACACATACTCTACAAGTGCATTCAGTTCGGCCTCATTGAAGCTGGGCTTCCTTGACGGTCCGGACTGTGTAGCCGTGTCTGGGGCATCAGCCTCTACTGGACGAGCACTCTTCCTCTTCCGCTTGGAAGGTGGTGGGGATCCTGAGTGTCCTACACCGCTCTGGACACTAGGGGCAGGAGCCCCGGTGGACTCTGTACTAGGAGTGTGGGATTGCACACTCAGCATGGGAGTTGGTGCAGGCATTAGCTCAAGTGTGATGGTGTCAGGGGGAATGTCAGCATGATGGACTTGGACCGACACTGTCCTGGCTGGGTGTGTGAGAGGTGGGGTGGATGGAGCCGCAGCTGCCCCTGCAGCCTCCCCACCCTGCCTACGCGGGGAAGCAGATGACCTAGCTGCCCCTGATCCACGTGGCCTGATGACACCAACGTTCACCGGCGCACGTGGCCTAGACCTGCTGACCTGGAAGTCAGCCATGGAGTCACCCTGTGCCAGGTCTGGTTCCACAGTGGGCTGGTCCAACAAGGGCTGAGCATGGATGGTGTCAGCCACGTTAACCTCAACCAGGGGGGGGCATGGGTGTCCCTGACTGCTCCTCCACACATGGGGGGCTAGGGGCACCCTGCAAGTCACGGCCACGTCCCCTACTGGATCCACCACGGCCACCACTTGGGGCTCGTCCACCTTTGCCACCCTTACGGCTTGTTCGCCTCCCAGCAATGGCACTGATGTTATTGTGCGTATGGGAGTCGATGTGAACTATTGTCCTGGGCAATTGGGGGTCAAAGGGGTTGGGTACCAGATGGTAATCGTACCCTAGTGCTCTAGCAAGGCTGTATGTCACCACTGGGGAAAGATGACGGGTCACGCAACGCACGTGCAGCCCAAAAAAGGGAAGTAAGGTGCACGCAACCCCTCCTAGACCACGTGCATGGAATAATAAACCTGCACTATGCTGTGGCACCCAGAAAGACAAGAATAAACGTATGCGTGTCACACGCAGCCTAGAATGACCTCTGAAGGGGTACGCGACACACGGGGCAAGCACAGATGTTAAATACATGCGCGACTCACCATCTGCCAGGAACAAAAGCGTGAAAAATATGCGCGTGTGCGCGTTGGCAACACCCCCGCCCAAAGAAGAATTGTACGATGTCTGAGGAGACAGGACAACAGTAGAAGGGAACGCTGTTTGAGGAAACAGGCCCAGGAAAAAGAGGAAAAGAGAAAAAGCTGTCAGAGGTAACAGGGAGTACGAACTGGAAACGCAGTGAAGTAAATCGCGTGTGAACCGACAAGAAGTACAGATTTCACCCACTCGCTCTCCACGAAAAGCACGTACAAGGAAATGGCGTTCTACACGTACCTTTTATACACACGTCACAGACGCGCATACGCGATGAGGCCATTTCAACCAATTAAACGCTTTGACACTCGTTCGTGTATCTTTTTTTTTTACACGCGCCATTCTCTACGGCCATGCGCGTGACGTCACAGCTGCGCATGGGGGCCTTTGGGCCAATGAAATCGCGTATGCGTGCAGACGCGCTTACGCGCTAAGGGCCTTTCCTCGAATTACACGCAGACGTGCAGGACTTTTCACGTGCCAAATCACTCCGTATCAAGCTGGCCACGCGTAAGCACACGGAAGACCACGCTCCTGCCCAGAAAGCCGATTTACTGCCCCCCAGAGCCCTGAGCACGCTCCCACCTGCCATCTGCTGCTGCCTGACTGCCTGCTGCCCACGTGCACTGCCATTTGCTGCCTGCACATCAGCCAGGGGTGCTGTTGCTGTGACCACCCCTGCTGCAACCGAAGACTCCCAACTGGGATTCCATCGCTCCACAGCCCAGCCCCAGGACCCAGTTGCCCACTGACTCCTGCCTCTGGGGTTGTCATATCGGGCACTGCAACATCTGGCACCACTGACAACCCCCGGCCAGACAGGCAGAGGGCCACCAGCTTCAGTGCCAGGGAAGTTGGTGTCCTGGTGGAGCAAGTCCTGGGGCAGTATGATGCCCTCTACGGAAGGTTGCACGCCGACAAGGAAGGACGGACTCGGATCTGGACAGACATCGCGACTGCCATCAACGTGGAGGGGGTGGCAGTCCGCGACTTCCAACATGTCAAGAAGCGCTGGGAGGACTTCAGGTCCAGGACCCTGAACAAGGCCCAGCGCCTCTTGAAGGCAGGGGATGCTAAGGGGTGCCAGGGCCACTTGTCGGAAGATCAGATGAGGGTCCTGGAACGCATATCCCCAGCGCTCCACGTCTAGGTCCTTGAGAGGCAGACCCGTCTGGAGTCGAGCGGTAAGTGTACATGCATCATGATTGTAAGCTGTGCATGTGGTGATGTGTCAGTAGTGTGCCGGTTGCACATCTGTTTGTATGGGGCCGAGTATGGGTGGGGGTGTACAGGACTGTGAGGCTAACACATGCGAGCGCTGTCATGCGTGAGACATGGATGGTGCTTGTGTGTGTAGGCTTGCATGCTAAATGCAGTTGTGTGGGCTGTTAGGGAGAATTCTCTGTTTAGGCTGAATTTCCTAACCTAGTGAGTCCCCCACCAGCTTTGCTGGATTTCTGGAGTTTGTTTTTTCCATCCTGCCAAGAGTGAGACTCTTTTCTCCCACTCTTGGACATGTATGTGTGTAATTCCTTTGAAATGTCAATGTGTTCGATGGGCTATGGGGTCTTTTACTTCATAGGGTCTCATATGTTTTTCTATGTGTGTTACACCGCACCCTACGTGCCGTAACACTGGGGCGTCCTAGCGGACCCCCACCATAGACTCCATACCCGGGGACTGACTACTGTCTCCCCGGGCATGTAAAGTCACCATTGGCTTTACTAGACCTAAATTTACTAACAGAACTAGTACAAACCATCTTATTGTGGACGTACTAGTAGGGGTAATTCGATTACTCCTAGATCTGTTACTCGAGGGGGCACTGTCCCGTCCCCCCTAGTCGAGTTTTGGCTGGTGGCAGTGGAAACTACTTGTTATGTTCGACCCCGAACATAACCCTATGGGATTCGTCCCATTGTTGGAGATTGACCCTTTTTCTCGTTAATCTCTAACGTACCACCGGTCTCCTTATCTTAAATAAGTTTATCGGATGGTATTTTCTGCCAGAACTCGGTTTTTAAAATGGTGTCTGTGTTCGTCTCTGTGACTCCTAAACCAAAGGTTGAGCCCTTTGTTCCACTTTTGGCGGGCCTCTGGACAGTGACCCTCCAAAGTGGTGCCATTCTGTCTGGGTTACCACAGGGGTGTGGGAGGGGGTTTAGGCACCCTGGACCGAGTTGCCTTGCCAACTCCGGTCGCACTCTGGAGTGATTGGCCCAAGTGGTGAGCCTTCCCGCTCAACACTTAGCATGTGTTGATTGACAGCTAGGCTGAATGAATGGGGGTTTTCTGCATAAAAGCAGGGCTTTTGGGACTGGATCTTCAGAAGTCGCCACAGGACCTAAGAATCCGACAAGGGTAACGCTGAGCCGACCTGCACGACGACACCTCCGGTGGAGCCCTGCGGAACCGACTCACCACTTCCCGACGACAGAGGAGATCTCCCTGCCGGAGAGTCTCTTCCCCTGGCTGGTGGGAACAACCAGTCCCCTTTGCTTTTTATTCGCCTCAGGACGCAGTGGTCGAATTGCCCGTGCAGAGCACCACGGCAACCGGATAGCCACTACCCCTGTACCGCGACCAAAAGGTGGTGCCTTGTGACGGAGCACTCCACGGCTGGTCTCTTCCCTGGTGGTGCACCGGACTTCACTTTTCTTCGACAACGAGATCATCTCTACTCTTGGCAAAGACCCGACGTGCATCCACCACCAGTAACAACTGCCCCCGCCGGAGCTGCCCTCCACAAAGGGGTACCGTGTCCGCCTGGCTTCCCTTTCAATCGGTTCGAGTGAGGTGTATTAATCCTCTCCTTTCCGTTGGGTCGCCTTCAAGCTTTTCTCATTTATTGTTCTGAACGGGTTCAATCTGCCTATAACAATTTGCTACAAAGACTTGAATGCATCTCCACTAGAGACTTTTTGGGACATCGCGCCTTGCCTCTCTCCAAGTGGGCCTCGCCTCTGAACTTGATGATCTATTGTGATTCTTGCCTTCCTGCCTTGCATTTTATCTGCGAAGGATTGAACTGTGTTGATTTCATAACCTGCTTATTTTTCTCTCCCGTCCTAACGAATAGAGTGTCATCTAGGTTGAGGTATACACCTCTGTCTGAAAATAAGTGGTACCGGTAGAACCTAGAGTTGTCGAAATATTGCTAGGGGGGTTGATCGTTTTCTTCTTCGTAGAGTAATTGTGTTTGATTTGTTTGCCGTGATAGTGCCATAGTGTTTTTCATAGATGTTTTGTTATAAATAAATACTTTAATATCTTTACACTAAGCCTTGTTGCGTGTTTGCTTGTCCTGCTGTGAAGAATTGCCCTATGTTGTATACTCCACATACTGCTCAACTTTTCTTGAGAGAAGTCTGACTGCTCAGCCACAGCTACCAAGTGAATCTGCGTGGTACAGACTGCTACCAAGTGGGTTCACCGCCAAACGCCTGTAGTCCTAAATCTTTTGCAGTGGTCCCAGAGGGAACTGCACAGGTTTCCGCCTAACGCTGGTGTACAGTGGTGGGATTTCTATCGAGTATACAGTTTAGAGTGCTTTTCGACACTGTAGGATAACTAACCACAACACTTTGCACAAAAAGCAACTTTCAAAAAAACATGTCTACGATGGAAACTTACAGTCAAGAGTCCTTGTCAGGTGAAAATACTGAGAGTCTGCGAGCTCTCTGTAGGCAAGAGAATCTTCCTGTAAGAGGCAAGAAGTTAGAACTGATAGACAGATTGCTGGCGAACCAAAGTCTGGGTACTGGTTCAGAGGAACCAATCTCTTCAGCGAATGTAGATAACAGTAATGGTGTTGATCTGAATCGTAATTCTGATGAAGAGGCTGACGAGGATGGAGAGGCTAACGAAACTGTCTTCCCTGCTCCTCTACCTGCCTTACCAGCTGTGCCTACGGGGCCCATACCAGGTCCCACAAGTAACCCTGCTTATTTTGAACTTGAAAAAATGAAGCTCGAACTAGAATACAAACGGTCCTTGGCTCAATCTGAACGAAACCAAGAGCTCGAGTTCAGATGGATGAATGCCCAGGCTGAGCAAAAGCAAGCTGAGTTAAGACTCAGGGAAATAGAACTTAATCACGAGTTAGAGATGAAAAGGTTGTCTATGGAAAATGCTTCTCTCTCCTCTGGTTCCTCTAGGAGCTCCAGTCCCAAAAGACCCCGGATGCCGAAGGAATTAGTGGGTATGTATGAACCGAGATTGGATGTGTTGGATTGGTTGAAACTGATTGAATACAATCATGGGCTCCAGGACATCACCGGGAATGCGTTGCTTCCCTGGTCGTTCTCTAGGTTCCCTCCTGTTGCGACTGATGTGGTAATGGAGTTGGGGGAGGCGGATAAGACAGATTACGAAAGTGTGAAACTAGCTTTAATAGCTAGATTCGGGAAGACCCCTTCCCAGTATCTTAAGAGGTTTAGAACCCTCAAAAAGCATGATGGTACCCCTTGGGCTACCTGGGTGAGTGAAGGGTTGAAAAACTTAGAGGGATGGATTAAGGGTTACAAAGTGAACACTTATGAGGGTATGAGAAATCTTTTTATGTTGGAGTCTATTTATGATGCCTGTTCTCCTGAGCTCAGACAGCACTTGGCAGATTCGAAGGAATTGGATTCCAGGGAGCTAGCTAGGGCTGCTGATTTGTGGGTTGCCAACAGGGCTACTCATAAGGATTCTGGGGCAACTCAAAAAAAGGCTGAGTGAAAACAGCCTAAAAAAGACTCAAAAGAGAATTCTAATAACTCACATTCCAAAGAGGGCCCCAAACAAAACCAGAAGGGTAAGCCACCGGGAAAACCACAGCAGAATAGTGTGTCTTCTGGTGCCAAACCGGAAGGAGGTCAGAACAAGCCACCATTCCAGAAAGCATTCGGTAAATGCTTTGTTTGTGGCTTGACTGACCACGTGAAAGGAGATCCCAGATGTAAGGGTAAACCTTCAGGGGTCCACCTTGTCTCCTTAGCCTTCGCTCCAGAGGAGGAAGTCCAAATGGCAAGTGGAAACTTTCTACTGCTAGCTGACGAACCCATTGGAGTCTCAGCCAGCATTTCTTTAGTATCTCTGGGGTTGTGGGAACAACAGAATTTAGATGTCTATAATTCTATCCCCGATAATACTAAAGAGTATTATAAGGACAGTGTCCAGCTGAATGGTCAGGAGACTCCTGCCATTAGGGACACTGGGGCCAGCATAACTGTGGTGGATAAATCGTTTTTTCAGGCTGAGGATGTTGCTAAGGCACCCAAACGCATAACCAAGTTAGCTGGAGGGCCTGTGCAGATGCTTCCCCAATTACCAATTCTCATCCAGTGTAACGACATGACTTTGAAGATACCTGTCAGCATACAGAGTGAGGTACCAGGACGCGTACTGGTGGGTAACGATCTAAAAACTCTCGGAGTTGTATCGCATACTCCCAGACCGCCTAGTAAACGGTTACAGGAGCTAACCAGACCCGCAAGAGAGAGGACCATGCGTGGTACTCTCCAGGAGATGATGAAGAAAGATATCACTCCTGCGCCACTGGAATTGTGGGCCGCTGTCTCCAAGAAAGCAGAAGCAAAAGGGAAACCTAAGACTTCTATCCCGAAACCAGCAGCCCGCATTCCAGTGCAGCCAACACGGACTTCCCCGCAGTTGTCCACAGTTACACCCGTAACTCCACCTCCAGCCGAGGCTGAGAGGGAGGTACAACCCTGTGTGGTAGAATTAGACTCTGAGGAAGAGCTAATGGAAGGCCAGGAACTCATTGGAGATCTGGATTGGAGATCTGGATCCTGTTGACCATCCTGAGCTGCAGTCTTTACTGGCAGAAGGTGGACCCAGCAGGGCAGACTTCAGTAAGGGACAGAGAGAATGTCCAACTCTGGAAGGTCTTCGCCACCAGGCAGAAGCTCAGGCTGAAAGGCAAGAGCCTGGGAAATACAGGTTGCACTGGGAAGATGGCCTCTTCTACAGTGAACCGACTGAGTCTGCACCTGGAGACTACAAGCGACTTGTAGTACCCCAAGAGAACAGACCACAGTTCTTGCAGTTAGCCCACGAGATTCCTTTGGCTGGTCACTTGAGTTTCAAGAAGACTAAGGAAAGGCTCTCTCTCTACTTCTATTGGCCGAAGATGGGGGCCGAAGTAGAAAAACACTGCAGGAGCTGCCACACCTACCAGATCTCTGGTAAGGTTGGCTCCAAGAATGTGGCACCGTTAGTGCCTCTCCCAGTCGTGGGGGTCCCATTTGAGAGAGTAGGGATTGACATTGTTGGTCCCCTTGATCCTCCAACCTCCTCAGGCAACAGGTTTATACTTGTTGTAGTAGACCATACTACTAGGTATCCTGAGGCAATTCCTATGAGGACTGTTGCAGCTCCGGCTGTGGCTAAGGCCCTCCTTGGTATTTTTACTAGGGTCGGGTTTCCTAAGGAAGTAATCTCTGACAGGGGGTCAAACTTTATGTCCCACTACATGAAAGCCATGTGGAAAACCTGCGGAGTTACTTACAATTTCTCAACGGTTTAATACCCACAAACCAATGGGTTGGTAGAACGATTCAACCGAACCATGAAGAGCATGATAGGTGCTTTAGAGGAACCCCTTAAGCGTAAGTGGGACCTTCTACTGCCATGCCTTCTCTTTGCTTATAGAGAAGTCCCTCAGGAAGGCGTAGGTTACTCGCCCTTGGAACTCCTCTATGGTCATCCCGTCAGAGGTCCATTGGCCCTGATTAAGGAGGGGTTGGAGAGTGCTCCTTCCCCCAAGCCAGTCAGAGTAACTGACTACGTGATAGGTCTCCATTGGAGAATGTCGCACATGATGACGGAAGCAAGCGATAACTTGAAAGCTGAACAAGCATTGGTCAAGCACTGGCACGATCAAAAGGCTAACATGGTTGAGTTCGCTCAAGACCAGCTCATTCTCGTTATGATCCCAACAAGGCAGAGGGCCTTGCAAGATAAGTGGATGGGACCCTTCCGAGTAGTGGGTAAACTCGGAGAGGTTAACTATCTGGTGGACTTGGGCAATCCCAAGGAGGCTCTGACAGTCTTTCACACCAACCGACTTAAAGCGTATGTCTCACGACCTGATGTAGGAGCGTTGCTTCTAGCATCATCCGAGGAAGAAGAAGAGAGTGAAGCTCTTCCGGATCTCCTCAGAGGCTTACCTTTAGACGAAAAAATTGAAGGAGTAAATCTCTCCTCCAATCTGACACCCGAGCAACAAGACGAGTGCAAATCGATGTTGAATCAGTTTGCCTCTCTGTTCTCGCTTTCACCAGGCTTGACCCCTTGGGGCCAGCACGACATACTCACTGGTGACTGTCTGCCAGTCAAAAGCAGAGGATACCGCATGTCAGAAAACGTACGAACCCACATACATCAAAGGTGAGGTCAGCAAGATGCTTGATCTCGGGGTAATAGAGCCCTCTACTAGTCCACGGTCTAGCCCAGTTGTGTTAGTACCAAAGGCCGGATCTAAAGAACTTAGTTTCTGCGTGGATTTTAGAGCTCTTAATGCAGTCACCAAGACTGATGCCCACCCTTTGCCAAGAACAGATGAGTTTGTGGATAAACTTGGCGCCGCCAAGTTCCTCAGCACATTTGACTTGACGTCAGGCTATTGGCAAATAGCCCTGACAGACCATGCCAAGGAGAAAACTGCATTTTCTACCCCCGTTGGCTTATACCAGTTTAAGGTAATGCCTTTCGGATTGAAGAATGCACCTGCTACGTTTCAACGGATGGTAAACCAGGTTCTGAATGGGATGGAGGACTTCTGCATGGCATACTTGGATGACATCGCAGTTTCAGCAATTCCTGGGAAGAACATGTAACCCACCTGAGAGATGTTTTGCAGGCTCTTGGACGAGCCAATCTGACCATAAAGGCGAGCAAATGCAGAATTGGACAGAGTAAGGTAGTCTATCTTGGGCATGAGGTAGGCGGTGGAGAAATAAGGCCTTTGCTCAGTAAGATTGAAGCTGTGCAAAATTGGACAACACCGACTACTCAAACCCAGGTGAGAGCCTTCCTAGGCCTCACTGGGTACTACAGGAATTTCATAGAGAACTATGGGACCATAGCTTCTCCACTGAATGTCATCTCCTCGCCCAAATTTCCTAAAAAGGTTAAATGGAACGAGGAGTGCAATCAGGCTTTTGAAAACCTGAAAAAGGCTCTTTTCCAAGCCCCAGTACTCAGAGCTCCTGATTACCGCCAACACTTCATTGTGCAGACAGATGCTTCAAATGTAGGAATAGGTGCCGTACTCAGTCAACTGGATGGGAAAGGTAGGGAGCACCCCGTTTGCTTCATCAGCCGCAAGCTGAAGGATCCTGAAACAAGGTGGGCAACAATCGAAAGAGAGTGCGTTGCTATCGTGTGGGCGCTGAAGAAGTTTAGGCCGTACTTGTATGGTTCTACTTTTGTTATTCAGACTGACCACCAACCCTTGAGATGGTTAATGCAAATGAAAGGGGAAAACCCAAAACTATTGAGATGGTCGATCTGCCTGCAAGGGTTTGATTTCACCATTGAGCACAGGTCAGGGTGTCACCACCAAAATGCTGATGGTCTCTCTAGGATGTATGTCATCGACTAGAGGTATGAGATTCATCCAGGAGTGCATTAAATCCTCCTGTCCCTTAGTCTGGGGGGGCGAGTGTTAGGGAGAATTCTCTGTTTAGGCTGAATTTCCTAACCTAGTGAGTCCCCCAGCAGCTTTGCTGGATTTCTGGAGTTTGTTTTTTCCATCCTGCCAAGAGTGAGACTCTTTTCTCCCACTCTTGGACATGTATGTGTGTAATTCCTTTGAAATGTCAATGTGTTCGATGGGCTATGGGGTCTTTTACTCCATAGGGTCTCATATTTTTTTCTATGTGTGTTACACCGCACCCTACGTGCCGTAACACTGGGGCATCCTAGCGGACCCCCACCATAGACTCCATACCCGGGGACTGACTACTGTCTCCCCGGGCATGTAAAGTCACCATTGGCTTTACTAGACCTAAATTTACTAACAGAACTAGTACAAACCATCTTATTGTGGACGTACTAGTAGGGGTAATTTGATTACTCCTAGATCTGTTACTCGAGGGGGCACTGTCCCGTCCCCCCTCGTCGAGTTTTGGCTGGTGGCAGTGGAAACTACTTGTTATGTTTGACCCCGAACATAACCCTATGGGATTCGTCCCATTGTTGGAGATTGACCCTTTTTCTCGTTAATCTCTAACGTACCACCGGTCTCCTTATCTTAAATAAGTTTATCGGATGGTATTTTCTGCCAGAACTCGGTTTTTAAAATGGCGTCTTAGTTCGTCTCTGTGACTCCTAAACCAAAGGTTGAGCCCTTTGTTCCACTTTTGGCGGGCCTCTGGACAGAGACCCTCCAAAGTGGTGCCATTCTGTCTGGGTTACCACAGGGGTGTGGGAGGGGGTTTAGGCACCCTGGACCGAGTTGCCTTGCCAACTCTGGTCGCACTCTGGAGTGATTGGCCCAAGTGGTGAGCCTTCCCGCTCACCACTTAGCATGTGTTGATTGACAGCTAGGGTGAATGAATGGGGGTTTTCTGCATAAAAGCAGGGCTTTTGGGACTGGATCTTCAGAAGCCGCCACAGGACCTAAGAATCCGACGAGGGTAACGCTGAGCCGACCTGCACGACAACACCTCCGGTGGAGCCCTGCGGAACCGACTCACCACTTCCCGACGACAGAGGAGATCTCCCTGCCGGAGAGTCTCTTCCCCTGGCTGGTGGGAACGACCAGTCCCCTTTGCTTTTTATTCGCCTCAGGACGCAGTGGTCGAATTGCCCGTGCAGAGCACCTCGGCAACCGGATAGCCACTACCCCTGTACCGCGACCAAAAGGTGGTGCCTTGTGACGGAGCACTCCGCGGCTGGTCTCTTCCCTGGTGGTGCACCGGACTTCACTTTTCTTCGACGACGAGATCATCTCTGCTCTTGGCAAAGACCCGACGTGCATTCACCACCAGGAACAACTTCCCCCGCCGGAGCTGCCCTCCACAACAAGGTACCGTGTCCGCCTGGCTTCCCTTTCAATCGGTTCGAGTGAGGTGTCTTAATCCTCTCCTTTCCGTTGGGTCGCCTTCAAGCTTTTCTCATTTATTGTTCTGAACGGGTTCAATCTGCCGATAACAATTTGCTACAAAGACTTGAATGCATCTCCACTAGAGACTTTTTGGGACATCGCGCCTTGCCTCTCTCCGAGTGGGCCTGGCCTCTGAACTTTATGATCTATTGTGATTCTTGCCTTCCTGCCTTGCATTTTATCCGCGAAGGATTGAACTGTGTTGATTTCATAACCTGCTTATTTTTCTCTCCCGTCCTAACGAATATTAGAGTGTCATCTAGGTTGAGGTATACACCTCTGTCTGAAAATAAGTGGTACCGGTAGAACCTAGAGTTGTCGAAATATTGCTTGGGGGATTGATCGTTTTCTTCTTCATAGAGTAATTGTGTTTGATTTGTTTGCCGTGATAGTGCCATAGTGTTTTTCATAGATGTTTTGTTATAAATAAATACCTTAATATCTTTACACTAAGCCTCGTTGCGTGTTTGCTTGTCCTGCTGTGAAGTATTGCCCTATGTTGTATACTCCACATACTGCTCAACTTTTCTTGAGAGAAGTCTGACTGCTCAGCCACAGCTACCAAGTGAATCTGTGTGGTACAGACTGCTACCAAGTGGGATCACCGCCAAACGCCTCTAGTCCTAAATCTTTTGCAGTGGTCCCAGAGGGAACTGCACAGGTTTCCGCCTAACATGGGCACACATGTTTGGATGAATGTGTATGTAAGTAGGCATGTTCGTGATGTCACACATGTATGTTGTTTTCAGCTGCATGTATCAGCACTGTGTACATGTGCATGTGTGTGTATTTGACAAGGGTGCAACAGTGATGCAACATGGATGCATGTGACAGCGGGATGTGGAAGCCTGATTGCCTGATGTGACATGGATGCCCATCGGAACACTGCGACAGTTGGCTGAGGTGTACACATGCATGCAAGTGTGGTGGTGTGCGTGCATGTGTCGTGCACTCCCTTTGTTGCATGTGATGTCTAGCTCACCTTTGCCTGCTCATGCTGTTGTATGTGTATGGATGGTGCTGGCAGTTGCGATGTGTGCTGTGGTATGGCTCATGTGTGCATGTAGAAATGACATGTGTGTTGCCAATTGTGATGCCATGTCTGAGGTTTGCCAATGCCACTCATGTGCAACTGTCACGTGTGTCTGTGCCCATTGTACAGTGCCCTGATGCCTGTGTTTTATTTCTCCCTGTCTGCAGCGTCAACTGATGAAGAGTGTGGAGAAAGTGCTGTGGAGCACAGCGGCGGGGATCGCACCGCCAGCCGGAGACGCAAGGGCCGGCTCCCCTCCCAGGTTGTGATCTCGTCGGGGAGTGAGGAGTCCGGTGCTGCGTCCCAGGCCGCAGCTGCCGGGGGGAGGTCCAAGAGGCGGAGGTCGGAGTTGGACTCCTCGGCAGCAGAAGGGGCAGCTGGGACCCCACAGGGCCCAACGGGGGAAGATGGCACGGAGTCATCCAGGTTGGTGGGGGGTTTGGTGGAGGAGGAGGCCGTGCAAGCAACAGAGACGGGGTCTGTAGGTGAGGATTCCACTGGTGCTAGTGGTGCAGTGCAGGACCAGGGACAGGAGGCAGCACAGGTCGCCGCGGAGGTGCCTGTGTGCAATCCTGTCCCTGATCCTGTCACTGCATCATCTTGCACCAGCAGGGATGCCTACGTCCAGACCCGTTTTCAGGCAGGGGGTGAGCTCACGATAACTGGCCTTCCTCTGCCTGCGGACGTGGCAATCCGGGTTGAGCCTGTCCTGACTGGTGTGGCATTGCGTCAATGGGCCATGCGAGGTGACCTGCAATCTTTTCATGAGGAGACTGCATGTCATCTTGAATGGCTCGTTGACCGCGTCGGCCTACTGGGACAGGTCACCCAGGCCGGATTCCTCCGTTTGATGGGGCTTGCTCAGACCCCCTCCTCAATTGAACCCCCTATGTATGTGCCAGTCGTCTTCCGTGCCATCTTCCCACCCATCAGTCACCTGGGTGCCCTGTGGAGCTGCCTCTGACGGTGCGGCCAGGCTGGTGGAGGAGGCAACCCTGACAAAGTCGGGAGTCGGACGTCCAGCGGGGGTGGCCACATCAACTACTGCACCCCAGCCAGCGGAGGATGTGCAGGCAGCAGGAAGCAGTGCACGGGCAGAGGCGCAGCAGCAGCAACATGCTGGGAGCCATGATGGCTCGGGGCCTTCGACATTGGAGGGGCAGGCATCGGCCGGAGGGCAGGAGGACCCAGGACGGGAAGTGTCTTCCGTGTGGCAGCGGTTGCGCCACGTCATAGATTCGGAGCGGCAGCGGACAGAAGAGGCACGGCTCGCGATGGTCAGGGCGGAGAACTCCATGCGGAGGGCTCTGAGACGGGCCGAGTGCCTCGAGGCAATCCGCATGGAGTTTGGGGGGAACATGTGGATGGCCCTGCGGACCCTCGGGCCATGGAGGAGGAGCGCCTCCGGGACATTGAGCAGGAGTTCGATGATGCCCTGGCCCGGAACATCCCGAAGTGAGCCGTCGGACTAGCCCGCTGCCCTTGTAAATAGTTCTGTAGTTACTGTTAGGTTTCCTTTGGTTTAGCATTTGTTTTGGACCTTTTGGACAATGGGCCACATTTTAGTATATATTTTTTTTTTTTTAGGTAGTGTTATTCGATAGGTTTCATTTCTTCGTTTGGGATCATGGACCCTGGATTGTTTATCTGTATATAGTTGACTTTTGGATTTTCATTTTTTTTTATGATTTCACCATGGAGCAATGGTTTTCGATTTTAATTTTCTATTGGATTTACTTTTGTGGACTGTGACTTTGGACACCTTTCGTTTGCATTATGATTTGTGGTTTTGCATTATTTCACGTACCTGCTGGTTTTTAAAAAAAAAAATCCATTATTGTTTGTTTATTTTTGATTCAATTTATGTTGCGTTTAATACATATTTTTTCTTCAAACTTCAATGCGTAGTATCATCTCATTGGTTTCATGCATATCATGATATGAGTTTTGACATTCACTGACACCCATTGGGTGTATGTGAGGGACATGTGTTCATTTCCAAACTTGCAATTGGGGTTCTATCATGTTTTTGCCATTTCTAAGTGGGTGGATGCAATACTCAGGTGGGTGTTTGGCATTTGGAGGCTGACCATAAGGGCAAGGGATCTAGATTGTGGTGACATGTTGGCAATGGGACATGAGTGGGGGCCTGGTGGAGGCTACCCCTGCACTGCTGGGGGGTGGGGGTGATGCTAGACATGAGTGGGGGCCTGGTGGAGGGTGCCCCTGCACTGCTGGGGGGTGGGGGTGATAGGGGACATGAGTGGGGGCCTGGTGGAGGCTGCCCCTGCACTGCTGGGGGGTGGGGGTGGTGGGAGACATGAGTGGGGGCCTGGTGGAGGCTGCCCCTGCACTGCTAGGGGGTGGGTGTGATGGCAGACATGAGTGGGGGCCTGGTGGAGGGTGCCCCTGCACTGCTGGGGGGAGGGGGTGATAGGGACATGAGTGGGGGCCTGGTGGAGGCTGCTCCTGCACTGCTGGGGGGTGGGGGTGGTGGGAGACATGAGTGGGGGCCTGGTGGAGGGTGCCCCTGGATGCTGGGGGGTGGGGGTGGTGGGAGACATGAGTGGGGGCCTGGTGGAGGGTGCCGTTGGATGCAGGGGGTGGGGGTGGTGGGAGACATGAGTGGGGGCCTGGTGGAGGCTGCCCCTGCACTGCTGTGGGGTGGGGGTGATGGTAGACATGAGTGGGGGCCTGGTGGAGGGTGCCCCATGCACTGCTGGGGGGTGGGGGTGATGGTAGACATGAGTGGGGGACTGGTGGAGGGTGCCCCTGGATGCTGGGGGGTGGGGGTGATAGGGGACATGAGTGGGGGCCTGGTGGAGGGTGCCCCTGGATGCTGGGGGGTGGGGGTGGTGGGAGACATGAGTGGGGGCCTGGTGGAGGCTGCCCCTGCACTGCTGGGGGGTGGGGGTGGTGGGAGACATGAGTGGGGGCCTGGTGGAGGCTGCCCCTGCACTGCTGGGGGGTGGGGGTGATAGGGGACATGAGTGGGGGCCTGGTGGAGGCTGCCCCTGCACTGCTGGGGGGTGGGAGTGGTGGGAGACATGAGTGGGGGCCTGGTGGAGGCTGCCCCTGCACTGCTAGGGGGTGGGGGTAATGGTAGACATGAGTGGGGGCCTGGTGGAGTGTGCCCCTGCACTGCTGGGGGGTGGGGGTGATAGGGGACATGAGTGGGGGTCTGGTGGAGGGTGCCCCTGGATGATGGGGGGTGGGGGTGGTGGGAGACATGAGTGGGGGCCTGGTGGAGGCTGCCCCTGCACTGCTAGGGGGTGGGGGTGATGGCAGACATGAGTGGGGGCCTGGTGGAGGGTGCCCCTGCTCTGCTGGGGGGTGGGGGTGATAGGGGACAAGAGTGGGGGCCTGGTGGAGGCTGCCCCTGCACTGCTGGGGGGTGGGGGTGATAGGGGACATGCGTGGGGGCCTGGTGGAGGCTGCCCCTGCACTGCTGGGGGGTGGGGGTGATAGGGGACATGAGTGGGAGCCTGGTGGAGGCTGCCCCTGCACTGCTGGGGGTGGGGGTGGTGGGGGACATGAGTGGGGGCCCGGTGGAGGCTGCCCCTGCACTGGTAGGGGGTGGGGGTGATGGTAGACATGAGTGGGGGCCTGGTGGAGGGTGCCCCTGCACTGCTGGGGGGTGGGGGTGATAGGGGACATGAGTGGGGGCCTGGTGGAGCTGGCCCCTGCACTGCTAGGGGGTGGGGGTGATGGCAGACATGAGTGGGGGCCTGGTGGAGGGTGCCCCATGCACTGCTGGGGGGTGGGGGTGATGGTAGACATGAGTGGGGGACTGGTGGAGGGTGCCCCTGGATGCTGGGGGGTGGGGGTGATAGGGGACATGAGTGGGGGCCTGGTGGAGGGTGCCCCTGGATGCTGGGGGGTGGGGGTGGTGGGAGATATGAGTGGGGGCCTGGTGGAGGCTTCCCCTGCACTGCTGGGGGGTGGGGGTGGTGGGAGACATGAGTGGGGGCCTGGTGGAGGCTGCCCCTGCACTGCTGGGGGGTGGGGGTGATAGGGGACATGAGTGGGGGCCTGGTGGAGGCTGCCCCTGCACTGCTGGGGGGTGGGGGTGGTGGGAGACATGAGTGGGGGCCTGGTGGAGGCTGCCCCTGCACTGCTAGGGGGTGGGGGTAATGGTAGACATGAGTGGGGGCCTGGTGGAGTGTGCCCCTGCACTGCTGGGGGGTGGGGGTGATAGGGGACATGAGTGGGGGTCTGGTGGAGGGTGCCCCTGGATGATGGGGGGTGGGGGTGGTGGGAGACATGAGTGGGGGCCTGGTGGAGGCTGCCCCTGCACTGCTAGGGGGTGGGGGTGATGGCAGACATGAGTGGGGGCCTGGTGGAGGGTGCCCCTGCTCTGCTGGGGGGTGGGGGTGATAGGGGACATGAGTGGGGGCCTGGTGGAGGCTGCCCCTGCACTGCTGGGGGGTGGGGGTGATAGGGGACATGCGTGGGGGCCTGGTGGAGGCTGCCCCTGCACTGCTGGGGGGTGGGGGTGATAGGGGACATGAGTGGGGGCCTGGTGGAGGCTGCCCCTGCACTGCTGGGGGTGGGGGTGGTGGGGGACATGAGTGGGGGCCCGGTGGAGGCTGCCCCTGCACTGGTAGGGGGTGGGGGTGATGGTAGACATGAGTGGGGGCCTGGTGGAGGATGCCCCTGCACTGCTGGGGGGTGGGGGTGATAGGGGACATGAGTGGGGGCCTGGTGGAGCTGGCCCCTGCACTGCTAGGGGGTAGGGGTGATGGCAGACATGAGTGGGGGCCTGGTGGAGGGTGCCCCTGCACTGCTGGGGGTGGGGGTGATAGGGGACATGAGTGGGGGCCTGGTGGAGGCTGCCCCTGCACTGCTGGGGGGTGGGGGTGGTGGGAGACATGAGTGGGGGCCTGGTGGAGGGTGCCCCTGGATGCTGGGGGGTGGGGGTGGTGGGGGACATGAGTGGGGGCCTGGTGGAGGGTGCCCCTGGATGCTGGGGGGTGAGGGTGGTGGGAGACATGAGTGGGGGCCTGGTGGAGGCTGCCCCTGCACTGCTGGGGGTTGGGGTGATGGTAGACATGAGTGGGGCCTGGTGGAGGGTGCCCCTGCACTGCTGGGGGGTGGGGGTGATGGTAGACATGAGTGGGGGCCTGGTGGAGGGTGACCCTGGATGCTGGGGGGTGGGGATAATAGGGGACATGAGTGGGGGCCTGGTGGAGGGTGCCCCTGGATGCTGGGGGGTGGGGGTGGTGGGAGACATGAGTGGGGGCCTGGTGGAGGCTGCCCCTGCACTGCTGGGGGGTGGTGGGAGAAATGAGTGGGGGCCTGGTGGAGGCTGCCCCTGCACTGCTAGGGGGTGGGTGTGATGGCAGACATGAGTGGGGGCCTGGTAGAGGGTGCCCCTGTACTTCTGGGGGGTGGGGGTGATATTGGACATGAGTGGGGGCCTGGTGGAGGCTGCCCCTGCACTGCTGGGGGGTGGGGGTGATAGGGGACATGCGTGGGGGCCTGGTGGAGGCTGCCCCTGCACTGCTGGGGGGTGGGGGTGATAGGGGACATGAGTGGGAGCCTGGTGGAGGCTGCCCCTGCACTGCTGGGGGGTGGGGGTGGTGGGGGACATGAGAGGGGGCCTGGTGGAGGCTGCACCTGCACTGCTAGGGGTTGGGGGTGATGGTAGACATGAGTGGGGGCCTGGTGGAGGGTGCCCCTGCACTGGTGGGGGGTGGGGGTGATAGGGAACATGAGTGGGGGCCTGGTGGAGCTGGCCCCTGCACTGCTGGGGGGTGGGGGTGGTGGGAGACATGAGTGGGGGCCTGGTGGAGGCTGCCCCTGCACTGCTAGGGGGTGGGGGTGATGGCAGACATGAGTGGGGGCCTGGTGGAGGGTGCCCCTGCACTGCTGGGGGTGGGGGTGATAGGGGACATGAGTGAGGGCCTGGTGGAGGCTGCCCCTGCACTGCTGGGGGGTGGGGGTGGTGGGAGACATGAGTGGGGGCCTGGTGGAGGGTGCCCTGGATGCTGGGGGGTGGGGGTGGTGGGAGACATGAGTGGGGGCCTGGTGGAGGGTGCCCCTGGATGCTGGGGGGTGGGGGTGGTGGGAGACATGAGTGGGGGCCTGGTGGAGGCTGCCCCTGCACTGCTGGGGGGTTGGGGTTATGGTAGACATGAGTGGGGGCCTGGTGGAGGGTGCCCCTGCACTACTGGGGGGTGGGGGTGATGATAGACATGAGTGGGGGCCTGGTGGAGGGTGACCCTGGATGCTGGGGGGTGGGGATGATAGGGGACATGAGTGGGGGCCTGGTGGAGGGTGCCCCTGGATGCTGGGGGTGGGGGTGGTGGGAGACATGAGTGGGGGCCTGGTGGAGGCTGCCCCTGCACTGCTGGGGGGTGGGGGTGGTGGGAGACATGAGTGGGGGCCTGGTGGAGGCTGCCCCTGCACTGCTGGGGGGTGGGGGTGATGGTAGACATGAGTGGGGGCCTGGTGGAGGTTGCCCCTGCACTGCTGGGGGGTGGGGGTGATAGGGGACATGAGTGGGGGCCTGGTGGAGGGTGCCCCTGGATGCTGGGGGGTGGGGTTGGTGGGAGACATGAGTGGGGGCCTGGTAGAGGCTGCCCCTGCACTGCTGGGGGGTGGGGGTGGTGGGAGACATGAGTGGCGGCCTGGTGGAGGCTGCCCCTGCACTGCTGGGGGGTGGGGGTGATGGTAGACATGAGTGGGGGCCTGGTGAGGGTGCCCCTGCACTGCTGTGGGGTGGGGGTGATAGGGCGCATGAGTGGGGGTCTGGTGGAGGGTGCCCCTGGATGCTGGGGGGTGGGGGTGGTGGGAGACATGAGTGGGGGCCTGGTGGAGGATGCCCCTGCACTGCTGGGGGGTGGGGGTGGTGGGAGACATGAGTGGGGGCCTGGTGGAGGATGCCCCTGCACTGCTGGGGGGTGGGGGTGGTGGGAGACATGAGTAGGGGCCTGGTGGAGGCTGCCCCTGCACTGCTGGGGGGGTGGGGGTGATGGTAGACATGAGTGGGGGCCTGGTGGAGGGTGCCCCTCTACTGCTGGGGGGTGGGGGTGATGGTAGACATGAGTGGGGGCCTGGTGGAGGGTGCCCCTGCACTGCTGTGGGGTGGGGGTGATAGGGGACATGAGTGGGGGTCTGGTGGAGGGTGCCCCTGGATGCTGGGGGGTGGGGGTGGTGGGAGACATGAGTGGGGGCCTGGTGGAGGCTGCCCCTGCACTGCTGGGGGGTGGGGGCGGTGGGAGACATGAGTTGGGGCCTGGTGGAGGCTGCCCCTGCACTGCTGGGGGGTGGGGGTGATGGTAGACATGAGTGGGGTCCTGGTGGAGGGTGCCCCTCTACTGCTGGGGGGTGGGGGTGATAGGGGACATGAGTGGGGGCCTGGTGGAGGCTGCCCCTGCATTGCTGGGGGGTGGGGGTGGTGGGAGACATGAGTGGGAGCCTGGTGGAGGGTGCCCCTGGATGCTGGGGGGTGGGGGGAGACATGAGTGGGGGCCTGGTGGAGGGTGCCCCTGGATGCTGGGGGGTGGGGGTGGTGGGAGACATGAGTGGGGGCCTGGTGGAGGCTGCCCCTGCACTGCTGGGGGGTGGGGGTGATGGTAGACATGAGTGGGGGCCTGGTGGAGGGTGCCCCCGCACTACTGAGGGGTGGGGGTGATGGTAGACATGAGTGGGGGACTGGTGGACGGTGCCCCTGGATGCTGGGGGGTGGGGGTGATAGGGGCCATGAGTGGGGGCCTGGTGGAGGGTGCCCCTGGATGCTGGGGGTGGTGGTGGTGGGAGACATGAGTGGGGGCCTTGTGGAGGCTGCCCCTGCACTGCTGGGGGGTGGGGGTGGTGGGAGACATGAGTGGGGGCCTGGTGGAGGCTGCCCCTGCACTGCTGGGGGGTGGGGGTGATGGCAGACATGAGTGGGGGCCTGGTGGAGGGTGCCCTTGCACTGCTGGGGGTTGGGGGTGATAGGGGACTTGAGTGGGGGCCTGGTGGATGCTGCCCCTGCACTGCTGGGGGGTGGGGGTGGTGGGAGACATGAGTGTGGGCCTGGTGGAGGCTGCCCTGCACTGATAGGGGGTGGGGGTGATGGTAGACATGAGTGGGGGCCTGGTGGAGGGTGTCCCTGCACTGCTGGGGGGGGTGATAGGGGACATGAGTGGGGGCCTGGTGGAGGGTGCCCCTGGATGCTGGGGGGTGGGGGTGGTGGGAGACATGAGTGGGGGCCTGGTGGAGGCTGCCCCTGCACTGCTGGGGGATGGGGGTGGTGGGCGAAATGAGTGGGGGCCTGGTGGAGGGGTGGGGGTGATGGTAGACATGAGTGGGTGTTAGGGAGAATTCTATGTTTAGGCTGAATTTCCTAACCTAGTGAGTCCCCCAGCGGCTTTGCTGGATTTCTGGAGTTTGTTTTTTCCATCCTGCCAAGAGTGAGACTCTTTTCCTCCCACTCTTGGACATGAATGTGTGTAATTCCTTTGAATGTCAATGTGTTCTATGGGCTATGGGGTCTTTTACTCCATAGGGTCTCATATGTTTTTCTATGTGTGTTACAACACACCCTACGTGCCGTAACACTGGGGCGTCCTAGCGGACCTCCACCATAGACTCCATACCCGGGGACTGACTACTGTCTCCCCGGGCATGTAAAGTCACCATTGGCTTTACTAGACCTAAATTTACTAACAGAACTAGTACAAACCATCTTATTGTGGACGTGCTAGTAGGGGTAATTTGATTACTCCTGGGTCTGTTACTCGAGGGGGCACTGTCCCGTCTATGTCTATCTTAAATAAGTTTATCGGATGGTATCTTCTGCCAGAACTCGGTTTTTAAAATGGCGTCTGTGTTCGTCTCTGTGACTCCTAAACCAAAAGTTGAGCCCTTTGTTCCACTTTTGGCGGGCCTCTGTACAGAGACCCTCCAAAGTGGTGCCATTCTGCCTGGGTTACCACAGGGGTGTGGGAGGGGGTTTAGGCACCCTGGACCGAGTTGCCTTGCCGATCCAGTGTCACAAAATAAACGCTCCCCCGAAAAGTATTATTAGAAAAAGTGCAACAAAAAGATGAGGTTTTACAATCAAGTATTACAAATCTATTAGCAAACATGCGTGGTACTAAAGAGTACTGGTTCCGACGTCATGGAGATATACGTTGTATGATAAGAAACCTTCGCCCACCCACTTGGTTTGTTACATTAAGTTGTGCAGAATATGCATGGGAATATTTACATGATTTCCTACGCATATCAAACAAAAACAAAACAAACATAGATATACTAACCCCTGGAGAACTTTGTTCTCTAGATCCTGTTAATGTTTCAAGATATTTTCACCATTGCTTCATTTCTATGCTACACCTTAAAGAAGAAGAAATACAAGATAACTATGACTCCTACGAAGACGCTGTCAAAGCAAATAAAAGCACTATAACCGATGTAAACTTTACACACTACAAAACAATGTTGCACAATGAACAGCAACATGAAGAAGAACTCCAGGCCCAACTAGATAAGGACACTCCTGACAGTAGTCAACCTTCTGTAACAGGAAACCAAGAACCTCCGAGACAGCCACTAATAACAAATGAGGCAGAATTAGCTATGACGGAAGTAGAAAACACCATGTGTCAGTATGAAGATAAAGAAGACTTAACTATACTACAATCAAAACTAAACAATGATCAACATAGTATTTTTCAAGAAGTAACAAAAGGAATTGCACATGTTGTACAAAATGAAAACAAAGAATGCACCTGCCAAAGTTACAAACCTATACTACTGTAAGTCAGTGGTGAAACTGGTTCTGGCAAAACATTCTTGATTAAAATCATCAGTAAATTCCTTCAACAATTGACAAACAACAAACTGTCAGCTGTTGTCACTGCCCCCACAGATTTAGCTGCCTACAACATAGGCAGTGTCACTTTACACCGATTACTACTCCTGCCAGTAGAACACCAAAACAAATTAGACTATTACAAACTTTCTACAGAAGCTGAAATGGAACTACGCAGAGTATTAAAACAGATGAAAATGCTACTAATGTATGAAGTGAGCATGGTGTCCAACCTAATGTTGGCTTTGATTCACCTCAGATTACAAGAAGTACTCAAAACAAACTACGAAGAGCTCTTTGGAGGAAAACACATTATTGTTTTAGGAGATCTTCTTCAATTGACACCAGTGAAAGGTGAGCCTATTTTTAAAACCCTAGGACACAAACTCTGCAATAAAACTGTTGGCAGCATTGGAAATGTCAACCTTTGGCAACATTTCCAATACAGAGAATTAACAGAAAACATGCGTCAATCTGCAGATCTCACTTATGCCAACATCTTAAAAAGTATTAGAGTTGGTATATTATCTCAAGAAGCACAAGCAATATTGAAAACCTGGTACATTCATGCACTTTATGGAGATAATGCATGTGCTACGGATGTTATGGAACAATTAGCCCACAAAAATGTCAATTGTATGGCCTTAATGCCAACTCTTGCAAGCTGTTTCAAATTCAATGAAACAATGTTAAAAAAAGAAATGCAACCAATAATTGAAATTAGTGCCACAGACAAACTAGACATACATGGTATGACACTACCCATGTGTGAACAAGTCACAAGAAGACATATAGTTTAGAAAATTCAATCTCCAACACAGCTGGATTGAAAAAATATTAAAATTATCCTTAAATTGCAGAGTAATGCTTAAACATAACCTTGACGTGGATCAAGGACTAGTTAATGGAGCACTGGGTACAGTTGTTGCCTTCCAAACATACCCACGTGACAACAACATTCAGTTTGTCAATATTCTCTTTGACAAACTTTCAGAAGTGAAAAGGATAGGACGCTCAACAGCTTGATTCCTTCTCTTCAAAGACATGTATGTACGCAGAGAACAATTTTCTATAACTCTTTCATACGCAGTCACCATTCATAAATCACAAGGTGTTACCCTAGACAAAGCATTGATAGATATTGGTAACACAGTCTTTAAAGAAGGCAAGAGCTATGTAGCACTATCACGCTTACGTACATTTGACGGTCTATATCTAATCAACTTTGATGCAAGTAAAGTAAATGCTGATATTCCTTGCATTTTAGAATACAATAGACTTCGTTCACTATACACCCCCCATCTAAAAACTTATCCTGTTCCACAAAAAGTAAAATGTTGTAAAAGGAAACTAAATCAAACAGAAATGCAACAGGATGTCACTGCAAATCCTCCAAAGAGAGTAAAAAAAAAACACAAACAAAAAAGAAACTATTAGGGAAAGTAAACCAGGTACTTCTTCAAAAAAGGAAGACAAACTAAAAAAAAACACTCAGATACAGAACTACCTGGTCCATTTAAATTTTCAAATGTAATTGGTGTAAGTTGCTACGCAAATGTAGCAATGAATATTCTATTTCAATTACCACCAATTGTTGACAACATTTACTTACACAGTACAGAACAATTGTGTTTGCAAATGTTAGTACTACATAGAAACACAACAAACAATCCTGACAACACGTATAGTGTTTATGGAATAAGACAACAATTGGACTACTGTGCTGGAATGGTGAAATTCACTATAAACTCACAGGAAGATCCACGAGAATTTCTAATGTACTTACTACAAGTACTGGAAAACAAAAACATACCTATAAATGAAATCTTCTAGATTTCATACATGTGGAAACATACATGCACTCTCTGCATCAATGTCACACAAGAACAAATCCCCAATGAGCGCTTTGTGTATGTATCAATACCTAATTGTGAATCCGTTCCATTTCAGTAACTTGTACAAAATGCAAACCATGGTAGATTATGTACTACCTGCAATTCGGATAATTGCTCCACCTTACTAATACAAACACATAGTAAATACGTAATACTAATGCTTCTACATTACAATGCAGATGGTACAAAAAACAACTGCAAGCTGACTGGAGTCACACAAGGTCAAGTATCACTTGGTAAGAAAACCTTCACAACAATAGGTATAATCTACCACACAGGAGCCACAACCAATGCAGGTCACTATACTGCATATATTAAAAAAATGTGGATGGTTCGAATGAAATGATAGTACAATTACTCTAAAGCAGAGATTACCAGCAAATCTTACAAACGCTTATTTAATCTTCTTAAAACCAAAATGTATTAACTAAACTGTACTTAAACATTAACAAAACTTCTATTAAAAAACTATAAACTGTTAGAATATGCCAACAGCTATCTAACTGCCCCAAGATTCTACAACAACTAAACAGATAAATCAACACCACTAAATTATATAAAAAAATAAACAGTTAAAATACGCCAACTGGTATCTAACTGCCCCAAGATTTTCAATAACCAAACAGATAAATCTATACCACTACATTATAACAAAAAATAGACAGTTAGAATATGCCAACTGGTATCTAACTGCCCCAAGATTTTACAATATCCAAACAGATAAATCAATACCACTTCATTATAACAAAACATAGACAGTTACAATATGTCAACAGATATCTAACTGCTCCAAAAATCTGCAACAAGCCAACATATAGAACATTAGCCAGAAACAACAAGTGAACACTGAAAACAAACAAATAGACTGTAGCATAACAAAAAAAGTTTTTTTTTAATCCAACAAGGATTTTTTTTTTTCACAGACCCAATGATTTTAGCAACAGACACAGAAACTGAGCAAATTGCACAGTACACTGGTTTGTAATCTACTAAATATGAGGGTAAAAAAAAAATGAAATGTTGATTATTCAATGTTATAAGTCGTTACAAACTACCAATACTAACATGATCTTTTCTTTTATCACAGAAATTAATAAGGAATACATGGACTCCAGTTACTAAACCAAACAGCAAGTATATTATAATAAGTATAACCATTGCAGCAAATCACACCCATAGTGACTTATAACTTCAGTGTTTATAAATTAGGTCTTGACCATGCACCCAAGACTCTAGGCCCTGGCCACAACCACCACAGCATACCACACCCATAATAGCTTATAACTTTGGTGCTTATAAATTTGGTCTTGTCCATGCACCCAAGACTGGATAAGCCACTATGGGTGTGATATGCTGCAGTGTTTGTAGCCAGGGCATAGAGTCTTGGGTGCATGGACATACGGCCATGCTCCCAAGACTCTATGCCCTGGCCACAACCACTGCAGCATATCACACCCATAGAGTCAAAAATGTTAACTATGCCATATGGGCATTTTTAATGTCCGCGAACATGACGAGTGTTCTTAGAACAGTTTCAACTTGCCCATGAACACTACGGACAGGTATAGCATCCTCAGGACACCCCCATTTCATTTACTTACGAACATTTCAGAACACTGCAAGTGTTCTTAGAACAGTTTCAACTTGCCTGCGAACTGTACGGACAAGCATAACGTCCTCAGGACACACCTATTTCGTTTATTTTTGAACATCCCAGGACACTTAGCGCACAAGTGGCGCACACGGCTGGCGCACAGTGTGCGCGTGCGAATGTCTGCACCACCCGCGTGCGCTAAAATCGATTTCCGCGCACAGCCTATTCATGGATTTTAGCCTCCAAAACCAGCCGTGGCGCAGAGTGGCGCAACAACCCTGCAGCAGCGGCAGTTACGCCCCCAAGAACGCCCTTGCGCAAGGAAAAGCCATCAAAATTCCCAATTCAGCGCAAAGGGCTGCTCTAACCCTGTACCAGTATACAGGGCTGCCAAACAGCAAACGCCAAGCGGGGAACGTGTATTACTGTGGTGCGCGGGAAGTTCCACATGCAATTTCAGCAGGGAACGTGTATTTCTGGGGTGCGGGAAAGTTTAACACGCGATTTCAGCAGGGTACGTGTATTACTGGGGTGTGCAGGAAGTTCCACACGCGATTTCAGCAGGGTACGTGTATTTCTGGGGTGCGGGGAAGTTTAACACGCAATTTCAGTAGCGTACGTGTATTACTGGGGTGCGTGGGAAGTTCCACACGCGATTTCAGCAGGGTACGTGTATTTCTGGGGAGCGGGGAAGTTTAACACGCGATTTCAGCAGGGTACGTGTATTTCTGGTGTGCGCGGGAAGTTCCACACGTGATTTTAGCAGGGTACGTGTATTTCTGGGGTGCAGGGGAGTCCTACACTTGAATTGCCAGTGTGGGTCCTCCCAGGTGTTCCCTCTACACCCTCCACGGCCCCTGCAGGCAGCCCACACCACAGGGGACGACCCTTCACCCCTGGTCAGGTCCACCATGGGCATGCTCCCCCAGCCAAGCCACATGTCACCTTGCACTAGTGATCACCAACGCATTACCCCCTTGCATCCCCACCCCAGCAGTCAGGGCACCTGCCAGCAGGCCCCCACTCATGTCCCACTCATGTCCCCTTGCACCACCACCCCCCAAGCAGTGCAGGGCACCTGCCAGCAGGCCCCCACTCATGTCCCCCAGCACCCCCACCCCCAGCAGTCAGGGGCACCTGCCAGCAAGCCCCCACTCATGTCCCACTCATGTCCCCTTGCACCCCACCACCCAGCACTGAGGAGCACCTGCCAGCGGGCCCCCACTCATGTCCCCTTGCACCCCCACCCCCCAGCAGTGCAGGGCACCTGCCAGCAGGCCCCCACTCATGTCCCACTCATGTCCCCTTGCACCCCCACACCCCAGCAGTGCAGGGCACCTGCCAGCAGGCCCCCACTCATGTCCCCTTGCACCCCAACCCCCCAAGCAATGGAGGGCACCTGCCAGCATGCACCCACTCATGTCCCCCAGCAGTGCGGGGCACCTGCCAGCAGGCC
Organism: Ambystoma mexicanum; assembly: GCF_040938575.1. Classification (NCBI taxonomy): domain Eukaryota; kingdom Metazoa; phylum Chordata; class Amphibia; order Caudata; family Ambystomatidae; genus Ambystoma; species Ambystoma mexicanum. Next base: position 1,524,262,573 of record NC_090929.1, on the reverse strand, counting down.
CCCACTCATGTCCCACTCATGTCCCCTTGCACCCTCACCCCCCAGCAGTGCAGGGCACCTGCCAGCAGGCCCCCACACATGTCCCCCAGCCAACACGTCATCACAATCTAGATCCCTGGCCCTTATGGCCAGCCTCCACAAGCCAAAGACCCACCCAAGTATTGCATCCACCCACATAGAAATGCCAATTACATGATACAACCCCAATGGCAAGTATGTAAATGAATACATGACCGTCACACACACACAATGGGTGCAAGTGAATGTCAAAACCCATATCATGACATGCATGAAACCAATGAGATAATACCACAAATGGAAGTATAAAAAAATATATATTAAAGATAACATGAACGTAAATCAAATTAAACACACAACAATGGGAATAACAAAAGAAATGGTCCATGTCCGATAAATAATGAAAATCAAGAAAACATAAGCAAAAGAAATCCAAAAAGAAATGTTGTCCAAAGTCACAGTCCAAAAAATCAAATCCAAGGGAAAATAAAAAGTAAAAACCATTGCTCCATGGTGAACACAAAAAAAATATTAAAAAAGATGAATCCAATGTAAAACTATGTACAATTGAAGAATCCAGGGTCCATGAGCCCAACTTAAGAAATGAAACCTACCAAAAACGACTACCTAATAAAAAAACTATATACAAAAATGTGGTGCATTGTCCAAGCGGTCCAAAATAAAGAAAAAATGAAAAGGAAACCTAATACTAACTAACTAACTATTTACAAGGGCAGCGGGCAAGTCCAACGGCTCACTTGTTGATGTCCCGGGCCAGGGCATCATCAAACTCCTGCTTGATGTCCCGGAGGCGGTCCTCTTCCATGGCCCTGAGGGTTCGCAGGGACAATGACATCTGGATCTCCAGGTCCCTGCAAATGGCCTCGAGGCACTCGGCCTGCCTCGGGGCCCTACGCATGGAGTTGTCCACCCTAACCATCGTGAGCCGCGCCTCTTCCGCCCGCCGCCGCTTCGCATCTATCTGCTGGCCCAACCACAGCCACACGGAAGACACTCCCATTCCTGGGTCCTCCTGCCCTATGGCCTGCCCCTCCGATGTTGAAGGCCCCGAGCCATCATGGCTCCCATCTTGTTGCTGCTGCTGCTGTGCCTCTGCCTGTGCCCTGGCTCCTGCTGCCTGCACATCCTCCTCCGGCTGGGGTGCAGTTGTTGATGTGGCCACCCCTGCTGGACGTCTGACTCCCGACTGTGGCAGGGATGTGTCCTCCACCAGCCTGGCCGCAGGGTCAGAGGCAGATCCACAGGGCACCCAGGTGACACATGGGTGGGAAGATGGCACGGAGGACGAATGGCACATAGGGGGTTCAGTTGAGGAGGGGGTCGGACCAAGGTCCAGAAAACGGAGGAATCCGGCCCTTGTGAGCTGTTGTGAGCTGTCCCAGTGGGTCAACGCGGTCAACGAGCCATGCGAGAAGACGTGCAGTCTCCTCATGAAAAGAGTGCAGGTCAGCTCGAATGGCACGTTGACGCAATGCCACCCCACCCAGGACAGGCTCAATCCGGTGCCGGATAGGCACATCCGCAGGGAGAGGAGGGCAAGTTGGTGTAAGCCGATCCCCTCCCTGAGAACGGGTCTGGACGTAGGTATCCCTGCTGGTGCAAGATGATGCAGTCACAGGATCGGGGACAGGATTACACACAGGCACCTCCGCGGCGGCCTGTGCTGCCTCCTGTCCCTGCCCCTGCACTGCACCACTAGCACCAGTGGAATCCCCACATCCAGAACCCGTCTCTGTCCCTTGCACGGCCTCCTCCTCCACCACACCGCCACCAACCTGGATGAGTCCGTGCCATCTTCCTCCGTCGGGCCCTGTGGGGTCTCAGCTGCCCCTTTGGCTGCCGAGGAGTCCACCTCCAACCTCCGCCTCTTGGACCTCCCCTCGGCAGCTGCGACCTGGGATGCGGCACCGGACTCCTCACTCCCCGACGAGATGACAACCTGGGAGGGGAGCCGGGCATTGCGTCTCCGGCTGGTGGTGCGATCCCTGCCGCTGTGCTCCACAGCACCCTCTCCGCCCTTTTCATCAGTCGACGCTGCAGACAGGGAGAGATAGGACACAGGCATCAGGGCACTGTACAATGGACTCATAAACACATGACAGTTGCACACGAGTGTCATTGTCAAACTTCAGACATGGCATCACAATCCCCAACAGACATGTCATTTCAAATCACACACATGAGCCATTCCACAGCCATATCGCAACAGCCAGCACCATCCATACACATACAACAGCATGAGCAGGCAAAGGTGAACCAGACATCACATGAGACACAGGGAGTGCACTAGACATGCACACACGCCACCACACTTACATGCATGTGTACACCTCCACCAAGTGTCACAGTGATGAGATCGGCATCCATGTCACATCTGGCAATCAGTCCTCTACATATCAGTCTCACATGCATCCATGTTGCATGACAGTTGCACACTTGTCAGATACACATACATGCACATGTACACAGTGCAGATACATGCAGCTGGAACCAACATCCATGTGTGACACCACAACCTTGACAACTGACATACACAGTCATTCAAACATGTGTGCTCACACATCTGCATTTGGCCTGCATGCTTACCCACAAATACACCATCCATGTGTCTCACACATGAAAGGACTTGCATGTGTCAGCCTCACAGCCCTGTACATACACATCCATACATGGGCCTACAAAACCACATGTGCAACCTGCACACTACTGGCACACCACCACACGCACAGCTTCCAATCAGTATGCATGTACACTTACCGCTCGACTCCAGACGGGTCTGCCTCTCAAGGACCTGGACGTGGAGCGCTGGGCATACACGTTCCAGGACCCTCATTTGGTCTTCCAACAGGTGGCCCCGGCGCCCCTTAGCATCCGCTGCCTTCAAGAGGCGCCGGGCCTTGTTGAGGGTCCTGGACCTGAAGTCCTCCCAGCGCTTCTTGACATGATGGAATTCGCGGACTGCCACCCACTCCGCGTTGATGGCAGTCATGATGTCCGTCCAGATCCTGGTCCATCCTTCCTTGTCGGCGCGCGACCTTCCGAAGAGGGCATCATACTGCCCCAGGACTTGCTCCACCAGGACACCAACTTCGGTGGCAGTGAAGCTGGTGGCCCTCTGCCTCTCTGGCTGGGGGTTGCCACTGCCGCCAGATGGTGTAGTGCTGGACATGGCAACCCCAGAGGCAGGAGCGGGTGGGCAACTGGGTCCTGGGGCTGGGCTGTGGAGTGATGGAATCCCAGTCGGGAGTCTTCAGGGGTGGTCACAGCAACAGCACCCCTGGCTGATGTGCAGGCAGCAAATGGCAGGGCACGTGGGCAGCAGGCAGCAGGCAGCAGCAGATGGGAGGGTGCTCGGGGCTCTGGAGGGGCAGTAATTCAGCCTTCTGGGCAGGAGCGTGGTCTTCCGTGTGTTTTCGCATGGCCAGCTTGATACGGAGTGATTTGGCACGTGAAAATCTTGCACATCAGCATGTAATTCGAGGAAAGACCCTTAGCGCATGACCACATCAGCGATTTCATTGGACCAAAAGGCCCTTCACTTGTAAGCGCTTCTGTGACGTGAGGTGCGGGGGCGTGTGCGGGCGTTTCCCCCGTGACGTGGGCATAGTGGATTAGCGCGCATGCGAGAAAAATGCACATCCCCGTGTTAATGCGTGTAATCCGAGGAAAGGGCCTACGCGCGTAAGTGACGTGACATGCGCGGGCGTTTCCCTCAGCATGGGTTAAAGGTGAGCGGGGCCAGCAGTTCGCTGTACGTGCCTTTCGTGGAGACCGACGTGTGTTGCTGCTTCCTGTTGTTTCGCGCGCCATCACACCTTCACAGCTATCAAGGACGTATCTCTTCTTTTGGTGGGGGGATTGGCTACACGTGTTTTTCTGCATCCCGCTAGTCAGACGGTGAGTCGCACACGCTATTTTTTCACTGCGGGTGCCCCTGTGTATCGCACAGTTTTTGATGTCATAGTAGCCTGCGTGTCCCACGCGTACTTGATTGTCGTGTTACTGGGTGTCACCGCATACTGCGGGAGGTTGATTCCACGCATGTAGACTGCAGGGTTGCGTGCACAGTTTTCCCGCAGTTTTGGGGTGCTTGAGCGTTGCGTGACCCGTCACTACATCACCGGGGTCACATACAGCCTTGCAGGTGCAGGGGGGCTGTTAACATCTTGCTTCCCACCCCCTTCACCCCAATTGCCCAGGTCAAATGTGGTGTACACCTCCCATTGGCAGAACTCCATCTGTGCCGGCACTACTACATCTGTTCCATGGTTGGCAGGCCACCAAAGGTGAGGGGCGCCTCAGCTGGACGTACTCCTCATGGCGGGCTTGGTCAGGGACGTGGCCGGGGTGACCAGGGAGTAGGGGTACTCCAGGGTGTCCAGGGCAGCCGCAGAGGGGGAAGAGGCAGGGGTGCGCCACTTGAGCACGATGTTGTGCCATGTTTCAGTGCAGTCATGCCACCACCCCCTGTGGTTCCGGGAGATGCAGCTTCTGCATCTGGCACTGGCGCCCGTGTGACCCGGCAGTCCGTTCCATCGACTGCCATGGGCCCAACAGTAGTGATAGCTGCAGGTGCAGCTGTGGACACCGCCACCCAGGCTCAGGGTCTGCCAGCGCAGCCTGCATGGGCACTGGAGGAGCCTTTGGAAGATTTCCAACAAGCCAGGAGGGAAACTGTAGGGGCACGAAGGGCTGTCCTGACCAAGACACGTGTGCCTGAGGCAGTTATGTCATCTGCTGCCCCAAACAGCCGGGTGTTGGCAAGTGCAGGGGCAGATGCACCCAACAACACCCCGGTTGTGAGTCTGCCAACCAGGACAGTTGCGGTCAATGATCCTGCCACAGCGGATGTTGCTGTGCAGGGTCCATTAGAGGGCACCCAGCTGCCACTGACAGAAGTCAGGCCTTTGGCCGACCCTTCACCTGCCACTCCCTTGGCTCAATCCACCAAACCCACTGTCCATACTGGTCAGGGCGGCATTAGCCTGCCAGGGTCTGAGCCACATTCCAAGAGGAGGAAGGTTGCACCTGCAGCACAGGCTGGGACCTCAAACACAGCCACGACCTCCTGCACGTCGAGGAAGAAGCCTTTCTGCAACCAGGAACTGGACTTCCTCGTGGGCTGCGTGCAGGGCCACAGCCGTGACATGCTAGTGGGTGCCAATAGTCAGACTACGGCTGCCCAACGTGATACCCAATGGAAGCATGTTGCGGAAAATGTCAGTGCATTCGGGCATGAGGTGCGCACGGCGCAAGAGTGCAAAAAGCGTTGGAATGACATCAAACCCAGCGCTAACGCTAAGCGTGCCTCTAATTACAACTTGACTCTGGTGACTGGCGGTGGACCTGCAACAGAGGAGGAAGTCCTCACTCAGCATGAGTCACTTGTTGCGGAATTCATACCATCTTAATCGGTCGAAGGAGTGGGAGAGATGCCGGACTTTGATGCCCAGTCCAGTGAGTGTTGATGCGTGTTTGTTGAGGACGTGTGTGTTTTACTTGTTGGATGTGTTGTGCATGATTGCCACTACATGTGAGGTGTACATGGTTCGGATGTGCAAGTAATGCAATGCTTCCATGATGCATGTCTGCTCTGCTGGATGGTGGACATGTCGGCATCAACACTATTGCATCCTACTCACATGCTGGTTACCAGGATGCCCCTCCGGTCCATGTCCCAGCTCACTGGCCCTTCTGCATGTAGCGTGGGGTGACCTTCCTCTCAGCCCAGGCACGATGTCATAGCATGACTGATGTGCATGTGTCCTTTGTCTGCATGCGGGTACTCCATGTAGGCATGCTCCCTTGACCCTCCACCCCCCGCTCTGCACCCCAATTCCACCTTTGCACTGGTCTGCTTCAATATTGCCGTTGGGTACTTCCCTGTCAATGCTTCCTGTGTACATGCTAACTTCCCATAACCAATCTGCCAGACATATGCTGTGTGGTACAGCCTTAGTTCTTGATGCAGGGTATCTCACTTGTACTGTGCAGAGGTCAGATGCCCTGCAGGGACATGAGTGCCCATTCATGCTCCATGTGCATTGCACGCATGTCCCTATGTGTCCTTGACTTGATGATCACTGTAATACAAGTCCTGGGTGACATACATTGCATGGCATTTCATCAGCCTTCCCATGTCTACTGTGGCTCACACATGTTTAGGGTCTGACAATCTCTGTGGGTCACAGGCCTCAGCCTGTTTAATGGCCAATGACTCTGTCCAACTGGTGTAGTGTCTTCTTCACACGTGGGTGGCCTCCAGACATTTCATCATGTGTCCTGCTTACTGTCCCATCATCATTTGCAGTGTTGTCACTTGACTCACATGAAGCTGTTGATGCTAGTCAACACTGTCTGTCAATACACAGGTCTATGGTCAGCCTTTTGATACCATGCTAGGCATCCCTGCTTTTGCACTTGGGTGGAGGGGTGCTTTGCTTGTAGATATGCTACCCATTGAATGCACATTGCATGTGATGCCTGAAGTTGACCGTGCACTGCCTTCACATTTTCTGACACACACCATGGAGTCCTTGTACATGTAGGTACCGAGTAACATACATATTTGCTGCACTGCATAGACCCACTTCAATGCAGACTGCCACCTTTCAACAGGTCTGATCGCAGAAACAATTCCAAGTTGACCCAGCATGCATGCCAGGTTCTATTTTGTGTGTCACATGTCTGCCTGATAGTGTCGGTGTGTGTGTGTGTGTTGTGTGCTTCTGACATGCATGTGTAGTGACCTTTTTTCTCTCTATTTTTCAGATGATGACGCAATGGAGCCGGTGGATGGTGTTGTCATGCCAGGCACAGGGTTGGTATCACTACATCAACCCGGCACAAGTGGGGGTCGTGGGGTCATCTTGTCTCTGGCTGCCTATGAGTCCAGCCCTGATGACGACTCTGACGTCCATGTCGAGTTGGATGAGCATCAGGTCCATGTGTCAGGGGTGAGTGATTCTGATGTGGACACTCCTCTGTCCGCGACACCTACACTGAGGGGTCAGACAGTCTTGGAACCTCCGCCCGTGGTGGATCGGGATGCAGGGTCACGCTCCACACCAGTCACTGATGTGCCTGGGACATCACGTCGACGGGAGCCCCTAGTCGTGCAGCCGCGGGCGGTGCCAACATGACGAGAAACCCCGGGCCTTGGGTCCCGCAGAGGTCAAGCCCAGCAACGCGGTCGCTATGCGCAACCGCTGTATACTGAGTGGGAGCAAGACATGACTGCCAATTCAGAACGGCAGGGGGCAGCAATGGAGAACATCGCTGAGAGCATGGAGCGTGTGGCCCGATCCGTGCTCCCCCCTGCTAGGCAGGTGCTTCTCCAGCAGCAGGCAGCACAGTCCACGGCCCGCTCGCTCAGGCTGTGCATGGTGGCCTCAGACAGGGAACGCCAGGCTGAAAAGTCGTCTCTGCGTCAAGCAATTGCTGCTCACGCAGAGGCACACATGGAGGCCCTGAGGGAGGAGTATGCTTCCCTCAGATCCACTCTGGGTGTCCTTCTGATGTCCCAGAGGGAGCGGTCAGAGGAGAGGTTTGCACAGCTTGAGCGTACCATCTCGGCTGAGCTACAGGCTTGCCGGGAGGTGCTGTGGTTGTCAAGCCAGGCCTTGCGGGAGGAACTCTGTGTTACAGGTGCTACCTTGCAAGAGGAAGCACGTGTATCACAGGAGGTTCTGCATGCAGAACTACGTGTCATCGCCACACAGAACCAGGCTCACCCGTCCGGCAGACTTGCTGCCGACGAGGGGCAAGCTGCGGCTAGGAGTGGCCAGGCTACTGTGCCACGTCCTCCTTTCCCGGATCTGCCAGACTCGGACGACCATCTATCTCCCACATCGGTCGGGGTGTGCAGGCGTGGTGCCCATGGAGGATTTTTTTTTGGTTTTTGGCTCAGCATCATCGCATGCGGGTGTTGAGCAGCACCCTGTACCTCCCCCCTCCTGGGTGCCCCCCCCCCCGGGTCGTATGTGACCATTTTTGATTTTTCTTTTAGTTTAGTTGGTGAAGTTTCTGTTTGATAGTTAGTTTAATTAGGTAAAGTAGGTTTTTCGTAGTTAGTGTAATTAGTTAATATAGTTTAACATTGCTTGTCTATTGTGCTTTCATGTGACAGTGTGGTGCGTTTGGCTTTTGAAAGCATCCACTGTCTGTTCCAGCTGGGCCCTTCAGGCTTGTCTTGTGTATGTGTTTGCTGCTTGGGGTCCTTGACTCACATATGCCACTCCTGCTTCCCTTATCCATGGGCTCGCAAGGATGGTTCGGTGTAACAACCTATTACACAAGGGCTTTGGACTGTCATATCTGTGGCATGTCTGATGCTGTGGAACTTGTGTTAACACCCCTAGTGGGGATGATTGGGGTGTTATTGACCACTGTTCTGCTTTTGCTAGATGGGGTGTTTCATGATTCATGTGTACATTCATTGCCATGCATTGTGTAGTATGTTTCTCATCTTTACTGTACATGTGCTTGTTGCAATTCATGCCGTAGATAGTGTGTTCCACACTTTGGCTGTGAAAGACGGACTGTGGTGTGATTTCTGATGTACATCTCTGACATGGTGCAATGATGTGATGCCTGAAGAGACACACACAGATGAATCTAATGCATTAATCATGTGTTCCATGCCCTTTCTGCAGGGGGATGAGCCTCCAGACCACCTTTGCCAGCAGACATGGGCCATTGGATGTCTGGAATCTGGACACATTTGGTGGTGCCCACATGCACATGTGTGCGCAAGCAGAGGCACAGGGATTGCAATCATACATCCGAAAACTGCTAACGTGTTTCAAAGGACTCCAGGCAAGGTGAGCAGCACAGGGGGGCCACAACACAGCAAACCTTCCACCAGGCCAGTTGCACATGCATGCTTAGTAGCAGCATTGAGGGTGAGCTTGGACAAATATTGGTGTTGAAAAGCACAATACAGCTCAGATGTGTTGGTGGACTCATGGCTAGTTGATTGTAAGTTTGTCTGGGGCACCTGCAGTGGCACATTCCCTCCGGTCCACCATGGTCCATTGAGGCACTTGTATCACCCAAGTAGCGTTCCGAGACATGGAAAGAAGCAGCTGACAGGGACAGGCGGCAAGGGACAGACTCTGGTGCAGTGCATTTCATTTCCATGTAGAATTTGAAACATGCACTGCCTACTTTATTTGGGTCATGGTGGAACACGACTTGTTTGGAAGTCATACCTTGCTATATGCGTCTTTCTGCTTACCCAGGGAACATTGTGTGATTCGTGACACATTGGTGTTCCATTTGCCACGCACCCACCGGCACCTGACTTACTGCTTTGACTGTGTATGAACCATCACAGGGGAAATGTTACTTATGGGTACGAAGCATCCACATCAGATTGTCTGTTTGTAGAGTAGTTTGTTACTTTGGGGCATATTTGGAGGTGTGTTTGTGTGTTATGGGCACGCACAGATTTTTAACTGTGGCTCTCTTTGCAGCATTGAGGTGCTCCTGTTACTGGACCTGAGAGTGCGCAGGCAAGAGGCCAGCACTCACCCCAGAGATAAGTTTCTCTTTGACTTCCATTTCAGTGAATTGCTGCTATGTTTATGATGAACAAGTTTGGTATGATTGTGTATGTGTTAATGTGAGTACTACATTCTTGGCCATTCCCTACTTTCCTGTGTCAATCCTACTCCCCTCTCCTGCCCCTCATTCCGGTTATCCAGTATGCCAACGCCTGTCCCGACTCCATATACCTGACCCTCCTTCCCCACCAGGGTCTCAGAGGCCTGTGTGAGTTTGACCTTGCAGCCACCCAGACCACAGTGGGGGTGGTTGGTTCGTGCTACTCCTGCACCTGTACACGGGAGCAGTGACAGTACACATCTGTTTGTGGTGCCTCATTCTATGTTATGTACCACACATGGTACACATCCTGTTGTGACATTGTTTTACTGTGCTACCTTGGTTGTTACGTCATTGTGGTAATACTTGGCCTTTGTGAGGTACTGCTACTTCAAGTCATCTACTGGAGGCTGTTCTGGTTAGTTTTTCTGCCTGCAAGCTTTTTGCTTGGCTTCTGTGTGGGCCTGCTCTGAGTTCTCTTGGATGTAGTGTTTTTGCAAATCAAGGTGGACTCTGAGGGTGCAGGCAACTTTTTACACACAAGGTGGGAGATGGGGACAAAGGGGAAGGGTGATCCTGTGGCCAAGTGAAATTCAAGGATGTAGGCTCCATAACCCAGGTGCAGTTGTTCAGTGGGTCATGGTGATTTGTGAGGGAGGGGTGGTGCTTGGTTCGTGATAGTTGCCAGGCCCTGCAGTGTGATGGGCACCCTGACATTGTAATTGTGGTATCCTATGTACATGATGTGTTCTGCTGATCAATGCCTGTTCATGTGTTGTGTTTACCTTTCCGGTGTGAGGGGATAGTTGTGGTTTGACATGCTGGGGTGTACACATGGTGAATGTTCACATGTGTTGTGTAGAGGACACTGATGGTCACTTGATTGCACATGCATATGTTGAGTGCATGTCCCTACTGACCCACACACTCGCACTATAATGCACTACATGTACAACCACCCTTCCATGTCCACATGTACACTCTGTTTTCCTTCTGGTGCCCACTGTGTCCCTGCAACACATGTCCTATGACCAATTGGGGATCCTGTACATGCCTAATTTGCTTTTTGATGTGGTTTGTCGCTTAGATGTGATGCTCAGGGTGTGCATCACACGCAATGGCTGTTAACTGTGCTGTGCACTGAGCAGTGTGTTGCACGAGGTGGACACGGCACACAGAAGCTGCAGTGTTGATTTTTCAATGCACAATGTGCATGTAGACAGGCATTCATTGTTATGTTACAACTTCGACTTTTGGAATGCATTTGGGTATGACCTCTTTTGGGTGGGAGGTTGTTGGTCAGTCATTTCATTGTCTGATGCCAATTTACATTTTTCACATGGCAATGTGTACCTTATTGGTACTGTGTTGGTGTATGGCTATTGCTTGCCATGTCATGTTGTGCTTTGGGAGGGTTTGAGTGACATACCAGTGATAGTCATGGCCTGTTTTGCAGGTGTGTGGGATTCACACCTTGCATGTGTGCCTTTTGGTCACACAGGATTGCTTGTGTTTAAGTAGCTAGGGATGCACACAATGTGGCACTTCCATGGCAACAATCTCAGGGTGGTAAGGTTGTGACAGTTGACTGTCTCTTTGTCATCATCGATTGTCACCTGGTATGTGCCAGGCCTGTGTGCACTCCGCAGGGGTGGGAGTTTAGGTGAAAAATGTGGCCACAAGCTGGGTCCGGGCATCCTCGCCACGTGCCGTATCCCCACCCATGGGCAGCATCTGTGCTTGTGGTTGGGGATGTGGGGGCACCACCATGTCCACCGGTACACCCGGCCGTGTTGCAACATTGTGCAGGACACATGCTGCCACAATGATCCTGCACACTACTGGGGGTGCATAGAGTAGCTGCCCACCAGAGCGGTCAAGGGAGCGGAAGCGTGACTTGAGCACTCCGAATGTGCACTCCACTATGGCCCTGGTTGCAATATGGGCCGCGTTGTATCTTACCTGGGGTGGTGTGGTGGGTTTCCGGATTGGCGTCATCATGTGGTTGCTCAGAGGGTAGGCACTGTCCCCTGGAGAGGTTATAATGGTTGTTATTATTGGGGTTTGTGTATTTGTGTGTGTGTGTGTGTGACATGCATGCAAGTGCCAGGGCATTTGTACTCACCTAGGAGCCATGTGTCGCCATGCTGTCCAGCTTCCAGGGCCTGGCTCAGGGCAGACATTCTGTATATGAAACTGTCATGGGTGGAGCCTGGGTAGTTTGCATAGACAGAGGTGATGATTCCCTTTGCATCGCATACCACCTGTACATTGATGGAATGCCAGTGCTTGCGGTTTCGGTAGATGTGCTCAGTGGCCCTAGGTGGACGTAGGGCCACATGGGTGCAATCTATGGCACCGAGCACTTTGGGGAAGTGTGCCACCCTGTAAAAGTCCTGGACAACGGCCTGCCTTTCTGCGGGTGTTCTGGGCATGTATATGTGCCTGCGGACTGAGGGGCATGCAGTCATGATTGCCAACACCTGGTGTAGGCAGCATGACTGCGTGGCCTGTGAGACCCCCCTACTATGGCAGTAGTCCGCTGAAATGACCCAGGGGTCCAAAAATACAGGACATTGAGCACCTTCTCCAAGGGGCTCAATGCTTGGGAGCAAAGGGTGGGGGATGTAAGGTCATCTTCCCACTCCCTGACCAGGTCTAGGATGATACGGGGTGGAAACCTATACCTGCCGTAGACCTGGTCGTCAGGCATCCCAAAAAGGCTTGTCTGTGGTGAAAAAATGCGTGCCCTGGCTATTCTCCTCCTCCTGCGGTGTCCCACGATCAGTGCTGCGACAAATGGGGCATTCATCGTAGCTGTATATACGTGTTTGTTGTTTGCGCGCACTTTTATACTGTGCGCGGGGATGCTTCCGCCTGCCTTCGTGTGGCGGACGTATTCGTATCCATGAATACGGGTTGTTCGCGTGCGTGTGGGCGTTCCGTGTAGTTCCCTGCAGTACTTCCCCAGTTACACCTTCTTTTTCACGCGTATTCCCCATTCTGCGTGTTACGCCCACTGTTCCGCCTACTTTTGTTGTGTGCGGTGCGCTATGTGCGCTTTTGCTGTGCGTGTAGCGCATGCTGTTTGATGACGTGTGTGCCCGCGTGCGACATGCACCGATTTGGCGCACAACCAGTGGGAAACAAGCGCAGCGCCTTCCTTGAATCGCACGCGTGCGCGTGCGCTTGCTTTCTCACGCTTGCGCCACCTTGCGCCTGCTTGCGCTGGGATTTTCGGCGCACGTTTGTTCCATGAATCAGCCCCTTGATGTGTTCTTAGAACAGTTTCAACTTGCCTACGGACAGTACGGAGAGGTATAGCGTACTCAGGACACCCCCATTGTGTTTATTTACTAACATCCGAGGACACATGTTCTTAGAACAATTTCAACTTGCCTAGGAACAATACGGACAGCGTCCTCAGGACACCGCCATTTTGTTTATTTACGAACATTTCAGGACATCGTCTGTATTCTTAGAACAGTTTAAACTTTCCTGCGAACAATACAGACAGTCATAGCATCCTCAGGGCACACCCATTTTGTTCATTTACGAACATTTCAGGACACCGCGTGTGTTCTTAGGACAGTTTCAGCTAGCTTGTGAACAATTCGGACATTTGTAGCGTCCTCAGAACACCCCCATTTTGTTTATTTACAAACATCCCAGGACACTTGATGTGTTCTTAGAACCATTTCATAGCGTCCTCAGAACACCCCCATTTTGTTTATTTACAAACATCCCAGGACACTTGATGGCCCTCATTACGACCCTGGCATTGGACCATGGTGCTATTAGCACCATGGTCCATGCCGGTCTCCGCCATGGTGTATGGCGGAATTACCCCCCCCCATCACAAGGTTGGCGGGGGCGGTAATTCCCCATTCACCATTGGCCCTTCCCATTCCCATTTTGCCCCATAGGGCATAATGGGAATGGGGAAGGCGATAATTACGGGACCGCTAATAGCGGTTGCCGTAATTATTGCCAAGGTCCCTTTGCGGCACCCACTTGAACGGCTGGTCTACACTGCAAGACTGAAGTCATAAACAGTGGAGTTACAAGTTAATATGGGTGTGGTGGATTGTAGTTGTTGTGTTGATGCCCTAGTTTCTTCACTTCATGGCTGCAGACAATGGTCTGCAAAGTAAATTTATAAGCTGCTAATTTACAAGGACCATGTTTTACATATGCAGCGATGGTTGTGGATAGGACCTGTACTCCTTGAAACTTGGTTGTAAGGCGTTGGTATTAGGTTACTTACTGCAGACAAAAGGCCAGCCTACAGTCACTGCAGCATATTACTACCATAGATTAGACGAGTTGATTCCCATGTGTAGAAAATGCCTGCCAACAAATGTACTCCTTACTTTGTTCAGAATCCATACATTTTTGTAAAATTGGTTATGGTACTTGGCGAAAGTATCAATTTTTCCATTTCTGTGATGAAAGAAAAAGGTGTGTTAATGTTTGCAGTTTTTCCACATTTGCCACATTTCATAATAGACAGTTAACTTTTTTTTTAGACCCTCATATTTAGTTTACAAACCAGTGTACTGTGCATTGCGCTCAGTTTCTGTGTTTGCTTTTCTAATCCTTGGGTCTGGGGAAAAAATCCTTGTCGGATTAAAAAAAAACTTAATTTCTTATGCAACTAAGTACTTCATTTTTTCCTTTCAGTGTTTTCTTAATTTTTCTAAGCAATGTTATGTTTGTTGCCTTCCTGCCCATTTGTAACAACAGTTAGATACCTGTAGGCCTATTCTAACTGAGCATTTGTTCCTACAGATTTTTGATACTCATTCATTTGTGTCGTTGTTACATCCTGTTTCCTTCATCTTTCCCATTAATGTTTTCTTTGTTGCCTTCCTGCCGATTTTTACCAACACTTAGATACCTATAGGCATATTCTACTTGTGCATTTGTTTCCAACGATCTGTTATTATCATTTATTTGTGTAATTCTTCCATCCTGTTGGGTAGTTAGATACCTGTAGGCGTATTCTAACTGTGCATTTGTTCCTACAGATTTGTGATACTCATTAATTTGTGTCCTTCACATATAGAACCCTCCCCCCCCCATCGTTTAAATTGGGACTCAAAAACTGGCTGAACAACAGGCCTAGCCAATGAGACACCCCTTAGTGGTCCCTGACCACCACCCTAAATCTTCCCTCCATGATTGACAGACTGCACTTGTGTTTAGGCCTTGTTGTAAATCCTATCCTTAAGCCTGACTTGTGCTTATGCTTTGTTGTAAATCCTTCACGTGAGCTTGACCTGCCTGTAACCAATGGTCACCCTTACTGCTACTGTATCATATTTTTTATCCATGTATGTAACCACAAAAGGTTTTCCAGTGCTCAGTTACCTCAGGGTTCGATGCAAATAGTGGGCGGGGGTTGCAGGGAACACTCCCCCAGAACCCCACCAGAACAAAACACCCTGCTCACTATAGTATACATCCCCACAGCTCACATGAGCAAAAAAGAAAAAAAGCTGGGGGCTGCAGGAGTGTCTCCCTCAACACCTCGCTCACTATACTATACTGTATAGTGGGTGGGGTTGCGGGGGTCACCACCACAGATCACCCAAGCAAAAGTAAAAACAAAAAAAAAAGGAAAGGAAAGGACCCTGCAGCACCGGTTCACGATCACAGAAGTAAAAGGGAACTAGCCCTGCAGGGACACAGCACGTCTGAAGGAAAGGTAAGTAGGGGGGTGAGGGTGTGGAGGGGGTGTGTTGGGGGTGTGTTGGGTTGTGAGTGAGGTGGTGTGTTAGGGTGTGTGTTTGAATCTGTTTGATTTGTAATGGAAATGTTTGCATTGGAAATGTACAAAAATGTTGTATTGCGTACATTTACCATGCAAACATTTCCGTTGTGGGGAATTTACCCGCAGACAAATCACGTCGATCCTCAAGAAGTGCAGGGGAGGGGGCAGGTTAGGGAAAGAGATGGGATAGGGGGATGGGGAAGGGGAGAAGTGATGGAATGAGGGGCCCAGGGGGCTGGGTGTCACAACCACTGTGAGGGGGCACAGGTTGTGCCACAAGCAGGCTCCCACCAGAACCCTCAGGGCATAAACCTCCGCAAAAGGGCTCCTGGAGCCAGTCCTGGCGCCTTTGGCACCAGGCTCATATGTAGGAAGGAAGGGCTGCTCAAACTAGGTCCCATTTATGTACATGGGCCTTTAAATCCAACATGGATGCAACCGCATGGCTCAGTTCCTGTGAACCAAACCATGCGGTCTAGTGTTTTGGGTGTTGCCAGGGCCTGGAACTACTTTACCTGGTACTATTTTACAGGGGCTATATAAACCACATCCAGGCTGCAGAACACGCTTTGCGTTATTCTGCAACTAGCAGCGTGACGCTCACTGTGTCCAGCTCCGGGTCTTCAACATCTTCCTGTAATCCTGCAAGAAGAAGAACAAGAACAAGATTATTTTTTACCTGAGAATACGTGGAAACTGAGAGAAGAAGAAACAACACGCACCTGTGAGTACCAGCTTGGGGAATTCCGGCGACCCACTACCTCAGCTGCTGCTCGAACATCGTGACCTGCAATAACCAGAAAAGGAAAACAATATTAGAACGCACGCATTTCCAAATCATCAAATTCCTTCAGTCTTACCTGAATTCCATTGCGCTATGCCACGCTTCCATCCGTAGCACCACAGCAACCCCTGCAAAGGAAAAGGAGACAAACTCAGTCTTGCTTTCAATATTTACCAACCGCACAGCACTTACTTACCTTAACGGATTCCTGGGGCCAGTTTTTCATCGCTCTTTCATCCACTCGCAGCATCACAGAGGCCTGTGGGGGGAAAAAGAAGGGAACACTGGTTAACTTTAAAAGACAGTAAAGGCAACGTGCTTCATACTTTCACTTACCACAAAAACGTGCCTCTCCAACTGGCACATCAGCATTGAGAACTTTGCACCGGAAAAGAAGGAGATAAAGACATTAATGAAATCCACCATAAACAGAACGAAGACTTGTATTAAACAAACCTACATGCCAACCAGCAGATTCAGGGTCACAGCAGGCCTGGACCAAAAGAAGGTGCACTGCACCAGTGAAGCAACTCGGGCAGACCGCCAACAAACGTCAAGCGCCCCTGCAAAAGAGACGCAGGACGGATAGCTCACCCTACAAATAAATAAGGTCAGGAAGACTCAGAGAGAAGGGGATCGATCAGAGGGAGTCGAGAGATTCACCCGTTAGAGACAGTTATCACAAATCCTCCCTTCTGGGATTGCAGATTCATTATTCAGCACTGGGCAACTCCGCATCCAGGTTTCCAGATCTCAGAGCCTTCCAGACACCCCCAGTGATATCAGGTGAGCGTAACACTGGGCTAGTGCTAAAGGGTGCCCAGGTGGGATTGTGCATGGGGAAGCCAGGAGTAAGATGATAGAGTAAGGAGAGGGGGGGCAGCCTTGGAAGGCTAATCATGGAAGGGAGCCTGAGGGCAAGTGCTTGTTGGAGGGGGGTGAGAGTGAGACTGGATGATGGATGGACATGGCCCCGGGAGACTCATAAGGGACACAGGAATCCAGTTATAATGGGAGGAGGAGACTAGCAGGAGAGGGAGAGAGAAAAGGAGGAAGAGAAGAGGAAGGTCTTGAGGAGCTTCTGGAACTTAAGAAGATCTGGCTCAAGGCAGAGAGGGGTTAGGAGGCCGTTCCCGAGGGAGGCCCCTGCCAAAGAGAGAGATCTGCCCCCCACTCTCTGCTTGGCGAAATGTCTGATTTGCAGAGCGTTGGAGCTAAAGGACCGAAGAACTCTAGCAGGGACGCATTTAGGGAGAGAGAGTTGAATGTAGTGAGGTCCCAGGCCCCAAAATGCCTTGTGGATGATGCTGAGAGTCTTGCATTTATCCTTAAAAAGACTGGGAGCCAGTGGCGAGATTTTAGGGCATGAGGCCAAGATAAGGTCTCACAGTCCTATTCTAGATTAGTCGAAAAGGACAGAGTGAGGAGAGAGGCAGGTTAAGGAAGAGGCTGTAGCAATAATCATGCCTTGAGAGAACCAGAGCTCTGAAGATTTTGAGTTTCTAGGGGACTGTGGGGATAGTGAGAATGCATATGAGGAGGTGAATCTGATAGTGGACCTTCTTGGCAAGGTCAGCTTTATGAGGTGAGAAGGAGAGAGAGGAGTCGAAGATGATACCTACGTTTTTAGCCTCACACAAGGGTGATGGGAGGGGGACAAGGGGGGCAGCCATAGTGTAGATGGGAAGGAGGGCATAGGGGTCCCAATGTGAAGCATCTCAGTCTTATTGACATTAAGGCAGTGATTGTTAGCAGCACGCCATACTTGAATATCAGTCAGACAGTTGGGAATGAGAGAGGAGACAGAGAAGGAAGAGGAGGGAAGCTTAAAGGAAAGCTGTAAGTCATCAGCATAACACTGGAAATGAGGACAGAAGGTGGAGATCAAGTGGGCAAGGGGGGCAAGGTATATGTTAAAAAGCCACAGCCAAAGGGTAGAGCCCTGAGGGATGCTGCAGGTCGAGAGTGCGGTAGAGGAGTGTAAGGGGCCCAATTTAACTTGTGAGGGCCGATTTGAGAGGAAAGAGGTTAACCAATCCAGTGCCTGGTCTATGATGCCCAGTTTATCAGGAAGCCTATTTATGAGGATGGAATGATTGACTGTGTCAAAAGCAGAGGAAAGGTCAAGGAGAATAAGGGCGGAAGGAGAGTTGGAGTTGGGATTAGAGAGCAGGTCATCACAGCTATTCAGGGGAGCAGTTTCTGTGCCACTGGATGGTGGCGTGCAGGCAGCCAACAGGTTCAGTGTGATGAATATGTTCAAAGATGGCCAACTTCTGCAGGAGGTTGCCTAAGAAGGGGGTAGTGGAGATAGGGTGGTAGTTAGCCAGACAGGAAGGATCCACAGATGGCTTGTTTAGGAGGGTGTGCACAAGGGAGTGCTTGAGGGGTAAAGAGAAGGATCCAATGGCAAAGGAGTGGTTACAGAACTCAGCCAAGGAGGGAGCGAGAGATGATGTCCTTGATAGTTCAAGAGGATCAGGGAAGCAACTGTTGGGAGGAGACTTTCATAAAGCAGACAGTCTTGGTGACATCATCAAGTGCTAAGGGTGAGAAGGAAGAGAGAACAGGAGTGGCAGTGGGGGCCGAGGGAGGGGAAGGGATAGATGAGAGAGAGGACAAGATATCCTGAGTCTTGTTTGTGAAATGGGTGACCAACACCATGCATAGTGCCTGAGAAGAAGAGTAGAAATGGAGACTGCAGGAGGATTGGCAAGTATCTTGCAGATTTTGAAAAGTTCAGCCATATTGTTTGTGGCTCCAGAGATGTGGGATTGGATATGGGCCCATTTGTTGGAGTGGTTAGAGAGTCTGTATTGCCATTGGTGCAGGTGACAGGCCAGTTTGTCAGAGGATGTGCTAGAGGCCAACAACTTTCATTCTGCGACTTTGCACTTGTGTTTCAACTAGGCTAAGTTAGAATTAAAGGATGTTGGAGATGGAGACGTGCAGGTCAGCAAGAGCAATATATATATATATATATATATATATATATATATATATATATTCCGCTTCAGCTGATCATGGGGGATTTAATAAAACGACAGTCGTGTTCACACCATGTTGCAAAGGCATATGGCATCTTTTTGCCGTTCATACAAAAAGTATAAAAGTTATAAACATGCAATTTACTGTCCAGATACTTCATTTTACTCTCCAACAGCTTACCAATTCTTAAAGTCTGGACATTTTCGGGGGCAGGCAGAAATACATTTTAGCTGGCTATTGCAATTCCATAAGTCATATGTGGATACATGTTCAACAAAGTCACCTGTTTTTGCTTAGAAAATCACTAGTTATGACACATTCAAACTAATGGGACATCTTCACATGTATGCACATCTTAGTCCTCCTTTCTTGGCAAGCATGTGACCAGAGCCTCCTGGACTGTGTTTTAAGGACAGGGTAAAAGTAAATAGACTCTTTGTTGTTTAAAGTTGGTGGGCTGAGGAGATCGTTATCAGGCAGCAGACCATTCACCTCTGCCCTGTGATGTCATGAGGCATTGCTGACATCTGGCACTCTGTCCTGTTATCTGAAGTTGACCACCATTTTGATCTGAAAACCTTCAATTTTTTGTATTCCTCCCCATTCACGGCTGGGTCTGTGTTGATCAGGCCCATTGTAAATACTACGCAGCAGGGTCTGTCGCTGGAATTTACATATGACTGAAGGAAGTAATGCAGCCTTTTCTTTTGAGTTGTTTCATTTGTTGCCAGTATTTTGCCTGTGAAGCATGATCTATATTTTAATGCCTTGCATCTTGTCTTTTTTCTGATTTCTTATTTTAGCAGGGGAAATTATTTTTTCATGTCTTGATTTAACTGCAAAATAAACGCACTTCAGTCCTGTGATTGGCACACAGCAATTTGTATTAATTTTGAAAACTTTAAATGATTTGCTTCTGTATTGGAAGGTGAGCCTTATTCTCTTTAAATGAAAATGTTACTTGGCTTTAACTCTCACATGTGAAGCCCAGTTTCCCTTACTTTCCAAGTCACAAAACAAAACCAATGTTTTGTGTGGCATGGTAATGTGAAGAAATATCACGCATCCGGGTTCCTGCATAATCCTAACCCTGTGGGGCCACACTTCTTACATAGATAGCCTGCAGTATCTGTGTATGTTGGCGAGTAAGGATAGCCCAGGGGCAACATGTTTGTTTTGGAAGCAAGACAACACAGCACAACACAGGTTTGAATCCAGATCCCGCACTTCTAAATCACATATTGGTATTAAGCGCGTTGTAAAAGAACAATTATAATGTATAATGTTCCTTTCTGAGGTGGGTGTTTATGTTTGAGTTAGGTGTATATCTTTTTGGAACCTTCCTTGTACGTTTCTTTTATTGTGGCACTTACTGTACTATTGTTGTTTGGAAGGATTATGCTACCAACTCACATCTCTGAAGAGTATGGCCCGCCCTTTGCCAATGTTACCTATACAGGTTACAGAGTTACACTATTCAAGTTCTATCCGTTTTACCTTTGAGCTGAGCTTTGGTACAAGCTCTAGTTTCCAGAATAGGATTTCATCTTTCACATAATAGAGGCTCGCATGCCAGCCTCTTTGTCACTCTTTTGTCATGCAGGAAAAGGGAATGCTCGAGCCCATCCTTTGAAATATGGATCATAACTTTTTGGGGCGCTGGTCAACAAAATTGTTTTACCAACAACTGTCGACTTTCAGTGGAAGGTATTAATACCCCTAATAATGCATTTCCTTTTCTAAAATAATTGTATGCAGAGCCCCACTCACAATGAAATAATACCTGTTTTTACTGTTGTCTGGAAATGCATTATTTGTATTTGTATTTGTGTTACAAATATGGTACAAACCTAGCTCAGCAGCACTGTACATGAACCAGAGAGAACAGGATAGTTGGTAATCCAGGGAGATTGAATTCTAAATCACACCCAGGAATTCCATAAAATGGAGGCTCTTAATGTGGCCCTAAGGAAATGAACTAAGCTGGTTGGTTATGTGAATGCAGCTGCCATGCATAACTTGCTCCCTTTAGCTATGAGCGGCTCCTTAGTGGGCTATAGCTAGAACAATGGGACATTATGTGGAGGGCTGCACTGCCAGGCAGTGACATCAACCTCCCTTCCACACCGCAGAAGCCCTCCTTAATTGAGAAACGCAGGAAGGCATCTTGCCTCGGTCTTTTTTCCCAACAACTATAATTAAAGCAAAACCATTTCGTGGAATGGAGAAATCTCTTTCTAGAATCTCTTTCGTGTTACCTGTGCCATGCGAATGATGGGAACAGACGTCCTTTCTTTGTTTGGATGCCTCAGTTCATACACCGCAGGCAATCAAAGCCCACTTTCATTACAGGCTAGAGAAGGGCTGATGATTATTGTTCAATCTGCAAGGAAACGTAGAAGGCGGAATAATAGCAGGTCTGATGTTATATTAACCTCGACCACAGATAAAGTGAGAATAGAAAACCACCTCTTCACGGAATCCTGCGAATGTCACTGTAAATTGCCAGACTTGTCATGTATTTATTTTTTACGACCAGCAATTATAGGGCTTTTCAATCGACTGGACAGCTTTTAGCTTTTGTTGATGTGCTGGCCACGGTCCCTGTCTTCTTGTATAATTCCAAAAGACATGGCTCATTACAAGTATGGTGCAAAAAATTGGCACTAATGGCATGACCACACTTGTCCCGCTCCGCCATACGAGTGGCCCTGAGTGGGGGATTTAGCTCCGGCATCACGCCTAACTCCCACTTTACCACCACAGTAATTCCCCCAGTGGTAATTCCACCAAAAATGCCACATAGAGTCCAATGGACTCTTAAAAATGTGGATTACCTCTCTGTCATCGCCATTTGTAATCCAGCGGTAATTCTGCCGGACCAGGTGTTGGTAACAGTAATTCCGTTGGGCAGTATTGTGGCAGGCCAGAATACTGCCCAACTCGTAATTAGCCCCTATACTCTAAGGGTTTGGATAAATTCAAGTACCCCACAAGATTGTTGGGCTAAATTGCTTCTTGTGGAGTTTCAGTTATTCTGGGAATAGTGGATTATTGCACATGGTTGTGGTTATTTGCACCAGGTTACATATCTCAATCGTCATGTGAATGTTTTGTTTTTATAAAGCTTTTATATAAGCGACGATACAGTGTACATTAAAAAATAAAACAAAAAGAAATACATCGGAAGTGTTCAACCTGCATGACAGAGGCTCGACTCACAGCTGCCTCAGTCCCTCATCCTGCTAAGGTTGATAAATTTGTGCACCATTAAATCGATGAACAATAACTTCTATTCATACGGTGCTTAGAAGCAGCTGGAATACCACATGAAGCGGTTCATAAAACGTGATGTTACCTTGCGCAACACCCCATTATTAAACGAAACATTACATGAGAAAAATAACACAGAAAGGCAGTTCAGCAAAATCATTTTTTATTTGCCCTGCACAGTGGAATTTTAATAATTTGCCCCAAAACATTGGGCACCAAAGCATCTTCATTTGAGCCTGCTGTTTTGATTTTGTGAACATGTGAGTATTTTTGCAAAAGAAGAATAAAAGAGAATTGTAAAGGCAGCGCAGAATCTTTATTGCGAACATCAGCGCGTGCCTAAATAAAAGATATTAGTATGGAAAATATACCTTTCGGGGGCAACGTGCAGACGCACTGTAATCAAATGCAACACGCTGCGCCTCGAGAAGAGTTGGCCAATTTTACGTCAGTGAACAGTGGCATTCATTTCCTGTTCAGCCATTGTTGTCACATCAGAAAGGCATCTACCTGTCACGCAGCTATTTCAGATAAATGTGCAGAGGGATTTTAGACATGGGATCTGCTGTCATGCAATGCCGGGGGCACACAATGGGTAGGCAAGGAGTAGTGATTATATACCTTCTCATGAGAAATTGCCTTTCTTTTTTTAACCTGTTTTTTTTTTTTTTTCTGTGACTTATGGTATGATAGTGTGACTGTGTGTGGTAATCGTTTGGTGGGGGGGGGGCGATGAGCATAGCGTGTACTTTCATAATAAGCATACATTGGACTTACTTGTGTTTGACAAGTATGTAGGATTTTGCGGTCATGGACAACTTTATTTTTTGTGCTAGTGTGATACACAAAGGTGCACATCAACATTAAATGCACCAGCGAATACATTTTTTTTAGCACACACTTCTGATAGAGTTCAATTAACTTATCACATTATCTTCAGCTTTCCAGGAATGTTCATATAACTGTACTTGCCATCACATCTAAGCTACATTTCATCGCGATGTTGGCCTTGTTGCCCTCCTCCTGTAGGAACAAGGGCACCAGTTTTGCTTCCATCCTGTGGGGCTTTGTGGACCACTTCAGACAAGTGAAATGCTCTGAGTGAACGCAGTTACCACTGAGGCCATACCTACTAAGGTCAGTCTGTGTGCTACTGCACACCTGTGTAGCTTTGGCTATAAAGTGGTGCTTCAGCGCCACCTAAAAGCTGAAACTATGGCATTGGAGTACAGATAGGAGGGAGATTGGCTGTGAGGGAGACGCACTGCATTTGGGCGATGTTTGCTTATTTACCCACCCGTTGACTGCCCATGGCCATCTAATACCTAACACATTCCTAGGCACTTGTTGCCCCAACCTGCCAAAATCACATCATCCTGTAATCTCTTTGAGTAAGGTCTAACAAAGCACCAACATCAAACGTTGCGCATTGTAGGGCTAGCACGTGGTATTTCTAAGTAGTCTCTGGAGAGTGAATGACTTTATTGCAGCTATTGATGTAACATTTGTGTTGGGGGCTACAATATGTAGCATGGTATGTTTTGGCAATTAGGGTGGGATGCAATGCAGAACCACCAGGACCCTAGGTGGACTATAGGTTCCTGGTTTAATCTTTATTGCTAGCTGCATGAGGTTCCTGTTATTGTGTAAAATTGTGTTCCGGTTTTGATATGATATGATATGATATGGTATTTGTAACGCGCCTATACTCAAGTGTTTCAAGGCGCGATGAGGCAGGGAGGGGGAACAAAGGGAAGACAGACAGCGATCCTACTAGGCCTGGTGTCATTCAGATCGCGCAAGTGCATGGGTAGAGGGGAAAGGGAAAAGTGCAAGGGGAAAGGGAAGAGGGGAAAGTGCAGTAGGGGGTAGTAGAATAACAGGATAAATAAGGGCCAGCTGGTGGCAAGTGCAAGGTAAGTGCAGACAAGTGCTGGGAAGGGGGGCTGTAGGGATACAGAGACAGACCCGCAGTGCAGGGGTTGCCAGGGAGGCAGTGCAAGGGGAGAGTGGCAGGGCCAGGGACCGAGATCGGTGAGTGTGGCCCAGTTGCGGATACAGTGCAATTTCAGTCAGGAATTTAGCAGGGGAGAGGGGGAGAGAAAGCAGAAGCAAAGAGAAAGGTTATGAGGTGCTTCCGGAACCGGAGATGATTCTCCTCAAGTTTCAGGGAGGCAGGAAGGCTGTTCCAGAGGGAGGCCCCTGCCGCGGAGAGAGACAACTCGTTGCTTGGAGAAGCGGCTGACCCTGTGGGAGTTGGAGGCGGATGAGCGAAGAGCTCGAGAAGGAAGATATCTAGGAAGAGAGAGTTGAAGGTATTTTGGCCCCAGGCCCCAGAAGGCCTTGTGTACAATGCAGAGGGTTTTGAACTTAATCCTCGCAGCCACTGGGAGCCAGTGTAGAGATTACAGTCCTGGAGAGATATGGTCCCTGGGCTTGAGGCCAAGGACAAGTCCGCAGTCCTGTTCTGGATGAGTTGCAGAGGGCGGAGAGTAGAGGCAGGAAGATTTAGATAGAGGCTGTTACAGTAGTCCAGTTTAGAGAGAACCAGGGCTCTGGAGACAGTGAGCTTCTGCGGGAAGGAGAGGAAAGGAAGAATATCTCTGAGGAGGTGCAGCTGGTAGTGTGACTTCTTAGAGACATCAGAAATGTGAGGAGAGAAGGAGAGTGTGGAGTCGAAGATGACCCCGAGGTTTTTTGCCTTGCAGTTAGGAGCAGGAAGAGGGCCAAGAGAGGCCGGCCAGAGAGCTGCAGGGAAGGAGGGAGTGGGTGTGCCGATGAGTAGAATCTCAGTCTTGCTGGCATTAAGGCAGAGTTCATTGGCAGCACACCATTCCTGGATAGCAGACAGACAGTCAGAGATGAGGGAAGGAGAGGAGGAGGCTGAGGGTAGCCTGAAAATGAGCTGGGTATCATCTGCATAGCACTGAAAGTTGGGGCAGAGAGCGGCGATGCAGTGGGCAAGGAGTGCCAGACACTGGTCGAACAGCCAGGGAGAGAGGTTAGATCCCTGGGGGACACCACAGGTAGAGAAAAAGATGTCAGAGAGGAAGGACCCCAGTTGGACCTGGGAGGGTCGATTTGAGAGGAAAGAGGACAGCCACGCCAGGGCCTGACAAGTGATACCCAGGTTATCACGGAGACGGTTGAGCAGGATGGCATGGTTGACAGTATTAAAGGCAGAAGAGAGATCGAGCAAAATGAGAACACACAGAGTGTTGGAGTCAAGGTTGGAGAGCAAGTCTTCACAGATGTTCAGGAGAGCAGTTTCCGTGCTTCTGGCAGCTCTGAAGCCAGACTGATGGTCATGAAGACAACCAACAGATTCATCATGGAGATTAAGCTGGGAGATGGCCAGTTTCTCCAGGAGCTTGCCCAGGAAGGGAGTGATGGAGATTGGGTGATAGTTAGCCGAGCAGGAGGGGTCAGAAGAGGGTTTCTTAAGAAGAGGGTGCACAAGGGAGTGCATAAGGGGGGAGGGGAAGACTCCAGAGGCGAAGGAGTGATTGCAGAAGTCATCCAGGGCAGGTGCCAGGGAGTCGATGTGGTCCTTGATAGTTTTGGAGGAACAGGGGTGAAACTGTTTTGACGAGACTTTCATAGATCGGACTTGCCTGGAAACCTCGTCAGCAGAAAAAAGGGGAAAGGCTGAGAAGGAGACAGGGGTGGCTGCAAAAGGGCCAGAGGAAGAACAGGGAATAGAGGGAGGGAGGTGATATGAGGAGAGAGAGGACAGTATGTCCTAAGTTTTGGAAATGAAGTGAGAGGCCAGTGCCGTGCAGAGGGCCTGGGAGGGGACAAGCGAGGTAGAGATTGCAGCAGGGTTGGCCAGTTCCTTGCAGATTTTAAAGAGTTCAGCCGAATTGTTAGATGCTGCAGAGATGCAAGCTTGGATAAGGGCTCTCTTCTTGGTGAGAACGGAGAGCTGGTATTGCCTTTGGAGCAGGCGGCAGGCCAGTTTGTCAGAGGATGAACATGAAGCACACCATTTCCTCTCAGCCACCCTGCACTTGCGTTTTAGGGTGACGAGATCCGAGTCATACCAGGAGTTACATTTGGCTTTGGGCTTCAGGCGGATTCTCATGACAGGGGCAAGGATATCAAGAGTATCAAATATAGCAGAGTGGTGAGTGGAGAGGGCTGTGTCAGGGTGGGAGTCAGCCGAAGGGGGGGGGAGGTGAGAAGGTGGCGGCGAAATCCTCAACTGACACGCGCTTCATGGGTCGGATGATCGAGAAGGAGGGTGGCAGTGATGAAGGTGGCTTTGCCTGAGGGGTAGGGAAGGTGAGGTGGGAGGAGAGGAGAAAGTGATCACTCCAGGAGAAAGGAGTGGAGAGAGGGACAGAGAGGGGAAGGTCTGAAGAGATCAGAACATCAAGAGTGTGCCCTGCAGAATGAGTCGGGCCAGAGGGGAGAATGGTGAGTGAGAGAGTGTCGCAGAGGTCACGAAAGAGTTCAGAGGGGGGACAGGAAGCATCCAGGTGGATGTTGAAGTCTCCAAGAAGGAGTAGTTGAGTGGTTGAGGCCAGGAGTGAGGAGGAGAGGTCAGCTCACTCAGAGAGGAAGGAAGAGATCCGACCAGGTGGCTGATAGATAGTAACCACAGTAAGGGAATGGCTTGGCGAGAGAGATTTTGTCTCAAGCCTCACAATGGCTTAGCTCCTGGTGGAGCGTGAAGCACCTGAGATACAGAGTTTTGCAGGTAGGTAGGCAGGTGTGTTAGTGGTGGTTACCTTATACATAATGCAGACAGTAGTATTCTGGCGGGTTTTAGAAGCCAGTGCAGCATCATTAGGAGCTGAAAAATGAATTTCAATATATTATTTTCCCACTTAAGACTGTGGCATATTAAATGGCTCTAGGTGGGGTTAGGGGGCCAGGTGGCGAGGTATGTTACCATACTTTAAGGAACCTATGGGAAAAGACAACATTGTGTGTATTTTGAAAAGTCTTAAGAAAAAAGCATGTATTTGGGATCTGTGTGAAAATCAATCCTATCTTTATACTAAGTCTCAATATGCTGTCTATGCTCTTCAAGGCCTTAAACCCGCCACTCCGAGACAGTATCTGTTAAATATGGGAAAAAGGGCTCTGAGAAGATTTATTCTGCAATTACGCCTGAATACCTTGCCCTGTAATGAAATAATTGGGGCACAGACATACATCCCTCGTGCTGAAAGACTGTGTAGGCACTGTAAAATAGAGGTGGAGACAGTAAGACATATTTTAACCATGTGTAGCAAATTAAAGGAATGTTGTTTTAAAGGGTATGCTAATATAGTTGGGGATCTTCAAATGATTGAATCTGACCAATTTTGGTCAGTTATTTATGACGGAGAGATTAAGGTCTTTATTGGGGCAGCCTTTTATATTTGGAAGCGAGCAATTTGTTAGCATACCATTTGTAATTGTCTTTTAAATATGTGCTACTTTCTCTTATCATTGATGTGTGTTTCTAGATTGGAAATAATAATTGACTGTAATATGTTTTCTAAACGGGTTCTTTTATGGCTATTATGTAATTGCTTTTGTTTTTTGCTGATATAATATGTTTGTAGTGTATAAGGTTTTAATTAACCAAAATGCACTTTAAATAAATAAAAAAATAAAAAAATAAAAAGTTACCATACTTTTGTTGTATCAGTCCAATATCGTGTGTTGTCTTCCTTGCCATTGAAAAAGTTGTTAATAGTACTATATTTCTCTGTAGACACATGGATTACTGGCTGTGTAGTTGGTTTTAGTCGTGTTTGACTCCCATGAAGAGGACCTTAATCCTGTCGGCGGCCACTCGGATAGTTGATGAGGGACCATAATGCTTGAGGTCTTGTAGGTGAGGAGGTCTTAGTTACTCTGGATTTTACACCAGTGTTTTTCAAGTGATCAGATGGCGTGCACATTTTTGGCCAGTTCCTTTCTGTACCGGGGGCTAAGGTCTTAAGCCTGTTACAATGTAAACTCAAGGGGGCATGTGCATCAACCATTTCCCTTATGCTTTGGTTGAGAGATGGTAAGGGAGCATCAACATTGGTGGTGGGTAGAGTTGTTAGCTTGTGTTTTAGTACCTCCAAGAAAGGTTCCTTAAAGGAGCAGCTTAAAGACATGATTGGCCTACCCTGTCTCTTGTTCGATGGGTCGTATGTGTTAGGAGGATGTGGATGGTGGCATGGCCTGTCTAGTAAAGCGGTGTTGGGCTAAGAAATCATATCAAGGGAATTCTGAGAAGATGAGGTCATGTATGATTTCTGTAATGTGTGTGGGTGTTTGTAAGGGTTGTTTTATGTCCAGGGAATGCATGAAATGGAGGAGTGCATCCATGGTGCTTTTAGTGGCTTGAGTCCCTGACATAATTAAGTCACCAAGGAAGATGTTTGTTGGAATTGTGATGGATGAAGAGGTGATGAGGTCAGAAATGTCACTGAGGAATGACCCACAACTGTGAGTTGGATAGTAAATGAGTTGAAATGTGTCAGTCTGTGTTTACACTAGTGACAGGGGGCATGAGGGAAACTTTAAAGATTTCATGGCTGTTTGGCTCAGCATGCTGCTGGTCCAGTATGATTTGTAGATAACTGCGTTGCCTCCCCCTAGCTTCATGTGCATGGTGGATGCTCTGTCTGGGGGGGGGGGATGAGGATGTCAAAGTAGTGGGTAGATGTAGCGAGAGCCAATTGTATGAGACGCCATTGGTGTGTGTGGTGTCAAGGCCAGAGTTGTCAGCAGTATGGTGGATGGTTGAAGGCTCATTAATGATGATTAAGTTACGTGAAAGGCTTGGTGATAGAGATGGTGTGGTAATGAGGGGGTTGTGGGAGAGGTTGAGAGGATTTGTTGCACATTGGTGTAACAAGCATTTAGGATCTTGTGCCCTCAGGTTTGTGGGGATGGACAGTGGCTATTGGGAGACACATAGTATTGTCTACCTGGCATTGGAGATGCAGCGGGTCTGACCCTTGGCCTTCTGCAGGCTCTGACAGACAACAACATGTGATATCCATCACTTTGTCTTAGCTGAGGATACCAGCAATGAGGAAGCCTGTGGAAGGATGAATAGGTGTCTTTGATTGGCTGATGGGCTGCAGGAAAAGGAGCAGTCAGGCAATCAGGGACAGTCCTCTGAGCTCAGTGGAAGAGAACTACAAGGGAGGGGAAAAACAAGCCCTTAAGTAGTCACCGGTTGGGAAATAAATCTGGAGGCGGCAGAGCTAGTCAGTGGTGTAAAAAGCAGTAAGATGTAGAGCTGGTCACATAACCAAGGATACTCCTCTAATCCTGGTGGAAGGTCATCACAAAGGAGGGAAAAACAAGCCCATATGTATTTGCTGTTTGTCACAAAAAGATGGAAGGGCAGCATTTGGTGAGAAAATTGGGAGAAGGCACAGCTGGTCATGTGACCAGGCACACTGGTCTGAGCCTGAAGGAAAAGCACTGAACTCGGGGGAAAACGCGCCTTTAAGTAGTTATCATTTGGCCCGATAGGCTGGGGTAGGAGGAACAACTCACCAGTTGGCATCAAAGGCTGGCAGAGGCAGAGCTGCTCACATGACCTGGAACACTCCTCTGAGCCTGGGGGAGAGCACTGCAAGGGAGGGAAAAACCAAGCCCTTAAGTAGTCACTCTGTAGTGTAAAAAGCTGCAGGAGATGAAGCTGCCATTGTTTGTCACTGAAAGCTTTAGGGGGCTGAGATGGTCATATGACCATGGACACTTTTCTGAGCCTGATGGACGAGCCCTGCAGGGTACGACAAAAACAAACCTTTAAGTCGTGACCGTTTGGTGCAACAAGTTGGAGGATGCAGAGCTAGTCCCCATTTGGAAAGAAAAGCTGGTGGAGGTGGAGCGCCCAGAGACATATTCATAGAACACCAACCAGGCCATCTGCAAAGCTAGCCACACAAGAACATGCAGCAATGTGTAACAACATCAGAACATAATGAATGGAAATACAGAATTGCTCCTTGTGGGGTTAGTTTCATTTGGGTGGCGGAAGGTAGCACTGAACTTCAGTATGCAAAGATTGTCACTCGTATCAGGCATTGTTGTTACCTGCCGGTTACTTTCCTGCTTGTTGTTGTTTGCTATAGTCATAAGGACATTTTACAGTATCATATTTACAATTGCTTTTATTCTTAATGTTGAATGATATTGTACAGCACATGTGCATTACTTATGTACTGGTATAAGCATTATTTATGTACTGGTTATAACAGTGGGAGTGGTCTGGCTGTGGGGGGTTGACTGTTAATGTTGCTGGGGGGAGGAAATCAAGGGGGTTGGTAAAATCAAAAATATAGTTGAATTAGCAGATGGGTCTTTGAAATCCGGATTAAGTGAAAGGGTGAAAAAATAACTGCCCACATTGCACCACTGCTTTCTTACTGCCCTTTCCTTGAACAGGATAGGATTCAAGCACATGCAGAATTCTGGAAGAAGTTGAAGCAGGAGGTGTGCGATGCTTCAACAGCAGCACACTGAAGAGCCAAAAAAGCTGGATGAGACTTCATGAACGTGTCCACAACCCATTTTGCTACTACTTCACTTCAGCTGGCCACTTACAGAAATTGCCTTTTATGCTTTAGAAAATATTTTTGAACCCCATCCTTGCTCCATTCCCGTTCTGGGAAAGCTTTGCCATAAAGTACCATCTAACCATAAGTGAGGTCAGGCATCCTAAGACGGACATGTGTGTGAAGATAGAGTGGAGCAGTGGTTGTGATGTAAATTTACCTAAGATTGCCCAGGGGTTGCCCAGGTAGTAAATGTAATTACATTGATGTTCAGTTTTTTTCTAAATATCTAGCTTTCCTTTCATAGACCCCAAAACAGACAGACCTTGCCCAGCCTATATCCATCTATATTCTTGGACTGCATTCAGTGACTAACCAGCAGCAAAAGGGTGTAGACTAGAGAAGATGAATTAAGATAACGCACAAGATTCAAATGAAGCGGATAATTCACCTTCCCAAAATTCTGTTTTACCCTACTTTGCCGGTTCAATGCCTTAAGAAGTCAGAACTATTTTAATCTATGCTTTCAAATTCAATTTCTACCCATTATGAATATGTTGACCATTTTGCTGTTTAACTAGTCTGTCTAATGCCGAGGTCTGCATTCAAATCATCCTGTTTTTTGCCCTACCTTGTGTTTTATAGCACATCATGGCCTTTAAACAGGCAAATGGACTGAGCTAATCTCTACCTCTGCCTTCAGTTTCCATTGCCTTCTCTGCTCCTGCCTTTGTCTTCCTCTTTTCTGTCCCTGTGCTTCAGATGCCTGCTGGTTGACTGTACATGGACCAAACCTGCATGATTCTCCTGGGAACCCCATCACCACTATCCAAAAAGGCCCAGCACCAAAATCCAGACTTCTGCAGAGGCACTTTCAGCTATGTGCAAGCGCTGCCATCTATTTTACATTTTCATTTGACATTATTTTTAGGGGGGCAGACATCTGATTAAATCAGATTTTGCTGAAATCCTAAAGGCATAGTATAGCAAATATAAAGCGTAGAAGTTCAGTAACTGTTCAATTCAGCAAAGCCCTCTGCATTAAGTTAAAAATACATGAGTTGATTTAACATTAAGGTAATGGTTTAATGCAAAAAGACGTACATTTGGAAAATGCTGAAAACTATGCCACCTTAACTGAGGCCCCCATTGCACAGCCAATTAGCACCTGGGGCTGAGAGCTTAGTTGGCAGAGATTCCAAAGATTAACAATTTTCACTTGCATCAAACCATCATGATAATGTCACTTCAACTATGGGTTTTCACTGTTTCACTGAATAGATATATATCTATAGGCCTCATTCCGAGATTGTAGGTAGCCATGGCGCTATTTGTGCCATGGCTGCCTCCAATACCGGGTCTGGCACCGGTCTTGTAAGGTCCCCATTGAACAAACCATTCCCCATTGCCATTTGAGCCCGCATAGGGCTCAATGGGAATGGGGAAGTAGCTAATAACGGTGCCGCAATTTGGTCAGACCACACGTTCTTTGAGGCTCCTGCTAAGGCACCTCGGAATTGGGCGGTAAGGGATTACCGCACCCGTCTCCTTACTGGTGCCCGGTATCCCTTACCGCCCAACTTGTAATAACCCCCTATATGTAAGGTGTATAACATGTGCAATGGGAAATCTGATCATTCCATCGATAATAACTTTTGACTTGAATGACGGATTTGTCTGACATTTTCCAAACAAAGGCTTTATTGTGAACCCTCCCAGACAGTGTGGGAATGATTTGTTTAAAAATGAAAAGGTTATAAATAAAGCACATAAATGCTGTTTTTGGCCTACTACCATTCATTTTCCCATAGAGAAAAAGTCCAGGTTTTATCAAGCCAGAGCAAAAAGAACGCTGGAGGGAATTGTACCAAATAAGAAACAACTTGGGCATGAAGCACTGACTTAATTTCTGGGACATGTTGGGGGTTAATCTTTCCAGTAGTTTTTAAAATATTTGATGCAGAATGGGATGCCGCCTTATCCCAAAAATACAACTATATCTCCCATGGTGCTTTGCAACAGACAGGCTTTTCAGAAATGAAAACACGCCTTTTTTTCTGAGCGATTACTATGGTAATACAGGGGGAATGTGAAAAAAGAAAAGTGCAAAAAAAGCTATTCGGAGGCAGAAGAAAAAAGGATGAAATCGCATATGGGTAGAGGTGGGGAGGGGGAAGAGGACATCATGTGAAGTTGGGGAGGTGGGTGTGGTCTAAGGAGCCAATTACAGTTGAAATATGTTTGCATTATTCGGGTAATACTGGAGGAATCCGGCGAAATAACCGTGGCTACAATAGAAGACGCGATCAGGAATAAAACTGCATCACACAAAATGAAGAGTGATAGGGGGTAATGGCAAAGGGTTAGGGATGAAAAAGGTCTGGGAGGGTAGAGGGGTAACCATAGAAAGAGGAGTGGGGCACTTGGTGAGTGCCTGTAAGGAGAGGGAACAGTTTTGGATTTTTCAAGCTGTTGCCCATCATCGTTGTAATATTGCAATAATCCTGCAGGCATGAGTAGTTCATTGCCGCTGCAGGAGTAGATTGTTGACATTATCGCAGAAATCGGAAAATAGTTAATGAAAAAGGGTGAAACGACAGCACACTGTTGCTTCACACATTTTTATTTTGCCATTTTATACATATATGTGCCAGCTTAAACAAAACTGGGAATATCCCACAGCAGAAATTATAGAAACACCAATTCCATTTTCTTGGGGCAATTCTCTTTTCAGTGTATATTGTATCCAGGCCTCCAAAGCCACCATGGTCTGTAGAGCCACATTACAATGGTCTATAATGTCAATTCGAGATTGTTCTAACTGCCTTATCGCTGGTATGCTGGCGTATAGGGTTCCTGAACCCGCTTTCTTGGCTTGTGCTGGATTCCAGTTCCCGGGTTCTGGTACACCATAACTACCATTGATTCCAGATCTTTGGGTGGACAGATCATTGTCTATGACCATCAGGGAAAGCTAGGTAGGGGTCCTGGTTTCATTTAGGTTGATCTCAGACTGCTTCCCTGTGGTCTCGCTGATCTGTTTGTAGCCTCACTGTCCCCTCCCTGTTCCTCTGCTAGTCTCTGTATCCTAACTAGGGCCTCCCTGGCCTGGCAGAACCTAATTGTTTTGGCTGACTAAGCCCTGGATGTTTGCTTTCACTTCTTTTGTTCTTGGTCTACTCTGCTTCCCTCTCACCTCCTCAGTGTCCCTCACTTCTCTCTCTATAATTGCTTTGGAATCAATCTTGAACCATACACTTTTTGCTTCTACCATCTCTGCCTCCTACAAATGTGCTTCTAAACTCTCCATTTATTCTGGTCTTATATCTGTTTGATTGCTACCAAGCTCAGTCTTCAAGGTCTTCCTTGCTCTTTCCTCCATACCACTCCTGATTTGCTCTTCCCTCCTCCTTACCACTACTGCCTTCAAAGAGTACACTTGTTATCTCTTACCACCTTTATTTGTCTAGGCTTTCCTCATGGTGGTGTTGTTCTCCTTGTTATCTCCATCATCTTGCCACTCTTGCCTCCTGCTGTTAACTCCTACTTTATTACCACCTCCTCATGTTTATCCTACTCATAGATGTTACAATCTCCTCCACAAATTTCCCTCAACCTCCTTTTACAAGTGTATGCCACATGGCCTCTTGATGTTATCATCACCTTTTCTATTGCCACCTCTTGCTGGTCAATCGCCTTTATTAATTACGCTACTACCTCGTCACCTCCTCTTGGTTTCTATTTCTGTTGTTAGCACCTCCTTCAGTTATACCCCTTCCTTTTGCTTAATCTCTTCTCATCATATTAGCACCTTTTTAACTCTATCAGCCACTCCTGGTTTATCTACCCTCCTGATAGTAGCATATTCTTTTGCTTCAACACTTCCTTAAGGTTACTCTTCCCTTGAGGTTAGCAGCTCCTTTCACTGCATAATCTCCTCCTGGCTACACCTTGCTCCGGATATTTACCAATTTTTTTCAGACTCATTACTTCTCCAGTTCCCTCCTACTCCTGCATTCTCTCATCTCCCACCCCCACCTCCCCTTTAGTGTCTGTGCATGTGTAGTGTGTCTTGGGCTATGCGATGATTGGGGCAATGGACTATGGTCAAGTGAGCTGACTGGAGACTGGCTTAAAATTATATCAAGTCCAGAAAACATTCTGATTTCCAAAACTGGTGAGGGCTCCTGGCTGCTCTCGTTTACTACTGTCAGAGTAACCTGTAAATGACAGGGTAGTCTTGAAGCTGAATATGTAGTCAGGGAGAAGTGTAGTGAACCTCAGAAATGCTCCGGGAATGGTCCGCTGCCAAAGGCACTTCCCAACACAAGGGAAACCTCACTGTGCAGTGTGTGGCGTGGAATCAGAAAGATTGATCGTCTGGTGGAGAATCTCCCTGGTCAGCATCGGTCAGTTTACCTGGATGTGGTGCAGACAGGATCTCTGCCAACCTTGTCTGTGCATTAAATAGTTCCTCTGGACACCGTTCAGAAGTTGGAAGACGTATACAAACCGTTTCTGGTCCTGTTTTGAAAATTACCCTGTGTTTTCTGAAAGGAAAAGTAATCAGTCGTTGTGTTGGGCACTTGGGTCAGTCAAAGGGTTTGGAATAATCCTCCTAGATTGATTACTTCGGACCGAGCTATCTGGGCGGGTGACTACGTTAGGGAGTTTCCCACTTACAGGATTGGTCTGGGCATAGGCAACATGACTGAGGTGCTCAGGGATTTTCGCTATTCCTTCCCTGGGCCCATCAACCACTGGCTTGGTGAAGCACCATGCCATGAGTCACTCTCCCTGTGAGTTGCAGAGCATGGCACAGGACTTTGTCACATGATGTTTTTCCACATCTCCATTTTTTCTGTTACACATTTCAGTACTACTTTTAGCCAAGTTCATCACCAATACATGCTTGACACTGCCTTTTCAGAGTCTGCTTATCATTTTACGACTGGGTGTCTCTTTGTCAATCATTGGAGGTGGAACCACCCATGCCTTCATAGACATGGCCTTGCCACAAAGATGCTACAAAGAGGATTAGAGTGTGGCACAGTCAAACAGGCCCCCATTATTCTATGGAGCATGGGTGGCTGTGAGATCAAGCACTTGCCTGAAGTACCTCAGATCGATAGGAGCCCTTGATTTAAGCCTGATGGGCATCTTATTAACTGGGAACGTCTCATCAACTGAATGACTCTATAAATCAACTAAGTTCCAGGTCCCAATGTGTGCCACCTATGTTATTTTGAATATGATCAGTAAGATACACACTTAACAACCAGGATATTTAACTAATGGTTTAAATTATCCTTCCGTTTCTATTGGATATGGTTTTAAGTATTCACATTTTTGGGGTGTGGGAAATAATTTCAAGAAGCCTGAAAAGTCTTCTTGAAATAAGATTCCTTATTCCTTGTTTTCAGTATATTATAAAGTTGTTGCTGGACTATCAAAGGGATGAAAAGAAAGGCCATTCAGTACTGTAAATTCCACAGTGACCGCTACCCAGGCAATCCGACTCGTATTGTGGAAAAGGATGCATCTTGTACTGATATTGTAAATGTTGATTATTGCTACAATTACTGTACAGTAAATTCACAAACAAGAAATAGTAAACCACACAAATCCACAGAAGGGTTACTGTACTGTACATGCGTGTTAAAAAAAATCATGTTGCCATGGATTTAGGTAGAGTCAGGCGTCTGGAGGTTGGTATCAGTTTTCTTGGCACAGAGTTGCAGTACAAACTGTCACTGGTGAATAACATATATTTCATTTGATATCTAGGAACGCCTGTCCCAAAATGCACGGGACATATGGCAAGACACAGCACATGCATCCCACGAACAGAAACAATCTGTTTTTCACAATGTACTCTCCGCCCTAACGCCCCAGTTTGTTCAAGGTCACGTTTGAGCTGAACCTACTTTCCCCATGCTGCCGTTCCCTTACCCACCCATTCACAACTGAAAGAGTGCAGACTGGCAAGGTGTACACTGCTGGCCCATCCCAGTGCCAGCAACAGGACTTGGTGCAGTGCTACTGCATTGACTTTCCTGGGGAGGGTGAATCGGAACCCGCAATGGGAACCCAAGACATAGCATGGAGGCACTTCAAACAGGGAAAAGTGAGTCATGTGCATGACAGGCCTTCTGCTGGCATGACAGTGGCCATGCAACACCTAGCATCGAGGGGCTCATTGCAAAGCTCATCTTCAATGCTGGTTCGTTTATGGACACAGTAACTACCACAGTTGGATCTGATCCAATGGAACCCATCTCCAGATGGGGACCAGCAGTCTCTTTTTTCTATTTTTTCTATTTTCTATTTCATTTATATTGCACCGGTAACTCGCGAGTCTCGGAGCGCAGATACATGAACACTCGAAGATACAATCATGATACACGGGACAGAACGAGGAAAGCGGCTGGATGAATAAAGTGACTCCTTTAACTAAAGATGTGAGTCTTCACGTGCTTCCGAAAGCTTAGGTAGTTCACTTCTTTTCTTATGTTGATAGGCAAATTGTTCTAAAGACCAGCAGTAACTGTCGGGAAGGATTTGCCTAAACCTAGCTTACGATTATGCTTCGCTACCATAATTTTGTTTTGGTCAGCCGATCTAAAAGAGCGAATGGGAACGCATGTATGGATTTTTGATTTCAGGTACCCAGGAGCTTTTCCATGAATACAGCGGTGTGCGATGGTAAGAACTTTAATTTGAATTCTATTTTCTATTTTAAGCCAATGCAATTCTTTCCTGGAGTTGCTGATGTGGTTGCGTTTGGGTAAACGCTTAATGATCCTGAATGCATTATTTTGTATAATCTGGTAGGCTTTTATGCATTTGTTGTTTGCTCCTACAAACAGGGCAATTCTGTAATCCAGCCGAGATAGGATGGTTGCCTTAGCCACTGTGGCCCTGATTCATGGATTATTTGCACCAAAAAAAACAGGATTTGTGCGCCATTCTGCCCGCAAATCCCTATTTGTTAAAAATGGATTTGCGGGCAGAATGGTGCACAAATCCCTTTTTTTCGGTGCAAATGATCCATGAATCAGGGCCTGTGGTGCAATTATCCTCTGAAAGATAGGGCCTGGTGATTTTAAGGAGTCCAAGATAATAGCTGCAAGTTTTTTTGTGTATTGTGACTGTGCTTCTGCTCCTAATGATGCTTCTGAAACAATGGTGGCGTCCTGCCACGTACATTTAACTCTTTACATACACATTCTCTGTAAAGACTTTCTATTTTTCATGCTTTGTATTCCTATGGAAATAACTGTTTCTGGCTTTCAATCAAAGTAGAAGAGCAAAAACAATATATTGAGTACATTTAGCTTTTTATTATTTAGCTAGTGTTTAAATTGCGGATATTTCCCAACACTTTGTTTTTTTTAAGTTAAGAAAGTTTTTGGGGGGGGAATCAAAAGAGTTTGAAGGCCGCACTGAGATCCAATAGGACTAGGAGGCCTGCCTCCCCATTGTCCATAATACCGAGCATCTTTGTCTGAAGGTCCAGCATCGCCATCTCAGTACTATGCGCTGGTCTAAAACCCGACTGTTGGGGATGAAGAGATTCAGATGGTTCTACATGCCCCTGTAGTTTTTGTGTGGCTATCTTATCCATAATTTTCAAAAGAAAGTTACAGTTGGTAATTGGCCTAAGATTACTAGGGTTTCTGGGATCTAGGCCTGGTTTCTTGACCAGTGGAGTAACAGTGACCCTTTTTATGTCCAATGGGACTATTTGGTCCCTAAAAGAGGAATTAATAATTTTGGATAGTATAGGTGAAAAAAGATTAGAGTTGTCCAGGATCATTTTTGCTGGAAGAATATTTACAGCGCAAGAAGTTGGCTTCATGGCAGCAAGTGTATTTTTTCATCTCCTCTGGCGTAGTATTGTAGAAGTTGAAAATGTTAACATTGCCAATGGCCTCTTCCCTAGGTCGATTTAAGTTTTTAGGTTTGTCTAATTGGGATTTGGTAATTAGCTCTCTAGCTGTTTCAATTTTCATAAAGAGGGCTTGTTGTGTATTCTCACAATCTTGTTGTGACGGGATGAAGGGGGGTGCAATGGCTTTAGGCTTTTCTATAGACTTCAGGATACTAAACAATTTGCCTGTGGCATTGCACGCGGAAGTAATTTGGTTGTCGTAGTACTGTTTTTTTGCCTCAATTATCTCTTTCTTATATCTTAGCTCTATGTTCTTCCATTTTTCCTTGTTCTCTACTGTAGGTTTTTTTTCCCATATATTTTCTAGCTTTCTATTTTACCTTTTTAGCTCTAGCAAATCTTTGGTAAACCAAGTGAGGGGTTTAGCTATCGATCTGCGTGTTTTAGACTGTAGGGGGGCGTTCTGGTCCACCAATTGTTTGAGATGTTCAAGAAGTATGGTCATCATGCCTTCACAGGAGTCTTCCTCTTTAATGTTGT
The DNA here is from genome assembly GCF_040938575.1 of Ambystoma mexicanum. Taxonomy (NCBI): domain Eukaryota; kingdom Metazoa; phylum Chordata; class Amphibia; order Caudata; family Ambystomatidae; genus Ambystoma; species Ambystoma mexicanum. Next base: position 1,524,223,166 of record NC_090929.1, on the reverse strand, counting down.
TATTAACATCTTTTATGCAGGATTCTAACTGTTTCCTACTGATGTTTTTAAAATCCCTTTGAGCTATTTTCTCTATAATATGTGGCTGACCCTGTCACACAATATGTCCTCAGTTGATGCCAGCAGTGTGCCCTGAAATGGAAATGACCTCAGAAGCCAAGGACAATATAAGCCCAAAGGCCAAGATGCTCTGAGAACTGAGAGTAAAGAACAAGTTCCCCTTCATTCCTTTCACTGCCCGGGTAGGTTGCTGCATTTTGTAATTATACATTATTACTTTATTCATTGTTGCTGGAAATACATTGGTTTACAACTGTATAGGGGTAGGATAATGTCAGTTTACCATTACAATCCATCCAATTATAAGTGTCTCAGGCTTTCTCAGTTGTAATTGGAAGACTTTGAACCTGTATTGAACTGCAATACATCATGTGTATTCTATCCATTAAAGCCAATTACAGTGGTTCATATGCCATGTGTCACATACATTCTCTATTGGCAATGGAAGGGTTTGATACTGTATGCAACTGCAGTACTATCTGTTCTTCACATTTGTCAGGGCCCAGGGCCCATGAATCTACATGCTGTATCTTTCTTTTCTTTAGTATCAACTCTTCTGTCAGTAGTGGACATGATCTAAAATGAGCCATTGTAACTTAATGACATTACAACTAAGATATTTTCAGAAATCAAATTAACCAATTGAAGATGAAACCATGGTATGGAAAGGTGCAGGGGTCAGAACCTGCTAACATACTTGGTGGCTGAGGTTGAAGTTAAAGGTGTGCACAAGACACCATCAAGGGGGTGGGTGCATATCTAGATTTTGAGACCTTGAAAAAAAAGCATGTCAGCCAGTGCTCCTGGATGTAGAGCATGTGTCCTGAATTGTGCACGTGAAGTGGCAAAATAATGTGTTCTGGATAAGATCAACAGCACAAACGGATGAAGTATATGACAATGATAGACTTTTAATACACTGTCAATTCCACAATCTGAAGAGTCCATGGTCATGAGCCTCACTATCCATGATTAGAGCCCTAGCAACTCTGCAACTTTAAAAGACACTTCTAGATATCTTGGGACTGAAGCACACTCCAAACCTTTATCAATTATCTCATGGATCCCAATTCTTTCATGAACTCGCAGCCCATGAGACAGGACTGTTGCCCACTGCGGGCACCCTTCACCGCCAGTCTCATAATGCCTATCACAGTAACAGTATCTCATATGGCAGATTCTCTCACAGCACCACCCACCTGCCTACTGGGCATCCCCACCCCAGTAGCCTCACCCCTCTTTGCAACCCTTACTTCTGTTGTTCCCAGTGGTAGCATTAATCCCTCACATGTCCCAAGGTCCCAAGGAAGAAGAATGCTGGGGCTACCCTCCCTAAATAAGCATTCTGAGCCATTGCCATGGAGGATGAGGAGGCCATTGTTAGCTTCTAAAGACATTCCCTGAGCAATGTGGAATGTGTACTGTTCAAATACCAGATGTCTTTGAACAGTTTCAAGAATGGTAAAAGAATGACAACATTGATAGAGCAGAAATAGAGGCCTCCCTGCTTCCTGTTTCGAGGCTCCCCATACTGATATTTATGTGTGCATGATTCACGGGGATCACATCCAGAACATTAAAGGCAATATTAAACACACTATTGTAAAAGATCCACGGACATCCCTGGCAAACATTGTATCCTCCCTTGCCTGCCTCCTTTGGTAAGAGAGATATTTTGAAACACAAGTACCATCAGCCCTCCTCATTGAATGCATGCAGCCTTTGTGCCTTTGGAAACGAGAACGAGCACTCCAAAATTGACATGAATGCACTTTACTAAATACAAACATGTGTCATTACATGTGTACAGTATGCTTGCATACACATACCAAAGCTGAGCATGCATGTGTGTGACTGGAGTGCACAGTGCCCTGCCAGCACCAAAACTATACAGTTAGGAGAGTAGCAATACACCCATAATACATGTATGACCACAGTACGTACATCGTGTCATTATAGTTGCAAATCAGGGCATCAGTTAATAGAATGTGTTTTGCCTGTGGGCAAACCAGGGCTTGAAACACTAAATTCTACATGATTAATGCTCGTCCTTTTGGTAGATGGACAAGTAAAATGGCTTAATACACACAATACACACATGTGGCACGCACTGTAATGCCACAACATAACCAGATTGTCAAACCATATATTTGAATCATGGGGAAACACCTTTATTAGGGTTGTGCAGTATTCTGTAAATTAATGTATTGTAACCAAACTGTTTTCACTATCTGGATTTGATGGACAGCTGTGGGAGGAATGCCATAAGGCTTCAAGAGAATGTAAAATCGAAAATTTGAAAAAACGTAACTTTACCTCTGTGTACTACACACCCAGTTAATAAATAGTAGGGTTTTGGTAGCACATACCTGAACAAACATATCGGAACACCATCACATAAGTAATACCGTATTAGTGAACCGTTCAAACGTGTGGAGTTCTATATAATATTAGTCATCAAGGTCCTTTTATTTGTATGAGCACTTGACTTTGCCCACAGGTCAATAACAGTGCCGAACAGTGGACTTGGGCAAGCTGAGGGAGACCGCACGTTGGACACTGTTATGTAGTGGGGTGTGGGACTAGACCCATATAAATAATGCATGTGCTAATTAACTGCTATAAACCACTATGCATAACTGGCCATCACTGTAGCTCAAACTAAATACTGGGCAAAAAGAAATCACCCACCATATAGGTACACATACACACTTCAGCAAGAGACAAAGCCAGAATGCCATAGGGGACCACATCTTTCCAGGAGGTTAACACATGTCTCTCTACATTAGTACCTCCTTGCCCCAAACCTGTATCATTAAACAACACAAGTACAGGCCCAGTGCACATGATGTGGTGCCTATCAGTGGGCGGGTGGAAAGGTTGTGAAAGGAACAGACCAGAGGGGCTTTTATATACTATGTTGGTATTGGTGGTCCTGCAATAGGGTCGCCCAGAGACATTTCAGATAATTATTTTTCTTAAAATCTGTATTGTTCGATAAGCGGCTCTGAACTGGAGCAGGCCGATACATGGCGAGAATATCGCAAGCTAGCCAGGGGGTGCACATAATCCCTCAGTCAAAAGTCATGAGGCCAGCTGCTGCTCCAAGCTTTCAAGCCCATATTGAATTTTGCACAAATAGATTATGAAGAAATGGATTGTGCGCAATTAACACATAACTTCCTGTTTTAGTTCTACATTTCTGTAGTAAAAGAAAAAGTGTGCGAGGAAACTAAAAAGTGGTGTTGAATATAAAACGGTCCAAACCTGTGCACTTGGATCTACAGAGAGATTTCATCCAGTTATCAAGTAACATCACATAGGCTGGGCACAGCTCGCATTGGATAACAAGCTGTGAGTTAACTCCCTGCTCAACGTTAAGATAAGCCTTGACTCCTTATATTTGTGTTACATTTGTTAATGTGTAAACAAAAGCAACCTCAAATTACAAAAAAAAAACAAGGTCAATTTGAAAAAAGCATTGGGAGAGATAAAATTCAAATGTGGCTCTCCGACTGCCCCTCATTCAGAGGGGAGCATCCAAAACCAGTGCACTACCAACACATGCTCAAAAACCTGTGCATGGGTAAATAATCTTCAGAACAGTGTTAAATAACCTAGCTAAACACCCGTGTAAGAGCACTGCAGATTGTGTGTAGTGCCACATTGTGCAGAGGGGCTATTATTTGAATTTAGGAGTATGCCAGTGATAGGGAAACAATAAATATGTCAACCATAGTTCATTTTCCAATATAATGGGTCTCAAAGTGGGTAAAAGGGTGCATTGTTTTGGTTACAAAAAAACTCTAGCTATGATTTGAGAACTCACTTCTAACAAAGGTTGCACTGTGAGATGTGGACCTGATTTCTCCTCCACTCCCTCAACGCTGCAAAAATACACATTGGGCCTCATTATGACCCTGGCGGAATGGGTTTCTCGGCGCCGGTAATGGTCCCGGTGCTGTTAAACCCATTTCCCCCTATTACGAGGTTCCCTTGCGGGACCCGCTCTGGACGTCTGGTCAGACCAGACGTCCTTTGCGGGTCCTGCGAGGGGACCACAGAGTTGTTAGCTCCCTCCCCATTCCCATTGAGCCCTATGGGGGCTCGAATGAGAATGGGGATGGGTAAATTGAATGAGGAATTATGGGTCCTCCAAGGTTGGAATGGCCCGGTAATTCCTCATTCAAGGAACTCGGACCCGGGTTTGGAGGCAACCATGCCGCAAATAGCGGCACGGCTACCTCCAAACTCGTAATGAGGCCCACTGTGTCATATATCATTACTGTAAAGTAGGTCTAAATAAGTGTATGAATGATATGGAGTCATGCATATATGCACAATATTTAGTCATTCGTCTATAAAAAATAAACTGCACCAATAAAAGAACTGAGCAAGGTTTTTCCTCTCCTTAATGAAAATCGAGATCTGTTTCAAAAAGTACATACATTATTTTTATTTGCCCAATTATTTTACATATTGATTTTGCCATAGCCAACCTCCAGTTCCTCACACCATTGCCTGGCTTCTTGTAGCAATATATGCCTGGTGTGTGAGAGTAATTCAAACACCAGACACATTGGGGCTGATTCATGGAATACTTTGTGGGGGAAATAGGGACTTTGTGGGCCATTCTGCACACAAAAGCCCCTTTATCGATTCATGGAATTGACTTTGAGACTCCAAGCAGAGTGTGGGTTGAGTATATGCAGAGCTCAAAATAGGGGGTGAGCAACAAAATGAGGACGAACAAGGGAAATTGTGGGCTTGTTGAGGGATGAACCGCATGAGGCAATTGCACGCCTACAACTGTGCAAAACCAAGCGTGTTCATTGATCTGACCGCGCAACCTCACGTCTGGGTAATCAGCCCAGAAAGCTTGCAATCTAGCCCTCACTTGAAGGCATGCATAAAGTCCCATGCACAAAGGAATAACTCTGCAATGGTAAGGATTGATCATGTATTTAGGGGTGAGTACACCCAGTCCGGATGCCGATTGAAGTTAGGGGTGTGCGTAAGCAGTTTAGCAGGGTGCAGATATGGTTTACAGGGGTTTGCATGCATATTTACCAGGGACTGACTACAGTTACTAAACATGGTTCGCATGTTGAGGGGGTGCTGTGAATGGTTACGGGACCCCATGCAGTGTCACCAGGGTGCTGCCTTGGTTGCGGGGGTTCGCATACGGTATTGCTGTGGTGTATTACTTTGTGGATGAGGAGTGCCTAAAGATCTGTATAGGTGGCTGGAGTTGCTATACATGGGGATGTCTCATGGGCCTTCTGGCCGCTACTTGCCCATAGTGTTGTTCTGCGAGGTGAATTCCATGAATATGTGTAGCGCGCAAAGATTCGTATTCGCTCAGGGATGCAAAAAGTGTTTTTCAGCACGCTAACTTTGCGGGACCTATGCACACTTTTCTGTGAATCAGGCCCCTTTTTAGGATTATTGGTTATGCATAAACCATGTGATGTGGCTTTCCATGGTAGTGATCTTTCTCACTATCACTTGTTTTGGTTTGATGTTGTATGCATTACAGAATGATTCTACCCATCGTGAAGAATGAGTGGCACTGAGTGTCTTGTGTGTCGGCATGAGTAAGCTGACAGTCTATCACTGTGCTGGAGGGAGCACCCTGAATCTGCATTCACCTAGCTGTGCCTGCCACTACCAGTGAATCAGCCCTCTTAGCAATCCCATCAAACTGGAAATACAGCCTTCCTATACGCGCCTCAGCGTGTGCATTATGCGGACGGAGTGCGACTGAGTGTCGTGTGTCCTGTGGGCAGTGGGCGATAAAGCAAGTGGACAACAATCCTAAAGAAGCCCCACAAATATCTGCCTTCTTCTATCCCTCTTTTTAATGCCTCGTGCCCCAGCCCGCAAATATGGCCTTTGCAGTTTGGCAGTCAGAGCTAAAAAAAGGGGCAGGATTCCAGAAGGGAGGGACTTAACTGAAGAGCGGTTGCCAAACCCTAAAATCAATAGCACTTGAAATCGATTCACGCTGCAGCCTGCAATGACTGTTTTTTTTTTCCACTTATTCTCCGTCAAAGGCTGTGAATGACCAATCAGACACGTCAACGGCAACCTTTGAGCCAGCCTCCTTCCCCAACATTGATAACAATCATTCTCTTTTAAGATGTGCATAGGTCTTCAACGTGCTTCCTGGGAGGAGAAAAACCATTCCCCTTGACATCCAACCTAACGATACAGCTTGTGTCAATCTGTCCATCACACCGGATCTCACTACATTTTACACTTCATCCGACTATGTCGATGATTCAAGTGAGACCACTACTGATGATACTGCAAGGGTATCGGCCCACGAACCAGCAGTAAAATGCACCGAATCAGTATGAACAACGGAGCTGGCACTACCCAAAGTTGTTGACATTCTAATAGCAAAGATTGATGCTCTTTCAACATTGATCGGAAACATCTCACATGAGCAAGCTGACTTTAAACACATTCTGGCTGAAGTGGTAGACATAATATTGAGCAATTCTTTGAACTTCGAAACAGGCGGGAAGGATCAGATACAGAGTGCTGCTGATCTTCCATCATACATCATCCCAGGTAGCCAGCCGGAACTGCAGCAAACTGGTGTATCCCCCAGGTCGAAGGCTGCTCAAAGAAGCAATGTCCTACCCAAAAAACATAGGGCAAAAGCTTACAGTCTGAACTCATCCCCCTCCTCGACTGACTGGGACTATGAGGAAATACATATCCCTGTTTCACTGCCGGTGCCTCCTATATCTTCAGTGAGATCCATGCGGACTGCCGCCCTCTCACATGCAACAAGGAAAAGTCCACTTGGCAGAAATTAAAGGACGTGCCGTAAAGATGAGTTACAATGGATTTGCCCAAACAAAAGAAAGAGGCATCTATTAGACCCAGAAACGCATTGGTAATTAACCAATTACCTGACCGTTCCACCAGGGAAACTCAATTGTATGGCCCGATGGATAGATGGATGCATCCTACCACACTGACGGTTGCAACAACCCCCTTTCTTGCAAGGATGAATTCAGTTGGCATTACGTCTGTACCCTCAACGCTAATCCTGTTTTCCCCTACCACCACATCTCAAACCGAATGCTGCGATGATTCAAAGCTAACTGAGTAGATTGCTAGACAACAAACCTCCAGTACAGCCAACCAATCTCATTAATCAACAACAACTGACAAACACTATAATGATTTTAGGCAATTCAGGGAAATTCATCAAAGCACTATACCCCGCAAACATTAGCCCATTTCCTAAATCGCTCGTTCATATTGGCTTTATTTAGACAAACAGGCCGATTGAGATTTATCAACTCTACCAATATTATGTCAATTTATCTTCCCAGAATTGGAAGCAAACAGAACTGGGCATTTATAAAATGTACCACTCCTCTAATGGTGGCTTGCTTAAAAAATCATGCGTCTTTGCTTGCAGATCTGGGTTTTGCGTTAACTGTGTGCCTCAAATTAAAGAAACAAAACCTGGTAGCAGCCACTGGCAGGGCTAGTTGAGCACGCCCATCAGGTTCCACAAAGAAGCATGCCTTAAGAGCCCTTCAATAATCAAACCAACAGAACAATTTAAAAGACCAGGAAATTGAGATTTGCTGGCATGTGCTGACTGGGTGCCTGGCATTAAAACCACAATATATAAGAGGCTACAGCAGACTGGTAACCAGGCCTGAGAGCATTGAATTGAAACAATTCCGGGCAACCTTATTTGGAGCAAACTCTGTGGTCATAACTGCTGCAGTATATTATGTCTGGAAGGTGGCATTGAAATTAATTGAATAGAGGCAACTGAATGATCAATAGATTCCGTTTTATATTTTTTAACTGCATACGTTTTAAGTGCTATTTATTTGCTATGATGAATTTTAATGCTTAAAGGTTTTTTCCCTCTTTTTAACCTTTTTCTCTTAAATATTTTGCAATTATTCTCATGCTTAAGGATTGTAAAAACTAACCAAATGCACAATAAAGGAAAAAAAAGAATGATTCTATAAGGGGCCACAATTATATGATACATTGTTCATGGTCCAGTAAACAACAACATGAAGGGCCTCAGATCCCTACAAGTTTAGAGACTCTTGCAGTGGTGTATTACATCTTGCCTAATGATATCCTGTATTTTCTGGTCTGTGTCTATTAATGCTTAATGGAGCGGCATGGCATTTGTTTTCCTGCAACATTGTCTCCACTGGATTCCGAGCCCAAAAATAAACATATTGATCAGTTATGTACCATCTTTTTCGTGAGAAAAATGTATCATTTTTACAATTGGCTCACCTGTCCCTGGGGTAAAGAATGAGCTGATAAAAAATAAAATATGATGCTCCAAGGACTATATCCTTGTAGCTTGGTAACACTAGGGACAGACTGTTTTGAATGAAATACATTCAAGATTATTTATATATCCTAATATATATGTTAGGAGAATTCAAGAAAAAGTATTACAAATCACATTCAATATGTAATTTTCTAACATCACCAGATCATCATCATAGTTGTGGCAATTTGTCAGGAAGGTTCGGCAAAAAAAGGCCAACAATGGGTTATTAACTAAGGACTACGATAGCTGGCCTCTTATTATTTTCAGAAACCTTCTAATTTCCCTTTAATATTATGTCAGATGTTCTTGAAAAAGCTGGTAATTGTGGACTGAACAAGATATTTTGACCAGAAATACTCACAGTAAAAACAACAGGAACAGGTGCATTATATCAAGATGAACTGATAATTTGTGACTGACCGTTTGGTCATGGTGAACACAAGATACATACACCTGGCACAGAACAAGACACAAAATACAGTAGAGAAAGGTGACTGGATATATATGATATATATGAGGTCCTGAATACAGTGGAGCTAGTGGTTGGGTGGTCATGAGAGGGTTGTGGTGATTCAGGGAGTTACGAGTGTCCATTCTAGGTTTAAAAGGTAGAGCATGAGTGCAGATCTGAAGGAGTAGAGGGCACTGGTGTTTTTCATGGGGGAGGATAGTGTCTTGAGGTGGTGAGGAGCAGAACATGAGACAGAGAGAAAGCAATAGGATGTCCAAGGTGGGAAGGGAACAGACAGATTGAGGAGGACATTAGAGAGCAGGTTGTGTGGAGCAGAAGAGAAAAAGAGTGTTGACCAGGTATGGTCTGAGGATCAGCATATGGACTGTAGGAGAGAAAAAAGAGAAAAGGAGAGTGAATACATCTACAGTGAGAGCCAGTTAATTAATGCCTCGTTCCATTCACATGTTGTGCTTTTCTTCAATTACCACAAAAAGGGTGCACTTGTGGGATGCAAGTAGTTACCTGCTAACCTGTGGCATAGCACCTGATGTGCACTATGAACCAGGAACATTACTTTGAAATGCATGGGAAAACATGAGCAAAACACTGGCTTTTTAACCAACTTTAAACTCACAGCAAGAAATGATGAAAGCATTTTTTTTGCTAAAATAAAACTTTCTGCAGTCATTTAAAATGGTGCATTGCTGCACTGGATCAATGTACTGTAAGCTAAAGGATTAGTACTGGCTCATGTGTTATATAGAAAATATTTACAAGCATAAAGTAAAATTTACCGCCGGTTTCTGCTTCACCCGGAAAATACTGTAACATTTTCAACAGTTGGCAATTTATTCACCTGTCAATGTATAAACCAGAATGTTGCTGTGTGTTTCAACATGAATCATCACAGTGCACAACCTTTTAATTTCATAAAGTTATGGCTTTGTACATACAAGTAGAGTTCTATTGTAAGTACACTATGAAATAATCACGGATGTGAGATTTAAAAATAGGAAAACATTACTTTTATAAATATTGGATATCATTGGTTTTCAGATATGGCTTTGCCAATGCCAAAGCTGATTCTCCAGGGAACCTGACAACAAACTAATGCCTGCTCAACACTGCCAATTGTTAAGGCTGACATTTCTCGAAGCTAATCGCCATCTGGAGACAACCTTGGCACCTTTATTTCACATCAGAGAAGCCCATTAAAATCCCTATAATGGAAGGCTCAAAGTATGACCACTGCAGATCCATAGACTGGCTTTGGGTCCTCAAACACCATGCACATTAGCACAAACCTAGGGGTGTGAGAAAGAAAATCTTATTGGGAACTATGACATAAGTGAGGAAAATTCACACAATTCAAGTTTTATTTTTTTTCACTTTTCAGGGAGCGTTTTTTTCAGCCTTGGTAAAATCGTATGTCTGGCAAGCAACCCCTCCGAAACGTTTGTTTTGGCCATAGGGAACAAAGTAAGCAGAAGGGATATGCCATCTGTGTTTTCTTGGGCATGATATTAACATAGTAAATTCCAGACCTACCTACTGGCGTGGTGAACCCTACAATACATTTCCTCCAGTTGTACACATAGATCCTCCACCCTTTCCTTTGCTTGAATTCCTGAGCATCTAACCTATCCCTCACCCTCATCCCAACTATCCACCTGTCTTTGTTCATTCCTATCATACTCCTCATTTGCCTCTATGACAGGCAAAAGTGCTTTAATGATATGATATGATACCCAGAGGTTTCTAAGCGTGGACCCGGGGGTCGAACCTGTGGTGCCCCGTGCCGTCTTGCTTCCAAGGTGAGCACGTTGCCCCTGAGCTATCCTCCCGAGATCTATGGCAGGGGGCACTATACAAATGGAAAATAGCATAACATAACAACTACCATCAGTTTTAGGCCTCTGGCTAATGAGATCACTTCCACTCATGACCCATCTCAAGTGTTATATTGTTACAATAACATACATTACAATTCTAGCAAGGCTGACTCCACAGTCTTCTGCAAAGATGCAATCCTGGCCAAACACATGACATGAGGCTATGTTTTCCAAACTCCCTAGCTTCAATGAGGCAGAATGCACTTAGAGTGTCACCTCATGACATCAGCTATGGTAATAAGGCCCACCAGATCCCCTGTAATGAAATCTCAAAAAGTGGCCTCTTGGAGCTGTTTAAATGAATCATGTTGTTAGCACAAGGCTTCCGAGTTCTAGCAAATGAAACCCAGTTTGAATTGTCACCTTGAATGCATTTAAAAATGATTTTCAACATAAATAAATAAATATAACCTAGAATCAAAAGAAAAATGTGCTTTGATTATGGATTCCCCTCTATCAAAGAAGTCCAAAGATAATATTTGTAGGATTCTCAAACAATAATAATGTTAGAAATATGAATAAAAAAGTAATATTGTGTCACATAAATTAATGCTCCATATCTCTGCATTTGTGGGAACTGTGGGATTCCAGAAACCCAAATGTCATCGATGTGTCATGTTGCTATGGTGGGATATGGAAGAAGCATGATTTGGAGGTCCAAATTGTTCAGAGTGTGCAGTCCCAAACCTCTCACATGTTCAGAAATATGATCAACCTATAAAAATTAAGGGGTGTATTCATGGGGATTTCTGTCTATTAAGCAAGCCAAAAGAAAACGTTCCCAATAAAAAAGTGTGAAGTCCTGGTGCGATAGTATGTGCATAATCCCTATTATAAAAGTAGAAGCACACAGGGAATGACAGAGATGATTTTGAGAGCTGCCCAGAAGGGGAATCCCTATTCCATATGGATGAGTGCTGATCTTCGATAATTTGTGGTAATCAAAGGGCCTTGCCCATAAAAGAGCCAGAAGCAGATTTATTGGAGGTCAGTATGCTTTCCTATAAGGGAAAAAGAGACCAGGAGGGGCCAGCTGACTTGGAATTCTCTGGAAACACGTATTGGTCTTTATGACTCTGTGCCTTCAACAAATATTCAAAGTCAGTATGAAAATCTCTGAATGTAATTGGACATAGGCTCTCTAGTACCATTTATCTGCCAAGTCCCAGGTGTGGGTCCATTGGAAGGGAATTCCACAAGGGGGAGCAAATCAAATGCATGATCAGGTAAACTGGGAACTACAATTTGCTTTCTCATTGCATTCAAAGCAAGCCCGATTGGTTATACATGGAAAAGGTTGCATGTCTATGCAGATAAAGCACAGCTCTTAGTTAATCCACAACCACTCAAATTCAACTCTGCAGTTTCACAGTAGTAATCTTACACCGGATTTGTGGGAGGGTGCACCTATCTACATATTGAGGATTGATTGATATGTTTTAACTGTGATGCTTAAATAGACAAATTGGAAATGAACGGGAGTTTAGCTGTGTCACTTCCTCCTGAAAAATGATGCCAAAGGAAATTGCATGAACTCCTCACTCATAACATCACAGAAAAGAGGATGACCCTGCACCAGTTGGAACCGATCTGCCAAATAAAATGGGAGAGGTATGTATCCCTTATTTGAAAATCATAAACCTAAATTCCAAGATTGAGTGAAATGTTGATTCCTAATACAGACTTTTTCTTGTTCCAGAATTATGAAGTGGGATTGGATATTAGAGGTTTTTAAATTGGGTATACCAACTTAGTGATGAACAGTTATAATATGCAAAATAGCTTGACAGGATGGATTAGAAAGCAAGCAGAATTAACTTAAAAATTGACTTTTTTATAGAAAGCCAATGAGTATGGAGGTGGTGATGGGGAATGGGTGAATGGTCGGGGATATGAAAGGGGGTGTATGTGGCACAGTTCTTTTGTCAAGCCTCGAGAAGTCATTGAGGCAGAGGTCAGGGCTAATGCAGCTGTGATAACTGCTGAGCACCAAAGTTAGTAGGAGAATTTTGGCAGAATGGTATGCAAGGTGAAGATATATTTCCTTATATTAAGTAAGATAATACTGACAGAAGTAGAAGATGTTTTAATAAAGTAGTTGGGCTCCAGCTCAAGATTGTATACCTTGGGGGATGGAGAGACCTTATCTGTGGGAATTGAAATAGGTAAGATAATAAGAGAAAGGGCTTTGGAGGCCAGGAGGTAGAACACTTTGATCTGCAAGCAGCTAAGCATGAGACATTGACAAAAACACAAATATGTGCAGAAAGGTCAGGCATGAGGGTAGGAGGAGAAGATTTCAGTGTGAACCTCATTGAGGTGAAATTGGAACCCAAATATTGGGCTAAGTTGAAAGACATATTACGTGTAAAGTCTGAAGAGTAAAGGGTGAGGATGGAGTCTTTAAGGGTACCAACAGGGAGGAAGGGCAAATCTGCTTTCCATGAGATGTACAAAGTACAATGGGAGAAATAGGAGGAAATCCAGTAGAGAGTGGTCTATTGGGTTCTATGGACAGCAGAGATGTGAATAGAGGGCAGTTCACTTAGTGAAAGATGTCCAAGAGCTTTACACGGATAAAGAGAAAGGAGCATCACTGATTGTGAGTAGAGATCAGAAAACTGGAGTGATGATGGCGGACTGTTTTAGTACAATGCAAAAACCGGACTAGACAAAGATTTCAAATACTTTAAAATAATGTGGAATGAGATATATAATCAATATTTATCAGCATTGTTGTGGTTTTACAATGTTTTTAAGTTGATTCAGTAGCACACTAGCTATCTTAAAGCAAGAAGGAAAGAGCCCAAGAGAAAGAGAGAAGGTAAAGAGGGAAGAGAGATAGGAGCAGGTGAGAGGTGCACATTCTTTGACCATCTACAGAGCAAATGGGTCAACATGGACCCAAGAGGCTTTTGGCTTTCCTCAGTCTGGGTGACAGTTTAGTGGCTGGGAATGGATCTGAGGGGTGATCCAGGGTTGGGGGTGATGGGTTAGGGTAGAGTGATTAAAGGTTACAGAGAGATAGTGATGCTCAAAGGGAGAGCTGAGATACAGGTAGAAGTAAGATAAGGCTTGTTCAATGGAGGAAAACTGGGGGAGCAAGGAAAAGAAGGGGTGGCCTGTCCACAGCCAGGTAGAGTTCAGTTTTACGTTTTCATTTAGAGAGGCGGAAGATGGGATGGAGAGCGAGCATGGGAGGAATGGTAATATTGAAGGGGTGGATGGAGTTGTCTGAGGGGGTGGTGACAATAGTGAGATGAGAAATGCCAGTAGGGCAGGAAGAACATTTTGATAAAATTTGCCTTATGATGATGTGTACTTTATCTTTGGTGATCTTGACCTCTTCCCTAAAAGAAAGTAAGTTCCCTTCCAAACCGAAGGTTACAACTTCCTCATCATAACCAGGGATTTTCTATTTTGTCACTCATCTTGTCTTATTTATCTGAGAGCTCTAGTTGGAGAAAGGGCTGTCCAGGATTGAATGCACAATTTAGCTTATCCAGCTGTCAAAAAAATACAAAGATTTCCATGAATCAGTGAACTCAATTGTGTCGCTACTTCCTTTTATTCTTCTAAATTCATTCTAGCTTTTACTGCTATGTATAGGAAGAAGCAGCCTGTGCTTGGATATCTCAGTTTCACACATCTATATGTATATATTTGTGAAAGGGTGTTTGTATGTTCAGGGCTGGCTCCAGCCCCAAAACATTAGGTGGACTGAAATATTGAACCAAGGTCGGCATACTAGTACGGCGTGTTCTGGCGATAGTGAAATTTGACTAACCCTCCCCATCCGCCCTGCACAGGGCGGGTTCTGGCCCTATGTTATCAGTATAGGTGATTTGGGAAGATTGCAGATTTTGCAATTGTTGGCTCCAGCCCCATAACAGTTGGTGGGCTGAAACTTTGTCCCAAGATAGGCATTCCAGTCTGCGATGTACTGATGATGGTGAAATCTGATCAACCCCACCCATTCGCCCTGCAAAGGGTGGGTTCCGGCCCTGTGCTATCAGTATAGGCGATTTCCGAAGCTTGACAATTTTGCGACTTTTCCCCCTTGTTTGCATATTAAGTAGCTTTGGGTTTCACTATAACTTACCAGGGTAAACCAGACGTGGACCCCTTGCTCACTGAGCTCAGAGAGGCACAGCTCCACCTCACTGATGGGGCCCGACTAGGCCGAAACACCTGTCTGGGTTGCTGTTGGTACTCTTGTTCAGAGGAGATTTGCCTAGCATTTCGGTGCTGGACTACCTTCGGGTGGGACAAAGACTGTTATGCCTATGGAAATGTCTCCTCTGTGAAAAGCACAGTGAGCTAAAGCGTAGTTGAGACTTTCTGGGGGCCAGCCACCCAAGAACAGGTTCTAGCCCCCTTAGCAATACTTGCCATCTAGAAGGGGATATATATATATATTACATGGCCACGGTAGTGGCCATGTAGTTATGGTTAAGTTGCTGTTTCCATAGGAAGAGCACTTTTTGGGCAGCTTATAACTTCGCTCCCCCTGGACGAATCCTCACTAAACTTTGCAAATAATATATGGCCCACTCTGAATTTTTTTGCAAAGTTTGGTGAGGTTTGGTCCGGGGGGGCAAAGTTATTGGGGGGGTCCCAAAATTTATTTTTTTGCCATAGCCATAATGGGAAAAAACTTTTCTCACACCTACAGCCCAAACCGCTGGACGGATTTACACCAAATTTGCGGCAGGAGCGACGGCTTGGTATTGAAAATGTGCTTTTTGTATTTGGTGTAAATCCTTCAGTAGTTTCTTTTAAATGACCAAAATGTAAAGCAAAAAAATGAGTGATATATATGTCCGCTCCGCGGACACACTTCCCTTTTCGGTCCGCGGACTGGCCTCTGATTGGCTGTGCTGTCTGCGGACTGGCCTCTGATTGGCCAGAAAAATTCACAGACTATTGCGTGGTCCGCGAACACCGGCACACGTCTGCTGATTGGATGGTGAGACAACGTGAAATGCGTCTGTTTTTTTGAAACGCCCGCCATCTTGGATTCACAGACTGTTTTGGGGTCCACGAACAGCGCAGTGAAAACTTTTTTTAAAAAGCAGCATTTCACTTGTCAAACTCGACAAACAATGTCTGGGGAGGTGGGGGGATGAGGATTCGATTGGATAGGGCCATAAGAAGCCAAAAAACAGGTTGTTTCACCCCTCGAAGGTCCGCGAACACTCTGGATGTCCTGAGACAGTCCTGTGGTGTTCATGGACACTTCAGATGTCCGAGGACATCTGTACCTATTTCTGCATTACAGGGTTGGGGAAAAGCAGTTTTTAGATGGCTTATAACTTTTCCACCACTCAATGAAACTGCATGTAATTTTGCAATTTCATTCTAGAACTAATGCTGAATGGTTTTGCAAAGAGGGGGTACAATTAGAGGGGGAGGTCCCAAAATATTGTAAAGGCATATAAATGTGGTTTCATTTGATGAAGCTGCACAACATTTGGCAAAACGATTTTTGATCTAGATATAAATGGTTTTCTAAAGTTTGGTGGGATTTTCTCAAGAGGGGCCGAAATTAGAGGTGGGGGTCTCAACATTTTTTGATGGCTTATAACTTTGTTGCTATTTGACGAATGTGGACAAAAGTTTTGAGAAAGATTATACACCAAACCTTCAATGTTTGTGTAAAGACTAAATGGTTTATATTAATCCTTCCTTCTTACAGCAGGATGCCGCAGGCGTCCCGCTATAGGAAGAAAAATCTATGTTTTAGCACCCTGGGTTCCCGCTTTGGGAACCAGGGGTGCTAATGGCCCTTATCCCCCCATTTCAGGGGCTGTAATGGATGATAATGGTCCGTAGCCCTCCTTATTTATTTATTTATTTATTTATTTATAACGCACCAATGCCTGCAGACATCAGACTGTGTGGTTACAGTATTTGTTGAGGAAGATGAGGTGGAGGAAGACAGCTTACTACTTGCTGAGAAAGGAATAACCTTTGTGAGAGCATTCCGGTCATTGGATTTAGTGTGGCGGCGCATGGAGGTGGTCCCGTCGGAGTACTCTCCAGGTAGTCTGCGACTGAGTACAAAATTGCACTCAGTGTATTTCACTTTGGTAGCTTTAGCCTTTGGTACACTCCCAACAGTACCAAAGAACTGGTACACCCATGATTCGATCTTGGTGCTAGAAGTAGGCACTTCCTCTACCTCTTCGTCTTGGTCCTCTTAATTGTCTTTGAAAGTACTGTGCTTTTTTTGTTGCGAAGGTCCTCCAGCTGGTGGTGGTGGTGGCTCTTGGGGATGAGGGATGGCAATAACCTATGCCATTTTTAAGATAAATAGCAGTTTTGATAAAATTCTTCCAAGTATGTACTGTGTACTAGATTGGTAATGGATAATGAATACGAAAAGGTGTCGGAGGTGTGCAACGGAAATTTTGAAGTTGAAAGTTCCTAGATCAGTAGAAAATGCAGTTCCAAACAGTCCGCGAAGGACGGATCTTATCGTGAAGTGCAGACGGGTTCTCGCGCCAGCGTATGGTCATGTCACACTGTCCGGAAGGTCTGCAATGAAGTCGATGTTCGTAGATATCTACGGATGAAAAACTAGTTGAAATAGTTGCAAAAAGTGTATAGAAGTGTTAACAATGATTCTAGAAGGTGGGAAATGGCAGAGTTTTAACTTGACACTTGTAAATTGGACACAAATATTGCTATATTGGGTAAGTATGATATTAGTAAGTTGTAGGAAAATAGCATGCACTGGTAAAAACCCATGAAATTCACTGAAAAAACGTTGTTAAAGGGACGTTATGGTTACGTTGGACTAATAAAAACCTATGAATTTCAATGAAAAACCTTGTTAAAGGGGCATTATGGTTACGTTGCACTAATAAAAACCTATGAAATTCAATGAAAAAACTTTGTTAAAGGGGCGTTATGGTTAAGTTGCACTAATAAAAACCTATGAAATTCAATGAAAAAACTTTGTTAAAGGGGCGTTATGGTTAAGTTGCACTAATAAAAACCTATGAAATTCAATGAAAAACTTTGTTAAAGAGACATTATGGTTACAAGTAAAATCGAAAACCCCCTGAAATCGCCAGTTATGGTAAGCTAAGCAACCATAACTCGCGCCACCACCGTGCAATGCTACGACTAACACCCAGGACATCAAAAATGACATCACACATATCATTGATTACATCACTGATGACATCACATGTGCATTTACTTTTCATACAAGGGGTTGTGAATGTAATGTTGGCAAAAAAGTATCAGGGATTATCGGGAGATGTGTAATAAATTACATACTTCATCACGCAATGTAGCATTCTAAAGAACATTCCATTGCAGTGTTCTTTCTAGTACAGGAACCTACTCATACAGAAATGTAGGTATTGGCTGCAGCATACACCACAGAGGTGCTATATTTTTAATTTTCCAAAGTTAATAATAAAACGGTGAATGCTTCTGTATCAGACTTTTCCGTACTGTGAAACATGTACTAAGTAGCTAATAATGCATCACTTACTACATATTTCTACTAATACACACAAAACATAAATAGACTACAATGCATACAAATATGGGGCTTATATATGGAGAGTAAAGTAAGCAAACAAGAGGCTGTACTATTAGTAATTGTGTATAATCTACATGATTGTATTCACGTACAAAAATGATTGCTGTGTTTCAGGCCTGCTTCTACGCCTATATATGTATATCATAAAATGCAATTAAATTCTATGGAAAGTAGTGTAAGAACATGTGAGAATAGCAATATCTATAAATGTAATACCTTTAGAAAGTTAAGTTTCTGACTGTCAGTAAATAAACCCGCCTGGCCTAGATATGGCAGTGAACAAAAAAGAAGGGGCTAGACATGTTATGTCATCAGTGATGCCATCAATGATATTTGTGATGTCATCTTTGATGTCCTGGGTGTTAGTCTTAGCAATGCACGGTGGTGGCGCGAGTTATGGTTGCTTAGCCTACCATAACTGGCGAATTTCAGGGGTTTTTCAATTTTACTTGTAACCATAACGTCCTTTTAACAACATTTTTTTACTGAATTTCATAGGTTTTTATTAGTGCAACTTTACCACAACGCCCCTTTAACAAAGTTTTTCATTGAATATATATATATATATATATATATATGCGTTATGCAGGATTTTGTATTGAATTAATTTGAACCTTCTATTGAGAAAGACCCTTTGTGTGTAACTACCCATACAATTCCAGAGCTTATCATCTATATCAAACTCAACATCCGACCGACCCCCACTTAACTCTACACAGTAGGATTTCACTGGGACTAGCCGTGCATGCCATTTGGTAGACAATTGAAATCACCCTTCTCGAATTAGCTGAATTAACAATGTATTTTAGAATAGGAAATGTGAGCGGTTCTGACAGAAATTCCAGAGACCAGGTATGAAAACCACTCAAAGTTGGAAATATTGGAATGCCATCCTGAAATCGCGACACAACTTTGCCTCAACTTGTTCCCAGGAGACAAATACCCAATCTCGATACGAATCAAACATATGATTAATCGCCAGTTGCGACAAAGATGCTCATATCATTGTATCACAGGTTGGAGTCAGCCCTGAATCCTCCAGATGCACAAATACAGTGTTTACAGTGGCTGTGTCATCAGCCGCTTACTCAGTTTCCCCCATGAATTAAGCGTGCATGACACAGGCTCAAATTTACACTGGTCATTCACCGACCCGGTCAGCAGGGCACCCTGTAGAGAATAGGCATGAATCAATCTACGATCTATTCCAACATGTGTAAAAGGTTGTGAACCAGGCATCCAGAAATATGCAAACAAAATCTGGGCCACGAGATAATATCATTCCATATCAGAAGCATTTATACCCCCTTGGGCATATGCCCTAGTCAAGGTGCCCCATCTAATTCGAGGCGTTTTCAGTTACCAGGCTAGCCTCACCAACAGTGATCTGAGAGCTTTAAAAACCTGGCCCCCTGTCAACACTGGGATATAAAATTAGAATAGTTTAGGAAGTATTACCATTTTAATGATAACAATTTGGCCCAGTAGGGACAGTGGAAGAGCTGCCCAGCACTCTATTTTCTGCTTAAGTTGATCAGTATAAGCCAAGTGATTCTCTCTCAACATGGCAGTCCGATTTATACAGACCCTCACACCCAAGTATAGAATCGACATCTGTTCCCACCGGAAAGGCTCCCATCCCCTGTGGCTTCCTAGTACAATCTGTCCATGGGAACAAAATAGACTTGGTCCAGTTCACCTGCAGGCCGGACGCTTTACCGAAATCTTCTATCTACTTAGTAAGGGGGTGGGGGTAAATTGTACTCAGGATCCTTGACGTACAGCACTATATCATCGGCATAAAGTGAGATTAACTTCCGCTCTCCCCCAGGTGCAAAACCATGTTGCCGGTGTGACGATCTCAAGCGTACCACCAGTGGCTCCATAACAACTCAAACAGGAGTGGTGACAACGGGCACGCCTGTCACATGCCTCGTCCTAAAGGGAACGAGGCAGAGCATTTGCCAAATAAAATCTAATTGTGCTGTGACTTTGGTACATAGCAACTTTATACATTTCAGAAAGTAATGTAGTACCCCTACCCCCTTCGAGACCAAGAAGAGATACTCCCATGACACAGAGTCAAATGCATTTTCCGTATCTAACAGTGCTTCTAGAGCGTGCACTTCAGGGTCAATTTGTGCTAGTATCACAAACATCCACAGAAAATTGAGGGACATAGATCAACCTGGAACAAAGCTGGACTGATCTAAATGCACAATTTAGCAAAAATAAAGGAGTAGTTTGTCGGCCAGTATTTTAAAGAACATTTTGGTGTCAAGATTTATTAGAGAGATTGGCTTGCAGGGGGAGCAATCTGCGGGATACTTGCCCCGTTTTAGGATAAGTGAAATTATACCCTCCTGCATTGTGGGAGGCAGACAGCCAGACAGCTGTGCCTCCTGCCACACCTCCAACAGGTGCCCTGCCACGTAGGCTCCAAACTCCTTAAGAATTCTGCTTTGATACCATATGAACCAGAGGCTTTAGAAGGGGGAAGGTCCTTAATTGCTGCCAGGATATCATCAGTGATAATAGGAACCTCAAGCGCGTCCTTAGCCGCCCTGTCAAAGGCTGCCAACAGCACTTTGTGTAAAAAAAAGTGTAGCGCATCTGGATAAGGTGCCTCATGTCCGGCATACCACTTCTCATTAAAAAATGTAGACGCGCCCAGAATAATATCTGGTTCTGACTGTAGGGACCCATCCTCTGTTCAGATCACAGCAATGTCTACCAGACCTCTTTCCCAATGTAGCAAGTTGGCCAAATGTCTACCTGTTTTATGATATGATATGGTATGATATGGCATTTATAACGCGCCTATGCACAAGTGTTTCAAGGCGCGACGAGACAGGGAGGGGGGACAAAGGGAAGACAGACAGCGATCTTACTAGGCCAGGTGTCATTCAGTTCGCGCAAGTGCATGGGAAGAGGGAAAGGGAAAGTGCAAGGGGAAAGGGAGAGGGGAAAGTGCAGTACAGGGGTAGTAGCATAACAAGATAAATGATAAGGGCCAGCTGGTGGCAAATGCAAGGTAAGTGCAGACAAGTGCTGGGAGGGGGGCTGTAGGGATACAGAGACAGTTCTGCAGTGCAGGGGTTGCCAAGGAGGCAGAGCACGGGGCAGGTGGCTGGGCCAGGGACCGGGAACAGTGAGAGTGGCCCAGTGCAGATTCCATGCAGTTAAATCAGGAATTTAGCAGGGGAGAGGGGGCAAGAAAGCAGAAGCAAAGAGGAAGGTTTTGAGGTGCTTCCAAAACTGGAGATGGTTCTCCTGAAGTTTCAGGGAGGCAGGAAGGCTGTTCCAGAGGGAGGCCCCAGCCGAGGAGAGAGATCTACCCCCAACTCGTTGCTTGGAGAAGCGGCTGACCCTGAGGGAGTTGGAGGTGGATGAGCAAAGAGCTCGAGAAGGAAGATATTTAGGAAGAGAGAGTTGAAGGTATTTCGGCCATAGGCCCCAGAAGGCCTTGTGGACAATGCAGAGGGTTTTGAACTTAATCCTCGCAGCCACTGGGAGCCAGTGCAGAGATTTCAGTCCTAGAGAGATATGGTCCCTGGGCTTGAGGCCAAGGACAAGTCTCGCAGTCCCATTCTGGATGAGATGCAGAGGGCGGAGAGTAGAGGCAGTCAGATTTAGATAGAGGCTGTTACAGTAGTCCAGCTTAGAGAGAACCAGGGCTCTGGAGACAGTGAGCTTCTGGGGGAAGGAGAGGAAAGGAAGAATACCTTTGAGGAGGTGCAGCTGGTAGTGTGACTTCTTTGAGACGTCAGAAATGTGAGGAGAGAAGGAGAGTGTGGAGTCAAAGATGACCCCGAGGTTTTTTGCCTTGCAGGTAGGAGCAGGAAGAGGCCCAAGAGAGGCCGGCCAGAGAGCTGCAGGGAAGGAGGGAGTGGGTGTGCCGATGAGTAGAATCTCAGTCCTACTGGCATTAAGGCAGAGGTCATTGGTGGCACACCACTCCTGGATAGCAGAAAGACAGTCAGAGATGAGGGGGGGAGAGGAGGAGGCCGAGGGTAGCCCGAAAATGAGCTAGGTATCATCCGCATAGCACTGAAAGTTGGGGCAGAGAGCAGCGATGTGGTTGGCAAGGAGTGCCAGATATTGGTTGAACAGCCAGGGAGAGAGGTTATATCCCAGGGGGACACCACAAGTAGAGAAAAAGATGTCAGAGAGGAAGGAACCAAGTTGGACCTGGGAGCGTCGATTGGAGAGGAAAGAAGTCAGCCACGCCAGAGCCTGACCAGTGATACCCAGGTTATCATGGAGACGGTTGAGCAGGATGGCATGGTTGACAGTATCAAAGGCAGAAGAGAGATCAAGCAAGATGAGAACACATGGAATGTTAGAGTCAAGGTTGGAGAGCAGGTCTTCACAGATGTTCAGGAGAGCAGTTTCCATGCTTCTGGCAGCTCTGAAGCCAGACTGATGGTCATGAAGATAACCCACAGATTCAGCATGGAGATTAAGCTGGGAGATGGCCAGTTTCTCCAGGAGCTTCCCAGGAAGGGAGTAATGGAGATTGGGCGATAGTTAGCCGGGCAGGAGGGGTTGGAAGAGGGTTTCTTAGGAAGAGGGTGTACAAGGGAGTGCTTAAGGGGGGAAGGGAAGACTCCAGTGGCAAAGGAGTGATTGCAGAAGTCAGCCAGGGTAGGAGCCAGGGAGTCGATGTGGTAATTGATAGTTTTGGAGGACTAGAGGTGAACCTGTTTCGACAAGACTTTCATAGATCGGACTTGTCTGGAAACCTCGTCAGCAGTGAAAAGGGGAAAGGCAGAGAAGGAGGGAGCAGGGATGGCTCCAGAAGGGCCAGAGGAAGAGCAGGGAATAGATGGAGGGAGGTGATAGGAGGAGAGTGAGGAGAGGATGTACTGAGTTTTTGAAATGAAGTGAGAAGCCAGTGCCATGCAGAAGGCCTGGGAGGGGACAGGAGAGGTAGAGACTGTGGTTGGATTGGCCAATCCTTGCAGATTTTAAAGAGTTCAACCAATTTGTTAGATGCTGCAGAGATGCAGACTTGGATATGGGCTCTCTTCTTGGTGAGAACGGAGAGCCGGTATTGCCTTTGCAGCTGCGGCAGGCCAGTTTGTCAGAGGATGAAAATGAAGCACGCCATTTCCTCTCGGCCCACTGCACTTGTGTTTTAGGGTGACGAGATCTGAGTCATACCAGGAGTTACACTTGGCCTTGGGCTTCAGGTGGATTCTCATGACAGGGGCAAGGATATCAAGTGTATCAGATATGGCAGAGTGGAGAGTGGAGAGGGCTGTGTCAGGGTAAGAGTCAACCGAAGGGTGAGGGGGGGATGAGAAGGTGGTGGCGAAAGCCTCAACGGACACGCGCTTCATGGGTCGGATGACCGAGAAGAAGGGTGATAGTGATGAAGGTGGCTTGGCCTAAGGGGTAGGGAGCGTGAGGTTGGAGGATAGGAGAAAGTGATCACTCCAGGAGAGAGGAGTGGAGAGAGGGACAGAGAGGTGAAGATCCGAGGAGATCAGAGCATCGAGAGTGTTCCCTGCAGAATGAGTCAGGCCCGATGGGAGAATGGAGAGTGAGAGAGAGTCGCAGAGGTCACGAAAGTGTCCGGAGGGGGGACAGGAGGAATCCAGGTGGATGTTGAAGTCTCCAGGAAAGAGGAGTTGAGTGGTTGAGGCCAAGAGTGAGGAGGAGAGGTCCGCCCACTCAGAGAGGAAGGAAGAAATCTGATCAGGTGGCCAATAGATAGTAGCCACAGTAAGGGAATGGCTGGGAGAGAGAGAGTCGGCAGACAAGGCATTCAAAAGAGGAGTAGGTCTGCGTAGGAGGGACAGAGGCAGGAATCCACTCAGGGAAGATAAGTGCAACACCCCCACCAGCGCGGTTGGGCCTGGGCAGGGAGAGGATCTTGTAGTTGTCAGGTAGGAGTATGTCAAAGCTGGTGACAGAGCTGGCCATGAACCATGCCTCAGTGAGACCAAGGACATCGAGGTCCAGTTCCTCAAGAAGGCGGCAGATATCAGAAGAATGTTTGACAGCAGAGCGAGGGTTAAGAGTGGCAATGTGGAGAAGGTTGCCATCCTTGAAGGACTTCCTGGGAGGGGTACAGATCAGAGGTACGCCCTGTGGAGGTGTAGAAGGAGCATGAGAGGGGGCAGGCAAGGTAGAGACAGAGGACAGAGGAGGGACAGCAGGAGAAGAAAGGAAGTTGATGAGACGCGGGAAGCGTCTATCAAAGAGGTGAAGGTTGGCCTGAGGGCCTTGGACCAAGACGGTCCCATTAGAGTAGACATTAATGATGGCCTTAGAGGAGTGGAAGGAGGCCAAGAGGACATCCCTGCGGGTGCCACCATTAATGGGAGAAGAGGAGAAAGGAGCGAGCACAGAGACCATATGTAGAGTCCATAGGTCAGGTGAACGCATGACAAAGAGGATGTTGGTGAGAGTTTCTTTCGAGGAGGCACTGGTATGGGTGTCAGCGATAGGGAGGCCTGGGTTGGAGACCAGGATGTCCTTTTTAAACTTTTTCCTACCAGATTTAGTGAGGAGAGCAGGATAGTCAATGGAGAAGCAGTTAGAGAAGATAGGAGATATAGAGAGCACCATGGAATAGGTAGGAGAGGAGGGGGGAAGGGAGGGAGGGGGGAAGACAGACGAGAGCAAGCAGACAAGATAGTGAGTGGCAATCCAGTTGTCCAATAGGACAGAGTCTCAGGGTTAAGGATCTCACAGTGTTCAATATGGAACCAGGTAGAAGCCACCTAAGTTTGAGAATCCTGAGAGTGGAAGAAAAGCACAATGCAAGAAACAACATTAACTGCGTATTTGGTAACCGGTGGAGAGGCCACCTAAGTTTGAGAATCCTGAGAGGGGAGGAAAATGCCTAGTTCACCACAATGCAAGAAACAACATTAACTGCATAATTGGTAACCGGTGGAGAGGCCACCTAAGTTTGAGAATCCTGAGAGGGGAGGAAAAGGCCTAGTTCACCACAATGCAAGAAACAACATTAACTGCGTAATTGGTAACCGGTGGAGAGGCCACCTAAGTTTGAGAATCCTGAGAGGGAGGAAAAGGCCTAGTTCACCACAATGCAAGAAACAACATTAACTGTGTATTTGGTAACCGGTGGAGAGGCCACCTAAGTTTGAGAATCCTGAGAGGGGAGGAAAAGGCCTAGTTCACCATAATGCAAGAAACAACATTAACTGCGTATTTGGTAACCGGTGGAGAGGCCACCTAAGTTTGACATTCCTGAGAGGGGAGGAAAAGGCCTAGTTCACCACAATGCAAGAAACAACATTAACTGCATATTTGGTAACCGGTGGAGAGGCCACCTAAGTTTGAGAATCCTGAGATTGGAGGAAAAGGCCTAGTTCACCACAATGCAAGAAACAACATTAACTGCGTATTTGGTAACCGGTGGAGAGGCCATCTAAGTTTGACAATCCTGAGAGGGGAGGAAAAGGCCTAGTTCACCACAATGCAAGAAACAACATTAACTGCGTATTTGGTAACCGGTGGAGAGGCCACCTAAGTTTGAGAATCCTGAGATTGGAGGAAAAGGCCTAGTTCACCACAATGCAAGAAACAACATTAACTGCGTATTTGGTAACCGGTGGAGAGGCCACCTGAGTTTGAGAATCCTGAGAAGTGAGGAAAAGGCCTAGTTCACCACAATGCAAGATACAACATTAACTGCGTATTTGGTAACCAGTGGAGAGGCCACCTAAGTTTGAGAATCCTGAGAGGGGAGGAAAAGGCCTAGTTCACCACAATGCAAGAAACAACATAACTGCGTAATTGGTAACCGATGGAGAGGCCACCTAAGTTTGAGAATCCTGAGAGGGGAAGAAAAGGCCTAGCTCACCACAATGCAAGAAACAACATTAACTGCGTATTTTGTAACCGGTGGAGAGGCCAGCTAAGTTTGAGAATCCTGAGAGGGGAGGAAAAGGCCTAGTTCACCACAATGCAAGAAACAACATTAACTGCGTATTTGGTAACCGGTGGAGAGGCAACCTAAGGTTGAGAATCCTGAGAGGGGAGGAAAAGGCCTAGTTCACCACAATGCAAGAAACAACATTAAGTGCATATTTGGTAACCGGTGGAGAGGCCACCTAAGTTTGAGAATCCTGAGATTGGAGGAAAAGGCCTAGTTCACCACAATGCAAGAAACAACATTAACTGCGTATTTGGTAACCGGTGGAGAGGCCATCTAAGTTTGACAATCCTGAGAGGGGAGGAAAAGGCCTAGTTCACCACAATGCAAGAAACAACATTAACTTCATATTTGGTAACCGGTGGAGAGGCCACCTAAGTTTGGGAATCCTGAGATTGAAGGAAAAGGCCTAGTTCACCACAATGCAAGAAACAACATCAACTGCGTATTTGGTAACCGGTGGAGAGGCCACCTGAGTTTGAGAATCCTGAGAGGTGAGGAAAAGGCCTAGTTCACCACAATGCAAGATACAACATTAACTGCGTATTTGGTAACCAGTGGAGAGGCCACCTAAGTTTGAGAATCCTGAGAGGGGAGGAAAAGGCCTAGTTCACCACAATGCAAGAAACAACATAACTGCGTAATTGGTAACCGATGGAGAGGCCACCTAAGTTTGAGAATCCTGAGAGGGGAAGAAAAGGCCTAGCTCACCACAATGCAAGAAACAACATTAACTGCGTATTTTGTAACCGGTGGAGAGGCCAGCTAAGTTTGAGAATCCTGAGAGGGGAGGAAAAGGCCTAGTTCACCACAATGCAAGAAACAACATTAACTGCGTATTTGGTAACCGGTGGTGAGGCAACCTAAGGTTGAGAATCCTGAGAGGGGAGGAAAAGGCCTAGTTCACCACAATGCAAGAAACAACATTAACTGCGTATTTGGTAACCCGTGGAGAGGCCACCTAAGTTTGAGAATCCTGAGAGGGGAGGAAAAGGCCTACTTCACCACAAGTGCAAGAACAACAATAAATATTGGTACAACGCGTATTGGTGTAGGTGGGGTGGGCAGGTGTAGGAGGGGTGGGCAGGGAGAACAGGTGGAGCTAACAAAGATGATTACTGGTGCCTGGCGTCCCCTACAGACACCTGCAGACCCCACAGGAGCTGCCACCGTGGGAGCTGCCCTTTGCCTAGGGGGCCCTTAGCCGTGGGGCTGCAGGGCAGGGGCTGCCCTGGTAGCAACTGTAATGAGGAGGGGGGGAAGTGAACAAACCAATCAGGGAGGGCTGGGAGGGCTAGGAGGAGGGAGGGAGGGTGGCACAACCTGCAAAACACAACAGAAGGCGAGAGGGATCTGGGGGGCACACAAAAGGAGAAAAAAGCCTTCACAAAATACAACGGCCCACGGAGGGGCTGATTAGCTTGGTATGGAGCCTGCAGTTCATCCGCTCAGCCCTGGATGTAAGTGGCAAGCACGGTGAACTGCTAGGCTGCCTAGTTTGGCCCGACACGGCAGGCAGCCAATCAGGGAGGGCTGGGAGGGCTGGGAGGCGGGAGAGAGGGTGGGGCAACCTGCAAAACACAACAGAAGGGGAGAGGGGCAGGGGTGCACACACGAGGAGAAAAAAGCCTTCACAAAATACAACGGCCCACGGTGTGGAAATCGATATAATATTGTGACCCCAATCGCATCGTTTAAATGTATGTTGGCCTACGCCAAGCTGTCTAAAGAATACTATGTACATAGGTTCCGCGGCAAGGTCTTGACCTTAATGTATCGTGTAAGCCGCCATCTTGGATCTAGCCGCCATTTTAGGTACTCTTGCAGTGTGGAAGTCACCCTGAATCACAAAATGGAGGCCGAATGACATTTTGAGTAAGACTTCGGCGATGGTGACCTCCGCACACGTGAATGAATAAAATGTCCGCAGGCTACTTGTTAGGGTCATGAACTAAGACCCTGTCCTCTGTTTAACCTATGTGTAAATATGTAACCGTATCAGCGGAACTGATCTAATGTATGGAAATTGTGTGTTCGACCTGGCTACGAACCCTAGCCATGGTTCCAGAAATGGTTAACTTGTAAGAGGGCTGGCCAATGCAGTACGAAATGTATAAAAACCCAAATATCCCGATGATCGGTCTCTCCCACTTTCAGTGCGAACCTAACGTTGAAGGTTCGCGTGTTAGTCAGAGGGCCGAATAGCTATTTGCGTGTCAATTGACTTTGGTAACTTTGTAACTTTGAAATAAAGCGCTTTGTATGTCCTTTGTAACCTGTGTTGGTGTGTTTCCTTTTGGGCTTCCCGGCCTCATATCAATTTCTCTGTTTCCACAGTTGGCGCCCGAATAGGGACCCTCAAGATTGATGCCGGATCATCGAAGGTTGACGCAGACTATCGAATCGGGATCGGACAGTGTGATTCTGCGGGCCCGACCGATCGAGACGCGATACCTCGGCAGCGCTGCACGATCCGATCCTTGGGCGATAGTCGTGCGGTCTGACACGGCATCTTGACGAGGGTCCAATTCCGAGGCGGGCAGATTTGCCGAAACCACCGAACGCAGGTAAAATTCGTTAGTTGAAGTCCTTTGTAAACCGTACGGTCCTCCTTAGGTTTGGTCAGGTGTAGTCATGACCCGGCTCTTAATTTAACCCTGACAATTTGAATTTGGCGTATTGTATCTGCAGACACAATTATTGGACCAGGTAACACCAATTCTCTGAGAAATGCCTGGGAAATTGTCTAGCTGCTTTAGGGTTCTGTTCCGCAGCGATCGACAATCCTTGGAATTTAGCCGTCCGGCACCACAGGAGGGGTCGCCGGCGTGTACTATGTACTGTAAGTATGGCATTGGTAGTATTGTATTTAATGACATTTGGCACAGACAGACCAGAAATGCCTCTGAATTTCAGTGGCCAATCAATGGTAGCTTCGAGATCCCCCGTATTGAATACTTAGAGTCGATCTTGCTCAAGAAGAAGGCTAGGCCAGCAGCCTTTGATGTGTTACAAAATTGGAAAAAGGAAGCATTACAGCAGCTTAAAAGTAGGGATAAATATGCACGACGTCATAAAACGAATGCCGAGAAGGCATTGTTGTATGACAAGGAAAAACGATTAGAAGAAACCCAGAAACTGGATAGAGCTTTCTCGCTCGGGGTCCAGAAAATTTACCCCTCTAAAGATTTCCATGTTTCCGAGGAGTTTATTGAGAAAATATTAAACGAACGGAGGACTGATTCTTCAGCGCCACCTCCGTATGCTCCTGTTGTGGCCACTTTGCCCATTCCTGCTATTGCTCCTATTGCTATTCCTACTCCTCCTGCGCAGCCTACTGCCCCTAGCTCTTTGGTTGTCGCTCCTCTGTCTACATTACCTCTTTCCCCTGCACCCTTGCTAGGCCCACTTACACCTCCAATTTCGGGGAGTCCCGTGTTCATTAAATCAGATCCCGGTGCAGGGTCGAAAATTGTGACTCGTAGTACTGTTCCTGCGGGCAGGAAACAGGAACTATTTGCTTGGGCTAAACATTGCATGGAAAAAGGTGATCGAACTGATGTACTTTCGACATTATCTAATTTGCACGATTTTCCCGAGAAAAACGTTTTTATTGAAGGACTGGGGATTCATTTAGGTGTAATGTGGGGTAGATTGCAGACTTCGGATCTCCCACAAGGGGTGAGAGATCTGAACGCTTTGGCACTGTCGAGGGATACAGAGCAGAAGGTATATGGACATGTTGATAGGTTGTTTGAGTTTAGAAGGGACTTTGAAAGGTCACAAAACGAGGATGATGAAGACGATAGGATATATGTGCAGAAACGGTTCCTTTCGTGCCGAAGATCAGCACCTGAGGAAGTACGGATTTGTACCAGAGATGCGATTCGGTGGATCTCGGATTCATCGATATCGCCAGATGAGGTATATGACACATATAGTCAATACACGGTAGAGATGCAAAGGAAGGTAATCCAAGTGATGGTACAGCATTTACAGGAGGAATGTATAAGGAAGAAGGTTGGTTGCCCCACAGAGTTATTAGGTATTTGTAAAAGAGCTTTTTCGCCCGACACTTCTACAGCTGCTTTAGCGATCGATTTGGCCTTATTACTTAGTAAGCGGTCGGAGGTCCCTATATCTCAGTTGCCTATGAGAGAGGTCCCTCCGACCCTTGTCCCAAAAGTAGAAATCCCCGCCAACGCGGCGGCTGGTACTCCCGCGGTGGATATCCCTGCACATTACGTATCACAGTTCGTTCACGTCCCGTTTTCTCGACAGGAAGTGAACACGATTAGACAATCAGTTCCTGATATCAGGAAGAACCCGACAGGATTTTATAAAGAAATAGAATCCATTTTGCAATCTTCTGTGTTCACCTTAAGTTACATGGATTTATTGTTTCCAGTACTTTTGCCTGTTGATGTATGGAAACAGGTACGAACAATAGATGATGTGCCGGGGTTAGGGGATACATGGGTAAATCTGGTTAGAATAGATGGGGAACGACCTGCTGGTGAAAAACCACCCCAGGTAATACTCACTTTACCCGATAGAATAGTCGCCAAATTAAAAACTATAGTTCCAGAAAAAAGGATTATTTGGGAAAAGCTTACGGCCTGCGTCCAAGGGAAAACTGAAGGTACTACTGAATTCTTTAATAGATTCGAGCAGGTGTTCTCCGACTTCAGTGGACAGGATTTAGGTACAGAGTCGGGGAAGAGGTTGTTTGTGGACAAATTTGTGCGTGGATTGTTGCCCGACATCCAGTCACAAATTATGTCCTCAGAGATCGCTTGGCAGGCAAAATCTCAGTCAGAGGTCTTGCATATGGCTCAGTATTACGAGAATCGGGTTAATAATGAAAAAGAGAAAATCGAAAAAAGAAGGGGTGACCTAAAGACTAAGGTATTGTTGCAGCAAATTGTCAGAAACCCCAGAGGAGGTACGACACAAACTAGAGGTCAGTACATTCCAAGAGGAAATACTCCTCCAAATTCTATAAATATTAATCAGTGTGCTTATTGCCGCCAGGAAGGTCACTGGCGAGCACAGTGCCCTGCCCTCCGTCAGAGGTCAGGAGGCACATTCGGAGGAATGGGTAGGCGACCACGGGGCTGCCCTGGAGCAGGGGGCCCTGATAGGGGTCAGCTTCTACAAGATCCCCAGCAACCTTTTTCACGGGAAAATCAGACTCCGAGTATGGACTCGAGAAATATATTTGATCACCCTTCCGCCGCTTATCTTTCTGAGGAACTTCCCTTTGATGAAGTCTTGCCTTATTAGGATTGCCCGAAGCAGTGTTTGGAACCTTTACCTATTCCCGTTATTCAGAAGGGCCCCTATGTTGAATTATTGGTGGGGAATAGGAAACATCAGTTCTTGATCGACACTGGAGCACAAAAATGCTCCATCGACCATTCGAGGGTTCCAAACATCCCACTGTCAGGGCAAAAAAACGTCTCTATAGGGTTCTCTGGTATACCAACTGTTTGTCCGGTTTCTGCGCCGGTATCCGTTTCTTTGGGTCCTTTTACAGACCAGTGCCCTTTTCTTCTTACTTCAAATTGTGGAGAAAATTTGCTGGGGTTGAATTTGTTGAAGAAACTGAATGCGGTGATTCATTGTTCCCCTGACGGAATAAGATTAACAGTTTCATCACAGCAACCCTTTAACTCCCAATACTTGACCCGACCTCTACCTCCTGAATTTGACCTTGTCCCAGAATCTTTGTGGGCAATGGACGACAATGATGTCGGGATATTGCGCATCGACCCTGTTAAGATAGTATTGAAACATGGGGTTAAGCTACCGCGCATTCCCCAATATAAAATCTCTATTGAAGGTGAGCGCGCTCTGAAATGCATTGTCTCCGATTTTGTATATCGTGGAGTGATCAAAGAGATTACAGGTAGCTTATGTAATAGTCCGATCTTGCCGGTATATAAGAAAGGCGACAATTCAATTCCGTACCGGTTTATAATAGATCTTCGTGCTATTAACCGGGTGGTAGCCCCACAATTTCCAATCGTGCCTGATGTAACAACGATCTTAACAATGATCCCTGCTACGGCTACACACTTTAGTGTTGTAGATCTGAAAAACGCCTTCTTTAGTGTTCCGATACATGAGGAGAGCAGGTATTTGTTTGCATTTACCTTGGGGGGACGCTCGTTTACATTCACGAGGGCACCTCAAGGGTATACTGAAAGTCCTAGTATTTATAGTAGAGCCTTAAAAGAGCAGCTCGACACCCTTGAATTGCCACCTACTTGCACGCTGCTTCAATATGTAGACGATCTGCTCCTGGCTGCAGACTCTGAGAAAGCTTGTAAAGAAGGCACTATATTGTTGCTTGTTCATTTAGCTGAAAATGGTCACAAAGCTTCACTTAAGAAATTTCAATATTGTTGCCAGGAGGTTGCCTATTTAGGCTACCTCCTGTCAAAGGAGGGGAGAAGATTGACACCTGAACGAATAAAACACATTTCTGGCATGTCTGTCCCAAAAACACAGAAGGAAGTCAGAGCCCTGATAGGGATGGCGTCCTACTGTAGACTGTGGATCCCGAACTTTGCCCTAGTGGTAAAACCGATGTTGGCTTTGACGAAGAAGGGCATTTCTCTGCCACTGCCATGGGAATCGGAACATCAACGATCATTTGAGCTTCTCAAAGCCGCGCTGTGTTCAGCACCGGTTCTGGGTACACCAAATTACGATAAGGCCTTTGTGTTGTTTGTGCATGAATGTAATGGATGTGCTTTGTCTGTGTTAGCACAGGAACATGGAGGGAAGAATAGGCTGTGCGGCTATTATTCCTCCGCCCTCGATCCTGTTGCATGCGCTTTGCCGCGATGTCTGCACGCTGTTGCTGCTGCCGCTGCGTCTGTAAAACAGAGTGAGGGGATGGTCCTAGGCCACGATTTAATTTTGATGGTGCCTCACTCTGTCGATATTCTATTGAATAAAACTCAAACACAACACCTTACTTCTGCCCGGTTGACCAGGTACGAATTAGTTCTATTTGCTCTTCATATCCAAATTAAAAGGTGTTGTGTTCTCAATCCGGCTGAACTTTTGCCTCTCTCGCAAACTACTCCTTGCGGCGATGACGGATCACATGACTGTTTGTATGCCACCGAACAAGAAACAAAGGGCAGAATAGATCTCTCAGATGCTCCTTTGGAGAATGCGGAAGGGGAGCTGTTTTGTGATGGCTCCTGTTTTAAACTTCCGAATGGCACATCTACAGCTGCTTATGCAGTTACTACTTTGAACAAGATTGTAGAAACTAAAAGGATTCCGCATAACTCCACGCAGGCCGCAGAGATTATAGCGTTGACCCGCGCTTGTGAGCTCTCCCAAGGGCATAGAGTTAACATTTATACGGATAGTCAGTACGCCTTTGGGGTGGCTCACAACTTCGGAAAACTGTGGTCGGAAAGAGGGTTTCTGACCTCACACGGGACCAAGATTCAGCATGGCCCCTTAATAGTACAATAACTTTTAGCGCTCTCACTCCCCGAACAACTAGCGATCATGAAATGTGCAGCACATCGCAAGGTCATAGACGATGTGGGCAGAGGAAATGCCTTTGCAGACTCGATAGCTAGACAAACAGCCACAGACCTTAGCACAGACATGTATACCTCGAGGGAAGTGAGAGATGGTTGTATAATAGATGAAGGCATTGGGTCTGTGCAAGATATTCAGACTGATGCCTCTGTTGAAGAATCTAGGAAATGGGCTGAAGGCATGGGGAAATTGGACGACGAAGGGTGTTGGGTGGACGCATCTGACGGGAAATGGTTGCTTCCTGATTCTTATGTATTAGCAATGGTCACGATGGCACACGGTCTAACACATGTGTGTGCCCAGCAAATTGCGAAGATATTACAGCAGGTTTGGGTGAATGATAAAATTTTGGAAACTGCAAAAAGACATATTCAGAACTGTATGATTTGTCTACAGCACAATGTGGGTAAAGGGACAGTGACTCCAAGGGGAAGTTTCGGGCCCCCCTCTGTCCCCTTTGAAACCATTCACCTTGATTTTATTGAAATGGAGCGATGTAATAACTTGAAATATGTTCTTGTCATCATTTGTGCTTTTAGCAAATGGGTCGAGGCTTTCCCCGTCAAAGATGCTACCGCCATGACCACCGCAAAGATCTTGGTAAAAGACTATTTTCCTCGATTTGGGCTCCCGAGGATAATTTGGTCGGACAATGGCCCCCACTTCATTGCAGCCGTAATGTTGCAGATATGTGTTGCCTTAGGGATAGAGAAACGTTTTCATTCAGCTAGGCACCCTCAAAGTGCGGGGTTGGTAGAAAGACACAACGGTATTTTGAAAAACAAATTTGCAAAAACATGTGCCGACACTAAATTAAAATGGCCAGATGCTTTACCTATTGTGTTGTTAGCTATGCGCACCACACCCCAGACTAGGACTGGGCTCTCTCCATTCGAGGTAGTAATGGGAAGGCCTGCTAATATTTGGGGTCTCCCTAAACCTAAAGCCCTGAGGGATGTGGAGAATGTATTGCTCATAGATTATTGTAATCAATTGACTAAAAATCTGTATTTCATTTACCACCAGGTGAATGCCGCCTTACCTGTACGGTTTACGGGCCCAGGACACGATATATTGCCCGGCAGCTGGGTCCTGGTGAAGGCCTACGAAAGGTCTTCCTGTCTCGCGCCTCACTGGCGGGGACCCTACCAGGTTTTATTGGTCACCAGGACGGCAGTACGGGTGGCAGGAAAGAAGAACTGGGTACATGCAACGCATGTGAAGAAGATCCCTCACCCGACGCCACACGTTACAGAAGAAACAGAACCCCTCGCTGATGCTACGATCTCTGATCCCGGAGTAGCAGGCAGCGCTGTGAGTGCGTCGGAGAAGTTCTCCGAGCCTGAGGAGCTCGGGGAGCCGTCCATTTTGTCTCCGCACTCCCTTGATCAATCACTTCCGGAAAATCTTGTTTCTGCGACTTCCGTCGCCACTGATACGACGCTCCCCTCAGGGAGCGACGATACTTTGCTTTTGGATTCAACAAACTTGGGTACCATCCGGTACAACCTTCGACCACGCAAATAAAATCGCCGCACGAGTATCGTGCATCTGGAAGAAAAAGGAGTGATTGAAATACTATCGTCTTCCCTTTTTTTGGAACAAAGAAAAGGGGGGGGTTCTGTTGGCCAGGGTTGGGAAGGACTAAGAAGTCGCGCGGCCGAAGTGCCGCCAGCAACGAACATTGGGGCCATCGATCGGGATAACCATGATGCCTGCCGCCTTCACCGCTGCTCCTCGTATTGAACTATTAGATAAAGAGGTGACCAATTCGAACAATGGACAATGTGCCTGGGCCCTGAAAACGTACTGTTGTGTTCTTGTTTTGATTATTGTTAGCTTTGCAACTGCTGCCGTGGGACTTTGGTATTTTGAAGAAATTTATCCTTTGAAGCCTCTGTTACCGACCAAAATCGTACCAACTGTTTTGACTCCCTCTGTACATCTTCACACTCTGTCCCCTAGGGACTCTCGGCATAGACAGAAATATTATAATAACACTTTGATGATAGTGATGAATGCTACGCATGCTATTTTTAATAGGAGTAATTGTTGGGTCTGCACTCACTTACCACAACATGGGAACAAGGGACTGGGATGGTATATACATCCCTTACCTCTAACAACTTCCTGCTATGCCTCTCTTAGAGCACTCTTTTTTGGCCGATGGAATGATAGCATCTCAGGGAACTTCGATGGGACTAATTTGAATGAATTTGAAAAACGTGAATTGACTCCCCTGGGATGCTCGCTTTTCGCAAATAGGAGTAGACCTAATATCGCTTCTATTAGGCCGTCTGATAAACTTTCTTTTCCTTTTCA
This sequence comes from Ambystoma mexicanum, assembly GCF_040938575.1. Taxonomy (NCBI): domain Eukaryota; kingdom Metazoa; phylum Chordata; class Amphibia; order Caudata; family Ambystomatidae; genus Ambystoma; species Ambystoma mexicanum. The sequence goes on along the minus strand of NC_090929.1, from coordinate 1,524,187,046 downwards.
AAATCTAGTTTCTTTCAAGATGGCTCCGATAGGCAATAAGGATGCCATGCCTCCTTCTTATTCTGTAAATCATAGTCCTGATTCTGTCCCTTTCTGTGTACAAAGAAACGGCACTAGGCCAATGGGAGATTTCGAGCCTTGTATAAATATTGTAAATTTGACTGGGGAAAATAGGCCTTTGTATGTAGGGGGACCCGTTTATTTTGTGTGAGGTAGTTTAGCTTTTCCCTGGTTGCCCAAGGATTGGCAGGGGACTTGCTATTTAGGGATATTGTTACCAGGTGTATTTATAGCCAGTACCTTAGAGGTATCTAAGGCTCGCCCGCGACGGGATAATGATGGAGATACCCCTGGACAAGTGTTCAGGGATATAGCCAAATCAGTAGTTCCCTTCTGGGGACAAATAGCAAATTCAGAAAACATCAGGGGATTAGCGAGGGTGTTGGAGAAAACAATCAACCGGACCACGGACATACTTTACAATATGACCTTAGAGCAAAAGGCGATAAGATTGGTAGCACTTCAAAATCGAATGGCATTAGATGTCATTTTAGCTGAACGAGGTGGAGTATGTAAATTAGTGGGGTCCGCTTGCTGTGTTTTCGTACCAGATTCTTCACCAACAATATTCAAAGCAATTCAGAATTTACACACTCTTAGTTCTGAAGTCCATATCCCTGTAGGAGACTGGAGCCTTAGTACTTGGTTTTGGGATTCTCTACGATCTTGGGGGTGGAAGGTGCTTTCTGTTATTTTAGGTATTTTAGGGACTCTGTTATTCCTTTGCTGCTGTTTTCAATGCCTCCCGAGTATATGCGGAATGATAGGGGGATGTTGTGCCCAAGTTATGAGCGCAATAGGGCGTAGAATATATACCCCGAAGACAGCATGTAAAGAATTCATGTTGCAAGAAGTTCTTATGAACAACTTTATGGCTATTGACATTTCAGACAATGATGCGGAACCTATGGATGCTAATGCCTTCAAGTATTTTCAAAAGTATTAGGAAATAATGTTTTAGCACTTGGCATAGGCCAAAAGGAGGGTCTGTGGAAATCGATATAATATTGTGACCCCAATCGCATCGTTTAAATGTATGTTGGCCTACGCCAAGCTGTCTAAAGAATACTATGTACATAGGTTCCGCGGCAAGGTCTTGACCTTAATGTATCGTGTAAGCCGCCATCTTGGATCTAGCCGCCATTTTAGGTACTCTTGCAGTGTGGAAGTCACCCTAAATCACAAAATGGAGGCCGAATGACATTTTGAGTAAGACTTCGGCGATGGTGACCTCCGCACACGTGAATGAATAAAATGTCCGCAGGCTACTTGTTAGGGTCATGAACTAAGACCCTGTCCTCTGTTTAACCTATGTGTAAATATGTAACCGTATCAGCGGAACTGATCTAATGTATGGAAATTGTGTGTTCGACCTGGCTACGAACCCTAGCCATGGTTCCAGAAATGGTTAACTTGTAAGAGGGCTGGCCAATGCAGTACGAAATGTATAAAAACCCAAATATCCCGATGATCGGTCTCTCCCACTTTCAGTGCGAACCTAACGTTGAAGGTTCGCGTGTTAGTCAGAGGGCCGAATAGCTATTCGCGTGTCAATTGACTTTGGTAACTTTGGAACTTTGAAATAAAGCGCTTTGTATGTCCTTTGTAACCTGTGTTGGTGTGTTTCCTTTTGGGCTTCCCGGCCTCATATCAATTTCTCTGTTTCCACAACGGAGGGGCTGATTACCTTGGTATGGAGCCTACAGTTCATCCGCTCAGCCCTGGATGTAAGTGGCAAGCACAGTGAACTGCTAGGCTACCTAGCTTGGCCTGAAACGGCAGCCAGCCAATCAGGGAGGGCTGGGAGGTGGGAGGGAGGGTGGTACAACCTGCAAAACACAACGGAAGGGGAGAGGGGCCAGGGGGGCACACACAAGGAGAAAAAGACTTCACAAAATACTACAGTCCACGGAGGGGCTGATTACCTTGGTATGGAGCCTGCAGTTCACCCGCTCACCCTTCTCCCCATAGTTGCATGCCAATCCGAGGTGCAGCAAGATACCTTACTCCCCTGTTTGCCTCAACCCTGAATCGATTCCAACAGCCATTTTATTGCGACCAAGGTTCTCTCGAGGATATCACTCAGCATCTCGTTGTTGCTTCAAGCTCCAACAATTGTCTACGAATCCTATTAAGGATGCAATTTTTCAAGGCAATACGGCGTCCACACAGGTAGACCATAAACATTGCACATTGGTGGTAAAAAACAAGTTAGTAATTTAAATAAAATGTCACCCCGAAAGACCACATGAAGCAATACCTGTGCTTTAAAACACCAATCAGGCAGAATGAAAGGCACCCACAAGCACAACTCGGAGTTTGCCAGTCCGATACAACCGTACTGACAAGCTTACCAGTACCTTTGTGTCCGGACCGGCAAACTTGTAATGAAGCCCAATGCCTTCACACGGAAAACAATCATTGTGTGTAGAGTGAATAGTTTCAACAAATAGTGATAGGAACCATTATTCTCTTGAGTCCATATATCAGTGGTCTTCAAACTTTTTATGCCAAGGCCCCCCTGAGCAAACAATAAATTGTTCAGGACCCCCCTGCCCTGCCCCTCTGTGTTGGTTCCCTTTTTTTTATTTTATAGCGATAGCTGCGAAATGTGTTATGTCCATACACAAGCACACCTTCTTAAGGAGCAGTTCACCCGCTCACCCTTCTCCCCACAGTTGCATGCCATCCGAGATGCAGCAAGGTACCTTACCTCCCTGTTTGCCTCAACCCTGAATCGATTCCAACAGCCATTTTATTGCGGCCAAGGTTCTCTCGAGGATATCACTCAGCATCTCGTTGTTGCTTCTAGCGCCAACAATTGTCTACGGATCCTATTAAGGATGCAATTATTCAAGGAGCTATGGCGTCCACACAGGTAGACCATAAACATTTCAACTTGGTGGTAAAAAACAAGTTAGTAATTTAAATAAAATGTCACCCCGAAAGACCACATGAAGCAATACCTGTGCTTTAAAACATCAATCAGGCAGAATGAAAGGCACCCACGAGCACAACTCGGAGTTTGCCGGTCCGATACAACCATACTGACAAGCTTACCAGTACCTTTGTGTCCGGACCGGCAAACTTGTAATGAGGCCCAATGTCTTCACACGGAAAACAATCATTGTGTGTAGAGTGAATAGTTTCAACAAATAGTGATAGGCACCATTATTCTCTTGAGTCCATCGATCAGTGGTCTTCAAACTTTTTATGCCAAGGCCCCCCTGAGCAAACAATAAATTGTTTGGGACCCCCCTGCCCTGCCCCTCTGTGTTGGTGCTATTTTTTTTTAAAGTGATAGCTGCGAAATGTGTGATCTCCGTACAAGAGCACACCTCATCGTTTTGTATATGAGACTCTCACAAGCATGCCAATCAAAGAAGTTGCCTCACATTGTAAATTCACTAGCCCAGTGATCTTCAAAAATGTTTGGCCTAGCAAAATTTGGGCAGGCCGGGCCCACCAAAAAATGCCAAATGAACAGTATGTATTGCGCACCTTCACTGCACCTTACTCTCAGTATAGTCCCTGGGCTCCCCCACCTGCTCCAATCACAGTGGCTGGGCTCCCTCATCCCACTCCTACCCAGTCCCTGGGCTCTCCCCACAACATCACACACCATCGGCTCTCCCCACCCTGCTCTCATCACTATCCCATGGTTCCCGCCCATCCTGCTCCCACCACAGCCCCTGGGCATCCCCCATCCCATTCCCAACACAGACCGAGAGCCAGTGGCGGCTCGTGAATTTTTTAAGTGGAGGGGCATAACTATTTCCCCAAAAAATTCCATTGCGAACGATTGCAGTGAGGGAGTCCGAACCAATAAAAAGGAGTCTGGGTGGTTTCCCCCGTGAATTTATTTTATAAAACAATGAGTTAAAATGTTGCACTGTAGAGCATTCTTTAAGAAAATGGGTAAATATGGCATAGATCAACACAAATTATATGTAGGGCAGTATAGCCAGGCAATAACAGCTATGTTTGCTTTACCCTTGATGCCAAGTAAAACATGCCATGCCACATTAAGAAAGTGTATGCAGACTGGCAATACTAGTTTCAGCCTGCATATATTTTCTTGCATGGCAGCTTTTACTTGCCATCTAGGGAACAGCAAAACTAAATGTTATTAGTTGACTAGACTGACTACATTAGAAGTACCAATCTGCATTTACTTTCTTAAGGTGGCATGACATTTTGTACTTGGTAATAAGGATAAAACAAGCATGATAAGTCTCATTATGGGAGTAGTTTGGCCTTTGGTGTCATTGTGAAATTACTTTCTTATTGTGGCATGGCATTTGTTACTTTTTTCTTGACATTATGTGTAAAGAAAACGTGATGAATGTTATTAGACTAGCTTACATTGGTGGCTCCATTCTAGCCATTTGTGTGTCATGGAATTTTTGTACTTTGTATCAAGGGTAAAAGCAAACATAAGTGCGATTGCCTGGTACACTGGCCTATCTTGGTTAGGCCAGTTGTGATATACTTTCCTTCTGCTGTATGTCATTTTGTACTGATTGGAAGGCCTTCTATGGTAATACTAGCACATATTGTTGCAGCATGCATGGCAATGTGTGGGCACAGACAGAAGGAACATATTTTACACACTGGCATATGTTGTGGGTAAAGTTATCCTAAAAATATGTTGCAGAATGGTTTTGTGCGTTGTTTGTAACTTGCGCCTATTGGGGTTTTCATGTGCTACCATACAAAACGGATTGCAAACTCTGCCTTTTCATCCAATTTTTCAAAAAAAGTGCTCTAAAATATACCATTTTAACCCATTATTTAAAATAATTTCCCGCGGGGGAGAACCCCCCTGCACCCCATGTACCTCCCTTGTTTGGTTCAGGCTTCCTCATGGAGCGGAGTCACACCCGCATATTAGGCACATATATTTACGCCCCTCCAGTAAAAAAAAAATAATCACTAGCTGCCACTACTAATGTATTTTCTCTATATTCACAGAAATGCATTTTAAAAACTACATAGCCATTTGTTTTGGTTTAGTCGTCAATTTGAGGAGGTTGAATTTATCCATAAGCACTATGTGGGCTTTGGGGGAGGGGGGCTGGAGTTAAGGAGAAGGCCAGGATCATTGAGGAAGGACTTAAGGTGATTGGTGGCTACTAGATCAGGAGGATAGTGAGAGGGTGGGTGAGAAGAGTTTGGTGACCAAATACTGAAAATGGAGTGGTAGAAAGTTAGATGATGTCAATGTAATAAAGGGAATAGCGTATTAATCATTAGGCCAACATCACCACCTGTATCTGCATATGCAGTACACAAATGTGGCAGTTATGTGTGCATAGAAGCTTGAGTAGGAGTCATGGAGATAGATGAGGTTATGGAATGTCAGTCGTCCTGATGGTTCTTTTCTGGGTGGAGTGAAAGGTAATGAGGTGATGGGAAGTTATAGAGAGCAAGGTTGAAGAAATGTGAAGGATGTACATGAGGGAAAGGATACAGATGGATTGCACTGTAATATGATGTATTTATGGAGAGGTGTAAGGGGGAAAGCAATACTGTGTGATAAGGTAAATCGGGTAATATAGAGCTACCAGGAACCGCAACACAGTAAGTCAGGTAATACAACTACAATACAATATATCAGGAATAACAGGGCCACTGGCAACCAAAATACAGTAAATCAGCGTGTACAGGTCTGCTACGCAACACAAATACTGTAGATCAGTTTGTTTAAGGCCACCCATGACCCACATTTAGTTAGAATGATAATACAGGTTTTCTAGAAACCTAAATAAAGGACATCCGCTAGCATGGGTATACTGGCAACCACAATACAATAAAGGGCTGCTAGGAACCATATAAGAATAGATCATGTCATAATGGGCCACATAATTCAGGTAGTAGAAGATCAATAGTGACCAAAACGCAGTATTTCAGATAGTACACAACACTAGTGACCGATAAACACATGTTTACATGGATCAGGTCCACTAGTAACCAGAATACTGTAGATCAGGCAGTAAATGCCCACTACTGACTAAAATGCAAAGGAAGGTGGCCAGTGGGTATCCTGGTTTCTACTTTGGGGTGGGACATATGCAGTGATGCACTAGAAGGCCAGGTGGGCAGTAAGAAACAGGCAAACCATGACTGATTAATAGAAAAACTATTCACAATCAAGTTGCAGTTCATAGAGGTCCAGACAGTTGAACATTATGGGTTTGGCAGAGAGGGGTTAACAGCAGAAGGGAGGTTATGAAGAGGCGGTTAATGTGCAGTCGAGGTGAGGTGTGAGCCCCAAAATTTAACCAGGGCTCCAAAAAATGCGTCCTTTCCCTGAGCGCCCTTCACTGTGTATGCCAGGCAATTAAACTCCTAGAATTAGGTTTTAGTGGATAGAACATGTCTGAGCTGTCCAATGGGTGCCAGGCTTGCCCTGGAAATGGTCTATTTGGGGACAAGGTCAGGCAGTACAGAGGGGCGTGAAGCACCTGTGTGGAGTGAGCATCTTGTTGGAAGGCAAGTCAGCATCTGGGGACTTGTGGATGTATCATTTTCCAGATGGGTATAGTAGCCTATTCAATAAGGTACCAACAGCCCCTTTACCAGAATGTGTAGTTACCCTACAGCATTAATATTGAGATTTTAGGAGATTAGTAGAGCAAAATAACCCAGTTTTCATACCCGCAGAGGTAAGGGAATTAATGTAATAAACACGTCTAGGGGCCAGATTCACAGAAGCCTCTTATAATGGCACAAACCCATTGAAAAATGTTCTGTGAATCAGGGCCTATGTGTTTAACAATGGGCACCTTTTACAAACAAGTAACTTTGGTCATCTTTAGGGAAATGTGGCCTAAACCAAAGCAATCGTATAACTACGAATTCTCTTTATTATGATTGAAAGCATGTGCCGTCCAAATGCAACTTAAAATTAAAGTTCTTTCATCGCACCCAAAAATGTGTTCTTAAATCTGATGTTTAACAGGTTCTGGAATTTAGGCAGGGGCGTTGCTAGGGTGGGGGGCTAAGGGAGCTATAGCCCCTGATCTTTTGGTTGTAGCCCTGGATAGAATCTCCGAAGCTACAGCCAAAAGACTAGCTAGCCCCCAGTCCCAACAGTTCCGACATCAGTTTAGCCCCGGGTCTTTTGCAGACCTAGCAACTCCCCTGAATTTAGGTACAACAAAAACGGATTAAAAAAAATAACGACACAATCTGAGCTAAGGCTCACATTTAATTCAATATAATCTATGAAAAATCAGGAGCATATCTGAATGTGTAGGTGATGACGATGGCCCTATCCTAGTATTTATCCATGGGGTAGGTGTCCTTAAACATCTAGAGAGTTGCCTGTGTTGTGGGAGAAACTAGTGAGCACTGCCATGCAGTAATGGCCATAGAGAGATTTTATGGTGCAGAGTTTCCCATACCAGGGTGGAGTGGTAAAATATGATGACTCTAAATGTGGGTGAAAAGACTAGAAGAGATCTTATCTTTTTCTATTTTTTTTAGTGTTTTAAAAATATACTGGTAACTGGTGGCTAACGTGTATTCAGCACAACTTGTGCTTTTTTTGCAGTCATGGAGTCTGTAAAGATTGTGCCTCTGTTATGTCATGGGTGTTTATGGCAGTCCCAGCAAATGGCATGCGAACTCAACCGCAGAAACAAGGTATTATTGCTTCAATCTTTCAGAAGGGGTCTCATTCTTTGCTGACATTTTACAGACCAATCTCCCTTTTGGATGTCAATTCCAAACTTTTGACTACAGTTTTATATGATCCTCTTTACGACTTGATAGACATCAGCAACCTTATATGCCTGATCCATTATGGTTTCCAGGCTTTCAAAAATAGCATGGATCCAGAAATAGAAGTGAGCAGCATCTGTCGGGGTGCAGAGTTCTATTTTCTACTGTTAACAGTTCCACTACTTTTTACATCCATATTCACAATTGAGGAATTGTGTTTCATTAAGATAAAGCATAACTCTTCACTTTACCATCTTTTAGCAGTTGCAGCTAAACAGAAATCTGACCGTACGTTCATGAAGCCTAAGTGACATAGCATGGGTGGAATTTAACTGCCTTCATTTTAGCCAGGGGAAGATGGAGGAGCTCCTTCTAATACTAAGAAGGAATCTCTCCTCACACTCTATCAACCCCTGATGTTTGGAAAACGTGTCAATTTGTTATCTCAGATTAAATGGTAAGACAATAGAATTTCTAAAGGTCCATGCCATACAAAAGGCATACTATTTTTAGGTTCTATGTCATTTCATCGCCTGCAATTTCATCCCCTGGCATTTTGACGTGTACATTGTACCGAAAACGCTCATTGATTTTTTTTAAATGTTCCCCCCAAACTCCCTTGCCTCACTTAATTTTAGCTATTGCCTACCCCGCCAAACCCGTATCTGCACTTTCCCAGCCCCCTAAAAAATGTGATGATCACATTTGTTGTAATATACAAATATTAAAATGTCAGGGGATGAAATTGCAGGAGATGAAAGGACGTCGTACCCGATTTGTAATATCAGGTGACTCTATAGGATTTGTCCATTCAAGCCCCTGGACAAGTGCGCAATTGTAGTAGGAGTCTTGGACTATTGTAATGCACTCCTAGGGGGTACTTCAATGATACTCATTAGGAGGTTACAGGTGACTCAAAACTGGTTTCTGGACATAGGAAAAGTGATCATGTCCAGATTGTTCACAGGAACTGGGTGCGTCTTCCAGTAGAGAATTCAGTATAAAATCTTTGCAACCTTATTAAATGCCTTCAATGAGGCTGCATCCTTCCTAGCTTCACGATAGCATCACACGGTATAACCCAGAATGGAACCTTGGGTCTACGGAGGCTCACAGGCTTTTCATCCCTAAAACTCAACAGGCCAGAGGAGATAATACTTTCATTCTTGGGACACAGGATTTGGAGTAAATTGCCCAATTCTATTAATGACAACGCCAGCTGTTTCTAGTTCCAGGCACCTGTTGAAGCAGGATATGTTCAGGTAGATCTGAGGTGAAGATTCTAGTGATGATACGATTAGTCAGTCTAGGCAATATATTAATGATCCCACTCCTTGAATGACCACCTGATTTCGCCCATTCCAGCCACTTGGCTGTCAACCCGCCTCTGTGGCAACACCTTGTCATGTGTTGCACTATGCTCCTGCATACTGCACCCCCCACTGAGTTCACTGTTTCACTACATTTTTGTGGGCACTTCTACCATTGCGTGGGTTGATGCATGATTAGGTACCTGCATTTTGGAAGAAGTTTGTATATTGAATGTACACACAAGTTTCTTGTGTTTTTGGATCTGCAGGCTCATTTCAAATATGAGATGGAAAAAAGTAGTGGATTCCGCTAGGTGCTCTGGGGATACATTTCGAAATGCTGAGTTGCCTTATCGCGATGTACTAAGATACAATGGCATGAATAAGATTCAGCAAAGAGTTCTCACAGAAAAAATATATTCTAATTGGCAAAACTGAGAAAATCCTGTGCCTGGGATGTATGTATTTACTTTACCTGCATTCACTTTGCCATACATTCACTTTGTCGCTTTAACTCTGCATACCTTTACTTCTCCAATCTTTCACTTCTCCTATCATTTACTTTGTAATCACCAGGGAGGCCCCCTAGGCCCCCTTCTTTATACGTCATATTCATCCCCCTGCCATCCCTTGTCTCCAACCCTAGCCTTAGGTTACCCTTTACCACACCCATTGCCACCTTCACAATGTGAAGATGCAGATTAAGTAAAGACATGAAGAAATAAATGCATGACAAAGTAAATCTCTGGTGAAGTGGCTGTAGACAATGTAGGCATAGACAGAATTTTTGTGAAGAAGTAAAGTGTAATAACCTGCTGATTAGTGCCCATACAGTCTTTTACAAAGGGCGTTCACTTACGGCCAATGTGACAAATTAAAAAATGGTGATTTTAGGAACAATAAGAAGCAGAACTGCAAGAATGCCCAGCCTACTGATCCTCGTGAAATGATCAATCAGTATGATGACTTCATAGTGCGATTAAGTAGCCACCTCGATTGCCGGAAACATATTGGTAAATCTTGATTAGCAGAATACTGTGTCCATTAAGCCATGCTCTCTTTCAACAAAGGTTTTGAGTAATACAATTGCATGCCTCAGAGCTCCTATGATGCAAACTTTCAAGCTATAGTATTATACCTGCTCTACCCAGTGTATCATATGCCGACCTAGTTCTCTCTCTCTCTGGATGACCTTTCTCTCTCTCTGTCTCTCTCTCTCTACACCTCTCTTTTCTGCCTCCGGCTGTCTCACTCTATCTTTAGTATCTCTTTCTTTCTTTCTTTATTGTATTTGTTTGCTTGTTAGGAGCTTATACAGCAAATGAATTCTGTTTCAAAGCGCCCACAGGATAACAGGGGGGTAACATGGGATTGAAGTACATTAAAAACACAAATGAAAATACAGCTGGGGGAAGGAATGAACAGACCTACTATGCCTTGTGAGTATTCAGAATGTGTAAGTGCAACAAGAAATAGGGCAGTAGATTTTTTGTCGTTGTATAACATGGCATATTGTAATGAGATGCTGTGGCTTTGCAGATATTTTTGTGTTTTTTGCTTGTAAGAGAAGCAGATCAGCTTTCAGAGACTGGGCTGGATTTTACTGGTGGATGATTGTTTACCAAAAATGTGTGAATCTGTCCGCTCACTGTGTCCGTTTCCGGTAAATTTGATGGTGAAGAGAAGATGAGTCATAGCTGACACTGTCTATGGAATATAGTGGAGTTTATTAGACAGGCTTCTTGGCCAGTGCAAGTTGGTGTTTGTGGTCAGCCAGGCCTGTGCAGCGTGTCTGCCTCTGAGCCTGGAATGTATCATTTTGCTCTGTTTCCTTTATTATCACTCTAGCTCTTAAACAATATTGTAACTATTCTAACCATTTCGGTGTGCAGTAGTATTAGACAGAGTATATATATCTCTTCCCAAAACATCAACAGTATCCAGGATATTTGTCTGATGCTCTAAAAAAATATATGCTTTCAATTCTGCCAAACTAAATTCCCAGGAGACAAACTCAGTCAATACTTAACATTATTTTTTTTAAGTTGATATCTTTTTCTTTACAATTCCAATTTGATATACCTTTCATCAACATCAAAGCTATTCACATTCTTGTTTCACACCAATATCTTTCATCCCACCTATCACACTACACTCAGTCAAGCTTCCAGGATTTCCCCAGTACAGCCTCTTTCAATTGCTTACTTCCTTGAACGCCACGATGCATATGCTTTTTTTGTTTTGTATGCTCCAAATCTACTGAAAACACATCAGTGGAAGCTGTTGGTCAAGATCCACATCAACCTGGTTGTAGAGTGTACCTTTGCAGTAATGGACCAATCACTGCAAACGAAAAACACTGTTAGGGATAACCATGAAAGCAAATTTAAAAACTCCATTCTTTGCATTAGTAGTTCTATCTGAGGCTGTGTAATGCACGCTGTGTCTTCTATCTACAATGCACTTTAACCTGCACGTGGCCTGAGGTAGGTGAGAACAGCCTCATGCCTGAGCCCATGTCCTAATTGTGTCACCAAAAGTCATACAATGTCCCGCCGATAATTTCTACATCACATGTTGCTAATTTTATCCCTTGTGAGGGCTAATGTTGGGGCTCGATAAAAACATGTATATACCTCCTTGATACTCTTTATATCTTTATTTAGGCACTCAGAGGTTCATAACAGTTTGCAGGTTAAGCTTAAAGTGATAATTTCACAGCACAATGGAGAATAAAGCAGTAATAGTTGTGTTGGATTTACCAGTCTTCTATCTTAGTCTTGCTCCTTACTTGTTAAGTCCTGTAGAAAGCCTCGGAAGGCAGACATATTTGGGTCGACACCCCCTCTTTAGAAGAGTGAGGTATATTTCTTCCATATCATTGGCCCGTACCACACTAGAGAACCACAGTTCAGAAGTTGGAAAAGAATTATGTTTCCATCTTTGTAAAATACATCTTTTGGCCAAAAGCAGAGCTAGGTTTAGAAATGTCCAGGTGACAATAGACATTTTACCAATGACACGTGATATACATACACAAGGATCTACCTCAACCTGAAATCCGGTCATCTCAGACAAGACTCTGAAAACGTTATCCAGTGATTTTACCAAAACATTTTTTTGATGGATTGTTTAACTGAAAAAAATCCACCGAAAAAACACAGAATTTATTTTTAAATATATATGGTGGTGAGTAAGGGGTCAAAAGGGGTGGGGAAGGTTGTTGGGGTGAGGTAAAAACATAGGGGTACAGGGGACTTTTGGGGGGGCTAAATAAAAATAAAAGCATTCAGTGATTTTTGATTCTTTTTTCTGTAAAAATGAAAATACATTTTTTTTGGGGGGGGGGGGTAAAATCACAGTGAACCTCTGCAAACCTCAGTCCAAAAGGATTTCGTCTCTGGGCAGGCCCACAACATAAGTAATACATGTGCATCATTGAAATGGCATCTGGAGCCTTTGCACAATCTTGGTTTAACAATTTGAGTGGGGTATATATAGTGAAGTCTGTTGATGATTTTAAACAGGATAAGACAAAACTTCGAGTTAAAGGAGATTTCCTTAGTGTGATAATCCTGCAGAGTCATTACTGATCCCCAGCATAAAGTCTCCTCCCATGTGACCAGGCAAAGGCAGTCACTACCTGATACTGACCCTGGGGGTGGTATTCTGAGGGTGGATCACACGGGAGGAGATGGCTGTAAGGGGAGAGTGGTGACTCCACAAGGAGAGAAGCAATATACTTCTCTATTGTGACAATTACAGTGTTTTAATGGCTTTCTGCCATTACTCAAAACCATCTGATTCTAAAACCCTGAGAAACAATCTTTTTAAATAAAACCCCATTCAGTCGCGGGGCGCTGTTGCGCACAAGGAGACATGGCTGCTTCCGTGTTAGCTCCACAGACATCCCGGGCTGACGTGCGAATAATATAACCTCAAGAGCCCGTTTCCGTCCACAAACTTGCAGAAGTGCTTATGAACAGTTACGGAACACTTTGCAGAAGTTTGGCCCCAACTACTGTTGCTGCAGCGAAGATATATCGAGTGAAAGCTGCTGCACAGCTGAGAGGATCAGACAACCAGCGCATGCAGCACTGAAAAAGGAGGGGCCCGGCGGCAAGAGGATCCTCGACTCTGCAGAGGCGTCAAGTCACAAGTAAGTTGGTTGCGGGCGCTCGTAAATAGAGATACGCGCTGCGAGGGGCTGGCTCCTAGAGCGGTCCCGGGTATAGGAGGCGCTGATCTGCACGCTTCAAGCGGCACAAGAACCTCTGCTAAAGTCCTCCAGCACCCAAAATACACCAGGGCTCTAACCACATATGAAGCACCCAGCATCCGGCCTCAAATACCTCAAATTCCTCCACACCACGGTTGTTCTAAGCATGGCACGCTGTACTGAACATTCTAACAGTCCCCCCTCCAGGGAAAGAGGAGTCTATACTCTCCTTTGCAGAGTGGTGCATAACTACCCCCACGGACCAGTCAGTCCACGCAAGAACATTCATTCACAAGCGCGTAAGGGACGATTCATCCCCAGGATTAACCCAAGCTCTGGCATCCAAGAACTGTTAGTTACATTATTAGGACAGAACACATAAGGGGGCAAGTAAAAGGACATTGCAGTATCGCCTCCGCAAAGGCCTACCTCCCCATGGCATATTGGACTGAAAATCATTAGTCCTGAAAAGTGCAGCGCCTTTGACTTAAATGAGGCTACTAACCTGCATAAGATCTATACCCTCTGACTGCAAAAGACAAGTGAGTACTTAAAACTGCGGCCAAAGGCAATAACAAACGACCCTGGAGAATCACTACCAGGATCTGCAGCCTGAACGGCGAAGGTATAACACTTGGGAACCGGGAACCGCCTCTCCCCGACACCCCCTACGGCCTACTTCACGCAAGTGGGACGTGAATTAAAATGAATGGCGGGAACCTGGTACACACCACAGCTCAATGCAGGGCTACCCCACCCGAAGGAACGCATATGATGCCCAAGGGCTTTGGTCCCAAAAAAGGAAAAGGAGCCATAGAAAAATACACGGCGACGACGAGGTGCAACATGGAAACCGCAATGCCTAAGGAAATACCCACGCAAGCGCAACCAGCAGTGGCAGCAGCAGCGATGGACCCTGAAGCAGTCTTCCAGGCCATGCAGCAGGGATCTCCTCCCTCAAAGAGAAACTTGACGGAATAACGGCCAATGTTTCCTCCATCAAAACACAACTTGACAAAACTAAGACCCGAATTATGGAAGCTTAAACACGCATCTCTACCACGGAGGACACGCTGGAGGGGCTGAAAGCAACAGTGACCACAATGGCAAACGAATTACGAACAGTTAAAATCAAATGTGGAACTTGTGGTGGAAAAACTCCTGTGTGATCTTCTGGGCGACCCTGGGTGGTCACCCATGCTCATAGCAGAGCGGGCACACATATCTCTCGCACCACGCCCTAAACCCTGGGCATATCCGAGGCCCATTATAGCCTGTCTGATGAATTACAGAATATCTCTAAAGGGCGCCTGGAGTGAAGCTTGCGATTCACTACTCAACCTCTCTCCCTCTACAGAGACTACTTTATGAAACCCTTCTTTCGACAGATGAAGTCATACATCAAGGACAGTACAGATACCATCAAGATGCTACAAACCTTGGTCCTACCCCCAGAATGCATTCTGGTACCTATGGATGTAGAGGCCCTATACACCTCCATCCCACAACAAGACGGCCTAGAAGCCCTCTCGCGTGTTCTCAACAAAAGAACAAACCTTACTTCGACACCAACCAACTTTATTCTAGAGTGCATTCGACTAGCGATGATCAAGAATTTTTTCCTGTTTGAACACCAAATCTATCAACAAGTCAAGGGAGTGAGCATGGGCGCCACTTTTGCCCCGGACGTAGCAAACTTATACATGGCTCAATATGCGGAGGATCATATATACAATAACAGCAATCCCTACAAAGAGCAGATCAGATTGTGGTGTCGCTACATTGACGATGTTCTCCTCATTTGGCAAGGGAACAATGAGAAACTTGTAGCATTCCACCTATGGCTCAACGCACGGAACCAACACATTAAATTCACCATTGAAACGGATTGTCAATCCATCAATTTCCTGGACCTGCACATACACCGTTCTGGAAACCAACTCAAATGAGAACTCTTCAGGAAACCTATGGACAGGAACAGCCTACTTCACTTCTCAAGCTACCACCCGGAAGGACTCAAATATAACCTGCTATATGGCCAATTTCTCCGGGTCTGTAAGAATTGTACCAAAAAGGAGAGATTTGAACAAAATGCTTAACAACTGAAAACACGTCTCACTGAAAGAGGATACCAAAAAAAATCAATCAAAATGGGCAAAAAAGAGCAGCTAATACAGACCGCACTATCTGTCTCACACCAAAGATCAGGGATCACATCAACAGGACTGTCTTGTCACCACCTTTAATCCCGTAAGCAACCTGATCATAACTACCATTAACAAACACTGGCATCTCATCAAGAACAAAGGGAGTTTGTCCAAGAAACCCCTCTTCACTTTCTGCAAAAACAAAAACCTACAAGACACACTGGTGCACACCTACCTGGATCCAGAAAAAGTGAAATCAACATTGTGGAATCTACCCCCAGTGGTGGCACCCTTCAGCTGAGGACGCTGTGTGGCCTGCATACACTGAGACCAGTAAAACTTTTATCTACAAGTATTTCAACTGGACAAAGCGAAACCACATGAACTGCGAAAGCAAATATGTTATCTACGTCATCAGATGTCCCTGCGATCTCATCTATATTGGCAAGACAAGAAGGCCAATCAAACAAAGGATCAATGAACATAGATCATGCATAAAAACGCTGTACCAGACAAACCACTTGTAGAACACTTTACCAAGAAGGGACACACCAACGAACAATTCACCTGGACAATCAAACAGCAACTAATTCCACAAAAACGAGGAGGAGACATCAATCTAGCCCTCACCAGACTTGAACAAAAATGGGTCCATAAACTAGGTACAATGAAGAATGGATTGAATATCACAGTAGAGTTGAAGCATTTTTGGAACTAATCCATTTAAGGGGTCTGAATACAAACTTTTTCCTCCACTAGCCTTTTTTGAATCATTATTGTTACTCCTTTTTCGCCCTGGTGCTAGCCACACAGCCCCTCCATAGAATGGGTCCACTTCCATCTTTGAGGCCATACAACCACATATACCAACATGCCCCAGTAGAACAGGAGAGCACCAGTGACTTGTGTTGCATTTTTTGTGTTTACTTTGGTGCACTACAATTTGTGTTTCTTATTCCAAGACAAATGTAACGGTGGCCACCTTGCTAACTAAACTACAACTATGGTCCCCTATCTAACATTTTCTCTGCATTTTTTGTCAACAGTAATCAAAACCTTTTCTTCTGTAAGACCGAGTCTTGATGTATTTATGTAATTTTCTTGTACAATGAGCTAATCTGTATTGTACACATACACTATGCGTGATTATTTTGTTCAAGGGGCTTCTCCACACCACCCCTGGGCATTCTCAATCACGCTTGACAGTCTACCTGAATACACACGGGCTCGCCCCCCCCATGCTCTCCTACTACTAGATCCTGACGTGGACCACATGTCCCAGGAGGCCCGGTACACTTTTGACGCCTCCATTTCCCTGGTACGATCACAAGGGGCGTAGCTGTTAGCCTACCACGTCTCGTCTCATAGGCAGTTCGGAAGCGCTCCTCCCAATGTACACACCTACAGTCCTATTGGTCCACGAGACCAACCATCATTGGCCCCGTGAGCCTGGGGACGGGGCTTAGCTCAGTTTAGTTTAACGATCACCATGGCAACCCCCACACAGTTTATGCGGTCCGAACAGCGAGAAAACCACCAAGTAAGTACTTTTTCAACCTCGATCCGGACCATTGGTTTGTGGATCACCGCACTGGGTGCACTAATCACCTACATAGTCACGAGGACACACGGATGTCCGCTTATGGCACCTTCAGCCGCAGGCATGGCCTTTCAGAAGCCCATACATAGGCTTTCACATGTGCATAGCCCACCATCAGGCGCACTTATATCAGCCCAGTCTTGTCTCCAATACACACGGATTTCCACTGATGGCACCTCAGGCCTTAGGCACGTTCATTTTGTAGCCCATAAAAAGGCTATCACACAGGCATAGCACACCAGTAGGCGCACCTCTATCTGCACGGCCATGCTTGTTTGGAATTAGACATACACAACCACCGTACATGAAGGACCTCTTCACCCTCCATCCAGTCCTAGAGCTCCTAAAAACACACTGGTCACGGCACCACGCCACTAATGAAACTATAAATAAGCCGCAACTACCATATGGTGAACGGATCGGTACAAGGTGATGTTCCACCTAACTACACCTGGCATCGAGGGCTATCGAATAGTATTATCGACTATATTTATGTTGACACTAAACTATTCCAATTAATAGAGCAATTTAACATCATAGATCACCCAAAAAGTGATCACTGTATGTTAATTCTGCAGCTCACGCTCGATACAACAACGGCAACCAGCGATGCTTACTATCGCAGAAATGTGGGAGTCAATAACTCTCGCACCCGTCTCAAATGGGCTGTAAGCTCTTTGAACAAATTTGAGTGTTCAGTATTGAACAAGGCCAATTTTAGTCAAAGTAATGAATATATAGATCTGTCATGCTCGTTTGCCCAGACTGTAGTCATACCACAGTCTAATACCATCAGACATTCTCACACCTTCGATCCAATAGTCTCCAAAAAGAAGGCAGAATACAGGATGCACAAAAGAAAAATTCTACTCTCCGCTGCAGCCGACAAGTGGCAAGCACTCAAATCTGTTAAATGCCAATATAAGAACTGGCTTCGCGGGCGAAAGTCTTTACTATTTCAGCAAGATAGTGAAGCTATGAGCAACGCCATGAGTAATAAAAATTCAGCTGGCATGTGGTCCCTTTTGAATAGTCACACTTGTCACCATCAAGCAGACGCACAACTGAATGGGGTTCCAGAACATTTGTGGATTAAGCATTTCTGAACCCTTTATGATGATCCCCTTAATGCTAAAGCTAATTATCAGCCAGTTTCAACTTCCAGCTGGGAACTACAAGCCTCGGTTGAGACAATTCTTGACATCATTAAGAAATTAAGTTCTTCCAGAGCGGAAGGTCTAGACGGACTGTCAAATTACATGTTTAAAACTCATCCTGACAGATGGTCTAACATTTTATTCATAATCTTTCGAGATATTTTATATACCCGCTTGATTCCATCATCATGGAAGTCCTCGATTATAGTTCCCATTTTCAAAAAAGGCGATCGGACAGTACCAGCTAATTACTGCCCGATCGCGTTATTAGAAGCTCCAGGTAAAATTTTTACCAAATTAGTATTAGCTGAATTTAATACCTGGACAGGAACCTATAAACATCGAGATTCCAATCAAACAGGTTTCATGGCTGGAATGGGAACCAATATTAATCTTATGACCTTGAATGCAATAAAAGCTCAGTGTCATGAGAGCAAACAACAGGTTTTCTTTGCTTTTATCGACCTAAATGCAGCCTTCGACTCAGTGAGTAGTCCTTTGCTTCTGAAGAAGCGCATAAGAGATCCATCGACCCTGTTTGATATAATCCATTCCTTGCACCATGATACATCTGTACGAATTCGTATCACACTTGATGGCCTATTAATGGAAAAAATGTCCACATATCGTGGCCTGAAACAGGGTTGTTCCTTAGCTTCAGCAGTGTTTAATTACTACATACATGATGTTAGACTTGCACTATCTAGTGTTATTTCTGACTCTCCTAAACTGATTAACCAACAAGTTCAATCGCTCATGTATGCGGATGATTTAGTGTTCATCTCTAGAACCCAGGTAGGGTTACAAAGGCTATTGGATACGTTCCATCAATATGTACAACTAAATGAATTATCTGTCAATTTCACCAAAACACAGATCGTACAATATTCTCTCAATCGTTCAGGTCCAGTGTCATTTGTTTGGTCCATCGGCTGTACACCGCTTGGAGTGGTTCCAAGCTATTGCTACCTGGGTATGATTTTTGAAGGACATTTGAAAGCACATGGACAGCTCGAGAGGGTTGAGTCCAAGCTACTCCCATCCATTTCACAAGCCAGTATTATCATGCATAAATATGGTAAGTTTTCGATTCTACCAGCATGGCACTTCTGGACTAAAAAAGTCATCCCATGTTATTATATGGCTTGGAAACTCTTCCCACAAATTCTCAGTTTAAGTTTGTGCAGTGGGAAGCTAAATATTGGCGTGTAATACTTCTTCTCCCGCAATGTACTCCAATACCGTGGATGAGGTATGAGCTTGGACTAATCTCTCTGGAAGCCCATTATAGTTGGCGTTTATGTTCTCTTTTTAGGAAATGTCTTTTGTCAAACAATGTAAATGTGTTGCTCAAAACTCTTTCATGTTATATATTTGTACCAAAAAAATCTAGATACATTACTGCTTGGTTAAACATAGTGTATCTAACATCGGCAAAAGCAGAAATCACTATTGATCTATTGTTGACGAACCCTGCTAAAGCTAAATCCAAAATATATCAAACAGATTGGATTAACACTTGTGAGTCATGCCTAATGTACCGTGATGGCGACACTGCACGCTTTCCTATAAAAAAACTCAGTACAATACCACTGTATTTGATACGTTCTCCATCACCAAAATACCGGTCTGGAATATTGCGTTTTCGCTTTAATTTGTGGGCAACCATGAATGTAAAGGCAAAACGGTGGGTGGTAAGTCCCGTACAAAATGTTTGCCGTTTTTGTAAAGATTCGAACAAGTGCGAGACACGTGTTCATTTGTTTACGGAGTGTATTTCACTAAGATCCATAAGTTAAATTGTCTTTACAAGACACTGTCAATATTTGGGAAATATCACACAGCTTGAAAGTTGGTCAGTCCTGTTGGGATCAAACAATATGGCAATACAAATAGCAGCTGTCAATTTTCTCTTTAGCCTTGATTTGGAAACAGAAAAATGTGATGAAAGGATCTAACTGTATAGTAATCATTGCTAGAGATTAACCTCCTTTTCATGTATTGATTAACAAAAAATTGCAAAGTTGACATTTGAAGTGAGCATTTTATCTTCTTTTTTACTGTTTATATTATTATTAATGTCATGAATTGTTGCGATCTTTTTCATTGTAAATCAATGTGAATTTTAAATTGGATGTTATTTAAGCAGGTATTTGGTTAATTAATGTTTTATTTCATATAGTTGTGCAATTTATGTTAAATTATGTATTGCTTTCTTTTTTGAAAGGTTGATTAAATTCAACCAAATCTATAAAAAAATAAAATAAAAAAAATAAATAAATAAGCAGTTCTGGAAGACATGAGACAAGTTTTTTTGTCTCGCAACCTTACAGACCTGATGCCATGCAGTGCCAGTAATTGCCATTTGGGCTCCTGCAGCACCCTTTGTATCCAGGAACTCCATGTCCACTACCTTCAGCGTACTGAACACACCACAGTCTCTACCATGATGTCATGAGGGACTCTTAAGCACAGCCAATACCGCCAAACCCACACGTTGACGGTAAAATGAACTCAAAGACACACCATTGTGTGTCTACCAGGCATCATTTAGCCACTAGCAAGTAACTTAAAAGAACAATTAGTAAACTACCTGAGATCATGACAGCTGTCCTTGCCCCACAGATAATACACACGGACAGACCTACTCTCAACGTCTATCCTGATGAAGGCCATCACATTAGCGTGCTCAAAAAATGCCACCTTTGGCCGAAACACTACAGTGTCGATGATTTGTGACACAACTGTTTGATCCTCTTTGTATGTTTATGTATATTGTTGTGTATTCTGTCCTGTAAATACCCATGGACCAAGAATAGTCCTGGGAAGCACTCAATCGATTTCAGATTGATTTGTATAATTGTTGTATCCACATGTCCACCCATATGGGGATCTTACCTCAATAACCAAGAGGTTGGTACCCAGAGGTACCCCCCATTTTTTATTTTTTACATGAAACCTGTCCGTTTTACTGTCGTGCTTATCCAAAAAAGGTGAATACTTAACATTTTGTACTGCAATTGTTTTGAGATCAAAATACATTTATCCAAAACATCCCAGCTTTGTTGTGATCTCACATCCTGATTTTTTTGATGAATTACAGAGACAGAGATCTGATCTTGACAGCCGCCAGAGAAAAGCAAGAACTGAAATGGGAGGCCAACACTATCCGCATTTTTCCAGACTATACATTGGCAGTACAACAAGCAAGACGTTTATTCACCAGTTTAAAAAAACTCTTGCGTGAACGTAATGTTCCCTATGCTATGCTGTATCCTGCTAGACTAAAGCTTCAAGACCAAAACAAGACCTATTCTTTCACATTTCCTGAGGAAGCCGCAAACTTTGTGGAAACTCATATCCCAATGCCATCTCACCAATCCGAGACTAGAGAGGAATCCTAAAGAAATGCGATCCAAAGGCATGAAACAAACAAGACAAAAAGGACAAACGATGAGAAGATAGAACCTGGGCTTCCCCAGCTGGGGCTAGCCCCAATGCTATGGCGTAGCTAATTGAGTCCTTATAAGCTGGCGAAGTGAGCGAACCCCTTGTTATTTTATTCTATTCTCACGGTTCATAATGAGTTCCAGTAACAGTAACGGAACAGGCCACGACGAAGCAGAACATAATAGCGCAGTCCGGGATGTCGCCACAGCCCCCCTGTAGCAGGTGCATTACAAGTTGATGGGTGGGGTTTGGGAGGGATGTGCGGGCATAGTTAAAGTTTGGGGAACTATGAGGGAGGGGGAGGGACACAGGGTAAGATGGTTGGGTTATGGTTGGGGAAATGAGGGAAATACACTGAAAAGCTCACAGGTACTGTACACCGACACAGAAATGCGCAAATTTGAGATGGAATACACCAACCACAATCATGTATATATCCAAGGAAATGGCTAAACCAAGGAATGAGGACATCAACATTTTTAGTTGGAATGTCTGGGCCTTGTGATCTCAGATCAAGAGGAGGAAAATCCTAGCATACATTAACAGAGCGGGCCCCAAGTCTTTCTACAAGAAACGCATTTACTACTTCAGCAGGCCGGGAAGCTTGCAACGAGTTGGGGGGCACACCAGTACTTCACGTCATACTCCAGTCGAGCAAGGGGAGTAGCGACCCTCACACACAAAACCATACCATTGACATGTCTCCACTCAGAGTGCGACCCAGGAGGCAGATATGTGCTGGTCCATGACACCCTCTGTGATAAGGAAGTGGTGCTACTCAACATATATGGCCCAAATATAGACGACCCCAGCTTTTATTCCACCTTATTTGGGAAACTCGCAAAATTTCCCACTGCTCAACTGCTATGCGGAGGAGACATCAACACAATTTTAGATGTACATTTAGACAGCACATTGACACAACCACGAACGTTGTCTAGATCAGCCCTCACGATACTTACCAATATGAACGACCTGAATCTGAGAGATGCATGGTGCCCTAAACACCACCAAAAGGGCGTATACGTTCTACTCCTCTGTGCATGATATGCACTCCAGGATAGACCTATGGCTGGTTACCAACAACGCCTTAGGCTGGGTCACAGATGCTCACATATACCCCAGGACATACTCTGATCATTCACCCATACAACTAACACTCCGGATCCCCGATATAAAAATGAACAAATGACTGTGGCGGTTTAAACCTGCTGCCCTTCTATAAAATGGACCTAGCAAAGTCCATATCAGAATACTTCGACATTAATGAAAGATCAGTGACCAGTGATGCGGTATTATGGCAAGCATTTAAAGTCTGTATTAAGGGCACTGCAATGCCTACAGAATTTGGAGTCCTTAAAGACATCCGTAGAGACTTAGCATGCTGTGAAACAGACATTGCCAACTCACAGACTCAATACATACAATCACCGTCCACACAGTTAGGACTAGAAATTAAAACTAAACTCGATGAATATAAAGAAACGGCCGATCGTGAGATCCACTACTTCGACAGAACCGTGGCTGCAAGGAGGTACTTGGAGAGTGAGCGGCCCGGTAGACTATTTGCCAGAATGGTTTGAGATGAGAGAGCCCCGACTACCATCCCCTGCATAAAGCGTCCAGATGGTAATGTGACCACAGACAGACAAGAGGTCATGGAAGCGTTCTATGATTTCTACAAACAACTGTACTCCCCCCAAAGCGTTGCCACCGACGATTAAATAGACCATTACCTTTCCCGAATACCAACAGCATTAATAGCGGAAGCTACCAGGGACGCCTTCGAAATTCCAATTACAGAGGCTGAAATATCCAAAGCCATAAAAACATTACCAAATGGGAAAGCTCCGGGCACAAACGGCCTTGGAGCAGAATTCTACAAGGAATTAAGCCAACTCCTCACACCCAGGCTGTACGTGGTATGGACAGAGGCCTTGGAGAAGGGCGAGCTCCCCGAAACCATGCGGGTGGCAGTTATCACCTTACTACTCAAACCAGGGAAACCGCCTGAGGAATGTGGCTCCTATAGGCCTCTATCATTAAAAAATACTGACGCAAAAATGTTCGCGAAAATACTGGCCACTCGATTAACCCCATTAATGCATCATATGGTCCATGAAGACCAAGCAGGTTTCATCATGGGTAGGTCGACCGCAACAAATATTAGACGCTGCCATAGGATAATGACGACAATACCAAAAGACACACAAGCAGTAGCAGTGTCCCTTGACATGCAAAAAGCATCTGACACAGTATACTGGCCCTTCTTATTTAGAGTATTACAGAATTATGGTTTTGGCCCCAATTTCATCAACTGGTTTAAAATATTATATACTCGCCCCTACGCCAGGATAGGCACCAATGGATCCCTCTAGGATATATTAAAGCTACTGGGAGGCACCCGTCAAGGCTGCCCTTAGTCACCCCTTTTATTTGCACTGGTGATAGAACCTCTGGCAGATATACTCAGGGCCCACATAAGCGCGTGCGGATTATGGTTAGAGGGCAAACTGGAAATTATTACATTATATGCTGATGACATTTTATTATATTTCAGAAACCCTTATCGCACGCTCTGGAATGTCTTGGCAGAGGTAAAAACCTTTGGCGAGTTCTCCGGCCTCAGACTCAACACAAAAAATCTGGACCTTCATGGACTCATTTGGAGCCCGGCGCACATTCAGTCTTTGGGGGCACGGGTGGCTAGGACAGCCAAGTTATCTCGTGCTTTGTGCGCTAAACTGACACGATGGAGTACCCTACCTATTTCAATGATGGGAAGAATCGCCCTTATTAAAATGATCATCCTCCCAAAACTCTTCTATTTGTTCAGTACAGTCCCGGTGTGGCCAGGTCGAGCACTCTTTGAGTGCCTGCATTAATTTCACGTGGGGGGGACATCCAGATTGAACTGGAGGAAACTCAGCGACCCATATGCACAGGGAGGCCTAGCGGCACCCGACTTTGAACTCTATTACTTGTCTGCACAAGCACATTACGCCGCCCAGTGGGCCACAGACTTCCTCAACCGCAAGGATACACAGAGGGAACTACATCTATCTAAACCCGCAACGCTGCTTCATACCATGACAATGCTACACCCTAAACATCGTAACTCCATTGACCCCACTCAGATCACGGCTACATCTTGGGCCAAAATCACTGCTGTCTATAGTACGGACAGATTATATCACCCGAGCATGCCAATTTGGGGTGACCCCAACATTCCACCAACTTTAGATAAGGAGACAGCCGCATACTGGGGGGCCAGAGGTATCGTCCAATGGGGCCAAATGTTTATGAACAAGCACTTTGTTACTTGGGAATACCTTAAAGACACGCTAGGGGAAGCGCCCAGACACAAGATGCAATACATGCGAATTAGATCATCCATTTCTAATATATGGCCTACTTTCCAAATGGAACCGGCGATCAACTTAGGTCTGGGATACATGTTCACTGCTGAAAAAAGGAAGATCTCTGCATCTACCCTGTATAAAACTATCATCCAAACCCGCCCTCTGGAACAACATAATGCCAGAAGCAAATGGGAACGAGACTTGGGACTTCAAATAGAGGATGACCAATGGCAATAGGTATGCTCTCCTATGAAACACATATCATGCAATGCCAGATATAAGTTAATTCACTATAAAATTGTTAATAAAATGCACTACACCCCTGCCAAGCTGAGTCGTATATACCCTAGAATGGCAAGTACATGCCAGAGATGTAATTCCGAGGATGCAGACATTCTCCATATGCCATGGGCATGCACAACACTTAGAGAATACTGGGCAGAGATCTGTGCAGCACTAGACGAGATGGCGGATCAGCCCATTGAATGGTCAATGATGTTTTGCATATTGGGTGCTACAGGGAAGATAAACCCAACCTGGCGGAAACTACTGAACCTAAGCCTATTGATAGCTAAAAGGGCGATTCTGTTGAAGTGGAAAAGTAACACCCTGCCAACAATGGCGGAATGGGACAGGGACATGATTTGGACAAATGATACGGAAGAACTATATATTGACTCAGTACTGCCCACCTCTCGGCCAAGGAATATATGGGCCAGTTATAAACAATATTTAACAGACAAATCTGTAGTCGATGATTCCGGTTAATATGGTCAGCGATGTGTGTGGGTGTTAAGGTTCTCCATCTGTTTTATACTGCATATGTGTTTTATTTGTGTGCAACAATAAATAAATGTTAAAAAAAAATAAAAATAAAAACCCATTCAGTCTTCATGTAGATATGGTGAAACTAAAAGATGTGAAACATCTGGTACACAAACACATCACTAAATGTAGGCTGTCCCTCTAGTGTCCCCCTCTTAGTGGGGTGATCTCTTATTGATCGACACCCCCCCACCCCATTGTGGACACAGCATAACAGCATGTTATTTTATTTATAATACACCACAGAAACCATTGTAAAGTATTTGGAAAAAATGAAAATATGAAACATCTGATGTTTATGATAATTGTAATGTTACTGTAAATGTTCAACCATGTGATGTAAAATCCATTGAAACCTGGTCTCAAAGTCCCAGAAAGCCTTAAGTACTGTGACGTGGAAGAGGAGCAAGGAGTGCATGTATAGGAAATGTGACCTTGAGAGCACTGTGCAGTCTAGTTGTCACAAGCCTTATCGGCTGCATGGGACTTTTACATTCCCAAATCACCTGCAGCTAAAGGAACGTGGGTGGAGAGGGAAGGCAAGTTGCAGAGTGCGTAAATCAGGAAACGGTACAGTTGGCAGAGTAAATCCAAAGAAGGATCGTGGGAAGAGAAGTTCGCCAGAAGTTATCTGTCAGCGTTCGGGACCAGAGGAGAGGAGCTCTGGGTGAGAGAAAGCAGATGGTGCACAGCAGCGACATGTACCGAGATGCGGTCCTGCAAAGCTGTACTGGTCTTGGCAGCGAAGACTGGAGGTGCCGAAGCTGAGACCTAGTGAGACTCTGCCAATAAAAGGAAGCCGGCCCCCTCACGAGCACTTCTCAACCGCTGCACAAAGAACCAGTGAGTCATTCTTATAGCGAAGGGGACTCAGGGATGTGTAGATATGCTGAAAAGCATATTTACAGGACCTTTGAATACTAGAACTAAATGAAAAAGTGAATGTGGTGCAATTCTCCTGACATGATATCTCAGTTGGGGGAAACCTGGGACCAGCATTGCTTAAGCCAAAGGACATTGCCAAAAGAACAGCAGGGACAAACATGGTGCAATTCTCCTGTTTTAAGACGTTAGTTGGGGAAACCTGGAACAAGCATTGCCAAGAGTCTAGAGAGATTGTTGAAAGAAAAAGCTTGAACAAGCCCTCAGATATGGGATGTCAGTTTGGGTGAAATTGGTTCAAGTAACAGTTGAAGTCAACCAACGTGTGCTCATGAAGGAGCACTGTTGTGTGATACTTGAGGAGAAAGTGAATGTGCAGAGAAGCTTGATAAGGATATCAGGTAGTGTAACCTTTTTTGGACAAGAATACCTGGCAGGTGAGTACACCAGGAGATCTAAGTGAGCCAAAAGGGTGATATTCCTGGCCGGAGAGTAAACCAGGATATCAAGAGTTTTCAGTTGCTGTGTTTCGTGCCAGAAGAGTGTACCAGAACACTTGAATTGGTATTTTGAAAAGAAATTTGGTCATATCAAGTTCTTGTTTCCTTCGAAACATTTTGCCAACCAGAAACATTAATAAGACCTGCCTTTTGCCATACTTAAATCTCTGTTCTGAGAAAAAAAAAAACATTTGTTTTGCCATCCTGAAAAGTAATAAAGACTAGTCTATTCAAACCAAAACAGTGAAAGAAATACTTTGTTTTGTCATTCTGACTACAAGAGACTTTCTCTTTTCCACATCAGTCTCATGGAAGGAACATTTGTTTTGTCATCTTGCTGAGATTATTAGTTAAAAGAGACATTAGTAATGCCTTTAAGAGACTGGTTTTAACACAGGACATTGTGAATAGTTTGCCTGAAATAATCCAGGTGAAGGGGAGCCAACCCTTGGATACAAGAAGTGTTTTGGTTGAAGTTACTTGTTTGAGTTATTGTAATTTTCTGTTGAGTTGAACTTGGAAACATTTACATTTCACATTTGGTTTGCATGTATTAGTGTGTGGGTGAGATTGTGTTTGGACACAAGATCATCCTGCTTTCGTTTTAGTTTCATATGAAGGGACACTCTTGTAAGGATAGGACAAGTTAGGTCTTTATCTAAACCCCTTTATGTTAATAAAATTGCAAATGTTGAGAATGATACCTCTTTGTGGCTTCCTCTCATTTCTGACCTCTCACATTAGACAGTTACATGCATTCACCCATTGCAGTAATGGCTCTTAAAACAACAATTACTGCAAATGCCACTGCAAAAATCTACTTTGGTAGGGCCGCCCATGAACGAAAATTATAAAAATCTCCAATCTTTGCATTAGTATTTCTATCTGAGGCTGTGTAATGCATGATGTTTCTTCTATCTGCATTGCACTATTACCTGCAACTGGTCTGAGGTAGGAGGGAACAGGGACAGCCTCATACCTGAGCGCATTTCTTAATTGTGTCCCGATAAGTCCTGCAGTGTCACGCTGATAATTTCTATCCCTAGGTTGATGATGTTATCCCTTGTGAGGGCTAATGTTGGGGCTCATCAAACAGTCAAATAATGTATGTGCACCATAAAAAAAAAACTGTTAGTAAACTAGGGGTAGAGACAACACAAAATGACCTTGTTTTCCCATGGCAATTACCCTTGCACAGGAGTCTGTAGGGACTTACACCTTTTGGTGAAATAATATTTCTTCTGTCAGAGATGGCTGTTCTGCTATATGCATGGGGTTATAAGCAAACCATGTGCACAATTCCAGTGCTGAGCAATGCAGACACGCAGTGTTCCCATGTGAGATTTAATGGGATACACATATCCGCCGTGGTTTTCTTTGTTGTGTAGACAGGCTGTGGTGAATCACCTCTCCCTCTGCTGTACTCCCATTGGTTGCTGAGTGTTTTCTTCCATCCAATCAGGGACTGGCAGGCTTCAGCCGGCCCTCTCAGCAAAGGCCCACTTCCAAGGCCCCTGTCTGCTCCCTGTCTGCTTCCAGAACACTAATTGGGGTCCTCCCTGCACCTTAACCACAATGATGCAGACTGCCTTGACTTTGCCACCTCCATAACTATGGTTTAGTTCCCTCCTTATGGACTCACTTCGACTGCCTTTGACTATCACTGTTCTTTCTGCTTTTTGCTCCCATGTTGTCATCTTGCTGCCCAGTGCTTCCTAAAACCTTTGCCAACATCTGATTCCAAGACCGAAAAAGTCAAATCTTGCTGTTTTTGCTTTGCTCTTAAGTCATATCTTGCTGCCCAGTGCGAAATTCTCTGTATTTTGCTTGTATACTGTTTCTTCTCGGTAACTTGCCAGCCCAGTGACCTCACCACTCCCTTTTGTCTCACACCTACCTGCCTTCGCCCCACCCAGTATCTCCTCCCTCTCCTTACTTCCACTCCAATGGCGCTTTCTGTTTCCCCTATCTTCTCCAAATGCTTCTCCATTGACTATCCTTCCCTTCTCACTAAGTCTGGTAGGAAGAAGTTCAAAAAGGATATCTTGGCCTCTAATCCTGGTCTTCCTATCGCCGACACCTACTCCAATGCTTCCACCAGACAGACCCTTACCGACATCTACTTTGTCATTCCTTTGCTAGATCTATGGACTCCTCATATGGTCTCTGTGCTCTGCCCTATCTCCTCCTCTCCCATTAATGGTGGCACTCGCTGGGAAGTTCTCATGGCTTCCTTCGACTCCTATTAAGTCATCATTAATGTCTACCTAAATGGCACTGTCATGGTCCAAGGCCCTCAAGCCTACCCCAACACTGCCACCTACCTTCTCGGACATCCGGCCCATGAAGCGTGTGTCAGTTGAGGCTTTTTCCACCACTTTCTCTCCCTCCCCTCCACCTTTGGCTGTCTCTCATCCTGATACAGCCCTGTCTCTTCTCTACTCTTCAATTTCTGATACAGTTGATGTTCTTGCCCCTGTCATGAGGATCTGTTTGAAGTCCAAAGCCAAGTGCAATTCCTGGTATGACTCTGACCTAGCTACACTTAAACGTAAGTGTAGGACAGCTGAGAGGAAATGGAGGACTTCCTGTTCATCCTCTGACAAACTGGCCTGTCGCCTGCTACAAAGGCAATACCGACTCTCTGTCCTCACCAAGAAGAGAGTCCACATTCAAGCTCGTGTCTCTGCGGCATCTAACAACTCGGCCAAACTCTTTAAAATCTGCAAGGAGCTGGCCAACCCTGCTGCAGTCCATACCCCTCTTGTTGCCTCCCAGGCTCTTTGCAATGCCCTTGCCTCTCACTTCATTTCAAAAACCCAGGACATCCTGTCCACCCTCTCCACCAACACTCCTCCTCTTCCCTCTCCATCTGCACTTGCTGACCCTCCTTTAGCCACCCTCCCACCATCCTTCTCGTCCTTTCCTCTTTTCACCCCTGACGAGGTTGCTAGACAAGTCCGATCTGTGAAAGCCTCTTCAAAGCAGGTTCATCCCTGTTCCTCTAAAACCATCAAGGACCACATTGACACCCTCGCTCCGGCCCTTGCTGATTTTTGCAACCACTCCTTTGCCTCTGGATCCTTCCCCTCCCCTCTGAAGCACTCTTTTGTGCATCCTCTTTTCAAGAAACCCACAGCTGATCCTTCTTGTCCAGCTAACTATCGCCCCATTTCCATTACTCCCTTTCATGGCAAACTCCTGGAAAAGTTGGCCATATCTCAGCTTAACCTTCATTCCAATTCTGTTGGCTGTCTCCATGACCACCAGTCTGGCTTCAGAGCTGCAAGAAGCATGGAAACTGCTCTCCTAAACATCCGCGAAGATCTGCTCACCAACCTTGACTCTAACATTCCCTCTGTCCTCATCCTCCTCGATCTCTCTTCTGCCTTCGACACGGTCAACCATACTATCCTGCTCAACCGTCTCTGTGAAAACCTGGGTATCACTGATCGGGCTCTGGCCTGGCTGACCTCTTTCCTCTCAGATCGACCCTCCCATGTCCAACTTGGGTCCTTCCTTTCATCTATCTTCCTCTCTACCTGTGGTGTTCCCCAGGGGTCTAACCTCTCGCCCTGGCTTTTCAACCAATACCTGGCAACTCTCGCCCACTGCATTGCCATATTCTGCTCAAATTTCTAGTGCTACGCTGACGACACTCAACTCATTTTCAGGCTGCCCTCTGCAACCTCCTTCCCCTCTCTCATCTCTGATTGCCTAACTGCCATTCAAGATTGGTGTGCCGCCAATGATCTTTGTCTGAATGCCAGCAAGATGGAGATCCTCCTCATCAGCACACCTTCCCCATCCTTTCCCCTCATTCTCTGGCCTGCCTCCCTTGGCCCTCCTCCTAACCCCACCTGCGAGGCTAAGAACCTCGGGGTCATC
Source organism: Ambystoma mexicanum (assembly GCF_040938575.1). NCBI lineage: Eukaryota > Metazoa > Chordata > Amphibia > Caudata > Ambystomatidae > Ambystoma > Ambystoma mexicanum. Next base: position 1,524,155,918 of record NC_090929.1, on the reverse strand, counting down.
TTTGACTCCACCCTTTCCTTCTCTGCCCACATCTCTGAGGTCTCTAAAAAGTCAAATTTCCGACTGCCCCTCGTCAGAGGTACTCTGCCTTTCCTCTCCTTCCCCGTGAAGCTCATGGTATCTCAATCTCTGGTTCTCTCTAGCTCTATTGTAACAGCCTCTTTCTAAATCTACCTGCCTCTACTCTCCGCCCTCTGCAACTAATCCAGAACAGGACTGCGAGACTTGTCCTTGGCCTCAAGCCCTGGGATCATATCTCTCCAGCTCTGAAATCTCTTCACTGGTTCCCAGTGGATGCAAGGATTACATTCAAAACCCTCAGCATTGTCCACAAGGCTTTCTTGGGCCTGGGTCCAAAATACCTTCAGCTATCCCTCCGCAAATACCTCCCCTTTCGAGCTCTTCGCTCCTCTACCTCCAACTCACTCAGGGTCAGTCGTTTTTCTAAGAAACGAGCTAGGGGTAGATCTCTGTCTTCGCTGGGGCCTCCCTCTGGAACAGCCTCCCTGCCACTGTAAAACTTGAGGAGAACCATCTCCGGTTCCGGAAGCACCTCAAGACCTTCTTCTTTTCTTCTGCCTTCGCTCCCCCTCTCCCCTGCTGATCTGTTCTCTCTTGGCACCGTGCACCTGGCCACCCTCGGTCTTTTGGGCCCAGGTGCTCATCCTGTCACCCTCCCGCACTGCCTCCGGGCCACCCCTTGCACTGGGGTCTGTATCTGTACCCATACAGCCCCCCCCTTTTTCTTCCTGCACTTATCGGACCTACCCTGTCTGCTGCCTTAAACCTAGCACTTGCAAATTGCTGGCTGCATTACCACTGTTTGTTGCCTTTATTATTTATTTATTGTTATTTATCTGTTTCTCCTCTGCTTCGCACTTTCCACCTCTCCCCCCCTTCCATGCACTTTTCCCCTCCCCCCTCTCCGATGCACTTGCACGTTCTCAATGTCACTGGGCCTAGTAAGATTGTTGTTTTGTTCTCCACTGGTCCCCTCCCTTGCCTTGTCGCGCTCTGAAACACTTGTGTACAAGCGCGATAGAAATAAAATATCAATCAATTAATCAATATGGCCATGGATGGTCATAGCTCTATTGGACTTGTAGTGAAGGGCAGCAGTGAACATAACCAGATCATCCCAGTTTAGCAATGCTACCTGGAGTCTAGGCTGAATTCACATTTGGAGAGTGTGCCCACAAAATAATATGCAAAGTTTAAATGCGACAGTCCACAAAGATTCTCTAGTTTCAAAAATGATACAATTCATTTACACATATTTGTAGAGCCAGGTTTCCCTTCCACACCCCCACTTCTCCGAACATGCAGCTGATCTCTGACAAATATGCATAATGTTGGTGTGAATGCCTGTGGACCTGGAGGAATTCACTGATCTGAAGCGCAGATGTGAGCAAACCCTACTAGAACCTTCTACATTTCAAGGCTCTTCTGATGGGAAAGTACTGCCTTTCAACATCTGGAACTGAATTTCTTTTTATCAGGATGTGACCAGTGATGGAGCTCACTCCCCCGGAGTGGTGACAGCTTTGTTGCAAGCCTCAAGATCCCCCAGAGCTTTGATCCTGACCACAATCAGATGAGAGCACCAACACTCCTCTGTTCAGCCTCAAAAATTGACCCATAGTTGCCGTACAACCTTCCCAATTTAGAAGAAACCTCATGAGCCTGCCAGAAAATCACCCCTATTTGCTAACTCTAACCATAGCTAATTACTTGACAATGCAGGCAAGGAATAGCCAAAGTTCACCAACCTCTAGTTTCCTTTGTCATTTTGACTAGGGAAATAAGCCCAAATCCATCTGCTTTCAATCAAAAAATGACCTGGATCATTTGACCCTCAAAGGGGACCTTGGAAAGCTGTTGATCATATGATATGATATGATAGGTTATTTATAACGCGCTTAATACCCAGAGGTTTCTAAGAGTGGACCTAGGAATCGAACCTGTGTTGCTCCGTGTCGTTGCCGTTGAGCTATCCTCCTGAGACTAACATTATTTCTAGTGATATGATAGGATATCCATTAGTCTCACCTGTAACCGGTTAATTAACAGGACCTCCTCTGCTCGACGACCAACTTGCCATAAACTGTATCCTGAGATAGCCATGTATTATGGATAAGCTTCAAGTGTCCTAACATCACCCAGGGGCACCCCTATACCAAACAGCGAGCCCTATCGTGCCCTTAAACTGCATGTGTCCTCACGATTGACCCAACATATTACAAAATCATTACGGAATCATGCTACAATCTTGAGACTTCCAATGATTTACCTTGTTGTGTCCTGTTAATTAAAATGTAGATAGTGTATCAAGTTATAAGACATTTAAACTACACCTCCGTGTGTTCCCTTTCCTTATTCCAAAGTGATAAACATGTTATCCTGTACTCTTGTCAGCTGCACCCCGATTCGAGAGATTAGGCGCACACCACTGAACCACCACTACCGATAGGCGAGCCAAGGAAGGACTAGAGCCTGCCCATTTCTGAATCCTACTTGGACCCTCACATCTAGGGACCTCTGAACACTCCTGAATTTCCTGATTCAGGGAGGGGTTATGGGATGAGGTAGCCACATGTATAACATTCCTCATTCTGACAATTCTCTGCACGAGAGACTCACCCTACTCTCAGCATGCAAGCAGGTGAGAAACACTTGTGTTAACTGATCCACCTGTGTAGCTTTAATTTACGAACACAGTTATGCATAACTTGCGCATGCAGGAAATTAAGTGTGCAAGTAAAGCAACCCTAGTGGTCGAAGTGGGCGGGAGTGGTTTGAAGTGGTGGTCGAAGTGGGCGGGAGTGGTTTGGAGTGGTGCTCCTCTACTTTTTTTAAATTAAGTTTGACTATTCCTATACTTTTATTATGAAAATAAACAGCCACAGAATGGTTTCATTTTGAAATAAAAGTGTAAGGAGAAGTTGAAACTTGCACTTTCAGTGCACTGCACTGAACATTCCCTTAAACAGCAGGTGCGTGTTTTATGTGTGAGTAGGGGCGTGGCAATGGGGTTTGTGGGGAGAAGGGACAGGCCAGCAGGGAACACAGTTCCAGTACTTCATTTCATACACTTCGACCACTGATCAACCCCATTGTCCTCATTTGGCGTTTTAACTAAGGACAACTTTTATGTATAATTGCGGCTGCTCTTGTTAAGTTCCATTCTCTTTTCTCTAAATAATGTAATGGTGTTTTTTTATCGCTGCTCAGAGAAGAGCTTTAGGTCAAAACACTTTACAAGTACTCCATAAATGAATACATTACCACTGTTCATTTGATACCTCCCGCTGCTTAACTTTCGTTTATTAAAGTGTGAATAACACATTTTCAAAACACGTTGGTCTTTTCTGAGTGCGTCTTTATATAGCAACAACTAGTTGGGGATTTTGCACTGCTTTAAACATAGGGTCATTAATACATTCAAATTACCATAATTAACTGAATTGACAAACTACCTGTCAGTCTACATCTGAGACTTAAAAGAATCTTTTGGGAGGCAGGCAGTTCGGAAACAATGCCACTCTGACCTAATTTACAGGGACTGGAAAGAGAATGATGCTATTATTCTTAATGTCTCCAGGACGTGTATGCGAGATTTGGTTCTTCCTGCTACACAGGGCTGGTGAAGGCGTCTGCGGTGCAGAATAACCTTGCTGGTTGCGTTATCCTTTCATCCCTGTGTACCTTTGGCTCCTTGGCTTCTGGTGTAGACCTTCAGCGTATGGTTTTTATCTCTTGCGGAAATGCAGCCACACTTAAGGGGCAAGCAGTTATTTTTATATACACGTACCATGGTGACTCTTCAGACCTAGTACATGATTCAAAGTCATTTGCTTATAGATTAGCCAACTTTATACATTTAAAGAAATCATGGTATTAATAATCATCTGTTTATGATCAACTTTGAAAGTGCAGAGGATTTTTCATCCGAAAGCATTAAGTAAATACAGCTAACATTTATGTCATGCCATGATATTTGTTCTTGTGCAGTGGCTGTACTCCTTTGCATGGACACACAACACTTTAATGCTGTTTCTGAGGGCATAAAAATCTCTCTTTTCTCGTATGCATCTCTCTGGGTGACCAGTGCAACCATATCTATGTTAAGGTATGGAAGTGAGCATTCTTTATAATGGAAAGCAATCTGTGCTGCATCCTATGGTTTAACATGGAATCCATATGGATATTCAAAACCTTTAATTGAAAGGACACTTTATAGTTACAATGCAAAATCTAAAAACTACTGTCACCAGTTAAGGTAGCAAACCAACCATGATACGATACCCACCACCATCATGCTATCATCTTGACATCACAAATACTTCACAGTGGCCGTTACCAATGACATTAATGATGATATCTGATATGTTAATTCTCCACTGACAACGTAAAAGATATTAAAAGGTATATATATATATATATATATATATATATATATATATATATATATATATAATTATTTTTTTTTCAAGCAAAAGAATAGTTGCTGGGACATTTAGGTGAGAACGTAATGCAAAAACAAACCCGAAATTCAGCTAAAGCCACCCTAAATTCGTGCCACATGTTGCTCAGCCTTTAATCACAATAATGACATCAGAGATGACATCCCTGATGACATCATTGATAGCATCACTAATTACGTCATCAATGGCATTACTGGTTGTTAGGGAGAATTCTCTGTTTAGGCTGAATTTCCTAACCTAGTGAGACCCTCAGCAGCTTTGCTGGATTTTTGGGGTTTATTTTTTTCTCCTGCCAAGAGTGAGACTCTTTTACCCTCACTCTTGGGCATGATTTGAGTGTGTTTCTTTGAATCTAGATGTGTTTAATGGGCTATGGGGTCTTTTACTCCATAGGGCTTCATGTGTTTTTGTGATGTGTGTTACACAGCACCCTCAGTGCAGTGACACAGGGGTGTCATAGTGACCCCCCAGTATAGACTCCATACCCTGGGACTGACTACTGTCTCCCAGGGCATGTAAAGTCACCATTGACTTTACTAGTCTTAAATTCTGAACAGAACCAGTACAAACCATCATATTGTGGACGTACTGGCTGGGGCAATTCAATTGCCCTGGGGTCTGATAGTCGAGGGGGCACGTCTCCGTCCCCCCTGATCGAGTTTTGGCTGGTGGCAGTGGATACTACTTTTTATATTGAACCGCAAATATTTTCCTATGGGATTTTCCATTGTTTTAGGCTACTATCTTTATTTAATTATTTACGGTAGCCTCGAACATACCGCTGGTTTATTTAATTAATATTAATTCTCCGGTTTTTGCCAAAACTTGATTCTAAAATGGCGCTTGTGTTCTCTTCTGTGACTCCAACCCAAGTCTAGCCCTTTGTTCCACGTTTTGGCGGGCTTCTCCACAGAAGCCCTCCAAAGTGGTGCCACTGTGTCCGGGGTACTTAGGAGGGGTGGAGGGGAATTTAGGCACCCTGGACGGAGTTGCCTAGGTAACGTAAGTCGCACTCCGTCCTGATTGGCCCAAGTGGTGAGCCGGCCGGCTCACCACTTAGCATGTTTGAGTGACAGCTAGGCTGAGTGAATGGGGGTTTGCTGCATAAAAGCAGGGCTTTGGGGACTGGAACTTCAGAAGTTGCCACAGGACCTAAGAATCCGACGAGGGAGAAGCTGAGCCAACCTGCCACGACACCACCACCGGTGGAGCCCTGCTGGACTGCCTCACCACTTTTCCCAACGACAGAGGAGATCTCCCGCCGGATAGTCTTCTTATTTAACTGGTGGGGATAACCAGTTCCACCGTCTTTTCGCCTTCCCGACATATCTCGTGGCCGCCTTGCCCATGCCAAGCACCCCGACAACTGGGATACCACGTTTTACCACGACCACGAAACCAAGGTACCACCTTTTAACCGGAGAACTCCGCGACTGGTTTCTGCCCTGGTAGTGCAACGACCTTGGTTAGCCTGGGACACCTTGGCTAAACTTTTCTAAGCCTCTCTAAACGCTTTGCTGAACCCTCTGCAAGACCTTCTAAGCCTAGTGTAACTGTGTGATCTTGGGCGCATTTGTGCTCTGCTCTCTCTAAGTGTGGGCCCAGCCTTTGGACTTTGGCTCACCAGTGACTTTTTGCTATTTGCCTTGCTAACAGTGTTCTGGAATCGTAGAGTGGTGTACCTCTGCTTATTCTGTCTTTTTCCCTCCCTTTTTCACAAACCTATTAGAGTGCAATCTAGTTAAGCGCTCACCTCTGTATGAAAATAAGTGGTGTTTTACTGTGATTTTCTAATAGGGAAAAAGGGGTGTATATATCATAATAGTAACTGTGTTTAGAATATTTTACAATAAGAGTGCTGGAGTGTTTCAACTGTGTGTTTTTTTAAATAAATAATTATATACTTGATACCAAAGCTCTGGTCAGTGTTTGCTTGTATTATTGTATCTGAGTGCCTATTGAGTATACTTTGCATACTGCCTAACTCTTCTTGAGGGAAGTCTGACTACTCAGCCACAGCTACCAGGTAAATCTGGGTGGTACAGACTGCTACCAAGTGGGTTTACTGCCAACACCTGTAGTCTTAAATCTTTTGCAGTGGTCCCTAAGGGAACTGCACAGGTTTCTGCCTAACACTGGTGTACAGCGGTGGGATTTGTATTGAGTATACACTTGAGAGTGCTTGAGGATACCTTAGTACAACTAACCACAAAGCTTAGCACTGAAACGGTAATCTTTCTAACATATCAACTATGGAAACTTATAGTCAAGTGTCCCTTGCTACAAAAACTGCTGATTGTTTAAGAGTATTGTGTAAGCATAAGAACCTCCTGACTAAAGGCAAGAAAATGGAGTTAATAGAAAGGTTGTTAGCTAACCAAAGTCTGGATGATGGGTCTGAGGAACCTACCATGCCAGAAAATGTAGATAACAGTATAGAAATTGATATTGATCCAAATGTTGACAATCTTGAGGAAGAGTCAGTTGAGGAGGGTGAGGCTGCTGTGACTGCCCCCCCTAGGCCTCTGTCTGCCCTACCTGCTGTACCTACTGGGCCTTTACCAAGTCCCACAGTAAGTCCTCAATATCTCGAATTAGAGAAAATGAAACTTGAACTAGAGTTCAAGAGACTGAATACTCTGGCTGAACAGAGACATCAGGAAATGAATCATGAACTAAGGCTAAGGGAAATGGAGCTCAAACATGAGCTAGAAATGAAGAAATTATCTGTCGAAAATGCTTCTCTCTCTGGCTCCTCTAGAAGTTCCAGTCCTAAAAGACCCCGGATGCCTAAAGAATTGGTTGGTATGTATGAGCCTAAGTTGGATGTGTTGGATTGGTTGTCTCTGTTTGAATATAATCATGGGCTCCAGAACATCACAGGAAATGACTTACTCATCTGGTTGTTCTCTAGGCTTCCCCCTGTTGCAACTGATGTGGTAATGGAGTTGGGGTAGGAGGATAGGAAAGAGTATGAATGTGTGAAACTAGCTTTGATAGCTAGGTTTGGGAAGACCCCGTCCCAGTATTTTAAGAGGTTTAGAACCCTCAAAAAGCATGATGGTACCCTTTGGGCTATCTGGGCGAGTGAAGGGTTGAAGAACTTAGAGGGATGGATTAAGGGTTACAAAGTGAACACTTATGAAGGTATGAAGAATCTTTTTATGTTGGAGCCAATTTATGATGCCTGCTCTCCTGAGCTCAGCCAGCACTTGGCTGATTCAAAGGAATTAGATTCCCGAAAACTAGCTAAGGCTGCTGACTTGTGGGTTGCCAACAGGGCCACTCACAAGGATTCTGGGGTAACTCAGAAAAAGGATGAGGGGAAACAGCCTAAAAAGGACTCCAAAGAGAATTCTAATACTGCAAATTCCAAAGAGGGCCCCAAACAAAACCAGAAGGGTAAGCCACCAGGGAAACCACAACAGAATAGTGTCTCCTCTGGTGCTAAACCAGAGGGAGGTCAGAACAAGCCTCCATTCCAGAAGGCATTTGGTAAATGCTTTGTTTGTGGCTCTACTGACCATGTGAAAGGAGATCCCAGATGCAAGGGTAAACCTTCAGGGATCCAACTTGCCTCCTTAGCCTTCGCTCCAGAAGAGGAAGTCCCAATGGCAAGTGGAAACTTTCTACTGCTGCCTGATGAACCCATTGGAGTCTCAGCCAGTGTTTCTTTAGTCTCTCTGGGGTTGTGGGAGCAACAGAATTTAGATGTGTATAATTCTATCCCAGATAATACTAAAGAGTATTATAAAGGCAGTGTCCAAGTAAATGGTCAGGAGACCCCTGCCATTAGAGACACTGGGGCCAGCATAACTGTGGTGGATGAATCTTTTTTCAAGGCAGAGGATGTTGCTAAGGCACCCAAATGCCTCTCCAAGTTAGCTAGAGGGCCTGTGCAGATGTGTTCCCAGTTACCAGTTCTCATCCAGTGTAATGACATGGCTGTAAAAATACCTGTCAGTGTACAATGTGAAGTGCCAGGTAGGGTTCTGTTGGGTAATGACCTGAAAGCTCTTGGAGTTGTGTCACATAACCCCAGACCACCTAGTAAAAGGTTACAGGAGCTCACCAAACCTGCAAGAGAGAAAACCCTGCAAGGGTTATCTCAGGAGATGATGACAGAGATCACTCCTTTACCACTGGAGCAACTCACTGCAGTAACTAACAGATCAGAAGCAAAGGGGCAACCCAAGGCTCCTAAGAAAAAGTCAGCAGCAAGCACTCCAGTGCTTCCAACAGTTACACCTGTAACTCCACCTCCAGCTGAGGCTGAGAGGGAGGTACAACCCTGTATTGTTGAACTAGACTCTGAAGAAGAGCAAGTAGGAGGCCAAGAACTTATTGGAGATCTAGACCCTGAGGACCAGCCTGAGCTGCAGTCTTTACTGGCAGAAGGTGGGCCCAGCAGGGCAGCTTTCCGTAAGGGACAAAGAGAATGTCCAACTCTGGAGGGTCTCCGCCAACAGGCAGCTGCTCAGGCTGATGGGCAAGAGCCTGGGAAGTATAGGTTGCACTGGGAAGATGGCCTCTTCTACAGTGAACCAACTGAGTCTGAACCTGGAGACTACAAACGCCTTGTAGTACCTCAAGAAAACAGACAACAGTTCTTGCACTTAGCCCACGAGATTCCTTTAGCTGGTCACTTGAGCTTCAAGAAGACCAAGGAAAGGCTCTCCCTCTACTTCTATTGGCCAAAAATGGGGGCCGAAGTAGATAAGTTTTGCAAGAGCTGCCATACCTGCCAAACTTCTGGTAAGGTTGGCGCCAAGAATGTGGCACCCTTAGTGCCTCTCCCAGTTGTGGGAGTCCCATTTGAGAGGGTAGGGATTGACATTGTTGGTCCCCTTGATCCCCTACCTCCTCAGGCAACAGGTTTATCCTTGTTGTAGTAGACCATGCTACTAGATACCCTGAGGCAATCCCTATGACAACTGTTACAGCTCCGGCTGTGGCTAAGGCCCTCCTTGGTATTTTTACCAGGGTTGGGTTTCCAAAGGAAGTAATATCCGACAGGGGATCAAACTTTATGTCCCACTACATGAAAGCCATGTGGAAAACCTGTGGAGTTACTTACAAGTTCTCAACCGCCTACCACCTCCAAACCAATGGGTTGGTAGAAAGATTTAACAGAACCATGAAGAGCATGATAGGTGCTTTAGAGGAACCCCTGAAAAAAAAGTGGAACCTTCCACTGCCATGCCTTCTCTTTGCTTATAGAGAAGTCCCTCAGGATGGAGTAGGTTATTCTCCCTTTGAACTTCTCTATGGCCATCCGGTCAGAGGTCCATTGGCCCTGATTAAGGAGGGGTTGGAAGGCGCTCCTCCCCTCAAGCCAGTCAGAGTGACTGACTATGTGATAGGTCTCCGAAGGAGAATGTCACACATGGTGGCGGAAGCTAGTGATAACTTGAAAGCTGGACAAGCTTTGGTCAAGCATTGGCATGATCAAAAGGCTAACATGGTTGAGTTCACTCAAGACCAGCTAGTTCTCGTTATGCTCCCAACAAGGCAGAGGGCCCTGCAAGACAAATGGATGGGACCCTTCAAAGTTGTGGGAAAACTTGGAGAGGTCAACTATCTGGTGGATCTGGGCAGACCCAGGGAAACTCCTAGAGTCTTCCACACCAACCAACTGAAAGCATACATCTCCAGACCTGAAGTAGGAGCCTTGCTTCTAGCTTCAGCAGCAGAGGAAGAAGAGAGTGAGTCTCTCCCTGATCTCCTCAGAGGTGTACCTTTAGATGAAAAAATTGAAGGAGTCAATCTCTCTTCAGATCTGACACCTGAGCAACAAGAGGAGTGCAAATCTATTTTAAATCAGTTTGCCTCCCTGTTCTCACTCTCACCAGGCTTGACCCCTTGCGGACAGCACGGGATACTCACTGGTGACTGCCTGCCAGTCAAAAGCAGAGGATACCGAATGTCAGAAAATGTGAGAACCCATATCAAGGGGGAGGTCAAGAAGATGCTTGATCTCGGGGTAATAGAACCCTCTACTAGTCCATGGTCTAGCCCAGTTGTGTTAGTACCAAAGGCAGGGTCCAAAGACTTGAGATTCTGTGTGGACTATAGAGCTCTTAATGCAGTCACCAAGACTGATGCCCACCCTTTACCAAGGTCAGATGAGTTGGTGGATAAACTTGGTGCAGCCAAGTACCTCAGCACATTTGACCTTACGTCAGGCTATTGGCAAATAGCCTTGACAGACCATGCCAAGGAGAAAACTGCATTTTCCACCCCAGTTGGCTTGTACTAGTTTAAGGTCATGCCTTTTGGATTAAAACATGCACCTGCTACATTCCAAAGGATGGTAAACCACGTTCTAGCTGGGATGGAGGACTTCTGCATGGCATACTTGGATGACATTGCAGTCTTCAGCCACTCCTGGGAGGATCATGTGAACCACCTAGGACATGTTTTGCAGGCTCTTGGACAGGCCAATTTGACTATCAAGGCAAGTAAATGCCAGATAGGTCAAAGTAAGGTGGTCTACCTTGGGCATGAGGTAGGAGGTGGAGAAATAAGGCCTTTGCTCAGCAAGATTGAAGCTGTGCAAAATTGGACAACACCTACTACTCAAACCCAAGTGAGAGCCTTCCTAGGCCTCACTGGGTACTACAGGAATTTCATTGAGAACTATGGGACCATAGCTTCTCCACTGAATGTAATCTCCTCTCCAAAATTCCCTAAAAAGGTCAAATGGAATGAGGCGTGCAATCAGGCCTTTGAAAAACTGAAGAAAGCTGTTTGCCAAGCTCCAGTATTGAGAGCTCCTGACTACCACCAAACTTTAATTGTACAAACTGATGCTTCCAATGTAGGTATAGGTACAGTTCTAAGCCAACTGGATGAGAAGGGTAGGGAGCACCCCATTTGCTTCATCAGCCGCAAGCTGAAGGATCCTGAGACAAGGTGGGCAACAATAGAAAGAGAATGCTTTGCTATTGTGTGGGCACTGAAGAAGTTTAGGCCATACTTGTATGGGTCTACTTTTGTCATTCAGACTGACCACCAACCCTGGAGATGGCTAATGCAAATGAAGGGAGAAAATCCAAAACTATTGAGATGGTCAATCTGCCTGCAAGGGTTTGATTTCACCATTGAGCACAGGTCAGGGTGTCACCATCAAAATGCTGATGGACTCTCTAAGATGTATGTCATCGACTAGAGGTATGAGGTTCATCCAGGAGTGGATTAAATCCTCCTGTCCCTTAGTCTGGGGGGGCAAGTGTTAGGGAGAATTCTCTGTTTAGGCTGAATTTCCTAACCTAGTGAATCCCCCAGCAGCTTTGCTGGATTTTTGGGGTTTATTTTTTTCTCCTGCCAAGAGTGAGACTCTTTTACCCTCACTCTTGGGCATGATTTGAGTGTGTTTCTTTGAATCTAGATGTGTTTAATGGGCTATGGGGTCTTTTACTCCATAGGGCTTCATGTGTTTTTGTGATGTGTGTTACACAGCACCCTCAGTGCAGTGACACAGGGGTGTCATAGTGACCCCCCAGTATAGACTCCATACGCTGGGACTGACTACTGTCTCCCAGGGCATGTAAAGTCACCATTGACTTTACTAGTCTTAAATTCTGAACAGAACCAGTACAAACCATCATATTGTGGACGTACTGGCTGGGGCAATTCAATTGCCCCGGGGTCTGTTAGTCGAGGGGGCACGTCTCCGTTCCCCCTGATCGAGTTTTGGCAGGTGGCAGTGGATACTACTTTTTATATTCAACCGTGAATATTTTCCTATGGGATTTCCCATTGTTTTAGGCTACTATCTTTATTTAATTATTTACGGTAGCCTCGAACATACCGCTGGTTTATTTAATTAATATTAATTCTCCGGTTGGTATTTTTTGCCAAAAATTGATTCTAAAATGGCGTTTGTGTTCTCTTCTGTGACTCCAACCCAAGTCAAGCCCTTTGTTCCACTTTTTGGCGGGCTTCTCCACAGAAGCCCTCCAAAGTGGTGCCACTGTGTCTGGGGTACTTAGGAGGGGTGGAGGGGAATTTAGGCACCCTGGACTGAGTTGCCTAGGCAACGCAAGTCGCACTCTGTCCTGATTGGCCCAAGTGGTGAGCCGGCCGGCTCACCACTTAGCATGTTTGAGTGACAGCTAGGCTGAGTGAATGGGGGTTTGCTGCATAAAAGCAGGGCTTTGGGGACTGGAACTTCAGAAGTCGCCACAGGACCTAAGAATCCGACGAGGGAGAAGCTGAGCCGACCTGCCACGACACCACCACCGGTGGAGCCCTGCTGGACTGCCTCACCACTTTTCCCAACGACAGAGGAGATCTCCCGCCGGAGAGTCTTCTTCCTTTAACTGGTGGTGATAACCAGTTCCACCGTCTTTTCACATTCCCGACGTATGTCGTGGCCGCCTTGCCCGTGCCAAGCACCCCGACAACCGGGATACCACGTTTTACCACGACTGCGAAACCAAGGTACCACCTTTTAACTGGAGAACTCCGCGGCTGGTTTCTGCTCTGGTAGTGCAATGACCTTCATCTTTCCTCCAAGTCGAGATCTTCTCTTCCCCTGGACGACAATGCAACTTGCACCCACTACCAGGAACAACTGCCACCGCTGGAGGATCCTTCCCACTTAAGGTACCGTGTCCCGCCTGGCTTCCCTTGCTACCGACTGTACGGGGTAGATTTAGCCCCCGGCTTTCGAACCTGGGTTAGCCTGGGACACCTTGGCTAAACTTTTCTAAGCCTCTCTAAATGCTTTGCTGAACCCTCTGCAAGACTTTCTATGCCTAGTGTAACTGTGTGATCTTGGGCGCATTTGTGCTCTGCTCTCTCTAAGAGTGGGCCCAGCCTTTGGACTTTGACTCACCAATGACTTTTTGCTATTTACCTTGCTAACAGTATTCTGGAATCGTAGAGTGGTGTACCTCTGCTTATTCTGTCTTTTTCCCTCCCTTTTTCACAAACTTATTAGAGTGCAATCTAGTCAAGCGCTCACCTCTGTATGAAAATAAGTGGTGTTTAACTGTGATTTTCTAATAGGGAAAAAGGGTTGTATATATCATAATAGTAACTGTGTTTAAAATATTTTACAATAAGAGTGCTGGAGTGTTTCAACTGTGTGTTTTTTTAAATAAATAATTATATACTTGATACCAAAGCTCTGGTCAGTGTTTGCTTGTATTATTGTATCTGAGTGCCTATTGAGTATACTTTGCATACTGCCTTACTCTTCTTGAGGGAAGTCTGACTGCTCAGCCACAGCTACCAGGTAAATCTGGGTGGTACAGACTGCTACCAAGTGGGTTTACTGCCAACATCTGTAGTCTTAAATCTTTTGCAGTGGTCCCTAAGGGAACTGTAGAGGTGTCTGCCTAACATTGGTGACATCACAAATTACATCATATAAGACACCATTGATTACATCTGTGCAGAAACAACTACAAAAGGGCTGCGCTGGCTCCATACCAGCCGGATCGGCTATCCCAACTGGAGCGCCAGGTCCAGAACCTAACCCAGGGTCTGGGTCGCATGTTGAGGGCTCAACAGAACCTCAGACAAACATGGCGGCTCAGAACCCCACAAACCAAGGATCTGGCACCCCAGAACAATGACAGGACGAGAACCATGGCAACTCACCGGTTCCAGAGGAGGAAGTACAGGAGAAAGGGGGTGTAAAGCCCAAGAGGAAGCTTTCTTCCTTACTCGTGAAAAGCCGCCGGACACCCAGGAACAGCAAGCAAAATCTCCAGCCCCTGAAAACCTGCCACCCAAGGAACAGAGGAGGATAGGAGAAATAAAGAAGTCAAAAAGACAGAGTTTGTGGAGGAGGATAGTATCCTCCAATTTGAAGGGAAGAATCCTTAGAGGAACCTGAGAAAAACATGTTCTCCTTCAGGGACGGGGGGACTCCTCCCAAAGAATAATGGGTCCCAAGAGATCTAGATGAAGAATGGGTGGGTGTGGGGACTGATTGTGAATCGCCCATCCCTGAACCCCAGAATGAGCATCAAGAAGACATAATATTAAAAGAGGATTCCCAAACTTCCCAAAGCAATTCTGGTGACTGTCTCCAAAAGGGGTGGAGGGGGGGGCAGCCCAGAATCAGAAAAAGGGGAGCCCGAAAAATTCTTCTTTCAGATTCCCAAACTCCTACTCATAGTTAGGCCCAAACTACCCTTGTGACAGAGTCCAAAATACGGAAATTGACCACCCAACTTGCCCAAAATGTACATTATCTTTGCCCCTGGAGGAGAAAGAGGGTAGTTTTTATGCTCCAGTCCAGGTGCAGGGGCAATGTACATTTTTGGCACTGGTGGACACTGGATCCCAACCCACTCTTCTGTCAAAAAGGGCCTTTTAACAGCTAAATTCAGGAACGGGTGAGAGATACCAGATCCCTCTCACCCCTCTTCCTGGACAACTCCAGACTGCAGAGCTGGAAATTAAACTAGGGGGACACAAGATGAAGAACCCGGTCATAGTTGTGGCTCCAGAGGGAACCTACATCCTACGTAGGTTGTCCCCCTAATAGACTGTGTGAACAAGGTCATCTGGACTCAGACTAACAGGCCAATAAAATAGTAACAGAGTGTCCACCATGTCAGTTTAAATGGCACATGCCACATGGTTGAACAAAAACCAGCTCCAATTAAATTTCATCTTCGAAATAATGAAATAATGAAATACCCGATGTTACAATAATTGATGTGAGACAACAAACTGGTGGTGGGAACTCCTCTCCATTCCTGAAAATCAACCTTCCTTCCAGTCTCAAGTGGCAATTCACATTGGAAGGAAACACTTTGAAATTCTATACCAATCCCCTATCTGAAAATCCCAATTTTATAACAAAACAGCACAAAGTGTAGCTGGCATTCAGAAGAAGGGCAAACAGCTCTTCTTTCCGATTCAGTTAAATGACGGGAAGGAGTCTGTCCTCGCCCGAGTTGACTTGAATAGCGAAGGAAGCTTCATCAGGTGACAAAAGCATAAAACACAATTGTTTGGTCGTGCGAGGTGTTCCTTCGCCTTTTATATGGGCAGTCACATCCTCAACCGTCTCGAGATTAATTTGGATTCCAGTTATTGCCAAGTCTGGTCCCAACTGGAGATTAAAGCTCAGGGCCCTGGCAGTCCTAAAGAAAGCCTTCCGGTCAGCGCTTGTGCTACCGTAGGAAATTGAAGTAAAATGGAGAAGAGTTCACCATCTCAGGCCTAGCCCACATAATCTGCATCGCCAAAGGCGAATTGACAGAAGAGAAATGAGTCCATATTAATCAGCTAAAGAGTTGTCACCCTAGGCACACTTTGCAACAGATTGAAGAGCCCGGAGAGAATCAAATAGTGGAGACATCTGAAACATGTGAATAAGAAAAACCAGAACCAGAAGGGAACAGCTAGAGTTTGGTATACTTATGTAACAGGGAGTATTCTTCTTCATTATCAATTGTTATTATTGAGTGCCTGCGTATCTGACTGCTGTCAACCCAATTGGCGGGCAGTTAGTGGGATATTGTCGTAAACGGTTTGTGTTCTCTTTCATAGAATCGTACTGGGTGCGCCTGTCTAAAGACCAAGGAGGACCTTCCTGACAACCTGGAAAGGAGAAACCAAAGGAGATCCGGGAGTGTCGCTCCACAGCATGAGAGGAAGACCCAAAAGGAAGCTGGGGTGTCGTTCCATGTGCTGACCAGAGACCATGAGAGGAGCAGGATGCACAGTTCTCTGATGGAGGAAGGACTCATACCTGCCTGATCCTGTGGTGTCCCATGGAGAAGTCCCACTTGCCTAACTCCCCCTCGACTCAACACATTGCCCCACATCATTAAGCTGCAATTGCGCAGAAACAACCACAAAAAGGCTGCGCTGGCTCCTTTGAGTGCCATGGCTCAAAACTGCATTTTGCAATAACAACAAAAAGGGTTGCCCCATCCTGCCAAGCACACATCCGGCAGGATGGAACCAGGGGGAAAATTGAATGAGATTGCCAGGGTTTTCCGACATAAATTAAAGGAAGAAAGTGGAAAAAGCAGTGTTGCTTTGCTGCAAAAGCCAAAATCTCCATTGAAAAGAAACCCTTTTCACCTTTAAAAAATGTGCCTTTGATGCTATTTCCCTCTGATCCTTTAAGCCACTGTGATTAATAAGCCCTACCAAGCCCTTTGTGTTTCAATGTGCCACAGTAAAACCAGGCATGATTCTGAATTGACAAGCCCAGTCAAACCAACTAAAAAACAAATCAACCTGGAACCTTACTTTTACTCACACGGGAAACACAGTAATTTTCTTTGCAAAAGTATTCAAAACTCAGTTGTTCAGAGAGAGACTCTAACTAGCTAAGCCATGCCTGCTCAATGTATCCGTGCTTCAGACCAACTCCAGCATTTTTAGAGAATAACTATAGTTGCAGACAATGGGCCTCATTACACGGATGGCGGTAAGGATTTACCGGTACCAGTAAAATACCGGTACCGGTAAATCCTTACCGCCTTACTACAAGGTCCCTTTGCGGGTTGGGGGATTTAACGCCTGCTTTTTGCAGGCATTAAAAACCAACCCGCAAAGGGACCCAGGGAGCTAATTATGGTACTGCAATTTGCGGTACCGTAATTAGCGCCTTCCCCATTCCCATTGAGCCCTATGGGGCAAAAATTGGAATGGGGAAGGGCAATGGTGGAAGCGGGAATTACCGTCCCGCCAACCTTGGAATGGGGCGGTAATTCCCCTTTCCGCCAAGGCGGTGCCGGTATTTTACCGGCATGAACCATGGCGCTAATAGCGCCATGGTTCTCCGCCATCCGTGTAATGAGGCCCAATGTGTGAATCTGCTGGAGATGGAAAGTTGAATTTAAAAAGGAAGGCCGGATGCACCCCGTGTAAAAAAATGGGCTTTTGCAAAATAAAGAAAAAATGCCTCTGTGTTGGAACAGTACACTGGTGAATGAAAGCCTGCCAGTCTTTGGAAATATGAAGGGGTTTGTTGCTGGTGAAATTATATAACATGGGTTATTTTATGCAACCAGCTTGCTTTAATTCTGTATCTAAGATCAGAAACTAAAGGTTAAAACAATGGTGGCTGGAGTTGCAAGTTGAAAAACAGGTTTTCTGCTTGAAGGGGTGGTACCAATAGGAGGGCTCTCTCTCAGCAGATACTAACAAACCCCTGATAATTACGGGGTTGAACAGACTTTTGTCTTTGCTGGGACCCTAACAATGAAGCTCCCAGGGAAGGAAGGCTGAGGTGTGAAGGGTCAATTAAAAACTTCAATTAAGATGAGAAACCCTGTGTGCCTCTCGCGTCCGCTACTTCTCAGTACAAAACTCAGACCAAGCGCCTCCAGTAGTGGGTTCACCCTTTTCCCTTATGCAATGTTAACTTTGGTTGACTTTCGCGTAGATGGGACCACTGAGCAGGACACAGGGCATCCATTTTGTACCCCCTTTCAACTCCATCTTGGTAACTAGGCCTCACTGCGATAGTACAAAAATGCTTCTCTTCCCTTTTCTCGCAGCAGCACGGCCAGGCGCGCAGAGCACAGGGCCCCCACCCTCGTTCTCACTCTGACTGGAAAACTCTGTGGGCCCATTCTCACGCTGAAGCAGGAGATGCTTGCAACACATGATAAATGTAACACATCACTCTTCCTCTGTGATCACTGGCCTGCATGTGAACCAGCATGAGCTAAGCACATAGTTCGTCCATCTCCACAAACATGTTGTTGCCCCTCCCGCACCCTCTCCAGTGGAAACCTACTGCCATTGTGACCCTGTGTCCCTGCAAGATATTCCTTTCATGTGCCAGACCACTGACCATGCCATGATACCCACCCAGCAGATCCCCAACTAACATTAGACCCCTGCTGCAGTATTTCGTTGCCTACTACTAACAAATGCCACATACCAGTGATTCTTATGAGTACAGACCTTAACTTCAACCGGTGTATTATAGCGGTCAAGACTCTTAACCTAAGACTTGTATATTCCAATGTTATTGATAGTATAGATATATGTGTGACTTTTTTAGAGACATGATAAACTACTGAAGGTCTTTGAACAATTGCTATTTAGTGCATGCATTTTTTGAGAATATATTATGTTAGCTTAGATAGTGCCCACTCTGCCTCCCAGCGACCTGACCTTCACCCATGCAGAGCGCAGATGACTGATGTCAACCTCCCGCCAACCAAACGACCAACCCAGATGAAGAGATACCATCCCACCTGAGACATCGAGTGAACTGACCAATCCGGCACCAACGTAGTATCCTATGTTAGTTGCGTCACTTACCTTATAAAATGGAATGTAATGATAACTTGTGCAGAGCGCTCTCAGATATCTCTTGAATACTATTCATTAGATAAACCTTGCCTTGAACTCTCGCAGCCTGCTCTCTTTGCCTTATTCCCTGTCAGGGGTGTGTTTGTTTTATTCTTTTGCAAGTCAAAGATGGGGAGGGCACAAACAACCCCCACCTTGCTTTGAAGGAAATGACAGTTGGTGGCAGCTGAAATGGTCCAGGGCAAGACAAAGGACTGCCATTTTTCATAAAGACTATTTCAGGAATAAACCTTAAAGACTCCTATCTCTGCAGCAAGACTTTGAAAAATTGTAAAAATGCTGCAGTTTAAAAGTGATTTTTTGTGTGTTTTCTTTAGAGACATGGTAGAACTCACTGGCATCTTGGGAGCAGAAAAGGCAAATTATTGAGGATGAATAGAAAAGTATCAATGTTGCAAACATACATTTTTGTACATACATCCTTTGGGAGTATGAGTATCTGTGTATAAACCTAGGGAATTTTAGGCCAAATCTGTCATGCTCAAAATTATCAAAATGTGTCAGAAGGGCGAAACAAGATCCCACAGACTGGAGGGTTGGACGGATGTGTGCTGCACAAAATATGTAACCTGTGTATATAATTTACCAAGAAATTGCAATGGTGTAAATGTATGTTTTGGCAAAATCAGATTTTAAGTAAAGTAAATGTGGGAGTTTTGGGACATTGTAAAACTCACCTCATAAATCTGACATCCTTCCTTTGAAAATCCAACCAGTTGAGATCAAAGCAGAGATTAGCACCCCTGTCCAATCCAAGTAGTTTAGGGGCATGCTTATTTAACCCTGCCCAGACTATACTTTGATGATGTCATTATGCACTATAAATAAGGGTCCCTGACAAGACTCTAGACACACACTCTTCCTGATTTCCTGTGCTGCATTCCTGTTCCCGTCATCTTCCAGAGCCAGACTCCAACAACAAGGCCAGAATTGCTGATCCTACTCCAGGGCCCACTACAAAACCCAAGCAGTGTTGATCCTATTGCCAGCAAGGCCTCCAATACAAAATTAAACCACTAAATCTCCCATTAACAAGGGGAAAACTGTGGTACCTTTGGCATCCTGATCCAGCCTGGCTTGCTGCCACCCACTGCATGCTGCAGCAATCCTGCTACCCTGATGGCCTATATTATTCTGTGACCAGAATTGCCAGTCCAGAAGTGCGACCCGGTAACCAGAACTGCCCAACTGTTTGCCAGTCGCCCTGCCCTGTAGTGACCAGAACTGCTGAATGTCCAAAATCCAAAAACTAAAAAGTGGACTGTGAGTATCAATTGCCACCCTATCTAAACCGATAGCCTATCTTGTCTTTTTCCTCATCCCACTCTCTAAGTCACCCTATCCTTATCCTGATAACTTGTCAAACTGGCAGAATCATTCTTGCAACCCTGCCATTGATTTCTTGTGCTAGGACCATCTCTTTTGTAATTATGTCTTGTGAAATCCTAAGCCATTAATCCTATTCCGAGTGATCAGTCTGGTTCCGCCAGGGTGGGCGCTGGGGCGAAAGGGTTGAACTTGTTAATCAACCCTGGAGCTTACTGTGTCCCTCTTTGGTGGCATAGCCTGAATACTCTAGCGTAGAGTAAAACATTTCTTGCTACAACTGCTTTTCTTTCCTTTTTCACGCCTTTGTTTACTCAAAGTGCACCTTCTTAGATCGTACATAACTCATTCAATTTACCAGGTAGAGACTTATTTTCACTTCCGTAGTGTACCTGTGATCTATCCCCCAACCTAAAAAACGCATTGCGATTTAAAATATTACACCTGTTTTTCAAAGAAACCGTTTTAGTAAATTTACACAGAAAACAGAAATATTTGCAAAGTTTCCAACGTGTCATTTGATTGTAAACCATTTTAAATCTTCCATTCATTTTTTGAACTGTATGCTTTTGCTAATCCATTGCTTGTGATTGTTAGTACCTCTAAACTGTTACTTTAGTGAAGGACTGTATTTGTTTCAAGGTTTTTGCACACCTTCCTTATTGATTTATCCATCTCCGAGTGTCATTTCAACTCATTGAAAGGGGTTTAAAATCCGTTTCTCTCTTATTTGGGAAAGGAAAGTCAGATTTAGATTCCGGTTCCAGCTTCTTATTCCTAAATTCCTGCTGCCTCTTTGTATCCACTCAGAATTGATCATTGGTGGGTTATGGGAATATTGCAGGGGGACTGCTAACTTGCGTGCTATCTGTCCTAAATCAAAAGTGCTTCTATTCTGCTCCGCTGTGTATATGCTCCCCTAAAAATTCAAACCCAGTGCATTGCTCACATTCTCCTTTGTAACTATCAATCCATTGGTTGGTGTGATTTATTTTGAATTTTAAATAAATAAATACATATTGCATATGACCAACCGGCCTGGTTCATGGTCCATTGTGACTTGGGATATCTGAAAAGGGTGTGTGATATGAGTGGTGTATCATCCCAAAATTGAATCCACATAAAGAAGGAGAAAAGCATCTCAGTTAGGGGCTACATAGTAGGCCAAGACCACAGTGTGCGTGTCGCCTTATTGAAATCCTTAACAATTGCATGTGGAAATGCATGAGAAATCTATGTTTCAATGTGTCTGATAAATGTAAACATAGAATGTGAGGGAAGGTACATAGTGTCGTATTGCATTCCATTTCAGACATTTATGTACTTTGTGGACCCTCATAATTAGTACATTACAAGTACTATGGCCCTCATTACAACCTTGGCGGAGGACCATGGTGCTATTAGCACCATGGTCCATGCCGCTAAGGTTACGATTCCGCCATGGTGGATGGCGGAATTACCGCCCCATTCCAAGGTGAGTGGGGCGGTAATTCCCCATTCACCATTTGCCCTTCCCCATTCCCATTTCTGCCCCCATAGGGCATAATGGGAATGGGGAAGGCGCTAATTACGGCACCGTAAATTACGGTGCCGTAATTAGCTCCAAAGTCCCTTTGCGGGTTGGATTTTTAACGCCTGCTAAAAGCAGGCGTTAAACACCAACCCGCAAAGGAACACTTGTAATCAGGCGTTAAGGGTTAACGGCGCCGACGGCGCTGTTAAACCCTTAACCCCTGAGTTGTAATGAGGGCCTATGCATTAAAAAGTGTACTGTGCAATGTGTTCAGTTCCTGTGTTTGTTTGCATAATCATTGGGTCTGTGGTAAACAAAATCGATGCAGGATTTAAAAATTAAAAAAAAAAACATCTACATGAATTTGTTGTTATGTGGCACTTACTGTTTAATTGACATGTGCAGACTTACAGGAATGTTTCAGGTGAAAGTATATATGTGGTCTTGCTGTTATAAGCACTGTTGCATTAGGAGGAATTGAAATGGTGTATGATTTTCATTTTGAAAGTGGTGGTACTATGGTTGCAGTTAGATACCAGTTGGCGTATTCTAACTGTTTCTCTGTTTCCTCTTTTTAGCAGTATCTGATTATGCGTTTGCTGTTTGTGTTTTCTGTAGTATTGCAAACTAATATTGGAGGATTGTGGGGGAAGTTAGATACCTGTTGGCGTATTCTAACTGTTGATAGTTCAAAAGTTGTTGATGGTATGTTTGTAGTTTGTAGCACTGTGATTGCTGAAGGTTGATTTTGGCAGTTTGACCGCAGGAAGTAATATTGTAGCACTGCAGGCGTAGTAAGATACAAGTTGGTGTATTCTGTTTGTTTATACTCAATGAGTGTAGACGGGTTTCCTCAGAAGAACTTTCCCTTTTGCTGGTGGATTTCAAATTGTGTAGTAATGGGAAGTATTATTGTAGTATTATGGTTGCAGTTAGATGCCAGTTAGTGGATTCTAACTGTTTACAGTTTCACAGTTTTGCATGGTATGTTTTCAAGAACGCTCATTCTTGTTGACGGATTTCCATTTTTCACTATTGTGAAGTGCCTTTGCAGTATTAGCATTGTAGTTACATGCATTTGCATATTTATTGCGGTGATATGGGCATTGTTAGACAGCTGTTGCCTTATTCTACCAGTTGGTTGTTTCACAGGTCATTGAGGACAGTTTGTAGACACTCATACTCAGTGCTTTCCTTTTTAAGTACTATATAGGAAACCATATTAGTGTGTCCTTTCCACAGTTGTTGTTTCTGTGACATTCGGTCATTGGGGAAAAAACTGTATAGCAGCGCAACTGATGTCCTCATGGGTCAGTTGGTGTATGCTAAATTGTTCCAGTTTCACAGGGCAGAAGGGTATTTTTTGTTTGCAGTTACATATCTGTTGGTTGGTATTGGGCAGTAGGCTATGCTACTTTTGTAGATTAGTGAGTACATTTTGGTTTCAAGAATATTAAGTAGGCATTTGCAAGATTTGCTGGTAATCTCTGATTCAGAGTAATGGAAGTATGATTGCATTCAAACCACCCACATTTCTTTTTAATGTATGCAGCATAGTGACCTGCAGTGGTTGTGGCGCCCGTGTGGTATATTATGCCTACTGTTGTGAAGGTTTTCTTGCTAAGTGATACTTGCCCGTGTGTGAAGCTAGTAACCTTGCAGTTGTTTTTGGTGCCATCTGCCTTGTATCGTAAAAGCATTACTATTACTTATTGGCTATGTGACTGTATCTGTAAGGTGGAAGTTTTGTCTGAATTACAACTAGTGCATACTATCCCATGATTTGCATTTCGTACCAGTTGTTGAAATGGAATGGATTCACAGTTGTGTATAGATACATACACAAAGTGCTCGTTAGGGACTTGTTCCTGCCCCACATGGCTGCAGAGTGCATGTATGTTTCCATGTATGAAATCTAGAAGATTTCATTTATAGGTATGTTTTTGCTTTCTAGTACCTGCAGTAAGTACATTAGACATTCTTGTGGGTCTTCCTTTGTGTTTACAGTGTATTTCACCATTCCTGCACAGTAGTCTAATTCCTTCCTTATTCCTGAGACACTTTATGTGTTGTCAGTATTGTTTGTTGCATTTCTATGAATGAGTAGCATGCACAACTGGTCTGTGCCATTTAAGTAAATGTTTTCAACAATTGGTGATAAATGGAACAGAACATTGATTGCGACATTTGCATAGCAATTTACACCAGTTGTGTTGGAAAATTTGAATGGACAGACAGTTCTGTGTCTGAGTCATTTGATGGAAGTCATCTTGCTTTTTTTGAAGAGGTACTGGTCTTTGTTTGTGCAGTTGGATATGCATTTGCCTTTCTACTACATCCTTCTGTGGTTGTGCTAATTGATGGAGTAGCAGCTGCTTTCAGTTTCTTTGGTGATACTGTTGGGAGATCACATATAAATTGTGTTTGCACAAGCTTTCTTTTACCAAGGTTTCCTTTTTGAGAAATAGGGTACATTTTAAGATGGGGTGTGTAGAGTGCACGTAGTCTGATGCAAGGAATGTCAGCCTTGACTTTGCTTGCTTTAAAATTGACTAGAAATAGTCCTTCAACTGTATGTAGGTGTGACAGTGCTACGTAATTCATGCCTTCCTTAAATACTGTGCTGCCAATGTCAATCAATGCTTGATCTAGGGTTAGACCTTGCGATTTATGAATAGTGACTGCGTATGCAAGAGACAAAGATAACTGTTCTCTGCATACATACATGTCTTTGAAAAGAAGGAATGGGCTGTTGAGCATCCTATCGTTTTGACTTCTTAAAGTTTGTCAAAGTGGATGTTGATAAATCGAATGCTGATGTCAAGTGGGTATGTCTGGAAGCCAACAACTGTACCAAGTGCTCCATTAACTAAACCCTGCTTCACGTCAATGTTAGGGTTTACCATTACTCTACAGTTTAAACACAATGTTAACATTTTCTCCAAATTAGCTGTTAGAGATATAGTTTTCTAAGCTATTTACTTGCGCTGTGGCTTGGTAACACATAGGCACTGTCATAGCGTGCACATCCACTTTGTGGAGTATATTTTCACTATTGGTTGCAATTCTTTTTTCAACATTGTTTCATTGAATTGTGCTGAGCTTGCTAGGGTTGGCATTAAGGACACACATTTTACATTTGTGTGTGCTAATTGTTCCATAACATCAGTAGCAGATTTGTTATGCCCGTATAGCTCTTGGATGAGTCTGCTATTTAAGGTACACTGTGCATTCTTAGAAAACACACCAATCTGAATACTTTTCAAAATGTTAGCATCAGTGAGGTCTGCAGACTGATGCATGTTTTCAGTTTGTTCTCTGTATTGGAAATGTTGCCAGAGATTTACATTTCCTATGCTGACAAGTGTGTTATGGCACAGTTTGTGTCGTAAGGTTTAAAAAATAGGTTCACGTTTCACTGGTGTTTATTGAAGAAGATCTCCAAAAACAATAACACGTTTTCCTCCAAAGATTTCTTTGTAGTTCATTTTAAGGACCTCTTTCAATTTGAGGTGAATCAAAGCCAACATAAGGTTGGAGACCATGCTCACCTCACCTATTAGGAGCTTTTTCATTTGTTTCAAAATTCTGCGTAACTCCATAGCAGCTTCTGCTGAAAGTTTGTAGTAGTCTAATTTATTTTGGTGTTTTACTGGAGGGAGTAGCAATCAGGGTAAAGTAACACCACCTATGTTGTAGACAGCTTTGGGGACAGTTACAACAGCTGAACGCTTGTTGTTTGTCAATTGTTGGAGGAACTTGGTGATGATTTTTATTAAGAATGTTTTGCCTGAACCAGCTTCACCACTTACACACAGGAGTACAGATTTATAGTTTTGACAGGTACAAGTTTTAGTTTTGTGCTGCACACCATGTTCAATTTCTTTAGTTACTTTCAGGAAAATGCTACGCTGTTCATCATTTAGTTCTGATTTCAGCACAGCAAAGTTTTCTTCAAATTCCTCATACTGACACATGGGGCCTCATTACGACCCTGGTGGTAGCCATGCCCTTATTAAGGGCACATCTGCTGCGGGTAATGAAATTTTACCGGGTCCATGGAATGGCCAATTACCGGGTCATGCCGTCCTTGGCGTACCCAGTAATTGCCCATTCAATGGACCCGGTAAAAATGAATCCCCATTCCCATTTAAGCCCCATAGGGCTCAATGGGAATGGGGAGGGAACTAATAACAGGGCTGTTAATAACAGGCCCGTTATTAGCTCCCTGGTCCCCTCGCAGGACCCATAAAGGATGTCTGGTCTGACCAGACGTCCTTTCCGGATCACGCGAGGGAACCTCGTAATAGAGCAGAGTGGGTTTAACGGCACCAGCACCATTACTGCTGCCATTCAACCCATTTCTCCTGCCTCGTAATGAGGCCCATGGTGTTTTCTACTTCAGTCATGGCTAATTCTGCCTCATTTGTTATGAGTGGCTCTGCAAGTGGTTCTTAGCTTCCTGTAAGAGAGGGTTGACTGCCCTTTGGAGTGTCTACATTTAGTTGTGCTTGCAGTTCTTCCTCTTGTTGGCGTTCATTGTCCAACATGTTTTTATACTGTTTGAAATGTATATCTGTCATAGTGCTTTCAATCGCATTGAAAGCATCTTCATGGGTGTTCAATAAATCTTCTTCTTTTCTCCATGGTCTAGAAATGTGCAGTAGGGGCATGTAGTAAAGTTCTCTATGTTGAGAAATGTTAAATGATAGCTTCATATGATTAATGAGGCTGCGTTTGGTAAGTTTAACCAGGCTGCCCTCACAACTTTTGACTAAATATTTACCTTTTTTTTCACCTGGTTTAATATTATTTTTGTATCAGATGTTTTGGGCCAAGTGGTATAGACACATGGTTTCTGAAGCGGTGCTCCTGTTTGGGTAGTATGTGTCTAATACATTGTTTTTCAAAATGCCCTGGCTGTTGGGAGCGTTTTAGGCTATTGTTTCTATGTCTTTGTACGGTTTTAGAACTCTTTTTCTGGATGCAGCAGGACCAAGGCTTAGCCAGACTATGTTTTCAGATTTCCATATAAGGCTGTTCCGGTTAAACGGTTTGTGGCTTCGTAGCAACCACATTCTCAATGGGAGAGCATTGCACACCGAAGCTGTTTAAATTTTGTGACAGTGTTTTGTCAGATGATATGATATTTCTGTAGTCTTTCAACTCTGTTTTCTCAGCTTTGGCTAAGTAGGCTGTGACATATCATGCAACTAGAGTGGAATTGTCTGCAATGTACTGCACATCTATGTTTGCATTCCACAGGAGGGCAAGAATTGTATTGTAATCATTGATGTTCATTGATGCTTCACTTCTTGTAATGCAGTATGTGTTCTTAGGCGATTTTGTGTCTAACAGAAGACATGAAGCAGTTTACTTGTCCTTTTGCTTAAACTGGTCTTGGGAAACTAAAGCGGCATTCGGTATAGTATTTGCCTTTGTTTTTATATCTGCGTTGACAATACTTGCCACATTTATGTCTAAAAACTGCAAAATAGGTGCATGTAGCTCACTATGTGTGCATTCTGAAGGGGGTTTCGCAAGTGACATATTTGTGAATGAACTGCAAAACAGTTGTATCACTGTGCTGACCAAATTTAGGAGCATCTTCAATCCACAAAAGCATGTGGATGTGTGGTGCTCCTCTGCGTTGATGTTATTTTCTCCAAAAGAAGTGTTGCACTTCTCAGAGGAGAGGAATTGTTTTATTACAGATGAAGTCCAGCATGGCAATAAAGTGGTGATGGAAGTACCTTAACACATTTACAGGTGTCTTCCCATGCATGGTCTGCACAACTTAAAGTTACAAACCATGTGGCTGGGCCAAGGTTGCGTAGCATACACCGTACATCTGTGTGATGTTGGAACCAGTATTCATTCCAGATTATTAAGGGCATGGCTTCCTCCAAACTCCTAATGAGGCCCAGACCTTTACAAATGGTGCATAGCTGCGTGTCTTTGAATCACTCTTACTTACAATAGATTTGAACTCTCACAAGCAAGGGGGAGGAGCAGCTGGAAAGAAGCTAGCCTGCTGCCCCACGCTCAAATTATATTTGAAGATTAATCATGTTGTTCTAGCAATGTGAACCCCACATGATTGCGTCATGTGGGCGTGAATACTCTCTAGTAAGATGTTCTCAGATTAATCATGTGGTTCTTAATATGAGATCCTCATTTGATTGCTTCATGCGTGCGTGAATGCACGCTAGTAATGTTATTGTCAATATGTTTCCCCAGAGAATATATTTATACTAATCCATTTAAATAATTCCTAAACACGTACCATGTGGTGGAGAATGTACTAACACTACACTCAATATCACTTGTTTATGATTCCAAAAAGATTACAAATTGTTACATGATGAAGTCACGCGGACGTGAACACGTACTGATGTGATTGATGAACACACGCTTCTGAGCGGATTATCAGATTGTTATCCATTAATTAAGGTTAAATCTAAATGTATGCAATGTCAATTTCCTAATATACAAAGACTCTCTGCCACAAACAGATATTATGTAACAGTAAATCACATACATAATTAGTAATATGCTAAGACATATACAGATAGAGAAAATCCAGAAATGCTCCAATGAAAAAACGATCCTCTCAATGGATTTGCAATCAGAAAATCCAATACAGTGCCTATGTATACCCACAATGTCAACTCCTCACATGCCAAGTGTATCATTACCATTCCTGAGGTACCTACCGGACTTGAACTGTGGCAATACCCCAGGTACAACAGCCGTCCCAGCTGTGCCCAATGGGCATGGTCTGTAGTGATGCCCATAAGGCACTGTGCCTGGCTGCACAAAGAACCTCTGTACAATGCCACCTGGCTGTTATCAGTAGCCTAGATCATCAGTCACAGAGAGAGTGGCATAACCATCAGCTATGTCCCAGGCAGGATAACCCTACTTGCTAACTTCACATTCAAGATATGTGCCTATCCTTTACGCAGTTTTTGTGGCTGCATGTCTGAACAATGTCATGATGTGGCATGTTTTACCTTAACCTCCTTATGACTTGCCTCTCCTTCTCCTGATGGCTCCATATAGGTCAATCGCCCCCATCATTGACAATGCTGTAGGCCCAGATCCACAAACCGGCACCCACAAACAGCACAAGGTTCCCCCTCTTCATCTCGACATTGTAAATCCTAACACTCGTAGTATGAGAAGCGCAGATCCACCACATCTGCCTCCCCTGCAACCTTCTTCCCATCCCTACCCAGCGTTGCATGCAGACAAAGTGAGCCACAGGAGCCAATTAGTGATGCTGAGAACTGTGTGTGATCACACCCTGAGTAGCCACAATTCTGATCTACCAAAACAACCCTTAAGAACCAGGGTCAGACTGGGACAAGAAATAGGCCCGGAGACCCAAAAAAAAAGTGGCCCACCCCTCGCCTCAATAAAGTGGCACACCCCTCGCCTAAAAAGAGTGGCCTCAAACCATCATCCGTGAATTGCATCAATTCACGACTTTACAGAATATGCTATCACAAAAAATCACACCTAGATAAATTGTGCTTTTCAATAGGGTGGCCACATTTTCAAAATTGCTTTGCAGGACATTTTACGTACGAAGGTTCAAAAATGGTTTGTAGCGTGTGCGATTTTATACAGTGCCATTTGTTCGCACCAACATATGGATACTTTTGTTTACATATGACTGTTGGGATGTTTAAATGTTCAGTCCCCTCTGGTTACAGAGCAGTCGACCATTGACTAATGACTGCACACCTAGTGCACATTATTTTATAGGCTTAGCCATTCTTGTATGTCACATGTATTTTAGGTCTGGCTGTTTAAGGTCTGTTTTTGGTCTCGTTTTGCCATAATGTGTCCATGAGTGTGTAATACATGGAAATAGGGCTTTAATTCCTGAGCCCTCCGGACTCCGGCCACAACACAACTCGAGGGGCAACTTGAGGCAAAATAGTGTTGCCCCGGCACCCTCAACTGCCAGAGAGAGTGTGTGGTTGTGTGTGTGTGGCAGAGAG
Source organism: Ambystoma mexicanum (assembly GCF_040938575.1). NCBI lineage: Eukaryota > Metazoa > Chordata > Amphibia > Caudata > Ambystomatidae > Ambystoma > Ambystoma mexicanum. The sequence goes on along the minus strand of NC_090929.1, from coordinate 1,524,126,270 downwards.
CGGGTGGGCCTTATGATTTGAGTACTTAGCATAGCATACACTGTCCATATCCCATGTGCTGTGAGCACCGGGGCATTTGATGACAATACCTGGGTAGACAGAAAACAATGTCTCTTGTAAGAGGATTCAATTCAACACTACAGCTAAGTCAATGCCTAGTCTGGGATACTGAATGGAAACCCTTATTGATATATCTTTATGTCCAGTTCATGAGTTCTGGATGACTACCCCTATATAACACCCCTCTTTTAGAATCCCCCTGACCCCACTGAGCCAAGACGTAGTTCTGTTTTGCAAGTTTAAAAGGTTTATTTGAGAATTTAAACAATATATATATATCACACTTTATAATAAATTAATATCTGATAGTACGCTTAGACATATGATGTTGATAAACAATGGGTAATCTGGCACTAGCACACTTCTTTACAATCAATGAGGAGTTAGTATAGGATGGATAAAGTAGCAAAAATACTTTTATGATTTCAAGGGAAAAGCAATGAGGAATAAAATGCAGTACAGAAATACTTGATATGATTTTAGCAAAAGATAAAATAATCACTTTTTCTCTGGCAATTCACCCCCCTCCCCTATGCAATGTAAGAAATGGAAGGAGATGGAAGTAACACACACAGTTCTTAGGAATGCAATCAAATATAATTCAGTTCACCCCAGCAAGCTAGACCACAGATAGAAGTTTGAAACACAGGCCCAAAAGTGAGAAATATGCTGAAAATGCTTTTAATTCCCCTTAGGAGGTTCAGGGTGAGTGGGAGATGCGTGTTGGTATTAGTCCAGGCTCACTTTAGCAATGCTCTATGAGTTATTACCAGGTTGCAAACGGATTTTAACAAAAGAAAGAATGGAGCTGCTATCTTGAAAGTGGAGAAATTGAGCCAAAATCGCAAATCGCGGTAAATTGTGCGTGTCTCACGATTGCGGAAAAAGTATAGGGAGTAGGAAGTCGGTTCTAGATTCTAAACTTTCAGATGAAAGTTAACTTTCGTTCCTAGCCCAAACGGTTCCAGAGACACGGACGATTAAATAAAGGTAGATTTTCGGATTTAAAGTAAAACTCAAAATGACAGGTGACGGCTTGCAGCTGCAGAATTGACAGGTAACAGTCGTGCAGCTTTAAAAATGACAGATGATACGATTTCTAGGAGGCAGTTCTACTTAGGTTAAAATAGTTTGGATTAGATTATTTTAACTAAGAGATTGGTTCTGCACAGTTCTGCTAGGTACTCACAATATAAATTTGAAATAGGCCTCGCCACGGATCTGGTCAGGTTTTGGACTGGACTCCGGTTTTGGTCTCGGCACTTCACAGTGATATGGGTCAGCTCTCTGGCTCTGCTCACAGCGGTCTGGGTCACTCTGGATCTCTGGTCTGGTTTCTGGGTCTCTCTGCTTTCTCTGGGTACAGCACTGCTTCTGGATCTTTCTGGCGCAGGGTTTCAGGCCAGAATCAACAGCTCAGCCCGGCTGTGAATTGTCTGCAAATGATTTTAAGGTTGCTGAGGCCTGCTGAGAAAATTCTCAGTTTGTGGGTTTAGGCCCTTGCTTTAAGTTCTGAAGTGAAGTTCTGGTCTTTGGAGATTGATGGATTTGAAGTCTGGATCTCTGGATGTGAAGTCGTCGGTCAGCATGCTCCGCAGCAAATGGAATTGAATGTCTCTACCTGTCCCAGCAGTCTCTTTTTATGTGTTTTGAAAGTGGGTGTGTGCCTGGGCCTAGCTGAGCCTGCCCCTCTCTACTTGTCATTGGCCCAATTCTCCCCTATCCCATGATTGGGGGAAGGAAATGTGAGTCAGAGTGATGCTGTAGGTTTTATGGGTCAGAGGATCCTCCCCTGGTCAGTTTGCCCACAAATCTATATTTGATTCAAATACATATTGCACAGATACACAGTTGTTTAAAATTACATGCACCCATCACATATCACATGAGGTATACTCTGTTCAAACTCTGATCTTCCTGGGGGCTTGCATTCAGAAATGGCAACATTTTGCGCTTTTTAACTGGTTTTGCAATATCGGACATTTACCCAAATTTACACACATGTGCGCAAGGAGTATGGACATTAATTGATGAAGTGTCAGATTTTTAACATGCAGACATTTGGAGTGAGACCTTATTTTCCGCTAGCAATCCCCCAGAATACACCACAGGGTCCTAACGCATCTCAAAATGTTCACAGAAAAATCACAAGAACTATGGTATCATTTAGATAATTTTGACAAGTCCGCACCATGAGTTATACATCTTTCTTAAAATCATATTCTGGCCAACAGGGGTGTGTCTTCCCAGGTCACATGGTGGAGAAACCAGTCTATCCACTTTCTTTAAGCTCAGCCTGTCCTCAGAGGGGGCTGCCCCTCCCCGTTTCTGCCAAGAGGAAGCCACTTTTACGACACCCCCAATATAACTTCTGCCTGAGTCAAGGAAGGGCTTTGTTCAAAAGGAAGCCATTTACGATCCCCCCAATAAACCATCTGCCTGGGCCCTTTATTTAGTTTCTTGCAGTCCCCTGGTAATTCAATTAGAGAGTGTGTGACCTCCTTTTGGCAGGAGAAACAGAATGCAGCCAGGCCTGGGAATGCATTTGTTGGGCAAGCCCTCAATACTGTCGGTGGTAGCTGTCTGGCAGAATTCCAGTTTCCTTAAGCCAGGTTTCAGGTAAAATGTCACTTTTTGTCCCCCAGTTTAAGTCAATACAATTTTTACATATGCAGCTAGAATGCCGATTCTAAGTTCAAAACTATGACATTTTAACAGTTACAACTATGTGACACTCAAAAGTAGGTCACTCAGTTAAATGAAACATTTCGATTTTGGTGGTTTTAATCCAGTTTCAGTTAGGCTGCTGACATGCATAGCTCAGCCAGTTTTGTTATGAACATTGTTTTGGGCTCTTCTTCTTCCCAGATTTTGTATGCACACATACTTCATTCTGCCAGATGTCCGCTGGTGTTCAGTGAGATTTTTGGATGTGTTGCAATGTTTGAAAATAGGCATTTTGAGCTGGCATTCAGAGAAACCAAAGGTAATTTTAAAGCGTTTTTGAGTTAACAGGCGCTGCTGTTTTACCTTTGGCACCCATTCCACTCATGGCACCCTGGCCCATCATGCTCGCACTGGTGGGTGGCAAGTTAGTCAGCCATTTTGGTGTACGCACAAACTGCGTGGTTCTCCTGGATTCTGGCGCACATGTGAGCTTTTTGGCCATCTTGGATTTTCTAAGCCCACAGCACCAAATGTTGCAGCATGATAGCTCAAACGTGGGTCAGGACACCCAATAAGGCCCCCCCAAGCAACTGCACTTTGAATTTGAGTCGATGGGGAGTCGGGTGCACAGAAGGTTTTGACCCACGCACTGGTATGTCCGCATAATCTTCTTCCAATTCTGCAAATGGCACAGTTCAGCATCTTTTCCTCCATCCGGTACTGATCGATTGGTTCTCCTCGCCGGTCCTGATGGGAACATTGGGCGGTACCCCGGACCCCTCGGGTCCCTGCTCCCGGTCTCCGGATAGTCCTCCTTGGCCAGTCACCAGGTTTTCTCTCTCCTAGGACGACAAAGGAAAAGCGGCAATACCTATTCATGGACATTTCTCCACCACTATTAATGGTGTGGTGAACATATACATTTTATGAATCGGAAGATATGAACATATAGATTTTCTTTTTTAAATTAGGAGACAAGAACATCTATATATATATATGGATCACAGAATTTTATATACTATATGTGGAATATTTTAGGGTTGGAACTGAATTACTCTGGAGCGGCCCCCTCTGGTATTGCAGAGGACTCCTCCAGTTGCTGCAGAGTGTGCCTGGGATGGCAACACTTTAGCAGATTTATATGTACCCACTTGTCTTCCCCCTCTGCCAAACCGCCTTTGGGGATGCAGATCTTGTAGGCCACAGGGGAGATCTTGTCTATAATTTCAAACGGTCCCTTCCATGTAGGCAAACATTTTCTCTGTTTGGCCTGGTTTCTTTGGAAATTGTATAGATAGACCCGATCACCCACCTTATATTCCTTTCGGGTAGTTTTTAAATCATAGTGGGTCTTCATGCTCTCGGCTGATCTTTCTAGATTCCGCTGAGCATAGGCAAAAGCATGCTGAAGGTGTTTCCTTAAATTCTCCACATACTCATGAGTTGTGGAGGCATTGATCATCGTTTGCTCTTGGGTTCTGTAGAGCAAATGCTGGGGAAGCACCATCTTGCGTCCAGTCATCAACTCAAATGGTGACATTCTGGTTGCAGATGAAGGGGTAGATCTGATGGCCATTAGGACCAGAGGTAATCGGATATCCCAACTTGGCCCAGAATCTGCCACAAACTTTTTTAAGAGGCTCACAATGGTTTGGTTATATCTCTCCACTGCTCCAGAAGAAGCTGGCCTGTAAGCAATGTGTAGCTTCCTTTTAACCCCCAGTATCTCCCACATCTTTGTCATTACTTCACTGATGAAGTGGCTTCCTCTGTCTGACTCAATCCTTTGAGGTAGACCAAAACGGGAAAAGATGTGGTTAATCATCAGGGCAGCTGCTGTTTCAGCCTTGCAGTTTGGGGCTGGGAGACATTCCACCCACTTGGTAAACAAGCATGTAACGGTCAACATGTACTTGTTTCCTCTAGACGAGCGAATCACAGGGCCTACAAAGTCGATTTGCAAATCTGACCATGGCAGTGTCATCCCCCTCTTTTGGAGAGGCGCACAGTGTGTGAGGGATGATGGCTGAAATTGTGCACACACAAGACACCCCTTCAAGTATTGGTCGAGGTCCTGCCCCATGTGTCGCCAGTATGCAACCTCTCTTAAGATTTCCAGTGTTGTGTGAAACCCCCTATGACCGGCGGTGGCCGCATCATGGGCGTGACCTAACATCAGGCTTCGGAATGAGGTAGGAACCACCCACTGATCGTGGCCAGCTTTGGATTTCCTTACCAGAAAACTGTCTTGGATTCGGAACATTTTTGGACATTTCATCAACACTCTTAGGTCCTCTTTCCCAATGTAATCGGTATCCGTCAGGGGAAAGTTCTCAGGGTCCTCAAGGTGTTGGTAAAACTTACCAATAATTGGATCACCCTTCTGAGCTGTAATTAAATCAGCATCAGGGGTCTCCTTACTCCATTCACACTTGTCCTCTTCAAAGACTTTGTGTGGGGAATTAAGGTATGCCTCCGTGATGTCCTTGATTTTTAGACTTTCGTCCTCGAGACAGTTTTCTCTGGCACAATCATGCAAGTCAGCCAGACCTTGCGCGAGGGGACTCTTCTTGTTTTGGCCATATCTGTCCTCCACAGGAAAGCCTTGCATTGACAGAATCCAGGAAGTAATTCGGGAATTACTCACATTTCCGGCCCGGATTCTGTCACTTTGGAGATATTGCAGAGGCTGGTGTGGAGTCTCCACTATGATGTGTTCCCTATGGATAAACGGGCGGTAATTCTTCAATGCCCCCACCGTTGCCAGGAGTGCCTTCTCACAATCGTTGAATTTTTCCTCCACAGAGGATAAAGTTTTGCTCGCATAGGAGATTACTTTATTGACCTTGTCATGCTTTTGGTATAATACTGCCGTCAAGCACGTATTAGAGAACCCCATCTCCAGGAAGAACTCCTTGTTACTGACAGGGTAAGCTAGGCAAGGCGCTTGTGAGAGGCTTCTTTTGAGTTGTCTTACTGCCTTGGCTTGTTCTGGACCCCATTCCCACTTGACCCCCCCTTCAAGAGATGAATCAGGGGTCTAGTGATCTCTGCGTAGCCTTCAATGAACTTTCTGCTGTAATTAGTCAGTCCAAGGAGGCTCCTTAGTTCCCGCAGAGTTGTGGGGTCTTTCAGTTTCTGAACTGCTTCCACTTTCTTTTCCTGGGGACAGAGACCCTGAGGAGTAATCTCATGCCCCAAGAAATTAACACGGGTTCTACACCACTGTGCTTTCTGAAAGGAAAGTTTTGCTCCGGCGGCCCTCAACTGTGTCAGAACATCTCCGCTATGTGTTCCTCCACAGATGAACTTATGATGAGGACATCATCTACATAAACCAGGTTACCCCTCGCACCCAGGTCGGGCATGGCCTTATGTAGGAAAATGTTGAATTCATTGCCGGAGTTGAGGTATCCGAAGGGAGTCCGGGTCCATGTGTACTGCTGGCCCCCAAAGGTAAAAGCCAGTTTGTATTGGTCCTCCCTACTGACAGGCACGGTCCAGTATCCATTGGTCAGGTCTATTGCTGTGAATACCTGTGACCCCTGAATCTGGCCAGCCCTTGGTCAATGTAGGGCAGAGGCCATCGGGAAGTATGGACCCGTTTGTTGAGCTCCCTAAGGTCGGCGCACAGTCTCCACTGGCCGTTTGGCTTCAATATTCCCAGCACCGGATTATTGAAAGTGCTGTGGACTGGACAGATTATTCCCCGGGACTCAAGGTTCTTAATTATTTCAGTAAGGGACTCCATGGATGCGAGAGGCAAACGATATTGCTTCACAAACACTGGAGTCATTCCAGGGTCCGTGGGAATTGTGGTGGTGTGGATGTCGGTGCGACCACGGTCATATGAGTCTACCGCAAAGAGATCTTGGAAATCCAAGAAAACTTGTCTCAACTTTTGCTTCTGTTCCAGAGTCACACAGGCATCAGCTAGGTTGACTCTCTCTTCCACCATCTGCCTGAAGCCTGGAAAGACTTCTGGTTTGGCTATCTCAGCGGCCTCCTCCAGCTGGGTGGAGAAGTCCCTGGTCAGAGTGCTGATTTGGACTGGAGGCTTCAGGTGGGAAAGGCAGCCCTCATGGACCTGGAAATCACCTCATCCCTCCTGAAGTCACAAGTCACATCTTCCTTACCGTAGGGGCAAGAAGTGTACACCAGGAAGTTGCCCCCATGCCGGGTGAAGATCCTGCCTGGTGTTGTTTTGTCATCACTGTCACTGTCAAAACAGTCCTTGGGGATTGGTCCTAACAGTTCATTTCCTAGATCAATGGAGAAATGTCGGTCATCAACCGCCATTCCAATAATGATGCCTGCGGCTATAGTAATACTCTTTAAGTCGCTGTTATCCACCTCTATTGGAATGGTGTCATGTTCTATGTTGACTAATGGTGTTGGGTTTACCCCTAACCCTTGCTGTTGGAGAGAAACATTTAGATGAATATAAGCATCAGGGATTTGCAATTTTTGTCCTCTTTTAACTTTCACTTCCAGGGAGAATTGTCGGGTCCTTTCTGGGATGGTGACTTCCTCTTTGAGCTGAATTTAAACTGCATAAGGTAGCAATTGAGCTGACCTAAATGCTTTTTCTGGATCATCAAAGCCCATGGGATTATGCGCTAATCGGGACCAAGCTTTGAAGTTTATTCGGTCCAAACTAATGGCAAAGCGATTGAGAATGTCACTGCCTAAGTAAAAGGCAGCAGTGACGTCTCGCACGACCCAACAGTTATGGACTATGCTCTTGTTGCCAATGCAGATTTTGAGCATACACCTGCTTGGCAGGAGATGTTTGGAATTAGGTGCTTCCAGGTCCATTTCCCATTTGTCTATCAGTTTGAATGTGGGAATGGCTGAATCTTTTGGGAGTTGGCGGAACATGGCTTCGCTGATGAAGCTCTTACCGTTGTTCACACACATTCGAGCAAGAATAGAGTCCTTCCCATCATTTAACTGAACAGGGATGAACAACTGCTCTCCAATTTGCTGAATATCAGCCAGGCTCTGAGCTGATTTCACATCTTTCTGGACTATAGGATTGGGAGTTTCTGATTGTGGATTAGTAAAGAATTTCAGGGTGTTTCCTTCCAGTGTGGAATACCTCCTTAAACTGGAAGGAAGGTTGATTTTCAGAAATAGAGAGGACCCCCCATCACCAGTCTGTTGTCCTACTGCTATTACTGTCACGTCTGGAATTTGGATGTTCTGGAAGTGAAATTCCAGATTTTTGTTCAACCATGTGGCAGGTGCCGTTTAAACTAACATGGTTGACACTCTGTTTTAATTTTATTGGTCGGCTAGTCTGGGTCAAGAGGACCTTGTTTACGCAATCTATTAGGGGTGACAACCTTCTCAGGAGGTCATTCCCTAGTAAACAAGGGGTGCCCTCTGGAGTCACTACTATGACCGGGTGTTTCACCTTGTGTCGCCCAATTTTAATGTCCAAGTCTGCAGTCTCCTCAATGGGAATTTCCTTCCCGTCAAAGTTCTGCAGTTGTCCAGGAAGAGAGGTGAGATGAATTTGGTAATTCTCCCCCCTTCCTGCATTTAGTTCCTCAAAGGCCCTTTTGGACAGAAGGGTAGCTTGGGATCCAGTGTCCACCAGTGCCAAAATTGTACCCTGCCCCTGTACTTGTACCGGGGCATAGTATCTTCCTTCCTTCTCCTCCAGGGGGCACAGATAATGCACATTTTTGGACAACTGGTGGGCTAATTTTCTGGTTTTGGACATTGCTAGCGAAGAGATTTGGGCAGAATTCTGTGGAGAGTCTTGGGAATCTGAAAGAAAAAGTTGGCAACTGGAGATCAGAGCCATTGTGGGTTCCCCTGGTTCTGGTTCTGGGCCGCCCCCCCCTTTTTGGAGGCAGTCACCAGGATGGGTTTGAACCAGGGGATTTTGGTATTGTGGGTTCTGGGATGAGATGATGGGCGGCGGTAGCTCAGTCTCCATATCTCCCAGGTCTGGATTGTAATCCCTTGGGACCCATTTTTCTTTGGGAGGAGTTCCCCCATCTCTGAAGGAGAAGATCCTTTTCCCAGGATCTTCTGAGGATCCCTCTCCCTCAAATTGGAAGACCTGTACCTCCTCCACAAAGTGGGTCTGTTTGGGTCCTTTGTTTCTCCTACCTCCTTTCTGCTCCTTGGGTGGCAGACTTTCAGGGGTAGGAGATTTTGTTTCCGGTTCCTGGTTTTCCAGGGGCTGTTTACAAGTTGGGAAGGAAGCTTCCTCCAAGGCTTTACACCCCCCTTCCCCTTGTGCCTCCTCCCTGGGAACTGTGGGTTATCGGGGTGCTGCCCCCGTCATTGTTCTGGAGCACCAGGTCCAGAGTTTGGGGCATTCTGCGGTGGCATGCTCATCTGAGGGTTCTGTTGAGCCCTCAGTATGTGACCCAGATCTCGTGCCATATTTTGGACCTGGCGCTCAAGTTGTGAAACCCGCTCAGGCTGATACGGGGCTCTATTTTCTCCCCTGGGCTGATCCCGGCAAGGGTAGCTATCCCTTCTCTGGTAATACTCCGGATTGGGAAGATTTGGGTACCCCTCCACCCTTGGCCTCCCCTCTCCCGGATTAGGTTGTCTGGGCTCAGGGTTTTGGGGAAAGAAGGATGGATGATATTGGGGCTGGAAATTGGGCGGATACCTGGGGAAAAAGTTCTGCCCAAGATTTGGAGAATTTCTGCCCTCCTGGGGGAAGTTAGGAGGGAAGTTCACCGGGTCAGGTGCTTGGCTGGATACCCCCCCTTGGGCTGGAGGAGTCCACACATAACCCAGGATTGGTCGGATTCCCTTGTAGCGGGGACTTACATAGTCAGGGGAGCGGGGGACCCCATTTGTGGGACTACCTCCTCGACTCCCTGTCGGTGACTGGCCCGAGGGCCTTCTGGGCTGTGAATTATTTGGTGCAGGCAGGTTTTTAGGCCCCCCATCTCCAAATCTAAAACGGGGGCAACCTTTACCTCTGCCTCCTTGGCAGCAGCAGGGGTGCTGTTGGTTTTGGGGTTTTTCGGCGCGTTATTTTTATTTTCGATAGGCTTCTGCACCTCATAGATCCGGGTAGCCTGTTCAATGACCCAGTCTAAAGATCTTTTCTCATGAAAATCTCTCACGAGCTGGGTCATTATGTATTTGGGTAAGGCATGGAAAAACGTATTGATAAATTCTCTGCTATCCGTGCGCACCCTTCTGGTGGTCTGCGCAAAAGCACGTTTTAATTCTTGCACAAACTCTTGTGGGGCCTGATCCTCCCCACATTGCAAATTGTAGGCTGCCTTGTGAGCCTCTTGAGGATTTCTGTGAACGGAAAAATGTTTCAAGATGGCCGCCTTATAGGTGGACCATCTTAAATGATTTTGGTCCTCCTGCCCCGCAAAGAAACTGGAGTATTCTGGGGAGAATGTCCATTTGACGTACTGGATGCAGCTACTGCTGTCCTTCAAATGGAAAGTCTCCATCATTTGCTCATAGAGCTCCAAGTGTTCCCAAACGCAATACTTGTCGTTCTTATGATAAGGCGTGATGACACTCCTTATTGCCTTTATTTGCTTCAATGGGTCCTTAAGCAAGGCCCTTTTTGCCTTATTGGCCTTTTTGGTTCGGGTAACCCTGGTCCATTCATCCTCTGACTCAGAGGCACTGCTCCCAGAGGTTCCTGTCTGTTCTTCCAGGTTTTCCCGGATTCTGCGAGCCTGGGAATGGCTGGCAGAATGTGGGGTACCTGGTCTCCTGTGTCCTGCGCCGTTCACAGGAGTCTTCAGATTCCTCCTTGCTGCCAGGTTTTGATGGGTACCCCCCCCCCCACTGACCTAACTGGGCAGAAGTTTTCAGGATGCCCTTAATGGGCCTACTCTCATGGGGTTCCCCACTAAATTGCACTGTGCTTGGGTGCCCATACCCGGATGCCCGCCCCTCCATTCCTGGGAGGTACTGGCCTATGAGCCCCATACTTCTAGTTGGATAGTAATCTGCCATCCCTGTGGCCCGGTGCTCATGTGCGCGAGGGGACATGGGGGTGGCAGAGTCCAGGGACTGAGAGATATGAAGGCCTCTGGTACTAGGGCTCCTGAGGTTATGCTCAGGACTCTCCCTCTCCCAGCGAACCTGGTCTCTATCCGCCCCTGCTCCCTGTTGCAATGCAAGAGCCTGCGCTTTCAGTTCCTCAGTTAAGGCCTTACTAGACTCTATCAGTCTCTTCTGCATCGCTACCTGTTGTTGGAGCCTATCATTGTGCTGACAGAGAACCTCATTTTCTCTCTGTGCCTCCTGATTGGTCCTGGAGTACTGGGCCAGTCTTTGCTGCAGGAGGGTTACTTCCTGAGTCCCTTCCGTACTGGCCTGCTCCTTTCTTGCCAGAGCCTCCTCCACCCTCCTGGTGTGCTCCAACAAGTTCTGGTGTTCTTTTTGGAGGTCACCCAGTCCCTATAGGGCCAGGTGATGTTCTTCCATTTTCCTTTTTAAATGGCAGACTTCCTGGCCTAAGGTGTCCCTTTCCTGACTAAGAGTCTGCATCTGTGCCGCCAGGTCGTCCCTTTGCCTTTGGAAGGCACCAGCTCTCTGGCGCTCCTGATCAAACTCTGCCTGGGTATCCAGGTCTTTCAGAATCAATTTATTGCTTTCTGCCTTTTCCCTATCTAGGTGGCTTTGCAGGGTGGCTACCTGCTCGGCACATACCCTATTGAAATCTAATTGTTGCTCCAGCTTTTTCTGGCTCTGTAGTAGGGAGTCCAAACCTTCTTGGTACTCCTTTTGCAAGGCCAGAAATCTGGTATCCTGGTCAGCCTTTTCCTGTTGCAGCACATCCATGTCCTCCTTTATTTTAGTGATGTGCCGTCTGCTGTCATTTTCTGACTCCTGGCTCCTGAGCAGCCTCTGCTCAGAAGAGTCCAGATCAGATTGGGCCTTCTCTAACGCCATCTGTTGCCTATTTGCCAGATCCTGGCCTTCAGCACATTTGTCCTGCATGTCTCCCATATATAGGTACAAGAATGCTGCTATCATGGCAATCTTATTATGTTCATCTTTGGCTTTAGGGGCCATATATAGTTCACTCAGGGCCACATGTAATGGACCCTGATCTCCCCATTTATCTGACCCTGTTTCAGTGACCTGTTGCGCGATTGCCTGCAACCAGACCGTTTGGTCCTGATGAGTCCACTCACCTCTCACAAATAGCTTATGTAAGAGGTGCTCCCTCGCTATTTTCATGTCTACCAAGAGATTGATCTCTGTCCTGACTTACAGAAATTAGTATTTTATTTTTGCAAAACAGACCTTTTCCTTAGAGTGTCCCTTTGAAGAGTGCTTTACAGCATAAAACAGCGTGGTTATCCGACCGGATGTATGTATCCCGTCAGTTAGCACACTGTATTAAGCTGCAAGCTGCAAGTGATAGATCTAACCCAGACGTCCGGCTCGAGCCCCCAATTTGTAAGAGGATTCAATTCAACACTACAGCTAAGTCAATGCCTAGTCTGCGATACTGAATGGAAACCCTTATTGATATATCTTTATGTCCAGTTCATGAGTTCTGGATGACTACCCCTATATAATACCCCTCTTTTAGAATCCCCCTGACCCCACTGAGCCAAGAAGTAGTTCTGTTTTGCAAGTTTAAAAGGTTTATTTGAGAATTTAAACAATATATATATATATCACACTTTATAATAAATTAATATCTGATAGTACGCTTAGACATATGATGTTGATCAACGATGGGTAATCTGGCACTAGCACACTTCTTTACAATCAATGAGGAGTTAGTATAGGATGGATAAAGTAGCAAAAATACTTTTATGATTTCAAGGGAAAAGCAATGAGGAATAAAATGCAGTACAGAAATACTTGATATGATTTTAGCAAAAGATAAAATAATCACTTTTTCTCTGGCAATTCACCCCCTCCCCTATGCAATGTAAGAAATGGAAGGAGATGGAAGTAACACACACAGTTCTTAGGAATGCAATCAAATATAATTCAGTTCACCCCAGCAAGCTTAGACCACAGATAGAAGTTTGAAACATAGGCCCAAAATGCTTTTAAAAGGTGATGGCAATGAAGTGAGAAATATGCTGAAAATGCTTTTAATTCCCCTTAGGAGGTTCAGGGTGAGTGGGAGATGCGTGTTGGTATTAGTTCAGGCTCACTTTAGCAATGCTCTATGAGTTATTACCAGGTTGCAAACGGATTTTAACAAAAGAAAGAATGGAGCTGCTATCTTGACAAGTGGAGAAATTGAGCCAAAATCGCAAATTGCGATAAATTTCACGAGTGCGTGTCTCACGATTGCGGAAAAAGCATTGGGAGTAGGAAGTCGGTTCTAGGTTCGCTGGAAAGCCTGGATTCTAAACGTTCAGATGAAAGTTAAATTTCGTTCCTAGCCCAAACGGTTCCAGAGATACGGACGATTAAATAAAGGTAGATTTTCGGATTTAAAGTAAAACTCAAAATGACAGGTGACGGCTTGCAGCTGCAGAATTGACAGGTGACAGTCGTGCAGCTTTAAAAATGACAGATGATACGATTTCTAGGAGGCAGTTCTACTTAGGTTAAAATAGTTTGGATTAGATTATTTTAACTAAGAGATTGGTTCTGCACAGTTCTGCTAGGTACTCACAATAAAAATCTGAAATAGGCCTTGCCACGGATCTGGTCAGGTTTTGGACTGGACTCCGGTTCTGGTCTCGGCACTTCACAGTGATCTGGGTCAGCTCTCTGGCTCTGCTCACAGCGGTCTGGGTCACTCTGGATCTCTGGTCTGGTTTCTGGGTCTCTCTGCTTTCTCTGGGTACAGCACTGCTTCTGGATCTTTCTGGCGCAGGGTTTCAGGCCAGAATCAACAGCTCAGCCCGGCTGTGAATTGTCTGCAAATGATTTTAAGGTTGCTGAGGCCTGCTGAGAAAAGTTCTCAGTTTGTGGGTTTAGGCCCTTGATTTAAGTTCTGAAGTAAAGTTCTGGTCTTTGGAGATTGATGGATTTGAAGTCTGGATCTCTGGATGTGAAGTCGTCGGTCAGCATGCTCCGCAGCAAATGGAATTGAATGTCTCTACCTGTCCCAGCAGTCTCTTTTTATGTGTTTTGAAAGTGGGTGTGTGCCTGGGCCTAGCTAAGCCTGCCGCTCTCTACTTGTCATTGGCCCAATTCTCCCCTCTCCCATGATTGGGGGAAGGAAATGTGAGTCAGAGTGATGCTGTAGGTTTTATGGGTCAGAGGATCCTCCCCTGGTCAGTTTGCCCACAAATCTATATTTGATTCAAATACATATGGCACAGATACACAGTTGTTTAAAATTACATGCACCCATCACATATCACATGAGGTATACTCTGTTCAAACTCTGCTCTTCCTGGGGGCTTGCATTCAGAAATGGCAACATTTTGCGCTTTTTAACTGGTTTTGCAATATCGGACATTTACCCAAATTTACACACATGTGCGCAAGGAGTATGGACATTAATTGATGAAGTGTCAGATTTTTAACATGCAGACATTTGGAGTGAGACCCTATTTTCCACTAGCAACCCCCCAGAATACACCACAGGGTCCTAACACATCTCAAAATGTTCACAGAAAAATCACACGAATTATGGTATCATTTAGATAATTTTGACAAGTCCGCACCATGAGTTATACATCTTTCTTAAAATCATATTATGGCCAACAGGGGTGTGTCTTCCCAGGTCACATGGTGGAGAAACCAGTCTATCCACTTTCTTTAAGCTCAGCCTGTCCTCAGAGGGGGCTGCCCCTCCCCGTTTCTGCCAAGAGGAAGCCACGTTTACGACGCCCCCCAATATAACTTCTGCCTGAGTCAAGGAAGGGCTTTGTTCAAAAGGAAGCCATTTACGATCCCCCCAATAAACCATCTGCCTGGGCCCTTTATTTAGTTTCTTGCAGTCCCCTGGTAATTCAATCAGAGAGTGTGTGACCTCCTTTTGGCAGGAGCAACAGAATGCAGCCAGGCCTGGGAATGCATTTGTTGGGCAAGCCCCCAATACTGTCGGGGGTAGCTGTCTGGCAGAATTCCAGTTTCCTTAAGCCAGGTTTCAGGTAAAATGTCACTTTTTGTCCCCCAGTTTAAGTCAATACAATTTTTACATATGCAGCTAGAATGCTGATTCTAAGTTCAAAACTATGACATTTTAACAGTTACAACTATGTGACACTCAAAAGTAGGTCACTCAGTTAATTTAAACATTTCGATTTTGGTGGTTTTAATCCAGTTTCAGTTAGGCTGCTGACATGCATAGCTCAGCCAGTTTTGTTATGAACATTGTTTTGGGCTCTTCATCTTCCCAGATTTTGTATGCACACATACTTCATTCTGCCAGATGTCCGCTGGTGTTCAGTGAGATTTTTGGATGTGTTGCAATGTTTGAAAATAGGCATTTTGAGCTGGCATTCAGAGAAACCAAAGGTAATTTTAAAGCGTTTTTGAGCTAACAGGCGCTGCTGTTTTACCTTTGGCACCCATTCCACTCATGGCACCCTGGCCCATCATGCTCGCACTGGTGGGTGGCAAGTTAGGCAGCCATTTTGGTGTACGCACAAACTGTGTGGTTCTCCTGGATTCTGGCACACATGTGGGCTTTTTGGCCATATTGGATTTTCTAAGCCCACAGCACCAAATGTTGCAGCATGATAGCTCAAACGTGGGTCAGGACACCCAACACTCTATGCATAAGATGTTTTATCAAAATTGTTTACTGAAAGTTTAGCAGAAGTTAATTAACCAAACTACTCAATAGTGCTCCTTTTATTGCACCCAGACTGCTTGGCTAACATTATTTGTATTATCAGACCTTAAAACATCCAGCAATCAGTGCTCGAAGTGTAAGAAAAGAAGTAGTCGAACTATGTTCCCTACTGGCCTGCTCCAGTCCCCACAAACCCCATCACCACCCACCCCCTCCCATGCACAATACAAACCCAAAAACACATGTGCCTGCTGTTTAGGGAAACGTTCAGTGCAGTGCACTGAAAGTGCACCTTTCAACTTCTTCCTACACATCTGGAGCAGTTTCCTTTTTAATATAAAAGCATAGGAACAGAACAGTAAAACTGAATTAAAAGAAAAGTGCTTACCACTTACCAATAGTGATGGTGATGCCGTTGGCGAGGTCAGCGGCTCCAGAATCCAGAAGTTGGCAGCTCCAGCAGCAGGCTCCAAACAATGGCATATATAGCAGCAGGCTCCAGACGACGACGTGGCTTTTTGCTTTTATGCCAGGATTAGGTTCTATATAGAGATACTGTGTTGTAACCTGTGCCATGCCCCTTGGCTCCACCCCGTGGCGTCTCCTCCAATAAATGTTTTTCATTTCCAGCACTGGGCATCTGAGATCCTTTACCCAAAGCCCTTAAATTAACTCTGGCCCCTTCCCCAACTCTTCAAGAAACAGTCTTTTCCTACCAGTGTTGTGTGCCGCCCTTCGCCAACTCGAACTGTTAAAAGCAACCAGATGAATCTGCTCACCCTTACAGCCATCAGTGACGGCTCCTCTCTGAGCCACGGTGAGCGCCGTCTGGTCCCTGGGCATTGCTTCTCTGCAACCTTCTGAGGCTTCTTCTCTCCTGCTTTGCAGCCGAGTCAAAAGCCAGAATGAGAACTGAATTGCAGGCTTAATAAAACAAGGGTTTGCTGCTGTTCTTAATGGCTGACAGTGGCATGCAATTTACCCACGCTTGACCCACCCACTGTCCTTCTTACAAGTGAAGTTCATGGCTGTTGAATTAGGTTACTTCATATACTGTAAAATCTAAGGGGTCTCACTACAGAAGGAGCAGGTGATGGAGCAATGCTTTGCTGAGTGATGAACCCAGTGCTATTGCATTTATGTTTTACCACTTACGATCTGGCATTCCTGGTGACGGTATAGAATTGCCAATGATAAATGAGGGTAATGATGAAACTACCACCGCGTCACGGGCTTCTTCCCTGTTGCATACACTGCATGGAAGAGGCCTCTAAATCCTGTAGCCGGTGTCTAGTGCATTATTACGGTTTTCAAATGATATGATTTGTTATTTATAACACACTTAATACCCACAGGTTTCTAAGCGCTGCAGACCAAACCCGTGTATGTTGCTCTGTGTCGTCTTGCTTCCAAGGCGAGCACGTTGCAACTTGCCCTGAGCTATACTCTCGTGACGGGACAATCATTACGAGAATGGAGGTAGCCTTACCGGTTTTACCAGCAAGTCTACCTCCAAACTCGCATCCGGGTCCAGCACCCGTGAATGGGCAATTACCGGGCTATTCTGGCACTGCCGGACCCGGTAATTACCCTTTTTCGGGTGCCGGGCCCGGTACATCCCCATTTGAGCCCCATAGGGCTCAATGGGAATGGGGAGGGTGGTAGCACCGCAGGTGCCTGTACGGCCACCAGGTCAGATCTGGTGGCTGCAAGGGCACCCGCGAGCAGAACTCCAAGTATGGCGGTTTTGCAACGGTGGCGGTAGCAATACCAGCGCTGTTGTTGCCTTACCGCCATACTTGTAAGGAGGCCGAATGTCAATGAACAATGTACAAATTGTATTCGAATCCGTTTGCATCCACATCATGCTGAGAGCTACTGTGGCGTTGGGAGTCGGGACATCAAAAGCCAGAATCAAGAACAGCAGCACCCTTGTTTTTATAAAGCCTGCAATTCAGTTCTCATTCTGCCAGAATGAGAACTGAATTGCAGGCTTTATAAAAACAAGGGTTGTTGCTGTTCTTAATGGCTGGCATGAGATTTACCCACGCTTGATCCTCCCATGGTCCTCTTACACACATGAAGTTCCATCTAATTCATGGCTGTTGGCTGAATTAGGTTCATATACTGTAAAAACTAGCAGGTCTCAGCCTCACTAAAGAAGGAAAACAGCAGGTGATGGAGCAATGCTCTGCTGAGTGATGAACTCGGTGCTTGCATTTATTATATCCACTAGTTACAAGCTCATCTGCCATTCCTGCTGATGGTATAAACTTGCCAATGGTAAATAAGGGTGATGATGAAACTACCACCAGCATCACGGTTCTTCTAACCTGTATATAATTAATTAGGTATAGTGAAGTTGCAACTTGCCTTCCAGCGCTAATACATGCAATTATGACCAAACTCTCAATATCATTCGGGTTATTCAAATCAGAAGACAAAAAAACGGAGTCAGTCATAATAACTGTAATGCTCACCTGACTCCCACGGAGGCGCTGGCCTGGTTCGCGCTGCTGTGACCTCTTCTAAGGTGATACGCAGGGTTCGGAAGACGGACTGGACCGGGCCCCCAAATCTGGTTTGTCTGGCTTGCAGAAGTATCCTTCTGTAGGCGAAAATAGGGGATTAACTGTCTGCGGGGTAATGCAATCAGCCTCCCACTTTCCCCTCTCACCCTCCTCGAAACCCTTCTGTGATTCCTCGTAGCGTCTCACCTTAGGGTCTGGAAGGACGAGCTCTCCATCCTGCTTCTGATGCAGGGGCGCGTTGATATCCAGTTACTTCACTGGATTTTCGGATTGGTGAGAACCAAACTTGCTTGGCTTCCAGGTAAGTTTTTTGATAAGAGGTTCCCCTTGTGTCCATGCATTAATGTACTAATGCTAGTGTCTTTTTCCCCATAGGGGCTGGGGTACGGAATGCCGGGGAACAGGCACCGACCCGAGATGAGAGGTGAAATCCTTGTAGAAATCAGGTAAGTCTTTAATGAGCGTTTTTTGGTAATGTCTTTTCATTCGCTCATTAACGCTGATGTCTCTTTTTCCCCTTAGGGGCCGGGGTCCGGTAATGCCAGGATGCGGCGCGGACCCGAAATGAAGAGGGAATGAATCAACAGGTAAGTCTTAACATGGAGATTTAGCTTTCCTTATTCCGTTCTCTCTCTCACCTTTTGTTCTGGTCTTTTTCTCCCTAGGCGCTGGGGCGTGACTGCGAATCCGGATGATCAGCACATGGATCGCTCTGCACTGAGTGCATTAGACCGTTGAGCTAATTTTCCCGGACATTCATAGGCCAGCTGCAGAGATGAATGGATCTCTCTGCAGTGAGTGCATAACCACCAGTAAGTGTTCAGCAAGCATTGTGACACTGACACAGACAAGGTCACTATAATGACAAGATGAAAAGGTTGCAGAAAATGACAGCTCTGTGGGAATTGCTTTTTTAAATTATTTTCTACCCAAATGCATAGCATCCCCTTATTTTAATGTAAGCCCTACATTTCCTGGCAGCCAACATAAAGCATAACATGATTGGTCTGACCTCCCCAGGCCCCCACCCATGGTGAACAACTGAACGGGAACTGGCTGTTCGACACACACACACACAATACCATTGACTATCAACTGCAGAGTGATAAGTCACTCTTAAAAGCTTAAAAGGTGCATGCTGTCAATGCAAAACATTTGACCTGGCCCTGGCCCTCTGGATCAATCTTACCTGATTTTTGTCACGATTCACGTCGAGTAGTCTCTATAAAAGTGTAGCCGCGAACAACAACTGCTGCAGCTTGCCTGTTTCTGCTGCTGGGCTGGCTCACATCGGTCGACTCTTCGGGCCGGGCCCGGGCCGGGTCTGCTGCTGCTGCTGTCTGTGGGGCTGATAGTGCTGCGGTGTCGCCACGTCAGTCTTGGCACTGCTGGCTGTCTCGTCGTGGCCAAACAATAATGCCCAGTGTCAGCAGGATGCCCACTATATCCTCTCAGACTCAGAGAGTCACCACGAGTACACTAATTTTCAATTGTGGCGGCACAGAGTCTGCGTCGGACCCCCAACCCCAGGCACAAGTTGCTTTCAACTTTGCAGTGCAACAAATTTGTTGTTGTTAGTTCCTGCAAAGTTGAAAGCAAATTGTTGTGAACTTGGGGGGCAGCCCCACCCCCAGCTCAGCCCTGCAGGCAGGAGGAGCCGGAGGGAGCGAGCAGCCCAGCCAGCCTCCTGCTGCAGTAGCACTAGCCGCCAGCCCTGGTGTTCGTATTAACACTTCATCACAGGAGCTCGGCCCTCTACAACATATGCATGATGCATCATGCATGCATCCATGCATGCATGAATCATGATTATGATGCATGAACATTTGCAAATCATCAAAGCAGGGTAACAACGTGTGTGTTGTTGTTACCTTGCTTTGATGAATAATTATGCTCGATCCAGGTCAGGATCAGGCAGCTCCTCCAGGCTCCAGCCCCTGGCTGGCTCCCCCAGAGAGAGTGTCAGTTTCCTTTCCAGCGCCTGGCCCTGAGGCGAGCTGCTCAGCCTGCACCCAGGCCACCACTGGCCCACGGCACACACACTGAACATCTATAATTTCAAACACATCAACACTTTAATACAAATAAAATAATAAATTGCCCAGCTTGGGCCGTGCAGCCCGCAACAGACCCTGTGAGTGGCTGTAAATATATTTTAATAAACATTAAAATATGGGGTGGCCTCATGAAAAACTGGCCTCCCTAGTCCCAGGTCCTCAAAGGTCATCGGGCAGTGGCCGATGGGCCGATGCCGCCAGTCCGACCCTGTCAAGAAGCAAAGCACAACTCAAGATAACAACTGAACAATTGCTAATGGCTACTGCATGTTACTGAACTGATACACACAACAAAGGTGCCTAGCACTCTCCATTTAGGGCGTCAAGTTCTACTGTGCCCACATTCTAGATGATGTAATCAAGGTGCTTTTGTATCAGTATTTGACACATTTTCTGTGCCTCAATCTCCTTAAGGGCCATGCAGGTCCAAATTGCTGTGGTAAACAGAGCAGTTAGGACTCATTTTATATTACACACAGCAATTAAAGGGATACACAAAATCATAATGCATTTTAGATAGCCAACAGTTGTAGCTGGTGGCTCATATAGGGCTTGGCTAGTAGGGATACTGGGTTGCCCCCTAACAGAGAAATAAAGACACAGACACCAGAACTAATACATCGTGTGTGTGTGTGTGTGTGTGTGTGTTTGTTTTAATTTGGAATAGTCCATACAGCCCACGATGGGGCTCGATGGAATGTTTTAGGAAAGAAAGAAGAACAAAGGAACAGAACTCCCCTGGCCAAAAATTGGCTGGGCGGGGAGATAAAGAATCCAAAGAGGATTTGAAAAAGGACAGTTGTAGAGTGCCAGATAAAAACAGGAGAAAGAAAAAAGAAGCAACAGAAAGGGGTAGGAAAAAGAAAATAACCCTCTCGGGGGAGGGCGTTGCCTCGAGCGGAAAGACATTGGGTCTCATTACGGGCCATGGTGGTAACCCTGCCGGTGCTACCGGTGGGTTGCCGCCGAACCCGTAAAAATGTACCAGCGTCTGATTTTCCTGTGACACCGGATCATTACAGTCAGGATGTCAGGCGCCAGTAAAATTGGAAATCCCCATTCCCATAGAGTCCCATAAGCTGTGGCGGGTGTTAGCTAGTCTGGGTTAGACTGGACAGACCCAGGCAAGTAAAAAAAGAGTCGGTCAGCGTATGCAGGGCTTCCTGGGCAGAAAATGAACAGCCCAGTTAGAACCACTTGAGGGGGCAGCCTGGGCTGTTATGAGGAGGTAGCCCATGTGAAGCCTGGGTGGCTTGCCCCTTTCCCCTCTGCAATGTAATGCAGATGGGGCAGGCCAGAAGAGGAGTAAGCCACGGGAAGGGCAGTGACCATGGCAGCATTCTTATTGCCATGGAGAAGCCACCTGACTAAAATCCCCATGCCAAATGGGATAACACAATACTGGCACCGAGGGCACAGTGGTGACGCTTTTGGCCTCCAGGTCAACGGGGCCACACATGAGATTTCTAAGGAGGATATGGGAGCACAAGTGAGTGTGGACTGACCCATTTGCTCTTGGGGCTACCCTGAACGTTCAAGAATACTGCGGGTGCAGTGCTGACTGCTAGTGGACCCCCAAGCTTGCAATGGTCCATCTGAACACATTAAAGACAATGCAGGCCACATGGTGATCATGGGTGGCCCCAAATGGTGGACAGAGGGATTCAGAAGAACAATCAGGAGTTTGTCTAGGCCGGCCACATACCATCAGTGAACAGGCCCCCCTCCCGCATCCAAAAGAGACAGCCCTAAAATGTACTGATATAGTACATTGTTCGTTTTATATTTGTTGTATGTCATTGTATGTTATGGATAGTTATGTGTATTATAGTATGGTAGTCGCTGCACTATAATTAAGCTGTGTGGGAAATTCCAAAGGAAATTCAAAAATGTAATTGCTAATAGCATTTGACTTGCAGGACAGAGTTGGCTGATATTTTGCGAACACAGGCCCTCTGAGACGGGAAATTCTGGGAACTATTCATTAAAAATGAAAACGTTATTAATAAAGCAATAGACACTCTTTTGACCAACTCCCATCCATTTCCGCCATATAGAAAACGTCACAAATTCTGTGCAGCGCACAGCAAAAATCACTGGATGAAATTGGACCAGGTACAACAAAAACTTGGCCACGAAGCGTTGACTCAGTTTCAGGGAGGGTCAAATATTTGATGGAGAAGGGAGTGCCGCCTTCTCCCATAATGATATCTATATATATATGTCCCACAATGCATCAGTGAGGCTTTTCAGAAATGAAAAATCTGCCATTTATGTTGCTCGATGCGAGAGATGACTGTGGCTATAACCTGGGTTAGCTGAAAACAAAAAGTGCAAAAAAAGCCATATAGAGGACGAAAAGGAATGCAATGGCAGAAGGATAGAGGTGCGGACGGGGGAGAAGATGCTGTGTGAAATTGGGGATTTAGGGGTGGTCAGGGATCAGAGTTACAGTTCGAAAATGTTTGCCTAACCTCGGTTATACCTGGGGATAATTTATGTCTCGCTGATAATATTGCCAGAATAGCTGCAGCACAGATTATGATAAACTTAATTTCTGAGCCTCTGCTTACATAAACAATACATTCTCCTGTGAGCCAAGCAGTGGCAACACTTACTCAAAACCGGACTTACAGCCTATAGGCACATATATCACACTTTTTTTACTCAGCCAAAACAGGAAAATATGCCAACGTCACACTGATATTTACAAATCAGAGAGCAACAGATCAGTGTCAAAGAAAGGAAGTCAAAGAATATACCTGCCTGATCTCAAGAGAAACTTTAAGGGGAAAGCACCTTCTTTAATAAACATAAACTATCCCTATTGGCTATTTTACTCCTTGAAAACGCATTTTATTCCAAGTAGGGAGTACAATCTGAGAGTCCTGTTTGTATCCCTTACATGGGAAATGAAATGGCAGGGCACATAATACAGCCTTCAGCTTTGCCCACTTTTCCTCACCACAGCCTAGATATAATTCAAGAAGAGCATCACTAAGATCTCCTATGGAGGACATCGCATACATTTGCCTTTTAAGTTAATACCAGAAATGCTAATCGGTATAGATGGATTGTCTTCTCCTGTAATTATAGACCCCTTCTGCAATTCACTGTTTCAGTCAAATAAAATGCTGGGGGCACTAAAACCAGAACACATGGTTATATTGAACGAAACAGAACTTGTTGTTTCCTTGACTGTTATTAACATTTGCTATCCTTTAGTGAAACAAACAACACACTTCATTCTTTATACCCTACTGCCAAAATATTTGACTTGTATTTTGAATGTTTCTGATTATTCTTCACCCCACGGAGTGTCATCCTAACCCCCTTCAACACACCCACCCCACCCTCCAGCCTACTGTGCTGGCCTTCATTAATAGTTGACAGGGCTCTTTAAAATAAAGTTAGGGATTGTAGCAGTAAATCATTCACTGGGATATTTGCATACCTACAATAATTTGCAAAAGCAGAAAACATTTACCGTCTCACCATGATATTATGGGTATTTAAGGAAAATGTTATGAGTCTGCATACACACAATTATTTTGCTTTGCATGCAAAATTGTTTTCAACATCCACCACCCTAATATGTTTGGCTGGAATATACAACTGTCAGTGAAAACATTTGTGTATAGCAGATAGTTATAATTCCCTTTGTTACGGTCTATGTCCAATGTAACTCTGAAATTGTCAAAAGGATTCAGATTCTGTGAAAAGCATTGTAGCTGTTGGAAGGCATGTTGCCCTAATGCTATGTATGAGTAGTACCAGGCATATTCCATACCAATTATTCCTGGCAGGCAAAGTTAATTATATTGCATTTTTGGTCTCCACGTATAGGCTAATGTTAGCACTGCTAAAGTAATAAAAGCTGAGCATGACATTTGTCTACTCAAAATCCTTAGAGGGTACATTCATATTTGAGTGTTATAACGTGTGACACGAGTGCCTCTTCAAAGTGCCTGTATGACTGATGTGCAAGGAATAAAAAGCATTGGATGAGGTCACTGATCAAAGTAGCCTGCCTACGTACAGTAATTATCTGATGTATCAGCTGACAGTTGGGTTACATCATCTGGGTGACACTTTTGCTTAGGCACCATGATTAACTGAAATATTGTTGCTTGAACGTTATTCATACTACAACAAACATAGCACAAGCTGATATAGGTACAAGTCTTTTGTAGAGCTAAAGCAGGCAGAGTCAAGGGTGTCTGGTAATAGACAATGTGGCTCGGACCAGAAGATAGTCACATGGTATATGTGAGGTAGCCAAGTATAGGATTCATGGGTGGGGAAGAAAGGTCATTTGGTTAATGTGTGCAAGAATACCTTAGTTAGATATTCTATTTATGTCATCAGATTTTCATATATTCAGCTTTTAGAGTTTTTAGGTTTTTAAGGTCACCCTTGCACAGTGTGTTAGTCTAAATGGGCTAGAACAGTATATCAAGACTAGTTACTGAAAGTTAGCTCTATTAAGAGAGAAAGCAATTGTCAGGTAGCTGCAGTGGATTGTGTCTTATTAATTCTTGAGAAGGTGGGAATTGTCTGTGTGCACCAGTACACAATCACAATCAATCATATGTGTGATGTCATCTTTGATGTCATGGGTATTAGTCTTAGCAGTGCACGGTGGTGGCGCAGGTTATGGTTGCTTAGCTACCATAACTGGCGAATTTCAGGTTTTTTGTTGGTTTTACTTGTAACCATAAGGTCCCCTTAACAAAGTTTTTTCAGTGAATTTCATGGATTTTTATTAGTGAAACTTAACCATAACATCTCCCTAACAACGTTTTTTCATTGAATTTCATAGGTTTTTACCAGTGCCTGATATTTTCCTACAACTTAATAATATCATGCTTACCCAATAAAGCAATATTTTTTGTCCATTTTACATAGTGTCAGCTTAAAACCTTTCCATTTCCCAACTTCTAGAATCATTTTTAACATTTTTAACACCACTATACACTTTTTGCAGAAATGTCAACTAGTTTTGCATCCGAAGATGTCTACCAACATGTGACTTCATTGCGAAATTTCCAGACAGTGCCACATGACCACACGCTGGTGCGTGTCATCATGACATATCTGAAAACCTGTCTGCACTTTAGGATAAAATCTGTACTTCGTGGACAGTTCGGAACTGCATTTGCTACTGATCTAGGAACTTTCAACTTCAAAATGTCCCTTGCACAGCTCCAACACCTATTCCTACTCATCCATTAACAATCTAGTACACAGTACATACTTTTAGCAAAACTGCTATTTATCTTAAAATGGAATCAGTTAATGCCACCCCTCCTCCCCAAGAGACACCACCAATGCTGTAATCAAGGAGCATGACAAACACTGCCACCACCTTAGAAATAACACATGCACAACATTTTCCCCTGTCCGCCTGCCCCTCCATATTAGTGTTTGGTGCCTCTTCCCTCATTTCCCTCCCCACCTTTCGTTCTAAACTCTCCTGCCAAAAAAAAAATACATCCAAAAACAATAAAAGAAATGTTCCTTTAGGACCCACCTTTCACAGTTAAACACAGAGCTAAAAACATTTATAGACTCTGCCTGCTTTATATTTCTCAGTAAAGTACATACACTCAATAAGATTTTCCAACATTTCCATTTTCATTTTGTGTTATGCCAATAGAAATATTGTGGCGTTTATCCCCCGTTTCAGGAACTGGAATGGTGGATACCAGCCTGGCAGCCCAAGTTATCAGCCCAAGCAAAGCAAAGGTGGATAACAAAGTCTCTGGACCATTATCTCCCCCATTCCAGCCCTGGCAACGGGGGATGAAGGACATTAGCACCCTAGGTTCCCAAAGCGGGAACCCAGGGTGCTAAAAAAAAATGTTTCTTCCTTCCAAAGGCGTCCCAGTGTAGTAGGGAAAATCCTTTTCCAAGATGGCCACCATGGAAAGGGAAGGCAAGGTTCCATACAGGGCTCCTCTTCACTTTCCATGGCAACCTGCGGAATGTCAACACACATCCTTTCACAGCACAGCATGTCCCAATTCTGAATACAAAACACTATCTTTAAAGGAAACTGCAATACTCTGCAATTTAGAATGTGCTTTTATTTCACAATAAACGCTCCGAGAACATCTGCCGATTTCCATAAGCAACCACATTTTTTTTGCTTTCTTTGCTCTCGATACAAAAATGTTTATTGTGAGTCACATGGTGTTCCTTCGGGTATAAGCTCAATGGATGGAGGCACTGTGATTCGCAAAGCTTCCGCATCAGCTTGTTGCTACACTGCTGTAAACGATGTCAAGGTGTATCATCAACTGCCGGCTGAAGAAGCCATCAATTGGTCAGGATGTGGCTGTGTAGAAAACATAACAGAAATGTGTCTCAGTAGCCTTTTTTATTTCTATTCTAATCGGTCAATGACTTATGCACCGTGTGAAAACTAAGGATGAGCACAAACTAGAAACAAGGTAAACACAGAGAAAACAAGGTGTAATGTTGGAGTCAACTATGTGATTGATAGGTTAGTGATATGCAGTGTGTTTAGCTCGCAATGGGAGTCCGATGCAGAGGTTGACTGAAGAAATTGAATAACACATACACAGCATTTTAACATAACATTTGCCTAGAATTGGGCGTTGGTGGAACATGTGCGAACACTGACGTGCACTCCATCCATTTCGGTGCTGGACTGCCCACGTGCCATGGGACGAATACAAGTACACACCAGTTGTTTCTGAGTCTCCTCACCAATTGCCAAAAGCATCAAACCATTGCAATGTTAGCCAGCAATCCATACTGGTCATGAAATGAAACCTTGACTCCTTTCTCTACAAATTCTTCTATAGTAAAACTTACATAATAATCAGCATTTCCATTCCCTTAGCATAACGCAGAGTGTCTGTTCAGATCAACGATTTTTCATCAAATGAAATGAAACGTTACTTTGTCCAGTTTTGGAATGCTGACCCTTATCATGTTTCGCGTTTTTACATACCTCATTCCATTCCTTTCCAAACGAATCCTCCCTTCATTTCCAAGGACAAAAACAATACAGGCTTATGCCTAGCTTGCTTTTCGTAAATGGAAGCGACAAATTACCTTGGCAGGAAGCGAGGGAGTAGACAGCTCAAGGCATTGCCCTTGAAGCCCACAGCATGGATTCCCACATGTACCACTGTAGCATTAGGAATATTTATGAAAAACAAACAAATTGTTGGCTTGCATACACCAATGCCGTGCAAAATGTCCAAAATTTGCTCATTTTATGAAAACACTCGGAATTCATAATCCACCTGTCAGCTGAGCACATCTCCAGTTTTCGGATAGCGACCTCTGCGCACATAGCGCACCAACAGCCCCCACCTTTGCAAAGGCTATGCACAGCGAACAGTGTCTGCTCCCAACTTTTTCCTCCAGCGCCTATGTCAGACTAGGCTATTTTTCATGGCTGGTCCACCGCAAAGTGTTATAATTAAAACAGTGTATTGGTTTTGCTTCCACAATTTATACTTTTGATAGCTTTGAAATTCAAGTTATATATGTTTTCCATTGGTCATGTACAATGTTTCAAAATTGTTGAACATACAAATAGCTGATAATCATTTGTATTGGGATGCCAACTGTTCCAAGAGTTCTGCTTTCGGTGGACAGAGCATGTTTGTAATGTTTTTTGGCAATGTATGTGTCCTAGGAACCAAACCACCTCCCACCTCCCCTCCTCGTTTCATTCTCTCTCCCCCCTCCCATCTACCCATCTCTCCCTATGCCCGCAACATAGGTCTCCACATTGACACCCATCTCTCTCTATCTCATCACATCTCTCTCACTGCCAGATTGTGCCGCTTCCACCTCTACAACCCGTAAAATGTGTCCCTTCCTAACCTTTCATGCTACAAAACTATGAATCTCCTCCCTCATCTTCTCCAGCCTCTTCTACTGCTCCACTCTTTTCTTTGGACTCCCTTCCTCTCACCTTTCCCCTCTCAAATCTATCACTCTCCCATCTGCTTCCTCTGCATTCTCTCTCCTCGCTACTCCATCTCCTCTTCACTTAACTCACTAGGTTGGCTCCCTTTTTACTCTCAGCTCAAATTTTATTTCCTCTGTCTTGTCTTCAAAGCCCTCTATGGTATTTCCCCTTCCTACCTATCCTCCCTTCTTACTTTCCATACTCCCTCTCGTTCACTTTTTTCTGCTGATCTCTTCCTTCTCTCTCCGCCACCTCCACCCTGTGCCCCCTCCTGCTTAAACTCCTTCCAACTTCTTGCTCCTTTCCATTGGAACCACTTACCCCCATTGTCTTGCTCTATCACCTCCTACCCTTCATTCCTAACTTCTCTTAAATTCCATATCTTCCACTCACCCCCCAACTTCTTTTCCTTCCCCCTTCTTGACTGAATCTACCTTTACTTACTCCTCCTACCCCTTCTTTCACTATTGTTCCTTTCCATAAGCGCTTAACCTCCTCAACTTTGTAAATTGTTCATTGTATTGTTTTCTGGTTTGATTCAATTGTCATGTATTTCTTGTTGTAAGTATTGTTCCTCTTGTAAAGCACCTTGCATTAAAGCGCTATATAAATTAAAATAAATACAAATACAAATACAAACCACGAACAATTCCATGAGTATGCATGTCCAACACACTCAAAATCAGATCTTTCACGAAATTGAAATCCATTTCCTGATATATATTGGCTTGTCCATTCACTTTTTGGTTCTTTTTCCAAAGCCCATTTCATATCGAAGCATCCCAAATTTGCCAGCAGTTCTAGATTGGTGTCTGCCTATGTTCTCGTGATGCGCTAATAACGCAAGTAGTGTGCGAGATTCCATACCCTCCATCCTGAAATGAAATCTCTTGGGCTGGTACTTTAGGCACATATTGTGGAACACCTCCAAATCTCCTGTGTGACAGAATTCTGTGAGTTCCTTCAGATCTCTTGATAGAGTTTTATCAAACACTGTCTTCTCAAGAGCTTTGTGTGCAGGTGAAGATGGAACCAACCACTTCTTCTAGCAATCCTGCTCCTCCGTTAAAAGTCCATGTTCATATTTGTGAAAATGTTGGTTTTCTGTCCATGAGTGAATGTTGGGGCAGTGGTGCATCAATGAGCGCCATTTTTCAATTAGAATTTCCAACTGCTTTTCACCAACCCTGTAATGTTGAGGTATCTGCAAACTTCTCACACTTTCATGGTGAAAAACACCTGTTTTTTTGCTTCTTGCAGCCATATCCCAATCCATCCTTATCACCCCTCACCTCGCCAGAGATTATTTGATGAGTTTGACAAGTGCAATGTTGTGTGTTTTGATATGTTTTACCGCAATGTCCACGGATACCGATTGCTGTCCGCGAATCCAAGATGGAGGGCGTTTCCAAAAATCTGATGCATTTCATGCTTTTCACCACCCAATCACTGGTCACGCCCAATGTCTGCGGACACCACGTTGCCTCCTAAGCCAATCAGATTCCTGTCCGTGGAGCAAACAGGGAAGTGTGTCCGCAGAGTGGACATAGATATCACACATTTTTCGGGACCTACCTTTTGGACATTTTTTTAAAAAATTACTGGACGGGTTGCCACCGAATTTACAAAAGCACGCTTTCAGGAGCAAGCCGATGCTGCCGCTGCAAATTTGGTGAAAATCCATCCAGCGGTTTGGGCTGTAGGCATGCGCAAAGTTTTTTCTCCATTCAGTGTATGGGAGAAAAATAAATTTTGGGACCCCCCCTTTTATTTTGATAATATAATCAATGACATTTGTCATGTCATCTTTGATGTACTGGGTGTTAGTCTTAGCAGTGCATGGTAGTGGCGCGAGTTATGGTTTCTTAGCTTACCATAACTGGTGAATATCTGGGGTGTTTCGCTTTTACTTGGAACCATAACGTCCCTTTAACAAAGTTCTTTTCACTGAATATATATATATATATATATATATTAGATCAGCGATAGCCACCCTATACTTAAGGTGAGTCAGAGACACATAGGAACCCCTCAAAAATCTATTGGTAATAACTTTTGATTTCATTAACAGAGTTGGCTGAAATTTTGAAAGTGATTAGTAGTCCGCGGGCCCCCAGTGACTGTAAAGATTCACAAAAAAATCTAAATGTTATTAAGCGTTCAAACATTTTTTTTCTCCAAACGTGCGGTCTACTTCCCATTCATTTTCCCAAACAGAGATAAGGTCAATTTTTGCCAAAGCGGACAGCCAAAACCACTGGATGGATTTTGACCAGGTCCAAAACAACTTGGGCATGAAGCGTTGACTAGCAATACATGCAGGGTTTGGGGTTAGTCTGTGCCGTGGTTATTTTAAAATTTGACAGAGAAGGGGGTGCCCCTTTCCCCAAAAATTATAGTTATAGCTCCCATGGTGCATTGCAAGATCATGGGTTTCAGAAATGAAACGACCACCATCTTGTTTTTCTCTCGATGCAGGAGATATTTGCGGATGTAGCCGAAGTTATGGGAACATTAAAACACAGTAGAAAGCTATTTGGGGTAAAAATACAAATGCCATCAGGGTAGAGGTGGGGGGATGGCTAGGGGGCACTAAGCAAAATTTGGGAGTTGGAGGATGTACAGGGACCAGGTTTGCAACAGGAAGCTTTCCGTAGCGTCATCTATAGTTGCAAATAGCCGACATCTCATAGCAAACTGCGTGATAGTAGCAGTGTGTGCTGTGGGGGGAAAGGGAGAGGAGCTGGCACAGATAAGTGGGGTACTTGGTGAGGTGCAGGGGGGCGTGAAAGCATTTTTGTTCAGTCATTTTGCTGATATTTGCTGGTATATCCGAGGCTACAAAAGACTAAAGATAGCCGCGTGTACATGTAGTATGTTAATCGCGGCTATATAGTTTGGGGTGTCAGTGTGTTATTTCTTTTTAAAGTTATTTGTTTAGGTGTAGTGGTGTTGGAGGTGTAAAAACACTGACCATGGCCAGATGCCATGGTCAGTGACCTGCTAGGTATTAGATAGTCTTTATTACTTTGTTTGTGTGTTTTCAGACTTATGAGCATGTGAGACTTTGGAGAAAAATAGAAGAAAACAGTGTAACAAAATTGATATAAAGAAAAGCATTTGTAGTCTAGCGTTTGATGCACCATAAAAAGTATTTAAGTTTGTGAATTTTCAATTTAATGTATTATGTTGTGTGGATGTGCAATGTTTGCCTATCTAGTTTACTGTTATGTATTTGTTTCATGATTCTTATTTTAGTTACTTTAAATTAGTACACGAGTAGTGTTGTTCTGTATTCATCATTTAATTTGGATTGTAGTATAAAACTTGAAGCCAGTCTCCCTTTTAAGTGACTTGTATCCACGGCTATGGTAATAATCAATGAACTGTAGTTGAAGGTGTAATAGAAACATGTTTTAGTTATTATGTATTGTATTTGTGTAATTTTTAATAATAAGTAGGACTGTTTTGTGGTACATTGAGTGTAGAACTTTAGCACATCAGGAGTGCTGTTTGATTTTATGAAGGAACACTGCATTTCCTTCATCAGTTAGGTGTACTCCTTAATGTCTATAGATATTGGCCATGTAGAACTGTATGTTGTTGTTCGCAATCCATAATTGCTTTTGGTCTGTCATGAATGCTGAAACTTCTTTATCGACATTTCTCCGGGAGGATTTCTCAATTTTATCATTAAATGTGGTGATCCATCTCTATTTCTGCCTCTGAATGAGATTGGAAAAGATCAAGATGGTGTGAGGAAATAGGTCCATTCATTTTCCAATGTCTTGTTTCATCATTAAAGTAAGGGATATCCCTCTTACATTCCCCAAATCATTGCCTCCACAATGCGTTAGTATGATGTCTAGGTGCGCTGTACTTCTTAGTCTTAACAATTTTGGAAACACCTGGATTCAACTCATTCCCCGCAAGACAAACCATTCAATTGTAAACTCTCAAACCTAGGTCCATGTTAATGTTTAGTTTTTCACAAAAAGCCAGCAACCAAAACAGCCAACTGTCTCCAATCCGCTGCACAGTTTTCAAAGCAGCCATGATATCTGCGGTATTTCTCTGTTTCCAGGAAAATGATTCCTAGTTTGGATTCTAGTAGTTTGTATGAGCAGGGTATCCATGATGTGTGTGTGGTGTACGTTCTAATTGGTTGATGAGATGCTCACACACAGAAACACACACCTATTGTAGCCACGGCTATGTTGAGCAAGTGACACGTTGTGTGTTTGTGGACATGTGGTAGTCATGGCTATACGACATTTTGGGTGGGGGGCATCTTATATGCATTGAGTGTTTTGGGGGATTAGGGGAGACTAAGGGATTGGAGGGAGTGGAGGAGGCCCCAGAGGAATGGAGGTGGTGCTAGTAGGTAGTCATCATGTAGCATAAAGTCATCTCTGTATAGTATTGTAACATCTGTGAATTGTAGTGAAATGCATTTATTGGTGTACAAACTATGGATGTTGTAGGCAATTCTTTTGTGAATTTGCTGATGCAAAAAGTAGTTTGTAATGACTTAAAAGTTAAGTATTTAAAATAACAGAAAACATTTTTTTTTTATTCATTGACACGTTTTTTTCCTCTATAGCATGAATAATGGACAAAACCTAGTAATGGTTGGATACGTAGAATACAATCAGTATTCTTTTAATATCATTATCAGAAAAAAAACATAAATAACGTTGTATTTATTTTGTTATGATGAACATCATAGTACCACTGCAGTGGTGATAGTGCATGGTATAAATGGCCTTTTTCATTAATATTAAGTACATCTTTTGTTTTCAGAGTTCATATATAAAATAAAGTAAAACTAAAAATAGACAAACTAAACAAATCACAAGACAAAGGAAACTTGGATTTTGGGGAAACTGGGAAACTGGGTAAAAAGGATGAGGAGATTAAGGGGTAAAGTGCCAAAAATGCTTGCAGTTACTCAGAAACCCTTTCACTAGTAACTACAGAAAGCATTGATTAAAGTAAAGTTATGTTTTTGTGCGTGCTGTGATTATTCGCGGCTACAAACTGTTGCTATCTTATTGGACTGTGTCCTATGTGCGGATGTCATCAAATGGTGTGGGCCTGGCCGCGTTGATACAGCGCAACGTGTGATTGGATGGTTTGTTGATGCTTATACAAGTCATGTGGAGGCAGGTAGCCGTAGCGTGTGTTATGATTTGCAGGTGCATTTTGCAAAAAGAGGCGTAGTCGCATCACAGGATTTCTATGTCCCATTGGCTTATTCGTACGCAAGGGTTATGTCAAACAGCATGGGCATACTCATGTCCATACTTCGCAAAGTGTCATTGGTTCGTTCGTTGGCACGTACAACGTAAAGGCGTGGAACCGCAGCGCGTGAAACCATTGACTGGCATATTAGGCACGTAGCTGTGTCGAAGATGTAGATGTTCTACTGGCTCATTTCGCACATGTATTTTACCCCCTCCCACTAAGTCATTGCTGTGTCAAGCTGAGCATGTATCTGTAGTAGACGCAGCTATAAAAATGTTTTTAAAAATATATAAATATATCTACATATATATATGGGCAGTAGTCTTGTAAATATCTTGCCCATTACTGTAATACTTAAATAAATATTCATGAACAGAACATATATATGTATTTGTGGGGAAACTGGTTGTCCAATTGCTTTTATTTTACTTTCTAGACATAATACAGTATTTTGATTAGCTGAATTGTCTTTATTATTAATGTCAATTATGGATGCAATAATAAAACCCTTGAAAATCAAGTGAAACAACTTTAGTTGCAGGGACGTTAAGGTGGGACGTTAAGGTGAGAACTTAATGCAACAAGACCCTGGAAATTTAGCAAATACCACCTTAGCTTGCACAGCCTATGACCACAATGATGACATCACAGATCACATGGTATCACATGGTATTTTGGGTGGTGTTTTTCAGTTCTAAGGAGCTGACTTTGCTCCCTGGCTAGTTTTTTTATGTGCTAAATCTTGTTCTTCTTGCAAAGGAATGCACTCCTTATTGACACCTTGGGTTCATTTTATGGTTGGTATGATATGTAATTGTTTATTTATATAGTGCCTATACACAAGCAAGTGTTTCAAACCACTCAACGAGGGTGGGAACAAGAGGAATAAACAACAGTCGCTCAGAGCCCTTGGATTTCTGAGATGATAGTAGTCTGCAACAGGCAGAAATACGTGTGTAAAACTACATTTAACAATTCGGATACAGCAAATAGGCCTAAGAGCGATCCTACAGTTTTACTAGTGCAGTTACGGGGGGTTGAGACAAGGGAGAACCGGCAAGCGATCTTAGAGGCGCGGTGCATTCAGATCGTGCTAGTGCACAGAAGGTCTTAGGGGGGGGGTAGAGAAGTGCACCAGGTTGGATGAGACTGGGGTAAGTGCAAAGAGAGCCATTCTCATGGTAATTTCTCAAGTGCAGTGTGGGTGGTGTGTATCACCCTGAGGCAAGTGTGAAAGAGGACTGGCGGGGTGCCAGGACCTGTGAGACTCTGAGGTACACCAGGCGGCCAGTCAGCAAGCTGTAAGGAGTAGGAGGGAGAGCAGGGAGGAACAGAGAAAAGAACAGAGAACTAGATTAGCAGGGGAGAGGGAGCGAGAAGGAAGAGGAGAAGAGGAAGGTCTTTAGGAATTTCCGTAATGTAAGGAGATCCGGCTCAAGGTTGAGGGCGGCAGAGCGGCTATTTCAGAGAGAGCGACCTGCTGAGGATAAGGATCTCCCACCAAATCTCTGCTTGGAGAACCGGCTAACTCACAGAATGTTGGAGGTAGATGAGCTGAGGGCTCATGAAGGACAGTATTTAGGTAGGCAATGCTGCAGGTAGGTAGGACCGATGCCCCAGTAAGCATTGTGAACAATGCAGAGGGTCTTGAATTTGATCCTTTCAGCCATGGGATTTCAGCACTGGAGAGATGCGGTCCCTGGGCTTGAGGCCAAGGATAAGTCTTGCGGTTCTGTTCTGGATGAGTTGCAGAGGTAGCAGGGCAGAAGAAGGGAGGTTGAGAAAGAGGCTGTTGCAATACTCCAGCCTAGAGAGAACCAGGGCTCTGGAGACAGTAAGCAACTAAGGGGAAGTGAGAAAAGGTAGAGTACCTTGGAAGAGGTGTAGCTGATAGACTTTTTAGAGATGTCGGAAATGTGAGAGGAGAAGGAGCGAGTGGAGCCAAGGATGACCCTAAGGTTTCTTGCCTCGCAGGTGGGATTGGACACAGGGCCAATGGAAGCCGGCCAGAGTGAAAGTTGGAAAGCAGGAGCAGGAGTTCCAAATGAGGAAAAGGTTGTTTGCAGCACACCTGGACTGAATAGCGGACAGACAGTCAGATTTGAGCGAGGAGGAGGGGGAGGTTGCTGAAGGTAGCCTGAAAGATGGTTGTGTGTCATCCGAATAGCACTGGAAGTTAGAGATTAAAGTGGCAATCACAAGTGCCAGGGCAGCCATATAGACGTTGAAAAACAAAGGGGAAAGGTTAGATCCCTGTGGGATATCACAGATTGAGATAGTGATAGTCGAGTGAAAAGCTTTGCGTTCCACCTGGGATGGGTGGTCAGAGAGGAAGGAGGTTAACCATGCCAGAGCCTGACCAGCTTTTAGTCTTCCGTACACTCCCTAGAAAAATATAATTCATGACAAATAAAGTAATTCTCAACGGGTAGTATTGTGATATTCTGTAGCCGATTAAAGACGCATGACAAAGTCAACTACTTTAATAGACAAACCTATCTATAATTGCGTTCCTTTTTTATGCGAAGGATACACATGCCTTTCAAATTAGCACTTTTTGGAGCTAAATTGGTTATTAATTTGTTTTAAAAAACAGCAAGCCAGCTTTAAATTCATTTTTCTATTTTGCAAAACGAGTTATATTATTTAATGAAGATTATCTTTTAGGAGAACCTGAATTAAAATAAACATATTGGGCCTCATTAGGACCCAGGCGGACTTCGCGGTGCTAAATGCACCGCGAAGCATGGCGGAAAGCCGCCGATAGCGCCATGGGGGTTGGCGGATTTACCGCCCCATTCCGACCTCGGCGGAGCGGTAAATCCCCAATCCCCATTCTGCCCTTCCCCATTCCCATTTTTGCCCCATAGGGTATAATGGGAGTGGGGAAGGAGTTAATTACGCCACCGTAAAATACGGTGGCGTAATTAACAACGAGGTCCCGTAGCGCCATGGTTTTCTCCGGCTGGTAAAACCAGGCGGAGAAAACCTCCATGGCGCTACGGGAACTCGTAGTATGGCGGAGAGGTACGCCATGCACTACGCTGGCGTAACACCCTCTCCGCCAGGGTCCTAATGAGGCCCATTGACATCTTGTAGCGACTCTGAATGGCATTCCTACAACTTGGACCAACTGGAAAGAAATCCATTCGAGTATTTGCTCAGGTAAAAATATTCTGCTGAAATTCTGCTGAAATGGAAACTGACCCATTTTACAGATTGTCTGAAAATCAAACAACCACAACACATTCATTAAATTGTCAGTTTCCGTATGATGAAAGATTCTGTAAACAGTAGATTGGAAAGGTGAACGGTTTTTTTTGTTGTTGTTGCCAGCAGCATTATGAGAACAAAAGCCTCATCACCAGTGTATTGGTATTTTTACTGTAATTCTATGAAATGACCACCTACATCAATTACCGCTGGATTACGAATGGTACTAATGGTATCAGGTAATAATATCACCATATATATGGTTGCCGTAAATAATATCGCCGGGAAAATGTTGTGGCGATAGTATTTGGGTGACCATATATATGGGGACAGGGGCAAAAAAAAAAAAAAGAAAAAAAAAAGTTGCGGGGGTGTCCCCCGCATGTTCCATGCAATAATGTCGCCACAAAAAACAGCCATTTTTCGGTGATATTTTTGCATGGCGAGATTTTTGTGGCGACATTATTACATGGAACCCTACTAATGTGTTGTACACCCCCATTTATGGAGTCACTGGGCCTCATTACGAGGTTGGAGGTAATGGAGAAACGATGTTGGTAAAGGATTACCGGCATCGCTTACCGGTCCGGTGTATTCTGACCCAGCAACCCGCTAATAGCGGCACCGTAAATAACAGTGGGCCTCATTACGACCCTGGCGTAAGACCAGGGTGCTATTAGCACCCCATTACAAGGTTGGCGGGGCGGTAATTCCCCCTTCCTCCATGGCCCTTCCCCATTCCCATTTTTGCCCCATCGGCTCAATAGGAATGGGGAAGGCGCTAAGTACGGTGTCACAAAGGGACCTCGTAATTAGGCGCTAATAGGTTACCAGCGCCGCAGCCTTTTACGGCACCGTTAACCCATTAGCGCCTGGGTCGTAATGAGGCCCGTGTCTCTAATAGTGGCATGGGAGTGTACACGTGCCCCTTCGGGGAGCAAATACCGGCATGCCGGTAATAGGAGGTCATCCCAACCCACGCGGACATGCAAATACCGGCATCAAGAAGCCGGTAATCATGGCCTGCACGATGCCGGCCATACAGGCATCGTGGACCACCCACAAACAGCAATCAGCAATCAAGCCAACTGCCACAGGTGCACTCAATCACCACAGGGGGACTCAATGGAGGCTGGGCCAGTATTAAATGAGCACACCCACACACCACACCTCTTCCAACACCAAAATGCTACCACTAGCTGCTGCAATCATGGCGGTGGAGGACATGCCTATACTGCTACAACTACAGCAACAACACCCACTACAACAACAACTACAGCAGCAACAATAGGGAGCACAGAGGAGACACAGGAGGAGAAGGAGGGTGAGACAGGCCCAGCAATTAAAACCAGTGCAGCCAGCAGTGCCTCGTAGGCAGCCACCAATCCCACGCACCAGACCCAGGCCATTCAACCTAACCCCTGAGCAGATCCACACCCTGTACCGGTTGGACCGGGACAACATCACCACCATAGTGAACATGATACACAACGACATTGCCAACCTCATAGAATACGCACTGCCACCCCCCGCTACTAAAGGTGGTGTCTGTGCCCCACTTCCTGGCCACAGGCACCTATGAACACACAGTGGGCCAGCTGCATGGCATTTCACAACCACTATTTTCATGCATGTTGAACCAAGTGCTGGATGCCTTCCTGAAGCATGCAAGCACCCACATAGCCCTACCACGGACTGCCCAGGAGATAGCCGACACCAAAGTAGGCTTCCATGCACTGGCAGGCATGCCCAATTATGTTGGTGCCCTGGACTGCACCCATGTGGAATTTGTAGTCCCCCATGCCATAGAGGCAGTGTACCACAATCGCAAACAATTCCACTCCATCAATGTGCAAATGGTATGTGACTCCAGAAAGATAATCACACATCGCTGCGCCCGATTTCCCGGATCAACACATGATGCCATGGTACTGCGCAAGTCCACGCTACCCCGTCACATGGAGCGACATGCTGGACCACTTGCCTGGCTGCTTGGTGAGTTACCCAACTGGCCCATGGCAGTGCTTTGGGGTACTGATGTGCAGGGATGCATACTCCTCCTGGGTGGGAAAGGGGGGGGCGGGGGAGGCATACTCCACCTTGGTGGGAAAGGGGGGATGCATACTGCACCTGGGTGGGAAGGGGGGATGCATACTCCACCTGGGTGGGAAAGGGGGGGATGCATGCTCCACCTGGGTGGGGGGATGCATACTCCACCTGGGTGGGAAAGGGGGGATGCATACTCCACCTGGGTGGGAAAGGGGGGATGCATACTCCACCTGGGTGGGAAAGGGGCGGGATGCATACTCCACCTGGGTTGGAAACTGGGGGATGCATACTCCACCTGAGTGGGAAAGGGGGGGGCGCATACTCCACCTGGGCAGCAATTGTTAGTGATTGGAGAATGCATGCAGAGCTAAACACTCCTGACCTGAACCTACGAAACG
Source organism: Ambystoma mexicanum (assembly GCF_040938575.1). NCBI lineage: Eukaryota > Metazoa > Chordata > Amphibia > Caudata > Ambystomatidae > Ambystoma > Ambystoma mexicanum. The sequence goes on along the minus strand of NC_090929.1, from coordinate 1,524,087,403 downwards.
GAACATGACACATCACTGGCACACATTTTACCAATTATGCATATCGATGACAACAAGTAAGAGGCACAACCAGGCCACCATGATGATGGCAAGCAATGCATGACTGAACAGGATTGCAACTGTGCCAATGTGGCTAGTGTGACCATGCATAGGGCCTCATTACACGGTAGGCGGTGGACCAAGGTGCTATTAGCACCTTGGTCCATGCCGGTAAATTACCAGCACCGCCTTGGCGGAAAGGGGAATTACCGCCCTACTCCAAGGTTGGTTGGGCGGTAATTCCCCCTTCCACCATTGCCCTTCCCCATTCCCACTTTTGCCCCGTAGGGAATAATGGGAATGGGGAAGGTGCTAATTACGGTACCACAAATTTGCGGTGCCGTAATTAGCACCAAGGTACCTTTGCAGGTTGGGTTTTAACGCCTGCAAAATGGAGGCGTTAAATTCCCCAACCCGCAAAGGGACCTCGTAGTACGGCGGTAAGGGTTACCGGTGACCATTAACCCTTACCGCCGTCCGTGTAATGAGGCCCATAGTGTAGAATACACAGCATGAATGGGAGGCTAAACATTGTCGTACTACCACAGTACATCCACCTCAGCATGTATTATCACACCCTTCACCATCTATTGAACGCCATCCAGACTACCACACCACATAACAGTATAGTATGCATCTAGGTAACAATTTTGCATACGTACAGGGACATGTGCATGTCCACACCAAATAGCTGCGTCCATGACTGTGTTTCCTGAAGGTGGCAGCTCAGAGTGACACACACCTATTTGTATTTGCTTGCAGGTGATGGAGGATATCCCTTGAGGCCGTGGCTACTTACCCCTGTGCGGAACCCGCTGAACAGCCATGAAGAGGAGTACAATCGTGTGCACACCCGTACCTGTGTTGTGATTGAGCAGACCTTTGGCCTGGTGAAGGCACGTTTCTGCTGCCTAAGTAGGTCTGGTGGGGCACTCCTATATAGTCCTGAGAAGGTGGCAAAGATCACCATGGCCTGTGTCATGCTGCACAACATGTGCGTCTGGAGAAATGTACCACTGCCACCTGACATTGACATGGATGCCCCGGGTGAGGATGATGAGGAAGGGGACGGAGGTGAGGTAGCCCCCCTGGCAGTACCTGATGCACGGGATGGCCATGCTGTACGCCAAGCACTGATTCACAAATACTTCTGAACCACAGGGACTATGATAGACATGTGTCAGTGACACACTGGCTCCATGTGGACATGCACACTTGGATTGTTGGGAGTTGGCCACTGAACACCATCACACATTAAATGGATATGCACAAAATGAACAATGTCCAGCCATTGAATTTTTTGGCACACAACGGGTGTATTTTTTCAAACAGGGAAAAATGTGCACACTCCCCCCTCAACCCTCAGTGAACTCCCTAGCTCACCCTACAAACCCCAAAAACCCCCAGTGAACTCCCTAACCCACCCTACAAACCCCAAAAGTCCCCAAATGTACTCCATGCAATGGTTCACTTCACCCGCAACCATGTGTCCCACTCCCATTGTCTGGGCACTCTACTTCCTGGACTTTTTGTTGTCCAGGGGTGGCATCTCCGAGTGCTGTGCACTCCTCTGGGTCATCCGCACAGGGCTTGCGGGGACTGAGGATGCAGGTGTTGTGGCAGTGGATGTGTCCGAGGCAGGTTCCACGCCTGCTCCAAGGCGTGGCCACTGCATATGGAGCAGGATGGAAGTCAGGACTTGGGTTACTGCCCCCAGGCAGTCCCTCATGAGCACAGCCAACGCATTCACGGCAGCTGTGTTCGCTGCTATGGCCGCTGTGGTCTGCCCAATAGCCGCTATGGTCCCCGCAATGGCTGTTGCAATGGCCCTCCTAGTGTCCTCCCCATCGGCAATATACTGCCGCATGAGATCCAGCATTGCCTCCTGTCGTGCCTCCACCCTCGACAGGTGTGACTCCAGGGTGTTGATGGGAGCTGGAGTGGTGGGAGCTGGAGTGGTGGATGGTGCATGCATGGGGCCTACATCCTGGTAGCTGTCCTCCACGAAGGGGCAAATATTGAATCCCTGAGGTCGGAGTCATGGAGGCAGGGATCATCACTGCTGTAGGCCTCCATATGGGGTGGAGGGGTGGGAAGGGGGCTTGGGGTGGGTGTAGAAGTCACAACTGTGACACCCTCGGGGTCCACATTGGCATCCACAACATCCTCAGTGGTTGGTGGCGCAGGAAGGGATTCCCCTCTGACTGTTGTGGGTGTGTGCTGCTGGTCCTGATGTGTGTCGGCCACACTGGCAGCAGGTGTTGTTGGCTGGCTTTCCACCTGGTCAGGCACACTGCCTGTGGGTCTGGCCTGTTTGTCTGGCTGGGGGGTGGTGGTGGTGGTGGCCCTTGTCATATGGAGTGATGTGGATGCCCTTGCGCTCCTCTCCTGACTGGCATCTTCCTCATCTGTGCTTGGGGGTTAGAAGAGATGCAGGCCATCAGTGATGGTGTCACATGCCAGTGACATACAATTGTGCTGTTCAATATTCATCCATTCATGCATCCATGTCTTACAGGTGTGGCACTTGGTGTTCTGAGGGGGCATTTTGGCAATCAATGCATGGCAGGTGGCATGCCATTGATATGGGGTTTGTGTGTTGGGTTACATGGGCATGGTCCTGGTATGTTGCCCGTGTGTTGGGTATGGGATTGGCATCAGCATGCATTTCTGTGTGGCATGGTATGGGCCGCAATCTTGACTTTGATATGTTGATGTGGGTGTAGGGATATGCATTGCCTTGCCTAGTCTCACTTCCACGTCACTTGTGCTACGTCATGGTTTCCCCTACAGGGATGTGCAGGGTCACTCACCTCCTTCTGGGGATGATGCGGCACCCATCTTCATCTCTCCAAATCCCTCAATTGACTTAGGATTGATAAATGTGCTGTCAGTCTCCTCCCAGGGCATCAGCTTTGCAGGTGAGTGGGGACCCCCGTCTGTCGCCATGGCCGCCCTCCTGTTGCTTGACAGGATGTTTCTCACCCTCAAGCGGAGGTCATCACACCTCTTGCGGCAGTCACGCACAGTACGTGGGATGGTCCCCACGGCCGACACCTTTCCGGGCAACCTCCTGCCAGATTTCCTTTTTCCTCATCTGGGCATAACGCTTCATGTCATTTGTGGGATGTTTTTACCCATGCATCCGAGCCCTACCACAAAAACTGTGCAGTACTGGCATGGAAAACATCATGATGGCCAGAACTTCCCAGAAAATGCACAGGGAAATGCATGAAGAATAGGCTGCCACCCATTTTTGCCTATGTTGTGAGCACAGAAGGGCACAGAGCCTAAAACCATTGTAAAAGGGGCAATGCTGATTGCCAAAAGCAACCCATAACTGGTGGGAATTCGTTTTCTTCAGGTCAAACATGGCTAATTTATGGGCACAAAATTATTTTACTGCAGAACTACACCAATGCCATTTGTTGAACCTGGACAATATACTTCCATGTAATATCTCTTGTTTGAAATGCTTGAATTCAAGACTGATCCAAAAAAATTGCATGCAGTACCCGCTTTTGACTGAGGGTGGCGCTAGCGGCCTAAACTCTGACAGGGAAACTGCATGCCAGGAGTTGCAGGAGAGGCCTTTACATCAAAGGCTGGGAGTTAATTAAAATCTTAACCACATGCTGTTCCCAGAAGACAATCTGATTTAATTAACAGGCCAAAGGCTGGGAAACCTCTCACCTCCAGAGATTCACACCAGGAGTTAGAATCTCACATGACCTCTTGATTGATAGAAGGCAGACTGGCTGGGAGCCTCCTGGAGACCACACAATAGGCTCTTGCACTTGAATAGAATATGTTGATTTTGACTGTTTCCTGTCAACAAAGGCCTGCCTGCCAGAAGACACATGTGATCACTGACCCACCCAAGTCTTGGAGGCGGACTCCAACACTCTGAGAACTGAATTGAAAGCAAAATATATATTTTACAGAAACACTGATAACTCTTTGTAATCAAATGACAGGAATGTATAACTTTGAGAGCCTTCATTTAAAAAATGTACCTTCGATTCAAGCCCAAACTCCAATTTGTGTGATGTTCTGGGGCAAAACCCTGCTATTTATGGATACTACAGACTCTGTGTTTAAGCTAGAGACATGGGAATGTACTGGAGTATGTATGGACAGGCCGTGTATATGTGTATAATTTTTAATAAAAAACCAATATTGCAAAACAGTTAAAAAACGCAAAATGTTGCCGTTTCTGAATGCAAGCTCTTAGAAACATCAGAGTTTGAACAGAGTATACCTCATGTGATACGTGATGGGTGCATGTAATTTTAAACAAATGTGTACCTGTGCAAATATGTATTTGGGTCAAATATAGATTGTGGGCAAACTGACCAGGGGAGGATCCTCTGACCCATAAAACCTAAAGCATCACTCTGACTCACAGTTCTTTCCCCAATCATGGGAGAGGGGAGAATTGGGCCAATGACAAGTAGAAAGGGGCAGGCTTAGCTAGGCCCAGACACACACCCACTTTCAAAACACATAAAAAGAGACTGCTGGGACAGGTAGAGGGATTCAAGACCAGTTGCTGCAACGCGCTCTGCCGGACCATACAACATCCAGAAGATACCAGATTCAACACTTAGACTTTAAAACTCCAAAGAACTTGATTCAGAACTCAAAGCAAGGGCCTAAACCCACAAACTGAGAACTCTTCTCAGTAGGCCTCAGCATCCAGCAAACCTAACAGCGGTAGCAGCATCCAGGAGCCGTGCAGATCAGCTCTGGGTCCAGAGAAAGCTGTGCAGAAAGATCCAGAAGCAGTGCTGTACCCAGAGAAAGCAGAGCAGTATCCAGAACCAGAGGCCAGAGATCCAGAGTGACCCAGACCGCTGTTAGCAGAACCAGAGAGCTGACCCAGATCACTGTGAAGTGCCGAGACCGGAACCGGAGTCCAGTCCAAAACCTGACCAGATCCGTGGGAAGGCCTATTTCAAAATATATTGTGAGTACCTAGCAGAACTGTGCAGAACCAATATCTTAGTTCAAATAATATAATTCAATCTATTTTAATCTAACCAGAACTGTCTCCTAACTGTCACCTGTCATTTGCAAAACTGTCACCTGTCATTTTCTAGCTGCAAGCTGTAACCTGTCGCTCTGAACTTTTAAAATTTAAAATCCGAAAAACTACCTTTATTTAATCGTCCGTATCTCTGGAACCGTTTGTGCTAGGAACGTGGTTTAACCTTCCTCTGAAAGCTTAGAATCTCAGCTTTTCTTTACAAGCTTAAAACCGACTTGCTACTCCTTATACTTTTGCCATAATCACGATTCTCGCACTCGCGAATTTTGCCGCGATTTACGATTTGGCCCGATTTCTTTACTTGTAAAAAGATAGCTGCTTTTGCCTGAACTGCTAAATTTCGTTTGCCTTTTAAGACCCATCCCTGAATCATTGCTAGAGTGAGCCTGAAATCATATTAACTAGATACCACTCACCCTGAACCTCCTGAAGGGAATTAAAAGCATTTTCAGCATATTTCTCACTGCATTGTCACCATATTCAAAGCATTTTGCCTGTGTTTCAAAACTCCTATCTGTTGTATAAGCTGTTGGGGGGGAATTGAACTGAATTCTATTTGATTGCATTCCTAAGAACTGTTTCATCTTCATCTTCATCTCCTTACATTGCATAAAAGGGGGGTGAATTGTCCAAGAAAGTGATTACATTGTCTTTTGCTGAAACCCTATCAAGTTTTTTTTCTGTACTGCATTTTCATTCCACCTTGCATCCATTTGAAACCATAAAAGTATTGTTGCTATCTTATCCATCCTATAACCACTCATCATTGATTATAAAGAAGTGTGCTAGTGCCAGACTATCCATTATTGATTACTGCTCAGATTAAGTGTGATATTCAATTATTAATTTATTATAAAGTGTGATATATATATATTGTTTAAATTCTCAAGTAAACCTTTTAACTTGCAAAACAGAACTACTTCTTGGCTCAGTGGGGTCAGGGGGATTCCAAGAGAGGGGTGTTATATAGGGGTAGTCATCCAGAACTCATGAACTGGACATAAAGATATATCAATAAGGGTTTCCATTCAGTATCCCAGACTAGGCATTGACTTAGCTGTAGTGTTGAATTGAATCCTCTTACACATTGGCTTTCATAATGTCTGCATGTGCAGCCAGAGTGTCCGGCAGCATATTTAGCTCTGCATCTGAGAAACGCTGTTTCCGCTGCCCGGGGGTCGTCTTCCGGGTGGCTTTGGACATCCTCGGGGTTTTCCAACACAACACAACACAAATAGACTGGTGGTTAGGGAGGATGGCAATAGATTGTGTTTTTAAAGATGGCCGCCGGCCAATTTCCCTTTCCTGCGCAATGACATTATTTCCGGGTCCGGTTTTACGAACCCGGTATTAGCATGGTGGTATTAGCGTGTCGGTATTTAGGGGTTCCTCCTAGGCGGTGCCGGTATCGGTGGGTCCTGTGATGCCGCTATCGGGGGGTGGAGCGCCTTTTGGCCATTACCGGCATGGGGGTTCGCACGTGCTCGCGCACTGGTAATCACCCGCTATTAGCGGGTTCATACGAGCACGGACCCGCTCTTACCGGCATGCCGGTAATGACCTTGTTTTTACCGGGTTACTCGTAATGAGGCCCACTATGTCTCCATTGTCATTTTTTCTTTGCACTATAAATCTGCCAGAGTAAATCCAGCCTTTTTCTTTATTTTTACATTAAAGTTGTAAATGTACCTATTTACCACTTTAGGCCAAAACTCGGAATTTGGTGATCAATTAAAGGTGGTGGTAGTTCCTGTACTACCAAAAAAGGGGCATCAACGGGATTACTGCAATTTTGATACTAAACCGCATAACTTGTAATGACTCCAGTTAACGTTTTGCTTTCACGGTTAATTGCTTGCAGCTGTCATAGGAGTTTTTTGCCTCATATAGAAAGCAAAAGTAGCTCTTTTAGCTAATCAAAAAATGAATTCTTACAAAAATATGCCTACTGCATCTGTTTTGCCGTAGTTCGATTATACAGGTACAGCATAGTCATGAATACGCACCACTGCAAAATATATATGTTTAAATACTGTTGAACTGGGCAACATCAGTTGGATGAATGCTGGAAGCATGGCTACCTGGGATGTAATTGACACCAATCAAACCTGACTGGCATGCGTTGAGGCAAATGCGTGTCTTCAACTCTCCTTGTAATTTTACAAATCTCAGCAACTTCAGAAAGGTGATTAACTGCATTATGTTCCATTGACGGCTCCTACTAGGGGTGCTCAGATCTCTAAAGTAGTCCTGCGGGATGCTTAAAGCATTTTGGGCAGATTTGAACTGCCTGGCAGGAACACCATAGTATTCCGACTGTGTCGGGGCCCAATTCAAATTTGGGAGCTGGTTTTATAGCCTGCAGTGCAATCAGGAGTTTTCAAATTCATACGGGAGGTTTTCAAACTCATAAAGAGTGTGTGACAAGCTACTTGGAGGCTTCACAATATCGGAACAAGTCTCTAGGCCCTTTAAAATGACCATTCCTTGGTTACTTTAAGGGTTTTGTTTGATTGGTAAGAGCAATAGGCAGTAAACCAACATGTGATGGGTGGAGGGCATTTCTACATTTTGTAATGTTCTTTTTATTTTGAACCTTGCAAATCTTTCAAGCATAACCAAGTAGCACTACACAGTGCCATTATATATTACCCACGAGTGCAGGTGATTTATAGTATAACAACAAACGTAAACCCCCACCCCCTCCCCCAACCCACCCTCAGCAGATTCACATGCTTCAGTGTCCATAGCCCCATTCGGGATATGTGGATACTTCCCATCGACCACTTGAGCTTACAAAATCACTGTTTTCCCCTTGCTTGAGGCACAGGGTGTACGTTCATTGTTGTCCTGTGTATGCCTCTGCCCCACCTCCCGCCCCCACCCTCCGATCTCTCCCAGTGGGCGGATCAGCCCATGGCTGTTCCTTGTATTTACTAAGGAAGGGGGCACACTCCATTTCCCTTGCTGGGAATAGGTCATGTAATGCCCCGTGAGGTTCTCCATCTCATATATTTCCCTTGCCTTGTGGGCCCACATTAATTCATTGGGCAGCTCTGGACATTTCCACCTGAGCACCATACATGCCCTGGCTGCCAGGAGCAGGAAGTGCGTCATATGTGGGAGATGTGGCCAACGCTCTTCTCCTTCCTCAATACCAAAAAACACCAGCAGTGGGTCCCTGACCCTTTGTATTCCCTCCAGTGTCCTGATCCATCCCAACACCTCCTTACAAAAGCACTGCACCCTGGGTCAGGTCCACCACATATGCCAGTAGTCAGCCCTCTCGACACATCCTCTCAAGCAGGTTGGGTCTACCCCAGAATACATTTTGAATAAGCAATCCGGGGCATATTGCCATCTACACAGGAGCTTTGATCTGTGTAACTTATATGGGCATGCAATAGAGGTGATGTGCGTGTTCTTACAGAGGCGCTCCCATTGATGCTCACTGAGCTCCCTCCCCAGGTCTTTTTCCCATCTCTTCTTCAGGGCTTTCATCCCTCCACCTCTTGCCCCCAACAGAGCCCTGTACCCACCTGAGACCAGTCCCTTCATCGAGGTGGTCTTGCTAAGAATAGATTCCATCACTATCATAACCCTTTGGACCCCCTCCTTCCACTTTCCAGACATCAGCTTCCCCTTCAACTGTATGTAATGAAAGACTGAGAGTGCGTCTGAGTGAATCCCTTCCCAAAGTTCCTCACTGGATATGAAGGTGTGGCCCTTGACCACCTGTCCCACCCTTTCCAGACCGGCTTCAAACCACTTTTGAAACCTCAACAGCTCCTGAATATCATTCTTGATAAGAGGGGCCAATACATGGCTATACCCTGTGCTGCAGCACCTTGTGTGGTATCGCCGCCTTGGGGGGGGGACCCACAACCATTCCCCCACTGTCACCGGTCTCATCAAGTCGTTTTCAATCCCCATCCATTGCTTATCCTCCTCCTCCAGGTGAGGCACCAATGCCCGGAACTGTGCAGCCCTGTAGTAATTGTACATATTTAGGAGCCCAACCCCCCCTTTCTTTGGTTTGTATCAGTGTCATATACGCCACTCTGGGTTTCTGCCGCTGCCACATAAACCGACTTATCCAGTATTTGAGCTCTGTGAAATGTGCCCTTGGCATATCAATGGGGAGCATCTGATATAAATATAACACTTTCAGAAGCAGTGTCATCTTGACCGTGTTTAGATGCCCCAACCATGAAAGGTCCCTGAAGAGTGTCAAAAGGAGCGAGGGGAAGTTGGCCCAATACAGGTCCTTCGTGTCCCTGAGGGTTTTTGTTCTCAGATACTTTGTGGCAGACTCCTCCACTGGTATTCCCAGGCCTCAAAGATTGTCCCCTATCATCTCTGCTTCTCTACCGTATGGGGAAAGTATTGACTTGTCAGCGTTATCCTCCAGGCCCGCGGCCTGTCCATATTCCCCTATCAACTGCAAGGCAGCCGGAAAAGAGACCAGTGGCTTCCCCAGGTAGAGAAGCATATTATCAACGTGCATGCTGATATTATGTTCCATTTCCCCTACCCTAATTCCCTCCATCCTACCATCCCTTCTTATATGGGTACCCACAGGTTCAACGGACGGTGCAAAAAGCAGGGGGGAAAGTGGGCATCCCTGCCTGGTGCCTCTCCTTAGGGGAACATCCCTCAATGCATTGCCATTAACAGCGGCACTAACATTGGGTTCCTGTAAACGGCCTTCACTCCAGCTTGCAACCATTCCCTGTATCCCTGCTCCCTCAAAACTTGAAATGAGAAACCCCATTCGAAATGATTGAATGTCTTTTCAGCATCCATGCTTACCAACACATGGTCCCCTCCCTCCATTCACGAGTGTTCCATCAGGTCCAGTGTCTTTCTCATGGCATCACTCCCTTGCCTCCCCATAAGGAACCCGACCTGACCTGGATGTATCAGGTGGGGCAGCGCTATCTCCAACCGCGTCACCATTGTTCTCGTAAAGATGTTTTCATCCAGGTTTTACAGGGATATCAGGCGGTATGATTTGAAGCTACTAGGGTCTCTCCCCTCATTCGGGATTACTAGTGTAGAGGAGGAGACAAGTCACCTCACTCCCCCTACCGCAGCTACATTACCTGAGAAGTATGAACCAAAGTATGTGCATATACTAAACCAATCAGAAGGCAAGAAGAAGAGCAATGACTCTGTACAGTACCCATAAGAAAGTCTATGCCTAAGAGAATAAGGGAAGTAAAGTATCCATCAAGGAAACCATACCTACATCCAAGACAATATGATGGCCATTTCAATGTGATTCCTGATGAAATAAAGAAACTGAATAACCAGGATGAATGGTGATGTCATACAAAACTGAATTGAGTCCATTTATAGAAGATAATCAGACCTGATAGGCAGACGATTTATGAAGAATGAAGAATTACTAAGGATAAGTGACATTTTGAGTTCAGGATAAAGAGATTTATGCCGTAAGCATGATGAAGATACTTAGTTAGTTAAACGTGTACAGATGCATGAAACGCAAACAGCAAAGAAATCATGAAGCTGGCCAAATGCTTATAGTAAATAGATTGTGGCAAGCACCAACATATACATATATATACCTCATAGATACATATGGTTTGAATAAAGAATGAAGGTTCCACTATGTATATAGCAATCTTGAACAAACAAGGAAGGCCTCAAATTCAGTGCCACAGTTACAAAAGCAATTGAATTAAACAGAATATATTTCAGCTGAGGAGTTGGATGAGCCAAAGAGCCAAGGTCTTATCAGAACTAAAATTGGCTGACGTTAGATACAATTAAAGTAAAAGAACACAAGGTCCTGTTCAAGAAGGTCAAGTGAAAACAACAGACGTCAGAGGACTGTTGGGGAATAAAATCGAATACAAAAAAGGCTCAATTTATAGTGTCCAGTCACGTGATGGAAGAGAGTTGGACGCATGAGGAGATCACACCTACGCACGGAAGCCAGACAGTACCCATACTCCTTAAAAAAATCCCAGAGAACAGTACAGAATCAAGGCCAACTTCAAACACTAATTGCCACTGAAACATTGAGGTGATGAAGGAAATGTTCTTTTAATTAGTGGGAAGCTGGTAGCAAGACAAGCTCACCCGCACCTGGTTGTTCAGTCTGCATTCTGCTTACGTAGGTGGAAAGTTATTGACAGGTGTTAGGGACCAACCAATTGTAGAGGACCAGGCAGTTGGGGTCCTATAGTTTGGGTAGCCAATGGGATGTCGTGCATTTAGTGACGTTCATAGTGGCCATCTTGAAGGGAGAGCTTAGTTGCCCCACCTGTTGAATATCCAATTATTTCTCTCTCTTACTCTATACAGATATTACACCTATACTTAGTAGTTCACTTAGATCCAATCCCACTTACCGACAGGTCTACACGTCAGTAGTGACACATGTGGTCTATAAAAATACAGTTTTTTCTTAAATGAGCTGAGAGTTGAGGATTGAGTGATTTCTGATGTTCGTTGTACTCCCTGTTTTACTTACTTACATTAAAACAGATGAACTTTTTTGCCAAGCTATTTGTGTAATCTGAATTATTGATGTTTGATTAATATCTGCATCCCCATCCACCTCAAAGGTATTGCTACTCATCTTAAAGGGCTGGAAAATTTCCAGTTCACTTGGTAGCGGAGGATGGTTAGATAATATACCACCGGCTGTTGACATAAGTAAACTTTAGGGTCTCGGTCACATTGCACAACCTTTGCCATTCAGCTGACAGGAAGTGAAGCTCCCCGTAGATCGTGGTTAGAATAGAAACCAAATCTTGCAAGTCGTGTGTGACGGGACCCTTATTTTGAAATAGGAACCCCTCCCACATCTACAGGAAGCGGATCGTTGAGTGAATAAGACCAAAGACAATGGCAAAAGGGATGCATATGTAATAAATAACGGAGGGTAACGGAGGGAGACGGGATAAAATATAATGCAAGAGTAAGAGAGTAAAATATATGAATATGGGAAAGATATTGACTTGAGTGTTCCCAAGTAATATATGAGGAAAACAGTTGTGAGGTGTAGCGACGCTATAAGGATACAAACTGTTCCTAGATTTTAAAGAATGCTAGCAGAAGCCTTAATTCAGAGCCCACTTTTATGAGGGACATATAGGAGACGAGATAGGTTTAAAGACTTTCTTAAGGGAATTGGCTTAAGTTCCAGTTGGAACAAGAATTGTAGAGGGTAAGAGGAATCCTAAGGAAAGAATCGTGAGGTGCACATACATGTGACCGGTCAAGTCTGTCTGTTTTGTTTTATGTGGTTGAAAAGTATGGTGACGTCACTGTTGAGAAAAAGAAATGTTTTAAGTGATAAAGAAACGTGGAAGTAAGAAGCAAAAACTGATTATTTTAAGATTACATTTTCATGGTTGCTTTTTAGCAAGATTAAAGGAAAAAATATCATTATTATCAGGATTGGAGCTTGCGACGATTGGTGCTCACTCAAAAGTGTATGTTGATTGAAAAATAATTTGAAAACTGTAACTAGAACATAAGCGAAGTGGTAGTAAAAAGAGAAGTAAAAGTTGGAAATGGAAGAAGTTACGCCATTAGTGCATCTTTGCAAACAGCTACCAAACCACACATTTAAACTTAAACAGTACAGTGCAGAATGGGTTAAAGGGACCACATACAAAATGTTTATGCCGTGGCCCCAAGGCGGGTCATTATCGAGAACAGTTCTACAGCATATGACGACATATTTACATGCTGCATAAACAGGAAAAAAGTTTGAAAAGCGCCTAGCGAATCTAGAGCTATGGAAAATGTATGAACACGAAAAGGAGCAGGAGCCTCTTTTAGAATGGATACTCAATATAATGCAAGGAGAGGGGCGAAGAGCCTTCTGCTCCGCCTGTCCCGTCTGAAATGAAAGACGAGATTAAGAAAAATGAAGGGTTATACCCATTAAGAGAACTAAAAGCATCAACGGGATATAGTAATCTGTCATACGAGTCGAGTCACCTATGCAAAGTAGTGACGAAGGCCCAGAAAAAGACACAGAGAAAGATATAACTTCCAAAGTCCTGAGGGACAACGAGAGACGCGATAAGGAGAGAAGTGATCAAGCAAGCACATCTCTAGACAAAAGGAGAGAAATAAAGAGATGGAAAGGAGATAAGGATAAAACTGATGAGATAGCACTCGTAAACAATGAGTAGTTGGGAGGTCGGATTTTACTTAAACTAGATGATAAAGGCATCAGAGATATAAGACAAAGGGGAGATCAAGACAAACAAGACAGAAAAGACACAAAAGGGAGGAACGATTGAGAGATGAAGGAGCGAGAAGAAAAGATAGACAAAAACGAGAACAGTTATATCAAGATAAGCAAGCTAAAAAATAACAGAGAGCAGAAGAACAAAGAAAGTGTGATAATTAAAGAAGAACAGCTGAGGAAAAAGAAAGACTAAAGAAGAAAAGAATAGAAGCAGATGAACAGGAAAGGATAAGAGAGAAAAGAATACAAAGGCGAAGGGATGAGGAAAGGCAAAGGCCAAATGAACAAAGGGATATGAATAAGAAAGAGGAAGATAAAATAAGATAAGTGGCGATATGGCACAGAGAAGTCGATGATGACATAGAATACAAAAAGAGACAGAGAGCATGCGATCTTGAGTATTTGGAAAGGGAAGTAAGAGATCCCAATCCAAGGGTAGACTGGGAAGACATAGAGAAATTCTTTCCTGAGTCCGAGCTATTTCCAAGCACGTCTGAAGTAAATTTGGAAGACGAATTTGATTCACAAAGCATTGAGAAAACGATCGATAAAGTATATCACAAAATACAAGCACAGAAAGAAGCACAAAGGAAGGGAAAAAATTAGCGTCTTGGGAGTACGCGGTTGTATGACACGGAGGAAGCCTCCTGTAGTACGAGACAGAAGGAGCTGTCTTTAGACAGGTTAACATTAAAAAGAGATAATGATGAGAGGAATTGCACAAGTTGGGCACAAGAAGTATCAGATGAAGAAAGGGAAACCTACTCGAGGGAAGTTAAGAGTTTCATATGTGAGCTAGAAGAACATCCGCCTTTGAATAAAGAAGTAAGATGGTCGGATTTCAAATTACCTATGTCTAAGGCATCAGAGCCAATGACACAGTCAGACCGACATAAGGGGCAACCCAATGGTCAGAGGGTGGAGTTTCCACCCTTTGTAAGCAGGCTAAGGTCATTGCCAGGTAGACAGTGATGTGGGAATATTACTCCAGCAGTAGAGAGACAAAATGATGAGAGATGAGAATTAATTTGAAGCATCAAATGTCCCCTTGTTAGAAAAAGGAGGAGCAAGGCCACAGTATATACCATGGCCCCAAATGGACAAGGAAAATTTCAAAATTAAACTCCCGAATTTAACTTCCAGTGCTGGAAAATGGACACATGAGTTTGGAAAAATTATGGGAGGGAATACATTAGCTATAGGGGATATCAAAGGTCTTCTAATCGCCATACGTGTTGAAAGAGCTGATGACATATGGACGAGAGCATGTTACCCTGGTGTGACTACAGTCAACACCGCGCATGATGGAGCGCTGTTTAATGACTGTAGAGCAGCAATATGGAAAGAGCTTTGAGTGCTAAATCCAGACACGTGCAATATGGGAGATATAATGACAAGAAAGATGAAAGAAGGAGAGGATCCATTGCTTTATATTCAAAATTTTAAAGACGCGTGGGCGCTTGAAACACGGGAGGCTTGAGGAAGTCTGTACCTGTATTTTACCATATATTATGCCAAGGGCTGCCAGAACAGGTGCAAAAGCAGCTCAAGAAATTGGTGGGGATAGAAGCAAAACCATGGTTGGAAATTCAGTTGACCATCACACATTATTGCAGACTCCTACAGGATAGGAATCTCAAAAAAGACGATGCACAAAAGGTTGAAGAAGCAAAGTTAGTGCCGAAAAAGTTATACAAGTATGCCATTGAAGGGGCAATGTTAACTAACGTGGGCAGATCAAACCCACAGCAAACAGTACTTATGCTGTAAGTAAATAACCAAAGACAGCTTTATCAGACAAATAATGGATATGCTCCAAGAGGAAGGAAATATCAAGGTATAGGTTGGCAAGGTAATCAAGGATATTAGCAGAATAATCAAGGGAGTTTTCAGAATAACTAACAAGGGTTTCAGAGTTTTCAAAATGGTAATCAAAACATGCAAAATGGGCAGAAGAGAAGACACACGCTTGTATGCTGGACGTGTGGAATGACAGGGCACATATCTCGTATGTGTAGAAGCCAAGGGATGGTACAGAATGCTCAGAAGAGGCAGAAGAGAAGACACACGCTTGTATGTTGGACGTGTGGAATGACAGGGCACATATCTCGTAAGTGTAAAAGCCAAGGGATGGTACAGAATGCTCAGTTTTCAAGAAAGGGAATGCCGAATCCACCTGCATATTCGCAGCAGAGCGGAAATGGAGTTGCGCAAGATCAGACAGTGCAGCAGCAAACGCTGAGAGTGCAGCAGGGCTTGTAACCACAGCAAGGGACAGGTAATCAACCGCAAGGACAATCACAGCAATCTCCTATGCAACTTCAGCAAAACACAAACACAGAGCAGCCTATGACGCGTACAATAAGAGGTGTCACTGTTGATGGCGGAAATTCATTCACGAGTGATGGAGTGAGACTGTACCCGCAACAGGACAGCTCACTGGGGGACCTGATGTGTTCAGTCCTATTTATTACGCCGAATCCTCGTGAGGTGCCGAGGATGGACGTAGTTATAGACGGCAAAGCTTACTCCTTAGTGGACATGGGTGCAACTCGCTCGTCTATATGTGAAGGTACATTTTTAATGTCTGGTGATGCGATGAATACTCAGGGCTTTACAGAAGCTACGAGTCCTGTTCCTTTTACAGAAGAATTACCAGTCTACATAGTAGAGTGTGATATGAAGGTGCCACTGCTTTAGTCTAGGCAAACACCTGTCAACATATTAGGACAAGATTTAATGACAAAAATGAATATGACCATTATATTTACAGATGATGGCATAGTATGCTCAACACCAGGAATGCATTATTTAAATGTGTGGGAAATGATCAGGGCATACGCAGGACAAGTAGCGCCTAGAGCAATACCATTGGAACCCTCAGTGTTCCAATATAAGATACTCATTCTGTTAACATGGCTGCCAGATATAGTAGGCAGAACCCTGAGAATACCAGATGAGTTTCTATTTAGACCACAGATACCTATGGATGAAGAAGAGAGGCGAATGTTCCCCTTAGACATAGAAGCAGCTATAGTCGGAGGCAATATGGCTTTACTCAATGCAGCTGATGACAAAGGTAGACTATGGTGCACAGTAATTGCTATTGACGAAGGCCGCAGAGTGACTGACGATTTTGTAATATTTGAAATGTACATTACTTATTGGTTCAAAGCGATTAAAAGAGAGGTCCCACAGAGAATGATGCTAACAAAGAAGCGTCCTGGATATTTTGATGAAGGTATGTCGAAAGTGCCAATCTCATTATGGACTACAGGCCCCTATGACGTAGGCTTACTGAAAGGATTTGGTGAAGTAAAGATTAAATTGAAAACGGGAGCAATTTTACCTCGAGCACAGCAATATCCCATGTCTCGAGAGGCAGATGAAGGAATGTTCAAGATGATTTCTGCCATGATGGACCAAGGTATCTTAGTGACGTCAGAGTCACCATATGATATGTCAATTTACCCAGTGAAAAAAGGAAAGGGGGTCATGGCATTTAATATAAGATTTAAGGCCAATAAACAAGATTGTAGAGGCCGAGTTCCCTCTAGTCCCTAACCCGTCCACAATTCTATGCAATATACCTGTTGATGCACGATATTTTACTGTGATTGACTTACAAGATTTGACATTGTTTACTTTTAGACAAGTGCAGTTAAAAAGCACACGGCTTCCCCAGGGGTACGGTGAGTCCCCATTGATTTTTAACAGAGTCCTCCAGATGGACTTGAGCAATATTGCTTTAAAAAGCATTGTGTTGCAATATGTAGATGACATTTTAGTTTGCGGCACGACAGAGGAAGAGTGCAGACACGATTCTGTTCAGCTGATTATACTTGCTGACAAAGGATATAAGGTTGACAAGGAAAAGTTACAATATTTTTCATAGGCCAATTGATTTCACATGAGGGAAAGAAAGTTACTAGGATTCTGCAATTATGTCCAAGCATGGGTCTTTACCTACAGTTCATACACTAGGCCACTTTTGCAGGCCTTAAAGAAGGCACAGGCTATGAAAGAAAAACCATGTGTGGACTGAGGCAATGGAAGAAGGATTTGACAAACTAAAAAAATCCATTTGCACTGCTTCAGTTTTAGGGATTACCAATTATGCAGAGGAATTATTATTTTTTCGCACACAGATGGTACTTTTACGACAGCAGTACTCACACAGAACATTGGGGTACAAACCCCTTGCATACTACAGTGGAATTTCGGACCCCTTAATGAGAGGTCACTTTCCATGCAAACAAAGTTTATCAGCCAGCACGTTCACCATAGAGAAAGCTACAAACATAGTGATGGGATGTTCCATGATGTTATTTGTTGAAAATGCATTATTTGCAATTTTAGAAAAACTAAAAGACACGTTGACTACTCAAAGGGCTTCTGCCTATGAGGTAATCTTATCGACTCCAGCGATTAAAATAGTCTGATTTAGAATAGTGAATCCAGCTATGTTTATAGCTGAGCCAATCACAGAAGGAGAGCCTAAGCACGATTGTGCAAACTATGAAGAGTTCTGTGAGTAAAGGAGAATGCACTCGCAGGGGGAGAAATTGTCTTCATTGACGGTTCTACAAGAATCAATCAAAATGATGGGCAAAGATATCCATAAGCTGCGGTAGTTAAACATTTAAACATTGACAAATAGAGAATTTTGAGTGCCCGTAAGTACTCGATTACCATCTCATTATTCAGCGCTAGCTGCAGAATTATTGGCATTGATACTCGCAGTCGAGAATCACGCAGACCAGGAAGTGACAGTGTACAGCGACTCTGCCTATGTGACGTTGATGGTACATGCAGGATTAGCGCGCTAGAAAAGGAGGGGCTACCTCTGAGCGGACAGCACGCCAGTGCAGCACGCAGCCTTATTGGATAGGCTCATTAAGGCAGTACAACTCCCAGTGGGCATAGCAGTCATTAAATGCACAGCTCAGACAAAAGGGACAGATTTTATCTTGCGCGGAAATCAAGCAGCAGATGCTAAAGCCAAGCGCATAGAAAATACAGATACAGAAATGATGAATGTTCTAACCATTTATGTAAATAAAAGAATGACTGTATTATGGACGAGAGATATGATCATATGCCTAAAACACAGATAGTAGAACGCCAGGGGGAGGCACTGCACGAAGAAAAGAGCTTGTGGAAGTGAAGAGGGTGGATAACTTGTGAAGTGGAAAACGTGAAGAACTCTTCAGTGGACTGTGGCATAAATTGGACACTCCCTTTTTAGCTACAAATAACAGGGTAAAAGGACACATTCGAACATTCTGTACATCTAAGTTGCAGGGATAAGGGAATATCTGCATTCTTAAAAGCCACAGTAGGTTGTTTAACTTTGTTTGAAGCCTTGATAAGAAAAAGTGAAAAAGGTTATTAACTTTGGACTGAGGCACACTTAAGCCTTGATAAGAATAAGGATATGCCAAACTTTGATCGTGGACACAGCATTGGACAAGAAGACAGAGCTTTTGTTCGGAGTTACTCATGGTGTTACCCAGTGATGACCTTTCTAGGTACATACTTACGTACTTTGAGTTGGTATTACGTATGTATCTGCGACTGGTGGGGAGAACTTGTTTCATTCCAAATTTTCTTGCCAATACTGATAACGAAAATATTATTAGAAGACTGCTTATAATCATTGCAGAAGAATTTTTTTAATTGCCTGATTTCAGTGAAGAAAACACAAATGCCCCTATCAACCGACACAGCACATATACTGGTCAGTGTGGTGTTCCTTCATTTAATTGAAGACTACCCACATCTCGTTGGAAGGCACAGAGATGTGGTGTCATTTTTAAGGGACCCTAGAAATACTACAAATTTGAATGTGATCCTGGTGGGCATTAAATAATACAGGTGGTGATCTATTCTGAAAGAAACTACAGAGCTGTATAGAAACTTTTCCTCCAAGAGACAGATTGAGGATGTGATAAAACTTAAAACTTTGTTCATGCTGACAGGGAAGCTACAATGTCATCTGGTCTGAAGCACATTCGAGATGTCGATTGGGAACTGGTTAATGAAGCAGAATTCATCACAGCCCACAGAAATCATCTTTTTTCATGGTAAAGGAACATTTGGACCGCGATGGTGGAAAAAATTAGTTCCAGAAAGCAGCTAAGCTGATAGAGGATGAATGCTGCAGAAAACGACAAGTTTCCAGAAACAAATCTAAAATGCAGTGCTATTAAAGATGTTTTTCCTTCCTTAGCATCAAATGATCGAGGTGGGAAATCAGAGCAGCAATTTCATGCTGCCCCAAGAGGACAGACGGTCACATTGCCCTAGAAGCAGGTGCTGCCGGCTCACCTACCATTGTATTGTTTACACATGTTTTGTATTCATATTAATACTGCTTTCACTGACATTTAGAACTGCTTTCTATATAGGAGCAAGATGCAAAGGTTCCTATATATGTGTCAGAGCAGAAGAAAAAAGTAAACATGACAACTACAAAACAACCCAGGCTATTTGTAGTCATTCCCGTCCCGAGAAAAAATGTACCGATACCTAAGATTGAAATGGATGTTGTTAGTAATACATCACACATAGCATGTTTTTCAAACACTACTTTTGAACACTTTAGACAGGGTTGGCAAAACAAGCAAAATAAGGGATTGACAAAGTTTGGCCCAGCACAGATAATGCATGCAGACACACCTGATCCAGTGACAAGAAGCGCAAGCACAAGTCCCACAAGACAATCACGTGCAGAGATGATAGCAGAGTCAATATGGCAATTCATAGCCATGACCAGAAAGAGACAGAGGGATAAAGAAAGGCTTGCTGAACTTTCTTCTACTCAGGGAACACGGATGGATATTCCTGCAAATCAACCAGCCAGAAGAATGTATACTGATGTGTTCAGAGATGTGGTTATAATAAACTACAAAAAGACTTTGAGAATTAAAAGAAACACCCAAGAAGACAATTATGAACTGAACGATTATCTAGACAGCACAGTACACTTGGGAAACAACATATGGTACCAACACATGAAAAAAGTTGGAAGAAGGACGTCAGATGAAGACTGTTTCGTATGTGCACTCTTGTCATACAGCATGGGGAAGTCAAAAACCTTCATAGCAATTGAAATTGATGTCCAGACAGCGCATTGCCCATTGCACATAGCACTCTATAAAACAAGAGGTCAATTTATGGGAATAAATGGCCAACTGAAAAGACAGATCCAGATGAAGATGACTACATACAATATATAAGGCCAAGAAATAGAGCCCATACGAAAAATCATGTGATGAGATATGAGAAGCCAGGAGTGAAAGGAGCTGTTATTAGATGGGAAGTGAATAAAAAACATGATGTCAAAGGAAAATCTGCAGAAGAAGTTTGCAGATGGAAGAACAGAGGACAAATGCAAATTTGGGGAACAATATTGTCACCAGAAAGATTGGAAAAAGGAGTGGTAATCTGCAGAGCATGGGTAGTGATTGGCTGTTACCAACCAACTATTGATATAGTACAGAATGGATGCAAGCCATTATGGCCAAGACTTGCTAAACTACTGACATGGATTGAAGACAGGGGAGGACCATTGCAGATAGTACCATTAGAAAGTTCTATGTTTTGTTTCAGAAACAATGGTAATGGGAGAAAATCAGAACTGTGGACGAATATTCAATGCACTAGGAATGGTGCATGGAACAGCAATAATCATGGATCACTATTGGGCTTGTGGATCAAAAGCCTACTTCAGACTGCCTAAAGACTGGGGAGTAATTTGCACATTGGTGAATGTCCATGTTCCTGCATTGGTGATTCTTAAAGGTGACCGGAACATTGACAGTTTTCCAAAAGCAGATGCTCATCTAAGGAAGAAGAGATCTGTAGAGCTGATAAGTCGAATAAAGAGAGAGAATTACTTCTCTGCTAAATAAATAGAAGCCTTTGATTCCATGCTGTATGAACACATGACGTTCAGCCAGACCTCATCAGTGTTCACAATGATCTTTATGCCGAAAATCCAGGTTGGAGCAAAGCCCAAGTGGTTACAAATCACCAGATGGGAACTGCTGCAGAAAATTAACACAACTGTAAAAGGATGTAATGGAATCAGAGACGAACTGAGAGCTGTAAGAATAATGGCTCACCAGAACAGATACGTTCCGGATATGATTACAGCCATGGATGGAGGTGTTTGTGATAAAATTGGCCATAAACATGCTGACGAAAGTTCATGGTCAGATGATAGTAGAAGTAGAAGATATTGCTGATGACAGCTGGTTTGGAAATCCCTTCTCATGGGTTCCACAATGGATGGCAGATATGTTCAAATTTCTTGGAGCATTCCTATTATTAGTGATGCTTGGATTCTGTGTGATCAAGATAATAATCTCACAATGCAATAAGACAGCAAAGAAAGGCATAGGGATGAAGATCATGATCGATGTTAACCATGATGGAAGTCTTAAGACTTGACTGATGAAGAGATCAGAGATTTTGTGAAGTCTAGCATCCATGCACCCGAGGGAACAAAGTTCCTGTATCCAAAGGACTACAGGAAGTATGTGAGAATATGGATCTACTGCAGTCCAATGGACAGTGCACACTCATGACATGGAACAAAGATGAGCATTTGAAAACAGAAGGATGCTTGAACGGAGTCATAAAAATATGGATTCCTAAGAGGCACTTTTTCAGACCATGATTTCTGGATGTGGAAGAAGATGTGAGAGTGGTCGATAAATTGCCCTGGGGGGGTGTAGAGGAGGAGCCAAGTACTCGCACTCCACCTACCCCACCTACATTAACTGAGAGGTATGAACCAAAGTATGTGACATATACTACACCAATCAGAAGGCAAGAAGAAGAGCAACAACTCTGTGCAGTACCCATAAGAATGCCTATACCTAAGAGAACATGGGATGTAAAGTATCCATTAAGGAACCCATACTTACATCCAAGACAATATAATGAACATTTGAATGCGATTCCTGATGAAATAAAGAAACTGAATGACCAGGATGAATGGTGACATCATACGAAACTGAATCGAGTCCTTTTATAAAAGATAATTAGACCTGAGAGGCAGATGATTTATGAAGAATGAAGAAGTACTAAGGATGAGTGACATTTTGAGATCAAGATAAAGAGATTTATGCCATAAGCAGAATGAAGATAGTTAGTTAAACGTGTACAGATGCATGAAACGCAATAGATAGATTACAGAAAGCGCCAACATTACACAGCCACGGTAGCGGCTGTGTAGTTATGGTTAAGTTGTTGTTTCCATAGGAAGAAACCTTTTTGGGTGGCTTATAACTTCGCTCCCCCTGGACTGCAAAGTTTGGAGAGGTTTTGTCTAGGGGGGGCAAAGTTATAGGGGGGATTCCAAAACTTATTTTTTTCCTATAGACTGAATGGGGAAAAAACCTTGCTCATGACTACAGCCCAAGCCGCTGGACGGATTTTTGGTGAAAATCCGTCCAGTAGTTTTTTTTTAAAATGACCAAAAAGTAGGTCACAAAAAATGTGTAATATCTATGTTCGTTCCCTGCTCGCTCCGCGGACGGTGTCCTGATTGGCCAATCGGCTTGCATCCTGTCCACGGACATGCAACGTGTTTGTTGATTGGATGGTGAAGAGCGTGAAATGCGTCAGATTTTCGGGAACGCCTGCCATCATGGATTCGCGGACGTCCACGGACAGCACGGTGAAACTTTGTTAAAAAATACTATTTAGTACAGTGTGTTGTTGTGTGAAAGTGTTTGGGGAGGGTGGGGGAGTAAGAAATGGGTTAAATGTTTTATTTATTTAGGTGGTAGACCCCCCTGTTGTGTTTGCTTTGTTTGCAGACAACGTGGATGTTCTAAAATGTTCTAAATAAACGAAATGGGGGTGTTCTGAGGACACTACTCCTGTCCGTATTGTTCGCAAGCAAGCTGAAAGTGTTCTAAGAACACATCATGTGTCCTGGGATGTTCGTCAATAAATAAAATGGGGGTGTCCTGAGGACGATATGCCTGTCCGTTCTGTTTGCAAGCAATTTCAAATTGTTCTAAGGACACTCATGATGTCTGCCAACATTAAAAGTGTCCATATGGCATAGTTGAAATGTTTGATTCTATGGGTGTGATATGCTGCGATGGTGCATAGCCATATGGCCATGCACCCAAGACTCTATGCCCTGTCCACAACTACTGCAGCACATCACACCGATAGTGGTTTATAACTTTGGGATCGAAGAACAAATTTATAAGCAACAAAGTTATAAGCCACTATGTGTGTGATATGCTTTGGTGGTTGTGGGCAGGGTCTATAGTCTTGGGTGCATGGAGAAGATCACATTTATAGGCAGCAACGTTATGTCACTATGGGTGTGATTTGCTGTGATGGTTGTACTTAATATAATATGCTTACTGTTTGGTTTAGTAACTGTAGTACATGTATTTCTTGTTTATTTCTGTGACAAAAGAAAAGATCATGTTAGTATTGATATTTTGTAACAACTTATAACATTGAATAAACAACATTTTTTTTTACCCTCATATTTAGTAGATTACAAACCAGTGTACTGTGCAATTCGCTCAGTTTCTGTGTTTGTTGCTAAAATCATTGGGTCTGTGCGAGAAAAATAAATCCATGTTGGATTAAAAAAAAAACTTTTTTTGTTATGCTACAGTCTGTTTGTTTTCAGTGTTCACTTGTTGTTTCTGTCTAATGCTTTATATATTGCAATGTTGCAGATTTTTGGAGCAGTTAGATGCCTGTTGACATATTCTAACTGTCTATTTTTTGTTACAATGAAGTGGTATTGATTTATCTATTTGGATATTGTAATATTTTGGGTTAGTTAGATACCGTTTGGCGTATTCTAACTGTCTATTTTTTGTTATAATGTAGTGTATTGATTTATCTGTTTGGTTATTGAAAATATTTGGGTAGATAGATACCAGTTGGCGTATTCTAACTGTATTTTTTTTTAAATATAATTTAGTGATATTCATTTATCTGTTTAGTTGTTGTAGAATCTTGGGGCAGTTATATAGCTGTTGGCATATTGTAACAGTTTATAGTTTTCTAATAGAACTTTAGTTAATGTTTAAGTACAGTTTAGTTAATAAATTTTGGTTTTAAGAAATTATAATGAAGTGGTATTGATTTATCTGTTCGGATATTGTAAAATTGTGGGGTACTTAGATACCATTTGGCGTATTCTAACTGTCTATTTTTTGTTATAATGTAGTGGTATTGATTTATCTGTTTGGTTATTGAAAATCTTGGGGTAGTTAGATACCAGTTGGCGTATTCTAACTGTTTATTTTTTTATATCATTTAGTGGTATTTATTTATCTGTTTAGTTGTAGAATCTTAGGGCAGTTATATAGCTGTTGGCATATTGAAACAGTTTACAGTTTTCTAATAGAACTTTAGTTAATTTTTAAGTATAGTTTAGTTAATAAATATTTGTTTTAAGAAATTATAATGAAGTGGTATTGATTTATCTGTCCGGATATTGTAAAATTTTGGGGTAGTTGGATACCATTTGGCGTATTCTAACTGTTTATTTTTTTATATCATTTAGTGGTATTTATTTATCTGTTTACTTGTAGAATCTTGGGGCAGTTATATCGCTGTTGGCATATTGTAACAGTTTATAGTTTTCTAATAAAAGTTTAGTTAATGTTTAAGTACAGTTTAGTTAATACATTTTGGTTTTAAGAAGATTAAATAAGCGTTTGTAAGATTTGCAGGTAATCTCTGCATTAGAGTAATGGTACTATCATTACATTCGAACCATCCACAATTCTTTTTTATATATGCAGGATAGTGACCTGCATTGGTTGTGGCTCCTGCGTGGTAGATTATACCTATTGTTGTGAAGGTTTTTTTACCAAGTGATACTTGACCATGTGTGAATCCAGTCAGCTTGCAGTTGTTTTTGGTACCATTTGCATTGTAACGTAGAAGCATTAGTATTCCGTATTTACTATGTGTTTGTATTAGTAAGGTGGAACGATTATCTGAATTGCAGGTAGTACATAATCTACCATGGTTTGCATTTTGTACAAGGTGCTGAAATGGAACATATTCACAATTAGGTATTGATACATACACAAAGCGCTCATTGGGGATTTGTTCTTGTGTCACATTGTTGCACAGAGCGCATGTATGTTTCCACATGTATGAAATCTGAATGATTTCATTTATAGGTATGTTTTTGTTTTCCAGTACTTGTAGTAAGTACATTAGAAATTCTTGTGGATCTTCCTGTGAGTTTATAGTGAATTTCACCATTCCAGCACAGTAGTCCAATTGTTGTCTTATTCCATAAACACTATACGTGTTGTCAGGATTATTTGTTGCGTTTCTATGAAGTACTAACATTTGCAAACACAATTGGTCTGTACTGTGTAAGTAAATGTTGTCAACTATTGGTGGTAATTGAAATAGAATATTCATTGCTACATTTGCGTACCAATTTACACCATTTACATTTGAAAGTTTAAATGGACCAGGTAGTTCTGTATCTGAGTGCTTTTTGTGGAGTGTGTCTTCCTTTTTTGAAGAAGTACCTGGTTTACTGGTTTACTTTCCCTAATAGGTTCTTTTTTGATTGTGGTACTTGATGAACTATTAGTTTCTTGTTTTCTTTTTGGAGGATTTGCAGTGACATCCTGTTGCATTTCTGTTTGATTTAGTTTTCTTTTCGAACATTTTACTTTTTGTGGAATAGGATATGTTTTTAGATGGGGTGTATAGTGAACATAGTGTATTGTATTCTAAAATGCAAGGAATATCAGCATTTTCTTTACTTGCATCAAAGTTGATTAGAAATAGACCGTCAAGTGTACGTAAGCGTGATAGTGCTACGTAGCTCATGCCTTCTTTAAAGATTGCGTTACCAATGTCTATCAATGCTTTGTCTAGGATAAGACCTTGTGATTTATGAATGGTGGCTGCGTATGCAAGAGTTGCCGAAAATTGTTCTCTTCGTACATACATGTCTTTTGAAGAGAAGGAATCAAGCTGTTGAGCGTCCTATCCTTTTCAATTCTGAAAGTTTGTCAAAGAGAATATTGACAAACTGAATGTTGTCGTCATGTGGGTGTTTGAAAGCCAACAACTATACCCAGTGCTCCATTAACTAGTCCTTGATCCACATCAAGGTTACGTTTAAGCATTATTCTGCAATTTAAGGATAATTTTAATATTTTTTCCAATCCAGCTGTGTTGGAGATTGAATTTTCTAAACTATTTAGTCTCGTTGTGGCTTATTCACACATGGGTAGTGTCATACCATGTATGTCTAGTTTGTCTGTGGTGCTAATTTCAATTATTGGTTGCATTTCTTTTTTTAACATTGTTTCATTGAGTTTGAAACAGCTTGCAAGATTTGGCATTAAGGCCATACAATTTACATTTTTGTGGGATAATTGTTCCATAACATCCGTAGCACATGCATTATGGCCATGAAGTGCATGAAAGTGCCGGGTTTTCAATATTTTTTGTGCTTCTTGACATAATATACCAACTATAATACTTTTTAAGATGTTGGCATAAGGGAGATCTGCAGATTGCTGCATATTTTGTGTTAATTCTCTGTATTGGAAATGTTGCCAAAGGTTGAAATTTCCAGTGCTGCCAACAAATTTACGGCAGAGTTTGTGTCCTAAGGTTTTAAAAATAGGCTCTACTTTCACTGGTGTTAATTGAAGAAGATCTCCAAAAACAATAATGTGTTTTCCTCTAAAGAGATCTTTGTAGTTTGTTTTGAGTATTTCTTGTAATCTGAGGTGAATCAAGGCCAACATTAGGCTGGAGACAATGCTCACTTCATCTATTAGTAGCATTTTCATTTGTTTTAATACTCTGTGTAGTTTCATTGCAGCTTCTGTAGAAAGTTTGTAATAGTCTAATTTGTTTTGTTGTTCTACTGGCAGGAGTAGTAATCGGTGGAAAGTGACACCACCTATGTTGTAGGCAGCTAAACCTGTGGGGGCAGTGACAATAGCTGACAGTTTGTTGTTTGTCAATTGTTGAAGAATTTTACTGATGATTTTGATTAAGAATGTTTTGCCAGAACCAGCTTCACCACTGACGTATAGTAATATAGGTTTGTAATTTTGGCAGGTGCATTCTTTTTTTTCATGTTGTACACCATGTGCAATTTCTTTTGTTACTGCTTCAAAAATGCTACGTTGTTCATTGTTTAGTTTTGATTGTAGTGTAGTTAAGTGTTCTTTATCTTCATACTGACACATGAGGGGTAATTCATAGAATTCAGCGCATAAGCGGCGCATGCAGCTGGTGCACAGTGTGCGCGTGCGACAGTCTGCGCCAGCCACGTGCACACAGCGTATCCATGGATTTTAACATCCATTACCAGCCGTGGCGCAGAGTGGTGCAGCGACCCTGCAGCAGCGCCAGTTACACCCCAACCCCTCCCCGTGTGCCATGCACAGCGCACAAATCCCATACACAGTGCATAGGCCAGTGGACTAGCATACAGGCCCCCAACCACGAAAACACCTGTAAAACTCCCAGCGCACCCTCCGAATACAAGTACACCCCTGCGCAGGGAGAATCACACGCAATTGGGCCTATGCAAGCGGGGTATGTGTATTACTGGGGTGCGCAGGGAGTTCCACGCGCGATTGGCCCTGTGCCAGCGGGGTACGTGTATTACTGGGGTGCGCGGGGAGTTTCACACATGATTGGGCCTGTGTGAGCGGGGTACATGTATTACTGGGGTGCGCGGGGAGTTCCACACACGATTGGCCCTGTGTAGGAGCGTGGTACGTGTATTACTGTGGTGCGCGGGGACGTTCACATGCGATTGGGCCTGTGCGAGCGGGTTACGTGTATTACTGGGGTGCGCGGGGAGTTCCACACGCGATTGTCCCTGTGTGAGTGAGGTACATGTATTACTGAGGTGTGCGGGGAGTTTCACAAGCGATTGGGCCTGTGGGAGCGGGGTACGTGTATTACTGGGGTCGCAGGGAGTTCCACATGCGATTGGCCCTGTGCGAGCGGGGTACGTGTATTACTGGGGTGCGCAGGGAGTTTCACACGCGATTGGGCCTGTGCGAGCATGGGTACGTGTATTACTGGGGTGCACGGGGAGTTCCACATGCGATTGGCCCTGTGCGAGCAGGGTATGTGTATTTCGGGGGTGCGCGGGTAGTTCCACACGTGATTGGCCCTGTGCGAGTGGGGTACGTGTATTACTGGGGTGCACGGGAAGATTCACACGCGATTGGCCCTGTGCGAGCGGAGTATGTGTATTACTGGGGTGCGCAGGAAGTTTCACACGCGATTGGGACTGTGCGAGCAGGGTATGTGTATTTCAGGGGTGCGCAGGAAGTTTCACACGTGATTGGCCCTGTGCAGCGGGGTACGTGTATCACTGGGGTGCGCGGGAAGATTCACACGCGATTGGGTCTGTGGGAGTGGGGTACGTGTATTTCGGGGGTTTGCGGGAAGTTTCCTACGCGAGTTCACTGTCAGAGCGGGGTACGTGTATCCAGTGGGGTGCGCGGGGAGTCTCACACGTAAATTGGCAGTGTGGGTCCTCCCAGGTGTGCCCTCTACCCCCTCCACGGCCCCTGCAGGCAACCCACACCACAGGGGACTAACCTGCACCCCTGTTCATGTCCCGCAGGCAGCCCATCCACCATGGACATGCCCCCCAGCCAGCCCACATGTCACCTTGCACTAGTGAACACCAACTCATGTCCCCCTGCACCCCCACCCACCCAGCATGATGGGCACCTGCCAGCAGGGCCTGACTCATGTCCCCCAGCACCCCCACCCACCCAGCATTGACGGACACCTGCCAGCAGGCCCCAACTCATGTCCTCCAGCACCCGCACCCACCCAGCATTGACGGGCACCTGCCAGCAGGCCCCAACTCATGTCCTCCAGCACCCCCACCCACCCAGCAGTGAGGGGCACCTGCCAGCAGGCCCTGACTCATGTCCCCCAGCACCCCCATCCACCCAGCATTGACGGGCACCTGCCAGCAGGCCCCGACTCATGTCCCCCAGCACCACCACCCACCCAGCATTGACGGGCACCTGCCAGCAGGCCCCGACTCATGTCCCCCAGAACCCCCACCCACAGCAGTGAGGGACACCTGCCAGCAGGTCCTGACTCATGTCCCCCAGCACCCCCACCCACCCAGCATTGACGGGCACCTGCCAGCAGGCCCTGACTCATGTCCACCAGCACCCCCACCCACCCAGCAGTGAGGGACACCTGCCAGCAGGCCCCGACTCATGTCCCCCCACCTCCACGTCATGACGATCCTCAATCATGGGCCTTATGGCCACCCACATCACACCCCACGCCACCCCAGTCCAAACACACAACCAGGTATCACATCCACCCCACAATGTAATCCCTATCACATGACGCATCACAAATGGCAAGGATGCAAATCAACACAGTTCTGTTACACCCACACAATGTGTGCATGAGATGGAGAAAGCACACATCCTGACATGCATGTAACCAAAAAGAGAATACCACACATTGAAGTACGAAATGAAAATGTATTAAAAACAAAAGCAAGGGAATGAAATGAAACACACAAGAATGGAAATGATGAAGAAAAAGCTGCATGTCCAAAATATGCACATGGGTCCAAAGTGACTGTCCGGCAAAACAAATCCAAAGTGATAAACCAAGACAAAACCATTGATCCATGGAAAAATAAAATCAAAATAAAAGGTGAAATCCAGTGTTGAACTATTTACAAAGTACAAATCCAGTGTCCATGAGCCCAACCTTTCAGCTGAAAACTAGAAAAAACCCAACCTAATGAAGAACTATATACAAAAACGTGGGGCATTGTCCAAGCGCCCCAAAATAAATAATAACAGAAAGGAAACCTAACACTATCTAACTATATACAATGGCGGCGGGCAAGTCCTGCGGCTCACTCTGTGATGTCCCGGGCCAGGGCATCATCGAACTGCATGTCGATGTCCCGAGGTCTCGCAGGGATGCACTCAAGGCCTGTTCCAACTCCCTGCGAGTTGCCTTGAGGCACTCTGCCTGCCTCAATGCCCTACGCATGGAGTACTCCGCCCTGACCATGGTGAGCCGCGCCTCTTCCACCCGTCGCCGCTCTGCATCTATACGCTGGCCCAACCGCAGCCACACAAAAGACACACCCATTCCAGGGTACTCCTGCCCTCTGGCCGATGCCTGCCCCTCTGATGTCGATGGCCCCGAGCCATCATTGCTCCCACCTAGAGCCTGCTGCTGTTGCTGCTGTCCATGTGCTCTGTCCAATGATGCCTGCACATCCTCCATCTGCTGGTCTCCAGTTGTTGGGGTGTCCACCCCTGCTGGACCGCCGACTCCCGACTCTGGCAGGGATGGGATCTCCACCAAGCTGGCTGTGTTGGTCAGACCAGGTCCACAGGGGGCCCTGGTGGAATCTGGGCCGGAAGACGGCAGGGAGAACGACTGGCGCATAATCTCCACAGAGGAGGAGAGGTCTGCCAGAGTGCGCGACGCATGTAGGAACCCACCGACCAGGGCCCCTCCCAACAGTGCCAAGCCCAGGAAGCACGCACGTCATCACGAATGTCACGCGTGCGCAACGCAACATCAACCGGGACGGAGCCCCTAGTGGGACCCCTCGTCCGCAGGTAGTGGAGAGGCAGATGATGTGGCACTCCCCCTACCTGCGGATGGGCCTGGGACGGGACATCCCTGTTGGTGCATGGTGGTGCAGTCACAGGGTCAAGGACAGCGACATGCACAGGCCCTTCCGCGGTGACATGTGCTGCCTCCTGACCCTGGCCCTGGACTGCACCACTTGCACCAGTGGTACTACCCCCACCAGGCCCCATGTGTGGCTCAGTAGCGGGCTCCTCCTCCTCTGTGGAGACCACCAACCTGGAAGTCTCTGCACCGTCTTCCGCCATTGCAAGCCCCTGTGGGGGCTCACCCGGCCCTTCCGCTACAGCCGTAGTGGCAGACGCTGCACCAGTCCCCTCGCTCCCGGATGATGGCAATTCCTGGGAGGGTGGCTGGGCCTTGCGTTGCCGCCCGGTGGAGGCATCCCCGCCGCTTGGCTCCACAGCGCCGTCTCCGCCCTCTTCTTCTCTTGATGCTGCGTAGAGGGAGACATAGAACACAAGCATCAGGGTACAGTACAATATTCCCCTAGACAGGAAGCAATAACACATGAGTGGCACTGTCAAATGTCACTTCCATCCTGTCCCTCCACAATACATGGGTGAATGCACGCAACACACATGCACAAACAGATACGGCGCCTGCAATCAACATCAGCATCCATGTACAAGGGCCTCTTTTAACCAAAAAGTTGTCTTCAAACTCACATGCATCAGGGCTCACACTGATCCCCTGCACACACATCACCGGAGAGTCATGCATCATGGCTTGTACACCACAGACACAGTGGATAGACACAGTGGATACAACGGTGACGGCACTGCATGAGTGAATCTACACATCATCACGGACATGTGTCATGCATCCATGGCGTTTCAAAGTCACACACACACTTCTCAGACACACACACATGTGCACGATACATGTACATGAGAGCAGCACCCATCCCTCACCCCCCCCTCCGTGTCCAAGAGCAGAGACTGGCATGCATTTATGTGTGCATTCCGCATACAGCTCCCCATGTTGCATTGGAACACATTTACCATCTATGTGGTTCACACATTACTGGTCTCACATGCATGACCATGATGTCCCTGCACACACACATCCATACATGGCCTATGTCACACATAGCGGCAAGTATCAGACTACCGGCACACTGGAACATGCCCTGTCTCACACAGCAATTTTTGGCCACTTACCGCTCAACTGCAGACAGGTCTGCCTCCGAAGGATCTGGGTGTGGGGCGCTGGGCCTACGCCTTCCAGGACCCTCATCTGGATGTTGCTCATGCTGACCCGGCACCCCTCCGCGAGGCACCGGGTCTTGTAGAGGGTCCTGGACCTGAAGTCCTCCCAGCACTTCTGGACGTGCTTGAGGTCGCGGGTTGCCACCCCCTATGCATTGATGGCAACCACTGCATCCTCCCAGATCCTCTCCTGTCCTTCCTTGTTGGCGCGTGATGTTCCGAAGAGGGCATCATAATGCCCCAGGACATGCTCCACCAGGACACCAACTTCCTTCTCACTGAAGCTGGTGGCCCTCTGCCTCTCTCGCTGGGGGTCCCAGTGGTCTCGGATGGTGTTTGCCCTGACATGGCGACCCCCGAGGCAGGCGTGGGTGGGCAACTGGGTCCTGGAGCTGGGCAGTCGCGGTCAATGACCCTGTCACAGCGGATGTTGCTGCGCAGGGTCCATTAGAGGGCACCCAGCTGCCACTGACTGCCACTTTGGTCGTCCCTCCACCTGCCACTCCCTTGGCTCAATCCACCAGTGCCACTGGCCATACTGATCAGGGCGGCATTTGCCAGCCAGGGTCTGCGCCACAATCCAAGAGGAGGAAGGTTGTACCTGCAGCACAGGCTGGGACTCCACACACAGCCACTACCTCCTGCAGGTCGAGGAAGAAGCCTTTCTGCAACCAGGAACTGGACTTCCTCCTGGACTACATGTGGGACCACAGCCGTGAAATGCTAGTGGGTCTTAATTGTCAGACTATGGCTGCCCACCGTGATACCCACTGGAAGCAAGTTGCGGAACATGTGAGTGCATTCGGCCATGAGGTGCCAGTGGTCTTGGATGGTATTTGCCCCGACATGGCGACCCCTGAGGCAGGCGTGGGTGGGCAACTGGGTCCTGAGGCTGGGCTGTGGAGCGATGGTATCCCAGTCGGGAGTCTTCTGTTCCAGCAGGGGTGGACACAGCAACTGGACCCCTGCAGATGGCTGACGTGCAGGCACCAAATAGCAGGACACATGGGCAGCAGGCAGGCAGCAGCAGATGGCTGGTGGGGGCGTGCTCGGGGCTCTTGCGGGCAGGAAAATGGCCTTCTGGGCAGGAGTGTGGTCTTCTGTGTGTTTTCGCGTGGCCAGCTTGAAATGGAGTGATTTGGCACATGAAAAAATTGCACGTCAGCGTGTAATTCGAGGAAAGGCCTTTAGCGCGTAAGCACATCTGTGACGTAGTGCGTACTGGCTTTTACCTTGTGACATGGGCATAGTGGTTCAGCGCGCGTGTGAAAAAACTGCACGTCCGCATGTGAATGCGCGTAATCCGAGGAAAGGGGCTACGTGAGTAAGCGATGTGATGCGCGCAAGCGTTTCCCTCAGCACAGGTTAAAGGTGAGCGGGGCCAGCAGTTCGCTGTACGTGCCTTTCGTGGAGACCGACGTGTGTTGCTACTTTGTGTTGTTTCACGCGCCATCACAACTTCACAGCGGATCAAGGACGTATCTCTTCTTTTGGCGGGGGTAGTGGCTACGTGTGTTTTTCATTATCACGCTAGTCAGACGGTGAGTCGCGCACGCCATTTTTCCCACTGCGAGTGCCCCTGTGTATCGCACCCATTTTCGAGGTCATAGTAGCCTGCATGTCCCACACGTATGCATTTTTCATGTTACTGGGTGCCACCGTGTGCTGCGGGAGGTTAATTCAGCACACGTAGGCTGCAGGGTTGCGTGCACGGTTTTACTGCAGTTTTGGGGTGCTTGAGCATTGTGTGACCTGTCACTACATCACCGTGGTCCCATACAGCCTTGCAGGTGCAGGGGGGCTGTTAACATCTTGCATCCCACCCCCTTCACCCCAATTGCCCAGGACAATTGTGGTGTACACCTCCCATTGGCACTCCTCCATCTGTGCCGGCACTACTCCATCTGTGCCATGGTTGGGAGGCCACCAAAGCTGAGGGGCACCCCAGATGGGCGTCCTCCTCATGGCGGGCATGGTCAGGGACGTGGGTGGGGTGACCAGAGAGTAGGGGGACTCCAGGGTGTCCAGGGTGGACGCAGAGGGGGAAGAGGCAGGGGTGCGCCACTTGAGCACGATGTTGTGCCATGTCTCGGTGCAGTCATGCCACCACCCCCTGTGGTTCCGGGAGATGCAGCTTCTGCATCTGGCACTGGCGCCCATGTGACCCGGCAGTCCGTTTCATCGACTGCCACGGGCCCAAGGGTAGTGGTAGCTGCAGGTGCAGCTGTGGACACCACCACTCAGGCCCAGGGTCTGCCAGCAAAGGCTGCATTGGCGTAGGTGCACGCAGGGCTGCCCTGACCAAGACACGTGTCCCTGGGGCAGTAATGTCATCTGCTGTCCCGAACAGCTGGGTGTTGGCAAGTACAGGGGCAGATGCGGCCAACAACACCCCGGTTGTGAGTCTGCCAACCAGGACAGTCGCGGTCAATGACCCTGCCACAGTGGATGTTGCTGCGCAGGGTCCATTAGAGGGTACCCAGCTGCCACTGACGCAAGTCAGGCCTTTGGTCATCCCTCCACCTCCCACTCCCTTGGCTCAATCCACCGGTGCCACTTGCCATACTGATCAGGGCCGCATTTGCCAGCCAGGGTCTGCGCCACAATCCAAGAGGAGGAAGGTTGTACCTGCACCACAGGCTGGGACCCCACACACAGCCACGACCTCCTGCATGTCGAGGAAGAAGCCTTTCTGCAACCAGGAACTGGACTTCCTCGTGGACTACGTGCGGGACCACAGCCGTGAAATGCTAGTGGGTCCTAATTGTCAGACTATGGCTGCCCACCGTGATACCCACTGGAAGCAAGTTGCAGAACATGTGAGTGCATTCGGCCATGAGGTGCGCACGGCGCAAGAGTGCAAAAAGCGCTGGAATGACCTCAAATGTAGCGCTAAGGCTAAGCGTGCCTCAAATTACAACTTGCCTCTGGTGACTGGCTGTGGGCCTGCACCTGAGGAGGAAGACCTCACTCCGCATGAGTCCCTCGTTGCGGAGTTCATACCATCTGAATCGGTCGAAGGAGTGGGAGAGATGCTGGACTTTGATGCCCAGTCCAGTGAGTGTTGCTGCGTGTATGTTGAGGACATGTGTGTTTTACTTGTGTGATGTGTTGTACATGACTGCCACTACATGTCACGTGTACATGGTTCTGATGTGCAAGTAATGCAATGCTTCCCTGATGCATGGCTGCTCGTCTGGATGGTGGACATGTGGAGTGGATGGGGACTGTCCGCATCACCACTCACATGCTGGTCACTAGGATGCCCCTCCGGTCCATGTTCCAGCTCACTGGCCCGTCTGCATGTAGCGTGGGGTGACCTTCCTCTCATCCCAGGGACATAGCATGACTGACGTGCATGTGTCCTCTGCCTGCATGCGGGTACTCCATGTAGGCATGCTCCCTTGCCCCTCCACCCCCCGCTCTGCACCCCAATTCCACCTTTGCACTGGTCTGCTTCAATTTTGCCGTTGAGTACTTCCCTGTTCATGCGTTTTTTGTACATGCTAACTTCCAGCGGCCAATCTGCCAGACATATGCTGTGTGGTACATCCTTTGTACTTGATGCAGACAGGGTGTCTCACTTGGACTGTGCAGAGGTCAGATGCCCCGCAGGGACATGAGTGCCCATTCATGCACCATGTGTATTCCACGCATGCCCCTATGTCTCCTTGACTGGATGATCATTGTAGTACAAGTCCAGGGTGACCTACATTGCATGGCATTTCATCAGCCTTCCCATGTCCACTGTGGCTCAGTCCTGCGTCACACACATGTTTAGGGTGTGACAGTCTGTGTGGGTCACAGTCCTCAGACTGTTTAATGGCCAATGACTCTGTCCAACTGGTGTAGTGTTTTCTTCACACGTGGGTGTACTCCAGAGGTTTCATCATGTGTCCTGCTTACTGTCCCATCATCATTTGCTGTGTTGTCACTTGACTCACATGATGCAGTTGATGCTAGTCAACACTGTCTGTCAATACACAGGTCTATGGTCAGCCTTTTGATACCATGCTAGGCATCCCTGCATTTGCACTCGGGGGAGGGGTGGTTTGCTTGTAGCCATGCTACCCATTGAATGCACATTGCACGTGATGCCTGAAGTTGACCTTACACTGCCTCCACATTTTCTGACACACATCATGAAGTACTTGTACATGTAGATAGTGAGTAACGTACAAATTTGCTGCACTGCATCGACCCACTTCTGTGCAAACTGACACCATTCTACATGTCTAATCACAGAAGCAATGTCAAGTTGACCCAGCATGCATGGCAGGTTCTATTTTGTGTGTGACATGACTGCTTGATGTGTTTGGTGTCTGTGTGTGTGTGTGTTTTGTGTGCTTCTAACATGTGTAGTGACCTTTTTTCTCTCCACTTTTCAGATGATGATGCAATGGAGCCAGAGGATTGTATTGTCATGCCAGGCACAGGGTTGTTATCACTACAGCAACCCGGCACAAGTGGGGGTCGTGGGGTGGTTGGACACGAAAACCCACATGTGCTACAGTCCATCTTGTCTCTGGCTGGCAATGAGTCCAGCCCTGATGAACACTCTGACGTCCATGTCGAGTTGGATGTGCATCAGGTCCATATGTCAGGGGTGAGTGATTCTGATGTGGGCACTCCTCTGTCCGCGACACCTGCACTGAGGGGTCAGACAGTGTTGGACCCTCCGCCTGTGGTAGATCAGGACACAGAGTCACCCTCCACACCAGTCACTGATGTGCCTGGGCCATCACGTTGACGGGGGCATGTAGTCGTGCATCCGAGGGCGGTGCCAACACAATGAGGACACCAGGTCCTGGGGTCCCACAGGGGTCAAGCCCAGCAACGTGGTCGACACGCGCAACCGCAGTATACTGAGTGGGAGCAAGACATGACTGCCAATTCTGAACGGCAGGGGGCAGCAATGGAGAACATCGCTGAGAGCATGGAGCGTGTGGCCCAATCCATGCTCCCCCCTGCTAGGCAGGTGCTTCTACAGCAGCAGACGGCATGGTCCAGGGCCCGCTTGCTCAGGCTGGGCATGGCGGCCTCAGACAGGGCACGCCAGGCTTAAATGTTGTCTCTGCATCAAGCAATTGCTGCTCACGCAGAGGCACACATGGAGGCCCTGAGGCAGGAGTATGCATTCCTCAGATCCACTCTGGGTGTCCTTCTGATGTCCAGAGGGAGCGGGCAGAGGAGAGATTTGCACAGCTTGAGCGTACCATCTCGGCTGAGCTATATGCTTGCCGGGAGATGCAGCAGTTTTCCAGCCAGGCCTTGCAGGAGGAACTCTGTGTTACACGTGCTACCTTGCAAGAGGAAGCACATGTATCACGGGAGGTTCTGCATGCAGACCTACATGTGATCACCACACAGGATCAGGCTCACCAGTCCGGCAGACTTGCTGCCGACGAGGGGAAAGCTCTGGTAGGTGTGGTCAGGCTCCTGTGTCATGTCCTCCTTTCCAGGAAGAGCCAGACTCGGACGACAATGTATCTCCCACATAGGTCGGGCTGTGCAGGCATTGAGCCCATGGAGGTTTTTTTTTTCCTCAACATCATCGCATGTGGGTGTTGAGCAGCACCCTGTACCTCCCCTCTCCTGGGTGCCCCCCCCCGGGTCGTATGTGGCCATTTTTGATTTTTCTTTTAGTTAAGTTAGTTTAGTTTAATTTGATAGTTAGTTTAATTAGGTAATGTAGGTTTTTCATAGTTAGTGTAATTAGTTAATATAGTTTAATATTGCTAGTCTATTGTGCTTTCATGTGACGGTGTGGTGCTTTGTGGCTTTGAAAGCATCCACTGCCTGTTCCAGCTGGGCCCTTCAAGCTTGTCTTGTGTATGTGTTTGCAGCTTGGGGTCCTTGACTCACATATGCCACTCCTGCTTCCCTTATCCATGGGCTCGCAAGGATGGTTCGGTGTAACAGCCTATTACACAAGGGCTTTGGATGGCATATCTGTAGCATCTCTGCTGCTGTCCAACTTGTGTTAACACCCCTAGTGGGGATGATAGGGGTGTTAATGACTACTGTTCTTCTTTCGCTAGATGGGGGGTTTCATGATTCATGTGTACATTCATTGCTATGCATTGTGTAGTATGTTTCTTTTCTTTACTGTGCATGTGCTTGTTGCAATTCATGCCGTAGATAGTGTGTTCCACACTTTGCCTGTGAAAGACGTACTGATGGTGTGATTTCTGATGTACGTCTCTGACATGGTCCAGCAAGAAACGCCTGAAGAAACACACACAGATGATGTTTGATGACATGTGCGCCCGCGTGCGCCACGCAGGATTTTAGCGCACATCACAGGATTTACACGCACACGGACTTCCATGAATCGATGTGCGCGGCTTTCGCACGCTTGCGCTGTGATTTTCGCGCTTGCTCTGCGATTCGCATGCTTTCGCACACTTGCGCGGCACACATTGATTCCATGAATCGGCCTCATCGTGTTTTCTACTTCTGTCATAGCTAATTCTGCCTCATTTGTTATTAGTGGCTCTCCCAGGGGTTCTTGGCTTCCTGGTACAGAAGGTTGACTACTGTCAGGAGTGTCCTTATCTAGTTGGGCCTGCAGGTCTTCTTCGTGTTGCTGTTCATTGTGCAACATTGTTTTGTACTGTGTAAAGTTTACATCAGTTATAGTGCTTTCATTTGCTTTGAAAGCGTCTTCATAGGAGTCATAGTTACTAGTATTTCTTCTTCTTTTCTCCATGGTTTAAAGAGTTGTAGCAGGGACATGTAATATAGTTCTTTATGTTGAAGAGTCTTTAATGACAATTTGATATGATTAATTAAATTTGGTTTGAGCTGCCTTCACAATTTGACACTCTGTATTTACCTTTTTTTTTCCATCAGGTTTTATATTATTTTTGTATGTGAAGTTTTGGGCTATGTGGTATAGACACATGGCTTCCAAAGTGATACTTCTGTTTGGGTAGTATGTGTCCAGCAAATTGTTTTTTAAAGTGTCTTGGCTGTTGGGATCATGTTTGGCTATTGTTTCTATATCTTCCTATGATTTTAGAACTCTTTTTCTAGATTTAGCAGGACCAAGACTTAGCCATACTATATTTTCAGATTTTCCATATAAAGCAGTACCAGTTAAACGATCTGCTGCTTCATAGGAGCCACATTCTCTATGGAGAGCATTTTTATGCTCAAGCTGTATAATTTTGAGACAGTGTTTTGTCTGATGACAGGTCATTCCAGAGGTCTTGTAGCTCTGTTTTTTCTGCTTTGGTTAAGTATGCTGTAACATATCGTGCAACTGCAGTGGAATTGTCTGCAATGTACTGCACATCTATGTTGTCATGATGCCTACCGCCGGGGAACCAGACCAGGTCCAGCAACCCCGGAAGCAGGCATCAAGTTATTTTGAGCAAGCCCAAACACCCCTGCTATAGGCTGCGTGGGTGTGGTCCTGGCGCCTATGGCGGCAGGCTCATATGGAGAATCAGTCCCGGTGCCATAGGCGCCAGGCTCATAGAGTAGAACTTACCTGATGCAGACCATGCTGCAAGCTTACCTATTGCAGACCATGCTGCAGAGCTCCAAGCCAAATGAGGCTTGGAAGGGACTATTTTACCTAGGGACTATGTTTTACTCGGGTGGGGCTGGGGAGGAATACTTACCTGGGACTTCTTTGGAGGCTATTTAAACCACGCCCAAAGAGCAGCACACGTTTCGCGTTATTCTGCATCCAGTAGCGTAACGCTCACCGTGTCTGCAAGCCTGCATCCAGTCTTCTGCCATGCCTGCCTCGAGTCTGCAGCTCCTAGAAAAAGGGAGGAACAGAAGGAGAAGAGGTTAGAATAAGAGCAAAACCTTCGATCCTTACCTGAATTCCAGATCCACCGCGCCTTCAAGCTGGAAGAAAGAAGCATTTTACGCGCGCCGCCTCGCATGCGACAGCGCCGAGCTGAACTCACCGGCCTTCGCAGCATCCTCACGATCCACCGCATCCTTCTGCATGTTCCCATCGAACTCTGGCACCTAAGGGGAACACAAGAACAGCAAAGGTGAGCCAAGGGAATAAACAGAGGCAATAGTAACTAACCCCATAGACTTACCTGATTACCGCCGGGGGTACTATTCCTCTTCACGGGTCGGCGCAGTCTCCATTGCATCCTCGCCGTACCCCGGCCCCTAAGGGGAACAAAAGGACAACAAGGTGAGACGAAGGGACAAACAAGGGGAACTCTTCTCACCACATTAGACTTACCTAATTTTACCGCCGGAGGCATTATTCCCCGGACTTCATATTTTCTCGCCACACCTGAATAAGGGAGCAAGCCACAGGTTACATTCTGGCCTTATTTTATTGAACTGTGTAGGATAAGCCAAATCCTTACCTGAACTTCGTCAGCTACCACGAGGAACTCTTTGCTGGGGTCAAGCTGCAAACTGCAAGGAATCGGACAAGAGTGAAAGTCAGACATGTGAACTCTTATGAACTACATACTTTTCGGAGTCAATATTGTTCTGGAACTCACCAATTCCTTCGAGCCAGTGAAGCAACTGGTCATCAAAGCGCCCCTGCGCTCAATGCAGGATGGAGAGCTCATCTTTTCAAACCATTAGGTGAGACTATAAGAGGGGTCATCAAAGGTGATCTGTGGGGAGAACAGCGGGGTTGGGGGGATTTACGCTCAACCCCATGGGTGGTTAATTCCCTTTCTCCATTTACAGAAGAATATTCCTACGGGCCAAGCAAACGAAGCTAGGTGGGCCAGTCCAGTCCGTCATCTCGGCCTTAAGCGTCACATTGGTGGAGACCGCCGCTGTCCAGTTCAGATCGACGCCTCTGTGGGAGCCAGATGAGCGTAACAGAACACGAAGCCTACCCACAAATTCCCACCCGGGCGTTATGGATACCTCAGAGACTGACCAATTGGCCCAATTACTAGGGGAACTGAGGGCTGAAGTGCATTCCGCCCGTCAAGAAACCAATGCCCTTAGGAGAGAACTGATTTTGTCAAAGGAGCAAACTGATGACCTTGCTAGGTAACTATTGCAAAGCCAGGCTGGACAAGCACCCCTACCTGGTTCCGGGGGAAATCCAGCTCCTGTGTTATCGAGCAACCCTATGCAAATAAACCTACCAGGAAATATTCCATTAGCCCCACCCGAACGCTTTGCCGGAGATCCCAAAAGGTTTGCCGTGTTTATGAACCAATGCTGCTTGCACTTTTTATGCAGACCTGGACCCTTCCCAAACGATCAAGCCAAGGTAGCATTTGTATTGTCATATCTCATCGTCAGTGCAGCTGATTGGTCAATTCCACTAGTTACTCAGGATGACCCAATTCTTTGGGATTTTCAGGGCTTTCAAACTAGCATGGAAAGACTATTTGCCCGGCACTCCCAAGGACAGGCCCTGGATAACAAACTTTTGTCCCTACGACAGGGTAACCAGGACCTTCTATCCTACATCGCGACCTTTAATAAGTTAATAGTGGAAACTGGATGGCCTGAGGTAAAACGAATCACGTTATTTCATCGAGGGCTTCGAGGAGAACTCAAGGATGTCTTGGCTCACGTTGTAAACCCACCTCAAGACTGCGCTGAATATAAAGACTTAGTGGTGCAGTTAGATCACAGACTTCAGAACAGAAAGGCTGATCGAGCCAAGTTTGAGAATCGGGTGTTGGTCAAAACCCACGCTAACCCCAAAGGAGCAGATGCTTCACAACCCATGCAAATCGGAGGGGTTAAAGGACCCTTAACCCAGAAGGAAAGAGAAAGGAGAAGGCAAATGCAAATGTGTCTATATTGTCGAACTTCTGGACATTTTCTACAGGATTGCCCTGTAGAAGGTGATAGGAGCTGCTGATAAAAGCCATATGGAGTCAGACTCGGGAAACGACCACGCCCGACAAGCGTAGAGGTCCGCTTGCCGAGCTTGAAGAAGGATACTCGGACCTCGCATTTCATCATACCAATGGTCCTCGTAGATCCAGGGTAGCCACTGCGTATGCATGCAGTACGGGCATACAATGATAGCGGGGCCATAGGAAACTATGTGGACTATGAATTGGCTTCCAGGATGAATCTACCTCTCTTCCGAAAAACCACCTCAGATGTCATCACCACAGTCAATGGAACTGAAATTGCCTCTGGGCCTGTAACTCATTCCACTGCAGAGATGACACTATTGGGTCAGGATGGGCATCGAGAGACTATTGTATTTGATCTAATCAAAGCCCCACAGTTCCAAATAATACTGGGGATACCTTGGTTGGAAACACATAATCCTTGTATTGATTGGCGAGGGAAGAGAATAACCTTCCCGGATTGTGCACAAACCTGTTACCCAAAGAAAAATCAGAACGCAGGCCTGGCCACAGTAACCACAGCAGTCATGCAACTACCTCCAGAATACCAAGAATTCCAGGATGTCTTCCAAAAGGAACAGGCAAACACCTTACCTCCTCACTGTTAGGGAGAATTCTCTGTTTAGGCTGAATTTCCTAACATAGTGCGTCCCCCAGCAGCTTTGCTGGACTTCTGGAGTTTGTTTTTTTCCATCCTGCCAAGAGTGAGACACTTTTTCTCCCACTCTTGGACATGAATGTGGTTAATTCGTTTGAATGTCAATGTGTTCGATGGGCTATGGGGTCTTTTACTCCATAGGGTCTCATATGTTTTGCTATGTGTGTTACAACGCACCCTCCGTGCCGTAACACCGGGGCGTCCTAGAGGACCCCCACCATAGACTCCATACCCGGGGACTGACTACTGTCTCCCCGGGCATGTAAAGTCACCATTGGCTTTACTAGACCTAAATTTACTAACAGAACTAGTACAAACCATCCTATTGTGGACGTACTGGTAGGGGTAATTCGATTACCCCTGGGTCTGTTATTCGAGGGGGCACTGTCTCGTCCCCCCTTGTCGAGATTTGGCTGGTGGCAGTGGAAACTACTTGTTATATTCGACCCCGAATATAACCCTATGGGATTCTTCCCATTGTTGGAGGTTAATACTTTTTCTCGTTAATCTCTAACATACCACCGGTTTATTTATCTTAAATAAATCTAATGGTTGGTATTTTCTGCCAGAACTCGGTTTTTAAAATGGCATCTGTGTTCGTCTCTGTGACTCCTAAACCAACGGTTGAGCCCTTTGTTCCACTTTTGGCGGGCTTCTGCACAGAGGCCCTCCAAAGTGGTGCCATTCTGTATGGGTACCGCTGGGGATGTGGGAGGGGGTTTAGGCACCCTGGACTGAGTTGCCTTGCCAACTCAAGTCGCACTCTGGTGTGATTGGCCCAAGTGGTGAGCCACCCCGCTCACCACTTAGCGTGTTTTGATTGACAGCTAGGCTGAATGAATGGGGGTTTTCTGCATAAAAGCAGGGCTTTTGGGACTGGATCTTCAGAAGTCGCCACAGAACCTAAGAATCCGATGAGGGTAAAGCTGAGCCGACCTGAAACGACCACACCTCTGGTGGAGCCCTGCTGAACCGACTCACCACTTCCCAACGACAGAGGAGATCTCCCGGATGGAGAGTCTTCTTCCCCTGACTGGTGGGAACAACCAGTCCCCTTTGCTTTTTCTTCGCTTCCAGTGCGTAGTGGTCGAATTGCCCATGCTGAGCACCCCGGCAACCGGATAGCCACTAACCCGTACCGCGACCAAAAGGTGGTGCCTTGTGACAGAGCACTCCGCGGCTGGT
Source organism: Ambystoma mexicanum (assembly GCF_040938575.1). Lineage (NCBI taxonomy): Eukaryota > Metazoa > Chordata > Amphibia > Caudata > Ambystomatidae > Ambystoma > Ambystoma mexicanum. The sequence goes on along the minus strand of NC_090929.1, from coordinate 1,524,043,515 downwards.
CTCTTCCCTGGTGGTGCAACGATCTTCAACTTTCCTTCGACGACGAGAGCATCTCTTCTCTTGGCAAAGCCCCGACTTGCATCCACCACCAGGAACAACTGTCCCCGCCGGAGCTGTCTCCCCACCTACAAGGTACCGTGTCCACCTGGCCTCCCTTGTGTCGGTTAGTGTGAGGTGTCTTAATCCTCGCCTCTCCATTGGGTCGCCTCCAAGCCTTCTTAACTTTATGTTCTGAACTGGTCCAATCTTTCTGTGACAATTTGCGCCAAAGACTCGAAGTGCATTTCCACTGTGATACTTTTTGGGACATTTCGCCTTGCCTCTCTCCGAGTGGGCCTGGCCTCTGAACTTTGAGTTCTACAGTAGACTCTGCCTTACTTGCCTAGCATTTGTTCGTAAAAGTGTTGGTACCGAGTTGATTTCATACCCTGCCTTTTCTCTCCCGTCCTAACGAATACTAGAGTGCCATCGAGGTTAAAGCATTCACCTCTGTCTGCAAATAAGTGGTGCAGTTGAACCTAGACTTGTCGAACTATTGTTAGGGGGATTGATTTACTTATAGTAATTGTGATTGAAGTTGTTTGCCGTATTAGTGCCAGTGTGTTTTTCATAGATGTGTTTTTATAAATAAATAACTATATATCTTTACACCGAAGCTCTGTTCCGTGTTTGCTTGTTCTACTGTGTAAATTGCCCTATTTTGTATACTCCACATACTGCCTAACTCTTCTTGAGAGAAGTCTGACAGCTCAGCCACAGCTACCAAGTGAATCTGTGTGGTACATACTGCTACCAAGTGGGTTTACTGCCAAACACCTGTAGTCCTAAATTTTTTGCAGTGGTCCCAGAGGGAACTGCACAGGTTTCCGCCTAACACTGGTGTACAGCGGTGGGATTTGTATCGAGTATACAGTTTAGAGTGCTTTTCAACACTTTAGGATAACTAACCACAAAGCTTGGCACTAAAAAGCAACTTTCAAAAACATGTCTACTATGGAAGTTTACAGTCAAGAGTCCTTGTCAGGTGAAAATACTGAGAGTTTACGAGCTCTCTGTAGATAAGAGAATCTTTCTGTAAGAGGCAAGAAAGTAGAACTGATAGCGAGATTGCTGGAAAACCAAAGTCTGGGTACTGGTTCAGAGGAACAAACTTCTCCAGCAAATGTAGATAACAGTAATGGTGTTGATCTAAATCAAAGTTCTGATGATAGTGATGAAGAGGCTGAAGAGGAAGGAGAGGCTAACAAAACTGTCTCCCCTGCCCCTCTGTCTGCCTTACCAGCTGTACCTACAGGGCCTATAACAGGTCCCACACTAAGTCCTCAAATCCTTGAACTAGAAAAAATGAAAATAGACTAGGAATTCAGAAGGATTACTGCTCAAACTGAACAGAAACACCAAGAAATGCAACAAATTCTTAGGCTCCGAGAAATGGAGCTCAAGCACGAGTTAGAAATGAAAAAGTTGTCTGTCGAAACTGCTTCTGTCTCTGGCTCCTCTAGAAGTTCCAGTCCCAAAAGACCCCGGATGCCGAAGGAATTAATTGGTTTGTATGAAACAAAGTTGGATGTGTTGGATTGGCTGAGTTTGTTTGAGTACAATCATGGGCTCCAGAACATCACAGGTAATGAGTTGCTTACCTGGCTGTTCTCTAGGCTCCCCCCTGTTGCAACTGATGTGATAATGGAGTTGGGGGAGGAGGATAGGAAAGAGTACGAAAGTGTGAAACTAGCTTTGATAGCTAGATTTGGGAAGACCCCTTACCAGTATCTTAAGAGGTTTAGAACCCTTAAAAAGCATGATGGTACCCCTTGGGCTACCTGGGTGATTGAAGGGTTGAAAAACGTAGAGGGATGGATTAAGGGTTACAAAGTGAACACTTATGAGGGTATGAAGAATCTTTTTATGTTGGAGTCTATTTATGATGCCTGTTCTCCTGAGCTCAGACAGCACTTGGCTGATTCGAAGGAATTGGATTCCAGGAAGCTAGCTAAGGCTGCTGACTTGTTGGTTGCCAACAGGGCTACTCATAAGGATTCTGGGGCAACTCAGAAAAAGGATGAGGGAAAACAGCCTAAGAAAGACTCAAAAGAGAATTCTAATAACTCAAATTCCAAAGAGGGCCCCAAACAAAACCATAAGGGTAAGCCACAAGGAAAACCGCAGCAGAATAGTGTGTCTTCTGGTGCCAAACCGGAAGGAGGCCAGAACAAGCCACCATTCCAGAAAGCATTCGGGAAATGCTTTGTTTGTGGCTCGACTGACCACGTGAAAGGAGATCCCAGATGTAAGGGTAAACCTTCAGGGGTCCAGCTTGTCTCCTTAGCCTTCGCTCCAGAGGAGGAAGTCCAAATGGCAAGTGGAAACTTTCTATCTCTGGCTGATGAACCCATTGGAGTCTCAGCCAGTGTTTCTTTAGTATCTCTGGGGTTGTGGGAACAACAGAATTTAGATGTCTATAATTCTATCCCCGATAATAATAAAGAGTATTATAAGGACAGTGTCCAGGTGAATGGTCAGGAGACCCCTGCCATTAGGGACACTGGGGCCAGCATAACTGTGGTGGATAAATCGTTTTTTCAGGCTGAGGATGTTGCTAAGGCACCCAAACGCCTCACCAAGTTAGCTGGAGGGCCTCTGCAGATGCTCCCCCAATTACCAGTTCTCATCCAGTGTAACGACATGACTGTGAAGATCCCTGTCAGCATACAGAGTGAGGTACCAGGATGCGTTCTATTGGGTAACGATTTGAAAACTCTCTGAGTTGTGTCGCATACTCCCAGATACCCTAGTAAATGGTTACAGGAGCTAACCAGACCTGCAAGGGAGAGAACCATGCGAGGTACTCTCCAGGAGATGATGAAGAAAGAAATCACTCCTGCTCCACTAGAATTGTCAGCTGCTGTCTCCAAGAAATCAGAAGCGAAAGCAGCCAGCATTTCAGTGCAGCCAACAAGGACTTCCCCGCGGTTGTCCAAAGTTACACCCGTAACTCCACCTCCAGCTGAGGCTGAGAGGGAGGTACAACCCTGTGTGGTAGAATTAGACTCTGAAGAAGAGCTAATGGAAGGCCAGGAACTCATTGGAGATCTGGATCCTGTTGACCATCCTGAGCTGCAGTCTTTACTGGCAGAAGGTGGACCCAGCAGGGCAGACTTCAGTAAGGGACAGGGAGAATGTCCAACTCTGGAAGGTCTTCGCCACCAGGCAGAAGCTCAGGCTGAAGGGCAAGAGCCTGGGAAATACAGGTTGCACAGTGAACCGACCAAGTCTGCACCTGGAGACTACAAACGACTTGTAGTACCCCAAGAGAACAGACCACAGTTCTTGCAGTTAGCCCACGAGATTCCTTTGGCTGGTCACTTGAGTTTCAAGAAGACTAAGGAAAGGCTCTCTCTCCACTTTTATTGGCAGAAGATGGGGGCCGAAGTAGAAAAACACTGCAGGAGCTGCCACACCTGCCAGACCTCTGGTAAGGTTGGCTCCAAGAATGTGGCACCTTTAGTGCCTCTCCCAGTTGTGGGAGTCCCATTTGAGAGAGTAGGGATTGACATTGTTGGTCCCCTTTATCCTCCAACCTCCTCAGGCAACAGGTTTATACTTGTTGTAGTAGACCATGCTACTAGGCATCCTGAGGCAATTCCTATGAGGACTGTTACAGCTCCGGCTGTGGCTAAGGCCCTCCTTGGTATTTTTACCAGGGTCGGGTTTCCTAAGGAAGTAATCTCTGACAGGGGGTCAAACTTTATGTCCCACTACATGAAAGCCATGTTGAAAACCTGTGGAGTTACTTACAAGTTCAAGTGGGACCTTCTACTGCCATGCCTTCTCTTTGCTTATAGAGAAGTCCATCAGGAGGGAGTAGGATATTCTCCTTTTGAGCTTCTCTATGGTCATCCCGTCAGAGGTCCATTGGCCCTGATTAAGGAGGGGTTGGATAGTGCTCCTTCCCCCAAGCCAGTCAGAGTGACTGACTACGTGCTAGGTCTCTGGAGGAGAATGCCGCACATGATGACAGAAGCAAGCGATAACTTGAAAGCTGGACAAGCATTGGTCAAGCACTGGCATGATCAAGAGGCTAACATGGTTGAGTTCGCTCAAGACCAGCTCGTTCTCGTTATGTTCCCAACAAGGCAGAGGGCCTTGCAAGACAAATGGATGGGACCCTTCAGAGTTGTGGGTAAACTCGGAGAGGTCAACTATCTGGTGGACTTGGGCAATCCCAAGGAGGCTCCAACAGTCTTCCACACCAACCGACTCAAAGCGTATGTCTCAAGACCTGATGTAGGAGCGTTGCTTCTAGCATTATCAGAGGAAGAAGAAGAGAGTGAAGCTCTTCCGGATCTCCTCAGAGGCTTACCTTTAGACAAAAATATTGAAGGAGTAAATCTCTCTTCAAATCTGACACCTGAGCAACAAGAAGAGTGCAAATCTATGTTGAATCAGTTTGCCTCTCTGTTCTCGCTTTCACCAGGCTTGACCCCTTGGGGCCAGCATGACATACTCACTGGTGACTGTCTGCCAGTCAAAAGCAGAGGATACCGAATGTCAGAAAACGTACAAACCCACATCAAAGGTGAGGTCAGCAAGATGCTTGATCTCGGGGTAATAGAGCCCTCTACTAGTCCATGGTCTAGCCCAGTAGTGTCAGTACCAAAGGCCGGATTTAAAGAACTTAGATTCTGTGTGGATTATAGAGCTCTTAATGCAGTCACCAAGACTGATCCCCACCCTTTGCCAAGAACAGATGAGTTGGTGGATAAACTTGGCGCCGCCAAGTTCCTCAGCACATTTGACTTGACTTCAGGCTATTGGCAAATAGCCCTGACAGACCATGTCAAGGAGAAAACTGCATTTTCTACCCCCGTTGGCTTATACCAGTTTAAGGTAATGTCTTTCGGATTGAAAAATGCACCTGCTACATTTCAATGGATGGTAAACCAGGTTCTGAATGGGATGGAGGACTTCTGCATGGCATACTTGGATGACATAGCAGTGTTCAGAAATTCCTGGGAAGAACACGTAACCCACCTGAGAGATGTTTTGCAGGCTCTTCGACGAGCCAATCTGACCATAAAGGCGAGTAAATGCCAAATTGGACAGAGTAAGGTAGTCCATCTTGGACATGAGGTAGAGGTGGAGAAATAAGGCCTTTGCTCAGTAAGATTGAAGCTGTGCAAAATTGGACAACACCTACTACTCAGACCCAAGTGAGAGCCTTCTTAGGCCTCACTGGGTATTACAGGAATTTTATTGAGAACTATGGGACCATAGCTTCTCCTCTGAATGTCATCTCCTCTCTCAAATTTCCTAAAAAGGTTAGATGGAACGAGGAGTGCAATCGGGCTTTTGAAAACCTGAAAAAGGCTCTTTGCCAAGCCCCAGTACTCAGAGCTCCTGATTACCACCAAACTTTCATTGTGCAGACAGATGCTTCAAATGTAGGAATAGGTGCTGTACTCAGTCAACTGGATGGGAAAGGTAGGGAGCACCCCATTTGCTTCATCAGCCGCATCTTCCCCTGCATCTTCAGCTTTGTTCTTCGTGCCCAAAAAGGAAGGTGACCTCAGAACGTGCATAGACTACCGCGCATTGAACCAGATAACTGTTAAGAACCGATACCCGTTGCCTCTGATCCCTGAACTACTAGACCAAGTGAAGGACGCTTGTATATACACTAAATTAGATCTCCGGGGGGCATACCATCTGGTACGTGTAAAAGAGGGCGACAAATGGAAGACTGCTTTCCGCACTAAGTATGGGTTATTCGAATACCAGGTGATGCCTTTCGGGTTGTGCAATGCACCAGCAGCCTTCCAATACTTCATGAACGATGTCCTTCGTGAACTCATTGACGTTTGTGTTGTCGTGTATATTAATGATATTCTAGTATACTCCTCTTCAGAATCTGACCATGTGAAGCACGACCGAGCAGTCCTTGAGAAGTTGCGCTGGCACAAACTATGTGCAAAACTAGAAAAATGTGTTTTTCATGCCACAGAAGTTGAATACCTTGGGTTTATCCTGACCCCAAAGGGAGTCCGAATGGACTCACGAAAGGTGGAAGCAATCCTTAAGTGGCCATCACCAAGTTCAGTTAAAGGAGTACAAAGCATGCTTGGCTTTGCCAATTTCTACCGCAGATTCATCCCAGATTTTTCACATGTCGTACATCCCATCACAGCACTCTTGCAAAAAAATAAACGCTTTATGTGGACTGAAGAAGCTGAAAATACCTTCTAAGAGCTGAAAGCGAAATTCACGTCTGCACCTGTGTTAAAGCACCCGCGCCCTGAACTTCCATACATAGTGGAAACTGATGCATCCAGTCTAGCCATGGGAGCTGTCCTGTCTCAAAAGGACCCTGAAACTGGCCAGCTTCACACAGTAGCATTTTGGTCCAGAAAGTTCTCGGCACCCGAGTTAAACTATGCGGTTACCGACAAGGAGTTATTAGCCATTAAATCCACCTTCAAGGCTTGGCGGCACTATCTTCTCGGTGCCAGGCATACCATTACTGTGATCACCGATCACCGGAACTTACAGTATTTAAAAACAGCCAAGGCCCAATCGTCACGTCAACTCCGATGGGCATTGTTCTTTGCCGAGTTTGATTTTGTGATAACCTATCGACCAGGTTGTAAGAATGGTAAAGCAGACGCCTTATCCCGAAAAGGGATGGGAGAGGCAGAAGTGAACCCAGAACCAGTACCTATAATTTACGAACAAAGGATTCTTGGTATGACTACTCTGCAGACACTAGAGGACATTCAGGTAAAGATCCAGCAACTCTTTGATCCTACAGCATTGCAGGACAGGGTAAAGCAAGGCCCGGACTACTCTGTCACCAATGATCTGCCTTATTATCAAGGGTGGCTATTTCTGCCACACAAGGAACTACATTAGCTAGTCATTTCCCGTTATCATGATACCCTAATGGAGGGGCACCCAGGTATTGCAAAAACTGAAGCTAAAATTAAAAGACAATTCTGGTGGCCCACCTGGCGAAAGGATATTAAATCATTTGCAATGTCTTGTGGCATTTGCGCCCAAAACAAAAGTCAGAAGAAAAAACCAGCTGGACTCTTACAACCTTTAGACATTCCGCCTACACCATGGCACACCTTATCGTTAGACTTTATTACCGATCTACCTCCTTGTAATGGGTTTAACACCATTCTAGTTATTGTGGATCTTTTTTCCAAGATGGCCCACTTTATTCCTTTAAAAGGACTACTTTCAGCCTCAATCCTGGCCAAAGAATTCCTCGAAAACATTGTTCGCATACTTGGATTTCCGTCCGTGTTGGTCTCTGACCGGGGCAGTCAATTCATTTTGCATTTCTGGAAGAAATGTTGTCAATTGACACAAATCGACGTGAGATTATCGACCAGTCACCACCCCCAGACCGATGGTCAAATGGAGAGGACCTACCAGACTCTTGAACAATATCTGCGTTGTATGTTACATCAGACTGAGAGTAATTGGAAGGACATTCTTTGGATCGCCGAATATGCATACAATAATTCAGTACATTCTGGAACTGGACAAAGCCCCTTTTATACCCTATATGGCCACCACCCTCGAACCTCAGACTTTGACTCACCCCAACATTAGAAATGCCCATAGTGGACCATCTACAGGCTACGATTACACAAGCCTTTAAGGAGTCAACTGCACATTTAATACATGTGAGGGAGAAATATAAGAAAGATGTTGATCGGAATAGAAGTGATACTCCACAGTACCAGATAGGGGACCAAGTATGGTTGGCCACAAAACACATACCTCTCAAGGGAACGCTGACCTTTAACCCTAGATATTTGGGACCTTACTCTATTAAGGCCATTATCAACCCGGTGGCCATCAAGTTGGACTTACCTGCTAATATGCAAATTCACCCCGTCTTTCATGTGTCACTTTTGAACCCAGTGCAACCAGGGACAAGACTAACCTAGCCACCAGACCCCATCCTTATAGACGGGGAACCCGAATTTGAAGTTAAGAACATCCTGGACTCCAAGATGGTGAAGTCAAAACTTTTTTATTTAATCGACTGGAAGGGTTACGGACCACAGGAAAGGTCTTGGGAACCTAATGACCACGTGCATGCACCTCGATTGGTGAAACGAGACCACTGGAATGTCCCAGACAAACCAAAACCACGGGAAGAACGACTTTAGGAGGGGCCTTGGGGGGGAGTGCTGTCATGATGCCTACCCCCGGGGAACCAGACCAGGTCCAGCAACCCCGGAAGCAGCCATCAAGTTATTTTGAGCAAGCCCAAAAACCCCTGTTAGGGGCTGTTTGGGTGCAGTCCTGGTGCCTACGGCGGCAGGCTCATATGGAGAATCAGTCCTGGCGCCATAGGCACCAGGCTCATAGAGTAGAACTTACCTGATGCAGACCATGCTGCAAGCTTACCTGATGCAGACCATGCTGCAGAGCTCCAAGCCAAATGAGGCTTGGAAGGGACTATTTTACCTATGGACTATGTTTTACTCGGGTGGTGCTGGGGAGGAATACTTACCTGGGACTTCTTTGGAGGCAATTTAAACCACGGCCGAAGAGCAGCACACACTTCGCGTTATTCTGCATCCAGCAGCGTAACGCTCACCGTGTCTGCAAGCCTGCATCCAGTCTTCTGCCACGCCCGCCTCGAGTCTGCAGCTCCTAGAAAAAGGGAGGAACAGAAGGAGAAGAGGTTAGAATAAGAGCTAAACCTTCGATCCTTACCTGAATTCCGGACATGAGTCTGTCTCTTGCTGTCTGTCCCTGTGAGCTGCTTCTTTCCATGTCTCGGAATGCTACATGGCTAATACAAGTGCCTCAATGGACCATGGTGGACCGGAGGGTATGTGCCACTGGCCCTGCAGGTGCCCCAGACAACTTTCCCATCAACTAGCCATTAGTCCACCAACGCATCTCAGCTGTATTGTGCGCTTCAACACCAATATTTGTCCAATCTCACCGTCAGTGCTGCTACTAAGCATGCATGTGCAACTGGCCAGGTGGAAGGTCTGCTGCGTTGTGGCCCCCCTGTCCTGCTCACCTTGCCTGGAGTCCCTTGAAATATGTCATCTGTTTTCAGATCTATGAGTGCAATCCCTGTGTCTCTGCTTGCGCACACTTGCGCATGTCGGCACCACCAAACGTGTCCAACTTCCAGACGTCCAATGGCCCATGTCTGCTGGCAAAGGTGGTCTGGAGGCTCATCCCCCTGCAGAAAGGGCAAGAAACACATGATTAATGCTTTAAAATCATCTGTGTGTGTCTCTTTAGGCATTACATGACTGGACCATGTCAAAGACGTACAACACAAATCACACCATCAGTCCGTCTGTCACAGGCAGACTGTTGAACACACCATCTACGCCATGAATTGCAACAAGCACATGTACAGTATAGATAATAAACATACTAAACAATGAATATCAATGAATGTACACATCAATCATGAAACACCCCATCTAGCGAATGAAGAACAGTGGTCAATAACACCCCTATCATCCCCACTAGGGGTGTTAACACAAGTTTCACAGCAGCAGACATGCCACAGATATGACAGTCCAGAGCCCTTGTGTAATAGGCTGTTACACCGAACCATCCTTGCGAGCCCATGGATAAGGGAAGCAGGAGTGGCATATGTGAGTCAAGGACCCCAAGCTGCAAACACATACACAAGACAAGCTTGAGAGGGCCCAGCTGGAACAGACAGTGGATGCTCTCAAAAGCCACAAAGCACCACACCGTCACATGAAAGCACAATAGACAAACAATTTCAAACTATATTAACTAATTACACTAACTATGAAAACCCTACATTACCTATTTAAACTAACTATCAAAAAGAAACTAAACTAACTAAACTAAAAGCAAAATAAAAAATGGCCACATACGACCCCGGGGGGGCACCCAGGAGGGGGGAGGTACAGGGTGCTGCTCAACACCCACATGCGATGATGTTGAGGAAAAAAAAAACCTCCATGGGCTCAACGCCTGCACAGCCCGACCTATGTGGGAGATAGATTGTCGTCCGAGTCTGGCTCTCCCTGGAAAGGAGGACGTGGCACAGGAGCCTGACCACGCCTAGCTGCAGCTTGCCCCTCGTCGGCAGCAAGTCTGCCGGACGTGTGAGCCTGGTTCTGTGCGGCGATCACACGTAGGTCTGCATGCAGAACCTCCCGTGATACACATGCTTCCTCTTGCAAGGTAGCACGTGTAACATGGAGTTCATCCTGCAAGGCCTGGCTGGATAGCTGCTGAACCTCCCGGCAAGCATGTACCTCAGCCAAGATGGTACTCTCAAGCTGCACACACCTCTCCTCTGCCCGCTCCCTCTGGGACATCAGAAGGACACCCAGAGTGGATCTGAGGGAAGCATACTATTGCCTCAGGGCCTCCATGTGTGCCTCTGCATGAGCAGCAATTGCTTTACGCAGAGACGACATTTCAGCCTGGCGTGCCCTGTCTGAGGCCGCCATGCCCAGCCTGAGCGACCGGGCCGTGGACCGTGCCGCCCGCTGCTGGAGAAGCACCTGCCTAGCAGGGGGGAGCACGGATTGGGGCACACGCTCCATGCTCTCAGCGATGTTCTCCATTGCTGCCCCTGCCGTTCAGAATTGGCAGTCATGTCTTGCTCCCACTCAGTATACTGCGGTTGCGTGCATCGACTGCGTTGCTGGGCTTGACCCCTTCGGGACCCAAGGACTCGGTGTCCTCGTTGTGTTGGCACCGCCTGCGGCTGCATGACTACATGCCCCTGTCGACGTGATGGCCCAGGCACATCAGTGACTGGTGTGGAGGGTGACCCTGCGTCCCGATCCACCACAGGCGGATGTTCCAAGACTGTCTGACCCCTCAGTCCAGGTGTCGCGGACAGAGGAGTGTCCCCATCAGAATCACTCACCCATGACATATGGACCTGATGCTCATCCAACTCGACATGGACGTCAGAGTGGTCATCAGGACTGGACTCATTGCCAGCCAGAGACAAGATGGACTGTAGCACATGTGGGTTTTCGTGGCCTACCACCCCACGACCCCCACTTGTGCCAGGTTGCTGTAGTGATGACAACCCTGTGCCTGGCATGACAACACCATCCTCTGGCTTGTGTATAGGCGCATTACAAATGCCATATCATATCATATCATATCCATTGCGTCATCATCTGAAAAGTAGAGAGAAAAAGGTCACTACACGTGTTAGAAGCACACAACACACACAAACACACACACACAGACACCAAACACATCAAGCAGACATGTCACACACAAAATAGAACCTGCCATGCATGCTGGGTCAACTTGAAATTGCTTCTGTGATTAGGCATGTCGAAAGGTGTCAGTTTGCACTGAAGTGGGTCGATGCAGTGCAGCAAATATGTACGTTACTCACTATCTACATGTACAAAAACTTCATGATGTGTGTCAGAAAATGTGAAGGCAGTGCAAGGTCAACTTCAGGCATCACGTGCAATGTGCATTCAATGGGTAGCATGTCTACAAGTAAACCACCCCTCACCCCAAGTGCAAATGCAGGGATGCCTAGCATGGTATCAAAAGGCTGAACATACACCTGTGTAATGACAGACAGTGTTGACTAGCATCAACTGCATCATGTGAGTCAAGTGACAACACAGCAAATGATGGGACAGTAAGCAGGACACATGATGAAACCTTTGGAGTACACCCACATGTGAAGAAGACACTACACCAGTTGGACAGAGTCATTGGCCATTAAACAGGCTGAGGCCTGTGACCCACACAGACCGTCACACCCTAAACATGTGTGTGACGCAGGACTGAGTCACAGTGGAAATGGGAAGGCTGATGAAAAGCCATGCAATGTAGGCCCCCCTGGACTCCTACCACAATGATCATCCAGTCAGGGACACATAGGGGCATGAGTGGAATACACATGGAGCATGAATGGGCACTCATGTCCCTGCTGGGCATCTGACCTCTGCACAGTCCAAGTGAGACACCCTTCATCAAGTACAAAGGATGTACCACACAGCATATGTCTGGCAGATTGGCTGCTGGAAGTCAGCATGTACACAGGACGCATGAACAGGGAAGTACTCAACGGCAAAATTGAAGCATACCAGTGTTAAGGTGGTATTGGGGTGCATAGGGATGGTGCAGGGGCAAGGGAGCATGCCTACTTGGAGTACCCACATGCAGGCACAGGACACATGCACGTCAGTCATGCTATGACATAGTCCCTGCGCTGAGAGGAAGGTCACCCCACGCTACATGCTGATGGGCCAGTGAGCTGGAACATGGACTTGAGGGGCATCCTGGTGACCAGAATGTGAGTAGGGTGCAATAGTGGTGATGCGGACAGTCCCCGTCCGCTCCACATGTCCACCATCCAGCAGAGCAGACATACATCAGGGAAGCATTGCATTACTTGCACATCAGAACCATGTACACGTGACATGTAGTGGCAGTCATGCACAACCCATCACACAAGTGAAGCACACATGTCCACAACAGACACGCAGCAACACTCACTGGACTGGGCATCAAAGTCCGGCATCTCTCCCACTCCTTCGACGGATTCAGATGGTATGAACTCCACAACGAGTGACTCATGCGGAGTGAGGTCTTCCTCCTCAGGTGCAGGCCCACTGCCAGTCACCAGAGTCAAGTTGTAATTTGAGGCACGCTTAGCCTTAGCGCTGCGTTTGAGGTCATTCCAACGCTTTTTGCACTCTTGCGCTGTGCGCACCTCATGGCCGAATGCACTCACATGTTCCGCAACTTGCTTCCAGTGGGTATCACGGTGGTCAGCCGTAGTTTGACAATTAGGATCCACTAGCATGTCACGGCTGTGGCCCAGCACGTAGTCCATGAGGCAGTCCAGTTCCTGGTTGCAGAAAGGCTTCTTCCTCGACGTGCTGGAGGTCGTGGCTGTGTGTGGGGTCCCAGCCTGTGCTGCAGCTGCAACCTTCCTCCTCTTGGATTGTGGCGCATACCCTGGCTGGCAAATGCCGCCCTCATCACTATGGCCAGTAGAACCAGTGGATTGAGCCAAGGGAGTGGCAGGTGGAGGGTCGACCAAAGGCCTGACTTGCGTCAGTGGCAGCTGTGTGCCCTCTAATGGGCCGTGCGCAGCAACATAAGCTGTGGCAGGGTCATTGACCGTGACTGTCCTGGTTGGCAGACTCACAACCGGGGTGTTGTTGGCTGCATCTACCCCTGCACTTGCCAACACCCGGCTGGTCGGGGCAGCAGATGACATTACTGCCCCAGGGACATGTGTCTTGGTCAGGGCAGCCCTGCGTGCACCTATGGTTTCCCTCCTGGCCTGTTGGAAATCTTCCAAAGGCCCTTCAAGTGCCAACACAGCCTGCGCTGGCAGACCCTGAGCCTGGGTGGTGGTGTCCACAGCTGCACCTGTAGCTACCACTGCCCTTGAGCCCGTGGCAGTCGATGAAACAGACTGCCGAGTCACATGGGCACCAGTCTCAGATGCAGAAGCTGCAGCTCCCGGAACCACAGGGGGTGGTGGCAAGACTGCACCGACACATGGCACAACATCGTGCTCAAGTGGCGCAACCCTGCCTCTTCCCCCTCTGTGGCCACCCTGGACACCCTGGAGTCCCCCTACTCCCTGGTCACCCCGGCCACGTCCCTGACCACACCCGCCACGAGGAGGACACCCAGCTGAGGTGTCCTCACCTTTGGTGGCCTCCCAACCATGGCACAGATGGAGTAGTGCTGGCACAGATGGAGGAGTGCCTATGGGAGGTGTACACCACAATTGTCCTGGGCATTTGGGGTGAAGGGGGTGGGATGCAAGATGTTAACAGTTCCCCTGCACCTGCAAGGCTGTATGTGACCCCGGTGATGTAGTGATGGGTCACGCAATGCTCAGGCACCCTAAAACTGCAGTAAAACCGTGCACGCAACCCTGCAGCCTACGTGCGTGGAATCAACCTCCCGCAGTATGCAGTGGCACCCAGTAACACAAAAAACGCGTACACGTGGGACACGCAGACTACTATGACCTCGAAAATGGGAGTGATACACAGAGGCACCCGGAGTGGGAAAAATAGCGTGCGCGACTCACTGTCTGACTAGCGTGATAATGAAAAACACGCGTAGCCAATACCCCCGCCAAACAAAGAGATACGTCCTAATCCGCTGTGAAGTTGTGATGGCGCTGGAAACAACACGAAGCAGCAACACACGTCGGTCTCCATGAAAGGCACGTACAGCGAACTGCTGGCCCCACTCACCTTTAACCCGCGCTGAGGGAAACGCCTGCGCGCGTCACGTCACTTACGTGTAGGCCCTTTCCTCGGATTACATGCATTCACACGCCGACGCGCAGTTTTTTCACGCGCGCTGAACCACTATGCCCACGTCATGAGGGAAACACCCACACACGTAACGTCACAGACGCGCTTACGCGTTTAGGGCCTTTCCTCAAATTACACGCAGACGTGCCAGATTTTCACGTGCCAAATCACTCCGTATCAAGCTGGCCACGCAACAACACACGGAAGCCCATGCTCCTGCCCAGAAGGCCGAATTACTGCCCCCCAGACCCCCGAGCATGCTCCCACCTGCCATCTGCTGCTGCCTGCCTGCCTGCTGCCCACGTGCCCTGGTATTTGGTGCCTGCACGTCAGCCAGGGTTCCAGTTGCTGTGTCCACCCCTGCTGGAACAGAAGACTCCCGACTGGGATACCATCACTCCACAGCCCAGCCCCAGGACACAGTTACCCACCCACGCCTGCCTCGGGGGTCGCCATTTCGGGGCAAACACCATCTGAGACTACTGGCGACCCCCAGCCAGAGAGGCAGAGGGCCACCAGCTTCAGTGTGAAGGAGGTTGGTGTCCTGGTGGAGCATGTCCTGGGGCATTATGATGCCCTCTTCGGAACATCACGCGCCAACAAGGAAGGACAGGAGAGGATCTGGGACGACGTAGTGGTTGCCATCAACGGGGAGGGGGTGGCAACCCGCGACATCAAGCACGTCAAGAAGCGCTGGGAGGACTTCAGGTCCAGGACCTTCCACAAGGCCCGGCGCCTCGCGAAGGGGGGCTGGGTCAGCATGAGTGACATCCAGATGAGGGTCCTGGAACACGTATGCCCAGCACTCCACACCCAGATCCTTCGGAAGAAGACCCGTCTGGAGTTGAGCGGTAAGTGGCCAAGCATTGGTGTGTGAGACAGGGCATGTTGCAGTGTGCTGGTAGTCTGATACTTGCCTGTATGTGTGACATGGGCCATGTATGGATGTGTGTGTGCAGGGACATCATGGTCATGCATGTGAGACCAGTAATGTGCGAACCACATGGTTGGTGCATGAGTTCCAATGCAACATTGGGAGCTGTACGGCAAATGCACACATGAAAGCATGCCAGTGTCTGTTCTTGCACATGGTGGGGGTGTGAGGGATGGGTGCTGCTGTCATGTACATGTATGGTGCACATGTGTGTGTGTCTGAGAAGTGTGTCTGTGACTTCGATACGCCATGGATTCATTGCACATGCCCGTGATGATGTGTACATTCACTCATGCAGTGCGGTCACCGTTGTATGCACTGTGTCTATCCACTGTGTCTGTGGTGTACAAGGCATGATGCATGACCCTCCGGTGATGTGTGTGCATGGGATCAGTGTGAGCCATGATGCATGTGCGTTAGAAGGCAATATTTTGATTAATAGAGGCCCTTGTACATGGATGCTGATGTTGATTGCAGGCGCCATGCCTGTTTATGCATGTGTGTTGCGTGCATTCACCCATGTGTTGTGGAGGGACAGGATGGAAGTGACGTGAGACACTGCCACTCATATGTTATTGCTTCCTGTCTAGGGGAATATTGTACTGTACCTTGATATTTGTGTTCTATGTCTCCCTCTACGCAGCGTCAAGTGAAGAAGAAGGCGGAGACGGCGCTGTGGAGCCAAGCGGCTGTGATGCCTCCACTGGGCGGTGACGCAAGGCCCAGCCACCCTACCAGGACTTGCCATCATCTGGGAGCGAGGGGGCTTGTGCCGCATCTGCCACTATGGCTGTGGCGGAAGGGCCGGGTGAGCCCACACAGGGGTTTGCAATGGCGGAAGACGGTACGGAGACATCCAGGTTGGTTGTCTCCACAGAGGAGGAGGAGCCCGCCACTGAGCTGCACATGGGGCCTGGTGGGGGTAGTACCACTGGTGCAAGTGGTGCAGTCCAGGGACAGGGTCAGGAGGCAGCACAGGTCACCACAGCGGGGCCTGTGCATGTCCCTGTCCTTGACCCTGTGACTGCACCACCATGCACCAACAGGGATGCCCCGTCCCAGGCCTGCCTGCAGGTAGGGGAGAGTGCCATGTCATCTGCCTCTCCACTACCTGCGGACGAGGGGTCGCATGACCGTATGGGCTGCGTCCTGATTGGTGTCATGTTGCGCAAGTGTGACATTCGTGATGGGCGGAGAACGTACGCCATCACGAACAGCAGCATCGCGACGTGGCACTGTTAGGAGGGGCCCTGGTCGGTGGGTTCCTACATGTGACGCGCACTCTGGCGGACCTCTCCTCCTCTGTGGAGACTATGCGTCAGTCATTCTCCCTGCCATCTTCCGGCCCAGATTCCAGCAGGGCCCCCTGTGGACCTGGCCTGACCAACACAGCCAGCTTGGTGGGGATCCCATCCCTGCCACAGTCGGGAGTCGGCGGTCCAGCTGGGGTGGACACCACAACTGGAGACCAGCTGATGGAGGATGTGCAGGCATGATCGGACAGGGCACATGGACAGCATCAGCAGCAGGAGCAAGCTCTAGGTGGGAGCAATGATGGCTTGGGCCATCAACATCAAGGGGGCAGGAATCGGCCAGAGGGCAAGAGGACCCTGGAATGGATGTGTCTTCCGTGTGGCTGCGGTTGGGCCAGCATATAGGTGCGGAGCGGCGGCGGGCGGAAGAGGCGCGGCTCACCATGGTCAGGGCGGAGTTCTCCATGTGTCGGGCATTGAGGCGGGCAGAGTGCCTCGAAGCAACTCGCAGGAAGTTGGAGACCCCGGGGCCAGAACAGAGGCCCGCCTCCAGCAAATAGACATGGAGTTTGATGATGCCCTGGCTGAAAACATCACTGAGTGAGCCGCAGGACTTGCCCGTCGCCATTGTAAATAGTTTATAGTGTTAGGTTTACTTTTTTTAATTTTATTTTGGGGCTTTTGGACTATGCCCCACACTTTTGTAAATAGTTTTTTTGTTAGGTAGGTTATTAGATAGGTTTCATTTGTTTCGTTGGCCTCATGGACCCTTGAAAATTGGAATGTAGATAGTTGGACGTTGGATTTATTTAGACATTTTAATTTCATTTCTCCATGTACCAATGGATTTACCTTTTTGCGTTTCATTTGGATTTGGTTTGGTGGACAGAGAGTTTTGGCCATTTTTCTTTTGGATTGCTTGGGTTTTTTTGAGGATTTTTTTATTTTTTATTTGGACATGCATTTCATTTCATGTTTGCCATTATTTTATGCTGTAAGTACTTTCAATTGGTTTTCATGTTAATACATTTTGATCTTTTACTTCAATGTGTGGGATTCACTCATTGGGTTCATGCATGTTGACATGTGGGTTTACGCAATCAATGGCAACCTGTGTGTGTGTGTGTGTGTGTGTGTGTGTGTGAGACGGATATGTGTTGATGTACATAGTTGACTTTTGGTTTGTGTCATGAGATGGGCATGTCACTGCTGGGTGGGTGAGTGGGTGGGGGGACATGAGTGGGACATGAGTGGGGGCCTGCTGGCAGGTGCCCATCACTGCTGGGGGGTGGGGCTGCTGGGGGAGATGAGTGGGACATGAGTGGGGGCCTGCTGGCAGGTGCCCATCACTGCTAGGGGGTGGGGGTGCTGTGGGACATGAGTGGGGGCCTTCTGGCAGGTGCCCCTCACTGCTGTGGGGTGGGGGTGCAGGGGGACATGAGTGGGTCATGAGTGGGGGCCTGCTGGCAGGTGCCCATCACTGCTGGGGGTTGGGGGTGCTGGGGGACATGAGTGGGGGCCTGCTGGCAGGTGCCACTCACTGCTGGGGGATGGGGGTGCTGGGGGACATGAGTGGGGGCCTGCTGGCAGGTGCCCCTCACTGCTGGGTGGTGGGGCTGCTAGGGGACATGAGTGGGGGCCTGCTGGCAGGTACCCATCACTGCTGGGGGGTGGGGGTGCAGGGGGACATGAGTGGGACATGAGTGGGGGCTTGCTGGCAGGTGCCCCTCGCTGCTGGGGGATGGGGGTGCAGGGGGACATGAGTGGGGGCCTGCTGGCAGGTGCCCTTCACTGCTGGGGGGTGGGGGTGCAGGGGGACATGAGTTGGTGATCATATTGCAAGGTGACATGTGGCTTTGCTGGGGGGCATGCCCATGGTGGATGGGCTGCCTGCGGGACATGACCAGGGGTGTAGGGTAGTCCCATGTGGTGTGGGCTGCCTGCAGAGGCCATGGAGGCGGTAGAGGGGACACCTGGGAGGAACCACACTGCCAATTCACGTGTAGGACTCCCCACGCACCACACTGGATACACGTACCCCGCTCTGACAGCAAAATCGCGTGTGAAATGTTACACGCACCCCCGAAATGCACGTACCCCGCTCTGACAGCAAAATTGCGTGTGAAACTTCCCGCGAACCCCAGTAATACACGTACCCCACTCGCACAGGGACAATCGCGTGTGAAACATCCCACGAACCCCAGTAATACACGTACCCCGATCGCACAGGGCCAATCGCGTGTGAATCTTCCCGCGAACCCCAGTAATACACGTACCCCGCTCGCACAGGGACAATCGCGTGTGAGACTACCCGCGCAGCGGGGTACTTGTATTCGGAGGGGTGCGCAGGGAGTTTTACAGGCATTTTTGAGGATGTGAGCCTGTGCGCCATGTACGGGATTTGTGTGCTGTACATGGCGCACAGGGAGGGGTTGGGGGCGTAACTGGCGCTGCTGCAGGGTCGATGCGCCACTCTGCGCCATGGCTGGTTTCGGATGTTTAAATCCTTGAATACGCTGTGCACGGAAATGGATTTTAGTGCACGCAGTTGGCGCAGAAAGTCACACGCGCACACTGTGCGCCAGCCGCGTGCGCCACTTGTGCACTGAATTCTATGAATTACCCCCTAAATGTTTACATTTTTGTACAAGTATTGTTGTTTGATTTTTGAACATACGGTGTGCATGCAATTTTTTTTGAGTATGTTAACTCTTCATATTATACTTTAAAAATGTTAGTTCAACATGCTTTGAAAATGTTTGTGTAAAAAGAAATTAAATAACATATAGGTTTGGAAGTGACAGTTGATTTTAAGAAATGGAAAAAATAACAGCAAATTCATTTTATAGATTATACAAGCTAAAAGTCAGTTAATCTGTTTATATGAATCTATAAAAATTGTACATGTACTGTATAGAAAATATGCATACCTGTAGTTTGTGTTCATGAATATGGATATGCATGCATCTGCAAGTAGAAATCTTGGAGACTTGTACAGTATTTCTTGTAGAAGATGCTTTCCAATGATATGACACTTGTACTCAGAGAGATTAACAGTATATTTAAAGTGGTGATCTATGATGATGCAGTTAGATGTAGAGGTCTTGGATGGGATTTGCGGATGTTCATGTGACTTCTTAGCTATATCCAATGAGGGAAAGGGACAGAAAGTGAAAAGGAAATGGTAGAAGGACTGTTCATGTTACGATATGTCCGCGGACATGGCGGTAGTGCGCGGACATCGGGTGTTACATCCGGGGATTTTTGGGTTGGGGAGGCATGCAAATGAGAATGAGCAGAGAAAGGGATTGGTTAGGAAAGTTTAGTGGGTGTGTTGTGCCAGGAGAGAGTTTTCCAGATACTCTTTTTGCTGAGAGAAGAAGAGATAGCTATGGCTGTGTTTTTCAAAAAACAGATTGTTTGGATTTTGGGAGACTCGTGGATACATTGGTTGAAGGTGCATGCAGTAAGCTGTGGAGTAGCTGTAGATCTTGGATTCCCACATGTGGAAGTGCACTGGCATGGAGTACGTGGAATTAAGTGGTTGGACTTGCTACCTCTCTGTGCTACTTTGGAGACAGAGCAACATCCAGACATAATTGTAATTCATTGTGGAGGGAACAGTTTAGGACATGTGTCTGGAATTTCTTTGCAATTTGCAATGAAAGAAGGACTTGGGAAGGTCATGGACATGTTTCCAAATTCTCAAGTAATTTTTTCATGGATTGCGCAGAGACAAATGTGGCTTTGTTCTTCTTCATTTGGTCCACAAATGGAGAAAGCAAGGCGCAATGTCAATAAGGCTGTTTGTGCCTTTCTAAGAGATTTTGGCATGTCCTCTTTTCACAATGAAAATGTTATGTTTCATAGTACATACATTTTTCGCAGAGATGTAGTCCATCTTACTTATGCTGGCAATCAGATTTTTTTGATAAATGTACAAAATGCATTGCAACCTTTTTTCGAATTACAACATCCATTTTATAGTAGGTGTTGAGCATTTCAAATTTTTCAAACACAAACGCCACCAAAAGGCTTTTTTCAGAACCACCACTTTCTTCCAGATAAAACTGCAATGGTTATGATAGGGTAGCACCCCAAAATTTTAGATGTCCGCGGACTGTCCGCGAACTTCTAAAAAATACTCTTCATCGCATGCTTCATTTATTTTCACTTGTCCTGCTTCATTTATTTTCACTTCTATTTTTTAACTGTAAAAGGTGGCTCTGAAAAGAGCCTTTTTTTATTTTTTATTTTTGTTTTAAATTTTTTGGGTTTTTTATACAACACACACTAGGAGAGGAGGAGAAAGGAGGGTAAGGGGGGGACACCAACCATGGGGATAAGAAAGGGCTAGCTGAGAGAGGATGTAGAGTGGGTTTCACTTGGGTAGTGAGCAGACTTTTTCGTGCTCTGAAACAATAGCCTCAAAAGCACTACGAAGTCTCTCCCCCTGCACAGTACTGCGTTGCAGTACATACACACAACGGTGACCCTCAAAAGGTAAGGGTCATCAGCATTGCGTATGGCCTGTGAGGCAGCTTGAGCAATACGCTGTCGGACAGGAGTGTTCCTTGTGGTGACAGGATCAGAAACAGACGATGAAGTAGAGAAAGTCAACCTGCTACGCTCCTCGCAAGGTACAACTTTGTGAATGGCCCCCGAGTGGAATGACTTTAGGTGTCACTTCATGGTAGTTGTCCCAAAGCTGTATGAACCATGCCTCGCGCGACTGAGTACCATTTTGCACTCATTGCAGGTGACTTGGTTCGCACGCGCCTTAGGACCATTACCACGAATGGTAAATAACCGTCCCACCCAAGACTCACGTCGAGTGCTGGTAGTAGGGACTTCCACTACCTCATTCTCATCATCCTCTTCTTCCTCCTATGCATCCTCACTCCTGTTCCCTCTTCAGGCCCTTGGGGAGGTGGTGGTGGTGGAGGGGGTGGGGGTGGTGCTGATGCAGATGCAGCACCAGGTGGCAGAAGTGGAGCCACGGAAGCCATCAGCTTGGCGTTAAAAATCTGCAAATTGGCAGGAAAATTCACTGTGCTCTGTAGGATAGCCAGAAACACAATGAGAATGAACTATAGGGGGTGGTCTTTTATACGGGTGCTTGTGCACGGTTCACGGACATGCGTGCTGTCCACGGACAGATCGAACAGAAAAAAGGTTTCAAAAAGTCACAAAAAGTATGTAGAAACTCAGGATTACTATGTGGGACTTGTTCTATGGTGAGTTTTTGTTGGAAAATATTATAGAATACTTGAAAATGCAGTTTTAAATTGTTCGGGGACACGAACAGTGTTCGCAATCAGAACATACGCTGATCGTGGGCGCGGTCACATGATAGTTTCGCGAACATGTCCGCGAAGGGAGCGGGTGTCCGCAAGACACCAAATGCATGGAAGCTATTTTGCGCATGCGCGTTGGTGTTCTACACACACTGTTCGGGTCCTGGAGTGATTAAAAGTGCGTCACAAATGAAACAAACAGTTACGGACAGGCGTTTGTGCTTAGAACAGTTTCAACTTGTCTGCGAACAGTACGAACAGGCATAGCGTCCTCAGGACACCCCCATTTTGTTTATTTACCAACACCCCAGGACACATAATATGTTCTAAGAACACTTTCATCTTGCCAGCGAACAATACGACAGCGTCGTCAGGACACCGACATTTCGTCCATTGGCGAACATTTCAGGACACCGTGTGTGTTCTTAGAACAGTTTCAAGTTGCCTGCGAACAATACAGACAGGCAGAGTGTCCTCAGGACACTCCCATTTTGTTTCTTTACAAACATTTTAGGACACAGCCTGTGTTCTTAGAACAATTTCAACTTGCCTGCGAACGTTACGGACAGGCATAGCGTCCTCAGGACACCCCCGTTTTGTTTATTTACAAACATCCTAGAACACATAATATGTTCTAAGAACACTTTCATCTTGCCAGCGAACAATACGGACAGCGTCATCAGGACACCCAAATTTTGTCCATTGACAAACATTTCAAGACACCGCTTGTGTTCTATGAACAGTTTCAAGTTGCCTGCAAACATTATGGACAGGCATAGCGTCCTGAGGACACTTCCATTTTGTTTCTTTACAAACATTTTAGGACACAACCTGTGTTCTTAGAACAGTTTCAACTTGCCTGCGAACAATACGGACAGGCATTGCATCCTCAGGACACTCCCATTTTGTTTCTTTATGAACATTTTAGGACACAGCCTGTGTTCTTAGAACTGTTTCAACTTTCCTGCAAACAATACGGACAGGCATAGCGTCCTCAGGACACCCCCATTTTGTTTATTTACTAACATCCCAGGACACATAATATGTTCAAAGAACACTTTCGTCTTGCCAGCAAACAATATGGACAGTGTCGTCAGGACACCCACATTTCATCCATTGATGAACATTTCAGGACATCGGGTGTGTTCTTAGACCACTTTTAACTTGCTAGCGAACAGAACGGACAGATATAGTGTTCTTAGGACACCTACATTTTCATTACTTTACGGACATTCTGGACACCCGTGCTGTCCGCGGACACCTGAATTGCTTTTTTTAAAAAAAAACAAGAAATGAATTAGGACACAATATAATAATTTTACTTTATTTTACATATATGTTAAATTTATGACAGAGAAGGTGAGGCAGAAACTGAAACAAAAACAGGAGAAGTAGGGGTTTCAAAAGGATTTATATGAGGTGAAGAAGGGATGGAAGTCTCATCAAAATGTTTTGGTTCATGGAGAGCGTTTGGGGATAATTGACTGGGATATGGTGAGGGGGGACAGGTACATGTGGGACAATGGTATGTAGTTGTTTGTTTGAAGTGATCCTCCACAAAGTTTTTCAAATTATTAAAATTTGCCAACAGTAGGTCACATTTTTCTTCAGTGTGCTGAAGAGTCTTATCCAATACAGCTTTTTCATTAGTATTTTCAATTTTTGTATGGTCTGTACAAAAAATAAACATATATGTTAAATGTATATAAAATAATATGAATTAATTGGTTTATATAGTAAAGTGTCTACCATTAGATTCACTATCTTCTGACATTTCCTCACGTGGAAAATGCTCCTCTAGCCACTCAAGAGTACTAGACATTTCTGTGAGAAAAGAAACATAATAACATTCTTTTTGTATATAATACCGAAAGTGTATACATGTATGAATAAAATGCAGTACACTTACTATTTCAGGTAAGGTGTGTTCTGAGTGGTCTGTAAATCTGCTGTTGTTCTTAGATGTGGAGTTTCTGTGAGGTAATCATGTTGGAAGCCTATCTTTCTTCTTTTGGTATATTCCATTTTAGAAAATATTGTATTTAAATGAATGGTTAGTGTGTTATATATATATGGGTTACACTTCTTATGTATTACTAAATATAATGTGTGCTGGTTTGTGAATTTGTAAAATGTTCATATGTTATGACATAACAATTAAACATACCCCCCCCCAGACTTTTTGGGTAGTGGTGCTGTTGTCCGAACATGTCCGCGGACATTAAAAGAGTTTGCGGACATCAAATTCAGTAGAGGGAGTACAGTATGTTCCATATTATATGTACATAAAGTCAGAGTTATTATTGTTAAATTACGTGACTAAAAACCTATGAAATTCAGTGAAAAAAACGTTGTTAAAGGGACGTTATGGTTAAGTTGAGCTACTAAAAACCTACGAAATTTAGTGAAAAAACTTTGTTAAAGGGACGTTATGGTTCCAAGTAAAACCGAAAAACCCCTGAAATTCGCAAGTTATGGTAAGCTAAGCAACCATAACTCGTGCCACCACTGTGCACTGCTAAGACTAACACCCATGACATCAAAGATGACATCACAAATGTCATTGATGACATCACTGATGACATCACATGTGTATTTTCTTTTCATGAAATGTGTGTACAATGGATTCTTATTAAAATGTTGAGAAGAAAACTGTCAAGGATCATTGGAAAAAATATCATTAGCTAATTAGTGCATTAAGCAATGAATTGATATAAATAGCATTCTATTATGAAGTTCTATCCAGTATACTAAGCTACTCATGCAGAAACATAGGCATTTGGGGTCATTACGACCCAGGCGGTAAGTACACCAACTTTACCACCATGGTGTAAACTTAAGATTTCAAGTGTCGTATCAATCCCCTGATGATCGACTGTGGCCGCATCATGGGCGTGACTTAGCATCAGGCTTCGGAATGAGGTTGGGACCACCCACTGGTCATGGCCAGCTCGGGATCTCATCACCAACAAACCGTCTTGGATTCGGAACATTTTTGGACATTTCATCAACACTCTGAGCTCCTCTTTCCCTATGTAATCGGTATCCACCAGGGGAAAGTTCTCAGGGTCCTCAATGTGTTGATAAAACTTACCAATTATTGGATCCCCTTTTTGAACAGTAATCAAATCAGCATCTGGGGTCTCCTTACTCCATTGTGCAGTTGAGAGTTCATTGTGAGCATTTGTCTGGGACCTAGTGACAGCAGTGACCTAGATTTACCCCAACAGGGACTAGATCTCAAGCTAGGTCATTTCCAGTTTTGCCTGGTCCCTCTACTTCAGAATGATCCTTGATCTTTTTCCAGTAGATGGTCCTCCCATTCGAGGTGACCAGATCATCAATATTTTGGATTACTTTCCCGTGTTTCAATGGTTTGTTATTAGCACATAGCATGCCTCTGGTTTTCCAGTTAACCAGGTGCTCCACGAACTCGTTCCGTACATAATCCAAATCTGTGATTATGACCAGTTTGTGGATTTGGTGTTGGACAGCAGTGAGGATGGCTTGATGCACAGCCATCAACCCTGCCACTTGACTACTTCGGGGATCGATTTTGTACCCAGCGGAGGGTTCTGGGGCATCATTCACCCATACATTCCCTACACCAGCCACAAGTTCTTTTTCCCCGTTGTTGTTAACATGGTAGGAGCATCCATCCACATAGACAGTGGGCATTCCCTCACACTTGTCTTCTTCAAAGACTTTGTGTGGGGAATTAAGGTATGCCTCCATGTTGTCCTTGATTTTAAGACTTTCGTCCTCAAGACAGTTTTCTCGGGCACAATCATGCAAGTCATCCAGACCTTGCGCGAGGGGACACTTCTTGTTTTGGCTATATCTGACCTCCACAGGAAAGCCTTGCATTGACAGAATCCAGGAAGTAATTCGGGAATTACTCTCATTTCCGGCCCGGATTCTGTTGATTTGAGATATTGCAGAGGCTGGTGTGGAGTCTCCACTATGATGTGTTCCACCTGGATAAACGGGCAGTAATTCTTCAATGCCCACACCGTTGCCAGGAGTGCCTTCTCAAAATTGTTGAATTTTTACTCCACGGAGGATAAAGTTTTACTCGCGTAGGAGATTATTTTATTGACCTTGTCATGCTTTTGGTATAATACTGCAGTCAAGCATGTATTTCAGAACCGTGTCTCCAAGAAGAACTCCTTGTTTTTGACAGGGTAGGCTAGGCAAGGCGCTTGTGAGAGACTTCTTTTGAGTTGTTTTACTGCCTTGGCTTGTTCTGGACCCCACTCCCACTTGACCCCCCCTTCAAAAGATGGATCAGGGGTCTTGTGATCTCTGCGTAACCCTCAATGAACTTTCTGCTGTAATTAGTTAGTCCAAGGAGGCTCCTTAGTTCCCACAGAGTTGTGGGGTCTTTTAATTTCTGGAGTGCTTCCACTTTCTTTTCCTGGGGATAGAGACCCTGAGGCGTAATCTCATGCCCCAAGAAATTAACACGGGTTCTGCACCACTGTGCCTTTTGAAAGGAGAGTTTTGCTCCGGAAGCCCTCAACTGTGTCAGAACATAATGTATCTCCGCTATGTGTTCCTCCACAGTTGAGCTTTTGACTAAAACATCATCTACATAGGCCAGGTTTCCCCTTTCACCCAGGTCGGGCATGGCCTTGTGTAGAAAAATGTTAAATTCATTGCCGGAGTTGATGTATCCGAAGGGAGTCTGGGTCCATGTGTACTGCTGCCCCCCGAAGGTGAAAGCCAGCTTGTATTGGTCCTCCCTACTGACAGGTACAGTCCAGTAACCATTGGTCAGGTCTATTGCAGTGAATACCTGTGACCCCTGGATCTGGGCCAGCCCTTGGTCATTGTAGGGAAGAGGCCAACGGGAAGTATGGACCCGTTTGTTGAGCTCCCTAAGGTTGGCACAGAGTCTCCACTGGCCGTTTGGTTTCAAAATCCCCAGCACCGGATTATTGAAGGTGCTGTGGACTGGACGAATTATCCCACGGGACTCAAGGTTGTTAATTATTTCAGTAAGGGACTCCATTGATGCGAGAGGCAAGCAATATTGCTTCACAAACACTGGAGTCATGCCAGGTTCCGTGGGGATTGTTGTTGTGTGGATGTCGGTGCGACCACAGTCATATGAGTCCACCGCAAAGAGATCTTGAAAATCTAAGAAAACTTGTTTCAATTATTGCTTTTGCTCCAGAGTCTTACAGACATCAGATAGGTTGACTCTCTCTTCAACTATCTGCCTGAAGCCTTGAAAGACTTCCGGTTTTGCTATCTCAGCAGCCTCCTCCAGCTGGGTGGAGAAGTCCCTGGCCAAAGTGCTGATTTGGACTCGTGGCTTCAGGTGGGGAAGGCTGTCCTCGCGGACTTGGGATATCACCTCATCCCTCCTGAAGTCACAGGTCACATCTTCCTTACCATAAGGGCAGGAATTGTACACCAGGAAATTCCCCCATGCCGGGTGAAGATCCAGTCTGGTGTTGCGTCATCGTCACTATCACTGTCAAAACAGTCCTTGGGGATCGGTACTAACAGTTCATTACCTAAATCTATGGAACAATGTCGGTCATCAATCGCCATTCCAATAATGGCGCCTGCGGCTAGAGTGATACTCTTTAATTCGCTGTTATCCATCTCTATTGGAATGGTGTTGTGTTCTACGTTGACTAGTGGTGTTGGGTTTACCCCCAACCCTTGCTGTCAGAAATAAGTATTAAGATGAATATAGGCGTCAGGGATTTTCAGTTTCTGTCCTCTTTTGACTTTCACTTCCAGTGAGAATTGTCCGGTCCTTTCTGTGATGGTGACTTCCTCTCCAATCTGAATTTCAACTGCATAAGGCAGCAATTGATCTGACCTAAATGCTTTCTCTGGGTCATCAAAGTCCATGGGATTACCCGCTAATCGGGACCAAGCTTTGAGGTTTATTAGGTCCAAATTAATGGAAAAGTGATTGAGAATGTCACTGCCTAAGTAAAATGCGACAGGGACATCCCGCACGACCCAACAATTATGGACTATGCTCTTGTTGCCTATGGAGATTCTTTGCATACACCTGCTAGGCAGGAGATGTTTGGAATTGGGCATTTCGAGATTCATTTCCCATTTGTCTAACAGTTTAAATGTGGGAATGGCTGGATCTTTTGGGAGTTTGCGGAACATGGCTTTGCTGATGAAGCTCTTACCGTTGTTCACACACACTCGGGCGAGAACAGAGTCCTTCCCTTCATTTAACTGAATAGGGATGAACAACTGCTCTCCAATTTTCTGAATATCAGCCAGGCTTTGAGCTGATTTCTCTCATCTTTCTGGACTATAGGAGTTTGATTTTCTGATTGTGAATTTGTAAAGAATTTCAGAGTGTTTCCTTCTGGTGTGGAATGCCACCTTAAACTGGAAGGAAGGTTGATTTTCAGAAATAGAGAGGACCCCCCATCACCAGTTTGGTGTCTTACTGCAATTACTTTCACGTCTGGGATTTTATTGTTCTGGAAGTGAAATTCTATTTAGTCACGTTTTTGTTCAACCAGGTGGCATGTGCCGTTTGAACTAACATGGTTGACACTCTGTTTCAATTTTATTGGTCGGTTAGTCTGGGTCCAGAGGACCTTGTTTACACAATCTATGAGGGGTGACAACCTATGCATGATGTCATTCCCTAGTAAACAAAGTGTGCCCTCTGGAGTCACAATTATGACCGGGTCCTTCACCTTGTGTCGCCCAATTTTAATATCCAAATCCGCAGTCCCCTAGATGGGAATTTCCTTCCCGTCGAAGTTCTGAAGTTGTCCAGGAAGAGGGTTCAGAGGAATTTGGTATTTCTCCCCCCTTCCCGATTTCAGTTGATCCAAGGCCCGTTTTGACAGAAGGGTAGCTTGGGATCCAGTGTCCACCAGTGCCAAAATTGTACACTGCCCCTGAATTTGGACCAAGGCATAAAATCTTCTCTTCTTTTCCTCAAGGGGGCAAAGATAATGTACATTTTTGGACAACTGGTGGGCTAGTTTCTTGGTTTTGGACACTGACAGGAAGGTGATTTGGGCAGGATTCTGTTTGGAGTCTTGGGAATCTGAAAGAAAAAGGTGACAGCTATATATGGGGGAGGCTTTGGGTTCCCCTGCTTCTGATTCTGGGCTGCCCCCCCCCTTCTTGGAGGCAGTCAGCAGGATGAGTTTGAACTAGGGGATTTTCATGCTGGTGATTCTGGGGTTTGATGATGGGTGGTGCTAACTCAATCCGCACATCTACCCAGTCTTGATTTGGATCCTTTGGGACCCATTTTTCTTTGGGAGGAGTTCCCCCATCTCTGAAGAAGAAGATCCTTTTCCGAGAATCCTCTGAGGATCCCTCTCCTTCAAACTGGAAGATCTGTACCTCCTCCTCACAATGTGTCTTTTTGGGCTCTTTATTTCTCCTACCCCTTTCTGCTCTTTGGGTTGCAGACTTTCAGGGGCAGGAGATTTTGGTCCAGTTCCTGGG
Source organism: Ambystoma mexicanum (assembly GCF_040938575.1). Classification (NCBI taxonomy): domain Eukaryota; kingdom Metazoa; phylum Chordata; class Amphibia; order Caudata; family Ambystomatidae; genus Ambystoma; species Ambystoma mexicanum. The sequence continues at coordinate 1,524,014,258 of NC_090929.1, read as the reverse complement.
TTTTCAGGGGCTTTCTACAATTGGGGAAGGCCTTCCTCCAAGGCTTTACACCCCCTTCCCCTTGTGCCTCCTCCCTGGGAACCGGTGAGTTGTCAGGGTTCTTCCCCGTCATTGCTCTGGAGCACCAGGTGCTGGGTTTGAGGCATTCTGCGCCGCCATGCTCATCTGAGGGTTCTGTTGAGCCCTCAGCATGTGACCCAGATCCCGTGCCATGTTTTGGACCTGGCGCTCTAGTTGGGACACCCGCTCTGGCTGGTACGGGATCCTCATGTCTCCCCTGGGCTGATCCCGGGAAGGGTAGCTATCCCTTCTCCCAAAATACCCAGAGTTAGGAAAGCTTGGGTACCCCTGCACCCTTGGCCTCCCCTCTCCCGGATTGGGTTGTCTGAGCTCAGGAATGTGGGGAAAGAAGGATGGATTGTTTTGGGGATGGATTGTGGGTGTTTTGGCACACCCACTTCACATTGTGCACTCCCTTGATGCCACCCGGGGGTTCACTGATGCCATCCCAGCCCCTTGGTGCCACACGCTGTGCCTTCCAACTGCTTGCGGCCCCTCAGTTGGCAGTGTGCACACTTCCTCGAGTGGCATGGCTTTTAAAGGGATGCCTGCGGGTCGAGCCTCATCTTGATGCTGCCGCACCACGGGTGGGTGGGGCTGGCCCTCCGGAGCTAGCCCAACCGTGCAGACAGGCCTTGGTTCCTCTCTTCCACTGCTCAACGGCCGCCAAGCCTGTGCTATATCTGCCTCCGGGGCGCATATCAGCTGCTCTGTGTCAGAGGCGCTCCTTCCACCGGGGACATCGCCCGGACCCACCAGCATTGTGCGACCCTCCCCCACTGGCTTCCAGACACTCTCTCTTGTGACAGCAGTCCGTGGCACCAGACTGCCTCCTTCGTCGGGACTGTGGCTGATCCTCCAATTGAGTATTGCACTCGCCACATGCTCTACCAGTTTATGTTCTTCCCCCCAGTTTCTCACTCCTTCCCGACCACAGTGTCCTCTCTATATCATCTATTCTTTGCCCGCAGGCATCAGAGCCACGTTTAGGCAGCCTGGTGGTGCCAACCGCATTCCTTAATTATAACCACTGCCATTGCCATTGCTCTAGGCAACCTTCCACACTACCGTTTTCAGCATGTCTCTGCCATTGCAGAAGAGGACTAAGCATCTGCAAATCAATTGTGTTACTGCCAGAATGGGAACTGTCCATCCCGAATCGCTAGGCCACATCCCCTCTACATCAAAACACAAGCACACTAGACTGGCTTGGGCGTGGCTGGGCTTCGTCAATGAGGTGAAACTGTCTTGCTATTGTACAGTGATCAAGGGAATACCCTCTCCACATAGGCAGACACACGATAACCAATAAATGATATGCCTGCAAGGTTTTGAATTGCTCTGGAAAACCTTCTATGCCACTGTGTTTTAGCCCAGCTCCTTTATTTCTGAGTGCCATAGTGTAAAGGTTAACACATTGGATAGCTTCTTCAAAAGGCTACAATAAAGTACAAACATTGTCTAACATTACGTAGGTGTAAGGTAGGCACCTTCCATATTCCGGCTCTCACTATTGCAATAGTCAATCACCAATCTCCATCTTAGGAACGGTTGGATTTGACTTAACACTTTGCGCCATTTTATCCACAGGACCATTTAACACATGCATGGATCTGTGCTTGGTGTCGCTTAGCCCAGTGTTTTTTGTCACTTATTGCGGGCATGTCATCTCGTCACAACATAAATATTACTTCCAATCTATACGCAATTACACATTCACAAGCCTCGTAGAAGTAATGTTTTACATCTCACACATGTATTAAATAAATGCAGGTATACTACATCGCGTTGCACAGTCCGTTGTTTCCCATATTATTTTTGTCTATGTTTGTTCGTGGTTGCATCACTTTTAAAGGAATTCATTCTATACCACGTGTTGTCAGTCCAATAGTGCCAATGCTCGACATCAGTCCAACCGAGAACTCTTCTGGGGTTCGACTATACTATGCAGAGCAGACTATCGTGCCACTCTGAGGTGTCCTGTGTCGGCTTTCTACTATCGCATAGAGTGCGTTTTTTTTCCATTTCCTATCTGGCCTGATATCTTTCCTCACTTTGCACACTTTTGGACATAGCTAACGGGCCTCTCTTTGCACATTTTGATGTATTCGAGTATCCGGCATGCCATTGAAGTCACGTCATGTCCAGCACAGCTGGTACCTGTGCACAGTGATATGCATTGCTTTCACTTTCGTTAACAATGGTTGCTGTTTGTCACTTAACAGTGAGTCTTTTTCACCACCTACTTCTGTTTCATAACCAGTGCCCCATAGTATATGACACATACTGACACATGCAATTGACCCCTCGTTCCCTTTGATCACAGCGTGACACGTGACTATTCATATGAACGCTATGTCTGAGCATTTGAGTACCCATGGTTGGGGTCCATAAAACAACAATGCATATGTGAGTACCCATACATGTGTAGCCTGTTTATCTCCATGTACATCTTGTAGTTTGATCATTATATTTCTCTCAACGATGACACACTGAGGCCTTTTTGCAATATATAATTATATTGCTTGATTATGGATGTTTGAACTGTATGGTTGTTATGGTTGGATTGGACTTAAGTTTCATGCTTTTTGAGGGTTTTATTTGACTTGGATGTATATGTTGGACATGGTATGTTGCAAAGTCTTCAGACGCATATAATAGTCTAACTTATGTTTTTCAAAATCAAAGTAGAATGATGCATTTGCATATGCTGTTTTGCCGAGGTATGTCACAGTTTCACCCTGAGGAAGGTGGCCATAACTTATGGGTGTTGCCGAAACTAGTATAAAAGCCTGGATATTTACCAGCCTCGATGGATATAGCTAGATGATTAATTATTTAAACACCTGCATTGAGTCAGGCCTTTGTCTAGATACACAAGACAGAGGACATGTGCAAAAGAGGGGCTTGTGTATTCTTTTGCCTTTCCCATGGGGAGTTATAACATTAGACCCATTGTCAGCTGCCTCAAAGTAAGCTTGTAAACCATGTGAAGTGAGCCAAAATGCTAAAACCAGTTTAATGTATCCCTGATATCAACTCCCCTGTGTGAAATAAATCTGTTGCTATCATTACTTCACTTTTGTCACTGAATGGATAAAGCTTGTCATACTCTCCTGCCAGGACTTTACAACATTCACATTTCCTTTTGGGTGGGTGTCTCCAGACTTCACATTTGCCTGGTATACTCTCCTGCCATGTCTATTACTTAATTCATCCCTTTCTTTGGGTGCAAGTTCCAGATTCATAGGTTGCCTGGGATACTCTCCTGCCAGCTCTTTTACTTAATTTGCAACTTTCTTTTGGTGTGAGTCCTTGACTCACAAGTTCCCTCACAAAGTCTTATTCCATTATCTTCTTGGCTTCCCAAGTACTGGGACTATGAAGAGTTATCTTATTCCTCAATCTTGATAATAACTTCCTTGAATGACTTTAAACACTTCCTAAGCTTCCCAACCCTTCACTGTGGGTTCACCGCTATGTTCTCTCGTGTGCCACTTCACACGATGCTGATAGGGTCTGGTTCCAGCTTCCGTGATGCTCGGGCATCCTTGCCTGACAGCGGCACAGTGCTCTCCTTGCACCCTCCCCTTCAATGCTGGTACGCAGCTGCCTCTTGGCTTTACGTCCATTGGCTTCTCTCTCTCTTTCATGGTTTTGCGATTCTCCAACAGCATTATCTCACTCCACCAGGGAGAAAACCTTTTGCCTGCTCCCTATCTTGCAGGCAACACTCTCTTGCAGCGGCTGGGTATTCCTTCTGCTTCCCGGCTCCGCACACCAGCATGGAATCTTTGTGCTTGTTTATCCTCTTGTCACCTCCACACCAGAGCCTTAGGAGAAACGCCCCTGGCCTGGATGCCACCCTCTTACTGCCTGCCGCTCATGCCCTGCTCTGCACGCCATACACTAACTTCCCAGTTGGTACTCGAAGGACATCTCCTCTCTTGTTTTCCCTCTCCTGTTTTGAATGGGCCTTTACCAATCAGCTGAGCACATAGACTAGACTGAGCAGTTTGGTTCTTGCTCTTCCATACTCAGGCCCTCTTCCTCGTCTCACTACTTGTAGTATTTTCAATTGGGGATGTTCAAGAGTTGTATTATTGTTTCTTAAAGGTTGTTCAAATGCCACATTAGAGAAAGCCATAAAGCCTTGAGGTTTTGAGGAGAGGTCCTTGGGTATTAGGAAAATGGGGAAATGCCGTGTCTCATCTAGTCATGACTCCACCATCCCCTGAGAATCATCTCCCCATGTGGTCCTTGTTAGGTTAGGGTTCTGGTCAAGCATGACACTGACACCAACGTTGGAACATTAAACATCTTTACTAAGCTCCAGGTACAGGGTACAGGAATACATTGAGGCCACATCAGGTAAATTACTTGGACAGACATCCACAGGCATCCTCTCTCAGTCAACCCATCTTCTAAAATGAATTCAGAGAACCATTCAGAACATAACATTCTTACACACATCATTCCATGTCAACCAGTCACAGCATTCCATGTAGACAGGACAGGGTGTCACGAAAGACAAGGCACAACAGTCCTCCCTCAAATAGCCATCCCCAGGGTCAGGGTCAGGCGGCTTCTGCCTTTCCCTGGCCACATGGGGAGCGATTTCCCCGGGAAAGGAGCGATGACATCCCTAGATTCATCATAACCCCTAGACATCAGGTAGGTGAAGCTATGTCTATCTAGGTGCAGAGGGCAAGATGTCCAAATCTGGATTACCCTTTTCAATTTAGGGTGAAACCCCATGTCTTTCAAATTTAGACAACGCTGTGAGTGTGCCTCTGTCGAGGAGCGCTCACATTTAGCATGGGCAGCATTTTAAGTAACTTTTGCTACCCTATTTGTTTTTGTTTGCTATTCATTTTAGTTATGAATAGAACATCATTTTAGTGAAAAAATAATGTCCCTTGAATATCATGCATACATAACTTTGAAAATCGCAATTCAGTTACCTAATACATATCTTCATAAACCCACACTGTTAAATATAAAAAAGGAGTGCCTGATATTTCCAAAAAGTGTGTTGTTACCCATTAATGTGTACATTTGTCACAACCTCTCTACCGGAGATGAATGTGATGTTTGAATTTTAAGAGTTCAAGTGTTGCATCATGCATGCATTGTCATCATGGGTAATATTTAGGGAAAGCAGTCGCAAGGCCTACACAAATAAGCGTTTTCTTTGAATGTATCTGTTTATATTTCTATGCATCTATTGTAAGGAAACTGATCTAATGTGCTCCATAATGTCTAATGGTTCACAAGGTATTGTTAAGTTTCGGTATCAGGAGGATAGCCCAGGGGCAACATGCTCGCCTTGGAAATAAGAGAACGCGGAGCAGCACCGCTTCGGTCTCCGGGTCCGCGATACGGAACCTCTGGGTGTTAAGCACGTTGTAAATAACCAATTATAATTCTATGTTGAATCCCACTCAAATGTAATGATTGCTCTAGAATTATGACATATATAATTCTAGAGTTATTACATTTGAGTTGGATCAACAACAGGTACATTAAGGAATTTGTTTTGTGCTCACTAGCTTCTTATAATTTATTCTGAAAAATATAAGAATTGATTGTAGTGTGTGTCACGGCTCTCGAAGAATGGTACAGTACAAGAAGTAGGTGTTACAAATGGGTGACAGGCAGAACAGTAAAGTTTGAACATTATAGTGAAGAGGCAGTTGTGGGTCTCTGATAGTACATTACATGTAGGTCAATCAAGTGTAGTAATTAAACAGAGCCATTGTTCATTTTTCTTGCAAAAGGGGGTGTGAGGGTACTTCTTGGATACAGGGAGGTAAGGAGTTCCACAGGGTGGGAGGAATAATGGTGAAAAAGGAGCCTCCAGCTCTCTTACTGTGAATCTGGTGGTAGTAAGTGAGGCGGAGGAGGAGTGTAGCCTGCGTATATGGTTTTTTGTGATGCAGCGGGTGAGGTAAGGGGGGGCAGTGTTATGCAGGCAACAATGGGCGATGGCAAGGAGTTTTAACTCAATGCGCACCTTATTGGGGAGCCAGTGCGCCTCTCGTTTAATAAGGGACACTTGGACAGTAGTGTTACACTTCTAGACAGCGCTCCCTGGAAGCACAACTTAAGCACAGTGCCTAGAAAGTGTATATTCAGGTGCTATATTTATGTGATTACCTGAGTGCAGTTCAGTGAATTCAGTAACATACAAGATCATGATTACTCAAGATCTATAATGCCTATTACAAGTTCGATCTTCCTCTTCTGGAAGCTATACATTGTATGTAGGCTTAAGGGATCCATGAGGGAAACGTGTATGTGTATGATGCTATCTAATGTGGGCCCACAGCGAAGAGGTACCCAAAAGGTTTCTCTCGCAAAACACTTCTTTTTGCATATATGACAGGAGGAAAGGTGCACTTGTTGCTTTTCAACTGTAAAATAACTGCATAGCCAGATTCATGTTGTGGGCTGAGATAGGGCTCTAAACATTGCTGGGTCTTGTGGACTAGTTCAATGCACTTTGCAGTTGATGCTATACAGGTTTTGCTGACAGAGGTGATGATACTGTTGATATGAATATGTCAGGAATCAGGGCTGGCAAAGGCGTGGAGTGTGTAAATATGCCTATTGAGACATAATGGGCTGAATTGGATGTGAAAAATACAGTTCCTAGCATTCTAACCGGCAGGTGTGGCTTATTGTTTTTCCATTGTGCGGCGGAAGGCAGACGGCCGCGTTCGTCCTCAAGAAGTTGGAAGTCGCGTGCTACTGAGGCAAGGCACGCTCGGGAGTTAACGCGTTCACTGTGCAGCATGAAGCAGGAGGGGCGCTGAGTCACCGGCAATACAACGCTTGAAGCTCTTCGTCTGGGAAATTTCTCAGGGTTTCCCAGACTCCAGTTAAGTACTCATGAGGGCAATATGAGGCACTATTGGCAAAACGGCTTGAAGTGATTGTTCAGCTATTTTCATTTGTGTCTGGGAGGTCCCGAGGGGCCCCCAGATCTAAGATAAGTAACGACCGCCTTTCTTGTATTTCACATGTTGGGAACAAAAGTAAGTGTCTTGGATACGCATGTGACACACGAACATTCTAAAGTGTTTATTTGGGTCATTCCGGACTTATTGCAAATGGACCATAACTTTTCACTAGTGAATGAAACTAAGGGAAGTGTTTTTTTGTTGTACGTTGCTAACGCTGCCCTAAGGGCCATGTGTACTGTTTAATCATTCTGGGAAGGTTTCCCTTATGTGTTCATATTGCTTGCTTATGTGTTGTTTCAGTCAGAGTCTGATGTAAGCATGGTATAGTACATGTATTAAGGTGTACTATTCTGGAGTTAAACACATGTCAGGAGTACTGGGGAAAGTAATGTTTGTTGTAGGTTAAACAGAGTAGGGTTTTGTCCTGGTGCTTCCCTGATCCCATCCACTGTAGGAGTTCCTCAATCTCTTTCCAGTTTACCTAAATTCCCCTCCCTATCCACAACCTCTCCCTAACCCCTCTTCCCCCCATTGGCTGCCACGTGGTTACCTGTTATCTAAATCAGGCGCCTGTGCCAACCACGGTGGGAGGGTCGATTTCATTTGGCTTCTGTGGTTTGGGGGAGAGTGTTGATATCTCTGCCTTCCATTGACTGTGATTGTGACATAATAAGCCACCCCCAAATTGGGATACTCACAACCACCTAAGCCAAATGGAACCAACACCTCCACCTTTAGCAGATGTGCTGAAGGCTTTACAGGATATCCAGTTGGAATGTGCAAATGCTAGGCAGGAAGCTGCCACACTGAAGGCACAAGTACAAGGTTTGGTAGCACAAGGTACTCCATTAGAGGGGCCCAGTACTTCCTCTATGGTGGGCATGCCCACTGGGGGAAGTCCTACGGTTATTGTTCAACCACTGAGTAATGTACCTTTGGCAGCGCCAGAAGGTTTTTCAGGTGATCCTAGAAAATACATGACCTTTCTAACTCAATGTAAACTCAATTTCTTGTGCAAACCGGCGGCATTTGAGACCATCCAAGCCAGAACCGCTTTTGTAATATCTTATTTGACGGGAGATGCAGCAGCCTGGTCGATGCCTTTGGTACAGAAAGATGACCCCTTGTTATATAATTGGGATAATTTTCTAGGAGAATTTGGGAGATTGTTTGACAGAAGGGAGATTTCATTGGCCCAAGACAAGGAGTTGTTAGGACTAAAACAGGGATCATGAGATTTGGTTACATATGTGACACAGTTCAATAGGTTAGTGATTGAACTGAATGGCCAGTGGCAAAACAGACGGTACTGTTCTATCAAGGGCTACGGGAGGAACTGAAAGACGCCATTGCGCAAGTAGAACAGCAACCTGGTACTTGTACGCCGATGATAGATTTAGCCCTTAGATTAGATCATAGAATGAATGAGAGAAGGGGAGACAAGAAGAACCCAGAAGCAGTCCCGTTTGTGAGATTGGACAGGAGTAGAGGAGGAAGAAGTAGAAATGTTGAACCAATGCAGATTGGGAGCATTCGAGGACCTTTATCAGAGGCAGAAAAGGAACAGCGGAAGCTTAATAAATTGTGTTTGTATTGTGGCCAGGCAGGTCATTTTATCCGTACCTGTCCTAATACTCCACAGAGGAGTACTGGAGGGGATTGAGGCAAGAAGGAGGCGAGAAAAGAATTGGGCCGACCTTAGGGGGAACTCAGGTGACAGGCCCGAAGGAAGCAAAGTTCCCCAAATTGGTGGCAAATACAGTTGGAAGTAAGACATCTCATTTGTATATTTTGGTAACATTATGTTGGGCAATGTCTGAACAGGGGGTGATGGCAATGGTGGATTCAGGAGCCACAGGTAACTTTGTGGATATTACATTGGCACACCAGTTAGGACTACCGATACAAGATAAAACAAGAGTGGAAGGGATGCCATCGGTGGACGGTTCTCCTTTAGTGTCCGGTCCAATCAGACAACAAACGCAAACTTTACAGATGACATTTGCATCAGGTTACACAGAAAACATTGTTTTTGTCTTGATAGCTGCTCCACAGTTTGGTTTAATTTTAGGTATGCCTTGGTTAGTGCAACACAATCCCAGAATTGATTGGGGAAAGCAGACTGTTGAATTTACAGAACAGACATGTCAAGAACATATGGTATCGGAGGTGGGACTGGCGAAAGGGTTGGTTAATCAGGAAGGAAGAAATCAGTTGGTGGGAACAGTGGATGTAGGGATTCCCTTGCAATGTAGAGAGTTCGCAAAGGTGTTTGACAAAAGTGGGGTGGAACAGCTGCCACCCCATCGCCCATATGATTGTGTCATTGAATTGGAGGCAGGGGCGAAGTTGCCTTGCAGTAGAATGTACGCCCTGACAGAAACAGAAAATAACCATTTAAGAGAGTATTTGGATGAAATGCTGGCGAAGGGATTCATTAGACCTTCCATGTCCCCTGTCTCTTCTCCCTTGTTTTTTGTTCCAAAAAAAGAGGAGACATTACAAACTTGTATAGATTACTGCGCATTGAACAAAGTAACCATTAAGAATAGGTTTCCATTACCGCTAATTTCAGTATTATTGGATCAGGTGTGGGAGGCCAAAATTTACACTAAATTGGACTTAAGGGGGGCATATCACTTGATCAGAGTACAGGAGGGGGATGAGTGGAAAACGGCCTTTCGGACAAAGTTTGGTTTGTTTGAATATTTGATCATGCCGTTCGGATTATGTAATGCTCCTGCGGCATTTCAATTCTTTATGCAAGAGGTCTTGAGGGATTTCATTGATGTGTTTGTAATTGTATACATTGATGATATTTTGATGTATTCATTTTCACCAGAGCAGCATGTTCAACATGTGAGGGCAGTGCTTCAGAGGTTGCAGGAGTATCAGCTATGTGTAAAATTGGAAAAATGTGCATTTCACACCAGGCAGGTGGAGTTTCTAGGGTTTATTCTTACTCCAGCAGGTGTAGTGATGGATGCCAAGAAAGTACAAGCTGTGACAGATTGGCCATCTCCTCAATGCATCAAGGACATCCAATTATTTCTAGGATTTGCCAATTTCTATCAGCGTTTTATTAGTAATTTCTCAACCATTGTAACACCAATTACGCGATTGCTTAAGAAGGCAACACCATTCATTTGGGGTCCTGAAGCAGAAAAGACTTTTCAGACTTTAAAGGTTGCATTTACAACTGCACTGGTGTTGAAACATCCAGATACCAGTCAAGTCTTTCAGGTGGAGACTGACGCTAGTAATTTGGCAGTAGGGGCCATATTGTCACAGAAGGATAAGGAGGGGGTATGGCATCCAGTGGTATTCTTTTCTAGAAAGTTATCAGGTTGTGAACAAAACTATTCCATCACGGATAAGGATTGTTGGCTATTCGATCAGCATTTTTAGGAGGGCGACATTACCTATTGGGGGCTAAGCATCACGTAGTAGTTGTAACTGATCATTAGAATTTGCAATACTTTAAAACTGCTCACAAACTTAGTCCCAGACAACTCCGCTGGTCTCAGTATTTTAATGAATTTGACTTTGTGGTAACATTCAGGCCAGGCAAGAATAATGGAAAAGCAGATGCACTGTCTAGGCAGCAAAATATGGAGAGTGGGGTGAGTGAAGTTAAAACAATTATTCCCCTTGAGAAAATCATTGGAGCAATCACCACAAACTTAATAGGGGAGGTTAAGAAGGCATTACCACCTCGGCAACTCCAGAAGTGGTGCGACAGTCATCCAGCAAGAAAGGTGCGGCAAGGGTTTCCATACCATCAAGATCGATTATTTCTACATACTAAAGAAGTACAGGAAAAAGCATTATGTTGGTGTCACAATTTTCCCTTAGCGGCACATGCTGGGCAAAGGAAAATGCAAAATATGCTAGAAAACTATTTCTGGTGGCCTACGTTGAGACAGGATGTGGGCCATTATCTAGTGAAATGTGAAAATTGTATGAGAAACAAAGCAGATCATGCAAAGAAAAGAGGGTTACTACAACCATTACCAACCCCTGAGAAAGTATGGACTCACATATCAATGGATTTCATTACCGACCTTCCATCTGATAAGCAATTTGACACTATTTGGGTAGTGGTGGATTTTTTGTCCAAGCAAGCTCATTTTATTCCTCCTGAAGGCATACCTGGAGCAGGCAGGTTAGAGGAATTGTTTCTTCAACATGTGGTTAGACTGCATGGTTTGCCAAAAAGTATTGTTTCGGACCGAGGTCCTCAATTTACTTCACGGTTTTGGCGTGCTTTTTGTCGCATGTTGGGAATCAACTGTGCTCTTTCCTTTAGTTGTCACCCTCAAACTGAAGGTCAGACAGAACGAGTCAATCAAACACTCAAACAATACTTGAGAGGCTATTTAGGTGATGGTCGGGAGTCGTGGGTACAGGCACTCTGGTTGGCGGAATTTACATAGAACAACACGCTGCATACGTCCTTGGGTATGACTCCTAACGAATGCCTATTTGGGTATGAGCAGAATATGATACCAGAACATTTACCGGAGGTTTAGAATCTACCAGTGTTAAAAGACCGAAAACAGTTGCTTCTCAAGATCCGACAGAAAGCACGCACTAATTTGGAACAGGCTAAGAAAGCTTATAAAAAACATGCTGCAAACACAGACAGGAGAGTCCGCCTTATAAAGTAGGGGACAGAGTTTGGTTATCAACCAGAAATCTCGCTATAGTGGGATCTCGAAAATGTATGCCTATATATATTGGACCTTATGAAATCATTGCATGCGTGTCACAATCAGCTATGAAACTGCGTTTGCCAAAAACCCTACACATACACCCAGTATTCCATGTTTCTTTGCTTAAACCCGCAGCTCCAGGGACAACTACGAAAAAACCTCCGGCTATATTGAAAGATGGGAACATGGAATATGAAGTAAAACTCATTGTGGATTCTAAAAGAAGATACGGACGACTATGGTATTTGATCCATTGAGAAGGTTACGGTCCTGAGGATTGTTCGTGGGAACCAGCTAGAGAGATTCATGCTCCCAGGTTAGTGAAACAATTTCATTTATGCAACCCGGGTAAACCAGTTCCTGGAAGGAGCCCTGGAAGAGGAGGTCATGTCAGGAATCAGGGCTGGCAAAGGCGTGGAGTGTGTAAATATGCCTATTGAGACATTATGGGCTGAATTGGATGTGAAAACTACAATTTCCAGCATTCTTGGGGGTTCTGGTACTCGGCCCGTGCGCGCCTTGTCAGCTGCAATGCATTAATAATCAACGCAGCTTAAAGGCAGCCAACGGCTACCGGCAGGTGTGGCTTATTGTTTTTCCATTGTGCGGCGGAAGGCAGACGGCCGCGTTCATCCTCAAGGAGTTGGAAGTCGCATGCTACTGAGGCAAGGCACGCTCGGGAGTTTACGCGTTCACTGTGCAGCATGAAGCAGGAGGGGGGCTGAGTCACCGGCAATACAACGCTTGAAGCTCTTCGTCTGGGAAATTCCTCGGGGTTTCCGAGAGTCCAGTTAAGTACTCATGAGGGCAATATGGGGCACTATTGGCAAAACAGCTTGAAGTGATTGTTCAGCTATTTTCATTTGTGTCTGGGAGGTCCCGAGGGGCCCCCAGATCTAAGATAAGTAACGACCGCATTTCTTGTATTTTACATGTTGGGAACAAAACTAAGTGTCTTGGATACGCATGTGGCACACGAACATTCTAAAGTGTTTATTTGGGTCATTCCAGACTTATTGCAAATAGACCATAACTTTTCACTAGTGAATGAAACTAAGGGAATTGTATTTTTGTTGTACGTTGCTAACACTACCCTAAGGGCCATGTGTACTGTTTAATCATTCTGGGAAGGTTTCCCTTATGTGTTCATATTGCTTGCTTATGTGTTGTTCCAGTCAGAGTCTGATGTAAGCATGGTATAGTACACGTATTAAGGTGTACTATTCTGGAGTTAAACACATGTCAGGAGTACTGGTGAAAGTAATGTTTGTTGTATGTTAAACAGAGTAGGGTTTTGTCCTGGTGCTTCCCTGATCTCATCCACTGTAGGAGTTCCTCAACCTCTTTCAGGTTTACCTAAATTCCCCTCCCTATCCACAACCTCTCTGTAACCCCTCTTCCCCCCATTGGCTGCCACGTGGTGACCTGTTATCTAAATCAGGCGCCTGTGCCAACCACGGTGGGATGGTCGAGTTCATTCGGCTTCCGTGGTTCAGGGGAGAATGTTGATCTCTCTTCCCTCCATTGAATGTGATTGTGACAGAATAACTGTGAACCTATACTATTACTACATAGGTTTCCAAGCCATTTTTAGAAAAGACTGTATACTGGCCTGTGGGGAGATTCTGTAGTTTGCCTCTTGTGCACAGTGCTTGCTATTGACCTTTGTATCAACTCATTAATGCCTGCACCCTCTTTTTCTGTCTCTTTGTATACCTCATTATCTGTGATATCCAGAAAGATATGCCTGACTCTAAATTAAATGTGTCTTTGATGCATAATCTTTGTGATGTTCTTCACTGTTGTCAAATGATAGCAGCGGTGGGACATTTTCAGGAATCGCTTCTATTCTGTATCATCTATGAATTGGCCTCTTTTGCTGAAGCAATATCTTCTCTTCTCATTCTTGTTGCTCAGATGGTGTGGGCTCAATGTGCTCCTGTTACTCCCAAGTCCACCTTACGTTGCCGATTTCTCTCCAATGTACCTAAACTACTTGAGGATTATGCCTGTTCTTTGCAGAGGAATAGGTTGGTGACTGATTGGTTTGTGTCACTGTGGCATTGACCGATGCACGATCTGGGAATCCCCAATGCATACCGGCACTTTAGTAGCAGGTTAAACTCATCCTGCAGGTACATTACTCCTCTATCCCCACTCAGCAGCTAACATGTAGCATCTATTCTTTTGTCTGGTTAAACATTTCAACCTTTCAAAACTTCTATAAAATGTCATCAATTACTTTTACAATACACATAAAATGCATAATTTCGCATAATTTTGTTATCCTATCAAATTTCAAACTTTCAAAACTTCTATAAAATTTCATCAGTTACTTTTACAATACACATAAAATGCCTAATTTCACATAAATGTTGTTATCATGTCAAAGTTACAAATTAAATTTCTTCAATCAGAACAAATTACAATCTAAAATTACAAATCAAAGTTCATCAATCAGTACAATTACAATATAAAATTCGACTATGAGTGTTCGGTGCCCCATATTCCATTCAAATGACTTTACTTGTTATTTCGATGGAATCGCCAAGAGAACAATAGGCCAGATCTAGAATATTCATTGTCGCAATTCTGTGTAGAAAATATCTCATACCAAAGCTCCTCAATATGTCCATTATAGTCATCTGCAAAAAATAACCAAATTGACCAACACTGATTTCGTCTTCTGCATATACAAAGTACATGTAAGCTTAACACTGCTTTTAAATTCCCCCCATCCACAAAAAGAGATGTAGTGTTCTCACTGGTTTGACCTTCTCAGCCACTTACAAAATACGTGTGTGCCTAATATAGCTTTTGCACTTTCTCCCACAATATGCACATGTACCTAATACTGCTTTAGATTTCTTCTCCACCTAATAAAACAAATGGTGTTGGTTGCTATTGGTCTTCTCCTCTACCCACAAAATGCCCGTGTGCCTAACACTGCTTTGGCATTCTCCTATGCCTACAAGAGACATGTTTGACTAACCCTAATTTGCTGTTCTACCGTCCTTCAAAGTACACTTTAGCCCAACTTTGGCATTCACCTCCACTTACTAAATGCATGTGAGGTTCTCATTGCTTTGTTTTTTTTCCTCTGTACACAAATCACACACGTGCCTAACACTGCTTTGGCATTCTCTCTACCTACAAAATACATGTGTGCCTGACAATGCCTTTACTTTCTCTCCTGCCAACAAAATACTAGTGTGCAAATAACTGCATTGATTTTCTTCTCTGCTGTGAAAGGCACATGTGCCCAAAACTACTTTGGCCTTTTCCCCTGCCTACAAAGAAAACATGGTCTTCACTGATTTGGCCTTCTCTGCTGTCTTCAAAACACATGTGTGCCTCATACCACTTTGTGTAACGCTCACCTGATTCCCACGGAGGCGCGGACCTGTTCTGGACTGCTATGACCTCTTCTAAGGTGATGCGCAGGACTCGGAAGACGGACTGGACCGGACCCCCAAACCTCACCTGTCTGGCCCGTAGAAGAATCCTTCTGTAGATAGAAAAGGGGATTAACTGTCTGCTGGATAATGTGTCGGACCCCCCCCCCTCTCACACTCCTCGAACCCCCTCCGCGATTCCCCGTAGAGTCTCACCTTAGAGTCTGAAAGGACGAGCTCTCCATCCTGCTTCCGATGCAGGGGCGCGTTGATTTCCAGTTACTTCACTGGATCTCGGGTTTGGTGAGTATTCAACTCCGCTTGACTTTTCCGATATGAGGCCATAAGTATTCAGTTGCAAAAGTTCAAGCCTTAATTGTCCTTTGTCCTTTTCTCTATTTCAGATGCAGGACGAAGAATCCGCGTAGAGGAATGGATTCGCCGAAGGTAAACTCTGGTGAGTCTTTTTGATGGATGGTTCCCTTAGTGATCTTGCTTTCACCCACTAATGCGTGTGTCTTTTTCCCCTTAGGGGCCGGGGTACAGAAGTGCCAAAGAAGCAGCGCCGACCCGAGGTGAGGAAAGATTGTCTCAACAATAATCAGGTAAGTCTTAAGGTGGAAGAATCAGGCCTTCCTCAATCTGTTCCTTCGCTCACCTTTGTTTTGTCTCTTTTTCTCCTTAGGCGCTGAAAGGCGACGGATGGTGCCAATGGTCGCTGAAGAGCCCGAGGATAGCCTCATGAAGGTGAGTGGAACGCGGCGCTGCAGCGAGCGATGCGATGCGCTTCTAAAAATAATGGCTTTTCTCAGGATCGTCGGAGTGATGGTTCCGGACTCCGGATGGAGGTAGGTAAAGTTCAATTATTCACCTTTCTCTCCTTTCCTTCCTTTTCAGGTGTTCCAGGTTGCAGGCGGGCGTGGCTGGAGCCAGGATGCAGGAGCAGACATGGTGAGCGTCCAGCTGCTAGATGCAGAACAACGCGAAGCGTGAGCTGCTGTCTGGGCGTGGTTTAAATAGCCCCCAAAGTAGTTCCAGGTAAGTATTCTTCCTCAGCCACGCCCGAGTGGTAAAATAGTCCCATAGGTAAAATAGTCCCTTTCAGACCTCAAGGAGGTCTGGATCGGGCAGCATGGTCTGCATCAGGGAAGTCCATCCAAGCACTCCCATAATGAGCCTGGCGCCTATGGTGCCAGGACTGATGCCTTCTATGAGCCTGGCGCCAAAGGTGCCAGGACAATGTCCAAAGAGCCCCTATAAGGGGTTGCTGGGTCCCTCCCTGGGGACATGATGTCTGCTTTCGGGGACGCTGGGCCTGAACTGGCTTCCCGGGAGTAGGCAGCATGACAGCACTCTCCCCCAAGGCCCCTCCCAAGATTGTTCCCTCCGGGGGTTTTGGTTTGTTTGGGAAGATCCGGTGAAATTTCTTAAATATTCGAGGTGCATGTACATGGTCACTGGGTTCCCACGACCTCTCCTGAGGCCCGTATCCCTTCCAATCGATTAGATAGAAAAGTTTTGACCTTAACATCTTTGAATCTAAAATGTTCTTCACCTCGAATTCAGGTTCTCCATCTATTTGAATGGGTTCTGGAGGCTTGATTAGTCTGGTTCCAGGTTGCACTGGTTTCAAAAGTGACACATGAAAAACAGGGTGAATTTGCATGTTAGCTGGTAAATCAAGTTTAACGGCCGCTGGATTGATTATGGCCTTAATGGAGTAAGACCCCAGATATTTTGGATTAAAAGTTCGAGGTCCCTTGAGCGATAAGTGCCTGGTAGCCAGCCATACTTGGTCCCCAATCTGGTACTGAGGTGCTTCACTCTGATGCAGGTCAGCATTCTTCTTGTATTTTCTCTTGGCTTGTTGTAAATGTGTAGTTGCTTCTTTGAAGGCTTGGGTAATTGTTGAATGCAGATGGTCCACTGCAGGCATTCCGAGGCCTTGTGGCGAGTCGAGGTCTGAGGTTCGAGGGTGATGCCCATATAAAGTATAAAAATGACTTTGCCCAGTTCCAGAGTGTACCGAATTATTATATGCATATTCGGCTATCCAAAGAATGTCTTTCCAGTTACTTTCAGATTGCTGCAACATACACCGTAAATATTGCTCAAGGGTCTGATTCGTCCTCTATGTTTGACCATCGGTCTGAGGGTGGTGACTAGTCGATAATCTTACATCGATTTGTGCCAATTGACAACATCTACGCCAAAAGTGGGAAATGAATTGGCTTCCCCGGTCTGAGATTAGTACAGACAGGAATCCATGTAAATGAACAATATTTTCAAGGAATTCTTTGGCTAGAAATGAAGCTGAAGGTAAACCTTTCAATGGAATGAAGTGGGCCATTTGGAAAATAAATCCACAATAACATGAAAAGTGTTATATCCTGAATAAGGAGGTAAGTCTGTAATAAAATCCAATGACAGGGTGTGCCAAGGTGCTGGCGGAATGTCTAAAGGTTGAAGGAGACCGGCTGGTCTTTTCTTTTGGCCTTTATTTTGGGCGCAAACACCACAGGACATCACAAATGATTTAACATCTTTTCGCCAAGAAGGCCACCAGAATTGTCGTTTCACCTTTTCTTCCGTCTTGGCAATACCGGGGTGCCCCTCTATTAGTGTATCATGATAACGAGAAATAACGAGCTCTTGTAATTCCTTGTGTGGCAGAAATAAGCGCCCTTGGAAATAAGGTAAATCATTATTTATAGTAAAGTCAGATCCCTTTTGTACCCAATCCTGTAAGTCTGTAGGGTCCAGGAGTTGTTTAACTCCAGCTTGAATGTCTTCAAGCGTTTGTAAAGAAGTCATGCCCAAAATTCTCTGTTCGGGAATTATCGGTACAGGTTCTGAGTTAGTGTCAGTTTCTCCCATTCCTATTCGGGATAGAGCGTCCACTTTGCCATTCTTACAGCCAGGACGTTAGGTGATTACAAAATCGAATTCCGCAAAAAACAAAGCCCAACGGAGCTTTCGAGATGAATGAGCCTTGGCGGTCTTTAAATACTGTAAGTTCCGGTGGTCGGTGATCACCGTGATGGTATGTCTAGCGCCAAGTAGATAATGCCGCCAGGCTTTAAAGGCGGATTTAATGGCTAACAGTTCTTTGTCAGTGATTGCGTAGTTAACCTCGGGTGCCGAGAATTTTCTGGACCAAAATGCAACGGGATGCAGTTGGTTAGTTTCGGGATCTCTTTGAGACAGGACATCTCCCAGGGCTAGGCTGGATGTGTCCGTTTCGACGACATAAGGGAGATCTGGGCACGGGTGCTTCAATACAGGTGCGGAGGTAAATTTAGCTTTTAGTTCCTGAAAGGCCTGCTCAGCTTCTTCAGACCATTCAAAACGTTTATTTTTCCTTAAGAGCGCAGTGATGGGTTGAACCACACGAGAAAATTCCTGGATAAACCTGCGATTAAAATTGGCAAAGCCAAGCATGCTTTGAACACCTTTCACGGAGCTAGGCGATGGCCATTTGAGGATAGCATCCACTTTTAGTGAGTCCATGCGGACTCCTTTAGGTGTCAGGATGAAACCAAGAAACTCGACTTCTGTGGCATGGAAAACACATTTTCCAAGTTTAGCAAATAGTTTGTGTTGGCGCAATTTCTCGAGAACTGCCCTGACATGTTTTCTATGATCAGATTCCGAAGAGGAGTACACAAGAATGTCATCGATATATATGACAACACAAACGTCGATGAGTTCCCGAAAGACATCGTTCATGAAGTATTGGAAGGCAGCCGGTGCATTGCACAATCCGAAAGGCATCACCTGGTACTCGAATAGCCCATATTTGGCGCGGAAGGCAGTTTTCCATTCATCGCCTTCCCTTATTTGCACCAAATGGTAGGCCCCCCGGAGATCTAACTTGGTGTATATGCAGGCATCCTTCACTTGGTCAAGGAGTTCAGGGATCAGAGGCAAAGGGTATCGGTTTTTAACAGTTATCTTGTTCAATGCGCGGTAGTCAATACATATTCTGAGGTCGCCTTCTTTTTTAGGCACGAAGAATAAAGCCGAGGATGCAGGAGACTTAGACGGGCGAATAAAACCATTGGCTAGGTACTGATCTAGATATTGTCATAAATGAAGATTCTCGGGTTCGGTAAGGGCATAGATCCTGCTGCAAGGGGGTTGTGCACCGGGCAATAGATCGATCTGGCAATCGTACGGCCTGTGAGGCGGTAGAGTGTTGGCCTGTTCCTTTTGGAAGATGTCTTGAAATTCTTGGTATTCCGGCGGTATTTGCAAAATGACAGGGGTTACTGTAGCTAGGCCAATATTTGGATTTCTTGCATAACAGGTTTGTGCACAATCTGGAAAGGTTATCCTCTTTGCTCGCCAGTCAATTTGAGGATTATGTGTTTCCAACCAAGGGATTCCTAGAATTACTTGAAATTGCGGAGCCTTGATTACATCAAACACAATTGCTTCCCGATGTCCGTCTTGACCCAACAATGTCACTTCAGTAGTGGAGAGTGTTACCGGCCCAGAGGCGATTTCGGTTCCATCCACTGTGGTGATGACATCCTTACTGGTTTTAGGGCAAAGAGGGAGGTTGATCCTGGAAGCCAATTCACAATCCACATAGTTTCCTATAGCCCCACTATCGATGTATTCCTTAATGGCATGTAACCGCCCAGGCTGCTTCGGATTTACGAGGACCATTGTCATGATGAAATGCGAGGTCAGAGAGTTTGTTTTTAAGCTCGGCAATCGGGCCCCTACGCTTGTCGGGCGTGGTCGTTTCCCGACTCAGATTCCATCAGGTTCTTATCAACGACTCCTACCGCCTTCTTAGATGGTTTTATAGGGCAATCTCGTAAAAAGTGTCCAGAAGCCCCACAATAAAGGCATAATTGCATTTGCCGTCTTCGTTCACGCTCTTTTTGAGTTAAAGGTCCTTTAACCCCTCCAATTTGCATAGGTTCAGTAACATCGGCACCTTTGGGGTTAACATGGGTTTTGACCAAAACCCGGGTCTCAAACTTGGACCGATCTGCCTTTCTGTTTTGAAGTCTGTGATCTAATTGGACCACCAAGTCTATATATTCAGAGCAGTCTTGGGGTGGATTTACGACCTGGGCCAGGACATCCTTAAGTTCTCCACATAGACCTCGATGGAATAACGTGATTCTTTTATCCTCCGGCCATCCAGTCTCCACAATTAACCTATTGAAGGTCGTGATATAGGCTAAAAGGTCCAGGTTACCCTGTCGTAGGGATAGAAGCTCCTTGTCCAGGGCCTATCCCTGAGAATGCCGCGCAAAAAGTCTTTCCATGCTTGTCTGGAAGGCTTGAAACTTCTGAAGAATTGGGTCATCTTGAGTAACCAGTGGAACTGACCAATCAGCAGCACTGCCGCTGAGATATGATAGTACAAAAGCGACCTTGGTTTGGTCGTTAGGGAAGGCCCCAGGTCTGCAGAGGAAGTGCAATCGGCATTGATTAATGAATACGGCGAACCTTTTGGGGTCCCCGACAAAACGTTCCGGTGGGGCCAGTGGCATATTTCCAGGTAGATTAATTTGTACAGGGTTATTTAAAACCACTGGGGCGGAATTACCCCCAGAACCTGGTAAAGGAGTTTGACCAGCCTGACCTTGTAATAGCTGTCTGGCAAGATCATCAGTTCGTTCTTTAGATACAATTAACTCTCTCCTGAGGGCATTCGTCTCCTGGCGAGCGGAATGAACTTCAGCCCGTAATTCCCCCAATAGCTGGGCCAGCTGGTCTGTCTCGGAAGTCTCCATAGCGCCCGGGTGGGAAATTGTAGGTAGGTTACGCTTTCTGTAACGCTCACCTGATTCCCACAGAGGCGCCGACCTGTTCTGGACTGCTATGTCCTCTTCTAAGGTTATGCGCAGGACTCGGAAGACGGACTGGACCGGACCCCCAAACCTTGCCTGTCTGGCCCGTAGAAGAATCCTTCTGTAGATGGAAAAGGGGATTAACTGTCTGCTGGATAATGTGTTGGATTCCCCCCCTTACCCCTCTCACACTCCTCGAACCCCCTCCGCGATTCCCCGTAGAGTCTCACCTTAGAGTCTGAAAGGACGAGCTCTCCATCCTGCTTCCGATGCAGGGGCGCGTTGATTTCCAGTTACTTCACTGGATCTCAGGTTTGGTGAGTATTCAACTCCGCTTGACTTTTCCGATATGAGGACGTAAGTATTCAGTTGCAAAAGTTCAAGCCTTAATTGTCCGTTGTCCTTTTCTCTATTTCAGATGCAGGACGAAGAATCCGCGTAGATGAATGGATTCGCCGAAGGTAAACTCTGGTGAGTCTTTTTGATGGATGGTTCCCTTAGTGATCTTGCTTTCACCCACTAATGCGTGTGTCTTTTTCCCCTTATGGGCCGGGGTACAGAAGTGCCAAAGAAGCGGCGCCGACCCGAGGTGAGGAAAGATTGTCCCAACAATAATAAGGTAAGTCTTAAGGTGGAAGAATCAGGCCTTCCTCAATCTGTTCCTTCGCTCACCTTTGTTTTGTCTCTTTTTCTCCTTAGGCGCTGAAAGGCGACGGATGGTGCCAATGGTCGCTGAAGAGCCCGAGGGCGCCTCGTGAAGGTGAGTGGAACGCGGCGCTGCAGCGAGCGATGCGATGCGCTTCTAAAAATAATGTCTTTTCTCAGGATCGTCGGAGTGATGGTTCCAGACTCCGGTTGGAGGTAGGTAAAGTTCAATTATTCACCTTTCTCTCCTTTCCTTCCTTTTCAGGTGTTCCAGGTTGCAGGCGGGCGTGGCTGGAGCCAGGATGCAGGAGCAGACACGGTGAGCGTCCAGCTGCTAGATGCAGAACAACGCGAAGCGTGAGCTGCTGTCTGGGCATGGTTTAAATAGCCCCCAAAGTAGTTCCACGTTTGACTAACCCTGCTTTGCTCTTCTACCGTCCTTCAAAGTACACTTTAGCCCAACTTTGGCATTCACCTCCACTTACTAAATGCATGTGGGGTTCTCATTGCTTTGTTTTTTTTCCTCTGTTCACAAATCACACAAGTGCCTAACACTGCTTTGGCATTCTCTCTACCTACAAAATACATGGGTACCTGACAATGCCTTTACTTTCTCTCCTGCCAACAAAATACTAGTGTGCAAATAACTGCGTTGATTTTCTTCTCTGCTGCGAAATGCACATGTGCCCAAAACTACTTTGGCCTTTTCCCCTGCCTACAAAGCAAACATGGACTTCACTGCTTTGGCCTTCTCTGCTGTCTTCAAAACACTTGTGTGGCTCATACCACTTTGGTGTTCTTCCTTCTTACAAAATTCAAACGTGTCTAACACGGCTTTGGTGTTCTCTGCTTAGAAAATGCATGGTCTGTTCTCAAAGCTTTGGTCTTCTTCTATACCTACAGAATGCATGTTGGGTTCTCACTCCTTCAGCCTTCTTCTCGTCTACAAAACACACAACTAGCTGATACTCGTTTGGAATTCTCCCGCTCTACAAAATGCAGGTATGGTTAACACTTCTTCAATGGTCTTCTAAACCTACAAAATGCGTATAAAATTCTCACTGCTTTGGCCTTCTCCGCCACCAAAAGAATTCATGAGTGTTTAAAAGTGCTTTGGTGTTCTCCCCATCTTCAAAGCATATGTTGTGTTCTCACTCCTTAAGCCTTCTCTCCCGTCTATGAATTACATGTGTACAGAACAAACTTTGGCAATATCCTAAGCTAAAAAACAGACATGTGGGGTTCTCTGTCATGACCACAGATATCTGGTGTTCCCATTCTCTTACCCCTGCTCATGATACCCCCATCTCCAGCTTCCCTAAAGGGTCATGTCCTTGCACATGGTCCAAAAAATGAAGCAATACAGAGAAAGTGCATAGAAATACCACACTACACAGAATTCCCTGTAATAACATTTGAACAAGTAGTCATGCTGTGTTAGAAACTCAATTATCATCCCCATCCATCAGTGACATTCTGCCAGTAGTCTGACATCTTTGGTTGACTCTTACCAGAGTTCCACTCCTTGTTGCAGTTTCCAGTCAACAGGAATACCATGCCCATGTCACCCATCCTGAAACTCAAAGCAAAGTCAGCATCCACACCCAGATTATTTATCCTGCAGGACAAGAGGAAAAAAGGAGAAATCTCTAAGGGGAGCCGTTGCTGCATGTTTCAAGACAGCTCTAAGTATCAAGATGTCATAGTTAAACATAGCCTCTCTTGGCTTTATTTATACTTTGGACATTACAAAAAAATGAAGGGTGAAGTTAACACCTGCTGTTATAAAGACTCATATAAAGAACTGGGCAGCACAAAGACTGAGGGCGATCAACCTCTTAGGACCTTACAGGGTGAGTACAGGCCAGAACTTGTTCCTCCATCTACTATCCATACTGACAGAGCCATCCCCTCATGTTCCAGAAACGAAAAACCCTGAATCAGATTTGAAGGTGTCCATTCAGAGCCCAATAAAACAATCTGTCGGCAACCCACAAGGTGAACAAAACATTTTCGCTCACAGGGAGCTCATCAGGACTGTTCCAAAGCAGTCTTGAGTTATTTGTCTGGAATTGAAGGCATTCACTACATCTTCAGAAGAAGGTCCAGCAAGTCTCACAGAAGCACTGACCCATGAATAGCTCTTCCCCAGCTGACATGCATACCTTGATGCTAAGGGAACTATGTTCTGAAGTCCATGCTAGCCATAGCGAGTCTCTTCAGCAGGATGTCTTATTGACATGAGCGGTCACCAGTTATCTAGCTGTTAGAGAAATGTCCGGCAGTCTAGACTCACACTTCAGAGACCCACTGGTAGACAACAGCTTGCTACACCATTAAACCCATGCTAGGGGCTCCATCAAGTTCTAAACATAGTCCTATCTAGGTTATTACCCCTCCACGTATGCCATTGCCACCCCCCAAATAGGTTTTCTGTGCATTCACAGACATTTAAAAATGTTAAACCATCATATTCACTTGAATTATCATCTGCATGGCTTTCTGAATGATTCTACAAAGATGACAACTGCACTGTCATACTTGCCAGCTATCACTGCTAATTCGACAATTCCCATCAGTGACCAAGGATGATCCGTTTCTAACTATTTCAAATGGATTTAAAGGGAATAAAAAATAAAAAAAAGACTTGCTCAAAAGTCCTATAATCAGGCCCTTGATATTGTGCTCATGGCTTTGCGACAGGGTTCCCAAGATCTCCTTACCTTACCTGGGGGAACCAGGCAACTAAAAGGGGTAATTAGAAAAGTCCCAGTATTCCGGATGACCAAACAGTGCAATGAAAAAAATAATCCCGGTCCTCTAGGGGACCAAAGACTGCACTTTGAAAAACAAAATCAAAAAGCGCACCCAAAACTTCTTTTGTTGACTCCTCTGGCTACAGAATGTAAGGGGGTTCTCATGGCGTAGTCCTTCTCAGCCTATCAAACACACGTCTAACACTGCTTAGTCGTTCTCTACCTTTAAAACACAAATCTAATGTAATGTCATTGTTTATTTATACAGGGTCGGACTGGGACAAGAAATAGTCCACACTCCATCCCAGCTGCAAGGGTCAGCACCGCACATGACACACGCGTTTCTGCTTCTGCTTGGTAACGGAGGCACAGCATTATTTGCACCAAGAGTACACATGCACTTAGGATCTGGGCAGGGATTTGAATTAATTGCCACTTGGCTCTAAACCCAGAGACCTACATTGGCAGCTCTACACAGGACCCGGGGTATATACCTCCATCATGGCAGATTTTGTGGCATATTATGGGTCTCAGAAGCTGTCGCTGGCCACATGCTTCACGATAAGTCAGTGAAAGGTGTGATTCTGGTTTATGAACTTACATGGCTAAAGGCTGTATTCAGGGAATATGGCCTGAGAGGAAGTAAACATATGTCGACCATCAAGCCCAAACACTATAGAAATTCTATATGATCTGCAAGGGGACAAGGTAATGTGTCCATACGGTGCTGGATAGTATCAGGGTGGCGCATCTCTTACCTCAGCTCAGGGCTGTTTTGTGTCTCTCCGTCTCTCCGCTGCCAGCAGCAGGCAGGCAGTCTCAGCCACCGGTGGTGGTGAGTGGGCTGTGGGGTAGGGGGTCGGAGGGTTGCCTCGGTGCCGGCTGGTTAGCTGGCCTGGGTCTCTGGTGGCTGCCTGAGTCAGTGCCGCTCTGTGCCCTCCTGGGCTGGCTGGGGCGGGGGCGGCAGCCCTCTCTGGCTGTTGCTTCACACTGCTGCTTTGCCTGAGTGGTTCTCAATGTCTGGACTCTGAGGCCGTCGAAGACAGACTCAGTGAGGAAAACAGCCGACTGGCCTCCTCCGGACAGCAGCTTCCTCCTCCACCTTGACTCGCACCGCCTGTGGCCCTGGCCCTCCTGAGTCCTGGACTCCTGTGCCCTGGCAGTGGTCCTACTTTCTGTCTGTGCGTGTGTGGCTGAAGCCTGAAGGAGCTCTGCAAGCTGCAGCCCTACCTCTCTGCGCTGTGAGTCTGTGTCAGGGCAGGTTCAGCTCAGCACAGTCGACAGCAGGGTCAGAGAGCAGCTGCCGGGCCCAAGCAAAATATAGTCAGTAGGGGGCAGGCAGTGCCAGTGAGGGCTGGTGGACGCACGAAGTCTTGCTGCATTTTCATTGACAATAGTTGCTTTCAACTTTGCAAAGTGGCATGCAACAAATTTGTTGCTTGCATCCTGCAAAGTTGAAAGCAACTTTAATGTGCGCGCCCCTTGCCCAGCCCGACCCTGCAGGCATCCTGCCTCCAGGCTCCTCAGCCTGCCCTGCTGCCTCAGACCAGGTGTAAATTCTCACACCGACACGTTGCTGCAAACAAACACTATCTCCTCATGAGTGATGCTCTCTCTGTGTGAGCGGAGCGTGAGCTGGGCCCGAGCACCGTCTGGTCCGGAACACCCATCTACTTTGTTGTGTGCATAACCATAATTGCATGCATGCTGATGATGCGTGCATCATAATTTATGATGCACTGCACACATCATGCATGCATGGAAATCAAAGCAAGGTAACAGTGTTACCTTGCTTTGATTATGCTGCCCCGGCCCCAGCCAGCCCAACCCCTTCCCCCTGCAGAGCAGACAGTTGATCTTCCGGTGGCACTGTAATTACGAGCCAGCCGGCAGCCAGGCCCAGCCCACTCCACTCCACTACAGAGGTTCTTTGCCTGCGGCCCCGGGCGACACGCCACGTGAGCGTGACTGCTGAAAGCCGGAATTGGAAACAAACATGTGCAATAAAATGCACAATGCCGTGGCGCGAGCCGCTGGCCTGCTGCATGCAGGCACACACAACAAGATTCAATGAGTTTAATACAGTGAAACAGGGCCACCATTATAGTTGTGCGGTTTGCCCGTGGCTAAAAAGCAATAGAAAATACTTTTTTTCGCACTGAACTGGGCATGTTATTGTTGTCCATGCAGAGTTCAGTGCGAAAAAAAAAGTATTTTTTTTCATTGCTCAAACCGGCCTACACGTGGGGCAGAAACTGGCCCCCAGGAGACTAATGATGATTTTGTAACGGCCACGGGCCGATTAGCTGAGGAGCCAATCCGACCCTATATTTATACAACGCTTATACACAGGTGGAGTGCTTCAAATAGCTTCACAGCGGGAAGGCAACAAATGAATACGGTAGTAATTTTTAGGACTTGAAATTTCCGAATGATCTAAAACAGAATAAAATACCATACTAGGCCTGATGGCATTTCTCCTAGTGCAAATGCATGAAGTGTTACAATTGGGACCAAGCTGGGGAGGGGGACAGAAATAAAAAGAGTGGGGGAGACAGGACAGACTAACTTTAATAGTCTTAGTACATTTAGGTCATACATGTGTACAGATGGAGCCTAAATGTGCCTAAAACTGTTTTGACATTCTCCATGCCTTCAAAATGCAGATATGCTTATCACCATAGAGGTCAACTCTTCACAGCGGGCTCGAGGGTCACTTATGCGCTGCCCCAATATGGGTAACAGTTACTTAGTTGACTGTGATTTGTGCTTAGTTTGACAGACACGCATTTCATCTTATTTGCATCAGTCTGCATTGTACATTTGAGTTACTGTTTTATAGGTATTCAGGAGTGATGGGATTGCACTGGAGTGTCTTGTAGCATTGGGCAAAACTATTCTGGGAATGTGTCTTCACTAGCAGTGACTTTCTTGACACATTGACACATCAGTAATCTAAATATGTAGTGATGGGACAAACACAATTACCTGAAGGCTCAGCTGACCTAATTGAAACCACTTCTATGTATATGTGTGCATGGTTTATTTTCAGAAACCAGAAACCAGAAATAAGCATTTTTTTACACAGACCCACCAATGATGTGTGTGCCTGACACAAATGCACTTAGCTCGTTTGGGGGTGGTGGGAGATTTGGCAGCAAGGTTATACGCTACTGGGCTATGAAATCTGCAAACGTTAGTAAGTTACAGTAGGTCAAAGTGGTGGTATACTAATTGACCTTTTCACAATTGACCTCGGGAAAATTGACCTTGGGAGAATTGACCTAATTTAGAAGGTCAATTAGGACATATATGCGGGGGGGAAACCGCCTAATACCCCCCCATCCAATCCAAAACCCCCTGCAAACCCCCCACCCAATCCCCTTATATTATTTATAATACAAAACCAACCAAATACATATATAAAATAACTAAAATAATATAAAGGTCAATTGTGCAGAAGGTCAATTAGGACCACTATAATTAGGTCAATTGTGCAAAAGGTCAAGTGTAAAAGGTCAATTTGGGTAATACCGGTCAAAGCATCCACACTGGAGAAGCAGACCTTAATTAAGCTATTTAATAGAGATAAAAGGCATGCTGTGTATGTAAACGAAACAACACTTAAGTAAGTGATTACCCTTTTTCTTATTCTGCCCTGCTCACAGGTTTACTGACATTATTTGTAGCCTCGAGGGTTTGGTCTTTTATTGAGGGTCAAACCGTCGAGTCACGGTTTCGTGGCAGCTCTGGCTTATTTTGGCATTCTCTTCCACCTAAAAAATGTAAAATGGTTTCTCACTGCTTTGGTCTTCTTCCCTGCCGACACAACACATGTGTGCCTAATACTGCTTAGGGATTCTCCCCTGCCTACAAAATTGCTGTCTCACTGCTTTGGCCCTCTCACCAACCTGCAAATCATCCTTTTCACAAACACTGCTGTCACCCACTGATTTGGTGTGCAGCCTCACCCATACTTCATGCGCTTTAAAATTCTGGCCAGTTCATCAATTCAACTTCTTCCCTATTATCAGTGTAATTCTCATCTAACCTACACTACTAATAACCTCTGTCTAGCTAGAAATTCTTCTTTCCCTAATTATCCAGAACTCTTAGGCATCAGTCCTGACTCTTCAAACTCCAACCACTGGGTGTTCCAAGTTTTTACTCCCCTGCTTTTATATTAATGAAAGTTTGAACTCTCTTCAAACATATAGTTAGAGCCAAAAAAAGATTACCTGGTCGAATTACTCAAAATTCGAGAGGAGTGAATTTTGCTGAGACTATCTCGCCATGCCTAGCTCGTGTCCTAATAACATTTCTGAGGTAGATGATTGACAGCCATGTACTCACCATGTTGTGATGCTCCCATCCACAATGGAACTTGTGTCAGAAAAACTCATATGAGAAAATTGATTAAAAGATGTCTGAGAGATGAATGGCCACAACATACTCAGAATTTCAGTGATTTATTTGAGACAAATGGGCCTGCCCATGAACTCTCTGGGGCATATTCTCAAAATGTAGTTAAATTGAAAGGAATGCAGCCAATGTACTCCTTTCATTTGCATTACTTTTTATAAATACACAGGTCCTCCTATTGTCAGAGGTGACCTGCACAGTTCAAGAGGACACTAGCGCAAAGATGCACTGTTCTGCCTGTAAGATATAATCTTTGTCACTTTTCTGTTATCACAGAAATTCCACAAGCTACGCTAGACACTAGGAAGACTTAGTACTGCACTAGGCAGACAACAGATTTTAACACTGTATATTAATACCCTGCGCACCGTGAACATTGTGTATTCAATTCACTGATTGGTCCTTTTCCGAGCCTTACTGTATGGTATTCCCGCTCGCATCGCAGTTGTGAACTCGCACCGGTCCCCTTCATTCTTTCATCTCCCACACAAACGCGCTTGGTCCACCATTGAAAGGGAGAAGGGATTACACAAAGTCCCTTCCCCCTGTTTCATGGCAGCATTTATTTATTGACCATTTTCCCAAATACCTAT
This sequence comes from Ambystoma mexicanum, assembly GCF_040938575.1. Classification (NCBI taxonomy): domain Eukaryota; kingdom Metazoa; phylum Chordata; class Amphibia; order Caudata; family Ambystomatidae; genus Ambystoma; species Ambystoma mexicanum. The sequence goes on along the minus strand of NC_090929.1, from coordinate 1,523,984,888 downwards.
AATTGCTGACATGGAAAGGGAGAAGGGACTAATGTCTCCTGTTCCATGGCATCCATTTTCTTCGGTTACTATGGCAGTCATGATCATCTTTTTACTTTCTTTTTCGGCTCCGAAACACATCACATCTCGCAGTTGAAACAACCCACCATTAGTACTCCTGTCTAACGGGCTCTGGGTACTAATGGCAATAAGCCCCTCAACTGTGGGCCATTACCGCATAAGGTAATGCCCTCGGGGCCTTGGGGCTTTACCTTATGCAGCAATTACCTTATGCAGCAATGGTCCACAGTCTCAGGGCTTATTGACTTATTGTAAATTGAACTTTGTAATTTTATGTGAAGAGTTTTAGATTCATCAACACGGTGGTGAACATTTCCATTTGCATTGGTTGTACATAAGAACATGAAACATATCCAAAGTAGCACATGAAGCACATTCCAAAATCAATCCGCAAAACATACATTTAGAGAGATAGAATGATAGCGAGAGAGAGAGAGTAAGAGAGAAAGAGTTAGAGTGAGAGAGAGTTAGAGAGACACTTGGGATAAGAGAGAGGGAGGATACAGAAATGAACATTCTCAGAGTGAGAAAGTGAACTGGGACCTGCCTGTTAACAGTCAGGGATAGGAGTTTGGGGGACAGGATTTTCTGCCTTTTAAGGTCTACTCCCTTCTTCCAACAACTAATTATTCTCTACAATATCATACCACTTTAAATTAAACAAACAAATCCCAGACAAAGACCCATCACTGGGCTAGCAGTTAGAACATGAACACTGACCAGGCTATGGCTAAGCTCTCCTCTTTAGGCCTATCACACTCACCCACATCAGCTGCTAACCCGACCCAAAGTGCTATACTGCATCAGATCATGGGATCGCCCCTTCTGATAACAAAGTGTCTCTTCCCAACAAATAAAAGCAGAATGGCACTCAGGTCCTGGGTACTTCTGAACTACTCATATTAACACCACAGATTTCACATCTGCTATCTAACTAACAACCTTGTTTCTTACAGAGAAATGTGCAATGAGGCCAACAAACAAGACCGAGCGGCATTGAATACGACTATTATAAATTCAGGTTGTGGCATAGTGTATTTCTGATGCAACAACAAAGATGTTATTGCAACTAAAATGTCTTAACCTCCTCACACAACATTGAGGTTTGCGCTACTTAAAAGGTGCCCACATCTCCCATTTGCTGGCCTCATACCCCACCTTTTATCGTGCTCTTGCCTCCTTCACTCACATAGTCATGTACACGGTGTGGGTAGCAACAAGAAGGATGGAGGCAGACCAGAAATCAGAGGTGAACAAAGAACCAACAAGTGAACGACTTACACAATACAAAGGTAGGGAGAAGAAGACCAGGAAGTGGAGCATGATATGGAAACAGGGGTCGAGTAGTAACATAGAATTTACAGGTTAAGGAGCATGAGACTCAATTGTGGGACCGGCAAACATGGGGGAGTGTAGAGAGATGCAGCAAAATAAGTGGGCACTAGGTCAGGTGCAGGAGACAATAAGTAAAGTGTGTGGCAAAGGTACATGCAAGAGCATAGGGGCTGGGAGCTGTGTGATCCTCGGGAAAAGGAACTGCCACCCGCTATGTGATGATGACCCCACAGGCCTGACCCCTGTTTGATAACCTATGGTGGCATCTGGAGGCTGAGTCCCACAAGACCAGACTCTGACAAACTGGGGCAGACAAGAAAAACACAGAGCCAAGAAAGAGGGCTTTGTATTACTTTTAATACCCCCATGGTTGTGATAGACTGTCTGAAACAGACATCGGAGGTGGCTTTAAACCAAGAAGAGAAAAGGAAAGAAAGGTTAGGATTTTGATGAAGTGCCTGTTTGCTACAACAATCTTAATTCCACCACTGTTGGTCAGGCAATCCTATTCCCTTTTGTGACAAGAATATAATAAATAGAGCCATTCATTAAGGGATAAAAGGCTAATTGGAAAATAAAATATGATCAGGGAGTCCAGGAACCAATTACCAGATTGACTTGTTGTATGAAGAATACAATGCAAATGAAATGGATCTTCTGGGTTTTAATTGAGCCTTTATCAGAGCTTGCAAATCATGGGTTTGTGCGTGTGTTTAATTGACAGGTAAGGGGTTTACATAGATTGATAATTTGGCATAGATCTTGCAAGGATTGATGCCTATGAATTGGCTTGATGGCAGTGAGGGATTTACAGCCCTTTACATAAATACATTTGGAGAGAGCTTGCAATGCATGGATTGATGCAAAGGAATTTGCCTTACTGTTAGAGAAAGTGCTATGGTCAATAGCTCTTTTTCAGAAACCTTGCAGTGCCTGTGTTGACATGTTGATGAATAGGAATTAGACTATATGACAGCAGAGGGCCATAGCTGTTAAAGCCTGAATGTCCTCGGACAATAGAGACATCCACAGCTAATCATATTCAGCTGTGGTGCATGGTGATATCAGAAGGATTTTCTTGCTTTGAGAAATTAACATGTTCACACGTTGCTCTGTTTTGTGCCTCTCAAACAGTATGCACAGTGTGTGAACGCATGTTGTGTCACCACATGAGTTGCTTGTGTTGTTTGACTTAGTCTGCAGTACTGATTAGGTGTTTATGTTATATTTCTATGCTGCAGTTTTAGAAATGTCCGGGAAATTGGCTGCAATGATTTTTCTTTGCAGGAAGCTTGCATTTCTGTATTCTTAGCCGAAGAACTTCACCATGCAGAGAAGCAGCACTTTAAGTATGGGTTTCAAAATGAGGAAGCAATCCAAAGGGAGCATTTAAAATCAGGCTGAGGTTGGCCCTTATACATTAATTCACCATTTGGACGGGAGCGATTCTGTAAACTGGAAAAACATGTCCACGATTTCCTTAGGTAAAAGCAGTTCCACTTAGGATATGTTCCACACCAGCAGACACTATGGATGGACTAGAGTAGGAAAAACAAATAATTCAGGACGCATTCAATAAAAGTGACAAAGAAGTGTGAAACATTAAGGTTGATTAAATGATCTGCTTTAGTTTTATCAGAGAGTCAGGAATAATGCAGGATATCTGTCAATAAACACATAGTACAGTGATAATTAGGCCATATCTGCAACCAGTTAAATGGCAATGCCGGCTTCAGTACCAACAGAAGCTTACGACCCTGGGGGCACTGCAAAATGAAATGAGTGGCCCTTGACACGTAAACATCCAATGGTTCAGGGACATGTGTTGGACCTTTGAATGGTGTGGGCTATCCTGTACAACAGAAGCTTACATAACCGCTGTGAAAGCTACTGTGAAAGCTACCAAGTAATCCCTTTTGGCACAGGAAATTGTGAAGCCCTTGCTTGGTATTACAGACATGGATGAAAGATAAGCACGTTTATTCGGTGACGGGTACATTCGCAATCAAGTAGCTATTTTCATTTAGTTATTGTGCATTTTTAGCAAAAGCCTTTCACGTAGTCATTTTGCAAATGACAAATAATTGCAATTGCTCCAATGATATCATGCACAAGTTCTCTTTAGTCACACTTCAGTAAACGGGGGAATAGGAGAAACAGTGATTCCTACCCTATATTGTACATTGTATGAGTACATGGGGACTTAGAAGGGTTGTGAAAAACTGAAAAGAAACAGAATGCTCAGTATAATATTGACCGGACTGTCAGGGGCTTAGATCACTGGTTGGAAACCCTGTACCGCCGGACTATGCATGCTTTTACTTTCAGAATCGTTCCCTATTATTCTAGTCTGCAGATATTCACGATTAAGTATGTCTTTAACCGTTCTTTTTCTATATCATACTGAAACATGTAATTATTACTATGGAGGAAATTAACTGCATAAGCACCTGGCATAGAAAATGCAGGGCCACTAGCCAATCAGAATGCTGTGATTCAGAGCGTTATCAAAAGATATTGTTTAACAGGGCTGTATGTAAAAAAAAACATAATCAAAAAGATCGAATTACAGAATTGTGGACACCACTAGTCTGCATTTTATAATTAAAACTTTTTTTTTGTGGTCCCCCGCAACACATGTATTGTATCCGTGGGACACCCAGCAGCCCCTGCTGCCCTACTTCAGTATTTTGGTAGTAGACGCAGCGTAGAATCCTGTGGCTTCCACCGCTTTGACTGGAGTTCAGTTTTCTTGGTCCCATCTGCTCTTATCTGTTGTCACCCAGCTACCTCGAGGAGAAAGTCAGCATCTCCGGTGGACAGTTCACCACCAGAAGCAAGGACATGTGTAGACTTGAAATCCGCTGCTGCAAAAAGGAAAGGACCAGAAAACAAGACTATGGAACCTCCTCCCATCAGCATCAGACTTGCCCCAACGATCCTACAATTCAGCAAATAACTCAAGACCCACGTCTTCAAGGAGTCTCTCCTCCTTAACACTTAGGCCATCACTTTGCCCCTCACACAACCTGACTCTCTAGATGCCGCCTGCCACTCTCCTCCCCGCCACCCGCTACAGCTGTACCCCTCCTCTGTCCCCATCTGCATTCTAACCCCCACTGTATATCTGTTCTGTTGTTACCTCGGACATGTGCTCCTTTATGCATCTGTAATGTTTTGTACCTGTATAAAGTGCTCTGTTGTGTATCTGTATTGTTGTATACATCTGTAAAGTGCTCTGTTGCTTTTTGAGCATTGGTCAGCGCTCAATAAATACCATAATATTAATAATAATCTGTGCTGAGCTTGTCTTCCCTAGTGTGATGGGTCCATAATGCGAAACGGACAACTGTTTGATGATTTATCAAAGTATGACATTTTATTTTTAAAAGACATTTTTTTAAAGTCCTGACTCTCCCTATTCCACTGAGGAATTCCCTGCCTAGCCCAAAGCTAAGGGAACACCTTCTAGCACAGTGTAACTGCTCCTCACACTAAGCAACAAATATACTAAGAAAATATATGGCAATACCACATGACATGAACAATATAGACAGTTTCTAAATGACCTTCTAATGTCCTGGGTAATTTCCTTCCCCAAGATTCAAAGTCACTTCTGCAAATGTTCAGCCAAAGAAAGAAATGGGGTGGAATTAGTTCTTAATGTTTCAAAGTTAAATTAAGAGTCCATTAACCAAAGATCCACTGACAAAAAATCTCATCTCTTGTGTGAAAGATCCACTTTCTATTGCCAGAAAAATAGCAGCAGTGGTAATTCTAGGCTATCATGTTGTGTCACATCTTCAAGAAGTCTTGCCACAGATCAAAAGACAATGCAATATAACCACTTTTAGTATTATACAGTTTTTGGTCAATAATTCTTTAGTTACAGTCTTTAGCATTCACAATGGTGTATTTGTAAGGAGGACTTCTCAGTGCTGCTGCTGTTAACTCCAACAACCACACTCCTACTTGATTTACCATGAGAACAGTAACCTTCGTCTCACAGTACTCCACCTGGTTTAGACTACTGCAATGTTGCATCTACTGATAATTAGATATACCACCACCGCTTCAGTACTTTGGACTACTACCACCGCTCTAGTAATCTGGACTTTTAGACAGGCTTCGCCAAGATATACTTTAAAGTTCTTAAACATCCTCTGGTAGGCAAGGCACTCTTCCTTTGAGTATCTCCTTTCAAAAGGTGCAGTCTCTTTGCCTTTCTTGTCTGACTGCCACAATAATAACCTGGATTTGCCTTTAAGACTTACTTCTCTCTGTCTTCCACATTGTTTGGCACTACAGGTTGTATCTAAAAAAGTCTTTACAAGGAGTCAGTTCTCCTTCCCCAGAGTGTACCTGTACCTTTCTGCTAGACATCAGCCCAAGTAATTACCCAGAGGTCTTGGTGCCACTCTCTTACCTTCAGGTTATGCTTACACACTTGTATTTTAGGCCCACTAGCTGTTGGTAACTTCACAGTACAGATAGACTGCTTTTCAAGTTCAGAAAAGGATGGAATTGCTGTTAATATGGGGGAGTCTCTTGGCTTGTCTGTGCTTCAGCAATATATACACTTTAACTTCTTATTTGTGAAAGGTATGCCTTCTTAAATTAAAGAAAAGAATGCAGTCTCGCATCAGAAATCACAATTAGCCACACACAACAAGTTCTTTATTTTTTATTCAGTGTTTAAAGATTTTAAAGTTTGTTATTAAATTGTATTCCCATGTAAAGTGAAGGGTAAGGTTCAGCCTTCCTTTGGGAGTCACATGTAGGCACACACGACAACTACTTGATGCTATATTCACAAGTTAAAGGTTTCAACAAAGGATTTAGCAAGGTTAGGCATTCAGTAATTATCTTCGTAACATTCAACTTCCTTAATTGGTGACAGGCGATCAATCCTTCAGACAGTAAAAGTCTTACAATAGAGAAAAATTGATGTAAGACTTTTGATTTACACTTGAGTGCTATATTTCCCATTATTCAAGTAATTCAAGTTCAATTAACAACGTCTACTCACTTTACTTATATGCAGGTGAACAGGGAACTGGATACTGTTGCCAGTAATGCTTGCACAAGATACCAGTATGCTGAGCTTCACTCACCGGCTTCTTCAACACTTTATCTGCAGTTCATGCTCCTTCTATGACCTCTGTCAGGATGCATGCTAACATCTAGAGAAAATGACACTGGGCCTCATTACGACCCAGGCGGTAAGGGGTTTACGGCAGCGTTAACAGCGCCGACCCTTACCGCCTGAGTACGAGGTCCCTTAGCGCCATGGCGCTTTTAACACCTGCTTTTAGCAGGTGTTAAAATCCATGGCGCTAAGGGACCATGGAGTTAATTACGCCACCGTAATTTACGGTGGCGTAATTAACGCCTTCCCCACTCCCATTATGCCCTATGGGGCAAAAATGAGAATGGGGAAGGGTAAATGGGGATTGGGGACTTACCGCCCCCGCCAACCTCGGAATGGGGCGGTAAGTCCGCCAACCACCATGGCGTAAATGTAGTTTACGCCATGGTGGTAAAGTCACGGCCCAGGCGGTAACTTACCGCCTGGGTCGTAATGAGGCCCACTGTGTTTGAATGCATGATGCATGTTGCCCCTTCTGGGCCCTAATGCTGAATGATGTATTATTTAATCGATGACTATTGTATCCTGCAACGTGGCTAGCCTTAATACACGACTCAAGGACCCTGATTTTATGATTTGTCTAGAGCCTATGGATATTTTGCTTCTCCAGGGGACATGGACTCTGGACACGATACATTTGGTGGGCTTTGAGGTTGACACAACCAAAGCAGCAATGTCTGCTCATGGCAGGAGTGTTGAGGTCTTGCAATATATTTGGCCCATTCCCTTAAACACAAGGAACATGGGTTGTTCTATGTCTTCCAAACTCCACTGGTAGTAGATGTGGTGCTAGCGGATGGTAATGCCAAGCGCATAGCGGATTTCTACAATGCAATTGGTGATAGTAGCATCCAGGAGCCACTTTAAGTTTTGTTGGAGGTATTGGAGGATGTCAGGAGCCATGAAGATTGCTCTCTAAATATTAGATTAAAGTAAGTAAGGAATAAAAGGCTAATTGGAAAATAAAATATGATTGGGGAGTCCAGGATCCAATTACCAGATTGACCTTTTGTATGAAGAATAAAATACAAATGAAGTGAATCTGCTAGATTTTAATTGAGCCTTTATCAGAGCTTGCAAATCATGAGTTGGTGTATGGTCTAATTGGCAGTCAGGGGTGTACATAGACTGAGAATTTGGCATAGATCTTGCATGGATTGGTGTCTATGAATGTGCCTTGATGACAGAGAGGGGCTTACAGCCATTTACATACTTACATTTCTATAGAGCTTGCAATGCATACGTTGATGCAAAGGAATGTGCCTTATTGTTAGCGAGAAGGCTATGGTCAATTGCTCTTTTTCAGAAACCTTGTAGTGCCTGTGTTGATGTGTTAATGATTAGGGATTCGACTATTTGACAGCAGGGGGTCATAGCTGTTAAAGCCTGAATGTCCTCTGTCAATAAAGACATCCACAGCTAATCAGATTCAGCTGTGGTGCATGGTGATATCAGAAGGATTTTCTTGCTTTGAGAAATTAACAAGTTCACATGTTGCTCTGTGTTGTGCCTCTCAAACAGTATGCACAGTGTGTGAAAGCATGTTGTGCCGCCACATGAGTTGCTTGTGTTGTTTGACTTAGTCTGCAGTACTGATTAGGTGTTTATGTTATATTTCTATCCTGCAGTTTTGGAAATGTCCGGGCAATTGGCTGTAATGATTTTTCTTTGCAGGTAGCTTGACTTTCTGTATTCTTAGCCGAAGAACTTCTCCATGCATAGAAGCAACACTTTAAATATGTGTTTCAAAATGAGGAATCAAACCAAAGGGAGTGTTCAAAATCAGGCTGAGGTTGGACCTTATAAATTAATTCACCATTTGGATGGGATCGATGTTATCAACTGGAGAAAAATGTCGAAGATTTCTTAAGGTAAAAGCAGTTCCACTTAGGATATGTTCCACACCAGCAGACACAATGGATGGCCTAGAGTAGAAAAAACAAATAACCCAGAACCGTCACTAGTCTTTTCACGTCGGAAGCGGCTGTGCATACGCATTTTGCATTTCGCATGCGCAGTGCGGCTTGACGTGCTTTCCTGTTCCTTTGGGTCCTCTCGTCTAGCCTGTGAATCAAGAGAGTGAGCGAGCCGAGCTGCGCCGAGTGGAACTGCGCTCGGGGGCGCTGCTGTTCTGGCAATTGCTTGTGTGCATCCAACTCCTGGCAGTCACCCTGTGCTGGCATATATCACGGTACACAGAACACTGAACAAGGAGGAGGAATGACTGCACATGCAGTGAGTGAGTCTGGGTGAGTGAATCAGCCCGCACTGCCCGCATTATTTTATTTATTTATTTATGTTTTTCTGCACTCGCAGTGTGTGAGCTCTGGTTGCTGGCCGAGGGGAATCGGAGAGCATTGCTGTGTGCGCCCTAGCTGATCACTGCCTGCTCTGCACTGCTGAGGATGTGCTGAAGATGACTGAGTGGAGGGGCCACCTACAGTGGAAGTGCCATTGCAATTTCATAACGGGACAGGACGTCGGAAGCGGCCAGTTCACTGCCCTGCTCTGCGAACGTGAGCTTTGAACTTTGGTGCGGCTCGACGTGTACGTGCACAAGAGGTGCCGTTTAGGTCCTTTCCTGCGGGAAAGCTGCGGGTGCGCCCTCCGGCGCCTGCTGCTGCCTAGGTGCCCTGGTGCCTTTGTCCTGCTTGGGGAGTGGGGGAGGAGCGGCCCCGAACATATGCGGTTCACCTTTCCCTATCTTCTTCTGCCCATGGGCATGTGAACTGCCGCAACCTGTGAAGCTTACTGATCAGGTAATTTGGCAGCTGCCAGCCGCCTGCAGGCAGCCTGAGTCCACAGCACCAAGGTGGGTGCATTAAGTGGAGGGATCATAGAGGAGTGCAGTGGGAAAGGGGGGTAAAGGGGGCCTTTTCGGTTTGCCTCCTTTTTGTGACTTTCCCACTTCCATCCCCTCCCCACCCACCCCTGCCCCCCCTTCCATGTGTCTCACCTAGTGACCAATGGTCTGGCTAACTGGCACCACATAAGTACACGTCCTTACCTATTCGTATGGTGTTACCATAGGCACCTGGGTGGAGAGCCTAATAAAGCAGACAGTATCAATTTTGGTGGAACAGTGACAGACCGTATTGTTTTGGGACTACCACGAGCTGCCCAAAAAACTATTTGTGAACTTACCTGAATATTGCCTAACCCTATTTCAGGAGACTGCTGGCTAAGTGCCTTTGATCCTGAAATTCACTTTATTTAAGGTAAGGAGCCCTGAGTGTCACCGAGCTTGAGCTGCCACTGAACCTCTGTGGATCTTTGACCAACAATCAAATCTGATCCACTTTAATAAGAAGTTATCTGAGACACATCCTTGTGGGTCTCTGATTAACAGCAAAATATAACCCTAACCCACTCTAATAAGAATTTGCTTGAGTTGTATTGAGTGGGAAGTGGACCTAGACATACAGCCCACCACTAGCAAATTGGCAATGTCCCCGGGGAAGGGTTTTGCACAGACCAAATACAACCTGCGTAAAACCAGAAAACAACCCAGCAAAGCGAGCGTTGACCCGGCTCCCCCGGTGACCATTACGAGATCAAAAAAGAAACTGAAGAATCCCATCCCCACGGACCAAGCCATGATCAAGGGATTCTTCCCCCCGAACCCTTCGATCCCTCCATTGGACATTACCTCTACCAGTATTGAAGAGATTACCGCCCCAGGACCCAGTGCCAGTGGATTAATGAGCTCGACCAACTACGAGGACATTGACAACAATTCCCTATTGGAGATATGTTTAAATATCCAAAAAGGAATGTTGTCACAAATTCCGTTGCCAGCAGAAAATTGCACCCCGCCTCAGGCTGAGAATTTTTCAGGTGGAGGGGCGGAACTACCGAATCCGTCGGGTGCTTTGGTCACCTATCTGCTTCGCCCAACCTGGTCTTGACCTCAATCGAAGATGGACCAGAGAAAGAACCAGAGGAGTCGAACTGCCCGGCACATATGGCAAACGAGATCGCGGAGCTACAGTCTTCAGTGGCATCTATACAATTTGCCCTCAAAATCCTGCTGCAAATGTCAGGTAGAATTCTGGCCAATACCATCACACGCACACCGACCCAGGACCAGCCGGTAAACGAACGTGAAGAGGCCGATGTTAATCTGTCTGAAGCCATCCAAATTGCAGAGGACGATACTGATCAACAAAACAACAAGAACTCTCCGGATCTCGAACAAAGCCCTTTGGTCTACTTCTCCCGGAAACAACGCCGACTGGCAAAGAAAGCACTAAAGAATACAAAATCTAGTACACAACCAGCATCGGAGCCAGATGTGTCTTCCCCCATAATGCAGTCCAAAAAAGCCAGGAAGAGAGCGGCCAAAGCCAGGAAAAAGATCCCTCCAGCCAAGGGCCATTTAACCAGCAGGCTGCTTAAGGAGCAAGTGAAGTTGGCTGACTTGGTTGAAGATGACGAATTGCTAGACATCCCAGACCACAGTGAAGATGAAAGGGTGCCTCATACGCCTGTCATATCAGTAAAATCGTCTGATATAGGCGACAAATCGACAAGGACAACTCCCAAATTGCTGGACGAGTGTAAAGAGCCATCCAACAATCATGTGTGTCTTATAAAGAACCTATATCAGAGTGGCAAAAACAAATGGCTAGCACAATCTGAACTATTGGTGAGGTTCAATTCGGTCCCGGAACTTCGAGTCCTCACATCTGATGATTTCTTATTTGTTGAGCCACTCAAGGGTCCTAACCCGAACGTTTCTGCCACACACTGCAAATTTGCATCAACAGCTAAGATCATAAGAAAATACAAAGATGATCTGAGGCTAGCAGACATTGATATTGATGTCGATCTGAATGAGGCCGCCCTAATGCAGTACCAGAGGAGCTGATATCTGCAGCTAAACCCTTATTATCCCCTTCTGCTATGGAAGGGAAGCGAGTGGACATTGCAGAACTACAGCAAACTCTAAAGCGGTTGCTGGACTCTCTTCCGGGTGTGGTAGCCAACAATTGAGAGTTCACTATCCTCACATGGAACTGCAGAGGCTTCTCCCACTTGCTGAGAGCAGAGGGGACGGCCAAAGCTTTGGCCAAACATAGCTGTTTCTGTCTGCAAGAAACCTGGGCAACTGACTCCTTAATATTTGATGGGTATGTGGTGCATCAAGCTTTTGCAACCAGAGGAGAAAAAGGTCGTCCCTCGGGCGGCCTACTAATTGGCGTGACCAATTCCCTGGCCTCTAGTCGGGTTCATTTTTATCAAGAAAATAACCTTATTGCAGTCAAAGTGGAGTTGGGACATGAATGTAGACCAGAAAGATTCCTCCTCGTTAATGTATACAATCCACCTGGAGCAGCAAAAAGGGAATTAATCCAAGAAGCACTGCAGGAGTTAATGACTTCTTGGTCAACAAAATGTGGGAACTCAGCAGTGGTAGTGCTTGGTGACTTTAACTGTCATATGACAGGGGCGGAAATCCCTTCTTCGAACCCCAAGCTGAAAGACAAATGTACAATGATGCATAATAAACAGGACGCCGAGGGGATGGGTTGGTTACAGCTGTTCGATGATTGGGAACTCAAAATGATCAACGGCCGTACCCCCGGAGATACACCGGGTAAACAGACATGGACAAACGGTACGGCAGTTAGTACTTTGGAATACATTTTTCTATGTCCCAAAATGTTACAACTAGTTGTTGATATGTCAGTGACATTGAACAACTGGAGTGACCATGCCTTCCTCCGATGTACTTTCAGCATTGTGTGGGACAGTTGTGTGCAGAGCAACATGGGTACAATTAAGGTAAATCAGGCAGGGAATAAAATAAGTTGGTCAGACAATAACATCCGCCGGGCCACTAAAGCCTTACTAGATGAGGATACTTGTAGCCTGCCTAAAATCTATGCCATGTCCATTAATTCTATTGAGAAGTGGATGGCGGCCTTTTCTATTAAACATGCCACATCTACCAGAAGACCAATGACAAGAGTGAAAGGAAATGTGCAGCCATTTAACAGTGAGATTAGAGATGCCAAGAGGGGTCTAAGAGCTAATCTCCGCAAAATTAAAGGCAAAGAATTTACCCACCTCACAATATGATCAGGTCTGGACTGCCCCACCGGGACACCGGGACATCCCCCGGTGGGCCTCTGGGGATAGGGCCTCTTTGGCGAGAAGCAGAAGGATACCGCATTAGAGGAGCAACGATCACATGCATTGCGTGATCTGCTTGTATGATTCACATTGAATTGGCTACTGCTACCACCTACCGAGGCACGTGGCACTGGCACATTTCTTTTCTTCCCCAGCAGCTCGTGCCTGCGCATGGTGATGAGGTCCTGGGAACCGCACATGCCCTGCGTGCTGCTACACACACATTGCAGTTGGGCGGCTAAAGTGTTCTGGCAGAGTGGGCAGCTGCAGCAGCCAGCCATCCAGCCACAGACCAAAGCCATGCGGCTGCCTGCTGCTTGTGCCTTCCGATTACTCAATGCCACAACCACTAAGGTAGGTGAAAACGAGATAGTTGAGGGAGCATCTGACTCGGTGGTGGGAGACAGTGTAGGCTGAGCACCCTGTGCTGCCAATGGTGACCCCAGTACTGCTGAGTGCACGACAACTAAGTCCAGGTGCTGACAATTCAGGTGCGATTTGTCTTTAAATGGATGCCGATACCAATATCTGCCCTTAGACCTATACTACATGATGCAGCTGCATGATCCATTTAACATGTAACATGGATCATGCAGATGCATCATGTAATCCGTGTGTTTGCATAAGCAGCACCAAAACTCTGTCTGTCTACCTGCAATGGGCTCCTGCCGATGGAGCAGCCAGGCCTGGGCACTTGGTGTGAATGAAGGAAGGCCGCTCTCTGCCCAGAGCATTCACGGTGAGGTGAATTAGCGGCGCCAAAAGGGGGCCAAAAGGGGGCCAAGCCAGCGCCTTTCACCTGATGGAGCCCCTTTTCTTGATATTAAAGAGAGGCTCCAAGGTTGTGTTTGAAGAGGACTGTGCACGCTGGCGCCGGTCCTCATGTGGGTGCTGAAGAAGCCTGAGGGAAGCTCATCCGCCTTCACACAGTCATGTGTACATATGGTATGAAATTGCACCACATAATGACAGCTATCCTTATGCAGAAGCGTCATTCTCTGTCTTTCAGCAGGAATGTTGATGTGTCTGTCTTTTTTTTCTTTTTTTACTGCCCGTGCTGCGCCACAACACATGGTTCACACAGGTCTGTATTTTGTTAGCATTGCATTGTGGGACTTGTAGTTCTACACGGATGGACTACTCACACACCTGGTCTGAAGGCAACGGGCAGCTCATCTTAATAATACACTGTAATAGGATATATTTAGTTCCCCTATTAAAGCTCCCCTCATCGCAAGATAAGACTACGTTTCACCTATGCCACACTAGCTGCACTTTAGATGCCCCGCAAGCGGCTGTGTTGTTTGCCTATGAGTGCAGTTATGCAGGACTCGATCCTTAGCCGATATAAAGGCTGGGTTTCAATATTTGCCATAATAGCTGGAGTGCAACACCTGGCATAACCCTGATTGCCCCGGCCAGTATATTAACACATGGCAGCCTGAAAAAGCCATATACGCATGTTGTTGTCAAAGCACAGGCAATCAATCTGTCATGCATGTGCAATACCTAGGCACATGGTACCATCAGACTGATGAACTGTTCCTAAATTCTCCCAATAGCCATGCTGAGGAGGCATAGGGTGCTCAGCGGCGGTCCCTACCTTATGGAACAACGTTCCGAGCTACATTTGCCCAGCCACCTCCGGGCTGCAAAACAGCAAACGTGTAAGGGTTGTGCTATTCCATTAAGAGTCAGAAACCTGCCCAACAGACTAGTTATGATATGGTATTTGTAACGCGCCTATACACAAGTGTTTCAAGGCGCGAATTTCTCTACACATTACTTTTCTCTCCCCCCATTATTACTGCAAATTCTCCAATATCTCTCTTAGCGCTAGTACCAGCTTACTCATTGGTGCGCTCTGATGCTGTACCCTGTATCATGTATATACCTGGCATACAATGCTGGGTACTTGGCAGCACCCAGGTAACCCAGGCTGAGCCTGTCATAAGATGGCAGTTCCTAGTCATATGAGGCTGCACCTAGTATTGGATGGCAGCACTTTTGGGTCTTTGTGATTGTGCTGTGGACACGCCATACCTTTGAAAAAGGTAATACAACTCACCATTCGTCAACTGCTAGCAACAAATGAATAGATCCCTGTCGCTTAAATGCATTAGGTTAAGACTTAAATGATGTGTATATATTACCAACGTCAAGGGCAAATATTATTGCTCACATTTCTAGAGTAGCATGATGACCGGGCACTGCAGCTGGAGCAATGGGGTGGCCTGCAGATTGCTGGAAAGGAAGAAAGGGAGCCTCCGAAGGAGAAATGAACATTCGGCAGCACAGCAAACAATCACTGCAAGAAGAAGAACGCTGGGGGCCACCCCGCTACTTATTGCTTAATTCTCTGGGATACCTGCAACCTCCTTAGCGTACTAGGCAGGCACCAATTCTCCTTATTGTGTCACCCCTTTTCCATTTTCCTGTTCTCTCTCCCGCACACTGTTTTTATCTTCCACCTGCTCTCTTTCCCATCTTTTGAATTCTCTCACTCCTCTTATGCTAACTCCTCTCTCTAAACATTTCTCTCTTATCCACCTCCTTCTCCCTGACAATCTCTGTTTCTCTGCTCTCTGATTTTATCTCTCCAATATTCCATTCTCTATTGTTATACTTCTCCTCTCTGTTAGAATCTGTCTCTCCTCCCTTCATCCCCTTTCTCACACGTTCTTCTCTTTTTTTGCTCCTTTATGTGTTTTGTCTCTCTTCCCCTGATATTTTGTATTTTGTCACCTTTTCTTTGCCTACGTCCATTTTGAAAAATCCCATCACCATGAAGCAAGGATGGCCGGTGATGGCCAGGACATTACATAAGTAAATCTTCAAATGTAGACTTCCCAGCAAAGCATGGGGCCAAACATCTGGGCAGACACAGCTCGATCATGGAGAAAGGGGAGCCGGGGAGAGTCATGCTATGGATATTTGTTATTGAGATTTACACTGTGGACTGTGTGGTTCTCATTGTATACGTATACAGATGTGCAGTGTATGGACCATAGCATCTCTCATATCGTTATTGTACTCGCCTCTAAATTATATTCACAGAACTTGTCTGGCTGATCTTCTCGTCCTCCCAACATCAACTTCCTGAATCCTACTATCAACTTTCTGACCCTATGGTGTCTTTTGGGACACAACGCGTGTCCATGTTGTTTGGTTATTTATCCACCCATTGACTGCCCATGGCCATGTTAATCCCTATGGCCATTTCCACCTGCTTTCTGCCCTTCTCCTCCCAAAACATGTCGTCCTGGGAGGTTTTTGAGCTAGCTTTAGCAAGCCTTAGCATCAAAATGTGTGTTTTAAGTGCCTGCCAGTTTTTTTCTCAAAGCAGTCTTCTGAGAGTTAATGACTGAAATGGAACTATAAACGCGCTATTCGTGAAATATAAATGTCAACCAGGTTTGATATACACAAGTGTTTAAGGGCGCGACGAAGCAAGGGAGGGGAAACAGAGGGATGACAGAGACAACAATCTTACTAGGCCAGGTGAAATTGAGATCGCGCAAGTGCAGGGGAGTGGGGAAGGGAAAAGTGCAGGGATAAGGGGAGGGAGCAGTGCAGTACATAGGATAAAATAAATAAAGAAAATAAATAAAAAGTGCGGCCAGCTGGTGGCAAGTGCAAGGGAAAGTGCAGGCATCAGGGTTTGAGTGCTGGTAAGGGGCTGTAGGGATACAGAAACAGTCCCCGAGTGCAGGGGTTGCCCGGGTGGCAGTGCAGGTGTTCAACTGGTGGGGAGAGGACCTGGGCCCGAGATCAGAGGTAACCAGGTAACCAGTGCAGTTTCAGCCAGAATATCTGCAGGGGAGAGGAGGAGAGAAATCAGAAGCAAAGAGGAAGGTCTTGAGGTGCTTCTGGAGATGGTTCTCCTCAAGTTTCAGTGAGACAGGGAGGCTGTTCCAGAGGGAGGCCCCAGCAGAAGAAAGAGATCTACCACCAACTCGTTGCTTGGAAAAGCAACTGACCCTGAGGGAGTTGGAGGCGGATGAGCGAGGAGCTCGAGAAGGAAGATATTTAGGAAGAGAGAGTTGAAGGTATTGAGGCCCCAGAAGGTTTTGTGGACAATGCAGAGGGTTTTGAAATTTATCCTCACTGCCACTGGGAGCCAGCGCAGAGATTTCAGTCCTGGAGAGATACGATCCCTGGGCTTGAGGACAAGCATAGGTCTCGCATAGGGCGGAGAGTAGAGGCAGGCAGATTTAGAAAGAGGCTGTTGCAATAGTCTGGCCTAGAAAGAACCAGAGCTCTGGAGACAGTGAGCTTCTGGGGGAAGGAGAGGAAAGGAAGATGACCTCTGAGGAGGTGCAGCCGGTAGTGTGACTTCTTAGAAATGTCAGAGATGTGAGGAGAGAAGGAAACTGTGGAGTCGAAGATGACCCCGAGGTTTTTAGCCACGCAAGTGGGAGCACATAGAGGGCCAAGAGAGGCTGGCTAGAGAGTGACAGGAAAGGAGGTAGCAGGTGTGCCGATGAGGAGAATCTCGGTCTTACTGGCATTAAGGCAGAGATCATTGGCGGCACATCACTCCTGGATAGCAGACAGACAGTCAGAGATGAGAGAAGGAGAAGAGGTGGTGGAAGGGAGCCTGAAAATGAGTTGAGTGTCATCCGCATAGCACGGAAAGTTGGGGTATAGAGCGGCAATGTGGTGGGTAAGAAGTGCCAGGTATTGGTTGAATAGCCAGGGATAGAGGTTAGACCCCCGGGGAACACGACTGGTAGATATAGGGATAGAGCAGGGGAAAGACCCAAGTTGGACCTGGGAGGGTCGATCAGAGAGGAAAGAAGTCAGCCAAGCTAGGGCCTGATTGGTGATACCCAGGTTATCACAGAGACGGTTGAGCAGGATGACCATGTCAAAGGCTGAAGAGAGATCAAGTAAGATGAGGACACAGGGGGTGTTGGAATGAAGGTTGGAGAGCAGGTCTTCATGGATGGCAGGAGAGCAGTTTCCGTTCTTCTGGCTGCTCTGAAGCCAGACTGATGGTCATGGAGACAACCACTAGATTCAGTGTGGAGATTAATCAGGGAGATGGCCAGCTTTTCCAAGAGTTTGCCCAGGAAAGGAGTGATGGAAATTGGGTGATGGTTAGCCGGGCAGGACAGAGGAACAGGGGTGAACTAGGTTTGATGAGACTTTCATAGATCAGACTTGTCTAGAAACCTCGTCTGAACAGGGGAAAGGCAAAGAAGGAGGGAAGAGAGGTGGCCGAAGAAGGGTCAGAGGAAGAGCAGGGAGTAGAGTAAAGAAGGGGAGAAGAGAGAGAGGAGAGGATGTCCTGAGTTTTAGAGATGAAATGAGATGCCAGGACTGTGCAGAGGGCCTGGGCGGGGAAAGGATGTGTAGAGACTGCAGCCGGTTTGGCCAGCTCCTTGCAGATTTTAAGGAGTTCGGCCAAGTTGTTAGATGCCACAGAGACGCAAGCTTGGATGTGGGCTCTCTTCTTGGTGCGGACAGAGAGCCGGTATTGCCTTTGGAGCAGGTGGCAGGCCAGTTTGTCAGCGGATGTACTGGAAGCACGCCATTTTCTCTCAGGCACCCTGCACTTGCGTTTGAGGGTGATGGGGTCTGATTCGTACCAAGAGTTGCATTTGGCTTTGGGCTTCAAGCGGATCCTCATGACAGGGGCAAGAACATTGAGAGTATCAAATATAGCAGAGTGGAGCATGGAAAGGGCTGTGTCAGGGTGTGAGTCAGCCAAGGGGGGAGGGGAGGAGAAAGTGTCAGCGAAAGCCTCAACTGAGACACGCTTCAATGGTCTGATAACCGTGAAGGTAGGTGGCAGTGCTGGAGTTGGCTTGGCCTGAGGGGTAGAGAGGGTGAGCTGGGAGGAAAGGCGAAAGTGATCACTCCAGGAGAGAGGAGTGGTGAGAGGGATCGAAAGGGGAAGTTCTGAGGAGATCAGAACATCCAGATTGTCCCCTGCAGAGTGAGTGGGCCAGAGAGGTGAATAGAAAGAGATAGAGAGTGGCAGAGGTTGTGAAAGAGTCCAGAGGAAGGACAGGAGGCATTCCATTTATAAGCGCTATTGCTGTCCCTCACTGAAGTCCTGTTAAAAACAAGCATTGGCAAAGCCAACAGTTTAAGCTTGTGTATCAATATTAGGCATTCACCAGGCACTGCTATTTTATGCTCAGGCAGTCTCACCACTTTGCCGCTGCTACCATCAATGGACAGTTAATACCACTGTGGCAGTGCCTGGCAAAATGCCTTTCCCATGCCTACACAAAAGCCAAAACTCTTGGCATTGCCAAAGCTCGTTTCTGAATGTTTTTATCTGTGTGCCCTTCCCAGCACAGGATAGGGCGAAATGGATTAGGGAATGGATTAGGGATGCATGTTGTCTGGGCACCTTTAAAAACGGTTGAATTAGTTTTTCTCATCTGCAAAATGTTGAAGGTCCCATGTCCCTTTATCATTGAAGATCTACTTTAGGAGATCATGAACCTATTTTAATCTGTGTATGTTTAAAACATGCTTTAAATGCACTAATTTTGACTAATTTTATGCAAGATTTTCTTGGGGGATACTGGCAATCCCCTGATAGAAGGGTTGGGCTCACGCAGTGTGCTCGCTTGTTCGGCGAAATATGGGGCCACTTTGAAAACATTTTCCAGGGCCACTTTTGGTTCCCAGTCCGGCCCTGAATATGATGCTTTACCAAGTAAAATCAAAAATAGATATAGGACCACCATTAAGAACATCAAAAGGGCGGTAAGAAATCGTGCTCATTAGCAATTAGTCCAAACCATTTGCTCTAAAAATTCGCGAAGCATTTGGTCACTTCTAAGTGAGTCCAGAGGCAAAAGTAAAACCCTGCTAGATAATCCAATAAGTAGAGTTGAATGGGAAAAATATTTGGATGATCGCAACCCTGTATTAGAACCAGACGAGATGAATTCTACCAACGAAGCACTGACATTTTGCACTTTTGATGTTTCCCCGGGAACTATACTGGCCAAAATCAAAGACCTAAAATCCTCAAAAGCACCTGGCCCTAATGGATTGGCCAATGCCGTCATCAAGAACTGCCCTGAATTTTGGTCCAGTCTATTAGCCATCCTGTTCGACAAGATCTTGGAACATGGAATAATCCCTCACTCCTGGCAATCTGCAATACTCGTGCCTATTTTCAAAAAGGGAAATAGATTAGATCCTAATAACTATAGGTCATTATCTATGTTAGATGCTACAGGAAAACTATTTGCATGCTTGCTATTGAGCGAAATGCAGAAATGGGTGGATAATGCCAACATTCTGTGTATATTTCAGTGTGGATTTAGGCGAGAATTCGAACCACACAGTGACTATAATGCATGCAGACAAACGCGTATTACCAAAGCAGCACAAGTGTCTGCCCTTATGGCTAGTTTTTCCTACAAACAAGGGGGATTCACAATGTGGGCTACGCGGCACTTATACATCCAGGTGTTCTCTCCAATGATCACCTACGGCTTAGAGGCGCTATGGACTTCAGATCTGGCTTGGCTCCAGGTCATCAAAGGAACATTTTGGCGCCAGATCCTGGGGTTACTGCCTGGAGTCCCAATGACCCTTATACGGCTCGAACTCGGTCTCCTCTCTTTAAAAGCCACTGTCCTAAAAAAGAGAGCAGACTTTTTTCTGAGGACGACTGGCGGCTCCACCAACCCATTATTGATAACTATCCGACAGGCGTTTGGTAAAAGCTGCACCACTAGCTCACTGTACGAGCCCATGATTAAGTTCCTAACAGAGATAGGATGGAATCACAGAGGAACTAGCTATTCGAAAGCTGTGCAAAATGTGCTACATAAGTGGGTAGTCTTATGGGACTGGCTAGAAAACTATGCCCATTTGAGCAAGCTAAAGCACAGACACTATGACTTCATGAAGCCCCAGGCATACCTAAATCTCTGCCCAGCAATCAGACTCAGATGGTTCATCATCTTGCTAAGACTGGAACAACTCCCCACTAGGATGAACTTGGGGAGTAGAGCAAAAATACCGATAGAAGATCGAATTTGTCAACTCTGCTAACAAGCAGAAACCCCTGAGACTGCAGACATTTACTAACTAAATGCCATGTCATGGCCAAATCCATCCAGGAAATGTTATCCAAATATGTACATAATTTAGGAACCATTAGCGATCGATCTTTTTGGCAATATTGCATAAGCTCTAGGAATATGAGCCTATTAGTGGCTTTATACAACTTATGGACAAGGATTGAATCTAAATTGGGCCCTCTGCTATAAAGTGTGGTCAAAAATAACCATACTAACTGTGACTGAAGTTAACCTGAGTTGAGTATCAGTATAATGTTTTACAGGCAATATTCATTTCTTCTTTTTAACATTTCCTGTGGCTGATACAGGAAGGTATCTTGTTAACTGTGTAATCATGTGAAGATGTATATATATTGATATTGTGTACTTTATTCTTATTCTGTTTTACCCATTGTGTATGTTTGTTTTTTGATATGTGTAAAGTTTAATTTACTTAAACTAAATCACATTAAATAAATTAATTAATAATCCAGAACAAATTCAATAAAAGTGACAAAGAAGTGGATAACATTAAGGTTGATAAAATGATCTGCTCTAGTTTTATGAGAGGGTCAGGAATAATTTAGGATATCTGTCAATAAACACACTACAGTGACCATTAGACCATATCTGCATCCAGTTAAATGGCAATGCCGGCTTCAGTACCAACACAAGCTTACGACCCTGGGGGCACTGCAAAATGAAATGAGTGGCCCTTGACATTAACCCAACATGGAAGCATCCAATGGTTTAGGGCCATGTTTGGGACCTTTGAATGTTGTGGCTATCCTGTACAACAGAAGCATATGTTACATCCGTGAAAACCACTAAGTAACCCCTGTTGGCACAGGAAATTGTGAAGCCCTTGCTTGGTGTTACAGACATGGATCAATAATAGGCACTTTTTTTCGGTGACGGGTGAATTCGCAATCAATTAGCTATTTTCCTTTAGTTATTATGCATTTTCGACAAAAGTCTTTCATGTAGGCATTTGGTAAATAACAAATGAGAGACATCCCCAGCAATAAATAATTGCCTTTCCTCCCATGATGACATGCAAACGTCCTCTTCAGTAAACAGGGGGCAATATGAGCAACAGTGATTCTTACCCTATATTGTATATTATATGAGTAAATGGGGACTTAGAAGGGATGTGAACAACTGCAAAGAAACAGAATGCTCAGTATAATATTGACCAGACTGTCAGGGCCTTAGATCTCGGGTTCAAAACCCAGCAGCACCTGACTATGTGTGCTATTACTTTTAGAATCTCTTACTATCTTTCCTCACCTTCCCCCAGAGGCTCACTGTCTCCAGATCCCTGATTCTCTTCAGACTGGACTATTGCAAGAGTTTTTTTCTCAGTCTTCCTACTTCTACTCTCCGACCTCTTCAACTTATCCAGAACAGAACCGCAATACTTATCCTTGGCCTCATGCCCAGGGACCGCATCTTTCCAGTGCTGAAATCCCTACTCTGGCTCCCCTTGGCTGCAAGGATCAAGTTCAAATCCCTCTGCATAGTCCACAAGGCTTTCTAGGGCAGAGGCCCCTACTATCTACAATGCTCTCTCCTTAAATACTCTCCTTCCAGAGCCATCCGCTCGGCCTACTCCAACTCTCTGCGGGTGAGCCATTTCTCCAAACAGAGACTTGGGGGTATATGCTTATCCTTTGCAGGTGTCTTCCTCTGGAACAACCTACCTGCCTCACTATGTCTTGAGCCAGACCTCCTTAAATTGTGGAAACTCATCAAGACCTCCCTCTTCTCTTCCTCTTTCTCTCTGCCTCTTCCTTGCTAACCTCCTTCTCTTCTCTCCTGCTTCCCTCCTTCGTTCTCTTCCCAACATGCTCAATTCACTGACTGGTTGCCTGGTACACCTCCAGAGCCTAACAGGTCCCAGGGTCCCCTGCCAGTCCTGCACTTTCCTCTGGGCTTCTGCACTCTGCCTTGCACTACTGCACTCTGGCTACGTTCCATGAGAGCGTCAATCATTCTGCACTTAACCCTGCCCTTACTGGACTGGACACACTTGTCCCTCTCCCTCTCTCTCGCACTTTTGCCTGCGCACTTGCACAACCTTGAATGTACTACGCTTAGCAGTTTTGTCTGTCCTATCTTCCTCTATCTACCCTCCCTAGCTTGGTTGTGCCTGAAATGCTCATGCATAGGTGCACCGATGACAAAACTTGTGTCTTGTATGTCCTTCCTCCCCCACACCCCTTCTCTGCCCACTCTTTGTCATTCCCTTATACCAGTAAAAATGACTCTGGCCTAGTATGCTAGTTATTGTTGTTAGATCATTCATAATCTTCAAGGCCTAAGAATGATGACTATATCCCCTTTTTCCCTTCCCGCCTTGAAGCGCCTTTGAAGCACTTTGCTTGTGTATAAGCGCTTTACAAATAAACAATTACAATTACAATTATTCTAGTCTGCAGATATTCATGATTAAGTATGTCTTTAACCATTCTTTGGCTATAACAGACTCAAACATGTAAATATATACTATGGATGAAATTAACTGTATTAGCACTTGGCGTAGAAAATTCAGGGGCCACTAGCCAATCAGAATGCTAGGATTCAGAGCATTATCAAAAGATATTGTTTAACACAGCGTAGAATTCTGTGGATTTCATCGCTGTGACTGGACTTCAGTTTTCTTGGCCCATCTGCTCTGATCTGTCACCCAGCTACCCCGAGGAGAATCTCAGCATCGCCGGTGGACAGTGCACCACCAGAAGCCAGGACATGTGTAGACTTGAAATCCGCTGCTGCAAAAAGGAAAGGACCAGAAAACAACAGTATGGAACCTACTCCCCATCAGCATCAGAAGCGCCCCCATGTTCCTACTATTCAGGAAAGAACTCAAGACCCACATCTTCAGGTAATTTCTCCTCCTCAACACTTAGGCCATCACTTTGCCCCTCGTGCAACCCGACTCAGTAGATGCTGTTCGCCCCTCTGCTCTCCGCCACCCAGTACAGCTGTACCCCTCCTTTGTCTCTATTTGTATCCTAACCCCTGCTGTATATCTGTTCTGTTGTTACTTCTGAAAAGTGCTCCTTTATGCATCTGTACTGCTGTGTTCTTCTATAAAGTGCTTTGTTATGTATCTGTATTGTTGTATACCTCTGTAAAGTATTCTGTTGCTTTTTGAGCATAGGTCAGTGTTCGATAAATAGCATAAAATTAATAATAATTTGTGCTGAGCTTATCTTCCCTACTGTAAGGGGTCATTAATGCGAGGGGGACAACTGTTTGATGATTTATCAAATTATGCCATTTTATTCTTAAAATAATATTCACAAACAATCCTTACTGTCCCTACTCTGTGGAGGAATTCTCTGCCTAACCCGAAGCTAAGGAAACACACTTTAATGCAGGGTAACTGCCCCTCACACTATATGACAAATATACATAGAAAATATATGGCAATACGACATTACATGAACAATATTGACAGTCACTTCTGCAAATGTTCAACCAAAGAAAGAAATGTATTGAATTAGTTCTTAATGTTTCAAAGTCAGATTAATAGTTAATTAACCAAAGTTCTACTGACAACAGATCTCATCTCCTGTGTTAAAGATCCACTTTCTATTCCCCGAAAAATAGCACCAATGGTAATCCTAGCCCTGATGCATTGCAACATCTTTAAGAAGATTTGCCACAGTTAAAAAAAAATGCAATATCACCAGTTTTAGTAATATACAGTTTTTAGTAAACAGATAGGAATTCGTTAGTTACAGTCTTCAGCATTCACAATGGTATATTTGTCAGGATGACTTTCAGTGCTGCTGCTTCCACTCAAACAACCACACTTCTACTCGATTTACCATGAGAAAAATAACCTTTGTCTCACATTACTCAACCTTGGTTAGGCTACAGCAATGTTGCATCTACTGCCAATTAAATATACCACCACCACTTCAGTACTTTGGCCTACTACCACCACTTTAATAATCTGGACCTTTATACAGGCTTCAACAAGATATTTTAAAGTACTTCCACACCTTCTGGTAGGCAAGGCACGCTTCCTCTGAATATCCCCTTTCAAAAGGGGTAGCCTCTTTGCCTCTCTTCTCTGACTGCCACAATAATAACCTGGGTTTGCCTTTAAGACTCACTTCTCTCTATCTTCCACATTCATTGGAACTACAGGTTGTATCTATTTCAAAATAGTATTTACAAACAGTCAGTTTCCCTTCCCAGCTTTACTTGTACCTTTCTGACATTTATCAGCCCACGTAATTACCCAGAAGTCTCTCTGTTAGCTTCAGGTAATGCTTACACTTTTGTATTTTAGGCCAATTCGCTATTGGTAACTTCACAGTACAGGTAGATTTCTTTTCAATTTCAGAAAAGGCTGGTATTGTTGTTAATACGGGGCATCTCTTTGCTTGGGCAATGCTTGTTCTCTCTTTCAGCAATATATACACTTTAACTTCTTATTTGTGAAAAGTATGCCTTGTTAAAGTAAAGAAGAGAATGCAGTCTGTCTTCAGAATTCAAAATTAGGAACACGTGGCCACTTCTTGATGTTGCATTCAGAGTGCTCAAAGATTTTAAAGTTCAGAATCACATTGTATTCCCATGTAAAGTGAAGGATAAGGTTCAGCCCTCTTTGGGGCGTCACAATTAGGCACACACGACAACTACTTGATGTTACATTCACAAATTAAATGTTTCAACAATGGATTTAGCAAGGTTATGTATTCGGTAATGATCTTTGTAATATTCACCTTCCTTAATTGGTGACACGCGACCAATTCTTCAGACAGAAACTGTCTTAGAATAGTGAACAATGGATGTTAAGCAGTATTTACTTTCTACGCGAGTAATAAGACTTTTCATTTACACGTGAGTGTTATATTTCCCATTATCCAAGTAATTCAATTTCAATTAACAACTTCTACTTGCTTTACTCTTATGCGAGTGAAAGGGGAACTGGATATTGTTTCCGGCAATGCTTGCGCAAGGCACCAGAATGCTGAGCTTTACTCACTGGCTTCTTCAGCACTTGCTCTGAGGGTCACACTCCTTCTATGACCTCTGCCAGGATGCATAATAACATCTAAAGCAAACAACACCATGTAGAAATGCCTGTCTGGGCCCTAATGCTGAATGATGCATTATGCAATTGATGAGTATTGTCTCCTGGAATGTGGCTGGCCATAAGACAAGGGTCAAGGACCCTGATTTTATGATTTTTCTAGAACATATAGATCTTTTGCTACTCTAGGAGACATGGGCTCTGGACACGATACATTTGGCAGTCTTTGAGGTTTACACAACCAAAGCAGCAATGTCTGCTCGCGGCAGGAGCCATGGAGGTCTTGCAATATATTTGGCACAATCGCTGAAACTCATGGAACATCGGTTGTTCTATACCTCCCTGACTCTGCTGATAGTAGACGTGGTGCTAGCGAATGGCAATGCCTGTTGCGTAGCGAATTTCTGCAATGCAATTGCTGATGGTAGCGTCCTGTGGCCACTCCAAGCTTTGTTGGAGGTATTGGAGGATGTCAGGAGCCATGAAGATCGCTTTATAAATATTAGATTCTTGACCGGTGGCGATTTTAACTTAAAAATTGGAAATTACCCAGGGACCGCTGACAGTATTACGGATGAGGATATTGCATTTGGTATCTACCAACCGTACCTCATAGAGGCTGCCACAGACACTCTGGGTAGGACATTTAAGGACATGTTGACAAGGTTGGGATTCAGAGCAGTGAACGGGAGTTTTGTGCCTGATACCCCCAGCAAACACACTTTTGTGAACATTAAATATTGTTCAACAATTGATTATATCATCCTGGGTGTAAATGACTTGCACTGGATAACGGATTTTCAGATAGTCACCAGGGTCGAAAGAGACCATGACCCTCTTGTTCTAGCACTATCGTTAGGGAATCAGGGACCGACTACTAGGACGAGATCACCTGACACCGCTATGTATAAAACATTGAGGTGGGCTATATTTAGTATCCAGAGTAACGTATATAGCCATAGACACTTGGCAAAATGCTTGAATCCAGCAGCCACAATAAAACTAGAAGAGACCGGAGGTACTTATTTACCGACCACTTATAAACAGCCCTCCATCAGACTTTTGATTAAACAATACACTATGTTTATAGGGTCACTTGCTTCCCCACTATCCATTTTTGATTTTATACCTCTTACATATAATTTATCGTCATTATATTGTCATATACCACACCAGTTTGTATCAAAAATATGAATTTATTGTTTTTTAAACACATTGTTAATAAAACACTTTTTTACAATTTTCTTTTATACAATTGTAGGACTTCTCTATACAATTGTTAAACACGCACACATATATCTCAATGATTTACAATTTCACTATGCACATCTAATAACCTGTAGTAATTCTATCTTCAACAGTTTTTTTGAGATAAAAATTTCATAGGGATCTGTTGTTTGCTCCCCTCTCTCATAGAAAAGTGCATCCCAGTCCATAAAACATTTCACTCTGTATTCATATCACCCATCCTTACTTTCATACTGCATTCAAACCATACCCGACATGTTTCATTCCTTACACACTTTTATAGAACTCACTAGGAAATTCTTCAGGGGTAAAACTTTTTTTTATACCACATTTCATTTCGATGTACAATTATGTATGTCTTCCTTTAGAATTTTTTCTAAGGATCCACTATCAATGAGGTCCATTCCATGAAGTCCAACTGAAGTGGGAGAATGGAAGAACAGGCTCCCGCCCTTCCCCCCTCGCGCTTGGCCTAGAGGATCACGGCCCAGACACCCGCCACAAGAGGAGTTTGCCCATCTACCAGACGATCAAATACCCTGGTACAGGAACATACGGATGTGCCCACCAGCCTGCCCTGCACATGCCGACAC
The DNA here is from genome assembly GCF_040938575.1 of Ambystoma mexicanum. Taxonomy (NCBI): domain Eukaryota; kingdom Metazoa; phylum Chordata; class Amphibia; order Caudata; family Ambystomatidae; genus Ambystoma; species Ambystoma mexicanum. The sequence goes on along the minus strand of NC_090929.1, from coordinate 1,523,957,267 downwards.
CAGCGGCATGGATGGACTCGACTGAACCATCCAGCACTAACCCAACACGTCGTTAGAGATGCCATGACGACTTAGCCAACGGTTAGCACACCTGTGCAAACATGCACACCGGACACTCCCACACCAATCCACACGAAGAATATACTCAGTGCTATGACGTAGACGACAGACATACTAACGGACGTGCATCTTTATTATTTTCCACATAGGCTCTCAAAATGCAGAAATGCAAGACGCATCATGAACTTATCTAAAAAAGGCTTGCTCACGCTTCTTCTAACAACCATCTACCATAATGAAGAATATAACAGAGACACGATACTGAGGATAGAGCAATATGATACCATAACCTAAAGCGCTCTGCATCAAACGGTTCCACCTATGCACCAGGCCCAAGTAGGCCGCAAGCAAAAGTTTCCATGAACATTGAATGAGCAAGAGCTCGGTTGCTGACCCTGCAAAATGAGCACGGCGAAAGCACACCGCCAAGGGCACGATGTTGCAATCTCGCACGCTGCAAGCCAACGCCAAGGTCGCACCTGCAAGATAAACCAGGCACACAGTAGGAAAGACAATATTAATTGTGTTGAATTTTGCCTCAAACACGGTCCCACCTCACGTGACAAAGCCAAACCTGACAGGATGCCAAACCCAGGAGGAAGGAGACGCCTGAATCCCACGTTTTAAGACACAGGCGGATACAATTAAAAGACTCATTGGACATCTGCAGCAGTGGGAGTAGTCGACCTCCCAACATATGAATAATAGCTCACATTGTTTACACCTACCCACAGTAAAACATTGTTGCAAATGACAGGTGCACCGTGAGCTGAGAACAGCGATAGTCTCAGATTGGGGGGCTCGCGAGCGGACCAATCAGAACATGGGGCGCTTATCACTGACGCCATTAACATTGACCAATCCTCAGAGGTCTTCATGTAACAATTTTCATGTATCCAATTGAAGGGACAGCCCAAGTATATCACTTGACTAACCCTTAACCACTAAAACCGTTCTCTATATGTATGCTATACTAACCCTACCACTCGAGTAACCAATCCAGAGTGGAAATAGGTTTTTTGCTAAACTTTGTAAGGTGACACAAGTAGCGCGTCATACTAAGGTAAAAAGGGCCTGCGAGCCCCATGATTGTGTGTGTGTCAGGACGGACGCGTACGCTCCTTGACCCATCCCTGCCGTTTTGTCTAATAAACAGCAGAGTCACCTTGCTTCTTGCGTGTGCTTCATACTCTATCTCTTTTTGGATATACGGGAGGAGTTGGGGCCTCCCTGCCCGGAGGTCTGCGGACGGCCCGGCCGACCCCGGCAGTATTTCCCCCCGACAAGTTGGAGGCACTGCTGAGATCTGTTTAAGATCCGCTTTTTTATTTTTTACTTTTTTCCAGGTACTCCCGTTGCGAGGAGGCCCGGCGGCGCGGCCCCCTCTGCCGTTGCCCCTTCTGAGGACTACAGGACCATCGCAGAGCTGCGAGAAGACCGGACAGCGCAATCCGGATATTGGCCTTCGGGAGCCGGTTGAGAAGTATCCCGCCCGCGGTTGGCGAGTGTCCAGACGTGGTCCAGACGAGGGGAGGTGGCGAGCCGCTTGGAGGGGTACACGCAGTCGAGCGGCCCCGCATCAAGAGAACTTGGTGAGCATGCCACGCACAACAAGCAATGTGAAATTGTGAGGGAGGGGGGAGGAATTAAATAAGGGAGGTGGGAGGTGTTGCACAGGTGCGCGGCGAAGGTTTGACAATTTAGTGTAGGTAATGAAATGAATGGTAGCCGAACGAGTGCGAGAGCAGTCGGCTACGTTACGCGAGAAAGGGAGGTGGAGCACGAAAACATCACGTGCGGCCGCTCGTAGACACTGATTGGCCCAGATCGCGACTATGTGTAAGGGTGTGTGTGTGTGGTTTCCTACGATTTGGCATTTATTGATCAATGAGTAGATGAGGATCCCTATTGTTCGAGCAAGAAACTCGATAGGTAGATGACGTTTCCCTGTAGGCGGTAGCTAGTTAGTTGCCCAATACGGAAGATAATTCGCTGGTTAAGCCCTCCTGTCGAGGGGTGTATCACACGCGAGGCGACGCAGTGTGCGCAGTCCGATTATATTATTGATTTCCTTGTTCCAGGAGTGACAGGAAGACAGCTGTGAGGATTAACGGGGGTAGATTGCAAGTGTATTTTGATCTTAAAGAATATATGAAGAACTTACCAGTAGTTCGAAGAGATCGGTGACGTCACCAGTAGGGCTTTAATAGGATATCACGAGCACAAGGCATCTTTCTTTCTGGGAGTGGTGGGGAAGAGAACTGTGGTAAGGGAGTGGAAACGGAGATAAACGATAATGAATTGATTGAGGAAAGGCGAAACGGGGGACATGGCGGCGCACGGAGAACGCCGGCCACGGCAAGTGTAGAAGAAGGAGGAGGAGCAAGTGGAAAATAGGATGACTGTATAAGAACGTCACAAGGGGTACGCAGCCGCAGGGGGCTACGTGCGCCTCGGCCACAGGGGGCCGTAAGGGTGTCGTGTAAAGGAAGGAAGACAGAAGAAAATATACAAATGTAAATACTATATTTTAATAATTTTCCTTAGCGGACTATCGTAAGTCCCCATACTTACGGGGCCAGGTAAAGACATAAGGCTGTATATTGTAAACTACTAGTGAGATAACCGCTACCAAATAGGGGAAGGGTAACAAGTGGAGCGCTACTATGTCACACGGGACAGGATCGGGAGGGTGGGGGAACACCCTCACTACCCCACTACAACACATATGTACAACACTGTCACCCCATAGGGAGAAACTGATCAAGTATAGCATAGAATGGACACAGGGGACGGACAACAAAATGATAACACCATGGCCGCCTAATGGTAGCTTTGATCCATATGCCCAACATTCACTATTAAACCATCTGCATAATACATACAAAGGGAAAAGGTTGGCAAACCACGTGGAGGTGTTTAACTTATGGAGGATGTTCCAAGGGTCCCGACCAGGACCAAATGGAATGTTCACTGTGGGGGAAATACCGGAAGAAAAGGAGATTAAGGAGGAAGGAGAGGATGGGAAAAAGGGGAGTGAAGACCCAAAGAACACGGGGAACGGACAAGAGGGAAGAGAAAAGAACAATAAATCAAATGAAATAAAAAAGGAACAGAGCAACGATATACCCCTAGCAAAGGTAGTGAAAACAGAGGGAGGGGGGTTGTACCCTTTAAGAGAATTAGGAGAAATAGAAAGAGGACAGTTAAGGGCGGCTGAGGGGTATTCGAACCCGGCATACAGCCCGCCACCATATGTGGCTCATAGGAAGATGACAGCAGGGGAGGGGAGGACTGGAGAAGAACAAACTGTGGAAATAGGAAATGATGAGTGGGTAGCTGCACAGATACTACTAAAAAGGTTCATTAACAGGAGAAGAGAAGGAGGTAGTAAGGAAAATAGACGAGGATAATACCAGGGAGAGTGGAATGAGAGGGGAAGAGCTGTTACGTCAAAAGGAAGAGATTTTGGAGGAACGACTAGCAGAGTTAAGGGATGAGCAGAATGAACTGATCAAACAGCTCGAGAGGGAGGAAAGAGAGAGAGCAAGGGAAAGGAGAGAAGGTAAGAACAAATTGGAAAAAATAAGGGAACGAACTGAGGAGCAAAGGAAAGAAGCTGACAGGGTAAAAGCAGCAGCAATAGGGGTATCACGAGTAGTGCTACGAGAGAGGAAAAGGGAAGAAGAAGAGAAAGAAAAAGAAATGGCAATGTGGAAGAAGAGATTACTATCAGAAACAACTAAGAAATACAAAGAAGGGAGGGTGATAGAGAGTATATTAGAAAGAGGGTGAGAGGGGAAAGGAAGAAAGAGGATGAAAGGATATTGGAAAAGGTGATTAGTGAAGTAATGGAGGAATTAAAAAGAAAAAGGGAGGAAATTGGTAGAGAGATGGAGGAGAGAAATGAAGGGGAAAGAGAAGATAGGAGAAGGGAGAGTGAAGTATGGGGGGATGTATATAGAGACACAGAAGTAGCAACAACATCAGCGCAAAGGGGAGCGGTTGATAAAGGAGAAAAGGGAGAACCGGACCTAATAGACTTAAAAACAGTAACAATCAAGGGGAAAAAGACCGAGTGGGGGGTGCCGTTTATGACTGACTTTTGTAGTGAGGAAGAAGAAGGAGTGGAGAAGGAAGGAATAAACAGTGAAAGGGAAAGCCTAGATAAGCTATACATCACCCGGACCAACACAGACTCACCATGGATCCGTAGGAGAAAGGATGAGCTGGATAGAAGTGAGGAGGAAGAGCAAGGAATAGCGGACAGACAGACACATGAAACCACACCGTCACCATCACACCCTCTCCCATCCCACCCTACATGTTCAACCACCTCACGCCCATTACGTACAATAAAACTTGCTCCCTTCACAAACAAACTGACACCCTATGCATGTCGGCTTAGAGACCTCCCTAGACGCAGGCAGGAAGGACGAATACACACGCCCACATTAAATACAGGAAATGATGGAAGAAGGGGAAAAGATGGAGAAGAAAGGGTAACGAGCAAGGGAAATACGGACGAAATTGACGATTTAGAAGAAAGGGAAGAAGAGGAGGGGTGTGAGGACTCGATTTTATGGAACACAAAGGGTAAAACGAGACATAACTTAATGCCACTTCTGGAGAGGGGAGGGGTTAGGCCACAGTACGTCCCTTGGAAGCATACAGACAAAGAGAATATAAAGTGCAGGCTCCCATCATTAAGTGGAGGTGCGGGTAAATGGATATATGAAATGGAAAAACACACCGCGGGACAGAAACTGGCAGTGGGAGATGTAAAGGGTCTTTTAATATCGATATTAGGGGATGCAGCGAATGACATTTGGAAGAGAGCGGGATTCCCTGGGGTAACAATAGCAAACACATCGCATGATGGGGCACCATTCGCAAACTGCAGACATGCACTATGGCAGGCATTGAGGGTACAGTACCCAGACACATCAGACATAGGAGCAATTACCTCACGCAAGATGCATGAGAACGAAGATCCTGTTGATTATATCCAGGAAATCCAAGAGAAGTGGCGCATGGAAACTAGAGAACAATGGGACAAAACACCAGCAATATTTTATCATATACTAGTACAAGGGCTCCCAGAAGGAGTTCAGAAACAACTGAAGAAAGTAGTGGGAATGGAAGCAAAAGCGTGGCCAGAAATACAACTGACAATAGTGCATCATTGTAAGGCATGGCAAGGAAAAATGAAGCAAAAGGAAGAGGACAGGAAAACGGAAGAGGCTAAGCTAGTACAGAAAAAACTTACTAAATACACAATGGAAGGGGCACTAATAACTGCACCTACAATAATGACCCAAAGCCCCACACAAGTATTGTCTGCACAAGATCCCTCCCAAATACTACCCTCACAGACAATAACACAACAGGTGCCGCCACTCCAACCATACACGACCAACATGGGAGGAGGATACCCAATGCCAGGAGCTGGATATTATAATTACAACAGGGGAAGAGGAGGAATTATGAGGGGGAGAGGATACGGATATAATACACAAAAGCAGGTGGGAGGACTTAGAAACTCCTACCCCACCGGAGAACCAGTATACCAGGACAATACAGGAAGCTTCCCATGGCAGAGTAGGGAACCACCGGTGTTTTGGAGTTGTGGATTAGTAGGGCACATGTCACGCACGTGTAGAGTAAGACCAGGTACACTATCATGGAGTGAACAGGGACAACTAAGGCCCACACAGGAACAGCAGGGCATACAGCAACAGCAGACTTTGCAACAGGGAAATGAACAGCAACAACTAATAACACAACCACAGCCACAGACATATTCACTGCCACAACAACAGGCAGCGATAACACAACAACCCCAAGCACAACAAACACAACTGGGTAGGGTGACGGTCCTGGGACACAACCCTTACACTGGAAATGGTCAATCGTTGTACCCTCAATAGGACAGCCCACAGACGGCCTTGGTGTGTCCCATCCTGTCAGTAACACCTAATAGTGCGGAGGAACCACGCATAGAGGTAATGATAGGCGACAAAAAATTATCATTCCTTGTTGACACCGGGGCGACCCGGTCTTGCATAAGGGAAGGTAAATTTAAGATGTCGGGCGAAGCCATGAACACCCAAGGATTCTCTGGGGCTAGAGGGTTGGTTCCTTTTACTGATAACATTCCCTTATCTATAGGAGATTATGACATGTCAGTCCCACTTTTATATTATAGTGCCTCACCAGTAAATATACTGGGGAGAGACATAATGAACAGATTGAATATGACGATCTCCTTTACGGAGGACGGTATAATTTGCTCTACTCCGGGAATTAACATGCTCACAGCACGACAGATTATGCAAGCATACTGCGGACAGACAGCGATTAGGGCCGAGCCAGTAGATGGTGAACTTTTCCAGTACGGGACAGACATGGCATTTGCATGGATGCCAGGGATAGAGGGAAAGATCTGGAGGAGGCCAGCAGCCTATTTGTTCAGACCAGAAACACCAGTAAATGAACCAGAAGGAAAGGTGGTCCCAGTGGACATTGAGAGCATTATAGCAACAGCTGATTACATTGCTGTACATGCCCAAGACAGAGAAGGAAGGGCATGGAGGGCAGTGATAGCACTAGCAGAAGGATGTAGACTCACCCAGGTGTCAGATGAGGAGCTGTTCTCAGAAGAAAAGGAGCAAGGTGAAATGGTGTTTATGATGAGTGTGGAAATATGGCTAAGAGTGGCGTACAAACAAGTAGCACAGAAAATTGCAATGGCACTTGAGGCACCCGCATGCACCCCAGTCCCCTTCTTTAAAGAGGATATGACAAAGGTACCCACATCTTTGTGGACTACTAGCCCCTATGACGTGGGGTGCATATAAAGTATAGGGGGAGTAAGGATAAAATTGAAAAAAGGTGCAATACTCCCCAGAGTAAAACAGTACCCACTATCAAAAGAGGCAGATGAGGGCATATATGAAACCATAACGGCCCTTATAAATAATGGCATATTGGTCCCCTCAGAATCACCTTGTAACACGGCTGTATACCCAGTGCGCAAGGCTAAAGGGGGTTCTTGGCGCTTCATACAGGATCTCAGGCCCTTGAACAACATAGTAGAAGCAGAATACCCCATAGCAGCAAACCCGGCCACAATATTGTGTGGCATTCCAGCAGAAGCATCACGATTTACAGTGATCGACCTTAAAAATGCATTCTTCTCAATACCATTGCACCCAGACTCACAAGACCTGACAAGTTTCACTTACAGAAACACAAAGTGGAAACACACCAGATTGCCACAAGGGTATTGTGAATCACCCTCAATTTTCAACAGAGTAATACAGATGGATTTGGGTAACATTGAAGTGGGAAGCACAGTGTTGCAGTATGTCGACGACATAATAATTTGCAGTACAAACGAAAGAACATGCAGAGAGGACTCATTAAAGATGTTGACAATACTGGCTGAGAAAGGTTACAAGGTAGACATGGAAAAGTTACAGTACTGTCAAGAACAGGTACTTTACATTGGACAGCTCATATCCCAACATGGAAGAAAGATTGCACCACAAAGGGCACAGGCCATTTCAAAGACACCAATGCCACAAACAGTGAGGGAACTGCAGCAGTTCCTGGGTCTGTGCAACTACTGTAGAGCATGGGTATTTGATTACAGCTCATACATAGGACCCCTGCTTGAGGCATTAAAGGAAGCTAATAAAGGGGAGAAAAAGTTGGGGTGGACAATGGAAATGAAAGAGGCCTTTGATGAACTGAAAGATGCGATATCAACTGCTCCGGTACTGGCAACCCCAAACTATGAGCGACAATTCTTTATATTTTCACATTGCGACTCAGCAGTAATGAAAGCAGTGTTGGCTCAAAAAACAAGCATGGGCTACAAACCAGTAGCATTTTACAGTGGCCACTTAGATCCTGTGATGTTAGGTCATTTCCCTTGCAAACAAGGTCTCGCCGCAGCTGCTTTTGCGGTAGAAAAAGGATCAGCAATCACCATGGGGTGCCCAACTACACTGTTTGTGGAACATGCACTATTTGCAATATTGAATAAACCTAAGTCCACCCTAACCATGCAAAGGGCATCAGGTTATGAGATCATTTTATCCAGAGCTGAACTATCAATTGTTAGATGTAGCACGGTCAACCCTGCAAGGTTCCTAGCTGTCATGCCGCCGTCTTTTGGTGGTCGCTGGCGGTTGTGGAAGGCTTGGCGTTGGCGGCGCCATTAGAATGTTCCGTGTTTTTCTCTTCACTTCCTGGTTTGACGGTCTAGTCTTTTTCTCTTGTTCCTGTATTTAACCACGCCCTCCCCTGGGCTCTGTGCGTTGCAACTTTGTTTCCTGTGCCTTGTTGCCGTGCTACTGTGTTTTCCTTACCTTACTCCTGTTGCCATTCACCGCGACCTTTATCGCGATATCCTTTCGCTCTACTTCTCGCCTCTCCTTCCTTTCTCCCGTTCCTGGTTCTTGGCGTTTTTCTCCACTCCGGTCTCTCGCACTGCTCCTTGTTCAGTATCAGTTTCACCGGATTCTCCAGCCTACTGCTGCACTGAGAAGAACTTGCCTTGATTATCCGGTTCCGGTTTTTTCCTGCTCAGCATTGGTACCACTACATCCGTAGAGAGGTTTTTTTAAGCGGCTGCTTTTTTCCTCTCATCTTGGTTTCTGCGGGAGGGGGGCCGACTGCTTCCCTGTTTATCAGGGGATCAGGGTGGCTTCTTCCCGCGGACGGCCGTACCTCTTCACAAAGAAGAAGAAGTCCCAGACCAAGACCTTCAGACGAAACCCCGTTCCGGAAGAGACAGGTGAGGAGAAAGGGGAGGAGGACATTGATATATCAGATTTGGAGGATAATACGCTGGTTCCCAACACTCGTGACAGTTTGCAATGAGAGAAAGAGATTACAATGTCTATTCCGGAACAGGTCCAAGAGCTGCTCACAGCAAAGCAGAATGTGACTTTAGAATTACAGGCTGTGAAAGCCGAAAACGCTGCTCTAAGACAGCGAGTCGACCACTTCGAACAGTCCCGGGGTGATCTGCCTCCCATGCCCTTACCCTGCGGTAAATATGACGGTTCACCTACTGGATTTAAAGAATTCATGGAGGCTTGCATAATATATTTCACCTTCAGACCTCAGACATATGCCTCAGATGCAGCCCGCATAGGGTTTCTGATTTCTAACCTTACGGTAACGCTCTTTCCTGGGCTACTCCGTTTGTGACCGGTGCCAGCCCGCTACTACACGATTACGCCGGGTTCACCGCCCAGTTCAAATTGGCCTTTGAAAGGCAAGAGTCTGCAGTACTCGCCAGTGAACAGTTACTGGATATTCGACAGGGAAGTTCCGATCTTCTGTCCTACATCTCCCGCTTTAAACGGGTGGCTGCAGACGCAGGCTGGCAAGAGAACGCTCAGTACACCATTTTTCGCCGAGGATTGAGGGAAGACCTTAAAGATGAATTAGCAAGGGTAACCAGACCAGCTACTTTAACCGATTTGTGGTCTACAGTGGTACAGCTGGATTTCCGTCTCTCAGAACGGCGGTCTGAACGTAGAAGACAGCGTGGATTTCCTGCTACCCCTGATTCTGGGATTACCTCTCCTTCTCCTACCTGTACGTCGAAAGAGGAGCCAATGCAAATTGGGACTACTCGAGGACCACTCACCTCGGAAGAAAGAAGAAGACGCAGGGAGAACAACCTGTGTATGTATTGTGGATCTAACCAACATATCCTTAGAGATTGCCATAATGTACCACCAAGACGTTCGGGAAACGCCATTCCTCGGAGCTAGTAGGGACGAGTTACCGAGGGGGATTTCCTGGTCCCTTTGTTTCTTTATCAGTCACACCCATGCTTACAACAGAAGACAACCGTCTCATGGTAGTCGGAGTAGAGTTATTTATCTCTCAAAAATCCTATGAGGTTCTGGCACTACTGGACTGCGGCGCTGCTGGTTGCTTTATGGACTTGGTTTGGGCGGAAAAGGTCGGCATTCGCCGTTTGCAGAAAGACGAGGACCAGAAGGTGGAAGGTGTAGATGGTAGACCACTCAGCTCGGGTCTAATCACCCACACCACACCTCCGATGCAGATGAAGATCCTACATCACAACGAAACCATTCAATTCGACCTCATCCGAGCAGCTCATTTTCCAGTAATCCTGGGGGTTTCTTGGCTTCGGAAGCATAACCCGACCATTGATTGGACAAAGAACCAATTGTCATTTACCTCAACTTTTTGTCGTCAGACATGTTCTTCACAGACCCTGCATACTTCTGTACACATCTTACCAGATATAACCTCCAGCTTAGATGTGTTGAAGGTAAACAGCATCCCTAAAGAATATCTCCGCTACCAGGAGGTGTTTACGGACGATGGTCCGCAGGAGTTGCCTCCTCATAGACCAGAGGATTGTCAGATCGTTCTCCAACCCAATGCTGTTGTTCCTTTTGGACGTATGTTTTCCCTTTCCCTCAAGGAAAAGAAGGCTCTCAAGGAATATCTGGATTCTAACTCACATAATGGCCTGATCCGACCTTCGTTCTCCCCTGCGGGGGCTTCGCTTTTTTTTGTTCCAAAGAAGGGTTCCAGTGAGCTTCGTCCTTGCATCGATTATAGGGGCCTAAACCAAGTCACGCTTAGGGATAGGTATCCCATGCCACTGATCGGAGACATTCTGGAAGCAGTACAAGGTGCAAAGATCTTTTCTAAGATCGATTTAAGAAGAGCCTACCACCTTTTGCGGATACGATCCGGTGATGAGTGGAAGACTGCTTTTCGCACTCCCTTCGGACACTACGAATACTGTGTCATGCCTTTTGGCCTAGTCAACGCTCCAGCAGTATTTCAGAGATTCATGGATCGCATCTTTTCTGATCTACTTTTTCATTGTGCCGTCGTCTATCTTGACGACATACTGGTCTATTCTAAAGACGCCCAACTCCATTCGGATCACCTCCAACAAGTCCTTCAAAGACTGCAGGACAATCTACTCAAAGCCAATGCTGATAAGTGCATTTTTCAAGCCTCCGAGGTCAACTATCTTGGCTTTATCCTGTCTTCGGAAAGTATCCGCATGGATCCCGCTAAGATCGACGCCATATTGCAATGGCCTACACCCCATTCCATCAAAGACGTCCAAAGATTTCTAGGGCTAGCCAATTTTTATCGCAAATTCATCCAAGGTTTCTCGGATCGAGTTCTTCCCATTACAAAGCTGTTAAAAAAATCTTCAATGCCCTTTCTCTGGTCTTCTGAGGCAAACCGAGCTTTCCAACGACTTAAGGAGGAATTCTGCTCTGCCCCGGTACTTCATCAACCAGATCAGAATCTAAGATTCATTGTGGAGACTGATGCCTCCTCTGCGGCGATAGGTGCAGCCCTTCTACAGGAACATGAAGGTTTGGAACATCCGGTTGCCTATATGTCCAAGACACTGAATGACAGCCAGACACACTATTCAGTGATAGAAAAAGAACTCCTGGCCATGAAATCTGCATGCGAAGAATGGAGACATCTTCTACAAGGGGCTAACCATCCCTTTGAAATCAGAACTGACCACAAGAATCTTAAAGTGCTGCAAAAGATGGAATGTGTCAACTCCCGTCAGGCGCGTTGGGCGCATTTTTTCTCCCAATATGATTTCACATTAACCTACTTACCAGGTTCCAAGAACATACTGGCTGATGCTCTTTCTAGAAGGCCTTATTCAAACATGTCTCAGAAAGAATTTCCCAGTCTCATGCTTCCTGAAGTCAAAGTAATCTGTTCGGTGGAGTCTTTCTTAGAAAGGGTCCGCATGGCCACGCGGTCCACCTCTCCTCTCTCAAAGGATCTATCCCTTAAAGATGGTTTATGTTTCAAGCAACAGCGATTGTTTCTGCCAGACAGATTCACCCGTCAATCGGCTTTAAGGTGGTGCCACGATGATCCAACGGCAGGACACAGAGGTGTTAAGAACACCTTGGAATTGCTTCATCGCAGGTTCTGGTGGACCGGTATGGCCAAAGATGTTTCAACCTACGTCAAGTCATGTCCGGTTTGCTGCCGATCCAAACATTGCACTCAAAAGCCGATTGGGTTTCTCCAACAACAGGACCTTCCCAAGAGACCCTGGAGCATTATTTCCACGGATTTTATTGTGGATCTGCCACCTTCGGAAGGTTGTTCATGCATCATGGTAACTGTCGACTGCTTCACTAAGATGGCACATTTCACTCCCTTGGCTGGTCTTCCCACTGCCGCTGAGATGGCGGCTGTATTTGCCAGAGAAATATTTCGCTTACATGGTACTCCGGACAAGATTATTTCTGACAGAGGTTCACAGTATACTTCAAGGTTCTGGAAGGAGCTTTGTGAGAGACTGGGAATGGAACGGGCCTTATCATCTGGTTTCCACCCTCAGACTAACGGGCAGACTGAAAGAACCAATGCAACGCTGGAGCAGTATCTTCGATGCTTCACGAACGCCCAACAAGATAATTGGGTTAGTCTGCTGGTCACCGCGGAATTTGCCTATAACAATGCCGAGCACAGCGCCACTGGTCTCAGTCCTTTCTTTTGTTCCTATGGTTTCCATCCCAGCTTTATTCCTTCTCTCTCCTTTCCTCCTTCTACCACTCCATCTGTGGATGCCTTGCTGACCAGTATCTCGGAGGCTCACAAGTCTGCCACGGGAAGTTAGCGAGCGAGCAATCTTCGGTATCGATCATACTGCAATCTTAAGCGCCAGCCCGTTCCAGCTTGGCGAAGGGGCACCAAGGTCTGGTTGTCTACTAGGTTTCTGCCTCGCTGGCTTCGCCCCTCTAAACTGTCTCCCCGGTACCTGGGTCCTTTCTCTATACTACACCAAATCAACCCCGTGGCCTTCCGCCTTCAGTTGCCTAAACACATGCACCGTCTCCATCCTGTATTCCATTCCTCTCTCCTGAGGGAATGCAAGGGTGATCGCTACCATCGCCCTTTGCCACAGGACCCGGTCCCCAAGGCGGTTCCTTCCGATGAGTTTGAGGTGGCCTCCGTTCGTGACTCCCGCTATCGGCGGGGTCGCTTGGAGTACCTCATCCACTGGAAAGGGTATCCACACTCGGAGGACTCCTGGGAACCGGTGTCTCATGTTCACGCTCCCGCGTTGATTCAGCGGTTTCACCGTCTGTTCCCGGGGAAACCGGGGGGGGGTGTCCCTTGGGAGGGGGCATACTGTCATGCCGCCGTCTTTTGGTGGTCGCTGGCGGTTGTGGAAGGCTTGGCGTTGGCGGCGCCATTAGAATGTTCCGTGTTTTTCTCTTCACTTCCTGGTTTGACGGTCTAGTCTTTTTCTCTTGTTCCTGTATTTAACCACGCCCTCCCCTGGGCTCTGTGCGTTGCAACTTTGTTTCCTGTGCCTTGTTGCCGTGCTACTGTGTTTTCCTTACCTTACTCCTGTTGCCATTCACCGCGACCTTTATCGCGATATCCTTTCGCTCTACTTCTCGCCTCTCCTTCCTTTCTCCCGTTCCTGGTTCTTGGCGTTTTTCTCCACTCCGGTCTCTCGCACTGCTCCTTGTTCAGTATCAGTTTCACCGGATTCTCCAGCCTACTGCTGCACCGAGAAGAACTTGCCTTGATTATCCGGTTCCGGTTTTTTCCTGCTCAGCATTGGTACCAACTACATCCGTAGAGAGGTTTTTTTAAGCGGCTGCTTTTTTCCTCTCATCTTGGTTTCTGCGGGAGGGGGGCCGACTGCTTCCCTGTTTATCAGGGGATCAGGGTGGCTTCTTCCCGCGGACGGCCGTACCTCTTCACAAAGAAGAAGAAGTCCCAGACCAAGACCTTCAGACGAAACCCCGTTCCGGAAGAGACAGGTGAGGAGAAAGGGGAGGAGGACATTGATATATCAGATTTGGAGGATAATACGCTGGTTCCCAACACTCGTGACACTAGCAGAAATACTTGAGGAAGGAGATTATGCCCACGACTGTACGCAAATAACTGACATGTACTCATGTACTAGAAGGGTTGAAGAAAACGCGCTAGAGGGAGGTGAGATGTTGTTTATTGATGGGTCATCAACTATTGACCAAAGGGATGGTATAAGGAGGACTGGGGCAGCAGTGGTAAAAATGATGGAGGTACCGGTGTGTGTGGCTATGAAATGTGTACAATTACCACAGCATTACTCCGCTCAAGCAGCGGAATTAGTTGCACTGATCCTGGCGTTGAAGGAAAGCTTTGACAAACGAGTGACCATATACTCCGACAGCGCGTATGTTACATCCACTGTCCACTCAGGGCTGTCGAAATGGAGAAGAAGAGGGTTTAGGAGAGCTGATGGCACTCCAGTGCAACATGCCCTCCTATTGGCCGAACTAATTGAAGTAATAAATGACCCCCAAGAATTAGCTTTAGTGAAATGCACCGCACACACCAATAGTAAAGACCACATCTCAAAAGGGAATGCAGCAGCAGACGCACATGCGAAGTATGCTGCATATTGTGGTGAGATATGGAACTCCCCAGAGTCAGAGAGAGGGAGAGGGAGGGGAATGGCTAAGGAGATGTTGATAAGAGAAGGGTACACCCATCTCCCAGCCACACAGATTATGGAGCTACAAGCGGCTGCACCAATGGCCGAAAAAGAAATATGGCTAAAAAGAGGATGCACAATGTCACCAACCGACGCACTATGGCGCCAGAGTGACACTGGGAAGATTGTAATACCAATGGCACTACTGAACACCGCCCTGAGCCAACTACACCACCCAGCCCACACAGGCAAGGAAGTAATTGCAGCACGAATTAGGGAAGATTGGTTCTGCCCTGGGTTAAATTCTCATGTGTCAAATTTTATCAGCAATTGTCTCACATGTCAACAATTTACGGCCGGTCACACTCTGAAGGTGATAAGAGGTACTATACCCCGGCCAGAGGGACCCTTCCGACATCTCCATATTGACTACGTTGATATGATCAACGTATGTCAAGGAAATAGGTATATGATTGTAGTAGTATGCCCATTCTCGAGGTGGATTGAAGCAGGGCCCTGTTCACACCCAGATGCATTTAGAGCAGCTAAATTCCTAGTGAGGGAGGTCTTCCTCAGGTGGGGAGTGTGCGAGGTACTGAGGTCAGACAATGGCCCACATTTCGCAAACGAAATGTTCCAGCACATCACATCCTTGCTGAACATCAAGCATACATTTGCATGTGCATACCACCCACAGGCCAACGGTGTATGTGAACGCCTGAATGGCCTATTAAAGGAGGCAATTGCAAAGATACAGCAAACAACAAAGAAGAGTTGGTTATATTGCCTTCCATTAGCTCTATTTGAGCTAAGGAATAGACCAGGGTCCGACCACCACCTCACCCCTCACGAGGTGGTTACCGGACGTCAAATGCGCCTTCCCCTAACGCCAACATCAAGAGCATTTACTGACCACGAGAGTACTGCGAGTGTTCTTGGTGATGAAATGTACCAATATGTGTCTTCTTTGATTACTAGTGTAGTGTTTGTGTCTCAACAGCTCGAGCGCACGCGGGGCGGGTCTAACAGCGACCAACAAGAAGACGTGGATAAAGAATTGGAAAAGGGAAGACTGTGCAAAGTTGATAAAGGTGACCACGTACTACTTCGCAATTTCAACAGAAAGTGGAACAGTCCACGATTCACTGGCCCCCATCTGGTAGAGGTGGTATCAACGAGAGCAGTAAAGTTACAGGACAAACGTGCTTGGAACCACCTACACGACGTAAAGATCTACAAACTCCAGACCCGCCCCAGCGCCACCGACAGGGCCACTGAAAGAACAACAACAGCGTCACCAACGGAGGAAGAGACTTCTACCGCAACTAACGGCCTAAGTGTCCCCATACCCTGCCACCCCCCAGATTCCCCAGAGACAACTACTAGAAAAGAAAGGGGTGATCCCCATACCGCCCACCCCATGGTTACACGATCAAAGGGTAAAGAGACTTCTGCCAGTTGAGCCCCAAAACCTTCTGCCCATTGACCCCCTACCCACTGTAGTAATAACTGAACTGAAGGACATTGTTTTGCACATATACACATGTAAACACCTGAATGTTCTCTTCCTTTTCTCTCGCACATGCAGGTACAGCGTATTATTGTACTGTTAAGGAAGTAGATAACTAACCAATTCACTGCCCAGGAGTAGATGGTACCCTCAGACGATATTTACCTGGAAGAATTGTCACACCAATTTGTATATGAAATAAAACGGCCAACGTACCTGAAAAGAAGGAGGGTACGTGTCTACTACACAGCCTTCCTCTTGGCCATAGAACATTCAATGCCCCACCTCCAACCATACTTGCCTGCCCTAAGAGATAGATCGCTTAGATTGGCGTGGGAACAGCTCTTCGCCTGGGCACTGAATGACTACCTGATAGGGAGAGGTTAGTAACAATAACTAACCTTAATAACGAGCATATTAAGAATTTTCAGGCGGGCAACTGTAACGTCGCAAGAATAAGCTGCCGGACTGCAGCAGGGTAAGAGCAAAATGCCGGTGAAATTAGCATTTGTAATAAAATTAATAGGGATTTTAATTATCACCGGGTTCTTGGCTGCCTCTGTATGGCAGTACAGCTATGCTATTGATATTATTGCTGTACCCAAACCTAATGCACCCCCACCCCCAGCTGCAACAGGTGTTACGTCAGGTGGTACTAGTAAAACCCCACACCAGGAAAATAGAGTTAAACGCAGCACATACTCAGATAATAAAGGCATTGACAACTATGTACAAGATTCAGCACACGTCTCTAACAACATGTGGTACCAACACATGACCAAAATAGGCAAGCAGACAACAGAAGACAGCTGCTACGTTTGCTCATTAATTCCATACGCCATGAGCGCTTCCCGAACATTTGTTGCCACGGAGATAGATGAAAAAACAGCACGATGTATAATATACCTGGCACTGTTCCAGACGAAAGGAAGATTTCAAGGGACAGTGGTGCATCTGGTGTGGAAAACACGAGACACATATCCATATGAAAACAACTTCCTCAAGACTTATTTGAGCTACCACAAGAGCAGTTTATATGCTGAAGGATTCCGATACATAACAATTGGTCCTGAAAAAGGAGAAACAAAGAAAGTAACACTGCAGTACCTACCATGTGATTGGTACGCCACTGAAGTCCCTGGTAAAAACGGATGTTGGGAAAGACCACTGGTAATAATAACAGGGAAGGTGTACATGAACAACAAATGGTACATAGGAGTGGTTGGCAGCAAAATGGTAACAAGAGAAAATATTTCAACTATTGATGGACACAACCATAGATGTTGGATGATTTGGGTCAAGTATGTACCCATGCTCACGTGGATGGAAAAAGATGAAGACCCAATAACAATACTGCCGCTAACTGCGCCTAAGGTATGCTACCAACATAAAGGAGAAGTGGACGTAGGATACAACACCAACTGTAAAAGCGTGATGGAGCTACCTGAGGGGGGAGCAGGAACAGCAGTAATAATGGACCATTACTGGGCCTGTGGAGACAAGGCATACCACACACTGCCCCCTCTGTGGAATGGTGTATGCACAATAGTACACGTTAATGTACCATCACTAGTGGTGCCCCAGAAACACGTGAATATGGCGAATTTCCCCAAAATGGATGAAGGAAACAAGAGGAGGAAGAGATCTGCACAGCTTCAGAAGGGGCAAGAGAACAGGAACAACAGCAACAACACCGTCCTGAATAGGAAGAAAAGACAAGGAGAACCTCTGACAGGAAATTACCTGTGGGGAAGGTCGGAAACAGCACTCACTTCAATTCCGCCAGAACACAGACTATTCAGCAGAGCAGCAATGTTCTTCTCCTCAATAATACATCCAGAACTACAGGCTTACGCAAACGCAAAATGGCTCCAGATAACTAGGTGGGAACTAATGATGACAATTAACTCTACAGTGAATGGATTCAACGCAATAAAAGAGGAACTGCGAGCTGTGAGGATGGTAGTGCTTCAGAACAGATATGTACTGGACCTCGTCACAGCAATGGAAGGAGGAGTTTGCGCTAAGATAGGACAATCATGCTGCACATTCAACCCTGCCAACGATGCTGACAATGGTACACTGACAGAAGCAGTTTTACAATTGACCCAGATGCACTCAAAAATGATGGATGAAAATAAAGGTGTGAAAAAGGATGAGAGCTGGTTTTCAATATTATGGTCATGGATGCCATCTTGGCTGTCAGACGGACTGAAGATTATAGTAGGATGTACTATTTTGGCTGGAGCTACACTGATCATAATAAGATTTTGGAAGGCCCGGAAGGCACGCACCACAGACGAGATGATCGAAATGGTTGGTATGCACCTCTTGATGCCAACAGATGACGGCAAACACACAGGCACAATCATAAAAGAGAGAGAGAAATTGCGCAACCAGATCATCACCAACCACCTGGACCCACCATCTGTGAAGCTCGAAAACCCAAGAAACCCAAAGAGCTACATAGGGAAATGGGTATACTGCACTCCTGGAGGAACGTGTGAATATATGTATTGGTCATTTGAAGACCATGTTAACCACTACGGACATTTGGGAGGAATAACTAAAATATGGAGAGTAAGAGGAGATAAAGAAAAGGATATGTTTGTGGTCGACAAGTCGACCAGAGGGGGGACTGAAGTGGGAGAATGGAAGAACAGGCTCCCGCCCTTCCCCCCTCGCGCTTGGCCTAGAGGATCACGGCCCAGACACCCGCCACAAGAGGAGTTTGCCCATCTACCAGACGATCAAATACCCTGGTACAGGAACATACGGATGTGCCCACCAGCCTGCCCTGCACATGCCGACACCTGCGGCATGGATGGACTCGACTGAACCATCCAGCACTAACCCAACACGTCGTTAGAGATGCCATGACGACTTAGCCAACGGTTAGCACACCTGTGCAAACATGCACACCGGACACTCCCACACCAATCCACACGAAGAATATACTCAGTGCTATGACGTAGACGACAGACATACTCACGGACGTGCATCTTTATTATTTTCCACATAGGCTCTCAAAATGCAGAAACGCAAGACGCATCATGAACTTATCTAAAAAAGGCTTGCTCACGCTTCTTCTAACAACCATCTACCATAATGAAGAATATAACAGAGACACGATACTGAGGATAGAGCAATATGATACCATAACCTAAAGCGCTCTGCATCAAACGGTTCCACCTATGAACCAGGCCCAAGTAGGCCGCAAGCAAAAGTTTCCATGAACATTGAATGAGCAAGAGCTTGGTTGCTGACCCTGCAAAATGAGCACGGCGAAAGCACACCGCCAAGGGCACGATGTTGTAATCTCGCACGCTGCAAGCCAACGCCAAGGTCGCACCTGCAAGATAAACCAGGCACACAGTAGGAAAAACAATATTAATTGTGTTGAATTTTGCCTCAAACACGGTCCCACCTCACGTGACAAAGCCAAACCTGACAGGATGCCAAACCCAGGAGGAAGGAGACGCCTGAATCCCACGTTTTAAGACACAGTCAGATACAATTAAAAGACTCATTGGACATCTGCAGCAGTGGGAGTAGTCGACCTCCCAACATATGAATAAATCCTCACATTGTTTACACCTACCCACTGTAAAACATTGTTGCAAATGACAGGTGCACCGCGAGCTGAGAACAGCGATAGTCTCAGATTGGGGGGCTCGCGAGCGGACCAATCAGAACATGGGGCTCTTATCACTGACGCCATTAACATTGACCAATCCTCAGAGGTCTTCATCTAACAATTTTCATGTATCCAATTGAAGGGACAGCCCAAGTATATCACCTGACTAACCCTTAACCACTAAAACCGTTCTCTATATGTATGCTATACTAACCCTACCACTCGAGTAACCAATCCAGAGTGGAAATAGGTTTTTTGCTAAACTTTGTAAGGTGACGCAAGTAGCGCGTCATACTAAGGTAAAAAGGGCCTGCGAGCCCCATGATTGTGTATGTGTCAGGACGGACGCGTACGTTCCTTGACCCATCCCTGCCGTTTTGTCTAATAAACAGCAGAGTCACCTTACTTCTTGCGTGTGCCTCATACTCTATCTCTTTTGGGATATACGGGAGGAGTTGGGGCCTCCCTGCCCGGAGGTCTGCGGACAGCCCGGCCGACCCCGGCAGAATTTCCCCCCGACACAACCATCAAACGGATAACTATGGGAAGCAAGAATGGGATATTCAAATTTTAGTGTTCGAGTCACATCCCGGTTTACATTTCTATTATGTATCACCTACTGCCTTTACTAGCAGCACTCAGGAGTAATTTATTTAACTAGCTCCTTCTACACATCCATTAAAACACTCCGTCCCTCCATCTGACAAACACAGGCTACCAAACCAGGGTAGGTTTTCCAATATTTAATTAAATTATTCTCAGTTTGGTCTCACCCGATAATTGGCTGATGTCAATTATTAATTATCTAGGGTAAATTCTCATCCAATTACCTCAATCTTATTCACTTCTTCTTTTATTGTCTTCTTGGTCTGTCACCTTCAGACCAGTTGCTCTGTTATAGCGACCTGGGTATCTGGCTACCGGATACTGTCTTGAAACAATCTCCGTGCTCTTCCCCTTTTTAAAGTGAAAAGTACTGATTTAACTATACCATTTTTCTACTGTTTGGCCATTTATCTTTCATTTGCTGTTCACCTCTTGCATCATGTCACCTTAAATTTTCTCATACTGACCTGATCTTATTGTAGATCCGGTTCCTAATGGTAGATTGTGCTAGCAGCTTCTGCGGTCTTACTCTCTACTGTTAGGCTTGAGCAAAGTCGTCCAATCCTTCCTTTATGCCATGTACTCTGTATCTATTTTTCTACAATAGACAAACAAAAAGTGCACTGCGTTTTACTCTTTATGGATTATCTACTTGTTGGAAGCCTCTCTCATCCCTCGCTAGCTGCGCAGGTTTGATGTTCATACCTGTGTCTTTTCTTTTTTATTTTCCGCTCTTTCCAGGTTCCACGGTTTCAGCTTAAGCCCCGTCTGTCTCGGGCTGTGTAACGTTGTCTCACACAGCTGGCGTCTCTCTCCACCTCTGGCCATTTGTGGTTGCCTGCGTTCCCTTATGTTTTACGTCTTTATATACTATTACTCTGACCATGTGACAAATTCGTCACGTGATCCAGGGACGCTACGTTCACCGTTCACCTCCTTTTTAACTCGTTTGTTAACATTGGCTGTCTTCGGCCCCCTACTCGCTCAACTCGAAGGCTCTGCAACCCAGACGAGACGCTGTCAAACTGACCCCACGCTCTAAACCAGGCTGCGCGGCGCCCACACTCGCCTAGCAAAGGTATATTATGGAGGCTGCGGGGCCATCTTACTGTTTCACCAATGTCTTTAGGGGGTCAGTGAATTGTCACTCTGTATTCTCATTCAGACCCAGCTCTGTGCTTTTTGTCAGGAAAAGCTAATTTTCTTCTGTCAAGATTAGAGTCATTTCTTTGCTTCACCAAATATACTACTGACTATCTCAAATCTTCCACTTTATGTACCATCTCTATAAAGTGTTCCACTAGAGGAGCAGAATGCACTCTATTTTTTATGCAGCTTTTGTGTTCTGTGATGAGTGTTTTGATTTTTCTTTCTGTCTTCCCTATGTAGATCTTTTTACAGGGGCACCAGATCACATACACAACAAAACTAGAGTTACAATTCGTCAGCACTTTTTGTTTCCAAAGGCTTTTAAGACCTAAGTCAATTTCTGTTGTTTTTTTGATTTGTTGACAGCAGACACAGGACCCACATGGATAGTGTCCTTCTAGAGCCCGCAATCCCCATGTTTCTGTTAGCGTCAACTGTGGTTTGATCTGCTTAGTAATGTCGTTTCTCATGATCTGATCTTTTATCAACCTGCTTCTTCGAAATGCCATCAGTGGTCTCTGTAATGGTACTTTACCTTTTTCCAGAATTCTCCAATTTCGATGGATGATCTTCTGTATTCTGTTGGAGAGGGTACTATAAGTGTTAACAAACACTATGTTCTCTTTGTTTTTTCTTCTAGGATTTTGTTCCAGAATTGCCTCTCTGTTGTTATTGTCGGCTCTCTTCATGGCCCTTTTCGTCAGCCTAGTGGGATAGCCTCTCTTCTGTAGATCATTTCTCAGTCTCTGGGCTCCATCTGTATAGTCTGCATTATTCGTGCTGTTCTTTTTTAGCAGTAGAAACTGGCCAAAGAGTAAATTATCCAGCGGCCCCCACACAGAGCAAATGGCTGGCATGGGCAAATATAACAATTTGCATATCTCAGGAATCTAGGAAATCTGTTGTGGCCCGACAACTCAGTGCAAAAAGGTCAGCATGGCTTAACACTGAATGCAAGCTGGCAAAAAAGTACTTCTACAGGCACTCAGATGCCCAAGTTGGTCCCCGGCACATATCATCGAAGCCAGGGCATTGTATATGAACCCACTAAAATCCAGCAAATTAGAGCATGTGGCACTTGCCTGGTCTAAATTGGAGAGGGCTGCCTTATTGGGCAATTTAAGGGACTATTGGAAAGCAATTGCAAATGGCTTGCGTGTCCAGAACACAACAGCAAAGGGGCATGCCCAACAGGTGGGCGAGGCAAGGTGGATCAAGCATTTTTCTGCATTATATGAAAATTGCAAGCTCAAGAAGGTCGACAGCACAAGAGGCACAGTGGCTCCCTATAACATCTATACAGCGTGGAGGTAGCGAGGGCCCTTGCTGGATCTGCAAATCACAGAGCGGCAGGACCAGATTCCATTCCAATACAATTCTTTGAACATGAGAAGGTGATTTGGGTGCCGATTGCTACTTTGAGACTTTAAACATAATATTGCACTTGAAGATTTTCCTAGACTCATGGATGGAGGCGGTCACTGTTCCAATTTTCAAAAAGGGGGACAGAACTAACCCTGCATGTTACCGCCCAATTTCACTTATTGACACCTCCGCTAAGTGGTTTGGGTGGTTACTAAATCAAAAGATTATAACTTGGGTCACTGAGAACCAGGTCCTCTCGGAGTACCAAAATGGTTTTCGAGAGGGTATCGGAACAGTTGACCAAATAGTAAATCTAGGCTTGGCGCTGGACAAGTATGGTCTCTCATGCAAGGGCACAATCTGCCTAGTTTTTATGAACCTCTTGACTGCCTTCAACTGTGTGCAGCATGGCAAGCTCTGTAGCATATATCACTTAACAGGGATGCCAGGTGAGCTGTTGAAGATCTTGGTTCATATGCACACCAATCTGATGGCAAAAGTCCGACTGGGAAACCAGGGCCAAGAAAAACAGGCATTTAAGATCTCTCATGGAGTGCAACAGAGCTTTGTCCTGGCCTAACTCCTTTTCAATCTCTACATAAATTCATTACTGAATGCTTTTGCTGACTAAGTGACCAATGTTGCAAGGATAGCTAACCAAAGGGTGTGTGCATTCTTATATGCGGATGATACAGTCCTGATGGCCGGGACAAAACATACCTTTCAGAGATTGGTAAATAGATTTAATGATTATATGAAAGAGAGAGGTCTAGCAATTAACGCATGAAAATGAATGGTCATGTGCGTTGGCAAAAGCAAACCGCAAGGGAATGCCATACTAACAGTGGGGAAAAGTGTTGAATAGGTCAAATCGTGTTGTTACCTTGGGGTGACGATGTGTAGTCACTTGGGCTGGCTTTTACATATAAAACAGCTAACGGTAAAGACATCTCAATTTAATGACTCAATCTTGCGATTTGTGGTAAAATTGGATGGCGGTGTGGGGTCATTATCAAACAAACAAAAAAAAACAAATAACCAAAAATGTGTTCCTTACCAATATCATCGGTCTGCCACGAGATTCCCAGGGTACTTGTTGCACAAAGAACTTGAATTGGCTTCGTGAAAGATCTCATAGCAATACAGCCTTTCATTTACTTGCTGCATCTTTGGGAGAGGCCCCAACTCTCAATATCCAGAGCCATCTTGGGGGACCTCATTGCCACAAATTCTTGTGTGGCCTCGCATTGGTTGAAGTATATAAAATCATCCTTACAAGATCTCTGTTCCGGGCACTTGTTTGGCGACGAATTGCAGACAGGCAATGCTGGCTGGGGAAAGTTAATAGACGTCTTCTCTTCTCATACAGCGAGATTAAGGAGAAATAGTGAACTGCAGAAGCAAAGCTTACAATTGTATAATTGCAATATTGCCCCCAAAACTGTTAGGCCAGCCTACGTCCAATCGTTCATCACTCCAAGAAAAAGGGCATTTATTATGGCTTTTAGAGCAAATCTTTTGTTTACTGGGGAAAGGGCAATTTAAATTGCACAGAGAGGAGGAGCTGTCCTTGCTGTGAGAGTGATTGGAATGATTTGTTGCACTTCCTGTCCTTCTGTCCTACTTTAGCAAAGCCAAGGAAAGATTTAATGATTCCAGTATTAAGAGCGTCCAAGCTTAGACACGTACAATTAGCATTCACATTTTTATTGTCAGTCCTGAACCTTCTGAAAGCCCATACCGCATATTTATATATTGAGCGTGTCCTCATGCTACGCAGGACATGTATATGTTTTAATGAATGATTTTAATTTATTTTGTAGCTCGCAAGACTTTGACTGTTTCTAAATGGATTTTATTGTCGTACTATTTTTACTGTGTGCTTTCTTATGTGAATTTTAATTTCTGAATAAAGATTGTATCTACTACTCTACCACGACTTCTGCTGCTTCTGGCTGCTTAAGAACCCACACCCATTCTTCTGTGAAGAAGTCGCCGGTCTGACCACACGTTTCTGGAGCTCCTCCTGCTCCTGATACCCATGGCTTGGTAACTGCTCTTCGCCTCAGCCAACCATAGAAATCATTCTCACATGGGGAGAGGCAGCTCTCATGTACACCTTCCTCTGCATAGCCTCTGCACTTCAGAGTTTGAGGGAGCAGGACCCCCTAAGAACAAGCATGTGAAATCTGCTGATCCACATTCTGGCATCCCTTTTGTTCTCCCACTTCTGCTTGGTTTGCCAACCTCGTGCTTTCTTCCTTCTGCTACTACTACGGCTCAGATTGCAGTTACAGTTGCAGCTCCCTCCTCTCCTTTCAAGTGTTTGCACCTGAGAGGGCATTTTATGCCTCCCATGTTCCATCAGGTGTGGGTCATTAGGCTCAATTGCCTTACTTCTGCAATCGCTGTTAGGCTTAATTGCCTAACTGATGCAACTACATGCCTCTTCAGACCTCTTCCTCGTCCCAGTATTCATGGGATTATGGGACATGTTGTCCCCTACAACAAAGTTAGCTTTTGTAACATTTTGGTTAATTTTAAGTGTAGATTTATTTCCCTTAAAAATATTAAAGGATGGACTATTAGAATTAGTTGTTATAGAAGAAGACATTGATTTTAAATAATTTTCTCTATATCCTTTTAGGTTATACCTTTGGGAGTAAGGAGGCTGTTTTAAGATACATTGAAAGATTTCTCAGTTAATAAGGCTTGCTCAAATTTAACATAACTTGCACCCCGTGTCACAGATCTTATATGTGGGTCAGGGACATTATAATGGCAATATGCCATGACCTGTTTTGGCAACCCAGAAAAGGCACTTCCTTTCAGACTCCAAATACTGTAGCTCATCCCACTGGATCTCCTCACCACCCTGGGCCCTTTCACCTCCCAGGTGATCCTCCCCAGGTGATCCTCCCACAATACACCACCCCCAAGGTCAGGACCAGGAAGCGTCTGCCTTTCCCTGACCACCTGGGAGGAGATTTTAGGAAGGGTTTCAGTGAGGGATCTGTTGGATACTTCACATACCTTACAGCCTCATTACAAATTTGGCAGTATTTCAGTGGTAAATCCGCTGGAATACAGCCAAATGCAATTACTGTTTTGAAACAAAAGGGAAAGCCCTATAAAGGGAAAAGGACTATGGGCTTCTCTAAATATCAACACGGGGGGGGGCGTATTTCCCTTGGAATTTTTGCTGTTTGTTTCTAACTGGACAAACAGGCTTATGTCTTTGTCATGTGTGGTGGCCACTTCTCAAATTTTAGTATACCAAATATGACATTTTCATCAATGTATAGTCAGAGCAAAGAGCAACAAACAAAAATAACTGTATGCTTATTCACCCCACAGCACTGAAGGTTAGTGTGTGTGTGTTTTTGTCCTGCCCCTTGCAATTCACCCTAGTGTCAGTAGTTGTTACTAATTTTTAAATGTCATGTAGATATTAAACCACCTAGCAAAGTACACCCTCGCTAACAGGAGCCTCTTTATATGTTGCTCCTGTAGGGAGAACTTCCTCAGTCCACAGATGAAGGCTCATCAAGTAATATCTGCTGAAACGTCGGGGACCTATTACTGTTTTGATATAGGCTGCCCTGTGTATATGTAATTTACGGATTAAAAACCTGACGTTGACCTACCAATAGGTCACACTTATGTGTCTGGCATTGCAAACATGTACCCAGATAGGTTGTTTTAATGTGACTGTATAATTGAATTTGTATAAATTGGTGTATTTTTCACAAGTCACTGGAGGTGAAGGCACACCATCACTTTGTACAGCTAAGTTCATGCTATTTAGGGCAAAAGGATCCAAACTGTATATGGACTTAACCACTAAGACCTTTGTTTTTTAAAGATAAAAAAATTAGAAAAACAAGATTACAAGGAAGCAAATTAACAAATGCTATCCCTTTTTGTGAATAAGCATACGGTTCTTTTTGTTTGTTGCTCTGACTATACATTGATGAAAATGTCATATGTGGTACACAAAAATTTGGGAAGTGGCCATCACACATGACAAAGACATAAGCCTGTTTGTCCAGTTAGAAACAAAGAGAAAAAACTCCAAGGGAAGGACGCCCCCCCTGTTGAAATGTAGACAAGCCCATAGTCCTTTTCCCTTTATAGGAATTTCCCTTTTGTTTCAAAGCTTTGTGATATAGTACATGCTATAATAGGGAACTCCAAATAAGTTCTGTAAGTAACCATACTGTTAGCCTTAGGCTAGAGGGCTATTTTTACACTTAGACACTAGTGGAGGACTAGATAGGCCCCTCTTTTCCTTTTTTAATTTCTCGACACTTTCCTCTCTCCACCCCACCAAAATGGAACAGACTTTGAGCTTTTCAGGGGATCAAATGCATGACATCATACAAGGCCCGTCGTTATTTAACCTGATAGGGGCTCAACAACATCTAGTAGCATCCGCAACGGGTGGTGAACCTCTTAACTTAAAAAAGAAATGGTTCCGGACGGAAGTACTTGGGCACTTCCTGAGGGAATACCTCAGAGTCAATATGGTGCTAATAGGCCTCATCGTCAGGAATGAACCAGCACTATTCCTGAATGACAAGGAATACATTCTTGGTTTCAGTAAAATCTCAATCAAGTGCAGCAGAGACCTAATGGTCCTTACGATCACAACGGGCCAAAGAATACACACAAAAATACAAGAAGAATTGAAACTAGAAGAAGACAAGTTCCTCAAAGACGATAACCCAAAAAATGCACAAGATAAACTTAAAGAAATCGATAACGCACTAGATGACTTCATGGCGGCAACATTAGAGAAGAAACATAAAAAACGTGCGAAAGATATATGGAATTTCAAAATCGAACTAGTCTATCCATACCTCGCAGCAGACTATAAAGACAATAAGGACAAAGAAAGGACAGCTAACCTCACCAGTAAGAGCAGAAACAGACGCAAATGTGTCTCTTTCACAGACCCATCAAGTTCAGGATCTTCCTCAGATGAACAAACACATGCAAATAACAGATATCCACAACAAGGACAATACCAAACACCACCCATGGTCCCTTTTTTAGGCCATGGGGTCCCCAGAGGAGGATTCTGGGGCCTCGTGCCACCACCGCCACAGCAAGAAATTCAGCAGTTATTCCAGTACCCACCCTGGAGACGGCTGAACAACAGGAGAAGATGCGCAAACTGGAGGCACTGAAAGACATTCCTATTTTCAAGCTTTCAGGCTTTCCTCTTAGCAAAGATGAAACAGCAGTCCTA
This sequence comes from Ambystoma mexicanum, assembly GCF_040938575.1. Taxonomy (NCBI): domain Eukaryota; kingdom Metazoa; phylum Chordata; class Amphibia; order Caudata; family Ambystomatidae; genus Ambystoma; species Ambystoma mexicanum. The sequence continues at coordinate 1,523,929,177 of NC_090929.1, read as the reverse complement.
GCCTTGGGACTGTCGTTTGTACCAACCAACCCTACAGATTGGTTTAAATTGGACACTGAATTTGACAATTTCTTCCGGAACATCAGGAGAAAAGTCTTCTTTAAAGAACAAGTTAACACACCTCAACCACCAGACTCGGGATTCAGAGTTAAATCTAACTTTAATCCTAGAGACATTGAAATGACAGCCGCCATAATCACTTTTGAAAATTGCATGAAACAAGGCATCAAAATGATACAGGAAAATCCCCAGAAGCAACGACACAATATGTCGTCAGAAGCACGTATTGCACTGAAAACCTCACAGAAAACAAAAAGCTAGTGATAAAACCAGCAGAAAAATGGGGCGGTATAGTGGTAGAACATGTGAATCAATATAAAGAGATGCTTCTTATCCTCCTTAATGAGACAGCTAACTACAAAAGATTGAAAAAAGACCCAACAATGGAGATAAAGAATAAGATCCTCGAATCTATAAACTTTGCCAGCAAATATAACTGGATAACAGCGAAAGAAGAAGCATACCTTACTACATCAGAAGAAAGAACACCTGCCTTCTACGCCCTCCCGAAAATCCACAAAAATAAACTTACACCCCCAGGAAGACCTATCGTCTCAGGCTGTGGATCCATCCTGGAACCGTTATGCAAGTTTATCGACTATTTTTTGAAACCTCTTTGCCAACAGACCACCACATATCTCAAAGACACTATGGCCACTATTAACCTATTTGAAAACAAACCTTTGACAAATCTAAAGAATTTTTGGTCAAAATGGACATTATAAGCCTTTATACCAGCATCCCACAAGACGCAGCAGTGGAATGCATCTATCAATACTTAACCCAACATATGTGACAGAAAAGCGTACCTACTAACTTTATAGTGGAATTACTTGAGCTAGCTCTCACTAACAACTATTTCCTCTTTGAAGACACCTTTTACATACAAATCAGCCGGACCACTATGGGAGCAGCATTCGCCCCAAGCATGGCCATAATCTTCATGGCGGAATATGTAAAAGATCATGTCCTAAACACCAATAATCCATTCCATGAAAAGATACATCATTGGCATCGGTACATAGATGAAGTTAATCTGATCTGGAAAGGGGAAAAACAAAATCTGAAGGACTTACTCACATGGATCAATAACCAAACACCTGAAATAAAGTTTACTATGACAAGTAGTAACACAGAGATAAACTTTTTAGACCTTATCATCAAACCCACTAACGGATGCCTCAAATGTACATGGTTCACAAAAGACACAGACAGGAAAACCATCATACACTACAAAAGCAACCAACCAAAGAACCTCTGAGACAACCTTCCATATGGCCAGTTCTTGCGCCTTCGAAGGAACTGCACCAAGATGACGCAGTATCAAAAGCATGCAACCATCCTTCAAGAAAAATTACAAATAAGGGGATACCCCAAAGAACTCCTCAGTAATATGAGAAAAAGGGCCAAGTAGACACTGAGAGAATCCTTACTATTACCTAAAGATCCCAAGACGGAAAATGATGATATCCTGACCTTCGTGTAAACATTTAGCCCTACAACTACAAAATTGGAAGGCCTCATCAAGAAATGCTGGCCTCTGGTTCAATTAAGCCTCCCACTAGAAAAACCACTCTGGATGGCACTCAAACGCTCCAAGGACTTGAAAGACATGCTTACCAATGCAAGAATGAACAAAAGCAACACGAGATTGCTCACGTGGAATAAAAGAGAGATCATAGGACACCATCCATGTGGGACCTGCACATGCTGCAGGTTTACAAGAAAAATGACGTCCTTTCTTATCGGATATAGAATTTAGAAATTAAAAAAGATTTGAATTGTAAAACTACCAATGTTGTCTATGTGTCATGGCCTTGGGGCAAGGGTCCAGGCCTTCATCACCCCCAGGGGCCACTTGGATCCAGTCCTGGCGCCTTTGGCACCAGGCTCATAGAAATGTATGCTTGGAACACTCTGTACTCATAGTGAGACCCCTAATACTCTGTTTGTATTGTTCTCTTTTCTCCACTAGTCACTCGCCCACCAGAATCTTGTTTTTCTTCTTGTTCATCAATCTGTGTATTTCTCATGTACTGCAAATCTTCAAATTACTTATTTCCGTTGTTTTGCAATTTTTCCATGTTTGTAGGTTGATCACATTGCGATCATTGCATTTGTTATGTGCTTTGAAAAAAAAAAACGTGTTCACCGGTAATAGTGTAGAAGTGCACCCAGGATCACATAATTAGTTTGAATAATACTGAATGATAGAGGAGTCATGTGCACATCAAAACTCAGCTTTATTCAGATAAAAAATCCAAGCCGGGTAAGCATACACACATTTCAAATGATTGCAAGCGAGTTTTGTTACACAATTACATCAGAAATAACATTGCGTTACATTATCAGTTTACGGGGAAATGGGGTTGGTTAATAGCTCAAACTATGTATATGATACATAGGGGTTAGTCACTCTATTGGTGGGTACCTATCTGATTGTTCCACCTGGGCCTATTCTATTACAGACACTATTTCTATTTCATCATTATAAGGACAGCTATATGGTCAATACTATCTATCATACGCGATATGTCAAGGGAACTTCTCATTGGTTGGCACCTGGGCTGCCAACCTCGGACACTTCGATGAGACATCACGGTATGAGTGAGATAAAGTTGGTGAAGAGACCTCTGTATTTTGCCATATTTCTAATTAAAGAATACTATGAATCATCCCGTGGCAATGAGGCCTTCGATATCCTTTGCACTTAACATTGTGTGCTGTCTGGTGTGTGTGTGTATGGGGAGGGAGTTCTGCACGTGTCCTAACTGTGTTTGGCTCATAATGAATGGCTGGTGTTTGCCATACAGCAATACAGAAAACAGAAAAAGTGCATGGAAATACCACATTACACAGAATGTACTGTGATAACATTTGGACAGGTAGTCATCCTGTTTTAGAAACTCCATACACATCGCTATACATTAGTGGAATACTTCCAGCTATCTGACATCTTTGGTTGAATCTTACCTGAGTTCCAGTGCCTATTGCAGTTTCCAGTCAACAGGAATGCCATGAACATGTTACACATACTGCAACTCAAGACACAGTCAGCATCCATACCCAGATTACTTCTCCTGCAGGACAAGAAAAAAAAGATAAGAAATCTTTAAGGTGAGCCAGTGCTGCATGTTTCAAGACAGCTCAAATTATCAATATTTCAGAGTTAAAAATAGCTTTGCTTGGGTTTATTTAGATGTTGGACATTACAGAAAATATGAAGGGTGAAGTTAACACATGCTGTTTTGAAGACTCATATACAGCAACAATTGGATGATCGGCATCGTACGACCTTACAGGGTGATTACAGGCCAGGTCTTGTTCCTCCATCTTCAATCGATACTGACAGAGCTATTGTTGGGTTCTTGGGGAAAAAAGTATAAATAGACATAGGGAGTTGTCACTTAGCAGACCTTATTATTTCCCCCCTCTTGTTCCATAAACAAAGAACCCTGAAGCAGGTTTGAGCATGTCTATTCAGAGTCCAACACAACAATCTGTCGCCAACACAACATTTTCCTTCACAGGGAGCTCATCTGGAACGCTCCACAGCAGTCGTCTTCCGTTATTTGTCTGGAATTCAATGCATTCACTACATCTTCAGAAGAAGGTCTGGCAAGTCTCACAGAAGCACTGGCCCATGGATAGCTCTTCCCCAAATGACATGCATACCTTAGAGACATAAATTGGAAACCCTACAATGATGGTAATGGAATTACGTTCCGAAGTCCATGCTAGCCACTGGGAGTCTCTTCGGGAGGATGTCTTACTGACATGACAGATCACCAGTTATCTAGCTGTTAGAGTTAACTCCCTGCAGTCAACACTCACACTCTAGAGATCCACTGCTAGTGAACAGCTTGCTAGACCATTAAAGCCATGCTGTGTGCTCCATCACCACAACAAGCTCTAAACATACACCTGTCTAGGTCCTTACCCCTCCACTAATGTCATTGCCACCCAGATAGGTTTTCTGTGGATTCAGAGAAACGTACCGTTATATTCACTTCACTTAGCATCCGCAGGCCTTTCTGAATGGCAGATGCCATTTTTACTGTCATACTTGGCAGGTATCACTGTTAATTGGTCAATTGTGACAGGGTTCCCAAGAACTCCTAAACTCACCTAGGGGACACATGCAACCAAAAAGTTTAATTAAAAAATCACAGTATCCGGGGTGAGCAAACAGTGCAATAAAAAAAAAATCCCAGTGCTCTAGGTGACGAAACAGTGCACTTTAAATAAAAGGATTAAAGAGTTGAAGGTGAGTGTGCCCAAAACTGCTTTGGTTGACTCCTCTGGCTACACATTTTTTAAAACTTTTTTTCTGGCTGCGAAACGCAATGTGTCTCGTCGCTGAAAACACCATTAGTATCCCGGTCTAGGGTACTAATGGAAATAAGCCCCTCGACTGTGGGCCATCACCAGGGCCTTTGTTAAGGACCTTGCTATGCTGAGGCCTGTAATTTTGGGCCCCAGGGGCATTACCTTATGAGGAGGTAATGGCCCTCAATCTCAGTGCTTATTGTCTTATTGTAAATTGAATAGGCTACACAATAACAGACCACCATGCAGGCTCACAAATGTGTACTTGTACATGAAGATTTTTAGATCCGTCAACAAGGTTTCCATTTGCATTGGTTGTAGATAAGAAATCAAAACATATCCGATGTAGGACAGGAAGCACATTCCAAAATCGATCAGCAAAACATTCATTTAGAGAGACAGAATGCTAGAAAGAGAGCGAGAGAGAGAGAGAGAGAGAGAGAGAGAGAGAGAGAGAGTTAGAGCGAGAGCGCTAGAGAGACATGTGTGGGAAAGAGAGAGGGGGATACAGATACTGACATTCTCAGAGTGAGAAAGGAAACAGAGACCTGCCTGTTAACATTCAGAAATAGGAGTTTTGGGGGACACCAGGATATTCTGGCTTTTAAGGTCTACTCCCTTCTTCCAATGACTAATTATTCTCCACAATATCATACCACTTTAAATTAAACAAACACATACCAGTCAAATACCCATCATTGGCCTAGCAGTTAGCACACAACCACTAATCAGACTATGGCTAAACTCTCCTCTTTAGCCTTATCACATCCACCCACAAACTGACCCAAAGTGCTATACTGCATCATATCTTGGGCTTGCCCCTTCTCATAACAAAGTGTCTCCTCCCAAAAAATAAAAGCAGAATGGCACTCATGTCCTGGGTACTTCTCACCTACTCATAATAACACTGCAGAATTCACATCTGCTATCTAACTAAAACCTTGTTTCTTACAGAGAAATGTGCAGTGCAGCCAACAAACATGGCAGAACGGCATTGAGTAATGCCACCTGTTAGGGAGAATTCTCAAAATGTGCTTATTTCCCTTACCCTTTGAGACCCCCAGCAACTTTGCTGGATTTCTAGGATTTGATTTTATATTACCTGGGAAGAGTGTGAGCCTTTATTCACACTCTTCCATGTATTTTGATGTGTGTTTTACTTTTGTGTTGTTTGGTTATGGTGTTTTAAACAACCCCATAGGCATCATCTTTTTCTGTGTGTCACACATCACCTTCAGTGCCATGGCACAGGGATGTTTTTCAGAATACCCAAGGTTTAAATACCTTCTCTGGGACTGTCTACTGTCTCCCAGAGCATGTAAAGTTAAGTTGACTTTACTAGTCTCTTTAAATTTACTGACCCAGCACACACTATCTTCCTAAAGAGTGCTGGAGGGGTTGCCTAGCTTCCCCTGAGTCAAAACACTCAGGTAACTGTCAAATGTTACCCTTTCCTACTTTAAATGGCTGCTGGCAGTGGTTTAGATCAAACTACCTTGATTTTTCTCGACCGCTAACAATGGTAGCTAAAAATCGGGTCAGCCATGTTTTTCAATATGGCACCCAAGACCTATCTGTGAAAACAGACTCCGCTCAACTTTTTTCGTCGTTTCTTTTAAGAAAGGTCCTTCTTGTGTTTGTTTCTGCATGCCAAACCAGGTTTGGTCCCTTTGTTCGTTGGCCTTTGGCAGGCCTCAGTGCTGTAGCCCTCCTCTGGCGCCAGGGTGTCTGGGGTGGACAGGATGTGAGGGAGGTGCCTGAAACTCCCTTTGCCTAGTCTCCTAGGAGACCTGAATGCAGTCTGGTGTGATTGGCTGGCTGGCTGTCCAGCAAGGACAGCCACCCTGCTGTGTGAGTGACAGCCAGGCTGGAATGAATGGGGGATAACTGTTTAAAAGCTGGTCTCTGGGACTTGGAAAGCAGAGTCGACCACTGGAACAAAAGAACCTAAGAGAAGAGGAGGGAAGAGGACTGCTGCAACTCCTGGATGACCGGTGCAGCCCTGCTGCAGGTCTGAATTGCCTGAAACTCTGACGACAGAGAAGCCTTTCAAGGTTAACTTCTTCCCTTGAGTTTCGTGGAACCAGCTAACTCACAAGCCACATGGACACCGTCCCCATCTGGTCGAATTTTCATCAGAGTGCTGTTGGAAACCAGATAGCCATAGGGAAGGAAACCAGCTTGTGGTCTTTAAGGCACTCACACCATAAACCAACGTCTTGCTACAGCTTTTGGCCTCTTCCCTGGGCAGTGCAAGATCCTCCCGACGTCCTTCTTCTTGTTCCCATGACTGAAGCTCAGAAACAGCAAGGTCTGCAGGATCTACCAGGAACAACTACCTCAGCTAAATCTCTTCTTCATTGCAAAGGTACTGTGCAAACGCGGTCTGGAAATCTTTTCGGCCATCGCGAATGTTCGTAGAACTTTCCTGAAACTCAAAGTCTTGTCCTTCCCTAAACATTTGTCAAACTTTTCGCTAAGCCAAATTCTTTTAAACTCTGTGGCAAAGACTTAACCGTTGTCTACCAGAACTGTGCTGTCCTATACAAAGACCCTGAACTACTGACTTTGGCTCAGGCCTATTGAGAAGTATTGCTGGTTGTAGCTAACTGATACCCTTTGCCCTGCTTATGAATGTATTTGGTCTGCCTTTCTTACAACCTTGTCTTTTTACCCCCTTTTTAGGTAACTGAAGTGGCATTTTGTTCCCACTTCAGGGGAACTGAACTTTTTCAGTTACATTGGGTGTGTATTGTAGTGTATTAGTGTGTGATATTGAGCTGCTCTTACTAGTGAAATGTTTTCCAACTGACTTTGTAAATAAATTTGTCATGGGTATCAGGCAGGTAGTTGGGGCAAGCTGGGTGGAGGCTTAGCAGGCGTGGCGTAGGCACACAAAGAACTCATAACAAATCCCTCCTTTCATTCCTTCCTAGTGTTTGTAGTAACTTCCTGGTTACCACTTCCTGTTGCCAAACAGGAAGTGCATGATAACTCATGAGCTCTCTAGTGTTTGGGTGTGGCTGGCTATATAAACCACACCCAAGATTCTTCCAGTGCTTCGTGTTGCTTACTGTGAGCTGTATCAGCAACACACTTGCCATTCCCTGGATCAGCCAGCATCTGCTTACCTGCTCCGGATCATCCTGTTTCTACTTACCTGCTACTGATCATCCTGCTTCTGCTTACCTGCTCCCGATCATCCTGTTTCTGGTTACCTGCTCTGGATCTTCCTACTTCTGCTTACCCGCTCCGGATCATTCTGCTTCAGCTTACCTGGTTCTTACTCCACGCCGCAGCTATCTCCAGTCAAGAGGGGACTTCTAGACCGGCACCTGTAAGAACAAAGAAGAACAGCGTTAACAGGCGCATATCAGTAATGCTGCGCATACTCACCGAATCTTCCCGCGACGCTGGAATCCAGGTTAGGTGTACGAGCACACCAACCCCTGTAAAAGAAAGAAGAGGCATTATTCATTGCGCTCGCTCCAATAACGCGGACACTTATTTCACTGCGCTTTCTCTCTCTACGCTGTGCATACTTACCAAAAGCCTCTGTGCAAACTTACCTAACCACGAAGTCTCCAGTAGCGCTGAACCCGGACTCAAGGCGCTAATACCATATAATTTCTCCTGCAAGGGAAATTGAGAGACATTGCCAGGCACGCGCGAATTGAAGGCGCTGCACAAACCTACCAGCAGCTAGCTTCTACAAGCAACGCTACTCACCCACAAAAATACCGACAAACAAAGACAATACTGACAATTTTGGACACTCAACATTCTCGGCGCAACGTTCACTTGTGGGAAGGACTTTCTAGCCAGTGAAGAAACTGGCGCCTTGAACTCTCGGCCTCGCTGTGAAGGCATAAAACAGCGTTTGGCATCTGAACTCTACAGACATTAGCACCAATCACATGAGTGAATCGCGCCCCTGCAAATGCAGGATGGAGTTCACACACTACTAAAGATCAAGGTATTCTTCCGGGTGAAACAGGGAATGTGAAGCCTCGGGGTCAAGGGAGGCTTGTCCATCGCTCCTGCAGAGACACAGGTGAGTGTGACAATATTCTTTTACCAAGAAACCTTGAATCTGTGTGTATTTGAATCACTGCATTAGTTGGTCCTCTGTGTAACTTGTTCTTCTGCTCACTCAACTCTTGAGATAAGTCTGGCTGCTCAGCCACTGCTACCACATAACTGTGTAGTACAGGCTTGTACCAAAGGTGAAATTGTACTGACACTTTTAGTCTTAATTGTATGTAGTGTTCTGCAAGGGTACTGCATGTGATTCTGCCTAACACCACCTTACAGTACAAATGCAGGATGTGGTATAGTGTATTTCTGATGCAACAACATTGATGTAAGTGCAACTAACATGTCATAACCTCCTCACACAACATTGAGGTTGTGCTACTTAAGAGGTGCCCACATCTCCCATCTGCTGGCCTCATACCCCACCTTTGATCATGCTCTTGCCTCTTTCATCACCTAGTCATGTACACGGTGTGAGTAGCCACAAGGAGGATGGAGGGGAGACCAGAAATCAGATGAGAACAGAGAACCAAAATGTGAACGACTTACACAACACAAAAGGTAGGGAGAAGACCAGGGAATGGAGCATGATCTGGAAACAGGGGTCGAGTACTAACATCCAATATAGCGTTTAAGCAACATGAGACTCAATTGTAGGACTGGTCAACATGGGGGAGTGTAGAGAGATGCAACAAAACAAGTGGGCACTAAGTCAGGAGCAGGAGACAATAAGGAATGTGTGTAGCAAAGTTACATCCAAGACTTTGGGATGGGAGCTGTGTGATCCTGGGGGACAGGAACTGCCACGCGCTATGAGATGATGATCCCAAAGGCCTTAACTGTATTTGATAACCTAAGGTGGCACCTGGAGGTTGAGCCACACAGGACCAGTGTAAAAATCTGACAAACTGCGGCAGACAAGAAAAACAGAGTCAAGAAAGAAGTGCTTTGGATTACATTTTATTCCCCCAAGTTTGTGAGAGTCTGTGTAAAATACAAATCGAAGGTGGCTTTATACCAAGAAGAGAAAAGGTAAAAAAGAAGGTCAGGACAACGATGAGATGCATGTTTGCTACATCATTCTTAATTCAACCACTGTTGGTTCAATCAATCTTATTCACTTTTGTGATAAGAATATAATAAATAGACGCATACAGTAAGGGATACAAGGCTAATTGAAATATAACATATGACCAGTGAGAACAGGAAACCATTACCAGATTGACCTCTTGTATGAAGAATAAAATGCAAATTAAATGGATCTGCTGGATTTTAATTGAGCCTTTATCAGAGCTTTCAAATTATGGGTTGGTGCATGTGTCTACTTGGCAGTTAGGTGTTTACATAGACTGATAATTTGGCATAGATCTTGCATGGATTGGTGTTTATGAATGTGCCTTGATGACAGAGAGGGCTTACAGCCCTTTACATACTTACATATGCAGAGAGCTTGCAATGCATGGGTTAATGCAAAGGAATGTGCCTTATTGCTAGAGAGAAGGCTATGGTCAATTGCTCTTTTTCAGAAACCTTGCAGTGTCTGTGTTGATGTGTAGGAATTCGACTATTTGACAGCAGGGGGTCATAGCTGTTAAAGCCTGAATGTCCTCTGTCAATAGAGACATCCACAGCTAATCATATTCAGCTGTGGTGCATGGTGATATCAGAAAGATTTTCTTGCTTTGAGAAATTAACAGGTTCACATGTTGTTCTGTGTTGTGCCTCTCAAACAGTATGTGCATTGAGTGAAAGCATGTTGTGTCACCACACGAGTTGCTTGTGTTGTTTGAGTTAGTCTGCAGTACTGATTAGTTATTTATGTTATATTTCTATCCTGCAGTTTTGGAAATGTCCGGGAAATTGGCTGTAATGATTTTTCTTTGAAGGAAGCTTGCCTTTCTGTATTCTTAGCAGAAGAACTTCACCATGCAGAGAAGCAACACTTTAAATATGTGTTACAAAATGAGGAAGCAACCCAAAGGGTGCATTAAAAATCAGGCTGAGGTTGGCCCTTATAAATTAATTCACCATTTGGACGGGAGCGATGTTATCAACCAGAGAAAAATGTCTTAAGGCAAAATCAGTTCCACTTAGGATATATTCGACACCAGCAGACAAAATGGATGGCCTAGAGTAGAAAAAACACATTTTCCCGAACAAATTCAATAAAAGTAACAAAGAAGTGGATAACATTAAGGCTGATTAAATGATCTTCTTTAGTTTAATGAGAGGGTCAGGAATAATGTAGGATATCTGTCAATAAACACACAGTACAGTAACCATTAGACCACATCTGCATCCAGTTAAATGGCAATACTGGCTTCAGTACCAACACAAGCTTACAACCCTGGGGGTACTGCAAAATGAAATGAGTGGCCCTTGACATTAACACAAGACAGAAGTATCCGATGATTTAGGGCCATGTTTGGGACCTTTGAATGTTGTGGCTTGCCTGTACAACAGAAGCATATGTTACATCCCTGAAAACCACTAAGTAACCCCCTTTGGCACAGGAAATTGTGAAGCCCTTGCTTGGTGTTACAGACATGGATCAATAATAGGCACGTTATTTTGGTGACGGGTGAATTCTCAATCAATTAGCTATTTTCATTTAGTTATTATGCATTTTCGACAAAAGCCTTTCATGTAGGCATTTGGTAAATGACAAATGAGAGACATCCCCAACAATAAATAATTGCCATTCCTCCCATGATGACATGCAAACGTCCTCTTCAGTAAACAGGGGGCAATAGGAGCAACAGTGATTCCTACCCTATATTGGAAATTATATGAGTACATGGGGACTTAGAAGGGGTGTGAACAACTGAAAAGAAACAGAATGCTCAGTATAATATTGACCAGCCTGTCAGGGCCTTAGATCTCGGGTTCAAAACCCAGGAGCACCTGACTATTTATGCTATTACTTTCAGAATCTTTCCCTACTATCTTTCCTCACCTTCCCCCAGAGGCTCACTGTCTCCAGATCCCTGATTCTCTTCAGACTGGACTATTACAAGAGTCTCTTTCTCAGTCTTCCTACTTCTACTCTCCGACCTCTTCAACTTATCCAGAACAGAACCGCAATACTTATCCTTGGCCTCATGCCCAGGGACTGCATCTTTCCAGTGCAGAAATCCCTACTCTGGCTCCCCTTGACTGCAAGGATCAAGTTCAAATCCCTCTGCACAGTCCACAAGGCTTTCTGGGGCAGAGGCCCCTACTATCTACAACGCCTTCTCCTTAAATACTCTCCTTCCAGAGCCATCCGCTCGGCCTACTCCAACTCTCTGCGTGTGAGCCATTTCTTCAAACAGAGATTTGGGGGTGGATGCTTATTCTTTGTAGGTGTCTCCCTTTGGAAAAACCTACCTGCCTCATTATGTCTTGAGCCAGACCTCCTTAGGTTCTGGAAACTCCTCAAGACCTTCCTCTTCTCTTCCTCTTTCTCTCTGCCTCTTCCTTGCTAACCTCCTTCCCTTCTCTCCTGCTTCCCTCCTTCGTTCTCTTCCCCAACCTGTGCAATTCACTGACTGGTTGCCTGGTACACCTCCAAAGCCTCACAGGTCCCAGGGTCCCCCGCCAGTCCTGCACTTTCTTCCGCGCTTCTGCACTCTGCCTTGCACTACTGCACTTTGACTACGTTCCATGAGAGTGTCAACCATTCTGCACTTAACCCTGCCCCTACTGGACTGGACACACATGTCCCTCTCTCTCGCACCTCTGTCTGTGCACTTGCACGACCTTGAATGTACTAGGCTTAGCAGTTTTGTCTGTCCTATCTTCCTCCATCTCCCCTCCCTAGCTTGTTTGTGCCTGAAATACACATGCATAGGTGCACTGATGACAAAACCTTTGTCTTGTACGTCCTTCCTACCCAACCCCCTTCTCCGACCACTCTTTGTCACTCCCTTATACCAGTAAAAAGGACTCTGGCCTAGTATGCTAGTTATTGTTGTTAGAGCATTCGGAATCTTCAAGGCCTAAGAATAATGACTATATGCCCTTTTTTCCTTCCCGCCTTGAAGCACCTTTGATGCACTTCACTTGTGTATGAGCGCTTTACAAATAAACAATTACAATTACAATTATTTTACTCTGCAGATATTCATGATTTAGTATCTCTTTAACCGTTCTTTGGCTATAACATACTGAAACATGTAAATATTACTATGGATGAAATTAACTGTATTAGCACCTGGCGTAGAACATTCAGGGGCCACTAGCCAATCAGAATGCTAGGATTCAGAGCATTATCAAAAGATATTGTTTAACAAAGCATAGAATTCTGTGGCTTTCACCGCTGTGACTGGAGTTCAGTTTTCTTGACCCATCTGCTCTGATCTGTCACCCAGCTACCTCGAGGAGAAACTCAGCATCACCGGTGGACAGTGCACCACCAGAAGCCAGGACACATGCAGACTTGAAATCCGCTGCTGCAAAAAGGAAAGGACCAGAAAACAAGAGTATGGAACCTACTCCCCTTCAGCATCAGACTCACCCCCATGTTCCTACAACTCAGGAAAGAACTCAAGACCCACATCTTCAAGTAATCTCTCCTCCTCAACACCTTGGCCATTACTTCGCCCCTCGTGCAACCTGACTCAGTAGATGCTACCCGCCCCTCTGCTCTCTGCCACCTGGTACAGCTGTACCCCTCCTCTGTCCCTATTTGTATCATAACCCCTGCTGTATATCTGTTCTGTTGTTACTTCTGAAAAGTGTTCCTTTATGCTTCTGTACTCCTGTGTACTTCTATAAAGTGCTCTTTTGTGTATCTGTATTGTTGTATACCTCTGTAAAATGTTCTGTTGCTTTTTGAGCATAGGTCAGTGTTCGATAAATACCATAATATTAAAAATAATCTGTGCTGAGCTTGTCTTCCCTACTGTAAGGGGTCATTAATGCGAGGGGGACAATTGTTTGATGATTAACCAAATTATGCCATTTTATTCTTAAAATAAAATTCACAAACAATCCTCACTGTCCCTACTCTGTGGAGGAATTCTCTGCCTAACCCAAAGCTAAGGGAACACACTCTAATACAGGGTAACTGGCCCTCACACTAAGTGACAAATATACAAAGAAAATATATGGCAATACCACATGACATGAACAATATTGACAAAGTCACTTCTGCAAATGTTCAACCAAAGAAAGAAATATATTGAATTAGTTCTTAATGTTTCAAAGTCAGATTAAGAGTTCATTAACCAAGGTTCCACTGACAACATATCTTATCTCTTGTGTGAAAGATCCACTTTCTATTCCCAGCAAAATAGCACCAAGGGTAATACTAGCCAAGAAGATTTGCCACAGTTCAAAAGAAAATGCAATATCACCACTTTTAGTAATATACAGTTTTTAGTCAACAGTTAGGAATTCTTTAGTTACAGTCTTTAGCATTCACAATGGTATATTTGTCAGGATGTCTTATCAGTGCTGCTGCTTCTACTCAAACAACCACACTTCTACTTGATTTACCATGGGAACAGTAACCTTTTTCTCACAGTACTCCACCTTGATTTGGCTACACCAATGTTGCATCAACTGCCAATTAAATATACTACCACCCTTCAGTACTTTGGACTACTATCACCACGTTAGTAATGTGGACCTTTATACAGGCTTCAACAAGCCCATTCATTACGACCCAGGCGGTAAGGGGTTTACGGCGGCGTAAACAGCGCCGACCCTTACCGCCTGATTCCGAGGTCCCTTAGCGCCATGGAGGATTTAACACCTGTGTTAAAATCCATGGCGCTAAGGGACCTTGTTGTTTATTACGCCACCGTAATTTACGGTGGCGTAATTAACGCCTTCCCCACTCCCATTATGCCCTATGGGGCAAAAATGGGAATGGGGAAGGGTAAATGGGGATTGGGGACTTACCGCCCCGCCAACCTCGGAATGGGGCGGTAAATCCGCCAACCACCATGGCGTAAACGTAGTTTACGCCATGGTGGTAAAGGTACGACCCAGGCGGTAACTTACCCAAGATATTTTAAAGTACTTCCACACCCTGTGGTAGGCAAGGCAATCTTCCTCTGAATATCTCCTTTCAAAAGGGGTAGCCTCTGTGCCTCTCTTGTCTGGCTGCCACAATAATAACCTAGGTTTGCCTTTAAGACTCACTTCTCTCTATCTTCCACATTCTTTGGCACTACAGGGTGTATCTATTTCAAAATAATATTTACAAGCAGTCAGTTTCCCTTCCCCAGCTTTACCTGTACCTTCTGACAGTTATCAGCCCAAGTAATTAGCGAGAAGTCTCTCTGTTAGCTTCAGGTAATGCTTAGACACTTGCATTTTAGGCCAATTCGCTATTGGCAACTTCAAAGTACAGGTAGATTTCTTTTCAACTTCAGAAAAGACTGGTATTGCTGTTAATACAGGGAGTCTCTTGGCTTGGGCAATGATTGTTCTCTGCTTCAGCAATATATACACTTTAACTTCTTATTTGTGAAAGGTATGCCTTGTTAAAGTAAAGAATAGAATGCAGTCTGTCTTCAGAAATCAAAATTAGGAACACGCAACCACTTCTTGATGTTGCATTCAGTCTTTAAAGATTTTAAAGTTCAGAATTACATTTTATTCCCATGTAAAGTGAAGGATAAGGTTCAGCCCTCTTTCGTGCGTCACATATAGGCACACACGACAAGTACTTGATGTTAAATTCACAAGTTAAATGTTTCAACAATGGATTTAGCAAGGTTATGTATTCAGTAATGATATTTGTAATATTCACCTTCCTTAATTTGTGACATGTTACCAATTCTTCAGACAGAAACAAAACTGTCTTAGAATAGTGAACAATGGATGTTAAGCAGTATTTTCTTTATACACGAGTAATAAGCCTTTTCATTTACACGTGAGTGCTATATTTCCCATTATCCAAGTATTTCAAGTTCAATTAAAAACTTCTACTTTCTTTACTCATATGCAAGTGAACGGGGAACTGGATACTGTTGCCCGCAATGTTCGCTCAAGGCACCAGAATGCTGAGCTTTACTCACTGGCTTCTTCAAAACTTGCTCTGCGGGTCACACTCTTATGACCTTTGCCGGGATGCATACTAACATCTAGACAAAAAACACTGTGTAGGAATGCATGATGCACATTGCCCTGTCTGTGCCCTTATGCTGAATGATGTATTATGCAATCGGTGAGTATTGCCTCCTGGACTGTGGCTGGCCTTAAGACAAGAGTTAAGGACCCTGATTTTATGTTTTTTCTAGAACATATAGATATTTTGCTACTCCAGGAGACATGGGCTCTGGACACGATACATTTGGCAGGATTTGATGTTTACACAACCAAAGGAGCAATGTCTGCTCGCAACAGGAGCCATGGAGGTCTTGCAACATATTTGGCACATTCGCTGAAACTCACAGAACACTGGTTGTTCTATACCTCCCTGACTCTGCTGATAGTAGACGTGGTGCTAGCAGATGGCAATGCCTAGCGCATAGCCAATTTCTGCAATGCAATTGGTGATAGTAGCATCCTGTGGCCACTCCAAGCTTTGTTGGAGCCATGAAGAACGCTCAATAAATATCAGATTTTTGACCAGTGGTGATTTTAACTTAAAAATAGGAAATTACCCAGGGAACGCTGACAGTATTAAGGATGAGGATTTTGCATTTGGTATCTACCAACCGTACGTGATAGAGGCTGCCACAGGCACTTTGGGTCGGACATTTAAGGACATGTTGACAAGGTTGGGATTCAGAGCATTGAACGGGAGATTTGTGCCTGATAGCCCCAGCAAACAATTGATTATATCATCCTGGGTGCAGAGGACTTGCACTTGATAATGGAGTTCCAGATAGTCACCAGGGTCAAAAGAGACCATGACCCTCTTGTTCTAGCACTATTGTTAGGGAATCAGGGACCGACTACTAGGACGATATCACCTGACACCGCTGTGTATAAAACATTGCAGTGGGTTATGGTGGACCGCGACTATTTAGTGTCCAGAGTAACATATACAGCCATAGACTACTTGGCAAAATGCTTGAATCCAGCGGCCCCACAGAGGAAATGGCTACAATGGGCAGATATAACGACTTGCATAACTCAGGAATCTAGGAAATCTGTTGTGTGTCGACAACTCAGTGCAAAAAGGTCAGCATGGCTTAACAATGACTACAAGCTGGCAAAAAAGTACTTCTACAGGCACTCAGATGCCGAAGTAGTTCCCCTGCACATATCATCGAAGCAGGGCATTGTATATGTACATGCTAAAATCCAGCAAATTAGAGCATGCAGCACTTGCCTGGTCTAAATTGGAGAGGGCTGCCTTATTGGCCAATTTAAGGGACTATTGGAAGGCAATTGCAGATGGCTTGCGTGACAAGAACACAACAGCAAAGGGGCATACCCAACAGGTGGGCGAGGCAAGGAGTGTCAAGCATTTCTCGGCATTATATGAAAATTGCAACCTTGAGAATGTCGACTGCACAAGAGGCAGCATGGCCCACTATAACATCTATACAGCCTGGAGGTAGCGAAGGCCCTTGCTGGATCTGCAAATGACAGAGCGGCCGGACCGGATTCCATTCCAATACAATTCTTTGAACATGAGAAGGTGGTTTGGGTGCCGATTGCTACTTTGATATTTAACATACTATTGCACTTCAAGATTTTCCTAGACTCATGGATGGAGGTGATCATTGTTCCAATTTTTTAAAAGGGGGACAGAACTGACCCTGCATGTTACCGCCCAATTTCACTTATTGACACCTCAGCTGAGTGGTTTGGGTGGTTACTAAACCAAAAGATTATAACATGGGTCACTAAGAACCAGGTCCTCCCCGAGTACCAATATGGTTTACGAGAGGGTATCGGAACAGTTGAGCAAATAGTAAACCTAGGTTTGGTTCTGGACAAGTATGGTCTCTCCAGCAAGGGCACGATCTGCCTAGTTTTTATGAACCTCTTGACTGCCTTCAACTGTATGGAACATGGCAAGCTCTGGAGCATATTGCACTTGACGGGGATGCCGGGTGAGTTGTTGAGATCTTGGTTCATATGCACACCAATCTGATGGCAAAATTAAGACTGGGAAACCAGGGCCAAGAAACACAGGCTTATAAGATCTCTCATGGAGTGCAACAGGGCTGTGTCCTGGGCTCACTCCTTTTCAATCTCTTCATAAATTCATTACTCAATGCTTTAGCTGACTTGGTGACCAATGTTGCAAGGATAGCTAACCAAAGGGTGTGTGCATTCTTGTATGCAGATGATACATAGATCGGTAAACAAATTTAACGATTATATGAAAGAGAGAGGCCTAGCAATTAACGCAGGAAAATCAAAGGTCATGTGCTTTGGCACAGCAAACCGCAAGCGAATAACATATTAACGGTGGGGAAAAGTCTTGAATAGGTCAAATCGTGTTGTTACCTTGGGGTGACGATGTGTAGTCACTTGGGCTGGCTTTTACACATAAAACAGCAAACTGTAAAGGCATCTCAAATGAATGGCTCAATTTTGAGATTCGGTGCAAAATTGGGTGGCCTGCCCATGGATCCCAACGTTTGACTTTATGCAGCATAATGAGTACCTCTGCTGACATATGGCTGTGTGGGGTCATTATCACACAAAAAAAACAAATAACCAAAAATGTGTTCCTTACCAGTATCATCAACTATCCACAGGATTTCCAGGGTACTTGTTGCACAAAGAACTTGAATTAGCCTTCGTGGAAGATCTCATAGCAATACAGTCTTTAATTTACTGCTGCGTCTATGGGAGAGGCCCCAACTGTCAATATCCAGAGCCCTGTTGAGGGACCTCATGGCCATAAATTCATGTGCGGCCTCGCATTGCTAGATTTATATAAAGTCATCCTTACAAGAGCTCTGTTTTGGGCACTTGTTTGGCAACGAATTGCAGGCAGGCAACGCTGGCTGGGGAGAGTTAGTAGACGTCTTCTCTCCTCATAGAGCGAGAATAGGGAGCAATAGTGAACTGCAGAAGCAAAGCTTACAATTGTATCATTGCAATCTTGCCCCAAAACTGTAAGGCCAGCCTAAGTCCAATCGTTCGTCACTCCAAGAAAAAGGGCAGTGATTATGGCTTTTATAGCAAATCTTTTGTTTACTAGGGAAAGGTCACTTTAAATTGCACTGAGAGGAGGAGCTGTCCTTGCTGTGAGAGTGATTGGAATGATTTGTTGCACTTCCTGTCCTTCTGTCCTACTTTAGCAAAGCCAAGGAAAGATTTAATTATTCCAGTATTAAGAGCGTCCAAGCTTACACACCTACAATTAGCATTTCGGAGTCGGTGCAGAGTCTCGTGAGTCTCTGTTTCCTCTGTTTTCCTGGAGTTTCTGCTGTGGAGTTGCTAAGGACTGCCTGTCCTCTTTCTGTTTCCATCATTGAGAAGGGTGTGGAATCATAAAAACCCCTACCATCCGCGGAGCGGCGCGGAGTCGGTGCAGAGTCTCGTGAGTATCTGGAGGCTCACAAGGCGTGTGAGGCACCTAGCCGCTTCGCCACTTTTCCATGGCAAAAACAACATCTAAAGAAAAGGATAGAGATCAGAACCAGTCCAGTGGAAAAAACATACTGCGAGCCGAAAAACACAAAAAATCAGGAAGACATGTATTGATTCTTGAACGAATGTTGGACTCTAAAGATGGCCTAACTTTAAACAGAAACAACGTACTACGATTACTGCACCATGTGCCTGGCCTTCGATCAATAGAATTAAATGATATCCAAATTGTCGAATTTGTCAATGACAAGCAGAATGATAAAGTACGGCTCCACATTGATTCAAGATTAATATGTGACCTGCTTATCAATGCAATCCACTTCTTGTTGCCTTTGGGATTCGACATTCACGAAGAAGAAACCACTTCTCAGATGAAAATAAATCCAACAGACTCATCAAGAAATGGGACAAAAGCAGATAAAACTTGTTCAAAAGATACTGACAACGTTGTCACTAGGTAAACGCCAATAGTGACAGAACAGTTTGATCATTCGTCTGATGAACTTCAGAGTGAAAAAGATAGTAGTGCTAAAAACCAAACACGATGCACTCTTGCTGTACAAATCAAAATTACGATATAAGGAAATACTAACATCAAGACTAATGAAAACAATACAACAGAAAGTGCAGAAAAACCTTCTGCAAATACAAATTGGAATTGGTTGGCAGGTGCTTTAGGCAACAAATCGAGCTAATGCCAACAAGGGCCAGATGACCCCACAATAAACATCTTATCATGGAATACGAGAGTGTCGGGGAGTTTCTCCTGGGGTCGGCTGGGCCTTCCGCGGACCTCCGGGCTGGGAGGCCCCAACTCCTCCCGCGTGTCCCAAAAATGAGTATGAGACACACACAAGAAGCAAGGTGGTTCTGCTGTTTATTGAACAATGGCAGGGATGGGTCTAGGATCGTACGCGTCCGTCCAGACTCTCGAAATTCGTGGGGCTCGCAGGCCCCTTTTTGCCTCAGTATGACGCGCTTCTTGCGTCACCTGGGAAAGTTAGCAAAAAACCTATCGCCACTCTGGATTGGTTCCTCGAGTGGTAGGGTTAGTATAGCACACGTATAGAGAACGCTGTTAGTGGTTAAGGGTCAGTCAGGTAGTATACTTGGGTTGTCCCTTCTATTAGATACTTGAAAATTGTTACACGAAAACCCCTAATGATTGGCTAATGTTAGTGGCGTCAGTGATGAGTGCCCCATGTTCTGATTGGTCCACTCGCGAGCCCCCCAGCCTGGGACCATCGTTGTTCCCAGCTCACTGTGTACCTGTCATTTGCAACACTCTGTAACTATGTGTTCGTGCAGACAATGCGTGGATTTTCTCATATGCCTGAGAGCAGACCATTCCCACCGCTGTAGGTGTCCATTGGGTCATTTCATTGTTGCAGCCTGTGTCTCAAACGTGGGACCCAGGCGACTTCTCCCTCTCGGGTCTGGCATCCTGTCAAGTTTGGCTTGGTCACGTGAGGAGAGACCGTGGTTGAGGCAGAATTCTGCACATTTAAAGTTGTATTTTCCACTGTGTGTCTGGCTTTGCTTGCAGGTATGACCTTGGCGTCGGCTGGTAGCATGCGAGTTGCAACATCGCTCCCTTGGCTGTCAGTTCTCGCTGGGCTCGTTCTGCAGGGTCAGCAATTGTACTCTTGCTCGTCCAATGTTCATGGAGGCTCTTGCTTGCGGCCTACTTGGGCCTGGTGCATAGGTGGGGATGTATAATGCACGGGACTTAAGTTGCAGTGTCACATTTGCTTCATAGGCAGTGTCATGTCTTCATTGTATTTTCAGCACGATGCAAGGGTCAGGAGAAGCGTCAGCAAGCATGTAAACGAGTGCTTTGTGCGTCTTGCGTTTCTGCATTTCGGAGAACCTATGTGAAAATAATAAAGATGCGCGTCAGTGGGTGTGTCCATCACCTACGTCATAGCACTGAGTATGTTCTTCGTGTGGATGGGTGTGGGGGTGTCCAGTGTGCATGGTTGCACGGGTGTTCTGACAGTTGGCTAGGTCGTCATGGCATCTCTAACGATGTATTTCATTATTGTTGAAGGGTTTAGTCAAGTTCATCCATGCCGCAGGTGTCGGCTTGAGCAGGGCAGGCTGTTGGGCAGGCTGGTGGGCACATCCGTATGTTTCTGTACCAAGATATTTGGTCGTCTGGTAGATAGGCAAATTCATCTCGTGGTGGGTGTCTGGGGCGCGATCCTCTAGGCCAGGGGCGCGAGGAGATTGGGGGGAGTCTTTTCTCCCATTCTCCCACTTCAAGAGGCTTCGTACATCTGTTCAATGATACAAGGACCTGGAGCGACGATCTAACCGCCATCTGTCTCCAAGAAACATGGTTAGCTACTTGCCCACTGTCAGATGTATATGAACTAGCAATAAATCCTGCAATAACAAGAACAAAGAGTCGTCCGTCTGCTGGACTCTTGACCATGATAAGGAAAAGCTCTGGCTGGAAAATAACAAAAACATCAAACACCGTTCATACAGTACTCTGTGATTTCCGGGAAAAACAAGATAAACAACAGCACAGATCAAATCCACATCATCATTATATATTGGCATCATAAAAAATGCGGGAACATACAAGTTTATAAAGATGGAGTCTGATCAGATTGATGAAATAAATAGCAATAATCGAAATCCAAATATTATCTGTTGCGGAGACCTCAATGTAGACTGTGTGAATGAGTGCAAGGAGCTTGGATCCAAAAACCGAACACAAAAACTGGCCAAAAAATGGTGTGCTGACCTTGAGGAAAGAAATCTAAACATGATGAACGGAAACACCAAAGGAGATAACCCTCCAGGAAAAACCTGGAAAAGCATGAATCAATCTTCCATGATAGATTATTTCTTCATATCAGACACCCTACAACAACAAGCCGTGTCCTTAAAATCACAGCCGATCCAAACAGTGACCATAACCAACTAAAATTATCACTAAAAAAGACAAATATTAGGAAACCTCAACAATGGAATAATCAAGTTGTGGCAGAGCCCAATAGATTGTGGCTAAAGATAAATCCTCATGACGTTAAAACTCTGACAAAATCATATGATAAACATGCAAAAAATGCTACAGAAAAAAAGTTTGAATATAACTGTCTCTTAAAGCAGTTTATGACCATAGATAGAGGAAGGACAAGAACATCTTTCCATCCGAAACATCTCTTCGATAGACAAGTAAAACAACAGCTTCGGAATGAACGGAAGCAACACAAAAACCTAACAGCCGAACATCAAAAACAGGCATCAAAACCAGTAAACAAACATACAAAAACTGGCAAATATCTTATAAAGCATTTATGTGCCAAAATGACAGTGAGTCAATGCTTAACAGCCTCAATAATAAAAACTCTTCTGAGTTTTGGAAATTATTAAACAGCATTGATTGCAACCAATATTCAATCCAAACTTCTATGGTGTGTGAAAAAGACTGGATTAAACATTATAATCCAGTATATGAGAAAAAAAAGCACAACCATTGACTCTCCAATGCCTCAGCTTTCAAAATGGGAACTACAGTTTGAAAGAGAGGATATCCTATTGAGCATCAAGCAAAGTTCCCTTTCTAGGGCGCCAGGTCCAGAAGGCCTAACAAATTTTATACTTAAACAAAACCCTGAAGAATGGGCCAATTTTCTATCAAAACTGTTTTCCAATATCGTCAATGAAGGAAATATACCATCTAGCTGGAAAACTGCGATCATCGTACCAATCTTTAAAAAAGGCAACAGGGCTGACCCGGAAAACTACAGGCCTATTGCCTTATTGGTTGTCCTGGGCAAAATATTTGCAACCCAACTTCAGAAACAACTATTTAAGTGGATACAAGATTCGAACCATCTAGACACCCGTCAAGAAGGCTTTGTCAAGGGCGTAGGCTGTGGCCTGAATCTCCTTTTGTTGAATACTCTCAAAATGGATGCAATAAAAAGAAATAAAAAAATCTACTTGACATTTGTGGATCTGTCACAAGCATTTGACAGCATTGAAAGAGAACTACTCTGGAAGAAAATGACCGAGTGGAAATGCCCAAGCAGCCTACTCCTAGCAATAAAAGCCTTACATACTAACACCGAGATAACAATAAGGTTAGATAAAAGGGGAACTTTATCCGCTCCAATAAAAACATATCGAGGAGTTAAACAAGGGTGTCCCCTGGCCTCGATAATATTCAATCTTTTCATTTCAGATCTGGACGACGCATATAAAAACGCAAACACCTTTTCGCCAAAAATCAATGGAAATGAAGTTCATTGGCTATTGTACGCGGACAATCTAGTGCTCCTGGATTTGACCCCAATAGGCCTGCAACGGAAACTTGATATTCTAGCCCAATACATCGACCAAAATGGCCTTCAAGTGAACACAAAAAAATCAGACATTCTGATATTTCAAGACCTGCACAAGAACAAAGAACCGGTTGGGAAGAAAAAGTTCACTTGGAAAATGGGCAAGGGCACGATCCATCAAAAAACGCAATCAATGTATCTAGGCATGCTTTTGAGCTCAAACATCAATGATGCCCCATGGGTGGAAAAAGTCAAATCTAAATGCAGGCAACTGACAGCACAAGCATGCATTGTAAACATAAAATATAGGAAACACTCATTAATTCCATTTTTGACTTTCTACAAAATGAAGGTCATCCCAGTCCTAATTCATGGAGCCGATTGCGCCTTTGGATGTCCTGCGGAAGTTTGGGCCTCATTGGAACATACTTCTTGGTGCAAGGTATTGTGGCTACCTCCAGGAGTTCCAACCGCCTGCATAAGATTTGAGCTCAGCCTTCTATCCATTAATGGGAGAATCATGTGGAATATGTTAAATGAATATCGCAAGGCTTCAGACGAGACGCCACTATTACAATACAACATCTTGAAAGATCTAACTAAAGAGTCTGACGATACCATCCTCTCAATGTGGGCCCATTGTTGCGAAAAAATCCTCAGTGACATAGGAGCAGATAAAAGCATGCTCCTAAAAAATCCAAATAAAGTCAAATCACTGCTCTGGACACAAGATTGGATCGACACAGG
Source organism: Ambystoma mexicanum (assembly GCF_040938575.1). Lineage (NCBI taxonomy): Eukaryota > Metazoa > Chordata > Amphibia > Caudata > Ambystomatidae > Ambystoma > Ambystoma mexicanum. The sequence goes on along the minus strand of NC_090929.1, from coordinate 1,523,905,205 downwards.
CGACTCGTGTAAAAAACATAGAATTATGCAGCTGATGCCTAATGAAGAGAAAAAATAGAATGGAATCATGCCATATCTACAAAAATTTCCAGATAAAAATCGAAGAGCAATTTTTATGAAATATCGACTCAATCAACTGCCCACCCGAGAAACGTTGAGTATATGGAAAACCGCCTGCCTAAAATCGCAAATGTGCCGTCTTTGTGACAAAGAGACAGAAACTTTGAAACATCTAACATTAACATGCCCTAAACTGAAACAAGAACGCACAAAGCACCTAGGAAGATTTATTTTAGCAAGATCTACGATGTCCATAGAAGACTGGTGGAAGCAACTCTCTCAAGATTTGGATCATAGTTTAACATTTGAGCTAACTTTCTTCCTAGAAGCAATGATGGAAAAACTATTAAAGGCAGAAGCGACCCTAGAACCTAACAGCCAAAGACTGCAGAAATAACTAAATCATGTAGTGTATACCGAATTTCTGCCAACCTTGAACTGCTCTTGGGAATAGATGTCAATGACCTTGTTTTCCCCAATTGGTTGATGCTTTGCATTCCTTCTCTCTTTTTTTCTTTTTTTTGCAAGGCGTTAGGCACATGATAGAAGATGGCCTTATGTTCTGCTTCTGCCTTTATACGAAGTTGTCATCTAAATTCTGTGTAATCTGTTCATTGTAACTCAGTTTTTTAAAGGTTTGTACCAAACCAATAAAAAAAAAAAAAATTAGCATTCACATTTTTATTCTCAGTCCTGGACCTGCTAAAAGCCCATAACGCATATTTATATATTGAGCGGGTCCTCAAGTTATGCAGCCAATTTTTATGTTTTAATGAATAATTTCATTTTATTTTGTAGATCGCAATACTTCGACTGTATCTAACTGGATTTTACTGTCATACTATTTTTACTGTGTGTTCTTTGATGTGAATTTTCATTTCCGAACAAAGATTGTATCTACTACCCTACCCCGACTTCTACTGCTTCTGGCTGCTTAAGAACCCACACCCATTCCTCTTTGAAGATGTCGCTGGTCCGGCCACACGTTTCTGGAGCTCCTCTTGCTCCTGATACCCAGGGCTTGGTAACTGCTCTTCGCCTCAGCCAACCAATGAAATCATTCTCACGCGGGGAGAGGCAGCTCTCCTGTACACCTTCCTCTGCACAACATTTGCACTTCAGAGTTTGGGTGAACAGGACCCCCTAAGAACAAGCAGGTGAAATCTGCTGTTTCCACGTTCTGGCATCCCTTTTGTTCTCCCACTTCTGCTTAGTTTGCCATCCTCGTGCTTTTTTCCTTCTGCTACTACTACTACTACAGCATTTGCATTTGCAGTTGCAGCTCCCACTTCTCCTTTCAAGTGCTTACACCTGAGAGGGCATCTTATGCCTCCCAGGTTCCATTAGGTGTGGGCCATTGGGCTCAATTGCCTTAATACTGCAATCGCTGTTAGCCTTAATTGCCTAACTGATGCAACTACATGCCTCTTCAGACCCCTTCCTCGTCCCAGTCCTCATGTGATTATGGGACATGTAGTGCCCTTCAACAAAGTTAGCTTTTGTAACATTTGGGTTCATTTTAAGGGTAGATTTATTTCCCTTAAACATATTAAAGGATGTACTATTAGAATTCGTTTTTATAGAAGAAGACGTTGATTTTAAATCATTTCCTCTATATCCTTTTACATTATACCTTTTGGAGTAAGGAGGGTGTTTTAAGATACTTTGAAAGATTTCTCAGTTAATAAGGCTTGCTCAGATTTAACATAACTTGCACCCTATGTCACAAATCTTATATGTGGGTTAGGGACATTATAATGGCAATATGTAATGACTTGTTTTGGCAACCCAGAAAGGCACTTCCTTTCAGACTCCAAATACTGTATCTCATCTCACAGGATCTCCTCACCACTCTGGACCCTTTTACCTCCCAGGTAATCCTCCCACAGTACACCACCCCGAAGATCAGGACCAGGAAGCGTCTGCCTTTCCCTGACCACCTGGGAGGAGACTTTGGGTAGGGTTTCAGTGAGGGATTGGTTGGATACTTCACATTACTTAAAGCCTCATTACAAATTTGGCAGTATGTCAGTGGTAAATCTGCTGGAACACAGCTAAATGCAACTAATGTTACTGCCAGTTGGCCCAGTGAGATTACCGCCGGATTACAAGTGGTGGAATGGAAGTGTTTGTCAGCATTTATGGCCTCCATAGCACCCCATGTTGATTTCAGCAGAATTAGCAACAGCAGTAATTCTGACGTACTGGCCTTTTCTTTGGTGGTAACATGCCGGAACTACCTCCAACATTTTGCTGGAGATTTTTCCTCTGCCTCACCACCAAAGTTGTATGGGGGTGCAGTAATGTGGTGGTAATTCAGTGGTAGCAGAGTTACCACTTCATTACCATTGCTTTTCCCTGCATCCCTGTACTCGTAATGAGGCCCCTAATCCTCTGTTTGTCTTGTGACTTTTCTCCACCAGTCACTCGCCCGCCAGAATCTTGTTTTTCTTCTTGTTCATCAATCTGTGTATTTCTCATGTACTGCAAATCTTCAAATTACTTATTTCCATTGTTTTGCAATTTTTCCATGTTTGTAGGTTGATCACATTGCGTTCATTGCATTTGTTATGTGCTTTGAAGAAAACAAAACGTGTTCACCGGTAATAGTGTAGAAGTGCACCCTGGATCACATAATTAGTTTGAATAATACTCAATGATAGAGGAGTCAGGTGCACATCAAAACCCAACTTTATTCAGATAACAAATCCAAGCCGGGTAAGCATAAAGACATTTCAAATGATTGCAAGCGGGTTCTGTCGCACAATTACATCAGAAATAACATCACGTTACATTATCAGTTTACGGGGAAATGGGGTTGGTTAATAGCTCAAACTATGTATATGATACATAGGGGTTGATCACTCTATTGGTGGGTACCTATCTGATTGTTCCACCTGGGCCTATTCTATTACAGATTAACAAGGGGGGTCCTGGGAGTCCCTCTGCCAAACATTAGTCCTGGTTACGAGAGACTTACCCAGAGTCTTTAGCTCACTATCTTTCACAGAGAATAAATATCCCAAACATATCAGTCTTTGTCTTGCCCTGGGGCAGTCCAACACCGAAATGCTAGGCAATTCTACTCTGAACAAGAGTACCAACAGAAACCCCCTTGTTAATTTGCCTATTCTATTACAGACACTATTTGTATTTCATCATTATAAGGACAGCTATTTGGTCAATACTATCTATCATACGTGATATGGCAAGGGAACTTCTCATTAGTTGGCACCGGGCTGCCAACCTTGGACACTTTGATGAGACATCACAGTATGAGTGAGATAAAGTGGGCGAAGAGACCTCTGTATTTTGCCATATTTCTAATTAAAGAATACTATGAATCATCCCACGGCAATGAGGCCTTCCATGTCCTTTGAACTTAACCTTGTGTGCTGTCTGTGTGCATGGGGAGGGAGTTCTGCACGTGCCCTGTCTGTGATTTGCTCATGATGAATGGCTGGTGTTTGCCATATAGCAATACAGAGAAAGTGCATAGAAATACCACATTACTCAGAATTCACTGTAATAACATGTGGACAGGTAGTCATCCTGTTTTAGAAACTATACATTAGTGGAATTCTTCCAGCTATCTGACATCTTTTTGTGGAATCTTACCTGAGTTCCAGTCCCTGTTGCAGTTTCCAGTTAACAGGAGTGCCATGCCCATGTTACCCATCCTGGAACTCAAGACACAGTCAGCATCCACACCCAGATTACTTCTCCTGCAAGACAAGAAAACAAAGAAAAGACACATTTAAGGTGAGCCAGTGATGCATGTTTCAAGGCAGCCCAATATATCAATATTTCAGAGTTAAACATAGACTTTTTTGGGTTTATTTAGATGTTGGACATTACAGAAAATATAAAGGGCAAAGTTAACACATGCTGTTTTAAAGACTTGTACAAAGAATTGGGCAGCACAAAGTACTAAGAGGGTGATCAGCATCGTGCAACCTTACAGGGTGATTACAGGCCAGATCTTGTTCCTCCATCTCCAATCCATACTGACAGAGCTATTGTTGTGCTCTTGGGGAGAAAAGTATGAATAGACATAGGGAGTTGTCACTTAGCAGACCTTATTCTTTCCCCCCTCTTGTTCCATAAACAAAGAACCCTGAAGCAGGTTTGAGCATGTATTTTAAGAGCCCAACACAACAATCGGTTGCCAACACAACATTTTCCCTCACAGGGAGCTCATCAGGAATGTTTTAAAGCAGTCTTCTTCAGTTTTTTGTCTGGAATTCAATGCATTCACCACATCTTCAGAAGAAGGTCTGGGAAGTCTCACAGAAGCACTGGCCCATGGATAGCTCTTCCCCAAGTGACATGCATACCTTTGAGACATCAATTGCAAACCTGGAAATGATGGTAATGGAATTACGTTCCGAAGTCCATGCTAGCCACTGGGAGTCTCTTCGGGAGGATGTCTTATTGACATGAGAGATCACCAGTTATCTAGCTTAGAGTTAATTCCCTGCAGTCTACACTCAAACTTTAGAGATCCACTGGTAGTGAACAGTTTGCTACACCATTCAAGCCATCATGTGTGCTGCATCACCACAACAAGCTCTAAACATACACCTGTCTAGGTCCTTACCCCTTCACTAATGCATTGCCACTCAGATAGGTTTTCTGTGGATTCACAGAAACGTACCGTCATATTCACTTCACTTAGCATCCGCAGGCCTTTCTGAATGGCAGATGGCATTTTTACTGTCATACTTGGCAGGTATCACTATTAATTGTTAAATTGCGACAGGGTTCCCAAGAACTCCTAAACTCACCTAGGGGACACAGGCAACCAAAAAGTGTAATTAAAAAATCACAGTATCCTGGAAGAGCAAACAGTGCAATTTAAAAAGAAATCCCAGTGCTTTAGGGGACAAAACAATACACTTTAAATAAAAGGATTACAGAGTTGAAGGTGAGTGTGCCCAAAACTGCTTTGGTTGACTCCTCTGGCTACAAAATGTAAAGAGGTTCTCATGGCTTAGCCTTTCGCCTCATCCTATAAAATACTCATGTGTCTAATACTGCTTTGCGATTCTCCTCCTTTGCTCAATTGCTCTTTTTCAGAAACCTTGCAGTGCCTGTGTTGATGTGTAAGAATTAGACTATTTGACAGCAGGGGGTCATAGCTATTAAAGCCTGCATGTTCTCTGTGAATAGAAACATCCACAGCCATTTAAATTCAGCTGTGTCGCATGGTGATATAAGAAGGATTTTCTGGCTTCGATAAATGAACAGTTGCACATGTTGCTCTGTTTTGAACCTATTGATATTATTTATTTTTGTTCATTGATCATTTGTTAGGCACTTATACAACAGAGTCTTGTTTCCAAGTGCCACAGGCAAATGGGGAGGGAGCAAGGGGAGTAAATACAATGTAAAGAACAGTAAGTACACAAACATGGCCTTACTAGGCCTTGTGGCATTCGGGCGTGCAAGTGCGGTGAAGAGAAGTGCAGTGAGTGAAAGCATGTTGTGTCACCACATGAGTTGCTTGTGTTGTTTGACTTAGTCTGCAGTACTGATTAGGTGTTTATGTTATATTTCTATCCTGCAGTTTTGGAAATTGTCTGTAATGATTTTTCTTTGCAAATAGCTTGTATTCTTAGCTGAAGAACTTCATCATGCAGAGAAGCAAGAAATACACTATAAATACATGTTTCAAAATGAGGAAACAATCCAAAGGGACCATTTAAAATCAGGCTGAGGTTGGCCCTTATAAATTAATTCACCATTTGGACGGGAGCAATGGTGTAAACCGAAGAAAATGTCAAAAATCTCCTAAGGCAAAAGCAGTTCCACTTAGGATATTTTCCACACCAGCAGACAAACTGGATGGCCTAGAGTAGAAAAAACACATAATACAGAACAAATTCAATAAAAGTGACAAAGAAGTGGAAAACATTAAGGTTGATTAAATGAACTGCCTCAGTGTTATCACAGAGTCGGGAATAATGTAAGATATATGTCAACAGACACACAGTACTGTGACCATTCGACCATATCTAGATCCAGTTAAATGGCAAATCCGGCTTCAGTCCCAACACAAGTTATGATAAAAGATTAAAAGGTGGGGTTAGCATGGGATCTCCCGAGATTTCCCACTAGGCCTCTGTATCATGGGCCTCTTTTGTGTGGTTAACTATTTTATTTCTACGTTTTATGGGAAAGAGGTAAGGCTTTCTCACACTGTGTAATATGGGGCCACTTTCAAAATAATGTCTAGTGCTTCTTTTGGTTCCCAGTCTACCTCTGGTTTGGCACTGCAAAATGCAATGAGTGGCCCTTGACATTAACCCCACACTGAAGCATGCAATGGTTACGGCCATGTTTGGGACCTTTGAATGTTGTGGCTATCCTGTACAACAGAAGCATATGTTACATCACTGAAAACCACTAAGTACCCCTTTTGGCACAGGACATTGTGAAGCCCTTGCTTGGTGTTACAGACATGGAACAATAATACACCATTTTTATGGTGAGGGGTAAATTCACAATCAGTAGCTATTTTCCTTTATTTATTATGCATTTTAGGCAAATGCCTTTCATGTAGTCATTTGGCAAATAACAAGAGAGGGACATCCCCAATGATAAATAATTGCCATTCCTGCCACGATATCATGCACAAGTCCTCTTCAGTCACACTTCAGTAAACAGGGGGCAATAGGAGCAACAGTGATTTCTACCATATATTGTATATTGTATGAGTACATGGGGACTTGATTATAATTGTTTTTTATAACGTGCTTAATACTGAAAAAGTTGCTAAACACAGGTCCAGGATTTGAACCTGTGTTGCTCTGCGTCATCTTGCTTCCAAAACATGCGTGTTGTCACTGAGCTATACTACCAGTGCAAACGGAAGTATTTAGAAGGGATGTGAAAAACTGAAAAGAAACAGAATGCTCAGTATAATATTGACCAGAGTGTCAGGGCCTTAGATCACTGGTTCAAAACCCAGGACCACCTGACTGTGCATGCTGTTACTTTCAGAATCTTTGCAGAATGTTCTAGACTACAGATATTCACGATTTTAATTATTAAGCATGTCTTCAACCGTTCTTTGGCTATAACATACTGAAAAATGTCAAAATTAATATGGATGAAATTAACTGCACTATCACCTGGTGTAGAAAAGTCAGGGGCCCCCAGCCAATCCCAATGCTAGGATTCAGAGCGTTATGGAAAGATATTGTTTAACACAGCCTAGCATTTTGTGGCTTTCACTGCTGTGACTGGAGTGCAGTGTTTCTGGCCCCTTCAGCTCTCATCTGTGCTTAGCTTGTCTTCCCTACTTAGGGCCTCATTACAAGTTTGGCAGTATTCCAGTGGTAAATCTGCCGGAATACAGCCAAACTCTATTACTGTTACCGCCACTTGGTCTGGTGGACCTACTGCCAGATTACAAGTGGTGGTATGGTGTTGTTAGTCCCCATTTATGACTCCAAGTTGCTTTCCTCTGCCTCACCACCAAAGTTGTAGTACGGCACTTCGGTAATGCGGCAGTAACAAGTGGTTATAGAATTAACACTTCCTTATCACTGTTTTCTCCTGCACCCTCATGCTCATAATGAGGCCCCTAGTAGTCTGTTTGTTTTGTAACCTTTCGCATTCTTGTCACTTGCCCACCAAAACCTTGTTTTTCTTCCTGTTCATCCATCCGTGTATTGCTCACGCACTGGGAATCTTCAAATTACGTATTACGTTGTTTTGCATTTTGTCCATGTTTGCGGGCTGATCACATTGCTTTCAATGCATTTGGTATGTGCTCCTGGAAAAAAGACCTGAATTGTTCACCAGTAATAGTTTAGAAGCCCGCGTAGGATCACACAATTAGTCACAATAATACTCAATGATAGAGGACGAAGATGCACATCAAACCCAGTGAATCCAAGCTGGGACAGCATACAATAATTTCATCTCATAGCTCTCACTTTTCAAACGATTGCATGCTAGTTTTGTTACACAATTAGGTCAGAAATAACAAACACATTACATTATCAGTTTACAGAACCTACGGGGAAATGGGGTTGGTTAGTAGCTCAAACTATGTATATGATACATAGGGGTTAATCACTCTATTGGTGGGTACCTATCTGATGGCTCCTCCTCGGCCTATCCTATTACAGACACTATTTCTATTTCATCATGATAAGGGCAGCTAATTGGTTAATCCTGCCTTTCATAGGCGTTGCGGCAACAGAACCTCTCATTGGTTGCACCTGGTCTGCCAACCTTGGACACTTTAACGAGACATCACAATATGAGCGAGACATAGTGGGGGAAGAGAAGTCTCTAGTCTGCCATATTTCCAATTAATGGAATACTCCTAATCATCCCAATGCAATGAGGCCTTCCATATCCTTTGAAGTTAACTGTGTGTGCTGTGTGGTGTCTTTGTACATGCTGAGGGAATTGTGCACGTGTCCTATCTGTGTTTGGCTCCTAATGAATGGCTAGCATTTTCCATATCTGGGTCACGTGTTAGGGTACCGCTTTTGAGAGTCGATTTCCGTCTATTTATTGAGGTTTTAACTCTTTCTAATGTGCATGTTTTTTTCTTTGTGGCTACTCATGTCTCCAATCAGTTACTTTCTATTAGGTCTTTTGGCTTACTGCTCCGTGCACCTGGACACAAATGGTTGTTTGTACTCTTATTAAAATGCATTAACTGGGGAGTCTACCAGTGCTCGTCCTGGGAACCATTATCGTGTGCCTGCATTCTGTTCATCCACTACTCCCTTCCTAGTTTCTGACCTTGGCTCTGATCGTAAGCTACTGCTTGGGCTCCGCACAGGTTTCTCAAATATATGTGTTTTTGTGAATTCAGCATCTTGGGTTGTGAGGCCTGTTAATTCTGAGACCTGCTGAGGCCTCAGTGTCCTATGGTTGTGCCTTGGTGAATTATTTGCCATGTTGTGCCTTGATCTTGTACATGCTAATATGTTTATGGGCTGCATATATACATGTATATTTCTTCATGTCTAAGTGCAAATATCCTTCATGCCTGTGTGCATATGTCCTTCATATCTATGTGCGAGTATTCTTCATGTCTGTGTGCTCTTCATGTCTATGTGTACTTATGTCTACAGAGTGTACTTTGTGTATAGTCATCTAGTTATTCTCTATCTCTATGTATGTATTACAGGGCCTGCGGTAGCAGTCATAAAGTTATGGTTAAGTTGCTCAACCCATAGGAAGAGCACTTTTTGGGTGGCTCGTAACTTTGCCCCCCCTGGATGAATCCTCACGAATCTTTGCAAATGAAGTGCACGGGAGGCAAAGTTATAGGGGCGGGGGGCAAATGTGTGGTTTTTCCTTTAGATGCAATGGAAAAAGATTTTGGCTCATGGCTAAATCCCAAACCGCTGGATGGACATTCACCAAATTTGTGGCAAGACCAGCGGCCTGGCCCTGAATGCGTGCTTTTGAACATTTGGTGTAAATTCATCCAGTATTTTCTTTTAAAACAGCCAAAAAGTAGGTAAAACAAATAGTGATATCTGTGTTCGGTCCGCAGACTCACTTCCCTGTTTGGTCTGTGGATGGGCCTCTAATTGGTCCAGAAACCAGAGTGAAGTCCCCAGATGATGGACACAACCGCTGATTGGATGGTGAAAAGCGTGAGCTGCGTCATATTTTCTGAAACGCCCGCCATGTTGCATCCGCAGACAGATGTGGCTGACCGCGGACATCACAGTGTGGAAAAAGTCTGAAAAACACATTTTGGGTTATTTGGTGGTGGAACAAGGGGCTGAGAAGGGTGTTGGAGTGGAGGAAAGATGATATGGGCTGTAGGTCAGGCAGGTGTCGTATCGGTCCACGGACACCACAGTAGTTTGCGGACAGCGCCATTAACGGGCGGCTTGGGAAACCCATTTAGCGTTATTTGGTGGGTGAAAGAGGGTTTGGAAAGGGTAAGGGAGTGGAATAAAGATGATATGGAGCTGTTTCTAAAGGTGGAAAAAAGGGTTTGCAGATGCTGCCAAGTCTGCAGTCAATATCGGTGTCTGTGTACATTATTTCGATTGCAGGTGGTTCAGGGTGAGTTCTATTAGTTAAGAGTGTATGGTACGTAGTTGTTATATGGTTAATTGCATTGTAGTGGTTGTGGTCAGTGGCCCCATGCCCCAAGAATGTGGCCACTGAGCATGGCCACCACAGTAGTAATAGGTGTATAGTAATTATAGGTAATGTAGTGGGAGTATGGCCAGAATCACCACAGTAGTAATATGTGTATAGTAATTATAGATAATTTAGTTGGAGTATAAAGTGTTTGTAATATGGTGGAATGATATAATTGAACTGTACATGGTATTTATGATTGTAGTACAATTGAAGAATATGTATTTGATTATACTTAGTATGGTTACTCAATTCCATAGTGTTATGAAGCTGGAATCTGTGGTTCATTTTCTGTCGGGAGAAAACAGTATAATTCGTTAAGCAGGATAGTTTAAAAGCTTTAATTGTATGCAATTTTACATATACATGTTTGGTACAACATAAGTGGTACAACATTAGTGTATGACACACTGCTGTTGTATTGACATTAAATAATCATTGAGTCATTGATTGGGTCAACTGATTACAGTTATGTGAGTGTAAGTGTGATAGTATGTTTGTTTGAAGTATGATGTGATTAAGGGAATGCTTAAAAACGTTAGACACCTGTTGCCGTATTCTAACTACATTAGAGTTTAGAAGATGTTTTTTGTATAAGAATTGTGATGGCGTATTTGAAGTCTTTTGCAATGGAGGGTATTTTTTAAGCAGTTAGATACCGGATGGCATAGTCTATCTATGTTGACTTTTAAAAGTATTATTGTAGTGTTATGGATGTAATTAGATATCTGTTGGCATATTTTAACTGTTAATTGTTGTACAGTTTAGTGAATACATTTGGGTGAAAGGACTATTAAGTATGAATGTATTAGATTTGCTGGTTAACTATGTTTTCGAGTAACAGAGATGTTGTTAAATTCAAACCAACCAATTCTTTTTTTGACATATGCAATATATTGTCCTGAAGAGGTTGTGGCACCACTGTGGTATATTATACCTACGGTTGTGAAGGCTTTCTTTCCAAGAGATGCTTGGCCATGTGTGCAGCCTGTAAGATTACAGTTATTTTTGGTACCATCTGCATTATACACTAGAAGCATTAGTATGATATATTGGCTATGTGAGTTCACTTGTATGGGGGAGTTGCAAAAAGGGCATAATATGCCATGATTGGAATTCTGTAGAAGTTGGTGAAATGCAATGGATTCGGAATTTGTTATGGATACATATACAAATTGTTCATTAGGGATGTGCTCTTGTGAAACATGGTTCCGCAGAGTGCATGTATGTGTACACGTGTATGAAATCATTCATTGGGATATTTTTGGTCTTCAGTACTTGTAGTAAGTACATTAGGAAAACCTGTGGATATTCCTGTATATTTATGGTAAATATTACTATTCCTGCACAGTAGTCGAGTTCTTAACTTATACCTGATACACTGTAAGTGTTGTCAGGATTATTTGTGGCATTTCAATGAAGGACGAGTATTGCAAACACAACTGGTCCAAGCCGTTTAATTAAATGTTGTGAACAATTGGTGGCATTTGAAAAAGAAGATTGATTGCTACATTAGCATAACAATTTACTTCAGTTGTGTTGCTGAATTAAATGGAGAAGAGAGTTCTCTTTGTGGATCATTTGACGGGACTGCAGATTTTTCTAGAGAAGAGACATGTGTGTCTTTGCTTTCTGATGGGCGTGCAGTTGACTTTGTACTAGACAATTTGGCTTTATTTGCATCAATGTTATGTAATGTTAACTAGGAATAGACCATTGAGTGTACAAAGACGTGAATGTGCTACGTAACTCATAGCTTCTTTAAAGACTGTGCTGCCAATGTCATTCAATGCTTGATCTGGGGTTAGACCTTCTGATTTTTGAATTGTGACAGCATATGCAACAAAATTGTTCTCTGTGCACGTACATGTCTTGGAAAAGAAGGAAACGTGCTATTATGTGTCCAATTCTTTTAACTTCTGCAAGTTTGCTGATTATTTTAATTAAGAATGTTTTACCGAACCAGCTTCACCACTTAAATACAGGAGCAGAGGTTTATAATTTCTACAGCTACAGGTTTTAGTTTCATGTTTAAAACCATGTTCAATTTCATGAGTGTCTTCTAGATAAATGGTGAGTTGTTCAACATTTATCTGTGATTCGAGCACTGAAAAGTATTACTTAGATTGTTTATATTGTTACATGGTATTTTCTGCCCACCTCAGTCATGGCTTTTTCTGCTTCATTTAGAATGAGTGGTTCTCCAAGTAGTTCTTGGCAGCCTGTAAGGGAAGGTTGACTGCCCTCAGGAGTGTCTTTATCTAGTTGAGCTTCAGTTTCTTCCTCGTGTTGACGTTCCTTGTCCAACTTTTTTTGTGTTGTTTGAAATTGTCATTTGGTATACTGCTTTCATTTACTTTGAATGCACCTTCAAATGAGTCATAGTCACCTCATAATTCTTCTTTTCTCCAAAGGTTTAAAAAGTTGGAGTAGGGCCATGTAATACAGTTCTCTATGTTGTGGACAATTAAAATATTCCTTTATATGATTAATTAGACTGGGTTTCACTAGGTGTCCTTCACAAGTTGAGACTGAATATTTTCCAGTTGTCTCATTTGGTGTGACATTGTTTTTGTAGGTGTAGTTTTGGTTAATGTTGTACAGACACATGTTTTCCAAAGCAGTACTTTTGTTTGGGCAGTATGTGGCAATTAAATTGTTTTTTAAAATGTGCTGGCTGTAGGTGTCATTTGTGGCTCTGTTTTTTCATCTCTTGGTAGGATTTCAGTACTCTTTTTCGGGATGAGGCTGGACCAAGGCACAGTCAGACAATGCGTTCAGATTTGCAATATAAGGCTGTACCTGTTAAAAAGTCTGGAACTTCGTAGCACCTGCATTATCTATGGGAGAGCATTTTTATACCAAATCTGTACAATTTTTCTATGGGATTTGCCTTTTACGCTGTGTCTAACAGAAGACATCAAACTATTTATTTGTCCGTTTGTGCGATCTGGTTTAGGGAAGCCAAAGCGACATTTGGTATAGTATTTGCCTTTGTTTTTATATCTACATCGGCAGTATTTGCCATACTTATGTTTTTGGAAGCGTACGATTTGTGCATGTAGGTCACTATCTGTGGTTTCTGAAGGGATTTTGCATGTAGTGTATTTTTAAATAAACTGGAAAACACTCATGTCCAAATTTAGGAGCATGTTTTATCCACAAATGTGTGGTGCTCCTCTAGATTGATATTCTTTGCTCCAAAATAAGTGTTGTACTTCTCCGAGTGGAGGGGATGTTTTATAGCAGATAAAGTGCAGCCTGGCAATGAAGCGATGGTGAAAGTATCTTGATAAATTGACAGGTTCAAGAGAACAGAGTTATCCTGGTGTTTTTAGATATATTGCATCATTATTTTGGTTTGCAGAGCGTAAGAAGTTGTGCAAGTCATGCCATGTGTACTCTGCACACCTTAAAGTAACAAACAATGTTGGTGGGCCTAGGTTCCTTAGCATACAACGTACATCAGCATGACATCGGAACCAGTATTCTTTTCTACCACACATGTTTGCCAAGAGATTTGAAATACTTGACTGCAATACTTCATCTTTGTTTTTTAGTTTTTGATGTAGTTGGGTAGCGGACATGTTTAAAAAGTTAGAGCCTGTTTCTAATGTGTATGCAACATAGAGTTGCTAGTTCACTTTCGAAGAGGAGGTGGAAAATGTATTCAACATTTTGTCTGAATCTGGGGTCTCCTGAATACATTCTTAAAGAGCGATATTCTGATGCACTCATTTGTGTGGACCTTTCATCCTATCTTCGTCCCTTTCCTGTAGGAAAGAGCAGTGGAAAGGAACATGCTTCTACACTTTTTTCCCATATGTTCATTGGGGATCCTGTGGCTTGATGCATTTCAAATGTTTCTAATGCATCGTAAATGGTGTCTTTGGAGTGTAGTGGGTGAATTGTATACTGGTCTAAAATGTTGGCTGAAGTAACTGGATCTATACATTCAAATTGGCAAGTTACTGGTGAGTCTTGAATTATTTGGGAGGCTTCTCTTAAGTGTTCCTCTATGTTTATATCTTTGCATTATTGATTATTTTCTTTTAGATATTGTAGGGCTTTTCTAACGTTGTTAAAGTCGACAAGTTGTTGCCAAATGTTGTTGTCTTTTGATGGTACACCATTAACTAGTACAATGAAAGGATTAATTTATTTGTCGTTGTACTCCTAGATTTTCTACATTTTCTTTGAGATCTAATGGCAAATATAATACTTTGCTACGGATGCCCTTTAGTAACTCGGATGGAGGTAATTTGGCTGATTTCGGTTGAAGGCATATTATAGCTTGAATTGGGTGTACTGTTTGGAATATAACGCTATCATACAAGTTAATTTGTAGAAGACCTTTTCGAAATGGAAATATTTCTAAGTTAATAGTGATAGCACATGATGGCATTTGGTTATTGTCAAGCTTTGTGTTGCAGTACGTGCAAACTATTGAGGGGTCAGTTATTTTGTATTTCGTTTCTGCTGTTAGATATAGAGCTAATCAGAACCATTTCGATTCCGCATTGCCCTCTATATTGTCGGCTATATCTTCTATTTTTATGCTGTTTTTATAAAAAGTTATGTGACAGAAGATACATGATTGGTCTGGTATTTCAGCAGATGTGTTTTGAAACTTAGCTATTTCATTTTTGTAAGTATTTTGTAAGACGTTGCTATTCATGAGGTTTTCGGTAATGTTTTTTGAAGTTACAGAATCTTCTAAGTCAACTTCAGTTCCAAAGTATTTACCTTGGATGTGTCTATTTCTTAAAGCAGTTTTTTGGCTGTTCCATGTAGGAAAATGTAATTTACATTTTGTAGTTCTAGAGCAGGACATTTTTTTACATACTATAGTCTATGTCCAAGATTCTGTACAGCAGAATGGTGTGTTGCTAACATTTAGATGTGGTGGAAGGTGCCTTTGCAAGCAGTTCCCGAAATGCATGCTAATGAATGTCCTCACAGACCAGTGTGGCTGCACACTGGACAGGAGTCCATGGTTTG
Organism: Ambystoma mexicanum; assembly: GCF_040938575.1. Taxonomy (NCBI): domain Eukaryota; kingdom Metazoa; phylum Chordata; class Amphibia; order Caudata; family Ambystomatidae; genus Ambystoma; species Ambystoma mexicanum. Next base: position 1,523,890,007 of record NC_090929.1, on the reverse strand, counting down.
TAAAGTTTTCATTCTACTTTTGTCTTTTGGTTTCACATAGTGATTGAGGAATTGTTGTAAAGATTTAAAGGATTGTTGGCATGTGTTACATATTGAGCTGCATGTCCATTTGTACACTGGACAGTTTGTTTGGGTGAAAGAAGCATTTGGTTGAAAGTTTATTGGGCACGTTTTTTCTATAAGGGTTTTGCCATAGTGTTGTCTTCTAAGATTTAATACCCTCAACCATTATTGTCTATGACTATTGTTTTTTGTTGTTCTTGTTTATAAGCTTCTTCATTGAAATATGCTTCTGTGCTGCTTGTGTGAATCCATTCACCATCACAGATGTTTGAGAAGGTGTCTATATTGACCCTGCGCATGTTTAGAAGTACCTTTTGTAATTTATTGATTCATTTAGTTAGTGGTTTTATTCTGTTTAAAATAAATATATACAATTTTATCTCTAGTTGAAAATCACTGTCAATTAGAGCTTTGAGGATTAGTCTCCTGCAGTAGTTTTTAAGGGTAGATTGTGACTTTTCAGCCGTTTTTATAAGATTGTGAAGAACTCTACGTTGGAACATTTTTTTATAATATAAATATTTTTGATTGATTTACCCTGACTCCATTAACACTGGTAGATACAGTGTTTGGTTTGTTTGTTAGTAGATCTGCTTTTCTTTATGCCTTTCCATTTTTATCCATGGCTGGTTTCTCTTTGTTGAGTGGGGTTACTAGCTATTTTGTTTTAATGTTTTCTATAAATTGTTTTAAAGGAGGTTGACTATATGGTTTGGTTGTATTCTTATCTGCTCTATTTTTCCTTTCTTTTCTAAAGAGTTGCTTTTTACTAAGCATTTTGTTGCGTCTGTTGGGAAAAGAGAAACTTTGGATTTGAAAGTTGTGTACCATATATGCATGTATTGTGAATGAGTGTGTGGGTGTGATAGCTTAATACACTGATGTTTGATTGTGAGGTGGAATATGAGGTGTGGTTGGGAAGGTTTTGAGAGGAAGGGTCTGTAGAGGTGTGATGGTGTTGTGTTAGTGCGTAAAGGAGTGATGGTGTGATTGAATCAGTAGGGATATTGTGCTGTTTTTAGGAAAACAGTGGGTGTTGCAATGGTGGTGTTTAGATGAGAACAGAAAGAGTGTGAACAGTGCAGTATAATGAGAGTAAAATAAATGTTGGTTTCAAACAAGTAGTCTGGTGCAATATATAGTGCAACTGTGCTGTTGTAATTCCATAAATAAATGGTACATTAATGTACTTACTTTGTAGGATGTGAAAGTTATTTTTTTTTGTTTTTTGTCTTCGGCAATGTGCTTCTTTCCTGTAATTGTAAAAGAAAGTTAGTGGGCATATGTGGTAATGGTGAAATATTTTTAATAACCAAGGTTGTTATTAATGACGGTAGGAGGAGTTGTTGGGAAAAACAGTTAATGAAATTGCTGTATGTTTTAACATTTTTGTTTTAGGAGCATTTTCATGAAAATTAAGAAATGCGTATGTGCATTTATAGAAGCTCTTTGTTTAATGGTTTGTAAAAGAGAAGAACAGTTGATGGAAAAGATTTGTGGTACACTTTTAAATGATAGTTGGTGTGTGGAAGTTTTACTTGTTAGGAGTAAATGCATATTTGCCAACATGATGCATTCTAACCTGTAGGTGTTAATGTAGTCCTATATTTTTTGTTTGCGTCCTGAGATTTGTAGTTCCACTTTTCACATCATAAAAGTTGGAGTACAAGTCCCAGATTGTAGAGAAAAAATCAGGACTGGATAAGCACCTACAGTTTGGAAAGTGTGATGTTGGGATGTATTCTCATGTACTTCCAACATATTAAACTGGCAAACACTAACTGCCACTTAAAAATGGTCAACAAATCTATTCTATTTTCGTTTGCTTTCTTTTATGAAAAAGTGACATAGTGCAAATATAAATGCACCTATGCATTTTATTTAAGTTTTATGATAATGCTTTTTATAATAAACTTTTTGAAATGCACTCCATTTTATATGTTTCATTCAATATAAATATCACAGTTTCAAATCTTGAAGTCCATTCCTGTTTTTTTCTTTGCATTCTGGGACCTTTAGTTTGAGTTTTATAATCGGAGAAGTGAAAGGGGAAGTCACAGAATGTAAAGGAAAACATGAAGACTAGATAAGCACCTATAGATTCGAATGGGTGATGTTGGGATGTATGCATGTGCTGCCAACATTTTAAACTGGTGCACACGAAGGGGCTGATTCACAGAACGTTTTCCTATGGCATTGCGCCATTAAAAAACACTTCCATGAATCAGCCAGTGTCACTTAAAAATGGTCTAAAAATCTATAATATCTGCTTTTCCTTTCTTTTATGAAAAAGCAGAACAGTGCTGCTATAAATGCACATATGCATTTTTTTACTTTCATGAAAATGCCTCTAAAAATAAAAAATGTGAAATGCTCAGCATTATAATGGTTATTTATAACACGCTTGATACCCAGAGGTTTTCTAAGCGCGGACCGGGGATCAGACCTGTATTGTTCTGCATCGTCCTGTCTCCAAGGCAAGCGCATGGCCCCTGAGCTATCCTCTTAAGACAATGCTGCAATTTTAGACATTCTAATTATTTGCTGCTTCATGTTAAAAAAGAGAAAAACTGAATATGCTTATTGAGAACATTATTACAGGGTAAGAAGCATGAACCCTATATAGTGGCTGTGTAGTTATGGTTAAGTTGCTGTTCCCATAGGATTAGCCCTTTTTGGGCGGCTTATAACTTTGCTCTCCCTGGCCGAATCCTCACAAAACTTTGCAAAAAAAGTATATGTGTCACTCTGAATTTTTGCAAAGTTTGGTGAGGTTTGGTCCAGGGGGGGCAAAGTTAGAGGGGGGGTCCCAAAACTTCTTTTTTTCCCCATAGACTGAATGGGGAAAAAACTTTGCTCACGCCTACAGGCCAAACCGCTGGACGGATTTTCACCAAATTTGGACCAGGAGCAGTGACTTGGTCCCGAAAACGTGCATTTGGTGAAAATACGTCCAGTAGTTTTTTTTTTTAAATGACCAAAAAGTATGTCACAAAAAATTAGTGATATCTATGTTCGGTCCACGGTCCCACTTCCCAGTTCGCTCCGCAGACAGTGTCCTGATTGGCAAACCGGCTTGCGTCATGAACGGGGACATGCAACATGTTCGCTGATTGGACGGTGAAGAGCGTGAAGCACGTCAGATTTTTGGGAACGCCCTCCATCTTGGATTTGCGGACGTCCGCGGACAGCGCGGTGAAACTTGGTGGAAAAAATACTATTTAGTAGAGTGTATTGGTGTGTAAAAGTGTTTGGGGAGGGTGGGGGAGTAAGAGATGGGTTAAATGTTGTATTTATTTAGGTGGTAGACCCCCCTGTTGTGTTCGCTTTGTCCGTGGACAACGCAGATGTTCTGAAATGTTCTAAATAAACGAAATGGGGGTGTTCTGAGGACACTACGCCTGTACGTATTGTTCGCAAGAAAGCTGAAAGTGTCCTAAGAACACTCGCTGTGTCCTGAAATGTTCAAAAATAAACAAAATGGGTGTGTTCTGAGGACGGTAAGCCTGTCCGTTTTGTTCGCAGGCAAGTTGAATCTGTTCTAAGAACACATCATGTGTCCTGGGATGTTCGTCAATAAACAAAATGGGGGTGTCCTGAGGATGGTATGCCTGTCCGTACTGTTCGCAAGCAAGTTCAAATTGTTCTAAGAACACATGAAGTGTCCTGGGATGTTTGTAAATAAACGAAATGGGGGTGTTCTGAGGACACTACGCCTGTACGTATTGTTCGCAAGCAAGCTGAAAGTGTTCTAAGAACACTTGCAGTGTCCTGAAATGTTCGAAAATAAATGAAATGGGTGTGTTCTGAGGACGGTAAGCCTGTCCGTTTTGTTCACAGGCAAGTTGAATCTGTTCTAAGAACACATCATGTGTCCTGGGATGTTCATCAATAAACAAAATGGGGGTGTCCTGAGGACAGTATGCCTGTCCGTACTGTTCGCAGGCAAGTTCAAATTGTTCTAAGAACACATGAAGTGTCCTGGGATGTTTGTAAATAAACAAAATGGGGGTGTTCTGAGGACACTACGCCTGTATGTATTGTTCGCAAGCAAGCTGAAAGTGTTCTAAGAACACTTGCAGTGCCCTGAAATGTTCGAAAATAAATAAAATGGGTGTGTTCTGTGGACAGTAAGCCTGTCCGTTTTGTTCGCAGGCAAGTTGAATCTGTTCTAAGAACACATCATGTGTCTTGGGATGTTCGTCAATAAACAAAATGGGAGTGTCCTGAGGACGGTATGCCTGTCCGTACTGTTCGCAAGCAAGTTTAAATTGTTCTAAGAACACATGAAGTGTCCTGGGATGTTTGTAAATAAACGAAATGGGGGTGTTCTGAGGACACTACGCCTGTACGTATTGTTCGCAAGCAAGCTGAAAGTGTCCTAAGAACACTCGCTTTGTCCTGAAAGGTTCGAAAATAAACAAAATGGATGTGTTCTGAGGATGGTAAGCCTGTCCGGTTTGTTGAAAGGCAAGTTGAATCTTTTCTAAGAACACATCATGTGTCCTGGGATGTTCATCAATAAACAAAATGGGGGTGTCCTGAGGATGGTATGCCTGTCCGCACTGTTCGCAAGCAAGTTCAAATTGTTCTAAGAACACATGAAGTGTCCTGGGATGTTTGTAAATAAACAAAATGGGGGTGTTCTGAGGACACTACGCCTGTACGTATTGTTCGCAAAAGCCAGCTGAAAGTGTTCTAAGAACACTTGCAGTGTCCTGAAATGTTCGAAAATAAATGAAATGGGTGTGTTCTGAGGACGGTAAGCCTGTCCGTTTTGTTCGCAGGCAAGTTGAATCTGTTCTAAGAACACATCATGTGTCCTGGGATGTTCATCAATAAACAAAATGGGGGTGTCCTGAGGACAGTATGCCTGTCCGCACTGTTTGCAAGCATGTTCAAATTGTTCTAAGAACACTTGAAGTGTCCTGGGATGTTTGTAAATAAACAAAATTGGGGTGTTCTGAGGACACTACGCCTGTACGTATTGTTCGCAAGCAAGCTGAAAGTGTTGTAAGAACACTTGCAGTGTCCTGAAATGTTCAAAAATAAATGAAATGGGTGTGTTCTGAGGACGGTAAGCCTGTCCGTTTTGTTCGCAGGCATGTTGAATCTGTTCTAAGAACACATCATGTGTCCTGGGATGTTCGTCACTAAACAAAATGGGGGTGTCCTGAGGACGGTATGCCTGTCTGTACTGTTCGCAAGCAAGTTCAAATTGCTCTAAGAACACATGAAGTGTCCCGGGATGCTTGTAAATAAACGAAATGGGGGTGTTCTGAGGACACTACGCCTTTACGTATTGTTTGCAAGCAAGTTGAAACTGTTCTAAGAACACTTGCGGTGTCCTGAAATGTTAAAAAATAAATGAAATGGGTGTGTCCTGAGGACGGTATGCTTGTCCGTTTTGTTTGCATGAAAGTTGAAACTGTTGTAATAACACATGCAGTGTCCAGAAATGTTTGTCAATGGACGCAATGGGCGTGTCCTGAGGACGCTGTCCGTATTGTTCGCTGGCAAGATGAAAGTGTTCTTAGAACACATTATGTGTCCTGGGATGTTTGTAAATAAACAAAATGGTGGTGTCCTGAGGACGCTATGCCTGTCCGTACTGTTCGTAGGCAAGTCGAAACTGTTCTAGGAACACTCATCATGTCCGTGGACATTAAAAGTGCCAATATGGCATAGTTAAAATGTTTGACTCTATGGGTGTGATATGCTGCGGTGGTTGTGGCCAGGGCATAGAGTCTTGGGAGCATGGCCATATAGCATGCACCCAAGACTCTATGCCCTGACCACAACCACCGCAGCATATCACACCCATAGTGGCTTATAACTTTGGGATCCAAGAACAAATGTATGAGCAACGAAGTTATAAGCCACTATGGGTGTGATATGCTGTGGTGGTTGTGGGCAGGGCCTATAGTCTTGGGTGCATGGACAAGACCAAAATGTATAAGCACCAAAGTTATAAGTCACTATGGGTGTGATTTGCTGTGATGGTTGTACTTAATATAATATACTTACTATTTGGTTTAGTAACTGGAGTACATATATTTCTTGTTTATTTCTTGTTTATTTCTGTGATAAAAGAAAAGATCATGTTAGTATTGGTATTTTGTAACGACTTATAACATTGAATAATCAACATTATTTTTTTTTACCTTCATATTTAGTAGATTACAAACCAGTGTACTATGCAATTTGCTCAGTTTCTGTGTTTGTTGCTAAAATCATTGGGTCTGTGGGAGTTTTCAGTGTCCACTTGTTGTCCACTTGTTGTTTCTGGCTAATGCTCTATATATTGGCTTGTTGCAGATTTTTGGAGCAGTTAGATACCTGTTGACATATTCTAACAGTCTATTTTTTGTTATAATGAAGTGGTATTGATTTATCTGTTTGGATATTGTAAAATTTTGGGGTAGTTAGATACCAGTTGGCTATTCTAACTGTTTATTGTTTGACATAATTTAGTGGTATTCATTTATCTGTTTAGTTGTTGTAGAATCTTGGGGCAGTTATATAGCTGTTGGCATATTGTAAAAGTTTATAGTTTTTTAATAGAAGTTTAGTTAATGTTTAAGAACAGTTTAATTAATAAATTTTGGTTTTAAGAACATTAAATAAGCGTTTGTAAGATTTGCAGGTAATCTCTGCTATAGAGTAATGATACTATCATTACATTTAAACCGTCCACATTTTTTTTTTTATGTATGCAGTATAGTGACCTGCATTGCTTTTGGCTCCTGTGTGGTAGATTATACCTATTGTTCTGAAGGTTTTCTTACCAAGTGATACTTGACCATGTGTGAATCCAGTCAGCTGGCAGTTGTTTTTGGTAACATCTGCATTGTAACATAGAAGCATTAGTATTACGTATTTACTATGTGTTTGTATTAGTAAGGTGGAGTGATTATCCGAATTGCAGGTAGTACATAATCTACCATGGTTTGCATTTTGTACAAGTTGCTGAAATGGAACGGATTCACAATTAGGTATTGATACATACACAAAGCGCTCATTGGGGATTTGTTCTTGTGTCACATTATTGCAGAGAGTGCATGTATGTTTCCACATGTATGAAATCTGGAAGATTTCATTTATAGGTATGTTTTTGTTTTCCAGTACTTGTAGTAAGTACATTAGAAATTCTTGTGGATCTTCCTGTGAGTTTATAGTGAATTTCGCCATTCCAGCACAGTAGACCAATTGTTGTCTTATTCCATAAACACTATAAGTGTTGTCAGGATTGTTTGTTGCGTTTCTATGAAGTACAAACATTTGCAAACACAATTGGTCTGTACTGTGTAAGTAAATGTTATCAACTATTGGTGGCAATTGAAATAGAATATTCATTGCTACATTTGCGTAGCAATTTACACCAATTACATTTGAAAGTTTAAATGGACCAGGTAGTTCTGTATCTGAGTGCTTTTTTTGGAGTTTGTCTTCCTTCTTTGAAGAAGTACCTGGTTTACTTTCCCTAACAGGTTCTTTTTTGATTGTTTAGTTTTAGTTTAGTTTAGTTTATTATTTATATGGCGCGCCATACCCTGGGGCATCAGGGCGCAAACAGACAAAAATATGCTCAACTTAGTTACAAGTACATAGAGATAAGAAGACGGTACAGGGATATGCTGAGCTTGGTTACAGATATGCTCGGCTAGTTGCAAGTACATGAGAGAAGCAGAAAGTGTAGACATCAACAATGTTACAGTAGGCAGGTATATACAAGGAGAGATCAAGGAACAGGGGAGCAGGGTACATGCTCCTGCATACTCATGAAGATAGTATACAGTTATACACAGTTATGTACAGTGTGATATATAAGGTCAAGCGAGTTAGAGTAGTTAGTTGTCATTGGCTCTCAGCCACCTAGTGAGGTTCTGTCTACAATTGGCAAAGGGCCGAGGTTCTCTGATGTCATGGGGGAGGGAGTTCCATAACAGCGCAGCCTTAACCGGGAAGCTATTTCCTCCAATAGTGGAGAGTTTGAAGCGCGGAACATAGAGGCAGTTTTAGTTGGCTGTTCTAGTTGGTCTGGAAGAGGTTCTTTTGCATAACCTGTCCATGAGGTAGGGTGGAGCTTTGTTATTGATGCATTTGTGGGTGAGGGAGGCGATCTTAAGTTGAATTTTGTCGGTGGTGGAGAGCCATTTATATTCTTTTCTTATAGTGGATATATGCTCATTTCTAATAATCTTAAGTGCTGCTCTCAGGGCATTGTTCTGGAGGACTTGAATTTTGTGGATGGTCTGTTTATTAGCCCCAATGTATAGTCCATTGCAATAATCCAATTTGGATAGTATCAGGGCTCTGGCAAGTGTAATGCAACTATCTGTAGAGAGGAATTGTTTGCTCGCTCTGATAAGTTTGCATGTGTATGCTGTGGCAGAGGCTAGAGAGTTAACTTGTTTGGTAAAGTTCATGGTTGCGTCTAAGTCGAATCTTAGGGTTTTCACTTCGTTAGCTACTTTTATGTTGTTTCCATCGATAATGAAGTTGTCATAATCAGGGCTGAATTTAGATATATAGGTAGTGTTGCCTAGGATGATAAGCTCGGTTTTATCATCGTTCAGGCATAAGCCATGTGTGGCCATCCATGCCTGAACGATGCTATATATTCTGTTCACTAGGGCCAGGTCCTTGGCATAAACTCCTGAGAGCGGGAGGAGGATCTGGGTATCGTCTGCGTAGTTGGTGTAGGCGATACCCAGATGATCCATTTCATCAAAGAGGGGCTTCGTGAAAACATTGTAGAGGGTGGGTGACACACAAGACCCTTGTGGTACTCCGCATGTTATGGGAATTGGATCTGCTGAGGCTGACGGAGCGAAGACTTCATAGTCCGGTTACTCAGAAATGACTTGATCCAAGTTATGGCCTCTTTTGAGAAGTGGGCTGCAGAGTCGAGGTGACTACATAGGACTGTGTGGTCCACTAAGTCGAATGCTGCTGATAGGTCCAGAAGAAGGAGTAGGGCTGCTTGTCCATTATCTCTGCATTCGTCTATTTGGGCCTTAAGGTCTATTAACGTTATCTCGGTCCCATGTTACGGGCGGAATCCTGATTGACAGGTTCCAAGTAGGTGGTTAGACTCTATGAAATTTTGTATTTGCAAGTAAGACACTTTATCTAGGATTTTTAGAAGAAGGGGCACAGTCGTGATGGGCCTGAAATTAGTAGGAATGGGTGGGTCGAGGGTTTGTTTCTTTAGTAGTGGCAGTACCCAAGACTCTTTTAGGTTGTTTGGTACTGAGCCTGTGGTAAAGGAGGATTTGATTAGTTTGGTTATAAATGGCGATAGTTCTCTCGCAGCATCCTTGATGAGTTGTGCTGGGCATTGGTCACCTTTGCAGTTAGACGGTTTAAGTCCCAGGATGACCTTTTCTACCTCAATGGTCGATACCTTAGAAAAGCAGAATCGGGCTTTAATATTAGGCTGTGGAGGTGGCGCTGAGCTCTGAGGGATGTGAGGCGTTAGGGATGCCTTCTTGATGGCAATTTTAGTTTGTAGATTTGTTACTTTATTTGTTAAGGCAAGTTGTATGCTAGAGCACCATTTTTTATCCTTAGTGCAGTTTTCTTGGGGTACAACGGGAGTTTCCAATTCTTTCAGAATGCTGAACAGTTCTTTGACACTTGATTTTGAATTAGATATTCTAGTATTGTAGGTTTCTTGTTTGGCTAATAATATTTATTTCTTGTATTGGGAGGAGGCTTTGGAAAGTTTGAGTTTATTTTCGACTGATGGGGAGAGTCTCCAAATAGTTTCAAGTTTTCTTTTGGCCAGTCTGAGATTTTTTAGATGGGGCGTGAACCATGAGTTGAGGTGTTTTTTTGGTCTGCTATTTCTTAGTTTCAGTGGGGCTATGTGATCAAGGGCTGAGTTCATCGCTACATTAAACTGTTCAACGAACAGATTACGGTCCATACTGTCTGGTAGTGAGTTCAATTTAGGTATTATGACGGGCATCAGATTTTCCACTGTCATTAGTTTTTTGTTCCTCGTGGGCAAAGGTGGGGCAGGTGCGGAAAGGGCAGTAGCCCGGTTGGTCATCACTGTGAATAATAGCAGGTGGTGGTCAGTCCAGATCTGCGGTACGGAATACTTCGCAATTATGTTCTGCTATCCAATCAAGGATACGACCTTTGTTATGGGTCGGTAATTCAACTTTTTGGGCGATTCCTGGCTCTTTCAAGGTCAGAGCAATCGCTGTAGTTTGGGTATCCTTATTGTCATTGTAACCTAGATTAAAGTCTCCTAGCACTATTGTTTGGGATGTATTTTTTAGGTTACTGGACAGGGATGTCGAGATGTCCTCAGCGAAGGTTCCGATAGGGCCTGGTGGTCTGTAGATGAGGATGATGTTTAGGGTTTGGGAATTGGCGATGGCTATTTTGACCGTGAGGCATTCACAGGATTGAATAGTGGTAGTAGTGATGATCCTCATGTCTAGACTAATTTTAGCTATGATTGCTAAGCCTCCACCTCGGGAGGTGAGTCTGTCCGCTCATAGAATTGTATAGTTATCTGGGACTGCTAATAATAGGGCAGGGCCTGCCGCATCATGTAGCCAGGATTCTGAGATGGCCAGGAAGTCTAGTTTGTCTGTAAGAATGATGTCTGATATCTCTGTGGCGTGTGCGACTAGAGACCTGGCGTTTATAAGCGCTCCTTTGAGATAAGGTTTGTGGCCTTCTAGGTTAGGGCAAGTGGTGTTATGACTAGCTTTGGCTGTCTGTTTGGTGCCGTTTATTCTGGGTCTATTGGGCTTGGACTGTTTCCTGGTGGGTTCTGCAATACCCTTCAAAGGTAGCTGTATTTTGTTTTGGAGATTTAGTAGTTCAACTTTCTTGGCTGGTGGCTCGTGTAGTTTGGACAGGCGAGCGCGTAGTCTTAGGTTTCAGTCAGCAATATTACATGGCCTTTGTAGAGTAGTGCTGTCTGGATAATGGGTCATTTTATGTCCTGTATTGGGTTGTTGTGTGTTGAGCATGATAGGGCAGGTGAGATGGGTGGTATGGGACGTGGCGCACAGATTCAGGGTGTTAGCTTTGGTGCTCAGGTTAAGTGATTGTACTCCTAGTGTGATGAGGAAGGTAATATACAATGGTAGCCAGGATGACCTGTAGGCAAGACCCAGGGTGTACATGCTAAGTGGCTGAGTAGAGGCCAGTTAGGTGCAGTTTCAGTTGCAATTTGAAGTGGCTAAGTACAGGCAGGCTAGATGCGACTATCAGGCTAGGTACAGTTTCAGTTGCAGTTTGAAATGGCTAAGTACAGGCAGGCTAGATGCGACTATCAGGCTACGTACAGTTTCAGTTGCAATTTGAAGTGGCTAAGTACAGGCAGGCTAGATGCGACTATCAGGCTAGGTACAGATTCAGTTGCAATTTGAAATGGCTAAGTACAGGCAGGCTAGATGCTACTCTCAGGCTGGGCGGCGCAATATCAGGTAGCAAAACAAAGGTAGGTTAGGTCCAGTTAATGGGCTAGGTGCAATTGTGGTACTTGATGAAGGATTAGTTTCCTTTAATCTCTTTGGAGGATTTGCAGTGACATCCTGTTACATTTCTGTTTAATTTAGTTTTCTTTTAGTACATTTTACTTTAGGTGGAATAGGATATGTTTTTAGATGGGGGGTGTATAGTGAACGAAGTCTATTGTATTCTGAAATGCAAGGAATATCAGCGTTTACTTTACTTGCATCAAAGTTGATTAGAAATAGACCGTCAAGTGTACGTAAGAGTGACAGTGCTAAGTAGCTCATGCCTTCTTTAAAGACTGTGTTACCAATGTCGATCAATGCTTTATCTAGGGTAAGACCTTGTGATTTATGAATGGTGACTGCGTATGCAAGAGTTAGAGAAAATTGTTCTCTGCGTACATACATGTCTTTGAAGAGAAGGAATCGAGCTGTTGAGCGTCCTATCCTTTTCACGTCTGAAAGTTTGTCAAAGAGAATATTGACAAACTGAATGTTGTTGTCACGTGGGTATGTTTGAAAGCCAACAACTGTACCCAGTGCTCCATTAACTAGTCCTTGATCCACGTCAAGGTTATGTTTAAGCATTACTCTGCAATTTAAGGATAATTTTAATATTTTTTGCAATCCAGCTGTGTTGGAGATTGAATTTTATAAACTATTTAGTCTCGTTGTGGCTTGTTCACACATGGGTAGTGTCATACCATGTATGTCTACTTTGTCTGTGGCGCTAATTTCAATTATTGGTTGCATTTCTTTTTTTAACTTTGTTTAATTGAATTTGAAAACAGCTTGCAAGAGTTGGCATTAAGGCCATACAATTGACATTTATGTGGGCTAATTGTTCCATAACATCCGTAGCACATGCATTATCGCCATAAAGTGCATGAATGTGCCGGGTTTTCAATATTGCTTGTGCTTCTTGAGATAATATACCAACTCTAATACTTTTTAAGATGTTGGCATAAGTGAGATCTGCAGATTGCCACATGTTTTCTGTTAATTCTCTGTATTGGAAATGTTGCCAAAGGTTGACATTTCCAATGCTGCCAACAGTTTTACGGCAGAGTTTGTGTCCTAAGGTTTTAAAAATAGGCTCACCTTTCACTGGTGTCAATTGAAGAAGATCTCCGAAAACAATAATGTGTTTTCCTCCAAAGAGCTCTTCGTAGTTTTGTTTTGAGTACTTCTTGTAATCTGTGGTGAATCAAGTTGAACATTAGGTTGGAGACCATGCTCACTTAATCTATTAGTAGCATTTTCATTTGTTTTAATACTCTGCGTAGTTCCATTGCAGCTTCTGTAGAAAGTCTGTAATAGTTTAATTTGTTTTCGTGTTCTACTGGCAGGAGTAGTAATCGGTGTAAAGTGACACCGCCTATTTAGTAGGCAGCTAAACCTGTGGGGACAGTGACAACAGCTCTGACAGTTTGTTGTTTGTCAATTGTTGAAGGAATTTACTGATGATTTTGATTAAGAATGTTTTGCCAGAACCAGCTTCACCACTGACGTACAGTAGTATAGGTTTGTAATTTTGGCAGGTGCATTCTTTGTTTTCATGTTGTACACCATGTGCAATTTCTTTTGTTACTTCTTTAAAAATGCTACGTTGCTCATTGTTTAGTTTTGATTGTAGTATAGTTAAGTCTTCTTTATCTTCATACTGACACATGGTGTTTTCTACTTCTGTCATAGCTAATTCTGCCACATTTGATATTAGTGGCTCTCCCAGTGGTTCTTGGCTTCCTGTTACAGAAGGTTGACTACTGTCAGGAGTGTCCTTATCTAGTTGGGCCTGGAGTTCTTCTTCGTGTTGCTGTTCATTGTGCAACATTGTATTGTACTGTGTTAAATTTACATCAGTTATAGTGCTTTCATTTGCTTTGAAAGCATCTTCATAGGAGTCATAGTTATCTAGTATTTCTTCTTCTTTTCTCCATGGTTTAAAGAGTTGTAGCAGCGACATGTAATATAGTTCTTTATGTTGAGGAGTCTTTAATGACAATTTGATATGATTAATTAAATTTGGTTTGGTGAGTTTTACTAAGCTGCCTTCACAATTTGTCACTCTGTATTTATCTTTTTTTTCATCGGGTTTTACATTATTTTTGTATGTGAAGTTTTGGGCTGTGTGGTATAGACACATGGTTTCCAAAGTGGTACTTCTGTTTGGGTAGTATGTGTTCAGTAAATTGTTTTTTAAAATGTCTTGGCTGTTGGGATCATGTTTGGCTATTTTTTCTATATCTTCGTATGATTTTAGAACTCTTTTTCTAGATTTAGCAGGACCAAGACTTAGCCATACTACATTTTCAGATTTTCCATACAAAGCAGTACCAGTTAAACAATCTGTTGCTTCATAGGAGCCACATTCTCTATGGGAGAGCATTTTTATGCCCAAGCTGTATAATTTCTGAGACAGTGTTTTGTCTGATGACACGTCATTCCAGAGGTCTTGGAGCTCTGTTTTTTCTGCATTGGTTAAGTATGCTGTAACATATCGTGCAACTGCAGTGGAATTGTATGCAAGGTGCTGCACATCTATGTTTGCATTCCATAAGTGGGCAATGATTGCATTGTAATAATTGATATATTTTTCTTCTTCTGTCCTTTTTATGTAATATGTATTTTTAGGTGATTTACCTTTAACACTATGTCTAACTGAAGACAGGAAGTTGTTCACTTGACCTGTTTTTGTAACCGGTCTAGGGAAACCAAAGCGGCATTTGGTGTAGTATTTCCCTTTGTTTTTGTATTTGCGACGACAATATTTGCCGCATTTGTGTCTTTGAAAATGGAAAATTTGTGCATGAAGATCACTATTTGTTGCTTCTGATGGAATTGCACAAGTGACGTATTTTTCAATTAACTGTAACACAGTGGCGTCATTGTCTTGACCAAATTTAGGAGCATCTTTAATCCATAAAAGCATGTGGATATGTGGTGCTCCTCTGGCTTGGTATTCTTTTCTCCAAAAGAAGTGTTGCACTTCTCAGAGGGGAGGAGCAGTTTTATTACAAGTAAAGTGTAGCATAGCAATGAAGCGATGGTGAAAATATCTTGAAACATTAACAGGATCTGGAGAACAAAGTTCTCCAGGTGTTAGTATATCTATGTTTGTTTTGTTTTTGTTTGATATGCGTAGGAAATCATGTAAATCTTCCCATGCATATGCTGGGTGTTTGCTGAAGCCCAGGAGGGCCACCGTACTCACGGAGGGGAGGCCACGCCCCCTCCCTATTTTTTCTCCTCATTATCCCCACAGGGCAGGAAGCCCACGGGGGAGCAAGGGTGCGGGTGTTGGCGTCCCACGGAGGGTGTTTGCTGAAGCCCAGGAGGGCCACCATACTCACGGAGGGGAGGCCACGCCCCATCCGTATTTCTTCTCGCAAGGACGCAGTGTTTAGGCGGTGAAGAGGAAGGCCCGGCCTGGATCCGCCTGGGAGAAGAGGGTGAAGTAAGTGCTGGCAAGGGACTGTATGAGGAGCTGTTTGTCTGTTTGTCTTGTACAAGACGGGCTGAAACACTGGTGTGGACTTGCTGAATCCGCAATGTCACTCCTCAAGTCCCTGAGAACTTTGCAAGCCCACGGCCCACCAAGGAAACCCCCCCTCCGTCACCAGCGCTCTTACCCCCCCCCCCCTTCGTTTTGTTCAGAGATTCATCTCGCCCGCCAAGAGAGTGGCCCCAAACCCAAGCGAAAGGTCTTGGCTGTGAAGAGGTTTCGCTCCCAGGATCAAAAGGGAGCGCCAGTCAAAGCCTTAATTCTGGATGTACAAAACTCTGTCCTAGTACATGCGGGTGAGCCCTTCACATGTTCCCCCGAACCCCCACTAGAGATGAAAGATGGGGGCTGTCGGTTGCCGCAGGCGAACAGTATAGTCGCAGGACAAGGGATCAGGGAAGGTCCAATACCTACCAACCATGGCAGTCTGTCTAATTCTTGTGAAGGAGGGGATTGTACCTCTAAGCCTCAGCCTATCATAGGCCCCAACAGAGGAAGACATCCAGGCCCGTTGTCCCATCCATCCACTGCAGATGTGCTCTCTCCCCTTGTCCCCACCCTGAGCATCAGTCCCCCCAAGGTGTTATCCGTTTCCGGAATTCTTGGTCCCGGAACGGAGATGCCGGAGTCCAATGAGGGAGACACTGCAGGAATCAGAGTACTAGTCAGCAGCTATCCCTCAGTAAGCTCCACTCCTGCAAGCAACATCACGGCCTCCACCCCGCCATCAGGCTCTAACATTTGTGCCAGCCCGGGAAAGACTCTTTCTAGCTCTGCTCTGGCTAGCCCAATTGCAGGGGGCAGCTCTTTTATTGATGACGACCTTGTATGCAACCTCCCCCTGGGCAACAGAAGTTTCGGGAGTGTACCTATGCCCACAGTGTGCCTATTGGCCAGCCCCTCTCTCCACCTATCTCCACTTAGGGTGTTCAAGCAACCAAAATGTGAAACCTCCCCTGCTGCAGAGCCAGTCATTAACCCACCAGTCGAGGTGGATCTGTCACTCGGGGGGTGTAAGTGCAACCAAGTTTTGGCAGAGTTGGCTGCTATTAGAAATTTGCTTACAACACTAATAGCCATTAAGGGGTGGGGGCAAAGGGAGGGGGAGCCCTTTCCCATTCCGATTGTTTGTAAGGGTCTCTCTGAATTTTCTCTGGTACACCCTAAGAACCAAGACCCTCTTTGTCCCGAGACTATAGCCCCAACATCTTCTTGCCCTAGCCTGTTGTCTGGGATCGTACATTCGGATATTGGAAAAGTTCCCAGGGCAGGGGGCTCCAAGCACAGTGAGCTCAGTGGGGTGGCGGAATCTGCCCCAAATCCAGTAGGTCTAAAAAGCCCTAATCATGGGGGGAAGATCGCTTGTGGTCCACGGCACAGAGACGCTCCATCTCAGCCTCCTGTTCAAGGCCAGACTGGTCGAGCTACAGTGTATCTTCACGGGGTACCAAAAATGGAAATGAACTTGCTGGAGTCCAGGGAGTCTCTCGTAAACAAAAGTGTTAACTGGCTACGATCCGTGAGAGGTTGTTCCTTCGTGTCCAGGGAAACCTTGGTGGGCTGTCGGAGATTGGCCAGTTTGGGCAAGAGCTCGGAGGACATAGTGGAATTGGCCTTTTGGGACTGGAGACTGGCGAGCAGGGTCCTGGGTCAATGGAGGGGGACAGGAGGGACACCAGGGAGCGGAATCCTAATCAGCCCACACTCATATTTAGGCTCCAAATCCCCCATGAGGCCAGTCAGGAGGACCTACCCCCTGTCTGGGGCAAACCTCACTCCCCTGGGCCGTGACCGGTCAGGCTTTTTGGGGGCCAGGCCCAGGGAAGGGGAGTTATCCAGAGGGTGATGGGGTCCTTTGTTTCACCCTTTTCTTTCCCTAAGAGTCTCTTTGCTGTACTACTCGATTATATGGCTTATTGATTGTAATTGCTTTTTGTGTGTTGTTTTTGCTTTGTGTTTGATGGATTTTTTTTCAATCCGAATAAACTTGTTGACTGACTATTCTGCACAACTTAATGTAACAAACCAAGTGGGTGGGCCAAGGTTTCTTATCATACAACGTACATCTCCATGATGTTGAAACAAGTACTCTTTTGTACCACGCATGTTTGCTAATAGATTTGTAATATTTGATTGTAAAACCTCATCTTTTTGTTGCACTTTTTGTAATAATTGTGTAGCTGACATATTTTAAAAGTGGGATCCTGATTTTAATGTGTGTGCAACTCCATAACATAAAGTTGCTTGTTCACTTTCAAAGAGTAGGTAACGAGCGGTATTCTGATGCTGTTATTTGAATCGGTCTATCATCGTACCTTCGTCCTTTACCAGTAGGAAAGAGTAGAGGAAAAGCACGTGCTTCTATACTTTTTTCCCATATGCTGATTGGTGATCCTTTTGTTTGACACATTTGGTACGTTTCTAGTGCATCTTCTACGGTGTCATTAGAGAGCAATGGATGAATTGTATAATGTTCTAAACTATTGGATATTGTAGCAGGATCTAGGAGCTCAAATTGACCAGCTTCTTGTGTCTCTTGAATTATTTCAGTGGTTTCCTTCAAGTTTTCTTCAATATTAATTTCTTTGTAGTATTCATTATTGTCTTTTAGATATTGCAAGGCTTGTCTAAATTTATTTAAATCTACCAGTTGTGGCCAACATTTTTTGTCTTTTGTAGGTACACCATTTACTAAGATAATTAAAGATTGCTCCATGGGACGTTGCACTCTTAGAGTGTGCACATTTTGTTTTAGATCTAATGGTAAATACACTACTTTTCCACGAATACCTTTCACTAATTCAGAGGGAGGTAATTTTGCTGTTTTTGGTTGAAGGCATATTATTGCTTGAAAGGGGTGCACTGTTTGAATTATGATGCTCTCATATACATTGAGTTGTTGTAGGGGTTTCAGTAGTGGAAATAATTCCAAATTATTTGTGATAGCACGTGAAGGAGTTTGGTTGTTTTAAGTTTTGTAGTGCAGTAACTGCAAAGTATTAAGGGGTCAGTTATTTCCTATTTGTTTTCTGCTATAAGGTAGAGAGCTAATTCAAACCATTTAGAATCTTCATTGTCTTCTATTTTGTATGTTAGGTCTAAAGTTTTTGTGTTACTTTTATACAAAGTTCTACGGCAACATACACACACATGGTTTGGTACTTCAGCAGATGTACTTTTAAATTTTAGTATTTCGTTTTTGCATGTGTGTAGTAGAAGGTTGCCATGCACAGAATTGTTGCTAATTTGCTTTAAAGCAATTTCATTCTGTAAGTGGCTTTAACTTCCAAAATATGTTTTATGGATATAGTCGATTTCTTTAAGTAGGTCTTTTGCTGTACCATGTAGAAGAATGTTATTTAAATTGGCTAGTTCTAAAGCAGGACTTTTAGCATAATACAGTTTATAGACTAGATTTCTTATAGTTGAATGATGTGTTGATATCATTTTGATATAATGGAAGTTGGTTTTGCAAGTAGGTCCTGAAATGCAGGCCAATGAATGTCCTTGTAGTCCTGTGTACTTGCGCACTGGACAGGTATCCATATTTTGCAGTAGTTTAATTTTGATTTTGTCTTTGCCTTTTACATATTGATTGTGGAATTGGCGTAAAGACTTGAAAGATTTTTTGGGAATGTTACACATTGATGTGCATGGCCATTTGTATACTAGACGTTGTGATTCAGTTGAATGGAGAGGTAAGTTTTCTGGGGAATTTATGTAAGCAGTATTTCTTGTTCCATTATGGTATTATTAACTTTTTCATAACCTCATCCACTGCTATGTATGGCAATTGTATTTGTTTGCTTTTGTTTGTATGCTTCTTCATTAGAATATGGTTCTGTGCTTGTAGTGTGACTCCACTCACCTCCACAGATACTTAAGAAGTTATTTCTGTTGACATTTCATTTATTGAGAAGTCTTTTTTGTAATTTAGTCATTAGTTCTGTTAGTGGTTTCATTTTGTTTAACACTAAAATAAATAATTTTCTTTTGAGAAGGATTGCATTGTCTATCAACGCTTCTAAGTAGGTTTTAAGGGTTGTGCCTGATATCGCGCCTGTTTTTGATAAGATTTTGAAGCACTCTGTGACGGAACATTTTTGCTAAAATACTTTTTTTGGCAAGCTCACTTTGCACTATATCAAGATTTATAGGATCACTTTCATCTGTAGTGGTAGATTAATTTTTGTTAATTGTTTTCTGGTTTGTTTTACATTTTGATAGAGAAGGCAAAGTTTCTGTACTTGAAACTTGTTTTGTTTCGCTAAATGACTGTATTAGCTGTTTTGTTTGAACTTTTTTTTACAAATTCTGCTAGAGTTGGATGCTTATTTTGGACACTTCTATTTTCATTTGCTCTGCTTCTGCTTTGCTTTCGACGGACTTTGATTTTTGGTAGGCATTCTTTAGGGTCTGTTGAAAAAAATAAAGAAGGTATGGGTTGGGGTGTTCTGCAATGTATGTGTGCTGTATGCATGAGTGTCTGAGTAAGATGATAAAGATGTATGTGATGGTGTGTGATTATGCATTGGGCAACTACAACTCGTTGGGATACGTATTCTTGAATTTATGTGCTACTAAACTGGGGTTCAGATGACAGTAGAAAGTAAGCTAGTGGTGTGGAGAAGTACAAATAGTAAATATAATGATATACAATTAAAACAGTTGTTTGTTCTATAATATCTACATTCTAGGGGCTGAGTTGGGTCATTTGTGTGCCGGAAAATAGGAATTTGTGCGCCATTCTGCTTGTAAATCTCTGTTTAAGAAATGGGGATTTGTGGACAGAATGGTGCACAATCTCTATTTATAGGGGCAGAAATAGCATGAATTAACCTTACAGTGTGTTTGAGTAATAATACAAATATTATGATGGTATTCAACTTACTTTTTTTCTGGAATGAACAGGTTTCTTCTTAGTTGTTCTTTGTACTTCAAATTCGGCTGCTTCTTTTCAGGAGAATGGTCTTCACTGCAATTGTAAAGGAAACAAATTAGTAATTTTGTTTGTATATAGCACTGTTTTTAATTTAGACATTGGGCCTCATTACACGGATGGCGGTGGACCAAGGTGCTATTAGTGGAGCTTACTGGTGCTATTAGCACCTTGGTCCATGCCGGTAAAATACCGGCACCGCCTTGGTGGAAAGGGGAATTACCGCCCTATTCCAAGGTTGATGGGGCAGTAATTCCCCCTTCCCCCATTGCCCTTCCCCATTCCCATTTTTGCCCTATAGGGCATAATGGGAATGGGGAAGGTGCTAATTACAGCACCGCAAATTGCGGTACCGTAATTAGCTCCCTGGTCCCTTTGCGGGTTGGTTTTTAACGCCTGCAAAAAGCAGGCGTTAAATTCCCCAACCCGCAAAGGGACCTCGTAGTAAGGCGGTAAGGTTTTACCGGTACCGGTAAACCCTTACCGCCGTCCGTGTAATGAGGCCCATTGATTTTTTTAATTGACATTGACCCTCAGCGCCTTCTGCAAAACCATGACAACTATCTTATTCACTAAAGATGCATCGCACCAGTTGAACACATATCATATGTTCTTAAAGTATAAGCTGTTTTGTAATGACTAACTGTACCAACCAAAATATCCAGAATGCCACTATTCCTGTAACTAAGCTCTTGCAAGTAACAGTGCCGCAAAGGCCATGGGCTGCTTGCACGCTATATAAATATAAATAAATAAATACATTTTCATGTTTTTGTACAAGTATTGTTGTTTGATATTTGAACATACTGTGTGCATGAAATTTTGTTAGAGTATGTTAACTCTTTACATTGTACTTTAAATATGTTAGTTCAACATGTTTTGCAAATGTGTGTGTAAAAATAAATTAAAAAGCAGATAGGTTTGGAAGTGACAGTTGATTATAGGAGATGGAAAAAATGACAGTAAGTTGATTTTATAGATTATACAAGCTCAAAGTCAGTTAATCTGTTTATATGAATCTATAAGAATTGTACATGTAATATACAGAAAATGTGCATACCTGTAGTTTGTGTTCATGCATATGGATATGCATGCAGCTGCAAGTAGAAATATTGGAGACTTGTACAGTATTTCTTGTAGAAGGTGCTTTCCAATGATATGACACTTGTACTCAGAGAGATTAACAGTACATTTGAAGTGCTGATCTATGATGATGCAGTTAGATGTAGAGGTCTTGGATGTGATTGGCGGATGGTCGTGTGACTTCTTAGCTATATCCAATGAGGGAATAGCACAGAAAGTGAAATGAAAATGGTAGAAGGACTGTCCATGTTACGATATGTCCGCAGACACGGCGGTAGTCCGCGGACATCGCGTGTTACATCCGGGGATTTTGGGGTGGGGAGGCATGCAAATGAGAATGAGCAGACCAAGGGATTAGTCAGTTATGTTTAGTGGGTGTGCTGTGCCAGGAGAAAGTTTCTCAGATACTCGTTTTGCTGAGAGAAGAACAGATAGCTATGGCTGTGTGTTTCAGTTTGGATTTGGGGAGACTCGTGGATGCATTGGTTAAAGGTGCATGCAGAAAGCGGTGGAGTAGCTGTAGATCTTGGATTCCCACATGTGGAAGTGCACTTGCATGGAGTACTTGTAATGAAGTGGTTGGACTTGCTATGTCTCTGTGCTACTTTGGAGACAGAGCAACATCCAGACATAATTGTAATTCATTGTGGAGGGAACAGTTGAGGACATGTGTCTGGAATTTCTTTGCAATTTGCAATGAAAGAAGGACTTGGGGAAGGTCATGGACATGTTTCCAAATTCTCAAGTAATTTTTTCACGGATTGCGCAAGACAAATTTGGCTTCGTTCTTCTTCATTTGGTCCACAAATGGAGAAAGCAAGGCTCAATGTCAATAAGGCTGTTTGTGCCTTTCTAAGAGATTTTGGCATGTCCTCTTTTCACAATGAAAATATTATGTTTCGTAGCACATACATTTTTCGCAGAGATGGAGTCCATCTTACTTATGCTAGCAATCAGATTTTTCTGAGAAATGTACAAAATGCATTGCAACCTTTTTTGGAATCACAGCATCCATTTTGTAGTAGGTGTTGAGCATTTCAAATTTTTCAAACACAAACAAACACCACCAAAGGGCTCTTTTTAGAGCCACCACTTCCTCTCAGACAAAACTGCAATGGTTATGATAGGGCAGCACCCCAAAATTTTAGATGTTCGCTGACTGTCTGCAGACTTCTAAAAAATACACAGGGCCCTGCTTCATTTATTTTCACTTCTATTTTTAAACTGTGAAAGGCGGCTCTGAAACAAGCCTTTTTTTATTTTTGTTGTTTTATATTTTCTTTGTTTTTTTTATACACGACACACTAGGAGAGGAGAGAAAAGGAGGGTAATGGGGGTCACCAACCACGGGGATAAGAAAGGGCGGGTGGAGAGAGGAAGATGTAAAGTGGGTTTTACTTGGGTAGTGTGGAGATCTTCTCGTGCTCTGAGACCAGAGCCTCAAAAGCACTTTGAAGTCTCTCCCCCCTGCAGAGTACTGCATCGCAGAACATACACACAACTGTGACCCTCGAAAGGTAAGGGTCATCAGTTTTGCGTATGGCCTGTGAGGCAGTTTGAGGAATGCGCTGTCCCACAGGAGTGTTCCTTGTGGTGACAGGATCGGAAACGGAGGATGAAGTAGAGGAAGTCAACCTACTACACTCCTCGCAAGGTACAACCTTGTGAATGGCCCCAGTGTAGAATGACTTTAGGTGTCGCTTCATGGTAGTTGTCCCAAAGCTGTATGAACCAGGCCTCCCGCGACTGAGTACCATTTTGCACTCTTTGCAGGTGAATCGGTTCGCACGCGCCTTAGGAACATTACCATGAATGGTAAATAACCGCCACACCCAAGATTCATGCCGAGTGATGGTAGTAGGGAGTTCCTCTACCTCATTCTCATCATCCTCTTCATCCTCCTCTGCATCCTCACTCCTGTTCCCCTCTTCAGGCCCTTGGGGAGGTGGTTATGGTGGAGGGGCTGGGGGTGATGCTGAGGCAGATGTAGCACCAGGTGGCAGTACTGCAGCCATGGATGCCATTAGGTTTCCGATTAAAATCCGAAAAGTTGGCTGGAAAATGCACTGTGTTCTGTAAGATAGCCAGAAACATGATGAGAATGAGCTCTAGGGTGTGGCCTTTTATAGGGGTGCTTTTGTGCAGTTCGCGGACATGCGCGCTGTCCACGGACAGATCGAACACCAAAAAAAGGTTTAAAAAGTCCCAAAAAATATGTAGAAACTCAGGATTACTATTTGGGACTTGTTCTACGGTGAGTTATTATTGGAAAATATTGTGGATTGCTTGAAAAGGTAGTTTTAAATTGTTCGGGGACACGAACAGTGTTCGCAGTCTTAACACACGCTCAGCGTCGGTGCGGTCATATGATAGCTTCGCGAACATGTCCACGAAGGGAGCGGGTGTCCGCAGGACATCAAATGCACTGAAACTGTTTTGCGCATGCGCGTTGGTGTTCTACGGACACTGTTCGGGTCCTGAAACTAATTAAAAGTGCATCACAAGTGAAAAGAACAATTACGGACAGACGTTTGTTCTCAGAACAGTTTTAACTCGCTTGCGAACAATACGGACAGGCATAGAATCCTCAGGACACCCCATTTTGTTTATTTGCGAACATCCCGGGACACTTGATGTGTTCTGAGAACAGTTTGAACATGCTTACGAACAGCACGAACAGGTCTAGCGTCCTGAGGACACCCTGATGTAGTTTATTTACGAATATTTTAGGACGCTGTGTGTGTTCTTAGGACAGTTTCAGCTTGCCTCTGAACAATACGGACAGGTATAGCGTCCTTAGGACACCCCCATTTTGTTTATTTACGAACATTTCAGGATACTGCCTGTGTTCTTAGAACAGTTTCAACTCGCCTGTGAAGAATACAGACAGATCTAGCGTCCTCAGGACACCCCCATTTTGTTTATTTACGAACATTTCAGGTCACAGCATTTGTTCTTAGGACAGTTTCTGTTTGCCTCTGAACAATACGGACAGGCATAGCGTCCTCAGGACACACCCATTTTGGTTATTTACAAATATTTCAGGACACCGCTTGTGTTCCTAGAACAGTTTCAACTCGCCTGGGAACAATACGGACAGGTCTAGCGTCCTCAGGACACCCCCATTTTGTTTATTGACGAACATTTCAGGATGCTGTGTGTGTTCTTAGGACAGTTTCAGCTTGCCTCCGAACAATATGGACAAGTATACCGTCCTTAGGACACCCCTATTTAGTTTATTTATGAACATTTCAGGATACTACCTGTGTTCTTAGAACAGTTTCAACTCGCCTGTGATCAATACGGACAGGTCTAGCGTCGTCAGGACACCTCCATTTTGTTTATTGACAAACATTTCAGGACATCGCATGTGGTAGTTTGATTGCGGACATTCCGAACACCAGCTCTGTTCTTAGAACAGTTTCAACTTGCATGCGAACATTACCGACAGATATAGTGTCCTTAGGACGCTCACATTTTCATTTCTTTACGGATATTCTGGACACCCGCGCTGTCCGCGGACACCTGAACTGCTTTTTAAAAAAAGACAAGAAATGAATTAGGACACAATATAATAATTTTACTTTATTTTATATGGATGTTAAATTTATGACAGAGAAGGTGAGGTGGAAACTGAAACAAAATCAGGAGAATTGGGGGTTTCAATAGGATTCATATGAGGTGAAGAAGGGATGGAAATCTCATCAAAACGTTTTGGTTCATGGAGAGGGTTTGGGGATAATTGACTGGGATATGGTGAGGGGGGACAGGTACATGTGGGACAATGGTATGTATTTGTATTTTGTATTTGTATTTGTTTTATTTATAACGCGCAAGCCATCAGGCCCGGAGGCAGCAGGGCGCAATTTGTGCAAAGTTACAATAATGCATATATACAGCCAAAAATTACATTAACAGAATATTAACAGTGTTTCTAACTACATATATTACAGTGATTACAGTGCCGCTAGGCTTAACAGTGGATATACCCATAGGGTGTGCAGAAGTAGTAACGGAAGTCAGAGGGCCAGAGTATGTAAGACAAGGGCGCAGAGCATGTCTTAGTGCTGGTCAAAAAGCCAAGATTTAGTTTTGACCTTGAATGTGTTGAAATAGTCTTCAGCTCTGATTGTAGCGGGGAGGGAATTCCATAGCTTTGAGGCTAGGACAGGGAAGCTAGTGCCCCCTGCTTTTTGAAGTTTAAACCTAGGGATGGATAGACAGTGAGTCTGGGCAGTTCTTAAAGGTCGGGCGGTCGAATGGCGAGACAGCCGACTGCAGAGGTAGACAGGGGCCTTGTTAGCCAAGCATTTGTGCGTGAGGGAAAGTGTTTTTAGTGAGATTCTCTGCTTGACAGGTAGCCACTTTAGGTTAGTTCCGGATGCTGAAATGTGGTGGTTGCGGGGGATGTTAAGGGCAGCTCGTATGGCATTGTTCTGGGTTGTTTGGAGTTTGTTCAGGTTCTCTTGGCTAGTACCTAAGTAAAGAGCAGTACAATAATCAATTTTAGCCATAATGAGAGTTCTAGCTAGTGTGACACTGTTTGGGGTGGTAAGAAACGGTCAGCAGTCTGCAATAAGTTTGCACATGTATGCAGAGGCAGATCTGACTGCATTTATTTGTCTCGATAAGGATAGGGTGGCGTCAAGGTAGAAACGTTTTGGTATCTTTCGAGACTCGTATAGTATTACCGTCTATGGTGAATGACTGATAGGACGATTCAAATTTGCTCAGGCGTTGTGTGGTGCCCAAGATAAGGAGCTCCGTTTTATTGTCATTTAGGCATAACTGGTGTTGGGCCATCCAGGCTTGGATGACCAGGTAGACGTCGTTAAGGGCCTTGGTGTCAGCTAGATAATCACCTGTGATGGGAATGAGTATCTGTGTGTCATCCGCATAGTAAGTGTAGGTGACACCCAGATACTCAAGCACATCAAAGAGTGGTTTCGTGAAAATGTTACAAAGTGTAGGTGACGCGCAAGATCGCTGAGGTACGCCACAGTGAATTGGGGAGGGGTCCGTGGCTGCGGATGTTGCAAAGACCCTCATGGATTTATTGCTCAAAAAGGATTTGATCCAGGCCGCAGCAGAGGATGAGAAGTTGGCAGCAGTGTGGAGGTGCCTGCATAGGATCTGGTGGTTGACCAGATCAAATGCAGCAGAGAGGTCGAGGAGTAGTAGCATTGCTAGTTTGCCCTTATCCTTCAATACCTCAATTTAGGTTTTTAAGTCTATTAAAGCAGTTTCCGTCCCATGTCTGGGCCGAAATCCAGATTGTCATAGACCTAGCAGATTGTTAGATTCCAAGTAGTCTTGGATATGAACGTATGCTGCGCGGTCTAGAATCTTAAGCAAAACGGTACCGTGGTGATAGGTCGGAAGTTAGTAGGTATAATTGGGTTTAGGGAAGGTTTTTTGAGCAGTGGGATCACCCAAGCGTCCTTAAGGTTGTCCGGGACAATACCTGTTTTAAAGGAGGAATTGATGAAGGCCGTAATGAATGGGGAGAGATCATGGGCAGAGTCCTTAATGATGGGAGCTGGGCAATGGTCACCTTGGCAGTTGGATGGTTTAATTCTCAAGATGATATTTTCTACCTCGGTAACAGTGAGCGGTGAGAAGGCAAATGGTTTGGTGTTAGCAGTGTCTAGAGGGGGGGGGCCCTAGCAGGGGAGAGTGAGTGGTTGTCGAGCTTCAGACTGTCCTGCTTGTCTTTAATTTTAGATTGTAGCATAGAAATTTTATTTAGGCTGCTTGAATGTTAGAACACCATTTACTATCTTTCGTGCAAGTGTCTGGGGGGGAGACTGGAGTTTCTAGCTCTTTTAGGATTCTGAAAAGTTCCTTTGTATTCGAATCAGCTTGCAGAATACGATTGTTAAGAGACTCTTTTTTAGCGGTGATGATAGCATCTTTGTAGGTGAGTGAGGCAAGAAGGAAACCATCTTTATGCTCATCAGAAGGGTGGCTTTTCCAGCGATTTTCCGCACAGCGTTTGGCTTTGCGGAGCATTCTTAACTGTGGGGTGAACCATGAATTAAGATGTGCTCGTGGTTTGGCCTTCCTAAGTTTGATGGGTGCTATAGAGTCTATGGCCGTGAGCATAGTTTGGTTATAGGTGTCTGCTAGGGAGGTGGGATCAGAGCAGGTGTTAGTAGCCGCATTGAGGGAAGGGAGTAACAATGGGAGGAGTTTCTTCTTAGTTATGTCCTTTTTACTTCTAGTAGGGAATGCTTGGGCTATCGGTGTCGGGGCTCGCGGGGTTGCTTCAATATTAAAAGTTATGATGTGATGGTCAGACCATAAGCAAGGGGTATTGTCGAGAACCTTGATATTGCAGTTAGCGCCTGCTAACCAGTCAATGGTCCTGCCTTTGATATGGGTGGGTTCTTGAATGTACAAGGTCAGTTAGAACATTCTCCAGATCTATTGCTACGGGATCTTTTGGGTCACCAAGACCTAAGTTGAGGTCGCCTAGGATGATTGTTTGTGAGTTATTTTTAGTTTTGTCAAGGAGGAGAGTGGATATTTCACCGACAAAGGTTGGTGCCGGACCTGGGGGCCTATAGATAAGGTGGAGGGTGGCCGTTAGGTTAGGCGTTAGTGATAGTTTGACTGACAATGACTCAGCTGATTCGAGTTTGGAGTCGGATACCACTCTTAGGTCAAGAGTGTTTTTATGGATGAAGGCCACGCCACCGCCTCTGGATTGGACAGTGGTGCAGTCACATCGCGTGATGCCGCAGTCAGGCGGTAAGGCCAGGGATAGTGAGGGGCCAGATGCGGCATGTAGCCAAGTTTCGGATATAGCGATGAAGTCAAGGTCAGAGGTGGTGATGAGGTCAGCAATGTCTAATGCGTGTGCTGTGAGAGATCTGGCGTTGATAAGGGCGCCCTTGAACACAGGCAGTGTAACCCCTGTGGTAGTGGATTTGCATGTAGCGGTCGGTGAGGGTGAGCCAGGCGGTGTATGTGAGGTTTGCTTGGTGGCGTTGTTGCGGGAGTGTCGTAGGCGGAATCTAGTGCCTAGACTCTTGTTTCTAAGAAAGAGGGGGCAAGCATGGTTAGGAGTAGGTTTCCTGGCGAAGTGTTCCAGCCAGAGAGCTGGGTCATTAAGGTATTGGTTAATATGGTTAATAGAGTAGTGTAAACCTGCGGTGGCTTCTGCAGGGCTCATTATAGGAGTCACAGTCACAGTCGGCAGTGCCGGGTGGTGTAGGTTCGGGTAGGCCAGACTATTAGGTGACTGATCGAAATTAGCCCAAAGGGGGAGGGTTGTTGCAGTGGGTAGCTGAGTGACTGGGGCAGCCCGTGGGGCTAGAGTGTAGTGTAGTAGAAGGAGCACACTGACGTGCATGATGGTTGTAATGCTCACCTGATTCTCGCAGAGGCGCCGGTCTTGACTGGGCGACTACCGTATCTCCAAAGGTGATGTGTAGCACCCGGTTGGCTCTTGGGCTGGACCTCTGTGCACTGTATGCCTGACGTGTAGAGTAAGATGTCTGCAGATAGAAAATATGGGGTTAATGAACTGGGGTTATTGGGGTGTCCCTATCTCTTTCCTCTTCTCCTCTCCTGTAGACCCCCAAAGGTTAACGCTCTCACCTTAGGTAAGTGAATGCCAAGCTCTCCATCTGCCTCGGGGCAGGGTGCTGTAACCAGTTTGTTCACTGGATAGGTAGCGCAGGCCTCTTGACTTCAGAGGACTGCTGTCCGTCGTTTACTGCACGAACGGTAAGTTTTGAGTCATTCAAATGTCTTTAAAGTCTTTAGTAATGATGTCTCTTGTTTTGCAGGGTTCCGACGATGGCGGATGACGGGCTGAAGTGAGTTGAAGATGGAGCCCGTGTGATGAATAGAAGCGCCTGGAAGCACGTAAGTAAGCGCTTGTTGCCTGCTTCACGATGCGCTCTAACTGTCTTTTTATTTTGCAGGTACGAGTTCGGAGCGGCTGCAGGGTGCCGGAATACCCACTGGATTAGATGTGGAAAGGAGTAATGGCACGTGAGTATTAAAGTTCCCCAATGTCTTTAAACGCACCTTGTTTTGTCTTTCAGATGCGGGATGCAGCGCCGAAGGCCTCCGGAGCGTGCGAAGAGTTGGTAAGCTTTTGTCTTTCAGATGCCGGAATGCAGTGTGAAGACCTCCGGAGCGCACGAAGAGTAGGTAAGCCTTTGCCTTTCAGATGCCGGAATGCTAACCTGTTCTTTCTTGTCTTTATAGGTGTTGCTGAAGACTGGATTCAGGATGGTAAGCCTTTGCCTTTCAGATGCCGGAATGCTAACCTGTTCTTTCTTGTCTTTATAGGTGTTGCTGAAGACTGGATTCAGGATGGTAAGCCTTTTTCCTTAGGCCCAGGACCGGATGCAGAAGACACGATGAGCGTTCTGCTGCAGAGGTTGCAGAATAACGCAAAGCAAGATTCATCCACCGGGTGTGGTTTAAATAGCCTCCTGTAGTGATTCGGTGTCTCCTTCCACAGCCACGCCTAGGTAAGAAAAGAGTTCCTGCTTTCCAGAAGAGTTCCAGTGTTCTGAATCTAGGGAGTGGCTCCAGCCCCACCCAACAGGAAAAGTAGTTCCAAACAGAAGGGGATCAGAGGCTCAACTGGCAGGCAAGTAAGCAGCATGGTCTGCTGCAGGTAAATCCACCCAAGCATTATGAGCCCAGCGCTTCCAGCGCTGGGACTGGGCATATTTATGAGCCTGGTGCCACTGGCGCCAGGACTGGGTCCAAAAGGTCCCAATTGGGACTGGTTGGCACTCGGAACCTGGGTTATGGATCTGCTTCCAAGGGAGTTGGGAAAACCCTGACCTTTTGGAAGCAGAGATCATGACAGTACCCCCCCTCAAGGCCCCTCCCAAACCGGGCTTCTGCGGGGGTTTTGGCTTGTCAGGAAATGTTCGGTGAAATCTTTTGATTAGGCGAGGAGCGTGGACATATTCAGCAGGTTCCCAGGATCTCTCTTGGGGGCCGTAGCCTTTCCAGTCAATTAGGTAGAATAGTTTAGATTTGGAGATCTTGGAGTCCAGAATGCTTTTAACTTCAAACTCGAGTTCTCCATCAACTAGGATAGGTTTTGGAGATTTGGTTAGTCGGGTTTGAGGTTGCACGGGTTTTAATAGAGAGACGTGGAAGACCGGATGTATCTTCATGTGCGGGGGCAAGTCCAACTTGACCGCTACTGGGTTTACTATGGTAGTGATGGAATAGGGACCAAGGTATCTTGGGTTGAATGTGCGTGGCCCTTTTAGAGATAGATATTTGGTGAATAACCAGACTTGATCCCCTACTTGATAGTGAGGGGCTTCCTTCCGATGTTGATCTGCTCCTTTCTTGTATTGTTCTTTAGCCCTTTGAAGGTGAGAAACAGCTTCCTTAAAGGCTTGGGTGATTGTAGAATGCAGGTAGTCTACTGCTGGTGTTTCAAGATCTTGGAGGGGATCCAACTCCGAGGTTCGAGGGTGACTGCCGTACAAAAGAAAAAACGGGGTTTTCCCAGTTCCCGAATGGACAGAGTTATTGTAGGCATATTCGGCTATCCAAAGGATATCTTTCCAAGTTTTTTCAGTTTGTTGCAGCATGCAGCGTAAATACTGTTCCAGAGTTTGATTGGTCCTCTCGGTTTGTCCGTCGGTCTGTGGGTGGTGACTGGTCGATAGTCTCACATCAATTTGAGCCGACCGACAGCAACTTCGCCAAAAATGAGAAATAAATTGACTACCTCGATCCGAAATTCGAACCGAAGGAAAACCGTGCAGTCGGACGATGTTTTCGAGAAATTCTCGGGCCAGAGTTGCTGCTGTTGGCAAGCCTTTGAGCGGAATGAAATGCGCCATCTTGGAGAATAAGTCCACGATTACTAGAATCGTATTGTATCCGGAGCATGGAGGTAGATCGGTGATGAAGTCCATAGAAAGCGTATGCCAAGGGCGAGGTGGGATGTCAATAGGGCGTAAGAGGCCTGCTGGTCTTTCCTTTTGACTCTTGTTTTGGGCGCATACTCCACAGGACATTATAAAGTCTCTGATATCTTTCTTCCAAGACGGCCACCAGAAGTAGCGCTTGATCTTTTCTGAGGTCTTGGCCATACCGGGATGACCTTCCATTAAAGAGTCGTGATAACAAGAGATTACTTTTTTCTGTAAATCTGAGCTGGGTAGGTATAATCGTTCTTGGAAATACAATAAGTTGTCCTTTACTGCAAAGTCCTTTCCCTTCAGATGCCAATTCGGTATGTCTGCTGGAGTTACAAGTTGCCTGGCTTTATCCTTAACTTCCTCTATGGATTCGGTGGCGATTACACCCAGAATTCTTTGTTCGGGAATGATTGGTACAGGTTTGGGGTTGATCAAGTGTTCTTCCACTCCCATCCGAGAAAGGGCATCAGCTTTACCGTTCTTTGTACCAGGTCGATAGGTAATTATGAAGTCAAACTCGGCAAAGAATAATGCCCAACAGAGTTGTCTAGAGGATTGGGCTTTTGCGGTTTTCAAATATTGCAGGTTTCGGTGATCCGTAATCACAGTAACGGTGTGTCGGGCCCCCAGCAGGTAATGCCGCCAAGCCTTAAAGGCAGACTTGATAGCCAGAAGTTCCTTGTCAGTAATCGTGTAATTGATTTCAGGAGGCGGGAATTTGCGGGACCAAAATGCCACGGGATGCAACTGATTGGTTACCGGGTCCTTTTGTGATAGAACTGCCCCCATGGCAAGGCTTGAAGCATCAGTTTCCACGATGTAGGGGAGTTCGGGGCGAGGGTGTTTTAAGATTGGTGCAGAGATAAATTTAGTCTTCAAATCCTGGAAAGCTTGTTCCGCCTCGGTAGACCATTCAAAACGTTTGTTTTTCTTTAACAAGGCAGTGATGGGCTGGACTATTCGAGAGAATTCGGGGATAAACCTGCGGTAAAAGTTAGCGAAGCCTAACATGCTTTGCACACCTTTTACGGAGGATGGTGATGGCCATTTGAGAACTGCATCGACCTTCTTCGAATCCATACGCACTCCGCCAGGTGATAATATGAATCCCAAGAATTCAACTTCAGTCACGTTGAAAACACATTTTTCCAACTTAGCGAAAAGTTTGTGTTGACGCAATCTTTCGAGGACCATTTTCACGTGTTTCCGATGTTCAGATTCCGATGAAGAATAAACGAGGATGTCGTCAATGTAAACAACAACACATACATCTATGAGCTCTCTGAGGACATCGTTCATAAAATATTGAAAGGCGGCCGGGGCATTGCAAAGTCCGAAGGGCATGACCTGATATTCAAATAGCCCATACTTGGTGCGGAAGGCCGTCTTCCATTCATCGCCCTCTTTTACTCGTACCAAGTGGTAAGCTCCTCTAAGATCCAGCTTTGTATATATGCATGCTTTTCTGACTTGGTCCAGGAGTTCAGGGATCAAAAGTAACGGATATCTATTCTTAACGGTGATCTGGTTCAGGGAGCGATAATCGATACAAGTTCTAAGGTCTCCTTCCTTTTTTGGAACGAAGAACAAAGCTGAAGAAGCAGGGGACTTGGAAGGACGAATAAACCCATTTGCCAGGTATTGATCCAGGTATTGTCGAAGGTGAAGGTTCTCAGGCTCGGTGAGGGCATAAATTCTACTACAAGGAGGAGTAGATCCAGGTATCAGGTCTATCTGGCAGTCATAAGACCTATGAGGAGGTAGAGAGTTAGCCTGATCCTTCCGGAAAACATCTTGGTATTCTAGGTATTCGGGAGGTAACTGGGGAGTCTCTGAAGAAATTGCGGCCAGTGCAACACCAGGTGGAGGGTGACAAGTAGAGACACATTCTGGAAACTGGACCGTTCTTGCTCGCCAATCGATCAGAGGATTGTGTTTCTCTAACCAAGGTATTCCTAGAATAATCTGAAACTGAGGGGCCTTGATCACATCGAACACGATCTTCTCATGGTGTCCATCTTGACTTACTAGCGTCACCTCTTGAGTGGTATGCGTTACTGGCCCGGAGGCTATCTCCGTACCATCCACCGTAGTAATGACGTCCTTTACAGCCTTGGGACAAAGAGTTAGATTCATCCTCAAAACCATTTCATGATCCACATAATTGCCGATGGCACCGCTGTCGACGTAAGCTTCAATTGCATGTAATCGATCCGGATTATCAGGGCTAATGAGGACCATAGGTATCACGAAATGCGAGGTCACGGAACTGGTTTTCACGCTCGGCAAGAGGACCTCTATTCTTGTCGGGCGAGGTCGTTTCCCTGCTCAGAGTTTGTAACTTTGGTAACTGCAGCTCCTACTGCCTTCTTGGCAGGTTTCACCGGACAGTCTCGAAGAAAGTGCCCTGAGTTTCCGCAATATAGGCATAATTGCAACTGTTTCCTCCTTTCCCGCTCCCTTTGTGTTAGAGGACCTTTCAGACCCCCTATTTGCATGGGTTCCCCGGAGTCTACTCCTTTGGAAGGAGTTGGCGGTTTGGAAAATACTCGAGCATCAAACTTGGAACGATCGGCCTTCCTGTTCTGCAGCCTGTGATCTATTTGAACAACCAAGTCTATATAATCCGAACAGTCTTGTGGGGGATTCACTACTTGGGCTTAAACGTCTTTGAGCTCTCCACGTAGATCTCTATAAAACAGCGTAATCCTTTTGTCCTCAGGCCATTGAGTTTCCACTATTAGTCTATTGAAAGATGCAATATAAGCCAAAAGGTCTTGATTACCCTGTCGCAACGAAAGAAGTTCATTGTCCAAGGCCTGCCCCTGTGAATGTCTTGCGAACAGTTTTTCCATACTAAGCTGAAAGGCTTGAAAATCATGGAGAACCGGATCATCTTGATTAACTAGAGGGATCGACCAGTCTGCCGCATTGCCACTAAGGTACGAAAGTACAAAAGCTACTTTTGCTTGATCAGTTGGAAAGGCTGCTGGCCGGCATAAGAAGTGCAACTGGCACTGATTGATAAATACTGCAAACCTCTTTGGGTCACCAGAAAATCGTTCGGGCGGAGCCAGAGGTACATTCCCAGGTAGATTGATCTGCACTGGATTCATAGAGGATGTTGAAGGAAGATTTGCCCCTGATGCGGGTAACGGGGTCTGTCCGGCTTGTGACTGTAGCACTTGTCTAGCAAGATTGTCTGTTCTCTCCTTGGAAATAATTAGTTCCCTTCTTAGAGCATTCGTTTCCTGACGAGCTGCATGCACTTCTGCCCTTAGTTTCCCAAGTAACCGGGCTAGGGGGTCAGTATCCGAGGTTTCCATAGCGCCTGGGCGAGAGTTTTGCGGTAGGCTTTGCGTTCTGTAACGCTCACCTGATTCTCGCAGAGGCGCCGGTCTTGACTGGGCGACTACCGTATCTCCAAAGGTGATGTGTAGCACCCGGTTGGCTCTTGGGCTGGACCTCTGTGCACTGTATGCCTGACGTGTAGAGTAAGATGTCTGCAGATAGAAAATATGGGGTTAATGAACTGGGGTTATTGGGGTGTCCCTATCTCTTTCCTCTTCTCCTCTCCTGTAGACCCCCAAAGGTTAACGCTCTCACCTTAGGTAAGTGAATGCCGAGCTCTCCATCTGCCTCGGGGCAGGGTGCTGTAACCAGTTTGTTCACTGGATAGGTAGCGCAGGCCTCTTGACTTCAGAGGACTGCTGTCCGTCGTTTACTGCACGAACGGTAAGTTTTGAGTCATTCAAATGTCTTTAAAGTCTTTAGTAATGATGTCTCTTGTTTTGCAGGGTTCCGACGATGGCGGATGACGGGCTGAAGTAAGTTGAAGATCGAGCCCGTGTGATGAATAGAAGCGCCTGGAAGCACGTAAGTAAGCGCTTGTTGCCTGCTTCACGATGCGCTCTAACTGTCTTTTTATTTTGCAGGTACGAGTTCGGAGCGGCTGCAGGGTGCTGGAAAAAAACCCACTGGATTAGATGTGGAAAGGAGTAATGGCACGTGAGTATTAAAGTTCCCCAATGTCTTTAAACGCACCTTGTTTTGTCTTTCAGATGCGGGATGCAGCGCCGAAGGCCTCCGGAGCGTGCGAAGAGTTGGTAAGCTTTTGTCTTTCAGATGCCGGAATGCAGTGTGAAGACCTCCAGAGCGCACGAAGAGTAGGTAAGCCTTTGCCTTTCAGATGCCGGAATGCTAACCTGTTCTTTCTTGTCTTTATAGGTGTTGCTGAAGACTGGATACAGGATGGTAAGCCTTTGCCTTTCAGATGCCGGAATGCTAACCTGTTCTTTCTTGTCTTTATAGGTGTTGCTGAAGACTGGATTCAGGATGGTAAGCCTTTTTCCTTAGGCCCAGGACCGGATGCAGAAGACACGATGAGCGTTCTGCTGCAGAGGTTGCAGAATAACGCAAAGCAAGATTCATCCACCGGGTGTGGTTTAAATAGCCTCCTGTAGTGATTCGGTGTCTCCTTCCACAGCCACGCCTAGGTAAGAAAAGAGTTCCTGCTTTCCAGAAGAGTTCCAGTGTTCTGAATCTAGGGAGTGGCTCCAGCCCCACCCAACAGGAAAAGTAGTTCCAAACAGAAGGGGATCAGAGGCTCAACTGGCAGGCAAGTAAGCAGCATGGTCTGCTGCAGGTAAGTCCACCCAAGCATTATGAGCCCAGCGCTTCCAGCGCTGGGACTGGGCATATTTATGAGCCTGGTGCCACTGGCGCCAGGACTGGGTCCAAAAGGTCCCAATTGGGACTGGTTGGCACTCGGAACCTGGGTTATGGATCTGCTTCCAAGGGAGTTGGGAAAACCCTGACCTTTTGGAAGCAGAGATCATGACAATGGTAGTACTAGCTACCTGAGTAGGATACCTACGAGATTGTTCACACGGGTCACGATTGGGTCTCATTAGATGGGACTGAGGTATCAGTGACCAGAGCGGCACAATGAGTACAAATGCCTTGATATGACTAAATGTCAGCAATCATAAGTGACCTGAATGTACAGTGTGTGCAAATGCCTAACATTGACTAAATAACAACAATCATATAGTGACCAGGGCGGCACAGTGAAAAGTCAGCATTTGTCAGGCACAACAGGATAAGGCAGTGAAAAATACAGTGCAGCTAGATTCAGATATCAGGCATATCGGAAATGCAGTGCAAGATACAGCGCAGCTAGATTCAAATGTCAGGCGCATCAAATACAATAGTGCAGAATGTACCAGGCAGAAGTATCACAGTTAGGCTAAAATGCACACGGGAGGGCAACACCTAGATTTGAAATATCACAGTTAGGCTAAAAAGCACAGGGCAACACCTAGATTTGAAATATCACAGTTAGGCTAAAAAGCACAGGGCAGGGCTACACCTAGATTTGACATATTACAGTATGCTAAAATGCACAGGGCAGGGCAACACACACCTAGATTTGCGATATCACAGTTAGGCTAAGATGCACAGGTCAGGGAAAGACCTAGATTTGAAATATCACAGTTAGGCTAAAATGCACAGGGCAGGGGAGTACCTAGATTTGAAATATCACAGTTAGGCTAGAATGCACAGGGCAGGGCAACACACACCTAGATTTGACATATCCCAGTAGGCTAAAATGCACAGGGCAGGGCAACACACACCTAGATTTGTGATATCACAGTTAGGCTAAGATGCACACGGCAGGGCAACACCTAGATTTGAAATATCACAGTTAGGCTAAACAGTACAGGGCAGGGCAACACCTAGATTTGAAAAATCACAGTTAGGCTTAAAAGCACAGGGCAACACCTAGATTTGAAATATCACAGTTAGGCTAAAATGCACAGGGCAGGGCAGTACCTAGATTTGAAATATCACAGTTAGGCTAGAATGCACAGGGCAGGGCAACACACACCTAGATTTGCGATATCACAGTTAGGGTAAGATGCACAGGGCAGGGCAACAACTAGATTTGAAATATCACAGTTAGGCTAAAATGCACAGGGCAGGGCAGTACCTAGATTTGAAATATCACAGTTAGGCTAGAATGCACAGGGCAGGGCAACACACACCTAGATTTGACATATCACAGTAGGCTACAATGCACAGGGCAGGACAACAAACACCTAGATTTGCGATATCACAGTTAGGCTAAGATGCACAGGGCAGGGCAACACCTAGATTTGAAATATCACAGTTAGGCTAAAATGCACAGGGCAGGGCAACACCTAGATTTGAAATATCACAATTAGGCTAAAATGCACAGGGCAGGGCAGTACCTAGATTTGAAATATCACAGTTAGGCTAGAATGCACAGGGCAGGGCAACACACACCTAGATTTGCGATATCACAGTTAGGCTAAGATGCACAGGGCAGGGCAACACCTAGATTTGAAATATCACAGTTAGGCTAAAATGCACAGAGCAGGGCAACACCTATATTTGAAATATCACAGCTAGGCTAAAATGCACAGGGCAGGGCAGTACCTAGATTTGAAATATCACAGTTAGGCTAGAATGCACAGGGCAGGGCAACACACACCTAGATTTGAGATATCACAGTTAGGCTAAAATGCACAGGGCAGCACCTGAAAAGCAGGATAACACAGGTGGGCTGAGGTAAAATTGTGCAGCATCAGGTTACTTTAAGGCTTGGTGGAACGCATAGCATGGCAGTGCTAACGTGCAGTAGTAGTATCTGTGCGCCGTGGGGCATGTTGGTCAAGGAACATAGCATAGATAACCCAACAATAGGCTAAGAGTGAAGTATATCTTTTAGATTAAATGCAGGTTGAGGGTACACTGAGGCTAAAGACAGATGCATCAGAGTTCATGTATGTGATGAGAGAGGCTGATAGGTTGTGGTCTCTGTGGAACAATGTTGCTGCGGGCGCAAAAGTTACCTTAGCAGGCGTGTGTGGAGGACCAGGGGGTCTGGCAGATGGCAGAGTCGGCAGAAAACAGACTGAGAACCGGCATCAGCCTTATTCTCGTGGGCCTTGTTGAAGGAGGGCCGGCTGTGCCTGCCAGCAGCAAATCCGGCTGAAGAAGGGGAGGGCAGCCAATGGGCGGTGGGTAGGAGCTGTTGTGGGCCTGGCTAGGCTCGGGAGGCTGCCAAATTCGAGCGGGCAGCCATCCTTGAGTAGGTAGGTACCTCGTGTACCTTGATGGCGTCCGCAATGATGAGGGCAATAAAAAATTCAAATATGTGGGCATCGACATGGGGAGTTCATCCGCAGCATCAGGGATGAAATAAAAATCAGTTAATCTGTTTATATGAATCTATAAGAAATGTACATGTACTATACAGAAAATATGCATACCTGTAGTTTGTGTTCATGCATATGGATATGCATGCAGCTGCAAGTAGAAATCTTGGAGACTTGTACAGTATTTCTTGTAGAAGGTGCTTTCCAATGATATGACACTTGTACTCAGAGAGATTAACAGTACATTTGAAGTGCTGATCTATGATGATGCAGTTAGATGTAGAGGTCTTGGATGTGATTGGTGGATGGTCGTGTGATTGCTTAGCTATATCCAATGAGGGAATGGCACAGAAAATGAAATGGAAATGGTAGAAGGACTGTCCATGTTACGATATGTCCGCAGACATGGCAGTAGTCCGCGGACATCACGTGTTACATCCGGGGATTTTGGGGTGGGGAGGCATGCAAATGAGAATGAGCAGAGCAAGGGATTGGTCAGTAAGGCTTAGTGGGTGTGTTGTGCCAGAAAGAGTTTCTCAGATACTCGTTTTGCTGAGAGAAGAACAGATAGCTATGGCTGTGTGTTTCAGAAAACAGATTGTTTGGATTTTGGGAGACTCGTGGATACATTGGTTGAAGGTGCATGCAGAAAGCTGTGGAGTAGCTGTAGATCTTGGATTCCCACATGTGCACTGGCATGGAGTACATGGAATTAAGTGGTTGGACTTGCTACCTCTCTGTGCTACTTTGGAGACAGAGCAACATCCAGACATAATTGTAATTCATTGTGGAGGGAACAGTTTAGGACATGTGTCTGGAATTTCTTTGCAATTTGAAATGAAAGAAGGACTTGGGAAGGTCATGGACATGTTTCAAAATTCTCAAGTAATTTTTTCACGGATTGCGCAGGGACAAATGTAGCTTCGTTCTTCTTCATTTGGTCCACAAATGTCAATAAGGCTGTTTGTGCCTTTCTAAGAGATTTTGGCATGTCCTCTTTTCACAATGAAAATATTATGTTTCGTAGCACATACATTTGTCCCATCGACGGAGTCCATCTTACTTATGCTGGCAATCAGGTTTTTATGAGAAATGTACAAAATGCATTGCGATCTTTTTTGGAATTACAGCATCCATTTTGTAGTAGGTGTTGATCATTTCAAATTTTTCAGACACAAACACCACCAAAAGGCTCTTTTCAGAGCCACCACTTCCTCCCAAACAGAACTGCAATGGTTATGATAGGGCAGCACCCCAACATTTTAGATGTTCGCGGACTGTCTGCGGACGTCTAAAAAATGCACAGGGCCCTGCTTCATTTATTTTCACTTCTATTTTTAAACTGTGAAAGGCGGCTCTGAAAAGAGCCTTTTTTTATTGTTGTTTTATTTATTTTTTGTTTTTTTATACACGACACACTAGGAGAGGAGGGAAAAGGAGGGTAAGGGGGGACACCAACCACGGGGATAAGAAAGGGTGGGTGGAGAGAGGAAGATGTAGAGTGGGTCTTACTTGGGTAGTGAGCAGATCTTCTCGTGCTCTGAGTCTCAAAAGCACTTTGAAGTCTCTCCCCACTGCAGAGTACTGCGTCGCAGTACATACACACAACTGTGACCCTCGAAAGGTAAGGGTTATCAGTATTGCGTATGGCCTGTGAGGCAGTTTGAGGAATATGCTGTCCCACAGGAGTGTTCCTTGTGGTGACAGGATCGGAAACAGAGGATGTTGAAGAGGAAGTCAACCTACTACGCGACTTCATTTGGTCCACAAATGGAGAAAGCAAGGCACAATTTCAATAAGGCTGTTTGTGCCTTTCTAAGATACTAAGGTACAACCTTGCGAATGGCCCCACTGTGGAATTACTTTAGGTGTCGCTTCATGCTAGTTGTCCCAAAGCTGTATGAACCAGGCCTCCCACGACTGAGTACCATTTTGCACTCGTTGCAGGTGACTCAGTTTGCACGCGCCTTAGGCACATTACCATGAATGGTAAATAACCGCCACACCCAAGACTCACGCCGAGTGCTGGTAGTAGGGACTTCCACTACCTTATTCTCGTCATCCTCTTCATCCTCTTCTGCATCCTCACTCCTGTTGCCCTCTTCAGGCCCTTGGGGAGGTGGTGGTGGTGGACGGGTTAGGGGTGGTGCTGAGGCAGATGTAGCACCAGGTTGCAATACTGCAGCCATGGATGCCATCAAGTTTCAGATGAAAATCTGGAAAGTTGGCAGCAAAATGCACTGTGCTCTGTAAGATAGCCAGAAACACAATGAGAATGAGCTCTAGGGTGTGGCCTTTTATAGGGGTACTTGTGCGCGGTTCGTGGACATGCGCCTTGTCCGCAGACAGATCGAACACCAAAAAAAGGTTCAAAAAGTCCCAAAAAGTATGTAGAAACTCAGGATTACTATGTGGGACTTGTGCTATGGTGAGTTATTATTGAAAAATATTGTGGATTGCTTGAAAAGGTACTTTTAAATTGTTCGAGGACACGAACAGTGTTCGCAGTCAGAACACACGCTCAGCGTGGGTGCGGTCATATGATAGCTTTGCGAACATGTCCGCGAAGGGAGCAGGTGTCCGCAGGACATCAAATGCACTGAAACTGTTTTACGCATGCGCGTTGGTGTTCTACGGACACTGTTCGGGTCCTGAAACTAATTAAAAGTGTGTCACAAGTGAAACGAACAGTTACGAACAGGAGTTTGTTCTTAGAACAGTTTCAACTCACTTGCGAACAATACGGACAGGTATAGAATCCTCAGGACACCCCCATTTTGTTTATTTGCGAACATCCGGGACACTTGTTGTGTTCTTAGAACAGTTTGAACATGCTTACGAACAGCACAAACAGGTGTAGCGTCCTCAAGACACCCCCATTTTGTTTATTTACGAATATTTCAGGACACTGTGCGTGTTCTTAGGACAGTTTCAGCTTGCCTCCGAACAATACAGACAGGTATAGCGTCCTCAGGACACCCCCATTTTGTTTATTTACAACCATTTCAGGACACAGTGTTTGTTCTTAGGACAGTTTCAGTTTGCCTCTGAACAATACGGACAGGCATAGCATCCTCAGGACACACCCATTTCGGTTATTTACGAACATTTCAGGACACCGCTTGTGTTCCTAGAACAGTTTCAACTCGCCTGCAAACAATACGGACAGGTATAGCGTCATCAGGACACCCCCATTTTGTTTATTTACGAATAATTCAGGACACCGTGTGTGTTCTTAGGACAGTTTCAGCTTGCCTCCAAACAATATGGACAAGTATACCGTCCTTAGGACACCCCCATTTTGTTTATTTACAACCATTTCAGGAAACTGCCTGTGTTCTTAGAACAGTTTCAACTCGCCTGCGATCAATACGGACAGATCTAGCGTCCTCAGTACGCCCCCATTTTGTTTATTTATGAACATTTCAGGACACCGTATGTGGTAGTTTGATTGCGGACATCCCGAAAACCAGCTCTGTTCTTAGAACAGTTTCAACTTGCATGCGAACAGTACGGACAGATATAGTGTCCTTAGGACGCCCCCATTTTCGTTTCTTTATGGACATTCCGGACACCCGCGCTGTCCGCGGACACCTCAAATGCTTTTTAAAAAAAGACAAGAAATGAATTAGGACACAATATAATAATTTTACTTTATTTTATATGGATGTTAAATTTATGAGAGAGAAGGTGAGGCAGAAACTGAAACAAAAAACAGGAGAATCGGAGCTTTCAATAGGATTTATATAAGGTGAAGAAGGGATGGAAGTCTCATCAAAACGTTTGGTTCATGGAGAGGGTTTGGGGATAATTGACTGGGATATGGTAAGGGGGGACAGGTACATGTGGAACAATGGTATCTAGTTTTTTGTTTCGAGTGATCCTCCACAAAGTTTTTTAAATTGTTGAAATTTGCCATGAGTAGGTCAATTTTTTCTTCCATGTGCTGGAGAGTCTTATCCAATACTTTTTCTTTACTATTTTCAATTTTTGTATGGTCTGTACAAAAAAAATGTATATGTTAAATGTTTATAAAATAATATTTATTAATTGGTTTACATAGTAAAGTGTCTACCATTAGGTTCACTATCTTCAGACATTTCCTCACGTGGGAAATGCTCCTCTAGCCACTGATGCTCTTTCTTTCTTCCTTACTTGAGTTTCCCTGTATGTGCCTTTGATTTGTATGCATTGGGTCTTCATATGTATTGTTTGTACTAGTACAAGTGTGTATTAAGTCTTGAATTGTTAGCTAGTTATTACATATTTAACATTACATAATCACCCCTGACATCTTGCTACCAACATAATAGAAAGAACCCCTTGTAGGTAGGGACTTTTGGTCAACATTATTTACACATGTGATGTCATCAGTGATGTCATCAATGATATTTGTGATGTCATCTTTGATGTCCTGGGTGTTAGTCTTAGCAATGCACGTAGATGCTGCAAGTTATGGTTGCTGAGCTTACCATAATGGGGGAATGCGCAGTGTTTTTTGGTTTCACTGTGAAGTATAACATCCCTTTAACAATGTTTTTTTACTGAATTTACATATATATATAGAGCAGGGAACGAAAACAAAGGGGCTAAACATGTGATATGGTCAGTGATGTCATCAGTTACATTTGAGATACATCTTTCATGTTCTGGGTGTGACTGTTAGCAGTGCACAGTGGTGATGGCAAGTATGGGGGATCAGTCTGCCATAACTGGCGAATTTCAGGGGGTTTTCAATTTTAATTTGAACCATAATGGGGAGGGCGATCATTTATTTTTAGTGAAGTGCACAGGTTTTTTATAGGGCAACTTAACCATAACATCCCCTCAACAAAGTTTTTTTTGTAGTGAATTGTACAGGTTTTTGGGAGAGCAAAGTAACCATAATGACCCTTTAACAAAGTTTTTTTTTTTAACTGAATGCCATAGGTTTTTAGTAGTGTAAATACATCATAACAGTACGTTAACAAAAATGTTGTACTATATTTATCAGGGTTCTAATAGTAACACATAAGCATACTACTGTAAAGGAACATTTGAAGTAACTGCCCACCTTCCGAAGAATTCCACATTATCTTATGCTGGCGCACAGCATGGGGGCGTGTTCGAAAAGTCATACACACTTCACAGTGACATGTGTAACTGTATGATAGTGGAGAAGTCCATTGTATATTCTTGTACGAACTTGAAAATGGAAAAGTTCCCGCACAGAACTCCACAAGGCAAGCGTGCAACACAATATAAGCAAGAGTGCATACCGACGTATCTGGATCATTAACCCCCAT
Source organism: Ambystoma mexicanum (assembly GCF_040938575.1). Classification (NCBI taxonomy): domain Eukaryota; kingdom Metazoa; phylum Chordata; class Amphibia; order Caudata; family Ambystomatidae; genus Ambystoma; species Ambystoma mexicanum. The sequence continues at coordinate 1,523,846,539 of NC_090929.1, read as the reverse complement.
TCCTCCCCAAAGAGTGAGGGATGAATGCCATAAGCAATCAAGAGTTTACAGCAGTAACCCGTGCTACCAAGAAAGAGGATTTTTTGTCTTCAACCGGAACGCCTCTGGCGTTCCTGGCTGAAGAAAACAAATCCTTTTTCAAGATGGCCACCATAGAAAGGGAAGACGGGTGTTGGATAGAAACCCTTCTTCGCTTTCCATTGCAGGCTACAGAAAGCAAAAATGAAACTGTGTGACCGTAAAGGCAGCACCACATATGTGTTCCGTGAGAAATCTATGGTTATAATCAACACCTTTACCAGAAAGACAGTCCATGGTGGACATGGCGACCTCAATGCAATGTTTTGTCCCTTCCAGTAATGGCCAGTAGCCACATCCCCGACATTGTGGCCACTAACCATACATAGATGTTACCCCTCAGAGACGGAAGCTGTACCGTTGATTTGTTATGTACATGAGTACACTTGTTAAATATCAAAACACTATCACATACACAACATAAACCTTTTCGGGTGTTGGCAATGACCTTTACTTACATGTGTTGTAAATGTAGTAATTTTTTTCTGTAAAAATGTGCTTACAAAACGAAAAGGAGTAGTCTACTTACATTTACATAAAATCTGAAACAAACTCTGTGATTGGAAGCGCAATAACGTTAGAAATACTGGAAGCAACACTATTACCACTCACCGTTCGACACATAATTTCGTAAGTGGCACAGGTCGAAAGGTGTTAGGATATGTGTATTGGGAGGGTATAACCATGTATTATTTTACAAACATGTCTGTGCACCAAACACTTTCAGTGCACCTTACCTCATTTTCCCGGTTTTAAGAAGATAGTAAGTATTCTGAACTAATGTTGGTTAATAGGGCATCTGGGTGACAAAAATTGGTCTGACGGTGACAGAATTTGGCCTGACGGCACTAAAACGTATGATATGGGCCTGACCCTCCCATAGCCAAAGCAAGTGGGGTATGCAGTACCTTTCTCCATAACGTTCCTTGGCAGCTTGAACAAATGTGTCTATATTGACATACGTGCCGTGATGTAGCACCTACAAAAGAACACATTACAACATGCAACGTAGCATGCCACATTGTGAAAGCAGAGAGTAAATTTGTAAAAAAAACACTGACATTTCAAAATTAGTACAGTAGTTGTATTTCACAATAAACTGAGTGAAATCATCGCCCTAAGCAATTAGTAAAGTAGTTGTGTTGGGTGTCCTGACCCACGTTTGAGCTATCATGCTGCAACATTTGGTGCTGTGGGCTTAGAAAATCCAAGATGGCCAAAAAGCCCACAAGTGCGCCAGAATCCAGGAGAACCACGCAGTTTGTGCGCACACCAAAATGGTTACCTAACTTGCCACCCACCAGAGTAAAGAAAGATCTTTGTTAACAAAATCCACTGTTACTGATGTCAAAAAGTTGCTGAAATCGTGGCTCACCAGACCACTTTAAAGATTCAACCCTTTTGTGGGGTTCCACATAACCATTTTACTGTAAGGAGCCCCATCAAAACAATGTTAAGCAAGGATTTACTACCATGTAAGAACCATTCCTGTTTGGAATGCATTAATCCAAGAAAAATCCCCAAAATGGTTGCATTACCAGTACTCACCACTATCAGAAAGCAGGCGTTTTAAAACCACCAGATTTTTTTTTTGTGTAAAACTGAATAAATGAACCCAAATCAGGCCAAAGAAAGACTTACTGAGAGGTGGATACAATGTAAAGTTATATTCTGAAGTGACTTGAAGGTTTATAACAAGACTGGCTGAGCTGTGGATTTCAGCAGTTTAAGTAAATTTGGACTGAAAGACACTAAAAATCTAAATGTTAAAAGAAATGAGTGACCTACTTTTGAGTGTCACATAGGTTGCAATTGTTTAAATGTCATAGTTTTAAACTTAGAATCAGCATTCTAGCTGCATATGTAAAACTGGTTAGTTTTATTTGAATGCAGAAAACTGGGTAACTAAAAGTGACATTAGCTGGGGCCTGGCTTAAGGAACTGAATTCTGCCCACCAGCTACCCCCGACAGGAGTTGAGACTTGCATAACCGCTGTGTTCCCAGGCCTAGCTGCCTTTTGCTGTTCCCACCAAAAGGGATATGACACTTCTCTGATTGAATTACCAAGGGACTGCTAGAGACTAAACATAGGACCCAGGCAGAGGGTTTATTGAAGTGGCCATAAATGGCTTCCTCTTGAATAATGGGCCTTCCAGGGCCCAGGCAGATGGTTTATTGCAGGGGTCATAAAAATGTCTTCCTCTTGGCAGAAACTGGGAGGGGGAGAAACTGGAGACAGAGGCTGAGCTTGAAGAAAGTGGAAAGACTGGTTTCTGTACCATGTGACCTGAAAAGACACACCCCTGTAGCCAGAATATGGTCTTAGAAAAAGATGAATAACTCATAGTACGGACTTGTCATAATTATTTAAATGATACCATAATTCTTGTGATTTTTCTGCCCACATTTTAAGAGGTTTTTAGAACCGGTGGCATGATCTGGGGGCAAACTAGCAGTTAAGAGGATATTACTTAAAATGTCTGCATGTGAAAAGTCTGATACTTCATCAATTAATGCCTGCATGCCTTGCACACATTTGGGTAAATTTGAGTAAGAATCTGATATTGGTAACTTGACCAAAAAGTGAAATATGTTGCCATTTCTCAATGCAAGCTCTCAGGAAGAGCAGATTTGAACAGGGTATATCTCATGTGATATGCATGATGGGTGCATGTAATTTCAAACCACTGTGTAGCTATGAAATATGTCTTTTTGATCAAATATAGATTGTGTGTAAAGTTGACAGGGGTGGGTTCTCTGTATCATAAACAGACCTCATCATGATGACACTTCATTTCATTCCCCCAATCAAGGGGAAGAGAAGGAAGTGGCCAATGACAAGTGGAGAGGGGTAGGGCCTAGGAAGCTAGCCTTTCCACCCACTTTCAAAACACATAAAAGCAGACAGTCAGGACAGATAGGGACATTCTATTCCATCTGCTGCGGGACGCTCTGCCGGGAAAATCCATACTTTACCTCCATCAACCTCCAGAGAGCCAACATAGAGACTTCAATCTATCCACCTTCAGAGACCAAGACTTTACTTCAGAATTTGTAGCAGAGAGGTCAACTACAAGCTAAATCCCTCTTTAGCAGGCCTCAAATCATTGCCACTATTCACAGCCAGGCGAGTTGTTTGAATTCTTTGCAAGAACTCTTGCCATTTGCCAGAGAGCAGTGTTGTATCCAGAGAGAGACCAGCTGAACCGGAGACCACTGTATCCGGACCCACAGACCTGATCAGAACCAGTGACCCAGACCGCTGTTCGCAGAACTAGAGAGCTGACCCAGACGCTGTGCGCAGAGACCGTCCGTGGCGAGTGAAGAAAACCTGACCAGATCCGTGGCGAGGCCCATTTATTTCAAAAATATATTGTGAGTACCTAGCAGAACTGTGCAGAACCAATCTCTTAGTTAAAATAATATAATTCAATCTATTTTAATCTAAGTAGAACTGCCTCCTAACTGTCACCTGTCATTTTGCAAAACTGTCACCTGTCATTTCTAGCTGCTAGCTGTCACTTGTCACTTTGAACTTTTAAAATTTCAAATCTGAAAAATGACCTTTACCATATCGCTCATATCTCCGTGACCGTTTGTCTTAGAGACTTGCAGTAACTTTCCTCTGAAAGCTGGGAATCTTGGCTTTTCAACGAACCTAGAACCGCATTCCTATTCCCGATACTTTCGCCGCAATCGCGAAAAACACACTCGCGAATTTTACCGCGATTTGCAAATTTCTCCACGTGTGAAAACAGCAGCTTCCTTGCTTTCCTTGCTAAAAATTCGTTTGCCTCTTAAGAACCATCGCTGAATCATTGCTAGAGTGAGCCTGGACTAATATTAACTTGACACCACTCACCCTGAACCTCTAGAGGGAATTAAAAGCATTTTAGCATATTTTTCACTTCATTGCCAGCACATATAAAAGCATTTTGGGCCTGTGTTTCAAACTTCTGTAGTCTAAGCTTGCTGGGGTGAACTGAATTACATTTGATTGCATTTCTGAGAACTGTGTGCTTTCCTTCCATTTTCTTGCATTGCATAAAAGGAGGGGTATCCAAATCTTCCGAACCAGGAAAAGTGATTACATTGTTTTGTTGAAATCATATTGAGTATTTTCTGTATTGCATTTTTCATTCAACATTACATCCATCTGAACTTATATAAAGTATTCTCTACCACCTTATTCTTCTGTTCCTATTCACAAGTGTGCTAGTGCCAGACTATCCATTACTGATTACTGCTCAGATTAAGTGTGATATTCAATTATTAATTATTATAAAGTGTGATATATATATCGACTGTTTAAATTATCAAATAAACCTTTTAAACTTGCAAAACAGAACTGCTTCTTGGCTCAGTGGGGTCAGGGGGATTCCAAGAGAGGGGTGTTATATAGGGGTAGTCATCCAGAACGCATGAACTGGACATAAAGATATATCAATAAGGGTTTTCATTCAGTATTCTAGACTAGGCGTTGACTCAGCTGTAGTGTTGAATTGAATCCTCTTACAGTTGTGTTTCACAATGAACTGTGTGAAATGATTGCCCTATGCACATTTCCATACAAGTAGTACGTTTCTGTATTTCGTCGACAATGAAAATGGTAGTGGGCACGTTGGTTTCTTTCACACACAGAAAGTGAGCATTGCCACCACAGTAGTCGTTTTCCTCCCACATTGATGTGCAAGACGACGTGAATCGCTGTGATCTACACCACCAGAAAGGATGGAATGTTATTTCTTATTGCGACAGCAGCGTACAGACATAGAGGTCCAACATGATCATCCCACTGAATCATAACACACAGACAACCGGTAATGAACAGTTGCATTTGACGGTTAAAAAAGCTGTCACTCGGCAGCTGTAATCTGTGACAATCACAATAGGGAATGAAGTATCTGAGGGGAAAAGCGTAAATAAAACATATATCAATACTCAACCTCTGCACAAAACAAAGCTGTAACACATACTTTTATTAGTAAAGAATAATTTAATTTGGGGAAATGTACTGGCACCCTACAAACGGCGATATGGGCAATATGACGCACAGACAACTGGTAATTAACAGTTGCATTTGACGGTTAAAAAAGGTGTCACTCGGCAGCTGAAATCTGTGACAATCACAATAGGAAATTAAGTATCTCAGGAGAAAAGCGTAAATGAAATGTATATCAATACGCAACCTTTGCACAAAACAAAGTTGTAACACATACTTTTACTACTAAATAATAATTTAATTTGGGGAAATGTACTGGCACCCTGCAAACAGCGACAATGTGCAATGTCCATAATGGGGAAAAAAAATTCAACGGCACGTAAACATTGTAATGCAGTAGGAAAAAATATTTTTTTCCCCCCAAAGTAAAATTTGTATGTCAATTGGGTATATAGGCGGCAAAAATACACTTACATGATATGGACCGGCTCCATTGCGTTAGCTGCAGTCAGACAGTAGTGTAACTAATATGTCATGGTTGGTGCAAATGTTTTTGAAGCATAACCTTATCAAACGATATGTTTTTCTAACTGTTACTCCCTACATTCTTTGTGCTCTTTCCCTGGACCTCAAGGTTAAAAAACAACTGATCCTTATGGCTGTCGACAAATATGCGGCCGTACTGAGCTCGTATTTCAAGCAGAAAATGAAGTGTCCTTCACTGCAAATGCAAATACATTCTCATTTTGCAACAACATATCAGCGGCTGTTCATGAGAACCGCTACTCCCGTACACGCGCGGAACTCCTGTGTGTACGAAATTGAGCAGTTGGCTGCCTCAGATTCCCACCAGTCTGACTGCAGTTATGTTGTTTATGTATTGTAAAATGGACGCAATAAGTTCATTTCGTACAATGAGTAGCAAGTTTCACCGTACCGTATGACAGTACAAACAAGAATACTTCAATGTTTCACTTACTGTTAACAAGTCTCATTAACGCTCACCCTTCAAAACAGTGTTCCATAAGTGTAACAAGTGCATTGGTGTCTTCTTCGTTTAGGTATATTAGCGGCGATGTCCACGTTCAACAGAAAACAAAGTAAACATGGCAGACATATTGAAAGATTAAAATGCACTTCCCGCTGTGCCACAACCAATCGGTGAAAGCGCAACATGGTCACGGCCAGCACGCCACAGAACAGCCAATTGCAATCATCTCCACGGAGCGAACAGGGAAGTGTGACCGCAGAGCGGACATAAATATCACTAATTTGTAGAGACATACTTTTTGATCGTTTTTAAGCGAACTACTGGATGGATTGTCACAAAATTTACAAAAGCACGCTTTCGCGACCAAGCCCCTGCCACTGCTGCAAATTTGGTTGAAATCCGTCCAACGGTTTGGCCTGTAGCTGTGCGCAAAGTTTCCCCCCATTCAGTCTATGGGAAAAAGAAGACGTTTTGGGACCCCCCTATAACTTTGCCCCCCCCCCCGGACCAAGTGGCCTATATACTTGTTTTGCAAAGTTTGGTGAGGATTCGTCCAAGTGGAGCGGAGTTATAAGCCGCCCCAAAAGTGCTGTTCCTATGGAAACAGCAACGTAACCATAACTACATGGCCACTACCGTGGCTGTGTAATATATATATATATATATGTATGTATATACATATATATATATATATATATAGATGTATATGCTACAAAAAAAACTTTGTTGAGGGGACGTTATGGTTAAGTTGCCCTAACAAAAAGCTGTACACTTCACTAAAAAAAAAGAATTCCTCCTCCCCTTTATGCTTCAAATTAAAACCGAAAACCCCCTGAAATTCGACAGTTATGGTCAACTAAGCCCCCAACCCTGCCACCACGCCTGTGCACTGCTAACACTGACAGCCAGACCATGAAAGATGTCATCTCACATGTCAATGATGACATCAATGACAACATCACTTGTTTAGCCCCTTTCTTTTCCTTCCCTGCCATACATATATATATATATATATGTACATTCAGTAAAAAAAATTCACTAATGGAATGTTACACTTCACAGTGCAACCAAACACCACTGCACATTCCCCCATTATAGTAAGCTAAGCAACCATAACTCGCCCCATCTACGTGCATTGCTAAGACTAACACCCAGGACATCAAAGATGACATCACAAATAATCCTTCTAGCTATAGCAGATAGAGGTGCATTGATTTTACTGCTGTAGTGACGAAAAGGAAACTAATCAGTATGGCTTGCATGGCTGCTGTTGGGTTATTAGCCTTTGCACCACCCCCAAACCCGCCCCCCTCACCACCTCACCAAGGGCCTGCAGAGAAATATATGGATGAGGATGTAGAGATTGAGGAAGAAGAGGAGGAAGAGAATGAAGTGGAGGAACTCCGCACTAGGAGCACTCGGCGGGAGTCGTGGGAGTGGCTGTTGTTTTCCATTTATGGGAATATACCAAAAGCATGTGCGAACCTGGTGAAGTGTAACCAGTGCGATGTGGTGTTGAGTCGCAAGAGATTTGGTGCATACAGTTTTGGTACAACAACCATGAAGCGACACCTCACTTCGTTCCACACTGCGGACATTTGCAAGATGGTGCCATGTGAAGAGCGTAGTCGTTTGAGTTCCTCCACAGCATCCTTGGAATCCGCTCCTCCCACCACAAGAGACACTCCTGTGGGGGAGCGCATCCCTCCAGCTGCTTCACAAGCCATTTGAAATGCTGTGGACCCTTACCTTTCAAAGGTGACAGTAGTGTACACGTATTGTGACGCAGTACTCTGCAGGGGGGAGAATTTTCGAAGTGCTTTTGAGGCTGCAGTCACTGAGCACCAGAAGATTTGCTCCTTACCTAAATAAAGATCACCCGTAATATTTGTCTGTTGAGTTGCTCTTTCGTATCCCCATGGCTGGTGTCCCGTCCTTACCCTCCTTTTACCTCTTCTCCTAGTGTGTTGAGTGCTTTTAATTAATGAACATAAAAACAACAAAAATGACAGAAAAGGCTCTTTTCAGAGCCGCCTTTAACAGTGTAATAATAGAACTATGAAGTGAAGGCTGTAGACCCCTGCAGGGTTCAGCAAAAGTTTGCGGACAGTCGTAGAGGGGAAAAAGGGAGGGTGCAAGCGGAGCAAACACAATAAAGTGTATGTTGGGAGTAAGTGGTGGCTCTGAAAAGAGCCTTTTGGTGGTGTGTTGTGTGGGTCAAAAACAGTGGATTGGGGAAAACGGATTGTCAGATAGGTTAGTGTGATTGCAAAAGAGGGCGCAATGCATTTTGTAAATTGTGAAGAAACATCTCTTTACCAACATATGTGAGGTGGACGCCATCTCTGCGGAAAATGAAACTGTTACGAAACAAAATGTTGTCATTGTGGAAAGAGGACATGCCAATATCTCTTTAAAAGGCACACACAGCCTTATCCACATTGTGTCTCGCTTTCTCCATTTGTGGACCAAATGCAGAAGAACGCAACCATTTTTGTCGTTGGGCAATACGGGAAAAAAGTATTTGACAATTTGGAATCATGTCCATGAGCTTTGCGAGTCCTTCCTTCATGGCAAATTTTAAATAAATGCCAGATATATGGCCTAAACTGTTTCCTCCACAATGAAGGATGAGTATATCATGAGGACGGTCTCTCTGTAAAGTAAAACAAAGAGGTACCAAGTCAACCCATCTCATGCCACGCACGCCATGCCAGTGCACTTCCAGATGTGGCAATCCGAGATTTTTAGATAAACTGCAGCTTTCTGCATGCACCTTCAACCAATGTGTCCATGAGTCTCCTGCAATCCAGATAATCTGTTTTTGAGCATGGAAAGCCATGGCTGTGTGGTGTCCTGTGAGGGAGAAGATGGTCTTACTAAAGTACATCGGTCAGAACACACCTACTGAACTTTATGGACCAATCCCTAGCGCCGCTCATTCTCATTTGAATGCGGCTCCACACTTCAATCCCCGGTGGTGATATGTGCTGGCTGCTAACTACTGCCATGTTCGCGGACATGTACAGGATCAGAGCATGACGACGGTACATATAAGTACTATTCCCCTTTTTCCCCTTTAAGGTAGGCTCTGAAAAGAGCTGTTTTAAAAAAAAAATTGTCCTCATATCGTACAGACATGTGGTATTTTATGTATTTTTTGGGATTTTCTGTCCTTTCTTTACTCTTGCAAACATTACAGAACCTTCTCTAAAGCAAGTCTTATGTTCCAAAAAACACATTGCATTTCCTAAAGAGGATAGTGCAACACCATCTCCTTCAATGTAATGTGCATTGTTTGGAGCAATGTTATCGTGGCTACAAAAAAACATACCAACGGGTAGCATGAACGCGCACATGCCACGATTGATGATGCACCTCCCGATACTTTGATCTGGACAGAAAAGAGAAGTGTTGTTCCATTGCACTCTCGGGAGTAAAGCAGAAAAAATAACTTTTGATGTTGGGAAGATGGTCATGAGTGCTTCAACCAACTGTGCCAAATCTGCCAACAAAGTACGTGAAGTCAGGTGGCCCAAGTGGCAAGCACCGTAGTGCAAAATTACCACATGAGGAGTGGTCATTCGACGCATGTCTTTGCAAACTTGCAGAATTGTCGCAGCATTGGCATGAGTGTCAGCACTCCACACCACCTCCACTCCTCGCACATCGAAATGGTGTGCCACATGCCTACTCTCGGCATAGTGTTGTAAGCCTTGCACAAAAATTTCTCCAAGCAACAAAACCCTGACCCCCTGCACCTCTGCCATTTTCAGTGTGCGCACCGTCTTTTGACACAAAAGACTTATGTGAACATCTGATTGGCTGATGCCTACAGTCATCTTTCCATGCAGGATTTGCTGTAGAAACCCGTATGTGACACACCTTACCAGCGGACAAGCGTTGCCTACATGCGGCACATAACTCTTACCCAGTCCTTCCACCCTTTCTACAGCGGTACCAAAGTGAGTCCCTCATTGGACACAACTAAGCGGACGCACAATCATCCACCAATCACATAGAACATCGCTAATTTTAACTCCGTCATCAACATTGCGCAATTCAAAATTACTGTTGATGATTCTTAATGAAAATCGCATACCTTTGCAAAGCACCTACTTCACAAGCGACTGTGCAAGGATTGCACATTTCTATGTACAGCTCCATGCATGTGCACATGCATCAGTATATGGTACAGGTATGTACATTTTAAGCAGAGTACCTGTGGAAGCCTTATGATTTGAAATAGACAAAATAATGTTGGTAAATTTCCATAAGGAACACATAACAACGCTCCCCCTTTTAAAGTGAAACAATGCCGATTTGTCATTAACAAATCGCACGACCGCTTACTATCTTCTGCATAACCTGTAGATACATTGCAAACATGCCTATTTAGGCATAGGTCTCAACCATTTTTGTCTTAAAGGTGGGTGAAATCAGCCGATTTTGTTTTTGGCGGGTCGACGGCCATTGGATTGAATGACCGTGCAGGAGGCTTGGCGGGTGAGTCTGCCCTTTACAAGGCGGGTAACAACCACCAAAAGCGTGTGAGTTGAGAAGTAGAATTTAGGGCAGACCTCAATTTTGTATGTGAAAATGTCAGAGTTATGTACTCTGTACTGCCTACAGTAATGCTACTTGCAATGTCATTGTATGAGAATAGTAATTGCTCCCGATTGTGGTGCTCACATGTCCTTCGGCGGGTCTCCCGATTTCTGGACATCGTGCTTTTCAAAAACAAGTACAAAATATTTGCCCATCTAGTACTTTGCCCTATCGCTTACAAACCTCTCTACAATGCATACTACACTTTGTAACGAACAAGGCATTTCCAAACCCTTAAAAAATGTAGTTATTTTGAAGGACTTTCAAGTACAATATTGAAAGTAGTATGGAAATGCTGCACAGAGAGAAGTGAAATGTGCATGTGGACTCGGTTGAAATATGAAAGTTAAATCCTCTGACGAAAGAAGTACAAGTAAAGTCTGCAGTATCATGACTGCTGCAAACACACAAAGTAATTGATATCGTTTTTTTAATTTACAGTGAAGACTACTCTCCTGAGAATCAACAGCATCTACACTGCAGACGACATATCCGAAGAAACCTGGTCATCTTGTACAAAAAAGTAAGTACAGTACAACCTTCGTATTGTAACTACTCCTTAAAGAGGCTGCGTGGGTTATTTGTTTATTTTGGGCGCCAAAGCAAGCATTCATTTGTAAACCATTCTACCTACAAATATCCATTTATTGAACAAAGAATAACAGGTGGAATGGCTGACAAATCCCTGTGTGTTTGGTACTGAAATAACATAGGGAATCCTTAGAAGGGTATATTGTGAAAATAAGTTGTGGTCGCAAGTTTTTGGCATTTCGGTTATTAATAATGGTCACAAGTAGGGCACTTTGTACGCTCATCTAAAGCCATTGTACTAGAATACAAACAGTAAAGTAGCCTTACCAAATGATAGTTAGAGGTCACTGTGCGTTGACACACCATGCCAAAGAGCTTCCCCATCACACTTATGCTCACATGCACACAGCACACATACATTGGACAAGAGACCAAAGAATGCCTACCAAAAATCAGCTCTGTAGAAAGGAATGCAGAATTCGAGCAAATAAAAATAAAGGTGCCCAATGTTAGCATCCACCTGTTGTAGAGTTAGTGGAGAATCTTGGTACAAACCACCTAATGCAGTTGGGTAACATAATAAAAGAAGTCTCAACTACCGAAACTGTTCCTCCTCCATCAAAAAGTGTCAAAAAACAAAGAAATGTTGTCAAACAAATGTCTGCCAGTACAGCTAACAATGTTCCTAATAATCCTGATAGTGTAAGAAGAATCTATAGTAAAAAAAGTATTTTAGCAAAAATGTTTCGTCACAGAGTCCTTCAGAATCTACTAAGAAGAGGACCAAAACCATCCTCGCCCCTTAAAGCGTACTGTAGAAAGTTAATTCTACAAGCACTCGTGGACAGTGCAATCCTTCTCAAAAGGAAGTTGTTCATATTAGTGTTAAAAAGGATGAAAGCACTAACAAAACTAAGTACCAAACTACAAATGAAACTCAGCAATAAACGGAATGTGAACAAAAATAATTTTTTGCATGTTTGTGGTGGTGAATGGAGTCACACAACAACCACAGAGCCATATTTTAATGAAGAAGCATACAAACAAAATCAAACAAACACAATTGCCACCCATAGCAGTGGACGAGGGTATGAGAAAATCAATACTACCATCATGGAACAAGAAACACTGCTTACAAAACTGCTTCTGAAAACTCAGAATTACCTCTTGATTCAGTAGAACCACACCGTCCAGTATAGAAATAGCCGCGCACATCAATGTGTGCCATTCCAAATAAAGCTTTCAAATCTTTACGTCTGTTCCTCAATCAATATGTAAAAGGTAAAGACAAAAGTAAAATGAAAGTGCTGCAAAATATGGATATTTGTCTAGTGCGGAATCACACAGGACTAAAAGGACATTCATTAGCCTGCATTTCTGGCCCTATTTGCAAAAGTACCTTCCATGATATCAAAAGAATAGCAGTACATCATTCCAAAGTAAGAAATTTAGTGTATAAAATATTCTGTGCAAAAAGTCCAGCTTCAGAATTAGGCAATTTATATACCACTCTTCTGCATGGTATACCCAAATACCTACAAGAAGAAATGGACCGTATTCAGAAAAAGTATTTTGGAAGTGAAAGCCACGTAGACAATGCACCAGTTTTAGAGCATAGTAGCGACAATTCTGCACATAGCAACCTTCGATTACACACATACAGAAAAGAAATACTAAAATTTAAAAGGTCATCGGCTGAAGTACCAAACCATGTGTATGTATATTGCCGCAGAACATTTTATAAAAGGAACACAAAAATGTGGACATAGCATACAAAATAGAAAACAATGAAGACTCTAAATGGTTTGAATTAGCTTTGTACCTTTTAGCTGAAAGTAAATATGAAATAACTGAACGCCTAATATGTTGCAGTTACTGTACTGCAAAATTAGACAAAAACCACACTCCTTCACGTGCAATTACAAATAATTTGGAATTGTTTCCATTACCAAAAATCCTGCAACAGCTCAATTTGTATGAGAGAATAATAATTCAAACAGTTCACCCATTTCAAGCAATTATATGCCTTCATCCAAAAACAGCAAATTTACCTTCCTCAGAATTGGTGAAAGGAATTTGTGGCAAAGTAGTTTATTTGCCATTAGATCTAACGGAAAATGTGCACACTCTAGGAGTGGAACATTTAATAGAGCATTCTTTAATAGTCTTGGTGAATGGAGCACCAAGTGCTGAGTGAATGTTGGATAGTTTCTCACATTACATTGTAACGCGTCAAATACACTTAAGGGCAAATGAGCGTCTTGTTTTGTCAGCCTTACACGTTACAATGTAATGTGAGAAACTATCCAACACTATCACTAATAAAAGCTAAACTTGTATCGCACTAACAACAGTGTTAGAAAGATTATTTCAACTATTGAAGCAAGATAGCCAGGAGAAAACTTCCTTTACCTACATAATAGTTATGCTTCTACGTTATAATGCAGATGGCACCAAAAACAACTGCAAACTAACTGGATTTCCACATGGTCAAGTGTCACTTGGAAAGAAACCTTTACAACAGTAGGAATAATCTACCATGCAGGAGCTACAACCAATGCAGGTCACTACACTGCATACATTAAAAAGAATTCTGGATGGTTTGAATGTAATGATAGCACCATTACTCCAAAGCAGAGGTTGCCAGCTAACCTAACAAATGCGTATTTAATGTTCTTGAAGCCAAAATTTACGTAATAAGGTGTACTTCAAAATTGTCAACAAAGTATGTGAAAGACTACAAACAGTTAGAATATGGCCACAGGTATCTAACTACCCAACAGGATGGAAGAATGACACAAATAAATGATTATCACTGATCATTGGAAACAAATGCACAGGCAGAATACGCCTAAACATATCTAACTGTTGGTAAAAATCGGCAGAAAGGCAACAAAGAAAACATTAATGGGAAAGATAAAGGAAACAGGAGGTAAGGGGAATGGAATTCCAGTTTTTGGCTGCTTGGACTCGGAAGCTGGCTCCTCCTGTGGTTGTTAGGTTGAACCTTGGTACTGCTAGGCAATGAGATAGGGCAGATCTGGTAGTGCGAGTGGATTGGTGCTTACATATTTTGTCGGACAAGTATTTAGGAGCTGAGTTCGCGAGGCACTTGTGGGTGATTACCAGGGTGCGGAGTGGGATTCTGTCACGGACTGGCAGCCAATTGAATTTCGTCTGAGAGTCGAGATATGGCTGCATCTTGGTAGGTTATATGCTGCAAAGAGTTGTTTTGAAGGACCTGAAGCCTGTTTAGGTTGTGTTCAGAAGTGCCTAGAAAGAGTGTGTTACAATAGTAAATTTTTGACAATGCTAAGGCTCTGGCTAGCGTTAGGCAACTACTGGTAGATAGGTAGGGTTTGCAACTATAGATTAATTTATTGGTATACGCTGTGGAGCCTCTGTGTGAGCAATGGTGTTTCTTAAGTCAAGTGGATGCATTTTCTCCTTGTCTTCCTTTTTTTCTCATATTTCCTCTCTATGGGGTTCATTTGGAGGTTTTATGTGCCTATGTTTAGGTTTTTTGAAATAGTATCTAGGCTTTGTTTGTTACAGAAATTAACTTTGTTATATATGGATTCTATGATATGGTCTATTTGCAATATGTGATATTGAATCAATTTTGTTACACAACAATTTTATGATATAGTATTCTCCAACATTTGCCACATAAAGGTTGAACAGACAGGGTGTCAAAGAGCAACCCTGTCTCACGCCTATCCTGGTTCTGATTCTTCTAGATAGATTCCCCTCCATATTCAAGCGCACATGTATCCCTGAGTTCTCATACATTGTCATAATGAGTTTTAATAAGCCTTCAGGGATACCTCAATTAGAAAGTTTAACCCAAAGTCGTTTCCTAATAACAGAGTCAAATGCAGTTGACAAATCGATGGAGATGACATATAGGAACCCATCAAATTTACCCCATGCTGTGTCTTGTAGGGCAGCCAAAATAAAGCCATTAAGATTTGTTGAGTGCCCTACCCTGAACCCTGTCTGATATTTATTCAGTATATGTTTCTTTGCCATCCAATCATTGACATGTGTTAGCAGCAATGAGACAAATAATTAGCAATCTTCATCAATCAATGCAATAGGTCTATAGTTTTGGGCTACATTCCAGTCACCTCTCTTAAAAATAGGTATTATATGGGCTGTCTGCCAACTAGTCGGTATAGTACCACTCCCCACAACATTTTTAAATAGCATTGGGGGTATTTGAGCCCACATGGCTGGCAGCGCTTTCAATGTATTGTTAGTCAGCCCATTAGGACCTGCTGCCTGCAAATTCTTAGCCGTCTTAATTAATTTGAGTATCTCCTCACATTCAATGGGTCCCAGGGTATATTTCCCTCACCATCCCCTTTTCTTTTTTATTTGGCAGTACTCTGTCCCATACCCATATAATTCAGAGAAAAATGTAACCCATTGTTCCTCTGATTCACTGTTCTGTTGGTCAATAACTACTGGTGTATCTTGAGAATTAAGAAGACCCTAAAAGTCCCTAAGATCTCTTTTCACCAGAACACATAGCATTATTTCAGCATCTTTTTGCAACATACTACTTTTTTTAGTGATACAGAAATTCACATTTTTATATAATTGGACAATGTTAGATTTAGGTATTACTCTGAGCATCTTCAACATATGGGACTTTTCTTTAGCCTTTTCAGGAGGCCCTTTCTTAAGTGATCATACGCCCTACCATGTAAATCATTCAAGAAGTTATCAAATTCTGGGACATTAAATACCTCCTGTTTCCAAAAATAGGAGGTGTTATTCAGGGCATGCATCAATTCTCCATTAAAAACCTCTATATTGGCAGGTAACCATCGGATACCTCTACCTAGTCCAAAAGTCTTAGGATTAGTACCTCTGCCTATAATATTCTTATTAATCGGGAGTGAGAAGTGAACATTCAGAGTACTATGATCACTCCAGTTATTGGGGCTCACAGAGACTTCAGATGATAATAGCACAAGAGACTCATCTACAAAGATATAATCTATGGTTGATGTACTCTCTCCCCTCCGCCAAGTTGGTGGTAATGGGCAGGCCGGATCAGATATTCCATTGAGGCACACAAGGCCCACAGATTAGAGGCAGAGATTCCAAAGTCTACCCCATTGATATTTCTGGCCCCTATATAAAAGATCCACCATATCGTCTCCCAGGTCCCCATATTCTTCTTCAGACGAGATAGAGCAATCTGAATTTTGGTCCCCTGCAAGGATCACTTTCCCATAAGTATTTGTGATTTTCCAAGCTAATATTATTTCCGTGATCTTTTCCAAAAAAGGCTCTAGTGGTGCTTATCCCTGGATGCCAATACGCATTGATCAGTAAAATATCTACCAGGCCCTCACTTGAGGAGATCTTTACGGCCAGTATTCCCAGAGGTAAGCCAGATATTGTAATTGAAAGTCCAAGGGTAGACTTAAGGCCAACAAGTAGTCCTCCAGATGGTCTTCCCCCCTTACTGGGTTTAGCTAATTGTGAACAGATTTCAAAGTCATCTACAAAAGGATTCACTAAAAACCAAGTTTCTTGGAGGAAGAAGCAATTATTATCTTTTAACATACACGCTGTATCAATATTCGTAAATAAGTGCACATTCCCCCTAGTATTCCATGAAATGCACTTCAGACAAATAGTATGGGCTTCTTCACTCAATGGAGTAGATCCTCCCATACTACATTCAATTCCACAAAGCTGAGGTAATTTGTGCCCAGTTTTGTGAGTCTCTAAAGTGCCCTCTAGGAGAATGCATCTGTTGATCTCTGGCATTTCTTTCTGGATGGTAGACCATTGTCAAATCCCCCCTGTAATCCCCAGCTCTTTTATCTTTAATGGAGTTCTGTTTCATATTCAAAATCTTAATTTAAAATCCTAATTCTCTTAAGCCTTCAATTTCTCTCCTTACCAAATTAAGGACCACTCTAGATTTGAAAACAATGTTACTCATATCCGAACGATCCTTAATTGGAAAGAAGATCCTTTTTAGATCATAACTGGAAACCAGAGACAATGCTGGTAATTTCCCAAAAATGCTCAAAATGTTCCCTCGAATCAGACAGATTGGGATATCATCTCCCCAGAGACTAGTTATCTGCAGGGTATCTAGTGGTTCTATTTTTTTCCCAAGGTTGTTATAGTGTTGTTAACATTATCTCCTGTTAGTTGATTTCCCTCCTCATCTTGAAATTCAGGACCCATAGCCCCCTTAATATCGACCCTCTCCTTATAATGTGTGGGCCCAGTGGTTTTCTATCCTGGGTCCCAAGGGGTCTAGGGTTAACAATCGTCACCTGTATAGGATCTAGAGACTTGGAACATATAGTCCTCCCATTAATTTGGGTTCAAATTGAGGCCCCCCCATTGTAGGTTTAGAATCTCTCATATGAACCTTCGAGTCATATCTCATCTGACTACTTATTAGGGGATTACTACTACCATCATCGTTCTCTGCATTAGAACCTAGATGTTTCAGAGTATCTTCCACCGGTCGAGGCTTCAGAATATATAAATCCTGTAAAAGTTGTTTTGCCAAGGCAATATTAACAAGGTGAAGGCTATTACTATCTGTAGCCATCTGATTGGCCAGACTAGTTAGATGGGGTGACAAATTCTCATTTTGAGCGCCCTCAGATATCTGTATTCCATCCTCAGTTTTTGCCACTTCTATTTTATCGATGGATTTATTAGGAATATGGTGACTTAACTGATGGTTGTTCAGTCTTAATTCCTATATTAACCTTCAGAGGACTAGTTTTTTTTTCCTCAGCCAAGGTCCCTAGATTGTGGATGGCCACCATGGCCAACACTCCTTTTTCCTCTTCAACTACCTGGCTTTCATTAGAATTGCCTTTATCCACAGTATTAATTGCATCCAAAGGGATATTGTCCGCATTCCCATTGAGTTGTGTTCTCTTCCCTTTAGAATGTTATATTTCTGGTGGAATACGATTTTTAAAGAATGTATTAGTTAGGAATTCATTTTTTTAATGTTTTTTTGATTTTTTTGTTTTCTTAATTTGTTGTATATATCTTTTTTCCACCAAAATCTTTCTTTTATTAGGCAGATCATCCTTAGTTCAATCTATAACCATAGAGCCCTTGTCTGGAGTATACTTATCCCTTTCACCGGATGTAGTTGCCGGCACTACTCCCTTTCCCTGCTGAATATCTTTATTTACATCGGATACAATCCCCCATTGAAATGGAGGGGAGCAGGGAATGACTTGTCCTATCTCTTCTATTTCACTAATATAGTTTATTTTTACTTCAATGTCTTTGACAAGCATTACAGTCATTCTAACCTGCCCGCCCCTGCTGTACTAATGGTGTAGGAATAAGAGGAGGACCAGTTTCCATAAACTTACAGGGAGAAAGATCAACCTCCCTTGTATGCTTCACAAGTCCCTCTAAACCATCCAACCCCCTTAGTCTCATATATATTTCTGTAAGCAGTTGAGTATGGGATCTTACTTCTGCCCATATATTGTCATAAAGACTGATGAAAGAACTTAAGACCATATTTAAAGCAGAGACTGTTGGTTGATTAAGTCTAATCCTTTCGTCAGCTTCCTTAAGAGTATGGTGCAGAGTTGCGTCAATGGAATTTTCCTTTGTAACTTCCGGCAGTAGTCCCCTTTTTCTCAACCAGTTTTGCTTCTTTGTATATTCATCTATAAAATTAGTAAGTTCGGATGGAGAACCAATATAGGAAGCATCACATGTCTGTTGGATAACGCTATTAGATTCTGTCCGTCTATATTCCAGGTTACTTTCGGCAATTGCCTTGTCTGCACACTCAATGATACTAATATCATCAATGTCATTGTGTGAGACATCCTGAGTATCCAATTCTTCAACAACTTCAGCCATATGTGAGTGGTCTAAACTGGCAACTGATAATGCTAATACGATTTATTTTATTTGGGTACTACTAGCCGTTCTTTTACCAAAATCGTTTGATGTTTTTTTACCAGCTATTGGTTCCCCTAACCGACTCTGAGACTGTTTATGTTTTATTGAATTAGGCAGGGGATTCATCGTTGGTGTTTTAAATAATTTCTCACCTAGTATCAAATTATCTAAATTACCATCTTGGTTAGTGGGTATTTCCCTATTTAGTTTTTTGTTTTTTTATTATCTTCTATATCTTCTATTAGTAGCTTAGTAAGGATAGCCTCATTACTATATGTACCAATACTGATTTTTGCAGACTCAGTGGGCTAACTTTGGGGAAGATTATACTCTTTGCAGGATGTTTACTTAAATCCCCATCCTTATTAATTTTACCATTAACAGTATCCCCCATGGGAAAGGCAGACCCTTCATCTAAATTCAGGACCAAAGTACCTACTAATCGATCCTCCTCAGCATCAATAGAGATTCAATCCTTCCCAATAAAAATACAACTATTCCCCCTTCAGCCCATGGATGGATTTTTAGAGTCTTAAAGACATCCATCTTTTCTTGATTGTGGACTTGCGCCAGCACTCAGCCCATTCGATTGGGAAAATCCCCCAAATCCATGGGCATGTCTCCATACCGTACATCTTCTCTGGCTCTGAGGACATTCTCCATTGATAGACCCATTGTTCCTACTTGAATATCAATTTCCATAGAGAGAGCTGTAGACCTATGTAAGTCCACCGTTTCTTCCATGGCTGACTGGCTCCTAAGCCCTTTACGAGTCATGTGGGGGCTAGTATTAATCCAGAAAATGTTACACGTGGACATTTTAGTTCAAAGGAAATTCCAGTAAAATACTTCTAGAAGAAGATGTCCCCACACTGCAGGTATATGTCAGTAACAAATGTGGGCCCCCATACACCTTAAAGCTTAGAGAAGTCAAATACAGAGTAGATGTATTCAGTTGGCAACTCCATAGGCAGAATACGGCAGGGGACAATAAATATATCGAATAACTTTATACAGAATAAAATCTTAAAATATATAAATTGCAAAATATAAATTACTAGGCAAATGTCCAAACTGGAGAATCACACTGTTACAAGAGATCCCATAAAAACCAAAATTCCTATAGTCCAAAATCTGATATTGAATAGAGCTGCAGAGCACCTCAGGGGAGAAAACAATCGCAGCCCCTGAGACACGTAGTGAAAATATCGGATCACAAATCAAAACAATCACAGGAGGAGAGACAATCTCGCAGCACCCCAGAGACAGCTTTTAGAACAGTAAACAGACCAACTATATATTCAGAATATTAAAGAAATAGAATCAAAGTTAATCATTATTTTAATTTAGCCCTTCAAGGGTATTCAGAGGTTTCAATACGTTCTAGGATTAGCACGGTTCAATTAAAGAGGAAGATTGCCACAACCAATAATACAGGGTGAGGCACGCCCGATGGTTTGAGGAGCCGCCAGAGTCCGTCTCTCCTCCCTCACCCTGTATCAAGAGTCACTGCTCAAAGAAAAAGTAGCAGTCCCTTAGCAATGCAAAAATCCAAAGGATTATATCAAAGTATATGAATAATCCATGTATTGAAGAGGTTGTTAAGCAAAATTCGGAGAGTGAAAGTCACTGTAGAGGTACTCACAGGATTTAGAGTAACGTGCTGTGGTCCGCCAAACAGCCAAACAGCAGCGTCTCACCCTTTCGTCTAAGGGCTTATGCCGCAATGGCGTTAGAGGCATGTTTTTAAACACAGCTCAGACCGCACTGATAGTTCCAGCTGAGCACTCTTGTGGAATTAAAGGGGCAGAGCTTGTTAAATCCAGCGCTGCAATGGCACTTAGTTGCCAGTATCCGAAGTCTGAAATAGTAACAGCAAGTGAAATCTCAATTTCCACTTGACTCTAAAAGTTCCAAAAGTTAGTACACCAGGAATTATTTAGCTTCAAAGAACTTGCCAGCCAAACAGCAGCATCTCTCCTCCCAATCCTTAGAGAGTGGCTGGTCTTGGTGGTGTCGAGAAATGTAAATGTCCAATCCGGGTTGCGATATCATAAGTTAGCGCTGCCTAATGTTCAAGTCCAGGGGAGGGGCTTAGAGGATAAAATAGTCTTGCACCATGGAAAAAGGCGTTGAGCTGCTACAAAATTGACCAACAAACAGCTGGCAAAAAAATCACCAAAGGAGATCTTCTGAAATTGCAACTGGGGGCAATATTGTAAGCGGGCAGGAACTATCTATTGCTGTGGAGTCTAGAAAATAGAGGCTATGATTCTTCACTGGAGCCATGGAGAGAGAATTGCTGTGGAATCCAATTGACTGAATGGCTGTCCAGAATCCTGTTTTCCCTAAGAGTGAAGCCCTGCTCAGTTTCCATGAGTGCAGAACCTAGAGTTAAGTAAGTAGATTGTCCAACAAAATTTCAGCATGGGGATCTATTTAGTTAACGATTCTCTTCCATAGTGGGTCCTTTTCCATTAGTTGGTGGGGGGATTGTGTAGACCCTTAGCATATTTCACTGTATATTAATTTAATTAACGCCCAACTAGATTGAGGCGGGGGGAGCTTTTTAAGAATTTGAAAGTTTCACCCTGCCTCCTAGTGGGAAAATACAAGACAGTAATTCAAAGAAATTGGGGTGCCTTTATTTTCCTGTACACTCTTGACATCTCGAATGAAAAGGGGTGTCCCTTCCTAAAATGAAAATTCCCAAATGGACCCCTTACCAAAACCTGTTTTAAAATCAAAGATATACTTGGCACCAAAACAAAATTGATAACTGTTACCATCCCCAAACCTTGCCTTGCAAACCAAAAGATACGTGTGCCTAAAACATAAATTCCCTACTGAAACCCATTCCCAAAACTTGCAAGGTATCCTTATCTTAAAAACGAAATTCCCAATTGTCACCACACTTTCAAGAATGTATTTAACCAAGGGGTGCCTTGGCCCCACAAAAAGACAATTCTAAACTGCGCAACTTCCCCAATGCAGGCCTTTAAGTAAAGGGGGGTCTGCAAAACAAAATTGCTAAACTGTCCCAACTCTCTGAACCTGGCATCTGATAAGGGTGCTGCATGTATTTTATGTTTGGGTTTTTTGGGCTGGTGGAGAAGTGCTTTTCTAAAAATGAGACCTCATGTATCCAAAACTGAGCGTGTGATGTATGTCTTGTTTTATATTTGTATTAGCCCTTTGTCTGTTCCTAAGCCAATGCTGGTGAAGTACTATGTGCCATATGCATTTTACAATTATGTGATTTAAACTGCTATCAGCTTGAGTGTGCAGGGATCTCCATATAGCTAGTCTTGAAGGTGAACTAGTTACAACAAAACGAAAATGGTGCTTATATTTTGATACTAAACCTCTCAGCCAGTAGTGTTGAAGATTATGTCCTAGCATTGTGCCATATTATTATTATTGAAATTCAACATTTCACCGGATAAGCTGTGTTTTCTGTCACAAAGAAGGTGGTGGCTGTGATTGAAGAAAGCTGTTATTCATTGAGTTTATAATTAAAATAAATATATATTCGTTCTATGCCCCAGCCTGGTTCTTGAATCACTGCAGGCAAATGGGGGAGATTTAGGCAGCTCTATATGAGTCTTAAGTAAAACCAGTGCTAAAAAACATAAGCGAGTATTGCAGGGCTCCTTGATTGGGGGTGGGAAGGAGCACCCCAGGTTACGAGTGGTCTCAATATCACAGGACAACGACAAGCCAACCAACTCTTAACAAAAATAAAATACTCAACAAAACAAATGTGACAGAATAACAGTGAATACTCAAACCAATCACTCACTCACGCACCCCCTAGACCAAAACATCAACTTGTGAACATTTGGGGTTTGCAAATGTGCACCTTTCCAAGGCATAAATGTTTTACAACGGGGTCATGCAGTTGCACAAAACTGCAATGCATGTCTTTTAAATTGTGCATTGGCCCATCTATGGATCAGTGTGTTGTCCAATACGTTGTTCAGTTTGAAAAAAACATGCCACAGTTAAAAAACATATTGCAAATTACACCACACCATCCTAGACACAGCCAAGTGATAAATGTGCCATATTAACACATGTAAGTTAAATACCATATCAACACAAAGAAGCCAAACCATGCCACACATTACCCAACTTAGCAACGGTGCCATTTTTACAGTAAGAACAAAAAACATGTCACAGCTGATAAGATCATTTAAAAACTCAAAAACTCAAACATCCCATGCCTTTCCAGAAAACGAAATTCTCACAATCAATTGCTAGCCATCACTCGTAGATGAACCATTCATTTCACGCATTACTAACACATAATACTACACATGCGCCCACAAAACACAACTCGCTTAATTAAATGCATCCTTCAATGTACAAAACCCCTGAACAAGGTCCAGGCAAACTAAAAATACAAGTGCCAGTAAGTTAGAACACCGACTTTTATTAACATATATGTATTTACATAAACAACATCTATCACAGCACTGGAACCAGAGGAAGAAGGCAGCCCCTGCGCCCTGGATCGTCACATGAAAGGACCAAACCCAACACCCATCTTGCTTCAAAAACCTTTCTAAAATAGCCTACTTGCAAATATCATGTTCAAGCAATTAGAAATACGTGCAGCTGGAAAAAATACATTTACATTTTATTCCAGAAAGGCAAATGGTAGAAAGAAACAGAGCCCCCGACCATTATGAATGCTACAAGAAGGCAAAGAATGGACGCACGAAACATCACTATCATGTCTGCAAGTCAAAAGCATAAGCACTGCAAGCTTTGTCGAAAGTAATACCAATGGTATTACCTAAGCTCTGCACCAACACACAAGTGTGCCTGCCCCTCTTCTGTGGCCCAGAACATGTCCACTGGGTGGCCACGGTTCCTTAAATAGGAAAGACAGTGGGCCTCATTAGGACCCTGGCGGTGACGGTATGAACGGTGCCGGTAAGGTACCAGCACCGTTCATACTGCCCCGCCGCATTCCGAGTTCTGCTTGCGGGTTCCTGACAGCCCGCAAGGTCTTACCTGGCGGGCTTTGCGGCACCCGCAAGCAGAACTCATAATGCCACTGGCACCATTATCAACGGTGCCGCGCATCCATGCTCCCCACCCCCATTCTGCCCTATGGGGCATGGGCATCGGGAGCCCGGCAATACCACTACCCGCAAATGGGCAATTAGCGGCCCATTCATCTCGTAATGGGCCGGTTATTGCCCAATCGCGGGAGGCGGTGCCGGTAGCGAGAATGGAATTAGCCGCGCCTGCCATACAGGCACGGCTCCCGCCATGCTCGTAATGAGGCAATGTAGGATTCACCAAGTGGCATTGGCCATTTCCCGCATAGAACATGATGCATCATATAACTTAGAGATCGACAACCAAAGTGATTGTCACACTGGCTCATATTTCTGTAACCAACAACTATGACCATTTCTTTCGCAGGTGATTCAGGTGATTCTTAGCAGCTCCTGTGACTGATGACACCTGTCTGGAACCCACATACAGCACAGGAAGAGGCCTACAATCAGCTACAAATAAGTTCCACGCTCTGCATAGAGCACACCTTTGGTCTACTGAAGGGAAGGTTCAGATGCTTCCATCAGACAGGAGGTACCCTAATGCACAAGCCAGACAGGTAGGCAAAATTGTTGAGAACTGTGCCATGCAGCACAACAGGTAGATTAGTAGACATGTACCCCTGCCCCCGGATGTCGACTCATTTCACTACACACACCTCACGCAATTGTATATATCCATATATTAAATGTGTCACACCCATTAAAAAATGACTATCACTGCATCTGGTCAGGTGCAAATGTTATTTAATATGTATAGAAAGAAAGAACCATTCCCTCCCTCCACCCTCAAACCCCACACCTATTCCTTACTAACTCCCTCAAACCCCAAGAGTCATTCCCTCTTACCTCCCCCAAAACCCAACACCCATTCCCTCGCGCCTCCCTCAAAACCACAACACCCATTCCCTCCCACCTCCCTCAATCCACAACACCCATTCCCTCCCAACTCTCTCAATCGCCATGTCCATTATCAGTCTTCATTTCCGTCGGTGTTTTCCATGCCCATTCAGAGCTGTCAGGGACCACAACAGTACATGCCGAGAGTGCCTTAAAGGAGTGCTGGGGCCTGATCCCTCTGTTGGAGTGACTAATATGGAGGTGGCTGAGTCCACACTGTGGATATGCTGGAGAATCAGTGAGATGGCTCTCATCACAGTCTCAATGGATGCAGAAATGGCCTCTGCCAACTGACGCTCCCTCTGAGCAACAAGAATAGCGCCACCTGTGCCGTCACCAATCTTCCTGCTCAGCCTCTCTGCGGCATTAGGCACCTGAGTTGATGCCCTCTGTGCAGCGTCCCTCATTGCCTGAAAATGGGCAAGGTGCTCCTGTCAAATTTTTTCACTATGTTATCGTGGTGCCCCTAAATCACATTGAGCCTTTCCCAAATGGCAGTAAGGCCTGGATGCAATACAGAGGGTGTTTTCTCACAGGGCTGATCCCTCTCTGATGTATGTGCATCATGCACTCCTGTGTCATGATATCCATTTGTGTCATCTGTGTCCTGTAGATGTTGATACTGCTGTGCATGGCCAGTGGATGATTTCGAAGGAGTGGTTGGGAAATGGGCAGAGTTAGGCCTGGGAGAGGAGTCCAGAAGGTGAATGTCTGCATTAGAATGTACTGGAGGGCGTACATTGGTGACGTTGACAGTTGCAAGCAAAGGAGAGGAATGTACTGCAGATACTTCTAGCATTCAGGAGTTTGGGAGCTGACTCCTCATAACTGCTAGAAGGATCTGTGGTAGTGGTGAAGGTGGGGGGGGTGCAGATGCCTCCACGGGCCTGCCAGTAGAAGCTGCAGTGGTGGTGATGGTGGGTGGTGGAGCATTTGTGTCTCAGATGTTGATGGTGGGTTTGCCACCACTGCTTTGGTGGGCACAGGCTCGCAGGAGGCTGATATGGTGGCCATGGGCAAGGAGGTGCCAGTAACTGACTTTCATGCTTTTTCTGCCTACTGGTGGAACTGGCCTGTGCCTCCCTGGAAGATTGGCCCGTATTGGATGTGGCAGTCACTGATGTGGTTGACCTGCTCACATCTTCCTCTCCTCCTTGGCTGCCTTGGGCTCCTGTTGGGATAGATGAACATGCTCTCACCTAAAGTGCTTAAGACATGAATGTACATTACAGCCTTAGTGATTTGGTCATTATTAGCGGCTCTCGGGTCAGGTAATGAGGAGCCTGTTCAGAAGACATGGGACATCTGTCACTTCCATCATGCCCTACATGGACCCAATATAGTATAGTTCCCTGTCTTGGGTTGCTGTGTATTGCATTAATCGGTTCCCTGGAGACATTTGTGTTTGGTCATGTTAATGGTACTCATGCATGTGCTCAGCATGATGGTCATAGGTGCAGACAGTTCATGTTGTGGCCTCTGAGATCTGGTGGTACTAGTCATGTTGTCTCCTCTGTTGGTTAGTGATCCATCTTATGCAGGCCTTGTTGCTAGTGTGTATTTGTAGCTGGATTCTGTATCTATGACAGGAATGTGTTTGTGGCATGGGAGGAGGAGAATCGCGCAGCATAAGATGGCCACGCACAATTTATTTCAGGCGTGGCCATCAGGATTCATCCCGATTCAGGCATGTATGTGTGTATGGGTGTGACATGCTATGTTGGTAGGGGAGGGACCAGGGACCTAACAGACACTACAGAGTAATGGTGCTCTATGTCAATGATAGGTTGTCAATGTTTCATGTGTGCTTTGGTTGATGCAGGTCCCATTCCCTTGGTGTGACATGCCTTGGACCCTAATAGCTGAGATTGCTGTATTGTTTTTCAACATTATGCTTTGCATTGTCTGACATAGGGTCAGCCAGATTCCAAGAAGTGTATGGTTTCCATTCAAATGATTTGAGTCTTTGACAAATAGACATTTGTCTACTCACAGAGGTCTGTTTGGCTGGTTCCTCTAGCCTCTGCCACTGCCACGCCATCCAGGCCAGCCATGTGCAGGATGGTTCAGGCAGTCTACTCCCATGAGGTTAGTTTGGGGGCTCCACTGTGCTTGTTCCTTCGGTTGATGTCTCCTTGTGCTGGAGTGCAAGGAGTGAGCAGACCCTGGCTTTCAGGTAATTCCAACACTTCCATATGTCCTCAGCATCACAAGGTATTGTGCCAGCTGCCACAACCTTTTCCCCCACATCATTCCAGATGGCTACCTTTCTTTGCCTTGATGTGTTTTTGCTTCCTGGGCCATACAGCTGATCTGCGTGTGGTGGCACCTCGTCTGCCAAGATGGTTAGCTCTGCTTCAGTGAATTATGGTTTCCGGAGCTTCATTTCTGTCAGTTTGCTTTTTTGTTTATCCCCTGACATGATGTCTGCAAACCCACACAGTGGCTGTCACCAGGAAGTGGATGATTTCAACTGGAATGTGCTTATTAAAGATGGCTGCCGCTGAGCTTCCCGTTTGCAAAATTATGCTATTTCCGCCAGAGGTAATTTCTCTGGTGGTAATACTGCCAGCAGGATTAGCACTAAATTGGGCTGCGGTAATGGTCTTTCTGCCGAATCCAGGCAGAATGAATGCCCAAAACGCAAAGACTGTGGTAATTACTTTTACCGCCAACAGTGTTTGTGCCCTCCTGACAACTAGTAATATGGTAGTAACACTTCCCTGGCGGAATTACTGTTACTGCTGTGGTGTCCGTTACCACAGTTGTAACAGTCATTCTGCTGGGTGGAATTACCACCGGATTACCACCCAACTCATACTGAGGCCCATTGTCTATTGGTTACAGAACTGCTGACAAAAGTTGCAAACGCTGAAGGCATCATCCAGAGATGACTTTTCACTCCATAAATGGGGCCACCAACAACTGTTATACACCAACAAAGATCCACAACCCTGGTAGACCCTGAGATGTCCAAAACCACCAACAGCAGTACCAAGAGGAACCCTGATATGGAAACACAATCTGTGATTTGTCAGAAGTTGACAATATGCAAAACTATTTAGAATGTGATACTCCAGTGAAGTTACTGAACTATGCTTCCCACTAAACAATCTCATCCCTCTGCATACACATCTCAAACTCTAACTAAACACAACCATATCTCTAATGCACAACAAACTGCACACACTTCACCACACTGCAAACACAAAATATACTACACATAGTCTCACACAACAGCACACAACAGCTCCCAACCGAAAAGCACACCTAAGCTTAGCGAACGGTGCAAACCAAACTGAGACTGCCAACAGCACATCACCACTCTCTTGCCTTTCTCCCACTCAATCTTACTAACCTTCTAACCCTCTTTCTTTGTAATATCCACCAGAACTCCTGGGGACCACTTCGGTGGTGACAGTGCATGACACAAATACCTTTAACATTAACATGTTCAGTTCTTGCTAAAGCTATTTAACTTCCTGTTATTTTAGTTTACTTCTGTTATAATAGTTGGTTTATTAACATATATTTCATTGCAGAGATTCGTGTTGTTAAGTAGGTAGGGTCTCTTGGTTTCTAAGTTGTATCTACAAGCCTTGTTGTTGCTAATACCGATTCTATGTCACCGCTGTGGCATGTTTATGCTGGTGGTTTTCTTGCCTTGTGACGCAGTATGTTCAGTGTTATGGAGATAAGGTGTTTATGATTTTACACAATTTGAATGATCCACTTACTGTTTCCAGCTAGCACCATTCAAGTTTCTTACTAGTAAAGGTTTTCTAGTAACATAGTGAGCATTTTCTTCTAACGCAGTTACCATTTTCTCCTAACCCAATAGGTTTGGATGCTAGTGAGATGACATCATTGTAACTTTGGGACATCAAGAACATTTGTCAACTGAATATGTGCATAAACCTATACAACATTCCTTTCAAAAATGTCCACATTCTTCAACTTTTTAAAGTTTGTATCCCTAACTTTATTTCTATATAAACATCCCCTCTTTTTTGAGGTTGTCATGTGCATAATGATGGGTAGTATTTGTTGCTTGTTATCATGCAGTAACTATTTTCAGTATTTCAATATAAAATACAGACCTTTATGTTGAAGAGGATGGCACAATAGAGGATGAGTTCCTGCCTTTCCTGGCCTCTCCCTTCCAGGATGCAGTAAGTGTATATGTTTCCTTGGAGGTGCTATAGGTATTTCAATCCCAGGAACATACTCTAATCTGATGTTCTGGAATATAAATTCCTCTCAGCCACTGATGTGGACTACTCTTTTATTTGCTTTTTCTTGCTTTTCATGCTAGTGGTAATGCAATGGGCTCTATGCATACCACCTGATATTACCACCTGGTAAATGAAGGTGGGTGCTCCAGCAATCCCTTGTAAACACCTCCCACAATTGTTAGTTGTTTTACTCCTTACCTTTATGTGGTGGAAAAGTTCCAAATTGAACACAGAGGACCTTTTACACTTAAGTGCAAATGGACGGGTTCTGATGGCTGTGGATGGTCATGTGTGTTGGGCAGTATACAATGCATTAAAGTAGTCACAGAGCATGCCACTCACTCTCTGATGCTCAGACATTAGCTGGTAGAGTGGGGAAAGAGCACCCCAAAATCCCAAGGATGTGGCAAGGAACTGTTACTATGGATTTAAGAGTTCTCCCTACCTATGCAGTTAATAAGAGCACTATTATCCTGTAATTAGATTTCTGTTGTAGCTTTCTGTCGCAGCGGTAAGGTCAGTCTCCCACTTCAGAGCTATGACTGTCGAAACAGCAGACAGGCCAATTTTTTTCTCATTTTCAATTTCAAATAACCTACATACTAGGCACAAGAACTCTCATCGTAGCTACACTATCCAGTAGTGGAGCTCAAATTTTAGTGATTGATTCTGATTTCAACAGGTTTCTTGGAACAGAGGAGTATATGCCACCATTACTGACATTCCAACTTGATAGCTAATAGCTCTTTCTCGAAAACCAAATAGTTTCTCTCTGCAGGTGTTAATCTTTTATAGAAATAAGTCAAAAGATGTTCATTCTTATCCTACTGTTGTTTGAGGTGTCAGATTCAAGAATGAACGCCTGATCATACAGTGGCTGCTGTAATAGTGGGGCTGTAGTGAATTGAATGCTGTCTTGAGGTTATTGAAAGCTGCTTCTGTGTCAAAGGTCCATTAGTACGAGACATTCTTTTTTAAGAGATTAGTTAATGGTAGCACCGCCTGGGAGAAATGTTGTATGAATTTACAGTAGACATGTTGCATTCCGAGAAACCTCTGTAATGCCTTCACAGTGCTGGGAGGCTTCATTTGTATGATGCCCTTCACTTTTCTGGTGTCCATGGTAATCCCTGGTTGGATATTAAGTAACCCAAATACGTAACAGATTCTGCATCAAATACACATTTCTCTGATTTGGCTTTTAGATGATGCTCTTACAGTCATTGAAGTATCTGGCAGACTTGTTGAACATGTTCTTCTGGTGTTTTGGAATAAATGAGAATGTCATTTAGATAGACTACTACACTGGGCAGGAGGAGGTACGAAAACATGTAGTCTATAAACCGCTGGAACACAGCCGTGATGGAGCCAATCTGAAAGGCATGACCCTCTATAGGAAATGATGAAAATGCATTCTAGATCTAGTCTTCCACTTATCGCCTACTCCCATCCTCAACAGGTGATATGCTCCCCTAAAATAGAGCTTAGTGAATATCTCAGCTGTTTGTCTTACCTCTAATATATCAGGGATGAGTGGAAGGAGATATGTATCTGGTATTGTTACTCTGTTCAGATCCCTGTAGTCCGTGATGTCTTTTTTTTTCCGAATGAAGACTAAAGATGCACTTCTGGAGGATTTTGGTTCAGTTATCAATCCACTTTTTAAGTTCTCATCCAAGAATGTTTGCAATGTGTTTTTTTCAGTCTGAGATGATATAAACTTTTCACTGAAAGGAATAATTGAGCCAGGAATAAACTCAATGGAACAGTCTGTTCGAGGAGGTTGTAGAGTCTCCTCGACTTCAGCAGAAAAGACATTCTCATACACAAGATACTTCAATGGCACTAGATTGAAGACTGATACTGCTTGAGTGTTTGTGTTGGATAAGGCTAACAGCAGTTTCTCCTTCCCTGACATCATCTAAGCAGGCAGTCGCACATCTTTCTGGCCCTAGTAACAAGGACCTGACTTTTCAAGTTATGAAGGGATTGTGCCATTCCAGCCGTGAAATGCCCAAAATTACTGGGTAATGGGCTTCGATTATCAGGTCGAAGGATATATGTTCACTGTGAAGTTGTATGGACATTATCATGTCTACTGTGTTTTCAACAATAGGTCCACTGCTTAATGGTAAGCCATCTACCCCTTCAACAAGTAAGGCTTGTACCTTCCTTTCTATGGGGATTTCCATCTTCTGAGCTCATGTCTTATCCATGAATACTCCTGCTCCTCCTGAGTCCACCATTCCTACTGTTTCGATGTCAACTCCTTGTGGCAAAGTCATTTGAACTTTTATTATTAATAAGGACGTTGTTCTTCCTGTTGAAGATTCAAAGAGCCATATAGACCGGGACTAACAGTTTTCCCCCACTCAGCGAATTGCCCTTTACTGCCTTACGAGGATTGGCCAGTGGACAAACTCATACCACATAGCAAGGCGAATTACAATACACAGAAAGACACTTGCTTTGGTGACAATGTCTCTCTTAGTCAGAGAGTGGACCTCGAGCTGCCTCTATCGGCATGGGTTTGCATGTGGTATTATCTTCTGAGGGTGTTGTTGGTGCATGTATCAAAGGTCTGTTGGAACCGGAACAAGTTGTCTTTCGTTCAGTCCTACATTCCTGGAGCCGATAGTCCATTTGGATTACTAGTTTCACTAGGTCACCAACAGATGGGGGCCATGAGACGCAAGCTAATTTATCAGTCAAGTCATCCAACAGACCCCTGCGAAAATTGGTAAAACATGCCTCTTCCGGTCAGGTTGTCTGTTGGACTAAATGTTTGAACTTGGTAACATAGATAAGTAGTTACCTTGTGCAAGATTCAAGAAAGTGTCCTGTTTGGTGTAGGACAGCTTGGATCTGTCAAACATTCTAGCAAAGGCTGCCAGGAATCCGCTATGGTCATCCAGTATATGATTATTTGTTAATACCAATGGTGTGGCCCAGGAAAGAGCACTACCAGCCAAATGGTCTATCATCAACTTGATCATGAACCTGACTTTGGTTCTGTCGGTTGGAAACAAAGCCTGATGAAATGCAACAACCACTGTGCAGGCATCCACAAACTCTTCATGTTTCTTTGTATCCCTGTGGTATTTCTCAACTGAGGTACCTCGGTATTGTGAGGCTTCTGGTGTAACATCCTGCTGAGCCATTGCCTGTCTAAGTGCTGCATTTTCTGCTTTTAGGTTTTGCACTTCAACTGGAAGTCCCTGGACAGTAGCTATACATTCCTGTATCTGCTCCACTTCTTTTGTGGGTTTTTGGTGTCATAATTTGTCAGCAACAGACCTTACCTTAGGTATCTTGTGTGGCTTTGTGTCAAAGAGGTAAGACTGCTCTCCTCTGCTTGCCACGCTGCCATCTTTTAGTGCCACAGAACAGCCAGAGGGCTACCCACAGAAGGCCAGTCTCGGGTGTAGACGAAAAAAACATCAAATTATAGAAAAAACCTTGATTGGAAGCAGTGGGAAACTGAAAATCATCCTTTTTAATGAAAAATGATCTCTGCCTTGCCTTACCTCCCACTGTTTCTGCCTCCTGATTTATAGTTTTTTATGTTTTGTGTTGTATGTTAGTCTTAGCGCTCCAATGCTTCCGGGCCTTGTTCCAGTGCTTTAGAAATAAAATAAATAAATAAATCAGTAACAAGAAGGTATTCAATCATTCCGAAGAGCAGTGTAGAAATGAGTGTCCAAAGCAGAGCTGATAAAATGATGAGGCTTACAGGCAAAAGGATCAGGAGCGAGCGGATTGAGCCAGAGAAACAAGAAAGCAAGGAAACAGGGACCAGGAGCTAGTGACTAGCAGAGAAGGCAGGAAACAAGAAAATAGTCAAAGAAAATAGAACTAGCACTGTATCGATCGAGGGACTATGACTTGTTTGCGACACAACGCTTACCGTGATTGTTTCTTAATTGTAGCTGGTGCCGAATGCACACTGCCACCTTGATGCTCTGACGTCATTGCATTGTACTGGACGTGAGCACCATCTTGAAATGGGCTGAAGTCCCGTGTACCATTGCCATAGTGACGTGGATGTTTCTGAGTGACGGTAAAAAGTCTTAACATATCTGGTCATGGATACTCATTCACCTGAAGGCACTCAGGGTGAGGAGAATAGATTCAATTCTGGCGAGGGCTCCAACAGCAAGCAGCAGGCCAACAGATAGCTGAAGGAGCCGAGCAGGGCATTGCTCTAGGGAAGAGGTCCACATACAAGCAGCAGGCTTATAGACCTGAAAACCAAGATGGAGGTCCCAGTTACTAGCAAGTGAATTACATGTACGGGCCCAGTCACCTCAATCTGCATACCATACTACACTCTCAGAAGGTGAAATTAGGGGACAGCTAGGGCCCAGTAAAAGTCACATGTGTCCATGGTTTAGTGTGGGTATAAGAAGTCAGAGATTGTTAAGCAGAAGTGTTTGCTGTTGAAGCGAGGGAGAGGTATGGAAGAGAAGTTTGGAGGAGGCTCGGTTGGAGGCCTGGAGAAGAGTATTGATTGAGGATGAGGTATGAAGGAGACAGACAGAGGCAGCTAAGATGAAAGTGTAGAGGAGTAGGGAGAGAGACCAATGGGGGTGACATCAAAGAAGAGAATACAATCTCGAAGGGAGCCAAAATAAAAATGAACGTAACGGGACAAGAGGCTAGAAGAAGAAGAGAGATATTCCAAGAGAAGGAGGGAGAATGAAGTTGTAACACTGTCACGATGAGTAATATGAAGGAGGTGGAGTGACAAAAGGAAAAGGAAGTTGGAGGAGAGGTTAGAGAAAAAGAGAGAATGTGGAAAGGAGGCACCACATTATGTTTGTAAGAGATCACAAAGAGAGGAAGGATGTTGGAATAACGCACCGCAAAGAGGATAAATCTTGAGGAGAGTGAAGGAGATATAAGGGAGAGAAAGGAGATTGGAAGGAGTCATCAGGAGGAGAGTGAAAGAGAGAGGAAGAGGGTTGGAAGGGGACATCCAGAGTTAAGCAAAAGAGAATATTGGAGAGAAGGAGGAGGAAGGAAGGATATTTCAAGAAGATGCAATGGGCAGAAGAAAAAGAGAAGGCATGCCTCAGAACTATGAAGGATGAGCCTTGTAAGGATGAAGGTATGAGCAAATGGTTGAGTATGGAGGAAGTATTTCAGGAGGCACAGCCTTCAGAGGGGAGAATTTGAGAGGCAAGAGGAGATCCCCTTGGCAAGAGACATCTTCTTCACTTCCTACAACCTCGTCTGCTCTCTGCCTTCTTCCATGAATTTCACCTACACCTACCTCTTCTGTTCTCGCCCCTCTTTCTTGATCTCCACCTCCTCCAGCCTGTTATGTTCTCTCCTCTTCCTTCATCTTCACCTCCTCCAACTTCTTTTTCTCTTTTTCTCTCTTCCCTCCTTCTGTACCTTCAACTCTATCTGCACTTTCACCACCCCTAATCCTTCCACTACTTGCTCCTTCTGTGATTTTCATTCTACAACTCCACCTTCGATTGCACCTTCCATTTCTTCTGCATATATACATCTTTGCTTCCTGCTTGCTCATACCATTCCTTCTCCACTTCTGCATTGCTGATGTTTTACTTCAATTATCTGCACCTAACCTCTGTCTCCTTGGGTTTATTTCTGCTGTATACCCTCCCACTGGTTAGGTCTAGCATAATGTAACATCTCAGAAACATGATTGGTTTTCTCCGGTGAATTCGGACTTGAGTGGGGCCCCAATTCAGTTATGTAGGATTGACATCACCAGCTTGGCTGGGAACTGCTGAGCAAACCTATGTCCGGCTGGTACACCATCTTGATTTCCAGTTTCTCTTACATGCATGAACATGCAGGCACACCGGGAGCAGGAAGCAGAGCCAGAAAGGCTTCACCCCGTTCCTCATTACTTTGACTGTTGGGTGTGTACACATTGAAGCACTCTGGGGATACATTTCTATAGAAGGATTTCTACAGTCTG
Source organism: Ambystoma mexicanum (assembly GCF_040938575.1). NCBI lineage: Eukaryota > Metazoa > Chordata > Amphibia > Caudata > Ambystomatidae > Ambystoma > Ambystoma mexicanum. The sequence continues at coordinate 1,523,811,293 of NC_090929.1, read as the reverse complement.
ATTGAGGATGGTCATGGATCCAAATGAAAAGTGCCCATTTTATTGGACTGCATATTGCTAAGGGCCGTTCTTAAGTGGGATGGGGGCTGATTTGGCAATAACCTGCAAGACTATGCATGTGCTGCTGAAGGGATAAAGGGGTCCTCCTCCTAGCAACCACCACACCCAACATATCTAAGTCCTGATGGGCCCCTGCAAGCTAAACAGGGGGTATCATCACAGCACACACACCAAAACACAGACACACACACACACCTACTCGTACAATCAACGCTCACAAATCAAACATTGAAACTTAAATTTTCTTAGTTTTTTGGTCAAGATGTCCACCATATAAGCTATCCCCCTGTCTCAGACATCAACCATGAGGCTGGAATGGTCATTTGAATACCAAAACCACAGAGGTTCCACGGGGCATCTAGATTCTTTCTAGTACCCTATGTATACTGTAACCCAAAAATTAAAGAATCCAATGTAATTCCTGAGTGCCCTATTGAGTCACTATCTCGCCCTCCAGAAAACACTGCATGCCCTATTGTGGGTTGTAAGCCCCTGTTTGGACAGCAGAAGACGCTTGTCCTAATATTAACAATGAGTTTGAGTGTAACATAGTTCACTCTGTTTACAGATAGATATTTGTGATTAAAGTGACAGTAACACAGCCGAGATGACTACTTCAACTTTATTTCTGAGTTCATCTAGGTCTCTGTGTGAAAACACAGACTGAAGGATCTGTTTAACAAATATTGTCATTGTCCTTTAGTGTAGTAAAGACCCACTACCGATTTTCTAAAATTATAAAATGAAAGAGAATTACTTGTACAAATAAATAATACATTAATTGCTTATAGCCACAAGAAACTGAGAAAAGATGGATAGAAAGTGACGCATAAACTTGCTATAAAAGAGCTGCTCTGCAGCCACTAGATTTGTTCTTATTTGGGGTCAGCACTTTGTTGTTTAACTCCTGTATCTAAAAAAGTCAACTGGTTTCAGCAGGACTGGTTTGGTTTGTTGCTTTCTTCGGGACTAGAAACTCCTCTCTGTAGGGAGTTAACCCCTTTTGCCAGGATGCCATGTTTCCACGTGCTCAAAAGCAACACATCATCCTATCCCTCTGTTATGTAGGCATTCATTTAATTTATTTTATTCAACTGTTTTTTGTTTCTAAGCACAGATACGGGATTCAAGCCTTTGTTGCTCTGCGTGGTCTTGCTTTCATGACCAGCGCGTTGCCACTGTTCTATCCTCTGTTCACAAGCATTATGCTTAAAAACCCATATAGAAATCTGGGGCATGGTTCTTAAGTCTCTCACTTTGCTGTTTAATATAGGATACCCAAATCGGTGGCTGTATAAGCATTATGACAATTGTAAGACCACATCACTGGTGCTTCATTTATTTATTTATTTATTGGACATTTGTATGGCGCCTATGCACAAGTGTTTCCAGGTGCCACAAGACAAGATGGGGGAGGAGCATGGGAATCACAAAAGTAGAACAACAAAAACGGTTATATTGGCCTTGTGACAATCCTGCTGTGCAAGTGCATGACATGGTGGTAAGTGAAAGAGGGGACGGGGGGAAAGTGCCTGAGTGGGGTGCCCCCAAAGGTGGGGCGGGCAAGTCCTGGATAGGCCAATGGCGGCAAGTGACAGGTGAAGAGGTGGGAAAGGGAGAATGAGTGTGTTGGACAGGGAGGACCAAGTTGGGCTAGTCCTGAAAGGGGGCCGAAGACAAGTGCTGACAAAGGATGCTGGGGTGAGTGGTAGGAGGTGATCTAGCCCCTGTATGACTCTATAAGGTCCAGGTCCCAATCGCAGCTGCAGGGGAAGAAATTAGCATGGGTGGGGGCGAGGGAAGGAAGAGGAGAAAAGGAGACTCTTGAGAAGTTTGAGGGGGGAGAGAGGCCGTTCCAGAGGGAGGACCTAGCCGAGGAAAGGGATTTAACTCCCACTCTCTGCTTGTTGGTGGGTTCTTAAGCATAATGGTTGGAGTCTTCAGTGATTGGCTATTTGGGGCCCATAACACTGTCAGTTGCCTACATCACAGAGGGATACGATGATGGGTTGAATATCTCACTCACACACAGTCAAAATACACAATTACTAAATAACATTTGATTTGCTATATGTTCCCTATATCAGTCAACGGCCCTTAAACATTAATCAGTAAACCTGCAGATGTGTCCCAGGTCCAAACTGCACCAGCAAATGATTCAAAACATGTCACTGCTGATGCATAACACATTCACTCCTCAAAAAGCAACACCTGGTATAACATGTGATTTATAACATCACTGCAGCATGATACCCTGTATGGTAACCAAACAATGCAAATCAATATTTAAATTGTAATGCTGAGTAATATATAATGGACTAGATTGACAACTACATATATGATGCAGCTCCATACCATGCCTGTAAATCATAGTATACATAATCCCACCAATTATTGACACTATACATATATCCCTGAAAAAACAAGATGCAGTTTGAAATTGGATTTGCAAGGTTGCTGATGCTTAACATGGACCCTCAAACAACAACACACACATTCATATTTAATTTGCAATGTATGTACAAGTCAAACAAGGTGAAATCCTCTAAATATTCTGCAGAACACCTAAACTACTTATGCCACAGCATCGAGCCATCCAAAAACTAAAAAAATAACCAAAACATAACAGCATGCTAATTCCCATAGCTATCCACAAGCAAAGAAAACAAGTAAAACCAAGTTCGTTATAACACACATAGGTGTTAACTAGCAAACAGGTATTCACACAAACACATTCATGTACATGTTTCATATTGCAAATATCATGTCAGCTGTAAATAACATTATTGCTTGTAGTGAAAAAGGCCATAAGGAAATGGGAGAAAAACGAAAAATACTGGAGACAAGGAGCAAGTTAGCTGAGAAAAAAGGAGAAGGAGGATACCTTAAAAGAAGAATGGGCACACAAATAAACATACTAAACGACATACTCAATATAATTCAAGTTACTTCATGGTGTTACAGCTTGCCATTTTTCCAAGTGTTTCCAATAACACATTTCTCCCTGGATACAGCGATGTGAATATGCTTACGGTGCATTATTATGTTGCCTTTTTTACTGTAATTATTATTGCTTGCATTTTTTTACATCTCATCGCAACATGGCGCCTCATCACCGTGGTCCCGTGACGGGATGCTCATTCTAGGATGGGCACTGACAGGAGCCAGATGGTCTCCTGACCTGCCGTGGGGGCTGGCTTTACAGACTGCTGAAGCTCCTATGGTAAGATAACTAGCGTTAACAGCTGTGAACCATGGCATGTTTTTTCTGCCCTCTGAATTTATGATACATTACAGGTGACTTTGTGACCCATAGAAAACGCTGTATTGTTGTTCTTTTGTAGATGCCGGCCATGGCTTGTATACCTTCTGATCAAAGAGGAGAGATTAGAGACACAGCTGAGAAAGCACCCATGTGTGCTGGTGAAATGGATCTGTAAGTTTCTAGGCGTGATCATGATCATCTGGTTTCACTTTTTTCCAGTTTGAACAAGGAGTGTTGGTTACGGTAAATGTGTTTTTTCCAACATGATGTGTTGTGACTTCGTTAAACCTGACGTTTTAAACTAATATTGTTCATATGTTTTGTCTCCTTCCTTTGTGTTTGACTTTACTCTGTGTGGATTGTTCAATTTTGGACTGTGTGGATTGATTATGCGATTTTTGTTTTCAATTACAACCTAGGGGTTCAGCACTGTAGACAGATATTGTCCGAAATGCGTAGGCAATTTGTGAACACTTATTAGCGTAAAATTGCCTCATTTCTGTATGTACATTAAAACAAACTGTGTCATGCCCTTTGTTTGATATGCAATTTTTTGATTTGTGAGAATGGACAGTGTATACATATTGTCTGTATTTTTGAAGAATAATTGAAGCTTTGTTTAAAAGTCAGCCTGGCTCTCACAGGGGTTACCCTGCAAGCTTTCTTTGTGTGTAAAGTACACAAATACCATTACAATGGCTGAAGTAAACACAGAGATTCAACAACAAAAATGTGGCAACAAAAATTGCAGCATGCTACAGAAAGGACACAATTATAACATGGATCCTCAAGATAAGGACTGTATATCGTTAAATGAAAGAGATGAAAATGAAGATTCTATATATTATAAATGAACATATGTTTGGCAAATACATAAGATTATGAAGAAACTCTTCCCTAGCATTCAAAATGTATTTTAGAACCACATGAGAAATACTTGCTGCGTGCATATGCAATAAAGGCACATTGCAAAGAAAGGTGTAAACAATGACCACATGTAAAATGTTCAGTCCCTGTACTTGTTCAGTCTCTTTACTATTTTTAGAAGTAAGCCACACTTTTCAGTTGCATTGTTAAATTAAAAAGGGCCACACATGTACAAGGTCTACCATATAGAAGGTTCTGATCCAAGTCCACTGCAATCTTCATTAAGACTGCAGATGAGCAGACAATTAAGTCAATGTTAAGCTCCTCCCCCTCACCTCTGTCATGTTGGAACGACAGCCAAAGAGTCGTATGTATGACAGCAAGCATTGTCCCAATGGCGCATTGAGACAGTAGACAGATGTCGACATACTGCAATGAACACTGAAGAACTGTAAAGAACATCTAACAGCTGCAGAGTGAAGACTTGAAGTAAAGACACATGGATGCACTGAAATGATCTATGAATATTCAAAAGAATAAAATGCAAGGTAGAGGAGACATATAGAAGCTTGCTGCGATATAACCTACTATATGACTAAAGCAGCCATAATGGAAAGATGGACCTCAGACTCGTATTGAATCTAACCCAGCTACCTCAGAAAATGGAGTGAGCAAGCCTCTAAAGGCTGAGGGAAGTAATAGCACATAGTACAATAAAATCAAATAACAGTAAATAAGAGGTCGGAATTGACAAATCTGTGGTCTCCTGGCATGTGAATCAGATGGTGAGAACAAGGGCCATTCATTAAGCTCCAGATGAAGGTAAAGGTGTACCCACACTCCCTTAAAGATCCCAAAGCAAAGAACAGGCTGCAAGGTAATCTAAAAAGGAGAACCTTTGGCTAAGGGCCTGACCAATGAGAGATGATATGATATAATATAATAGGTTATTTATAACGTGCTTCGAACCTGTGGTGCTCCATGTCGTCTTGCTTCCAAGGCGAGCACGTTACCCCTGAGCTATCCTCCCGAGAATGATTGACTAATTGGAGCATGTGAGTAGTAGTCTGAAGTTGGTCTCTGCACCTTGGTTTAATTTCTCTTATGTGCTGCTAACAAGCTGAAAGTACAAGGCTGGGAGATAATGCCAACCAATCATATGGGTCCATGTAGCAATATGCTATACAATGTTGCACAGGCCAATCTGCTACTTTATTCTGTTATAATCATTATTAGAAGTATTCAGAGGTAGTTCAAGGCATGCCTACTAGATAAGGGGCAGCCAGTGAAGTTATTAACACTTACATATACTATAGGTACATATGTTCCCTTAGCCAACCCATCCCTTCAATAGGTTTTAGGTTTGCCACATAGGCCGGCATCATAGCTGACGCATATTGAGGTATAAAGCTGTTGTGTAATTAAAATCATGTGTGAGTGTGCAGACTACTGCATGTGGTTCCCCAGATTACCCTACTTTATTTTGAACTGACAATAAAGTAGTACTTTGGCATATTCTTTGGGTCTGTCTGGTTATTTAGTATTGTAATTCCATTCTGCGCATAATAAACACTTCAAAGTGCTATTGCACATTACATTTCATGAATTAGAATAAGCTCTAGACGTAAAGTTCTCATTTCAATAGTCAAAAGAAATCTCAAACACTGCTCTGAAAAAGCAAATGAATAAATACAGTCAACACTTACAAAAAGCATGCATTATAATATATATGCTAATAACAATTACAAATGAATGTTGCTACACATGGATCATTATTTGATCTGTGGATCTACAGGTAAGCATTACCCACCTTTACAATACCAAAATGAAAAGGATATACAAATAAACAAGGCAAGTGATCTGCATGATGTAACCCACACTACAGGCCAACAAAGTGCAACAATTCCTTACTAAGCTTGCCAAAAACAACATGTCACTTAAGGCTGCAGTGAGTATAAGAAAATGTCACCTACCCAATTTTGGTTGAATCTATCCAGTTATGTAACACAAAAATACAATTAGTGTTTGACAACCACAATCCAGATGTATTCATTAGTTTGGAACTAGTTGCTGTTAAGCCCACGCCAAAAAAGCAATATTCCACTCAAAGAAAAATTCACATTTCTAAATGAATCTGCAAAAAAAACAAGATCTGACAAAAGAATAAACAATGTTTCAGAATCAAACATGAGAACAAAGTAGTCAGAAAATATCACATATTGAAAAATGACATGCTGACATTGTTTTCCTCCCTCATATAATCACCATAGATTGGTTCCAAGTAAGAAATATAAATCCACCAAAACACAAACACAATGAACCAAACCAAATATCTACCCAACACTACCATAAAAGAAAAAGTAACAGATTCCATTGAAACATATTACTGTTCTGAATCAAAACATTTAATTATTACTCATATAATCTTGACAACTGCAGGCATATATGCATGTAGCCATTGTACCCATACAAAACTACTTCTCTGCACAAAATTGATGTTTTCTTTCGCTAGCAATTTCAAATAGCATCCAAAGCCTACAAAATAAAATAAATTACATTACAAATTAGTAAAGATAAATAGTATAATAAACACAAAATGTGATAACACATAAACATACAACTTTAAAGTAGGTATTTAAAACACACAGAACATGACATATCAGCTATAAGAGAGGATAGCTCAAGTGTAACATGCTCGCCATAAGAGCCCTTGCATCAGGAGGATGACATGCATAATGGATACGATACCACAATCAGGCCAACTCCCCAAACACCATGTGATAAACTCAGAGTCACATTGTGGATAATAATGATGGTAAAGTGGCATCAGGTATCAAGCACTCTGAAACTGGATTTCTGGTGATAGCATTGCTTTATAAAACACCAAAAAAGAAAGAAAACATGCTACCATGTTCTCTGAGGTCCACACACGAATGACCAGGTGTACCTTCATAAAAGCAATAAAGGAAATAACCTACCAAACAAAAACACCCTGCATATTATTAACATAGACACAATCCAGACATTAATCCAATCACAAACATGCAAGCATCAAAAATGAACCATTTATTATCTTCATTGGTCTCATTGTTAACCAATGCTATATTGATCACCAAATGTCACCCTCTTCCTCTTTGTGTTGGATAATCAACAAGCAAATATGTCCAGCTAATTCAACTACAATTATTAAAATACTGCACTCATAGGACGAAAGTTACAACATATGCAAAGTTAAAATGTATACACCTTGGGAAGGCCAATGTTAAGCTTTAACATATTTACAAAAAAGCATAGCTTCTTCATAAAATAAAACCAACAATATTGGAACCTTAACTTGCCCTCACAAATGACAAGTAAAATAGTATTGCTTGCATATGTGTATGTATATGTTACAGGGCCTGCAACGCAATCCACCGGACGGATTTACACCAAATTTACGACAGGAGCAGTGGCTGGGTCCCAAAAGCGGGCTTTTATAAATTTGGTGTAAATCCATCCCATAGTTTTCTTTCAAACAGGCGAAATGTAGGTAAACATTTTTTTTATATCTGGTTTCGGTCTGTGGACTCTCTTCCCTGTTCGCTCCACGGACAGGACTCCGATTGGTCCCGAGGGCGGTGTGATGTCCGCAGACATCCAACGCGCTCGCTAATTCCTTGGTGAAAAGCGTGAGGTGCATCATATATTTCAGAAAGGCCCACCATGTTCTATCCGTGGATATCCACGGCTGTCCGCGGACAGGGCGGTGGGGAACATGGTTGGGAATGATGTTTTGGTTCTTTTGGTGTTGGAAAGATGGGCTGGTAAAGGTGGGGGAGTGGAAAAAAGAAAGATGTTATGGAGCGATTTGTTTAGGTGGAAGAAGAGCATGCAGGGCGCGGCAGACCGAAGGCACTGCAATAGCCCGCGGACAGGGTCTCGGGCGACCAGCTTATCTGGTGACTACAAGCAGGCTTTATTAGGGTAGGGGAGTGTAATGTAGATGATATGAGGATGTTTTCATAGGTTAAATATCAGCCATGCACCCGAGAATTTAGGCACTGGCAAAACTACCAGAGTATAATATGGCCATGCAACCAAGAATTTGACCACAACCATTGTAGTGGTAAGTGTTTGTTGGGCAGTTGGAGAAACACATTTGGGGTTATTTGATGACTACAAGAGGGCTTGGTAGAGTCGGGGAGTGGAATCTAGATGACATGGTTATATTGCCATTGGTGAAAAAAAGGGTGGGCAGTTTATTTTGATGTCTGCAGATGGTTTCTGAATTGGAAAGTTAAGGGCAAGTTGCGGTGAGGTGGTGTCGTGAGGTGGTTGTGGCCAGTGGCCAGAATCTTGGGTGCATGGCCATATTATGCTGTGGTGGTTGTGGCCAGTGCTTAGATTCTAGGGTGCATTGCATAGGGCCATGCACCCAAGATTCTAGGCACTGGCCACAACCACCACAGCATAATACAGCCATGCACCCAAGAATCTGGCCACTGGCCACAAGCATGTGTACAGAAATGGAATTTGGCCATTGGAAACAACCATTACAATAACATGTGTATAGTAATTATACATACTGTATAGGCAGTGTATAGTTTTTGGAACATAGTGACAAAATACCATTGAAGTGGAAATGGTACTTTTCATTGATGTAGCATTGGGGGTACAGTTTGGCTTTGTTGTACATGGTAATACAGGAGAAATCTTTGCTTCTTTCTCTGTGAAAAAAACATAGCATAATATGTTAGGTGGGATAGTTCACGATATCGCATTGCATACAATCTCACATATTCATGTAGTTTTTAGTCCCTCATAATTAGTACATTCCAAGTACTATGCTTCAAACAACATTACTTTGCATTTTGCATAGTTGATGTGTGTGGTTGCATAATCATTGGCTCTGTGGGAAAAAAATCCTTGTAGGATTTAAAAAAGAAACTAGTATATTTTTTTGATGTTACGTGTCACACTATGTTTGTTTGTTTTAAGATGCACAAATAAGTGTATTTGTTGTTACAAGCAGTGCTGCAGTAGGAGGAATTGTAATGGTGTACATGTTTTGCTTTTCGAAAGTGCTGGTGGTATGGCTGCAGTTAGATACCAGTCGGCGTATTGTAACTGTTTATAGTTTTGCCGTTTTGAAGAGTATGTTTTGAAGCACATTCATTCCTATTGGTGGATTTTAACATTTTCACTATTGGAAACTAATATTGCAGCATTATGGGTGCAGTTAGATAGCAGTTGGCATATTCTAACTGTTGATAGTTTTACAGGTTAGTGACTAAACTTTGTAGACTCTCATAATCAGTACATTTTAAGTGCTATGGGTGAAGCAACATTAGGAAGCCCGTGGGGATCAAGAGCGCGGATGTTATGACCTGTTTCCAGCCTGTCCACACACACAGGAGGGACACCGTTCCTGCTGAGGGGAAGCCACACACCCTCCTCACTTAATTCCCAGCATCTACCCGCAGAGCCTGAAGCCTGCGGGGATCAAGGGCACGGGTGTTGCTTGCCCGTAGGGTTTCGGCGCCTGGAGGGAGAGGAGCAAAGACAGTCCAGCCTGAACAGAGTGAGGACCCTGTGTGCCCTGTGGACTGTGGGGTTCAAGGAAGTGACTTATCCTTACCCCAGTCTATGAAGTGAGCCTGAACCATCTATTGCCAGAGAGCGTTGGGAGGGGGGAATATGGAACTTTCCACAACAGGCGCATACAGGTTCTTAAGGCGTATAAGGCCCAGACCGGCGCTGCAGCCCAAACAGCACGATCCCCAATCTCTGCATGGTGTGGGGAGGTGAGACTCCTTCCTGTTCCTGGAACTGACTTCCAAGGCCTCTTTCTACTAAGGTCGTATTAAGGTAGTATGATGGTTGCCCCCCCCAGGATTCTGCCTTCAGAGGCATGGTAGTAAGAGACATCTCCTCCCCTTTTCCCCCTCTACCTCTCCACATCCTTACTTCTATCAAATCTATCAAATCTACAGGCCCCCCTAGTCCCACTGGTGCAACGGAAGCCAGAAGACTGAGGGGGGGGAGCATGTCGATCAAAGCTCTCTGGGCCACACAGGGAATTGGAGCTTGCACTCGGAGCTTCAAAATGAATGGAGCTCCTACCCAACTGTATTCAGCCTCTGTGTGTCAAAGACGGAGACTCTGTGGGCCCTACATTCAAGCTACCCTCCACTTCCATTCTGCAGGTGGGGCCCCCAATTCAGCCCTATGGGTTCACCTGTGGTCTTGTTTCGACTCCTCTCCCTACATCCGACACAGCAAGCCGCTTTATGGATGAACCTGTGCCCTTTGTTAATCTGTTAACCCCGGGAGGGGGTCTTGACTGTGCAGCCATTCCCATTCTCCTGGTCACTCTGGCAAACGGCTTTGAGAGGATTTCAACGGGCATTTCGAAGTTGAATGGAGCCAATGTATCACTGGTCTGACCTTTTGCCCCACCTTTGGCTCCTTCCCTGGGACTGGCCCCTTTTTGTCTATCTTCTTGCCCAAACCCTGGTCTCACAGTCCCGCAGTTGCCATTGGCTCCCCCTGAAGCTGAAGCACACCCCCAAGTACACTCCCCTGTTTCTTCTGTGCCCATGTCTCTGGATTCCAGGGGCGGGGGAGAGAAGTCGAGCATTCTGTCCAGCATCAGGAGCGAGTCCACGCTTGATGTCCTCTCAGGGGTCAGTTCCTTCCTCTGTCTCAGCCCTCTCTTCGCTTCCAAGCCCCCCTCAAAAGGAGAACATTGGCCATCAGCCCCACCTTCCAATGATCCTGCACAATTGTCACGTTGTCCCTGCCACCTCCTGCTCATTGAGATGGTTGAGATCAAAAATCTCGTACTAGTCTTGATCAAGGGGGTGTTGGGGGTCAGGGGGTAAGAAGGTGCATGGAGAGGTGGTGAGGGCTCAGCAGGGGCTGGCCCAGGGGATTCATTTTTCATACGCCTGTCCATCTACTGCTTGTGTGGTCAGGACTCTGCCATCCATAAGGAGCCGATCAGAGTTGGTTCTTCCCCCAGTCCCTCTCCCACAGAGAGAGTCCACCAGGACCCTAGTCATGGGGGTCGAGCATCCATTTTTGCAGAACCCTGTGGGGAAAGCTCAGGACAACATGCTTCCAGTGGGGAGGGGGTATAGTGCTCCAATCACCGGTCATGGGAGACCGCTGTCGGGGCACAAGACACCTGAAGGCTGTAGCAGTACCACAGTGCTTCTCCCCGGAGTCCCAAAATTATCACTTGACACAAGAGAACCAAGGGACGCCCTTTGGAACAAATCTCTTCACTGGTTGTGGCTGTTGGGGATTGTGGGTTTGTGTCTAGGGGCTCTTTGCTGGGGTGCACTAGACTATCCAAATTCCCAGCCAAAACGGATGCTATCAAACTTGTTTTCACGGACACCCTCATGGCAAGGGACATTTTGGAAAACTGTAAAGGCCTCTGGTGGACAAGGAAAAATGGCATCACAGTCAGTGTACCCCTTTTCCTTGCGCCTGTGTGCCCCATAGGAACCCCCTCTAGTAACAGTCCCCTCTCAGGGGCTAATTTGGCTGTCTTGGTCCCAGGCGCTATGGGAGTCACCAGAGGCATGGGGACAGCAGTGCCTGATCAATAGCCAAAAGAGCTGTTTGGGGGCGCTCACAGGGGGTGCCATCTTTTGCACGCCTTTGCTGTTTCTCTTTTTTGTGTTTATTGTTACTATGCATTAGAACTGTTTTTTTTTGTATGCACTTTGATGGCCTTTCTGGCCGAATAAAGTTGTTTGATTGACTTTAGTGTGTATTTTGCACAGTTTTTTCTGTTTGCATAATTATTGGGTCATTGGGGAAAAAATCTATATAGCATTATCAAAAACTTATAAAATTTACATATGTTGGCATATTTAAACCGTTCTCCATTTCACAAACAGCATTGTAGCACTATGGATGTAGTTAGATACCAGTTGGCGTGTCCTAACTGTTTATAATCTTACTGCGCGATTAACAGGTAAGATACACGGCACTAGTTGCTCCGTAGTAGCTACACGTTAATGATACCAGATTTATGCTGCAAGTGACTAAAGTGATATTTGCCCCTAATGTGTAGCACTCGATCTTTTGCAGTGCACGCGTGACAACAAATTGAGGATTCTTTCTTTCCTGCTTTGGGACTGAGATAATATACAGGTTAGTAACCCAACGCGGTGCACAGATCAAGCAAGAATTATTATGAATCACAGCTCTAATATTCACACATAGATTATATATGAGCACTCATAAGTGAACACATATGCACTATAACATAGCAGCTCGTATTGGTAAGAGGATACAATCACATTTAACTGCTCAAACTGTTAAGCTTACGATATCACTCTGATGTATGGTATCAACTGGAATATGTAGAAAGTTTGAAACTGTTTCACAAGCATGAGACTGGTGTACATAAAACAGCATATTATTGACCGCTACAGGTCATATAACAGTTTAACTATAATGTAAATTCAAAGCAAGTTAAATTAGTATACTTTCTCTTTCTTTTTCTCTTTTCTGTGTGTGTTTAAGTCTGTTTTCAACTGTGGGTGCCCTGTCTAATGTGATTGTTGTGTTCCTTATTGTTTCTTCTGCATTATGGCATTGAATCATCTTTTGTAATCTGAAATGGATCAATGAATGGCATTATGTTTATTGAATACAGCGCAACAGGCAGAACTGTCGGAAGCGGCTGAAACCCTTTCGTTCCGGTCTTAGTGCGGCTTGACAGTGACGCGGAAGAAGGTGCGCTCTTCTAACGGAAGAGACCGCCCAGTGACTGCTACAGCGTCCCGGCAACTCGGCGATTCGGGGCTGTGTCGGCCTGGAGTGGTGTGTGCGGGAGCGGAGAGCGAACTAGTTTGGCGGCGATCCCGGAGGCGCGCCGGGAGGCGTCGGGGCTGTGTGCGGCCCGCCGGGAGCAGCTATCACCTGGTGAAGCGTACCGTGGATGACAGAGGGTGTTTGTGAATTACGGTGAGTTCCTTGAGAGCCCCCCCGCAAGCCCCTCTGAAGCCGCGGGAGGGCAGGCCTGCACGTACAGTGCTGGGCAGCAGTCCAGTACCTGGAGAGAGCGAGGGGTAAGGCTGGGGAAAACCGCAGCAAAACAGCACCAGTCGGCTTCGGTCTGAACCCGTGGAGGGCGTTTCTTGTCCACAGACCTACTGGTTGATGCTGGAAATCGACCGTTGGACTCCCTGTGGACGACAGGGAGGCGATAGGTAAAGGGTTGAGTCTGCCTGCGCAGCAACTGCGTATTTTACCTCTGGGAGCTGTGGGAGTCTGTAAGGAGTGACTTATTATTTGGACATAAATAAATAAAATCTCCTGCATTTATTTTTCTGGAGATAATATGCCTCCAAAAACACGCGCTGTTAAATCTTCTTATAATCTGAGGAAAGGCAAGACCGACAATATAAATATGCCCGCCACCAATTTATCGGGGGGGAATAATTTGAAAGCTCCAGTTAATACTAGAGGAACGATTCCTGCTTTATTTGGAAAAATCCCATGTGTACGTAGCTGTGAACATACTGAGGAGACATCGTCGATAGTACATAATGGAAGTCGTTCCCTGGAGAAGACACATTTTGATGATATTGACAACAATTCATTACTCGATCTATGTCTCTCTATACAGAAATCAATGGCCCCCCCGCTGACTGGCAGGGTGGGGAGTATTGAGACCGAGAATACCCAGAGAGCTGTAAGTCCTATAGTAGAAGCACACATGTTAAAATCAATAATTGCTTCATCAGAGATTTCGGGTAAGGGCCGACTCTCTGAATCACCTAATTTATTGATCGATCTTGAAGAATCCAGGAGGCATAACGAAGATCGATCAAATGAATCTTCACAATTGAACTCCGAAGCTATTGCAGAGTTGCAGGCATCAATGTCTTCATTGCAATTTGCGCTAAAAATACTATTAAAACTCTGTGGGAAAATACATGCTAATACTGTTCTGCAGCTGAACTTACCTGGCTCGGGCATTGACTTCGCTCATGAAGAGCAGCCCGAAGAAATAAAGGAGCCGGAATTATCGGCTATTGACACGAACATTGAGGGGACTGTGTCTCCTATAAAGGAAGAAAATACCCACTTGACTAAAAAACAGCGCAGAATTGCGAGGAGAGCTGCACTAAGGAATGTGCCAGTGATGGTGGCTTCACCCTTACCTAATACTGCTAAGCCGCAGCAAAAATCAAGAAAAGCAAAAAGAAGGGCCCAGAAAAGGAAAAATCTACTAAAGAAGGGCCCGGGAACACTTACCAGTTGGATATTGCCAGAGCAACCCAAAGATGTATCGACGGTGAGCAACACAAGTCAAGATTCTATTCTTACTGATAATCAAGACATTATGGATAATCAATTCTCTACTCCGCAAAGGAATAGTGTTAATAGTATCTATGAAAGTGTGAGCCCGGAGAAGGAAGCCTCGGTGCCAATGAAAGAAGAGAAATGTGAAAGAAATAAGATCTGTATTGTGAAGAATCTGAATCAGAAACTTAGTGGCAAATGGCTACCACGAACGGCTATGCTTGGAAAACTCCACATGATCCCTCAATTAAGAGTCATCAGATCAGAGGACTTCTCTTTTGTGGAGCCTCTACACACTACTAACCCGAATGTGACGGCATTACATTGTACGGTATTGGCCTCAGCTCAGCTGATTCGAAAACATAAAGACTATCTGATGCAAGTTGGGTTGGGTGTAGATGTTAACCCTCACGATATAGATCCATTGATTAATGATAAAATGCAATCTGTCCAAATCAATGGTGAAACCAATTCCCTGCCAATTGTTGGGAAACAAGTTCAAATGAGTGATATTCAGAACACTCTTAAATGGCTTGCAGAGGCGCTACCCCGGGCTCTAAACAAACCCTGAACTTGTTCAGTATTATCATGGAACACCAGGGGTTTTAAACATTTTACGGCGACTAATGGGTCATTAACTTTTATTACAAATCACTTCTTTTTCATGTTGCAAGAAACTTGGCTAACTGCACCGATTGTAATAGATGGCTATAAGTTGTATCATACTCTTGCCAAAAAAGGGCAAATGGGTAGACCATATTGGGGACTGATGATTGGGATAAGGAAATCAATAACTTCCAGAGAAATATTCACTGAAATGGGGGATAATATCAAAGCAGTGGAAGTAGTTATATTATTTAAGGATAATTGGGCCAAGTTACTGTTGATCAATCTCTATAATCCTTATGATGCCTCAGCCAGTGACCAAATTCAAGACAGGTTGCATGATCTGTTGAGTGTGTGGAAAAATGAATGTAAAAGTAACCTTATCATTATTGCAGGTGACTTTAATTGCCTTATGAAAGGAGAAGGAGGCACGTCTAATAACAAGTCCCTGTACCCGCATTCCATTATGCAGCATGACTGTAATGATAAAGAAGGGGAGAAGTGGTTATGTTTTATGAGGAGCTGGGATCTGGAATGTCTAAATGGACGAACTATCAGTGACTACCCGGGACACTATACTTGGGGAGTGGGTGTGAAGTGTCGTACGCTTGACTACTGCTTTATCAGTGCTGAGGTAGCATCCTTAGTTAAAGACATGAGAATAGTAGACAATGATTGGAGTGATCATAATGGTCTCAGCCTAACCCTGAATAGTGGTATTAAATCCCCCCCTACAATAGCAACAGGAAGCCTGCTTGTTAATCATGCTAGTTCACGAATAATATGGTCCGAGAAAAACATACTTAGAGCAAGTCAGGACTATGGTGATTGGAACAATGACTATCACATCATGTTTACTAATCTATCTATGGAGGACCTTGAAGGGTGGATTTACAATTCTACAGGCAAATACGCAACTAAAAAATCATCATTGGTTATTAGAGAACAGGGCCCGATTGAGACCTATGATAAAGTAATAAGAGATGCTAAACGTCTATTAAGAAAGGAGATACGCAGAATCAGGGCCAATACACAATCCCTGATTAATCTACACATTGAAACTAAAAAGATTAAAAATCAGTATAGGGCATGGTTAAAATACTGGAAAAGATCAAAAAAATTAGCACGCTGGCAAAAAACCGTGAGAACTATTTGCTCAAGAAATTCCCGCAACATTTGGGCATTACTGGGGGAGGCAAGGGGAAGCAGGGAAACTCCTCAAACAAATCCGATTGACGCTGAAGAATGGGTCAATTTTCTTGAGAAACGTAACGGGACAGTAGATGATAGGGCAGAGGTTTCCGGCACAACCATATATATCCCCAAGCCCTTCCCGGTACATCTGGAAGAACTTATAGATAAAATCACTAAACTTAAAGCTTCCCGTGCACCAGGACCGAATGGCCTCTCTAATATACTCATGAAGAGTAACCCGGTTTTCTGGGCCAATCTCCTAAAAATACTTTTTGAAAAGGTATTAATTGAGGGGAGAATCCCGGAAACCTGGCAAAAAGCAATACTTGTACCGGTATTCAAAAGGGGTAACAGAACGGATCCTGGTAATTATCGTCTGCTTTCCATGCTGGATTGTTCGGGCAAATTATTTGCCTCTTTGCTTCTGCAGAAACTACAAACTTGG
This sequence comes from Ambystoma mexicanum, assembly GCF_040938575.1. Lineage (NCBI taxonomy): Eukaryota > Metazoa > Chordata > Amphibia > Caudata > Ambystomatidae > Ambystoma > Ambystoma mexicanum. The sequence goes on along the minus strand of NC_090929.1, from coordinate 1,523,794,545 downwards.
GCAGAAAAGATGGGAATCTTGGACCGCTTTCAAAGCGGATTTAGAACGGGATATTCCACTACTCATAATCTGTTGATTATGAATAGTCTCAGAGATAAAGCTCTTTCTCCGAATAACCCTCCACTGTATGCTCTATACATTGATTTTAAGGCAGCTTTTGACACTGTCAATAGAGAGAAACTGTGGAGGAATTTAAGGGGAATGGCATGCCCCGAAGGACTGCTTTACTGTCTACAGCTCCTGCATCAAGATACCTCAGTACAGCTGCGGCTAGATGGTAGCGGGGCTACAACTAGAGTGATAAGGCAAATCAGAGGGGTGAAACAGGGGTGTGTAACGGCACCTATCCTGTATAATCTATTTGTCTCTGACATTCCTGAATATTTACGTGAGGTGTATAACTGCCCCCCCAAAATAGGTACCCAGCATTGCTTAATCATGGCTTATGCGGACGATGTGGTGATATTTGACCACACGTTCAGTGGGATTACTCGCTCGGCTGAGAGGCTCTGGAAATATGCGAAGGAGAATGAACTTATAATAAATCATATGAAAACAGAACTGATTCTTTATAGTCATGGTAAGGTGAGCCGCCCGAGAATGATGATCAGAGGCTTGGAAATCCAATATACACATTCCTATAAATATCTAGGAGTGGAATTTGACTCTAGAGGGAATCTTCATTCTTGTATACAAAATCGCGAAATAAAGGCGGCTCAATTAACTGCTATGATTTCACAGTTCTCTTACAAGCAGAGTGGTTACTCCATTTGGGCAGCACGCCAACTTTACATTCAATGCTTGGTGCCTATGGTTACTTACGGACTGGAAGCTCTGATCCAGCTTAATCTTGAATGGCTCCAGGTATTGGAGGGTAAGTTTTGGCGTAGGCTATTGGGTCTCCCACAAGGAATACCAATGGCGATACTAAGGCTAGAATTGGGGTTACCATCCTTAAAAGCTCTAGTCTTAAAGAAAAGAGCTGAACTCTATATTAAGATGCATATGAGTACTAGCAATCCTCTCCTGCTGACAATGAAAGAAGAGATAATTGGGAATAAGCAGATTAAGTATGTAAGAGATATGACACTATTATTTGAGATGATTGAGTGGATCCCCAATTGGAGTGAGAACTTTGAATATTTGAAATATCAAATGGGAGAGCGTTTAAGAATCTGGGATTGGCAAAATAATTTCAAACATCTTGAAAGCCTACACAGCTATGGGTTTATATCCCATATACTTTACACCTATAGAAAGGCACAAGGATACTTGAACTTATGCCCTTCAGATAACTTGAGAGGTTTCCTATTATTGTTACGTATTAATCATCTTCCTGTCCTAAATGTCCTTGGCCCTGAAAGGGCTATTCCCAAATCAGAGCGCTTCTGTAGGATATGTATGAATAAAACTGCCATCGAAACGGCAAGATATGTCCTCATGTTATGCCCCAGATTGAGTACCATTTATATGAAGCATTATAGTAAGTATGTGCATAATTTAGATCACATTAAATCAAAAGATTTCTGGTATATGTGTATCAATACCTTGAATGTAAGTCTTCATCTGGCCCTTTACAGAGTATGGAATACGGTCAAAGTAAAACTTAAAGAACAATCCACCTCTGAAATAGCAAGGAAATAAATCATCAAATTAGTCTTAGCGGTGTATATGATTCTGATTTGATTGGGAGAAAGTTGCAATTTTGAAATTGAATAAGAATGTAATTTTATGTGTACATTATGTTTTATGTGTAAATTATGTTAAATTGTGTAACTAGTTTTTTATGTTGAATTATGTGTAAAGTTTTTGTTTATAAAACTATATCACATTAAAATAAATAAAATAAAGTTTATTGAAACACATTGGCACATGATGTCACTACAGCATTAGTAGCGCATATATAACCTGGCTCTGAGGAAGGAATTGTTTTTGAAATGCATTAGCCATATGGTTATTGTTTGCCCTAGCCTCATGTTACGCTCACCTGGTTCCCACGGGGGCCTCGACCGGAACTGGGCTGCTGTTATTTCCACCAGCGTGACGTGTAGCGCCGAGATGACTGACTGGACTGGCCCGCTCAGCCTAGTTTGTCTGGCTCGCAAGAATATTCTTCTGCAAAGGAGAAGAGGAATTAACCACCCGTGGAATTGAGTGTCAACCCACCTTCCCCACTCCCGTTGTCTTCCCACTGATCACTCTTGATGTCCCCTCCTTAGTCTCACCTGATGGTTTGGAAGGATGAGCTCTCCATCCTGCGTCGACTGCAGGGGCGCGTTGATGACCAGTTACTTCACTGGCGTAGAGGAATTGGTGAGTTCCAGTATTGACTCTAAAGTCCAATTGTTTATGAGAGTTCAAACGTCTGCTCTTCACTCTGTCCGATTCCTTGCAGGTTGCCGATTAATCCACTCGAAGATTTCCAAATGGCACTCGGTAAGATTCAGGTAAGTCTATTGTGTTTTTCCCCTTAGGGGCCGGGGTACGGCAATGAAGCAGAGCTGACTGTGCCGACCCGAGGTGAGGTGAGACCCCCGTGGTAAATCAGGTAAGTTTTGTGGGGGGTAACTGGTATTGTTCTTGCTTTCTCCCCTTAGGGGCCGGGGTACGGCGATGAAGCAGAGTTGACTGCGCCGACCCGAAATGGGGCGAGTACCTCCCATGGTAAATCAGGTAAGTCCTTGGGGGTAGCTTGTATGGCCTTAGAGAGTCCCCTTGCTCACCTTGCTGTCTTTGTCTCCTTAGGTGTCGGAGGGCGGCCGTGAGATGCAGAGAGCGTGATGGAATGCTGAAGTACCACCAAGCAGGTGAGTTCAGCGCGGCGCCGTAGGAATGCGAAGCGATGCTTCAAAGACTTCTGTCTTTCAGTTCTGTGGCGAAATGGATCAGGATTCAGGTAAGGATTAAAGTTAAAACTCCTGTTCTAACCTTTATCCTTTTTGTCTTCTTGTTTCAGGAGTCCCAGGACTGAAGCGGGTGTGGCTGAAGACTGGAGCTGCTGAAAACACGGTGAGCGTTACGCTGCAGCAAGCAGAATAACGCGAAGCACCTGTGGCTGTCCAGGCATGGTTTAAATAGCCTTGGAAGAAGATCCAGGTAAGTATTCTTCCACAGCCCCACCCAAGTAACAAAATAGTCCCTTAAGTAAAATAGTCCCTCCTAAGCCTCATTTGGCTTGAGTCTTCATGCAGCATGGTCTGCCTCAGGTGAGTATGCAGCATGCTCTGCTTCAGGTAAGTTATCAATAATGAGCCTGGCGCCCATGGCGCCAGGACTGAATTTATCTTTATGAGCCTGGCGTCATAGGCGCCAGGACTGTACCCAAACAGCCCCTAACTGGGGCTTTTGGGCATGCTCCAAGTGGCATGATGCCTGCTTCCGGGGCTGCTGGGCCTGGTCTGGTCTTCCGGGGGCAGGCATCATGACACCTCAGCACTAGCCTAATTGGTGAAGTGAACCAATTATTACATAGTTTTTTTGAAAATATAAATGTTTTGGATGAATAAAAACATTCGATAAAAGCTTAAGTTTGCTCTAAATCAATATAAGGATATAAGAAAATTGTTTAACCCAAGGTGGGTATAAAGGGTGTGCAGCCCACACCGAAGGCTAATTAGCCTAGGTCTTTCCTTTTTTCCAGTTAACTTTAGTGCCCTACACGGTGGCACTTAATAGTGGTCTGCACCCTACTAATTATTAGTAAATCAATGCCAAAAACACAATTCCATAGAAGAAAAGAATACAAACAAGCTGTACACTCTCGTCAATTCATTTGTATGGCAAAGCTTACCATTTCTGCACAGTAGTCCAATTCCTGCCTTATTCCTGAGACACTGTAAGTGTTGTCAGGATTATTTGTTGCATTTCTCTGAAGGACGAGCATTTGCAAACACAAATGGTCTGAGTCGTTCAAGTTAATGTTTTAAACAATTGGTGGCAATTGGAACAGAAGATTGATTGCTACATTTGCACAGCAATTTGCACAAGTTGTGTTGGAAAATGTAAATGGACCGGAGAGTTCTGTCTCTGTGTCATTTGCTGGACCTCCAATAGTTTTTTTAGAACACATTTTTATCTTTGTTTCTGCTGTTGGATATGCACTTGCATTTGCACTAGATAGTTTTGTGGTTGTGCTACTTGATGGAGTAGCAGTTGTTTTTAGTTTCTTTGGTGGTACTGGTGGGAGATCTCTTATAAGTTCGGTTTGCATTACTTTTCTTTTAAAAAGTTTAAGTTTACCTTTTTGAAGAACAGGGTACATATCAAAATGGGGTGTGTAGAGTGCATGTAGCCTGTTGTACTCTACGATGCAAGGAAGGTCAGCCCTGACTTTGTTTGCATCAAAATTGACTAGAAATAGCCCTTTGACTTTATGTAGACATGACAGTGCTGCTTAACGCATAACTTCTTTAAAGACTGCTGCCAATGTCAAATAATGCATGATCTAGGGTTAGACCTTGTGATTTGTGAATAGTGACTGCATATGCAAGACACAGAGAAAATTGTTCTCTGTGTACATACATGTCTTTGAAAAGAAGACATTGTGCTGTTGAGTGTCCTATCCTTTTTCCTTCTGAAAGTTTGACAAAGTGGATGTTGACAAACTGAATGTTGTTGTCATGTTGATTCATCCATTAACTGAACCTTGCTCCACGTCAGGGTTATGTTTCAGAATTACTCTGCAGTTTAAACACAACATTAACAGTTTCTCCAAACCAGCTGTGTTGGAGATACATTTTTGTAAGCTATTTAGTCCTGCTGTCGCTTGTTGACACATAGGGAGTGTCGTGCTATGCACTTCCAGTTTGTCTGTGGAGCTAGTATGCATTAGTGGTTGCATTTATTTTTTTAACATTGTCTCATTGAAATGCATACGGCTTGCTAGGGTTGGCATTAATGAGATACATTTAAAATTTTGTGCTAATTGTTCTATGACATTAGGAGCAGATATCTCATGCTCATATAGCTCATGTATTTGTCTACTATTTAAGATAGATTGTGCATCTTTAGAAAGAAGACCAGTCCTAATGCTTTTTAAAAAATGTTGGCATTGGTGAGGTCTACAGACTGACACATGGTTTGAGTTAGTTCTCTGTATTGGAAATGTTGCCAGAGATTTGCATTTCCTATGCTGCCAAGTATGTTGCGGCATTGTTTGTGTCCTAAGGTTTTAAAAATATGTTCACCTTTCACTGATGTTAATTGATGTTAATTGTAGGAGGTCTCCAAAACAATAATGTGTTTTCATCCAAAGAGGTCTTCGTAGTCTGTTTTGAGGACTTCTTGTAATTTGAGGTGTATTAAAGCCAACATTAGGTTGGAGACCATGCTCACCTCATCTATTAGGAGTATTTTCATTTGTTTCAGACTTCTGCTTAGTAAAGTAGCAACTTCTGTTGACAGTTTGTAGTAGTCTAATTTGTTTTGGTGTTCTACTGGAAGAAGTAGTAGTCGGTGTAAAGTAACACCTCCTATGTTGGAGGCAGCTAAACCTGTAGGGGCAGTTACAATAGCTGAAAGCCTGCTGTTTGTTAAGTTTTGGAGGAAATTGCTGATGATTTTTTATTAAGAATACTTTGCCTGAACCAGCTTCACCACTTATATAGAGTAGTACAGTTTTATAATTTTTACAGCTACAAGCTTTACTTTCATGCTGCAAACCATGTTACATTTCTTAACTCACTTCTAGGAACATGTTAAGTTGCTCATCATTGAGTTGTGATCTCAGCAGTGCCAGGTTTTCTTCTGATTGCTCACATTGATACATGGTGTTTTCTACTTCAGTCATGGCTAATTCTGCTTTGTTTACTATGAGTGGCTCTCCAAGTGGTTCTTGGCTTCCAGTAACAGAAGGTTGACTGACCTCAGGAGTGTCTTCATTTAGTGGTGCGTGAACTTCTTCATCTTGTTGGCATTCATTGTCCAACATGTTTTTGTATTGCTTGAAATTGACATTTGTTATACTGCTTTCACTTGCAGCTTCAAATGAGTCATGGGTGCCCAATAAATCGTCTTCTTTTCTCCATGGTTTAAAATGTTGGAGTAGCGACATGTAATAAAGGTCTCTATGTTGATGAGTTTTCAATGATAACTTTATATGATTAATTAGGCTGGGTTTGGTAAGTTTGATGAGGCTGCCTTCACAGGTTTTGACTATGTATTTTGCACTTTTTCATCTGGTTTAACATTATTTTTTTAGGGGAATTTTGGGCTATATGGTATAGGCACATGTTTTACCAAAGCACTACTTCTGTTTGGGTAGTATGTGTCTAATAAATTGTTTTTGAATATGTCCTGGCTGCTGGGATAATTTTTGGCTATTGTTTCTATGTCTTGGTAGAATTTCAGCACTCTTGTTCTGGATGCAGCAGGTCCATGGCTTAGCAAGAGTATGTGTTCAGATGTGCCATATAAGGCTGTGCCTGTTAAACGGTCTGCAGCTTCATACCATCCACATTCTCTACGGGAGAACATTTTCATGCCGAATCTGTATAACAGTGTTTTGTCAGATGATATGTTATCCCAGAGGTCTTTTAGCTCTGTTTTCTCAGCTTGTGTTGGTTGGCTGTGACATATCCTGCAACAGCAGTGGAATTGTCTGCAATGTATTGTACATCTATGTTTGCATTCCACATGAGGTCAATGATTGCATTGTAATCATTTATGTACTTTGAAGCTTTGTTTCTTTCAATGCAGTATTTGTTTTTAGGCGATTTGCCTTTCACACTGTGTCTAACAGAAGACGTGAAGCTGTCTACTTGTCCTTTTGCTGAAACTCATCTAGGAAAACCAAAATGGCATTTGGTATAGTATTTCCCTTTGTTTTTATATCTGCATATTCAATATTTGCCACACTTATATTTTTTTGGAAGCATAACATTTGTGTATGTAGCTCACTATGTGTGCTTTCTGGAGAGATGTTGCAGGTTACATATTTGTGAATAACTGCAAAACAGTGGCATCACTATCTTGACCAAATTTAGGAGCATCTTTTATCCACGAAAGCATGTGGATGTGTGGTGCTCCTCTGGATTGATATTCTTTTCTCCAAAAGAAGTGTTCCACTTCTCCGAGGGGAGGAATGGTTTTATTACAGATGAATTTCAGCACGGTAATAAAGCAGTGGTGAAAGTATCTTGATACATTTACAGAGTCAAGATAGCAGAGTTCTACTGGTGTTTATATGTCTATCCCTACTTTGTTTTGGTGTGCTATGCGCAGGAAGTCGTGCACGTCCTCCCATGCATATTCTGCACAACTCAAAGTGACAAACCATGTGGGTGGGCCAAGGTTCCTTAGCATACACTTTGCATCAGCGTGACTTTCGGAACCAGTATTCTTCTGTACCACGCATGTTTGCCAAGCGATTTGTGATACTTGACTGCAAAACTTCATTTTTGTCTTTTATCTTTTAAAGTAGTTGGGTAGCAAACATGTGTAAATAATTGGAACCTGTTTTCAATGTGTTAGCAACTCCGTAACAGAGTTGCTAGTTAACTTTGAAACAGGAGGTGGGATATGTATTCAACATTTTGTCTGAATCTGGGGTTTCAGAATACATTTGTAAAGAGCGGTATTCTGATGCTGTTATTTGTGTGCATCTTTCATCATATTGTCCCCCGTTTCCTGTAGGAAAGAGTAGAGGAAATGCTTGTGCTTCAAAACTTTTTTCCCATATGATGATTGGAGACCCTTTTGCTTGACAGATTTAATATGTTTCTGGTGCATTGTCTATGGTGTCTTTGGAGTGTAGTGGGTGAATGGTATACTGGTATAAAATATTGGATGCTGTAATGGGATCTACACGTTCAAATAGGACAGTTAGTGATGTATCCTGAATTATTTTGGTGGTTTCCCCTGGATTTTGTTCCATTTTTATTTCTTTGTAGTACTAATTGTTCTCTTTAAGATTGTAGAGCTTTTCTAACTTTATTTAAGTCTACTAGTTGTTGTCAAATTCTTTTGTCTTTCATTGGTACACCATTCACTAGGATAATCAAAGATTGATCTATTAGCCGTTGCACTCCTAGAGTATCTACATTTTCTTTAGGATCTAATGGCAAATAAACGACTTTGCGACAAATGCCTTTTAGCAATTCAGAAGGAGGCAATTTGTCTGTTTTGGGTTGAAGGTGTTTTATAGCTTGCAATGGGTGTACTGTTTGGATTATAATGCTCTTATACAAATTATGCTGTTGAAGAGGTTTTGGACGTGAGTTATTAGTGATAGCCTGTGAAGGCATTTAGTTATTATCAAACTTTGTATTGCAGTATGTGCAAAATATTGAGGGGTTAGTAATTTTTTATTTGTTTTCTGCTATAAGACAGAGCTAATTGTAACCATTAGTATTCCTCATTGGCTTCTATTTTGTAAGTTATATCTACAGTTTGGTGCTCATTTTATAAAATGTTCTGCGACAACACACACATACTCAGTTTGGTACTTCAGCATCACCTCTCAAGCACTGCCTGGTGCAACCCCTTCTCAAGAAACCCTCTTCCGACCCCTCCTGCCCAGCTAACTATCACCCAATCTCTATCACTCCCTTCCTGGGCAAGCTCCTGGAGAAACTGGCCATCTCCCAGCTTAATCACCATGCTGAATCTGTTGGTAGTCTTCATGACCATCAGTCTGGCTTCAGAGCTGCCAGAAGCACGGAAACTGCTCTCCTGAACATCCGTGAGGACCTGCTCTCGAACCTTGACTCTAACACTCCATGTGTTCTCATTTTGCTTGATCTCTCGTCTGCCTTTGATACTGTCAACCATACCATCCTGCTCACCCGTCTCCATGAAAACCTGGGTATCATCGGTCAGGCTCTGGCGTGGCTGACCTCTTTCCTCTCCAATCGACCCTCCCAGGTCCAACTGGGGCCTTTCCTCTCTGACATCTTTTTCTCTACCTGTGGTGTCCCCCAGGGATCTAACCTCTCTCCCTGACTTTTCAACCAGTATCTGGCACTTCTCGCCCACCGCATCGCCGCTCTCTGCCCAAACTTTCAGTGCTATGCGGATGATACCCAGCTCATTTTCAGGCTACCCTCGGCCTCCTCTTCTCCTTCCCTCATCTCTGACTGTCTTTCTGCTATCCAGGACTGGTGTGCCGCCAATGACCTCTGCCTTAACGCCAGTAAGACTGAGATTCTACTCATCGGCACACTCACTCCCTCCTTCCCTGCAGCTCTCTGGCCAGCCTCTCTTGGTCCTCTTCCTGCTCCTACCTGCAAGGCAAAAAACCTCGGGGTCATCTTCGACTCCACACTCTCCTTCTCTCCTCACATAGCCGACGTCTCTAAGAAGTCACACTATCAGCTACACCTCCTTAGAGGTATCCTTCCTTTCCTCTCCTTCCCCCAGAAGCTCACTGTCTCTAGAGCCCTGGTTCTCTCGAAGCTGGACTACTGTAACAGCCTCTATCTAAATCTGCCTGCCTCTACCCTCCGCCCTTTGCAACTCATCCAGAACAGAACTGCGAGACTTGTCCTTGGCCTCAAGCCCAGGGACCGTATCTCTCCAGGACTGAAATCACTACACTGGCTCCCAGTGACTGCGAGGATCAAGTTCAAAACCCTCTGCATTGTCCACAAGGCCTTCTGGGGCCTTGGGACAAAATACCTTCAACTCTCTCTTCCTAAATATCTTCCTTCTCGAGCTCTTCGCTCATCCGCCTCCAACTCCGTCAGGGTCAGCCGCTTCTCCAAACTACGAGTTGGGGGCAGATCTCTCTCCGCTGCAGGGGCCTCCCTCTGGAACAGCCTTCCTGCCTCCCTGAAACTTGAGGAGCACCATCTCCGGTTCCAGAAGCACCTCAACACCTTCCTCTTTGCCGCCGCTTTCTCTCCCCCTCTCCCCTGCTAAAGTCACTGAAACTGCACTGAATCTGCAACTAGGCTACTCACCATTCTCGGTCCTTGGCCCAGCCACTCTCCCCTGCACTGCCTCGCTGGCACCCCCTGCACCGCGGGACTGTGTCTGTATCCCTACAGCCCCCCTTCCCAGCACTTGTCTGCACTTACCTTGCACTTGCCACTAGCTGGCCCTTGTTATTTATCCTGTTTGCTATTAACCCTGTACTGCACTTTCCCTCTCCCTTTCCCCCTTTGCACTTTTCCCTTCCCTTCTACCCTTGCACTTGCACAATCTGGATGACACCTGGCCTAGTAGGATCGTTGTCTGTCTCCCCGTGTTCCCCTCCTGCCTCGTCGCGCCTCGAAACACTTGTGTATAGGCGCGTTACAAATGCCATATCATATCATATCATAACCAATTGCAAACACCAAAACACAGACATCCTGCATGCCATGCTCTTACGATTAGTAGAAATTCAAGCTAGGAGTCGTTTTCTTGGAAACAGAGAAGGACTGCAGATATCATGGCTGATTTTACAATTGTGTGGCTGATTGGAGACAGTTGCACTCCAAATGTATTGACATTCTGTGCTCAATGCACCCCAAAACAGTCATTTTAAGGACTAGGTATTATGCAAATGCACACATCCAAAAACATGCAAAACCTTTTCTTTTACCATCATTTCATAGCCGTGACGCTATGGAAAAGGCTCACGGGCCCTAGACATCCATTTTAGCTGCAGCTATAAACAAGCCCCTTCCTGTAGCCGCGGGTACAAGCACATTTTTTACATACTTAAAAACACATATTGCCAATGTTTCAAAGTTCAAAAACGACACAAGGGTCGAAGTGAGGGCATGGAATCAGAAAGACATGTACAATTGTGTGGTCTAACATCCACTAAATAATATGATTATTGCAAAGAAATGTGTGGCTTAATACCCACAGCTATCCTAAATAGCTGTGTGCACAATAACAACCAATCAGGTGGCCTGTTATGTTAACAGGGCTAGGCCTAGGCATGATGCTGAATACCTGCGGGTATACCAACAACCAATTAAACCTGTTATTTCGATTCTATCATAACCGCAGGCTTTTGGGAAAAACAGCAAAGAAAATAGTTTGCTTGCCATCCCAAGCCCTCACCATGTGCCCCCACATCTGTGACAGCTCCCCGTGCTCCCCTCATGGCCTCCTCACCTCCCCTGCCCTCTCCCATTCCCCCTCAACACTCGTCTTTTCTGTGACACAGTTTCAGTTGAGATGTCAAGAAGCCGTTTGTAGCCGCAGCGATAGTGGAGGGTATAGGACAAATGTTTGGGCCAATGTTCACCAATGACAAAGAAAACATTACCAGTTTAATCATTAGAAATAAAATACACCTTAATGAAAATGACCTCAAAACATGCAACTATACTAACTAAAATTACTGCCTCACAACAACATTTATTCTTGCTACCATCTTCATGCCACATGTCATAGTAAAAAACAAGTAACATTCATATGTGAAGTACATACAAGCACACATACAACAACAGTGTGCAAACAAAACATACAACTCTATTTATTTATCAAATTGACAATATTCAAAAACAAGTGTGTGAGTTAAGGTTTCAGTGATGCTGTGTTTTTTAAATTATGGGGATCATGCCGATTTGGGCTGTAGTTCGGTGGAATTACCACCAAACTACTGCTAAATAGAATTACTGTTACTGCCACTTTGTCCGCTGAGTTTACCATAGGACTCTATGCAGATATTTTCTAAATTATTGCTGCTGGTAATTACCCTGATTTTGCTGATTTTTCGGTGGAAATTGGAGGATTTATTTCTAGCATGTTGCTGGAGGTAAATCTTCCACTTCATGGCCAAACTCAGAGTTTGGCGGTGTGGTAAAAGTTACGGTAACAGAATTACCATGCAATACAAAGAGTTAATGGCTGGAAGGTTAAGACTTATACTTAAACCTCTGGTGTGGGACTAAGCCTGATTTGCATAAGGTCTTTTCCCTTCTGTAATGGCTTGGCAGGCTAAAACATGATGGTCTGAAGGGTTGGTCAGAGCAGTGCCAGTGGTTGTAATTGATTCAAATTCTTACACCTAAACGTTGGTATTCCACACATTCATAGATTTTGCCCTTTTCTAGGCATATGAAGTCTGAAAATCTTGTATAGGTCAATCTTAAAGTTATAACCACCAATTCAAAACAACAAAAAAGTCAAGTTTTCGAACTTGGCAATGATCATAGTTATGATTACTAAAAATACTTGGTGGAAATTAATTATTTTTCAAACATAACCATGCTTCCTTATCCTATAAATTGAACCTTAAATCATTCTTGCGTATTTGATTGTGTATCTGTATGACTGGGAGTTTGCAGCACCCTAGGGAGAGGGCATGAGCCCTTCTCTCCCCCTCATCAGGAGCAGCAAGCCAGCCAGCAGCCAGCAACCGATGCGTGCCGTGCAGCAGTCAGCGTCCCCGTGCGGCACACGTGCTTCCCACCTGAACGCACCTCCTACGGTAAGGCTTTTGCCCTTGAGGACACCCCACCTTCCTGCATTTTGAATTTGTTGGGGTTTATGTCCAACTGAGCTTTGCCGAACGTGCTCAATCTGCATTTTGTTCCGCCTGATCCTGATCCGTCTGACCTTCTAATGGTGTGCGCAACGCGACACTATAGCGAGGCTCTAGCCTTGTTGCCTAGCAACTGTCCACTATAATCATCTACGACATCCACCGGCAGGCGGAAGCGCTGGTGGCCTACAACAAAGGCCAAAACTAAAGCCCATTTTGCCCCCTGTTCGCCACCGGGCGACACGGCCAACTCGTCCTAATACCAGCTCTGCATAACAAGGTTTTCAACACGTTCTTGCGGCGTGCCATTTACTAAGGCGCGTGAGTACATTGCAATTTACTGGTTGTCCTGCACATCCTTCCTACGTCCTGCCTGTATAATTTGTGCTTGAAACCTGTCTCTGTTTACCAGAACAAACGTTCTACCCGAACCCTGCCTGCAAGCCAGAGAGACTATGTCCACTGTACAATCAAGCTCAACGCCCATCCACACTGTGTCTAAGCAAGAAGCCTGGGAGACTCTAACGTAACTTCTCCCAACTAGAACCTGATCTAAGAGGGCTTTGTGGAGGCTTTCCCAAAGCTTTACCTTCATATGCTTTCCATGACGTTATTGCCAACCCGGACCACTAAAACTCAAAGCGCCTGTTATTACCACTGTGCATGTTGACCTCACTGCCTTTGCTCTATACATTCTGAGTACCTGCTCTGCTCTCCTGTGTGTTTTATACTATGTACCTTCACCGTTCGCTGCCCAGACCCACATTGTTTTGTATTGTATGCACCTATTGCTATAATAAACCCGGTACACTTCTCTGCTCTTCCTGCTACTAACAGCAGAAAACCCTCTGCCATGTATATGGAGCACTGTACACACTAGCCATTTATAGTTTACACTGTGCATTGCATACTCCCCATATTGAGTACTGAATAGCATCTCGTCATCACTCTGCATGTCACTGCATGTATTTTGAAATTACTTTGACTACTTTCAACTGCTATACGCCTACTGTTGTTTACATACTGGTATCAACAGCCAACCACATCAACTTGGAAATAGCCTATTGTTGATAACTACCGATGCTACTCTCCCACTGATTGAACTCGAATCAGCCTGCTGCTTTGAAAATCTGTTAACTCTAGTTTTCCCTGCCTAAGCTAGCGTGTTGATCAATTGCCGCCGCTAGTCGCCCATTGCCCCACTCCTTTTTTAATTTCTTACTGCTGATAAACTACCTGCCTTCAGTTGCATATTGCTTAATGTCAAAATAGCCTGGCACGTTTCCATGTCGCTGGCCTGCGTTTCCCTGCATTAAGCCCACCTGTTAATATACTGCTGGCATTAGTCAGCCATTGCTCTAATCCTCACCTAGCCCACTGTTGATAAACTCTCTGCCTCTAGCTGTCTACTGCACCAACTTGAAATCACATGTTGTACTGACAATATGTTAACAATAGCTGCCCCTCTATTCTGCTAGCCTGCTGATAAACTGTTGATGATAAACTGTTGCCTTTAGTCACCTATTGCACTAATCCTGAACTAGCCTACTTTGTTAAACGGTTATCCTTAGCTGCCTACCGTAGTAATGCTGCTACCTGCTCACAAACTAGCCCACTACCAACCCATCGCTGCCATCCCACCTACCACCATGTCTTCATTCCACAGAGTTATATTGGCCATGGCTTCTCTTCTACCGCTAGTCTATACAGTCACCCCAACACACATTCTACCATCTCTCCAACCCACCTTCTCCCATAACCCATCCAGCAAAGCACCCTTGAACACAGCAACTAGTAACTCGCTGAGCCCATTGGAATGGCTAAAACGATATGCTTCACCACCAACACCACTTATTCTATTATCAGTTAACACTAGGAACCTGAGACTAGGCTCTCAATTCCCAAACCACAAAGTCACCTTAAGGTCTCAAAGCCCACACACTCAACATGATTGAAGTAGTGTCACCACACTTCCAGCACCCAGCTTAAGCTCAAACGTACCTAGCCCCATGCCACCATCAACCAATATTTTAGCCCACACCTCTGAGGTTGCCGATCTCATTATCCCCAACAGCCTGGACTTCTTGGCTATTACAGAAAACCTGCACTCTCCCTGGCCCTTCCAGAAGTTTTCACCATTATTAGGGCCAACAGAAACTCGGGCAAAGGTGGAGGAGTGGCCTTCATTGCCAAAACCCACTTAGCCCTACCCACCACTAGTCTCCCCTCTGCGGAGCTCCTATCAGTGAAACTTACACTCTCACCCACACAAACAATTCTCCTACATCTTATCTACTGGCCCCCCGACCCCTCTCCCTCCTTCGAGGAAGACATCACGAACCTCCTATCCAACACCAAACTTGGCTCACAAACCATCCTCCTAGGAGACCTTAACCTTGGTTTCCAGGCCCCTAATAACCCTCAAGCCCTAGCTCTGGCTAACGCTATCACAAACCTGGGCTCTACGCACAGAATCACATCTCCAACTCACTCCAAAGGTTGAACGCTGGATTGGGTGACAGACCTCAACTGTTCCATTACCATTCTCCAAAACAACCCAGTAGCCTGGTCGGATCACCACCTCATCCTATTCTCCATCCATGGATCCTCACCATCCAAACCACCTCAGTCCCCCCTACCCTCTCCAGAAACTGTTGCAACATCACCATAGACAGCCTCCAGCCCCTCATTAGCAACATCCTCAATGAGTCCAAGTTCAGTAACCTTGACCCTACCAAACTGGTAGACCTCTACAACAACATTTTGAAGTCAGCGCTAGATATTGCGGCTCCCATTAAACTCAGGAAAGCCAAACCTATCGCACACCTCAATAAGTTGTTCACCCCCAAATTAAAATGCCTCAGAAACACCAATAGATCAGCAGAATCCACTTGGCGGAATTCGCCCACCAACACCTACAAAACTGCATTTACGTCTGCCTCTGCAATCTATAAAGCAGCTATCATCTCTCCAAAAAAAGGAGCCTATAATTCCAGAATCTATAACGCCAAATCTAACACTAAGGAGCTATTCAGCATCCTTAAAGAGCTTGAATCCCCAGCCCCCCTCACAAGACTGCATCAAAGATACAAAATATTCCCCAAAAATTCAGCAAGCCCTCTCAGATAAAATCACTCTTCTCCAAAATAAGATTGAATCTAAAAAAGCCAGCCTTAGTAACAACTCCCAGCCCACCTCGGATCCGACAAAAAGCCCACAATCCTGTACCCCCTTCACTTTCTCGCATGTAGTTGAAGACATCATAAAAAGAATAAAAGCCTCCCACTGCCAGGGAGATACCTGCCCAGCCCCTATCATCAAAGAGGGAGCAAAACACTCCCCTTTATCACCACTCTGATAAACTCCTTCTTCTACTCTAACAAGGTACCTAACAATCTCAAGGAAACCTGGGCCATGCCTCTTTTAAAAAAAACAACCTTGATCCAAATATCCCCACAAAACTACAGGCCCATCAACACTGTTCCGTTCCTCCTAAAAATCCTGGACCGTGTGGCCTTTTTGCAAATTCAGAAGCACCTAGAGGAGAATTAACTCCTAGGCCTTAGACAATCAGGCTTCAGACCTAGACATGGAACTGAGACAGCTCTCCTTGACCTCAAGATCCAAATGGATGAGTCGAAGGACAAAGGCAAGCTAGCAATCCTCTTACCCCTTGACTTATCTGCGGCCTTCGACCTCGTCGACCATCGAATTCTCACCAAACACCTCACCACTGCTGCAGCATTCTCCACTAATATTTCTGCCTGGGTCAAATCCTTCCTCTCTAATCGGTCCACCAGAGTTTTCTCCCCATCAGCCTCAGCAGACCCAACGCCCATACACCCATACTCTGTGGAGTCCCTCAAGGCTCATGTGTGTCACCCACTCTATACAATATATTTACAAAGTTACTATTCGACCACCTGGACATTTTGGTGTCATCTACATCAACTGTGCTTCCACTCTACTTCCCAAACACATGAGCATATTATCTTTTTGCCTTCACATTACAGATGGCTGTATCTACCACTCAACAGTAATCTTCACCTGCATATCCTTAAGTGACCCAGCAAGTTACCCTAGGAACTGCTTACAATAAGGTAATACACCAACCTGCTTGCTCCCTCACTGTAAGCATTTTGCCTTCAGGCAGCTCAGCCATATACATCTACATGGCTCTACAATAACTATACCCCTGTCTCCCACATTAGGGATCTCTTCTTTAGGCACTTGCCCGAGTCAGCCCAGCCAGTCCATATTAACTCTGTGATTCCGGACACAAGGTCACGCGCTCCACGTTCTCCTGTCTGAGATACAGGGTGAATATTAAGTGAACCTTTTTAAATATGCTATTTAGCAGCTGTTTAGACTGTTCTGATAGGAAAAGTGACTTTTGTTGTGTTGCCCACGTCCTATTGCTACATATATGTTTCCCCTTTTTTTTCTGCATCCCCCTTTGCTCTAGAACCCTGAGGTTCTTTCGCCCCGAGGAAGGCTGAACATTGATGCCGCCAATTCTGCCAATTCTGGCAAGCCGAAACGTGATACAGTGCTCATTAGGACCATTTCCTTTCCTTTTTTGTACAAACTGTTGTTTATTAGTTCATGAAGCACTGTATACATCAGTACTTAGACATACTAGCACACACGTTGGCAGATTGGCAGTTTTACTATACATGATCAGGTCCTCATCAAGAATATAAATGAGCCCATTTCACCTTTACAACCAACTAGTCAGGATTCACAAAAGTAGGACTCTGACACTCTAGCAAAAATTAGGTTCACTGCTGGGGTATACACACGATGATTTAATTCTATTTAATGTGCATTTATGTTGACTAATACTACCTTGGATGTTAATGCTCAACCGTTTAATTGATCTTTTTTATTATCTGTTCATCTATTTCTATTGTTATTACAAGAACTCTTCTTTGTAAAAAATCTTTCATGAGTAAATATTTTCCTTCAATCACTTATTGGTTTATTTTTTTTCACATTAACTACCTCAAAACTTTTTTTTTCTCTTTAATAAATATTGACAAATTGTAGACACATTTGTGTTCCCCTTTTTCCTTTGGTGACTCTTTGAGCACAAGGGCAAGTCTATCCAAATTGCAAAAATATTCATCTCCAAATTACATTGACCTGTATATGTGGATTCCCTTTGCTTTTGTTTAAAATTTAAATCTAACCAACTATGCAGATGACACCCAAGTCCTCATCCCTCTCACTGGCCACTATGACCAAGACACTGCTGAACGATATCTACCTGGAAATTCAAGCCTGGATGGCCACCAACAGTCTATGGGGGTCATTACGAGGTTGGAGGTAGCCATAGCGCTACTAGCGCCATGGCTACCCCATACCACATACCGGGTCCGGTTTCCTGAATGGGGAAATACCGAGCCATTCCAACCTTGGAGGACCCGGTATTTCCCCATTCAGGGAACCCATCCCCATTCCAGCGCCCATAGGGCACAATGGGAATGGGGACCATGCTAACAACGGGCCCGTTTATAACACATGTTAATAACGGGCCCGTTGTTAGCATGCTGGTCCTTTAGCGGGTCCCTCTAAGGGCGCCTGGTATTACCAGGCGACCTTAGCGGGACCCGCTAAAAGACCTCGTAATGCGGCGGTAAGGGGTCGATGGCTCCGACACCTTTACTGGTGCCGTTAACCCCTTACCGCCGCACTCGTAATAATCCCCAATATCTTAATGATGACAAGACTGAGTTAATGATTGTGGGCACCCAGGCACGTTTGAATAAACTCGACACCAGGTAGTCACCCTTCAGTATTGATGGCAACTCAATCAATGTGTCGAAAGAGATAAAAACTCTTGGGGTCTACCTTGACTCAACACTATCTCTCAAAAAATAAGTCAGCAGTGTGGCGTCCTCTACAGCCTCCACTAATAATTTAATTTACAGCTGTAAATCGTATTTATATACAAGTAGTTGCCTAGCCTTATCCAGAGCTCTTGCATTGTCCAAACTAGACTACTGCAACACAATATTTCAGGCTCCTCAGAACACAACCTAAACAGACTCCACGTGCTTCAGAACAATTCATTGAGAGCAGCTCTCAGTCTACCCAGATCCTGCCACATCTCCACGCCGAGACACAATGCCAACTGGCTGCCCATCCGTGACAGAATCACACTACGCACCCTTGCCATCATGCACAAATGCCTCATAAACACAGCCCCTAAATACCTATCCGACAAAATCTGCAAGCGCCAACCCTCACGTACCACCAGATATTCTCAATCTCACAACCTTGTGGTACCAAGATTCAACCTAAAAACAGCTGGAGGAACCAGCTTCCCAGTCCAAGATGCCAAACGTTGCAACTCCATTCCCAGCCCTCTTAGACAAGAACCCGCCTTCCTCACCTTCAAAGCCAGTATAAAAAAAACTGGCTGAGGAACAGCCCCCTACATTAAGATGTTACCTTCTTGTTTATCTGACCACTGTTTATTTATGCTATTGTATAATGTCTCCTGCTGTCTGACCCATCTGTAACCAAGGTCTCAATCTCTGTATATATGTTTGCCCGTAATGTACAATTCCCTATCATGTTTGTAACCACTAAGGGGTCGATTCATGGAATTAATGTGCGCCGAAAATTCCCGCGCAGAGGTGCCAAAACGTGCGAATCACAGGAAAAGTGCGAAAATCGCAGTGCAAGTGCGAAAATCGCAGGAAAACCAGCGCACAGCGATTCATGGAAGTCCGTGCGCGAGAAAAATATTGAATGTGCGCTAAAAATGTGCGCTGCGCACGCCGGCGCACAGGTCATCCAACAGCGTGCGCCACGGCCACTGCGAAATCGCACATAGCGCGGCGCACATCACAAAAGTAGGCGGAACACGGGGCGTAACACTCGGAATGGGGAACAACGTGTGAAAATATGGGCGTCACGGGGGAAGTACAGGAGGCAAGTGCGCGGAACGCCCACACGCTCGCCTATAACCCGTATTCATGGAATCGAATAGGGCAAACCAGCGCACGTTCAAAGACGCGCACAGGGCCAAAGAAGTATGCCACAAGAAAGCAGGCGGTAGCGCCCCTGCGACTGAAAAAAATGTGCGCCAAAATGTGCGCTAACAAAAAGCACCCATATACAGCCATGATGAATGGCCCATACAGTGGCCCTCTAGGACAAATGAGGTGCAAAGGGGCACCGACAAACACGGACACCCGCTGTGTGAAAAATAGCGTGTGCGCGTGTTCCTGGGTGCGCGGGAAGTTCCACACGCGATTAGCCTGGGTACATGTACTTCGGGGTGCGCGGGAAGTTCCACACGCGATTAGCCTGGGTACGTGTACTACGGGGTGCGCAGGAAGTTCCACACGCGATTGGCCTGGGTAGGTGGGGGTGCGTGGGAAGTTCCACACGCGATTGGCCTGGGTACGTGTACTACGGGGTGCGCTGGAAGTTCCACACGCGATTGGCCTGGGTACGTGTATTCCGAGGTCCGTGGAAGATTCACACACGATTTCTACAGGGTACGTGTATTTCGGTGGTGCTACATGTGATTTGGCCATGTGGGTCCCCCCAGGTGTTCCCTCTACACCCTCCACAGGCAGCCCACACCACAGGGTACTACCCTGCACCCCTGCTCATGTCCCACAGGCAACCCATCCACCATGGCCATGCCCACCAGCTAACCCACATGTCACCATGCACTACTGATCACCAACACATGTCTCCCACCACCCCCACCCCCCAGCCACCAGGGGCAGCCTCCACCAGGCCCCCACTCATGTCTCCCACCACCCCCACGCCAAGCCACCAGGGGCAGCCTCCACCAGGCCCCCACTCATGTCTCCCACAACCCCCACCCCCCGGCAGTGCAGGGGCAGCCTCCACCAGGCCCCCACTCATGTCTCCCACCACCCCCACCCCCCAGCCACCAGGGGCAGCCTCCACCAGGCCCCCACTCATGTCTCCCACCACCCCCAGCCACCAGGGCCAGCCTCCACCAGGCCCCCACTCATGTCCCCATGCACCCCCACCCCCCAGCAGTGCAGGGGCAGCCTCCACCAGGCCCCCACTCATGTCTCCCACCACCTCCACCCCCCAGCCACCAGGGGCAGCCTCCACCAGGCCCCCACTCATGTCTCCCACCACCCCCACCCCCCAGCAGTGCAGGGGCAGCCTCCACCAGGCCCCCACCCATGTCTACCACCACCCCCACCCCCCAGCCTCCAGGGGCAGCCTCCACCAGGCCCCCACTCATGTCTACAACCACCCCCACCCCCCAGCAGTGCAGGGGCAGCCTCCACCAGGCCCCCATTCATGTCCCCTATTACCCCCACCCCCCAGCAGTGCAGGGCAGCCTCCACCAGGCCCCCACTCTTGTCTACCACCACCCCACACCCCAGCCACCAGGGGCAGCCTCCATCAGGCCCCCACTCATGTTTCCCACCACCCCCACCCCCAGCCACCAGGGGCAGCCTCCACCAGGCCCCCACTCATGTCTCCAACCACCCCCACCCCACAGCCACCAGGGGCAGCCTCCACCAGGCCCCCGCTCATGTCTCCCACCACCCCCACCCCCCAGCCACCACGGGCAGCCTCCACCAGGCCCCCACTCATGTCTCCCACCACCCCCACCCCCCAGCAGTGCAGGGGCAGCCTCCACCAGGCCCCCACTCATGTCTCCCACCACCCCCACACCCCAGCCACCAGGGGCAGCCTCCGCCAGGCCCCCACTCATGTCTCCCACCACCCCCACCCCCCAGCCACCAGGGGCAGCCTCCACCAGGCCCCCACTCATGTCCCCATGCACCCCCACCCCCCAGCAGTGCAGGGGCAGCCTCCACCAGCCCCCACTCATGTCTCCCACCACCCCCACCCCCCAGCCACCAGAGGCAGCCTCCACCAGGCCCCCACTCATGTCTCCCACCACCCCCACCCCCCAGCAGTGCAGGGGCAGCCTCCACCAGGCCCCCACCCATGTCTACCACCACCCCCACCCCCCAGACACCAGGGGCAGCCTCCACAAGGCCCCCACTCATGTCTACCACCACCCCCACCCCCCAGCAGTGCAGGGGCAGCCTCCACCAGGCCCCCACTCATGTCCCCATGCACCCTCACCCCCAGCAGTGCAGGGGCAGCCTCCACCAGGCCCCCACCCATGTCTACCACCACCCCCACCCCCCAGCCACCAGGGGCAGCCTCCACCAGGCCCTCACTCATGTCCCCATGCACCCCCACCCCCCATCAGTGCAGGGGCAGCCTCCACCAGGCCCCCACTCATGTCTCCCACCACCCCCACCCCCTAGCCACCAGGGGCAGCCTCCACCAGGCCCCCACTCATGTCTCCCACCACCCCCACCCCCGAGCCACCAGGGCAGCCTCCACCAGGCCCCCACTCATGTCTCCCACCACCCCCACCCCCCAGCAGTGCAGGGGCAGCCTCCACCAGGCCCCCACTCATGTCTCCCACCACCCCCACCCCCCAGCCACCAGGGGCAGCCTCCACCAGGCCCCCACTCATGTCTCCCACCACCCCCACCCCCCAGCCACCAGGGGCAGTCTCCACCAGGCCCCCACTCATGTCTCCCACCACCCCCACCCCCCAGCAGTGCAGGGGCAGCCTCCACCAGGCCCCCACTCATGTCTCCCACCACCCCACACCCCCAGCCACCAGGGGCAGCCTCCACCAGGCCCCCACTCATGTCTCCCACCACCCCCATCCCCCAGCCACCAGGGGCAGCCTCCACCAGGCACCCACTCATGTCTCCCACCACCCCCACCCCCCAGCAGTGCAGGGGCAGCCTCCACCAGGCCCCCACTCATGTCTCCCACCACCCCCACCCCCCAGCCACCAGGGGCAGCCTCCACCAGGCCCCCACTCATGTCTCCCACCACCCCCACCCCCCAGCCACCAGGGGCAGCCTCCACCAGGCCCCCACTCATGTCTCCCACCACCCCCACCCCCCAGCAGTGCAAGGGTTGCCTCCACCAGGCTCCCACTCATGTCTCCCACCACCCCCACCCCCCCAGCCACCAGGGGCAGCCTCCACCAGGCCCCCACTCATGTCTCCCACCACCCCCACCCCCCAGCCACCAGGGGCAGCCTCCACCAGGCCCCCACTCATGTCTCCCACCACCCCCACCCCCCAGCAGTGCAGGGGCAGCCTCCATGAGGCCCCCACTCATGTCTACCACCACCCCCACCCCCCAGCCACCAGGGGCAGCCTCCACCAGGCCCCCTCTCATGTCCCCATGCACCCCCACCCCCCATCAGTGCAGGGGCAGCCTCCACCAGGCCCCCACACATGTCTCCCCCCACCCCCAGCCACCAGGGGCAGCCTCCACAAGGCCCCCACTCATGTCTCCCACCACCCCCACCCCCCACAGTGCAGGGGCAGCCCCCACCAGGCCCCCACCCATGTCTACCACCACCCCCACCCCCAGCCACCAGGGGCAGCCTCCACCAGGCCCCCACTCATGTCTACCACCACCCCCACCCCCCAGCAGTGCAGGGGCAGCCTCCACCAGGTCCCCACTCATGTCTCCAACCACCCCCAGCCACAAGGGGCAGCCTCCACCAGGCCCCCACTCATGTCTCCCACCACCCCCACCCCCCCGCAGTGCAGGGGCAGCCCCCACCAGGCCCCCACCCATGTCTACCACCACCCCCACCCCCCAGCCACCTGGGGCAGCCTCCACCAGGCCCCCACTCATGTCTACCACCACCCCCACCCCCCAGCAGTGCAGGGGCAGCCTCCACCAGGCCCCCACTCATGTCCCCTATTACCCCCACCCCCCAGCAGTGCAGGGGCAGCCTCCACCCGGCCCCCACCCATGTCTACCACCACCCCCACCCCCCAGCAGTGCAGGGGCAGCCTCCACCAGGCCCCCACTCATGTCTACGACCACCAACACCCCCCAGCAGTGCAGGGGCAGCCTCCACCAGGCCCCCACTCATGTCCCCATGCAGACCCCACCCCCCAGCAGTGCAGGGGCAGCCTCCACCAGGCCCCCACTCATGTCTCCCACCACCCCCACCCCCCAGCCACCAGGGGCAGCCTCCACCAGGCCCCCACCCATGTCTACCACCACCCCCACCCCCCAGCCACCAGGAGCAGCCTCCACCAGGCCCCCACTCATGTCTACCACCACCCCCCCCAGAGTGCAGGGGCAGCCTCCACCAGGCCCCCACTCATGTCCCCTATTAACCCCACCCCCCAGCAGTGCAAGGGCAGCCTCCACCAGGCCCCCACTCATGTCTCCCAACACCCCGACCCCCCAGCAGTGCAGGGGCAGCCTCCACCAGGCCCCCACTCATGTCTCCCACCACCCCCACCCCCCAGCAGTGCAGGGGCAGCCTCCACCAGGCCCCCACCCATGTCTAACACCACCCCCACCCCCCAGCCACCAGGGGCAGCCTCCACCAGGCCCCCACTCATGTCCCATGCACCCCCACCCCCCATCTGTGTGATTTGCCTGGGTACGTGTACTTTGGGGTGCGCAGGAAGTTCCACACGCGATTGGCCTGGGTACGTGTACCTTGGGGTGCGCGGGAAGTTCCACACGTGATTAGCCTGGGTCCGTGTACTTCGGGGTGCGCGGGAAGTTCCACACGCGATCGGCCTGGGTACGTGTACTTCGGGGTGCGCGTGAACTTCCACACGCGATTAGCCTGGGTACGTGTACATCGGGGTGCGTGTCAACTTCCACACGCGATTGGGCCTGTGAGAGTGGAGTACATGTATTCCAGGGGTGGGCGGAATATTTACCCACGACTGTGCCTGTGAGAGCGTGCTACGTGTATTCCTGGGGTGGATGGGAAGATTCACACATTCGCCTACGACGTGCCGAAAAATAAATGGTCCAATCCTGAGACATGTACGCCAGCATGAAGCAGGCGTACGTCGACCCGCGCAGCATAAAAGTGCGCGCAAACAATAAATAAGCTCATACGCCAGGATGAATATACCATTCCCAGAAGCAGTGGCCGTGGGTTACCAAAGGAGGAGGAGGAGGATAGTGAGGGCCCGAATTTTCACTCCCAGAACCAGCCTTTTTGGGATGCCAGGTTTCCCCCATACATAATACTGGACCTGGTCAGTGAGTGGGAGGATGACCTCACATCACCCACCCTGTGCTCCCAAGCACTCAGCCCCCTGGAGAAGGTCCTCAATGTACTGCACTTCTTGGCCACAGGATCATTTCAGCGGACAAGTGCCATAGTGGGTGGGGTGTCACAGGCCACGCAGTCACGCTGCCTACACCAGGTCTTGAACATCATCACTGCACACCCATCAGTCCGTAGGCACATATACCTGCCCAGGACACCTGCAGAAAGGCAGGCTGCCACCCTCTATTTCTACGGGGTGGCACAATTCCCAAAAGTGCTAGGTGCCATTGACTGCACCCATGTGGCACTACGTCCCCCCAGGGCATCTGAGCACATCTATAGGAACCGCAAGCACTGGCATTCCATCAACGTCCAGGTAGTATGTAATGCTAAAGGAATCATCACCTCAGTATATGCCAACTATCCAGGGTCCACCCATGACAGCTTAATTTACCGAATGTCTACCCTAAGCCAGGACCTAGAAGCTGGGCGGCATAGCGATACATGGCTGCTTGGTGAGTATGAATGCCACTGCACATGCATGAATGTCAGATGCAGAGTTATGTCACTACCCCACTAATGATACCCATCACCTCCTCACCAGGGGACAGTGCCTACCCTCTGAGCACCCACATGATGACGCCAATTCGGAAGCCCATCACGCCTCCAGAGGTAAGATCCAACACAGCCCATATTGCAACCCGGGGCATAGTGGAGCGCACATTCGGAGTGCTCAAGTCACGCTTTCGCTCCCTTGACCGTTCTGGCGGGCAGCTGTTATATGCACCCCCAGTAGTGTGCAGGATCATAGTGGCAGCATGTGTCCTGCACAATGTTGCAACATGCCGGGGCCTGGCTGTGGATATGGTGGTGCCCCCACATCCCCAACCACATGCACAGCCGCTGCGCATGGGAGGGGAGAGGGCACGGGGTGAGGCAGCCCGTACGCAGCTGGTGGCTAATTAATTCACATAGAAATCACACCCCAGTGGAGTGCACACAGGCCTGGCACATACCATCTGATAAGCAATGATGACTCGACCTGACAATTAAGACGAACAAAAGGACTGTCAACTGTCAGAACCATAGCAGCCTGAAATTGTTCATGTGGAAGTGTCACAATGTGTGCATCCCTACCTACACAAACACCACCAATGCAGTGTCATGAAAAGACACTTCCATGCTGCAGAAATGAATACCCACTTGCAAAATACTACATGAAAACAGTGCCATGTCACCCACCCCCTCCCCGGCACGGCCACACAACACACCATGGCATGTCATGCAATGTGAGAGGAAAGAAATTAATCCCCACAACATGCCCCAAGTGTCAGCAGCTACAGTGTCCCTAATGGAAACATGTCCACACATGAAATGCTCACAGTAATGCAGGACCTACAACCCACGTTACCAAATACTTACCAAGAATACCAATCACCTACACAACCTCCAACCTACCTTAAACATGACATTACAGACTTAAAAATTAGCTAGCCTCACCACCTGATGATGACAGCCCTCCGAACACTTCCAAGTATACAGTGTTAGCGCCATGCAAGAGTGTAGGTGCACTGCTTACAACATGGACTCCTGTTCCAAGGTGGACCGCATTGTGAAGACATGAGGAATGGACCTGCAAATATGGAGGATGAGATGGATGCAGAGGCACATATCAATACACCACGCAGCGTACAATACAACAACAATATGCACTATGAATGTATACACAGTATTGACTACAGACTGCCCACACAGCTCATGGGAGTCCAATGTCACCATGTACGTCAATGTCACTTGGGCACACCCTCTGCAAGCCCATGGAAACGGGAAGCAGGAGGGGTGTGTGTGACAAAAACCCAAGCATCTGGACCAAATCCATGACAAGCCTGCATGTGCCCAGCCACAATGCAGCGTATGCCCACGGGAGCCACACAGCCAACACACTGTCCAAAAATAAAACAAAAAAAAAAAAAAAAAATGTAATGGGCCCGGGGGGGTGGGGGAGGCCACCCAGGAGGTCCGAGGACAGGGTGCACACCAAAACCCACCTGTGTGGATCTTGCGAAAAAAAAAAACCTCCATGGGCTCATGGCCTACACGGCTACACTATTGTGGGAGTATCACTGCTGTCGCTATCCTCACCCTCTGCAGCTGCATCAGGAGGTGGTGGCACTATGGGAGGCAGCCCACGCAAAGCCCTAGTCTGTTCCTCCATGGCTGCAAGCATGCCGGTGTGGTAGGTCTCGTTCTGGAGGATAAGTGTGCGGAGGTCCCCATGCAACAACTCACGGGATGCCCGGACCTCCGCCCTAGTTGCCTGCATCTCAGCTGAGAGCGTACGGGTGAGACGCTCCAGCTGCTGTTCTGTCCTTCGGTTTGTTGAAGCCTCAAGCTCAACAAGAGTCGTCCTGAGGTGAAGGAGTTCCAGCCTCAGGGCTTCCCTGTGGCCCTGGGACTCTATGGAGATGGCTTCCTGCAGAGTCGCCAGTGCCGCCCGCCTGTCCCTGTCGGACGCCAACATGTCCTCCCTGTGTGACTGGCAGATGGAGTTGGTTGCCTGCTGTAGTCGCTCCATCAGCCTTTCGGGGGGGACAATGGAAGTAGCCACCCTATCCATGGCCTGAGCCATCATTTCTGATGATGCTGCCTGTTGTGTTGCCATACCGTAAATGGATTGCTCCCATGTGGTATTGCCAGGTGGCATACGGCCACCACGTCGGCGGGCACCACACCTGTCTGGGGCAAGGCGAGCTGCGCCTTGCTGTGCCGGCACTGCCTGAGGCTGTAGGACTGCATTCCCCCTCTGGCCCAGGAACAGGATCAGATGTCGCGGAGTGTGACTCTGCATCCGTAACTACCAAAGGCGTACCTGCCAACACTGACATCCCCATTGAGGGTTCTAACCCTGGTGCAGGTGAGTCGGACAGAACAGAATCCCTCCCCGGAACACTCACCTGTGACGGCACGTAGGTCTCATCATCCGAATCGACACCTGAGTACAGCTCGGGGGAGGTGCAGCCAGAGACACCCCTTGAGAGCATGACCTGCAGCAGTTGTGGGTTCTCACCCACCACCACACCACGTCCCACACTGGTGGTCGGTCGGCCCTCAGACCCCTCCTGGGTCTGCACCATCTACACAACCCCAGCAGTATCAAGTGCGTCTTCCCCTGCAACGACATAAAAGAAAACAAATGGAAACAGGCATTAGCACTATGGCACACAATTAGGGCTGAGAGGCTACAGAAACAGTACTTGATTGACACATGTCCCCCATGACTAAAACACTCCCATGCATGCACCGTCACTGCGTGTGATGGGGAGGCAGATGGCACACATTGATGACACCAAGATGGAAGATGAACACATTTGCTGCATGCTGCCTAGCAGTGGCATCACACATTGGCCAGTTATTGGCAGGTCAAATACACATGCCATCACACAGATGGCATGTACCCTAGCCATGAATTGAAGAGGGAGAGGAGGTCACCAATTTTTCATTCAGTCCAGTTTGTTCATATAATTGATTATTTTCATTGTAATGGTTCAAATGTTTAACCTGCAGCTGCCAGTCAAAAATGGTCCTATAGCACAGGGACATGTCCAAACTAATCATGTCCACGAAACTGAGCCAGTCCACTGTACCATAGCCATGTCAGGCATGTGACAATAGGACTTAGAAATCCAGAGTAAAAGTGGTGGTATGCAAACAATCTGCCTGAATAAACAGATGTAAATAAGCAACAGTGTTGTGGCAAGATGACACTCCAAGGGCAACTGGCGTGGTGTTGGGCTGGATGTCTAATGTTGGCCGAAGGGATGCTGCTATACCCAAATGCTGTTGCCAAGAATGTATAGGAAGAGGCACATGGGTGAGCTGAACCACTCAGGCACACACACCCTCCCCTGGCACCCAAAGAGAAGCCCTCCCACACACACCATGCACATGGATGACACACACATGAATGTGCACTCACCGGACAATGCCTCGTAATCTGCCAGTTCTCCCACGCCTTGGATCTGTTCCTCCGTGACGTAGGTCTCAGCAACCTGCTCATGTGGAGTGAGTTCTATGTCGTCTGCTGGAGACCCACCTCCAGTCACTAGAGTTGCGCCATGACTTGAGGCCAGCTTATTCTTTGCCCTGCGCTTCAGGTCATTTCAGCGCTTGTAGCATTCATTAGCTGTGCGCCTCACGATTCCAAGGGCACTTAAGATGTCCGCAATGGTCTGCCAGTGTGCCTGACGTTGTGCAGGTGTGGTCTTGGATCCTGGAACAATCACCATTTTGCGGTCAGGTGCGGACACATACTCTACAAGTGCATTCAGTTCGGCCTCATTGAAGCTGGGCTTCCTTGATGGGCCGGACTGTGTAGCCGTGTCTGGGGCATCAGCCTCTACTGGATGAGCACTCTTCCTCTTCCGCTTGGAAGGTGGAGGGGATCCTGAATGTCCTACGCCGCTCTGGACACTAGGGGCAGGAGCGTGGGATTGCACACTCAGCATGGGAGTTGGTGCAGGCATTATCTCAAGTGTGATGGTGTCAGGGGGTATGTCAGCATGATGGACTTGGACCGACACTGTCCTGGATGGGTGTGTGAGAGGTGGGGTGGATGGAGCCGCAGCTGCCCCTGCAG
Organism: Ambystoma mexicanum; assembly: GCF_040938575.1. Taxonomy (NCBI): domain Eukaryota; kingdom Metazoa; phylum Chordata; class Amphibia; order Caudata; family Ambystomatidae; genus Ambystoma; species Ambystoma mexicanum. The sequence continues at coordinate 1,523,765,385 of NC_090929.1, read as the reverse complement.
CCTCCCCAGCCTGCCTATGCGGGGCAGCAGATGACCTAGCTGCCTCCGATCCACGTGGCCTAATGATACCAACGTTCACCGGCGCACGTGGCCTAGACCTGCTGACCTGGAAGTCAGCCATGGAGTCACCCTGTGCCAGGTCTGGTTGCCCAGTGGGCTGGTCCAACAAGGACTGAGCATGGATGGTGTCAGCCACGGTAACCTCAACCAGGGGGCGGGCATGGGTGTCCCTGACTGCTCCTCCACACATGGGGGGCTAGGGGCACCCTGCAAGTCACGGCCACGTCCCCTACTGGATCCACCACGGCCACCACTTGGGGCTCGGCCACCTTTGCCACCCTTACGGCTTGGTCGCCTCCCAGCCATGGCACTGATGTTATTGTGCGTATGGGAGTCGATGTGAACTATTGTCCTGGGCAATTGGGGGTCAAAGTGGTTGGGTACCAGATGGTAATCGTACCCTAGTGCTCTAGCAAGGCTGTGTGTATCCCCTGGGGAAAGATGACGGGTCACGCAACGCACAGGCACCCCAAAAAAGCGAAGTAAGGTGCACGCAACCCCTCCTAGACCACGTGCGTGGAAAAATAAACCTGCACTACGCTGTGGCACCCAGGAACACAAGAATGAACGTATGCGTGTCACACACAGCCTAGAATGACCTTTGAAGGGGTATGCGACACACGGGGCAAGCACAGATGTTAAATACGTGCGCGACTCACCGTCTGCCAGGAACAAAAGCATGAAAAATATGCGCGTGTGCGCGTTGGCAACACCCCTACCAAAAGAAGAATTGTACGCTGTCTGAGGAGACAGGACAACAGTAGTAGGGAACGCTGTTTGAGGAAACAGGTCCAGGGAAAAGAGGAAAAGAGAAAAAGCTGTCAGAGGTAACAGGCAGTACGAACTGGAAACGCTGTGAAGTAAATCGCGTGTGAACCGACAAGAAGTACAGATTTCACCCACACGCTCTCCACGAAAAGCACGTACAAGGAAATGGCGTTCTACACGTACCTTTTATACACACGTCACAGACGCGCATACACGATGAGGCCATTTCCATCAATTACGCGCTTTGACACTCGGACCTGTATCTCTTCATTTTTACACGCGCCATTCTCTACGGCCATGCGCGTGACGTCACAGCTGCGCATGGTGGCCTTTGGGCCAATGAAATCACATATGCGAGCACACGTGGTAAAACTGCACGTCTGAGTGTCATCGCGTGTAATCGGAGGGAAGTGAGCGTACACGCGATTGGCCTGGGTACGTGTATTTCTGGGGTGCGCAGGAAGTTCCACATGCGATTGGTGGAAATCCACGTGTGCTCTGTTATCACGTGTAATGAGGGAAACACCTGCACGCCTCATGTCACAGACGCGCTCACGCGCTAAGGGCCTTTGGTCCAATGAAATCGCATATGCGTGCTGACGTGCATACGCTCTAAGGGCCTTTCCTCGATTTACACGCAGACATGCAGGATTTTCACGTGCCAAATCACTCCGTATCAAGCTGGCCATGCGTAAGCACACGGAAGACCACGCTCCTGCCCAAAAGGCTGAATTACTGCCCCCCAGAGCCCCGAGCAGCCTCCCACGAGCCATCTGCTGCTGCCTGCCTGCCTGCCTGCCTGCTGCCACCGTGCCCTGCCATTTGGTGCCTGCACATCAGCCATCTGCAGGGGTCCATTTGCTGTGTCCACCCCTGCTGGAACAGAAGACTCCTGACTGGGATACCATCGCTCTACAGCCCAGCCCCAGGACCCAATTTCCCACCCACTCCTGCCTCTGGGGTTGCCATGTCGGGCAATGCAACATCTGGCACCACTGGCAACCCCCGGCCAGAGAGGCAGAGGGGCACCAGCTTCACTGCCACCGAAGTTGGTGTCCTGGTGGTACAAGTCCTGGGGCAGTATGATGCCCTCTTCGGAAGTAAGCGCACCAACAAGGAAGGACGGACTCGGATCTGGACGGACATCGTGACTGCCATCAACGCGGAGGGGGTGGCAGTCCGCGACTACCAACATGTCAAGAAGCGCTGGGATGACTGCAGGTCCAGGACCCTCTTGAAGGCCCGGCGCCTCGTGGAGGGGGGCCGGGGCTGCATGAGTACCATCCAGATGAGGGTCCTGGAACGCGTAGGCCCAGCGCTCCACGCCCATATCCTTGAGAGGCAGACCCATCTGGAGTTGAGCGGTAAGTGGCCAAGCATTGCTGTGTGAGACAAGGCATGTCGCAGTGTGCTGGTTGTCTGATACTTGCCTGTATGTGTGACATAGGCCATGTATGCATGTGTGTGTGCAGGGACGTCATGCATGTGAGACCAGTAATGTGTGAACCACACGGTTGGTGCATGTGTTCAAATGCAACATGGGTTGCCATATGCGGAATGGCCACATGAAATCATGCCAGTCTCTGTTCCTGGACATGGGTGAGGGATGGGTGCTGATGCCATGTACATGTATGCTGTCCATGTCTGTGTGTGTGACCTGCGTGTCTGTGACTTGTGAATGCCAGGGATGCATGACACATGTTTGTCGCAATGTTCAGGTTCACTGATGCAGCCTAGTCATCCTTGTATCCACTGTGTCTGTGGTGTACGAGGCCAGATGGATGAAACTAGGGTGAAGTGTGTTCATGTGATAGGCATGGCCCATGATGCATGTGAGTTCCAAAACAACAGTGTATGTTTCAAGAATCACTTGGACATGTATGCTAATGTCCATAGCATGCGCCATGCCTGTTACCGCATGTGTTTTACCTGCACTGAGCCATGTGTTGTGGAGGGACATGATGGAAGTGATCTTTGACAGTGCCACTCATCTGCTATTGCGTCCTGTCTAGGGGACCATTGTACAGTACCCTGATGCTTGTGTTCTATGTCTCCCTCTACACAGCGCCACGTGAAGAAGAGGGCGGAGACGGCTCTGTGGAGCAAAGCGGCGGGGATGCCCCCACGGCTGCAGCGGAAGGGGTGGGTGAGCCCCCACAGGGGCTTGCAACGGCAGAAGACGGGGTGGAGCCATCCAGGTTGGTGCTTTCCACAGAGGAGGAGGAGGCTGCTACTGAGGCGCACATGGGGCCTGGTGGGGGCATCCCTGCTGGTGCAAGTGTTGCAGTCCAGGGGCAGGGGCAGGAGGCAGCACAGGTCACCGTGGAGGGGCCTGTCCATGTCACTGTCCCTCACACTGTGACTGCACCACCATGCACCAGCAGGGATGCCCCATCCCAGGCCCGTCCGCAGGTAGGGGGGATGTCCATGTCATCTGACTCCCCTCCACCTGCGGACGAGGGGACCCCTGGCCGTATGGAGAAGGTCCTGATTGGTGTCGCGTTGCGCACAGTTGCAATTCGTGATGAGGTGCGTGCTTCCCAGGAGGAGCATGCACGTCATCACGGAGAGCACCGTGCCAACGTGGCCCAGTTGGGATCGGCCATGGTCGGCGGTTTCCTACATGTGTCGGCCAATCTGGCGACCCTTTCCTCCTCTGTGGAGACTATGCACCAGTCGTTCTCCATGCCGTCTTCCGGTCCAGATGCCACCAGGGCCCCCTGTGGACCTGCCCCGACCAATGCAGCCGGCTCGGTGGGGATCCCATCCCTGCCACAGTCGGGAGTCTGAGGTCCAGCAGGGGTGGACACACCAGCAACTGGACCCCAGCAGATGGAGGATGTGACGGCATCATCGGGCAGGGCACGTGCACGACGGTGTCAGTGGATTCCATCAGCCTGGATGCCGTCGTGCTGGCACAGGCAGTTGCGTCGGAGGCAGCGGCAGGCTCGACGTGGGAGGCATCATGGCTCGGGGCCATCAACATCAGGGGTGCAGGCATCGGCCGGAGGGCAGGAGAACCCTGGAATGGGAGTGGCTTCCGTGTGGGAGCGGTTGGGCCAGCCGATAGGGGCAGAGCGGCAGCGGGCAGAGGAGGAACAGCTCACAATGGTCAGGGCGGAGAACTCCATGTGGAGGGCGCTGAGGCGGGCTGAGTGCCTCGAGGGTCTTTGCAGGGAGTTGGAGCTGGACACTGCTCTATCCCTGCGAGACCTCGGGGCCAGGGAACATGCCCGCCTCCAAGCCATTGAACAGGAGTTCGATGATGCCCTGGCCCATGACGACATCCAGTGAGCCGTTGGACTAGCCCGCTGCCCATGTAAATAGTTATGTAGTTAGTGTTAGGTTTCCTTTGTTTTTGCATTTTCTTTGGACCTTTTGGACAATGGGCCACATTTTTGTATATAGTTATTTTTTATTAGGTAGTGTTGTTAGATAGGATTCATTTCTTTTGTTGGGATCATGGACCCTGGCTTGTTCACCTGTACATAGTTCACTGTTGGATTTTCTTTTCTTTTTACAATTTACCCATGGAGCAATGGCTTTCAATTATAATTTCCCATTGGATTTTCTTTTGTGGACTGTGACTTTGGACACCATTCCTTTGGATTCTGATTTTTGGTTTTGAATCTTTTCACGGACATGGTTCTTTTTACTTTTTTTATATTCCAATTTCTGTTAGTTTATTTTTGATTCAATTCATGTTTCCTTTAATAAATACTTTTTGATCAAACTTCAATGTGTAGTATCATCTCATTGGTTTCATGCATATCATGATATGGGTTTTGAGATTCACTGACATCCATTGGGTGTATGTGAGGGACATGTGTTTGTTTCCAAACTTGCAATTGCTGTTCTATCATGTTATTGCCATTTCTGAGTGGGTGGATGCAATACTCGGGTGGGTGTTTTGCATTTGGATGCTGACCATAGGGACCAGGGATCTGTTTGTGATGACATGTTGGCTGGGGAACATGAGTTGGACATGAGTGGGGGCCTGCTGGCAGGTGCCCCACAGTGCTGGGGGGTGGGGGTGCAGGGGAACATGAGTTGGACATGAGTGGGGGCTGGTGGAGGCTGCCCCTGTACTGCTGGGGGGTGGGGGTGGTGGTAGACATGGGTGGGGCCCTGGTGGAGGCTGCCCCTGCACTGCTGGGGGGTGGAGGTGGTGGGAGACATGAGTGGGGGCCTGGTGGAGACTGCCCCTGGTGGCTGGGGGGTGGGGGTGGTGGGAGACATGGGTGGGGGCCTGGTGGAGGCTGCCCCTGCAGTGCTGGGGGGTGGGGGTGATAGTGGACATGAGTGGGGGCCTGGTGGAGGCTGCCCCTGGTGGCTGGGGGTGGTGGTAGACATGAGTGGGGGCCTGGTGGAGGCTGCCCCTGCACTGCTGGGGGGTTGGGGTGGTGGGAGACATGAGTGGGGGCCTGGTGGAGGCTGCCCCTGGTGGCTGGGGGGTGAGGGGGGTGGTAGACATGAGTGGGGGCCTGGTGGAGGCTGCAGGGAGACAGGAGTGGGGGCCTGGCGGAGGCTGCCCCTGCACTGCTGGGGGGTGGGGGTGGTGGTAGACATGGGTGGGGCCCTGGTGGAGGCTGCCCCTGCACTGCTGGGGGTGGGGGTGGTGGTAGACATGAGTGGGGGCCTGGTGGAGGCTGCCCCTGCACTGCTGGGGGGTGGGGTGATGGGAGACATGAGTGGGGCCCTGGTGGAGGCTGCCCCTGCACTGCTGGGGGGTGGGGGTAATAGGGGACATGAGTGTGGGCCTGGTGGAGGCTGCCCCTGGTGGCTGGGGGTTGAGGGTGGTGGTAGACATGAGTGGGGGCCTGGTGGAGGCTGCCCCTGCACTGCTGGGGGGTGGGGGTGGTGGGAGACAGGAGTGGGAGCCTGGTGGAGGGTGCCCCTGACTGCTGGGGGGTAGGGGGTGCAGGGAGACATGAGTGGGGGCCTGGTGGAGGCTGCCCCTGGTGGCTGGGGGGTGGGGGTGGTGGGAGACATGGGTGGGGGCCTGGTGGAGGCTGCCCCTGCACTGCTGGGGGTGGGGGTAATAGGGGACATGAGTGGGGGCCTGGTGGAGGCTGCCCCTGGTGGCTGGGAGGGTGGGGGTGGTGGTAGACATGAGTGAGGGCCTGGTGGAGGCTGCCCCTGCACTGCTGGGGGGTGGTGGGAGACATGAGTGGGGGCCTGGTGGAGGCTGCCCCTGGTGGCTGGGGGGTGGGGGTGGTGGTAGACATGAGTGGGGGCCTGGTGGAGGCTGCCCCTGCACTGCTGGGAGGTGGGGGTGGTGGGAGACATGAGTGGGGGCCTGGTGGAGGCTGCCCCTGCACTGCTGGGGGGTGGCGGTGGTGGGAGACAGGAGTGGGAGCCTGGTGGAGGGTGCCCCTGACTGCTGGGGGGTAGGGGGTGCAGGTAGACATGAGTGGGGGCCTGGTGGAGGCTGCCCCTGGTGGCTGGGGGGTGGGGGTGGTGGGAGACATGGGTGGGGGCCTGGTGGAGGCTGCCCTTGCACTGCTGGGGGGTGGGGGTAATAAGGGACATGAGTGGGGGCCTGGTGGAGGCTGTCCCTGGTGGCTGGGGGATGGGGGTGGTGGGAGACATGGGTGGGGGCCTGGTGAAGGCTGCCCCTGCACTGCTGGGGGGTGGGGGTGGTCGGAGACAGGAGTGGGAGCCTGGTGGAGGGTGCCCCTGACTGCTGGGGGGTAGGGGATGCAGGGAGACATGAGTGGGGGCCTGGTGGAGGCTGCCCCTGGTGGCTGGGGGGTGGGGGTGGTGAGAGACATGGGTGGGGGCCTTGTGGAAGCTGCCCCTGCACTGCTGGGGGGTGGGGGTAATAGGGGACATGAGTGGGGGCCTGGTGGAGGCTGCCCCTGGTGGCTGGGGGGTGGGGGTGGTGGTAGACATGAGTGGGGGCCTGGTGGAGGCTGCCCCTGCACTGCTGGGGGGTAATAGGGGACATGAGTGGGGGCGGGCCTGGTGGAGGCTGCCCCTGGTGGCTGGGGGGTGGGGGTGCTGGGAGACAGGGGTGGGAGCCTGGTGGAGGGTACCCCTGACTGCTGGGGGGTAGGGGCTGCAGGGAGACAGGAGTGGGGGCCTGGTGGAGGGTGCCCCTGACTGCTGGGGGGTGGGGGTGCAGGGGGACAGGAGTGGGGGCCTGGTGGAGGCTGCCCCTGCACTGCTGGGGGGTGGGGGTGGTGGTAGACATGAGTGGGGGCCTGGTGGAGGCTGCCCCTGCACTGCTGGGGGGTTGGGGTGATGGGAGACATGAGTGGAGGCCTGGTGGAGGCTGCCCCTGCACTGCTGGGGGGTGGGGGTGGTGGTAGACATGGGTGGGGCCCTGGTGGAGGCTGCCCCTGCACTGCTGGGGGTGTGGGTAATAGGGGACATGAGTGGGGGCCTGGTGGAGGCTGCCCCTGGTGGCTGGGGGTGGTGGTAGACATGAGTGGGGGCCTGGTGGAGGCTGCCCCTGCACTGCTGGGGGTGGGGGTAATGGGGGACATGAGTGGGGGCCTGGTGGAGGCTGCCCCTGGTGGCTGGGGGGTGGGGGTGGTAGTAGACATGAGTGGGGGCCTGGTGGAGGCTGCCCCTGCACTGCTGGGGGGTGGGGGTAATAGGGGACATGAGTGGGGGCCTGGTGGAGGCTGCCCCTGGTGGCTGGGGGGTGGGGGTGGTGGTAGACATGAGTGGGGGCCTGGTGGAGGCTGCCCCTGCACTGCTGGGGGGTGGGTGTAATAGGGGACATGAGTGGGGGCCTGGTGGAGGCTGCCCCTGGTGGCTGGGGGGTGGGGGTGGTGGTAGACATGAGTGGGGGCCTGGTGGAGGCTGCCCCTGCACTGCTGGGGGGTGGGGGTGGTGGGAGACATGAGTGGGGGCCTGGTGGAGGCTGCCCCTGGTGGCTGGGGGTGGGGGTGGTGGGAGACAATGGTGGGGGCCTGGTGGAGGCTGCCCTTGCACTGCTGGGGGGTGGGGGTAATAAGGGACATGAGTGGGGGCCTGGTGGAGGCTGTCCCTGGTGGCTGGGGGGTGGGGGTGGTGGGAGACATGGGTGGGGGCCTGGTGGAGGCTGCCCCTGCACTGCTGGGGGGTGGGGGTGGTGGGAGACAGGAGTGGGAGCCTGGTGGAGGATGCCCCTGACCGCTGGGGGGTAGGGGGTGCAGGGAGACATGAGTGGGGGCCTGGTGGAGGCTGCCCCTGGTGGCTGGGGGGTGGGGGTGGTGGGAGACATGGGTGGGGGCCTTGTGGAGGCTGCCCCTGCACTGCTGGGTGGTGGGGGTAATAGGGGACATGAGTGGGGGCCTGGTGGAGGCTGCCCCTGGTGGCTGGAGGGTGGGGGTGCTGGGAGACAGGGATGGGAGCCTGGTGGAGGGTACCCCTGACTGCTGGGGGGTAGGGGGTGCAGGGAGACAGGAGTGGGGGCCTGGTGGAGGGTGCCCCTGACTGCTGGGGGGTGGGGGTGCAGGGGGACAGGAGTAGGGCCTGGTGGAGGCTGCCCCTGCACTGCTGGGGGTGGGGGTGGTGGTAGACATGAGTGGGGGCCTGGTGGAGGCTGCCCCTGCACTGCTGGGGGGTGGGGGTGATGGGAGACATGAGTGGGGGCCTGGTGGAGGCTGCCCCTGCACTGCTGGGGGGTGGGGGTGGTGGTAGACATGAGTGGGGGCCTGGTGGAGGCTGCCCCTGGTGGCTGGGGTTGGTGGTAGACATGAGTGGGGGCCTGGTGGAGGCTGCCCCTGCACTGCTGGGGGTGGGGGTAATGGGGGACATGAGTGGGGGCCTGGTGGAGGCTACCCTGGTGGCTGGGGGGTGAGGGTGGTGGTAGACATGAGTGGGGGCCTGGTGGAGGCGGCCCCTGCACTGCTGGGGGGTGGGGGTAATAGGGGACATGAGAGGGGGCCTGGTGGAGGCTGCCCCTGGTGGCTGGGGGGTGGGGGTGGTGGTAGACATGAGTGGGGGCCTGGTGGAGGCTGCCCCTGCACTGCTGGGGTGTGGGGGTAATAGGGGACATGAGTGGGGGCCTGGTGGAGGCTGCCCCTGGTGGCTGGGGGTGGTGGTAGACATGAGTGGGGGCCTGGTGGAGGCTGCCCCTGCACTGCTGGGGGTGGGGGTAATGGGGGACATGAGTGGGGCCTGGTGGAGGCTGCTCCTGGTGGCTGGGGGGTGGGGGTGGTGGTAGACATGAGTGGGGGCCTGGTGGAGGCGGCCCCTGCACTGCTGGGGGGTGGGGGTAATAGGGGACATGAGTGGGGGCCTGGTGGAGGCTGCCCCTGGTTGCTGGGAGGTGGGGGTGGTGGTAGACATGAGTGGGGGCCTGGTGGAGGCTGCCCCTGCACTGCTGGGGGGTGGGGGTGATAGGGGACATGAGTGGGGGCCTGGTGGAGGCTGCCCCTGGTGGCTGGGGGTGGTGGTAGACATGAGTGGGGGCCTGGTGGAGGCTGCCCCTGCACTGCTGGGGGGTTGGGGTGGTGGGAGACATGAGTGGGGGCCTGGTGGAGGCTGCCCCTGGTGGCTGGGGGGTGAAGGGGGTGGTAGACATGAGTGGGGGCCTGGTGGAGGCTGCCCCTGCACTGCTGGGGGGTGGGGTTGGTGGGAGACATGAGTGGGGGCCTGGTGGAGGCTGCAGGGAGACAGGAGTGGGGGCCTGGCGGAGGCTGCCCCTGCACTGCTGGGGGGTGGGGGTGGTGGTAGACATGGGTGGGGCCCTGGTGGAGGCTGCCCCTGCACTGCTGGGGGTGGGGGTGGTGGTAGACATGAGTGGGGGCCTGGTGGAGGCTGCCCCTGCACTGCTGGGGGGTGGGGGTGATGGGAGACATGAGTGGGGCCCTGGTGGAGGCTGCCCCTGCACTGCTGGGGGGTGGGGGTAATAGGGGACATGAGTGTGGGCCTGGTGGAGGCTGCCCCTGGTGGCTGGGGGTTGAGGGTGGTGGTAGACATGAGTGGGGGCCTGGTGGAGGCTGCCCCTGCACTGCTGGGGGGTGGGGTGGTGGGAGACAGGAGTGGGAGCCTGGTGGAGGGTGCCCCTGACTGCTGGGGGGTAGGGGGTGCAGGGAGACATGAGTGGGGGCCTGGTGGAGGCTGCCCCTGGTGGCTGGGGGCTGGGGGTGGTGGGAGACATGGGTGGGGGCCTGGTGGAGGCTGCCCCTGCACTGCTGGGGGTGGGGGTAATAGGGGACATGAGTGGGGGCCTGGTGGAGGCTGCCCCTGGTGGCTGGGAGAGTGGGGGTGGTGGTAGACATGAGTGAGGGCCTGGTGGAGGCTGCCCCTGCACTGCTGGGGGGTGGTGGGAGACATGAGTGGGGGCCTGGTGGAGGCTGCCCCTGGTGGCTGGGGTGTGGGGGTGGTGGTAGACATGAGTGGGGGCCTGGTGGAGGCTGCCCCTGCACTGCTGGGGGTGGGGGTGGTGGGAGACATGAGTGGGGGCCTGGTGGAGGCTGCCCCTGGTGGCTGGGGGGTGGGGGTGGTGGTAGACATGAGTGGGGGCCTGGTGGAGGCTGCCCCTGCACTGCTGGGAGGTGGGGGTGGTGGTAGACATGAGTGGGGGCCTGGTGGAGGCTGCCCCTGGTGGCTGGGGGGTGGGGGTGGTGGTAGACATGAGTGGGGGCCTGGTGGAGGCTGCCCCTGCACTGCTGGGGGGTGGGGGTAATAGGGGACATGAGTGGGGGCCTGGTGGAGGCTGCCCCTGGTGGCTGGGGGGTGGGGGTGGTGGTAGACATGAGTGGGGGCCTGGTGGAGGCTGCCCCTGCACTGCTGGGGGGTGTGGGTAATAGGGGACATGAGTGGGGGCCTGGTGGAGGCTGCCCCTGGTGGCTGGGGGTGGGGGTGGTGGTAGACATGAGTGGGGGCCTGGTGGAGGCTGCCCCTGCACTGCTGGGGGGTGGGGGTGGTGGGAGACATGAGTGGGGGCCTGGTGGAGGCTGCCCCTGGTGGCTGGGGGTGGGGGTGGTGGGAGACAATGGTGGGGGCCTGGTGGAGGCTGCCCTTGCACTGCTGGGGGGTGGGGGTAATAAGGGACATGAGTGGGGGCCTGGTGGAGGCTGTCCCTGGTGGGTGGGGGGGTGGGGGTGGTGGGAGACATGGGTGGGGGCCTGGTGGAGGCTGCCCCTGCACTGCTGGGGGGTGGGGGTGGTGGGAGACAGGAGTGGGAGCCTGGTGGAGGATGCCCCTGACTGCTGGGGGGTAGGGGGTGCAGGGAGACATGAGTGGGGGCCTGGTGGAGGCTGCCCCTGGTGGCTGGGGGGTGGGGGTGGTGGGAGACATGGGTGGGGGCCTTGTGGAGGCTGCCCCTGCACTGCTGGGGGGTGGGGGTAATAGGGGACATGAGTGGGGGCCTGGTGGAGGCTGCCCCTGCACTGCTGGGAGGGTTATAGGGGACATGAGTGGGGGCCTGGTGGAGGCTGCCCCTGGTGGCTGGGGGGTGGGGGTGCTGGGAGACAGGGATGGGAGCCTGGTGGAGGGTACCCCTGACTGCTGGGGGGTAGGGGGTGCAGGGAGACAGGAGTGGGGGCCTGGTGGAGGGTGCCCCTGACTGCTGGGGGGTGGGGGTGCCGGGGGACAGGAGTGGGGCCTGGTGGAGGCTGCCCCTGCACTGCTGGGGGGTGGGGGTGGTGGTAGACATGAGTGGGGGCCTGGTGGAGGCGGCCCCTGCACTGCTGGGGGGTGGGGGTGATGGGAGACATGAGTGGGGGCCTGGTGGAGGCTGCCCCTGCACTGCTGGGGGGTGGGGGTGGTGGTAGACATGAGTGGGGGCCTGGTGGAGGCTGCCCCTGGTGGCTGGGGGTGGTGGTAGACATGAGTGGGGGCCTGGTGGAGGCTGCCCCTGCACTGCTGGGGGTGGGGGTAATGGGGGACATGAGTGGGGGCCTGGTGGAGGCTGCCCCTGGTGGCTGGGGGGTGGGGGTGGTGGTAGACATGAGTGGGGGCCTGGTGGAGGCGGCCCCTGCACTGCTGGGGGGTGGGGGTAATAGGGGACATGAGAGGGGGCCTGGTGGAGGCTGCCCCTGGTGGCTGGGGGGTGGGGGTGGTGGTAGACATGAGTGGGGGCCTGGTGGAGGCTGCCCCTGCACTGCTGGGGTGTGGGGGTAATAGGGGACATGAGTGGGGGCCTGGTGGAGGCTGCCCCTGGTGGCTGGGGGTGGTGGTAGACATGAGTGGGGGCCTGGTGGAGGCTGCCCCTGCACTGCTGGGGGTGGGGGTAATGGGGGACATGAGTGGGGGCCTGGTGGAGGCTGCTCCTGGTGGCTGGGGGGTGGGGGTGGTGGTAGACATGAGTGGGGGCCTGGTGGAGGCGGCCCCTGCACTGCTGGGGGGTGGGCGTAATAGGGGACATGAGTGGGGGCCTGGTGGAGGCTGCCCCTGGTGGCTGGGGGGTGGGGGTGGTGGTAGACATGAGTGGGGGCCTGGTGGAGGCTGCCCCTGCACTGCTGGGGTGTGGGGGTAATAGGGGACATGAGTGGGGGCCTGGTGGAGGCTGCCCCTAGTGGCTGGGGGGGTGGGGGTGGTGGTAGACATGAGTGGGGGCCTGGTGGAGGCTGCCCCTGGTAGCTGGGGGGTGGGAGTGCTGGGAGACAGGAGTGGGAGCCTGGTGGAGGGTGCCCCTGACTGCTGGGGGGTAGAGGGTGCAGGGAGACAGGAGTGGGGGCCTGGTGGAGGGCGCCCCTGACTGCTGGGGGGGTGGGGGTGCAGGGAGACAGGAGTGGGGGCCTGGTGGAGGGTGCCCCTGACTGCTGGGGGGTGGCGGTGCTGGGAGACATGCATTGTTGATCAGTAGTGCAAGGTGACATGTGGGTTGGCTGAGGGGCATGCCCATGGTGGATGGGCTGCCTGCGGGACATGAGCAGGGGTGCAGGGTAGTCCCCCGTGGTGTGGGCTGCCTGCAGGTGCCGTGGAGGTTGTAGAGCGAACACCTGGGAGGACCCACACGGCCAATTCACGTGTAGTACTCCCCAGAACCCCTGAAATACACGTACCCTGCTGAAATCGCGTGTGGAACTTCCCGCGCACCCCTGAAATATACGTACCCTGCTGAAATTGCGTGTGGAACTTCCCGCGCACCCCTGGAATACACGTACCCTGCTCGCACGGGGCCAATCGCATGTGGAACTTCCCGGGCACCCCTGAAATACATGTGCCCTGCTGAAATCGCGTGTGGAACTTCCCGCACACCCCTGGAATACACGTACCTTGCTCGCATGGGGCCAATCGCGTGTGGAACTTCCCACGCACCCCTGAAATACACGTATCCTGATGGAATCGCATGTGGAACTTCCCGTGCACCCCTGAAATACACGTACCCTGCTGAAATCGCGTGTGGAACTTCCCGCGCACCCCTGAAATACACGTACCTTGCTTGCATGGGGCCAATCGCGTGTGGAACTTCCCACGCACCCCTGAAATACACGTATCCTGATGGAATCGCGTGTGGAACTTCCCGTGCACCCCTGAAATACACGTACCCTGCTGAAATCGCGTGTGGAACTTCCCGCGCACCCCTGAAATTCACGTACCCTGCTGAAATCGCGTGTGGAACTTCCTGCGCACCCCTGAAATACATGTACCCCACTCGCATGGGGCCAATCGCGTGTGGAACTTCCCGCGCACCCCTGAAATACACGTACCCTGCTCGCACGGGGCCAATCGTGTGTGGAACTTCCCGCGCACCCCTGAAATATACGTACCCTGTTGAAATCGTGTGTGGAACTTCACACGCACCCCTGTAATACACGTACTCTGCTGGAATCGCGTGTGATACTTCCCGCGCACCCCTGAAATACACATACCCTGCTGGAATCGCATGTGGAACTTCCCGCGAACCACTGAAATACACGGTCCAGGGTTAGCGCAGCCCTTTGCGATTATTTGGGGATTTTGAAGGCTTTCCCTTGCGCGAGGGCGTTCTTGGGGGCGTAACTGGCGCTGCTGCAGGGTTGCTGCGCCACCCTGCGCCACGGCTGGTTTTGGATGCGAAAATCCATGAATACCCTGTGCGCGGAAATCGATTTTAGCGCACGCGGCTGGCGCAGACATTCGCACGGGCACGCTGTGCGCCAATCGCGTGCGACACTTTTGTGCGAATTTCTATGAATTACCCCGTAAGTTTCTCAAGTGCCCAGTTACCCCAGGGTTCGGCACGCGATATAAAAATAATGAACAAATACAAAGTATGTCTGTGTGTGTTTTGTGTGCATATTGTACTAAATTATATCCTGATCATTTTGCATGTGTATTGTACATGCACTTTTGTATATTCCAAAGGTATTATCTGTGCTCACTTATGTTCCGGGCATGTTGTGTATGTCTATTGTATTCATGTATTGAGTAATGAGCTCACTTTTGATCCATGTATACTTTATGTGAGTTTTCACCTCAGTCATATTCCATGATTAATTAAGGCAAGTTCATATTGTGGTCACTTGTCTGTGTGTGCTCTTTTTACTTTTATTCTGACTGGATTGTATGTGAACATGTGTACATTCAAATTGTTTGAAGTTGTCAATGTGTGTCGTATGTGTGTGTATACCCAGTCCAAGGGATATATGTGTGTGTGTGTGTGTGTGTGTGTGTGTGTGTGTGTGTGTGTGTGTGTGTGTGTGTGTGTGTGTGTGTGTGTGTGTGTGTGTGTGTGTGTGTGTGTGTGTGTGTGTGTGTGTGTGTGTGTGTGTATACATTCATTCTGAGCATATTGTTGATTCACATAGGTTTTTATTAGTGCAAATTAAACATAACGTCCCTTTAACAATGTTTTGTCAGTGAATTTCATGGGTTTTTACCAGTGCATGCTATTTTCCTACAACTTACCAATATCATACGTACCCCAACATAGCAACATTTCTGTCCAATTGACAAAGTTTCACCTTAAAACATTGCCCTTTCCCAACTTCTAGCATAATTTATAACACTTACATACACTTTTTTCAACTTTTTCCACTGTTCTTCTGTCTGTTGACATCTGCGAACATCTGACATAATCGTGGACCTTTTGGACAGTGTCACGTGACCATGCACTCACGCCCGGCTTGATGACATGTCCGCAAACGCGTCTGCACTTCGCGACCTTGTCTGTGCTTCGAGGACAGTTCGGAACTGCATTTTCTACCGATCTAGGAACTTTCAAGCTCAAAATTTACCCTTGCACAGCTCCTACACCTAAATTTACTCATCATCTATTAACATTTTAGTACAACGCACATACTTGGAAGAATATTAGCAAGACTGCTATTTATCTTAAAAATGGCATTAGCTATTGCCATCCCTCCTCCCCAAGAGCCACCACCAGCTGGAGAACCTACACAACAAAAATAGCGCAGTACTTCCAAAGACTATGAAGACTGCCAAGAACATGAGTTAGAGCAACTGACGACCTCTAGCACCCAGAGAGAATCATGGGTGTGGCAGTTCTTTACCACTGTTGGGAATGCACCAAAGGCTAAAGCTACCAAAGTGAAATGCACTGAGTGCAACTTTGTACTCAGTTGCGGACTACCTGGACAGTACTCCTATGGGATCACGTCCATGCACCGCCACACCAAATCAAATGACTGCAATGCGTTCATAAAGGTTGTTCCTTTCTTAGCAAGTAGTAGGCTGTCTTCCTCCACCTCATCTTCCTCAACCAATACTGTAACCACACAGCATACATACACTCAATACGATTTTCCAACATTTCCATTAGCATTTTGTGCTATGCTCATGGGAATAATGTGGCGTTCATCCCCAGTTCCAGGGACTGGAATGGGGGATAACGGCCCCGACAGCCCAAATTATCAGCCCAAGCAAAGCGAGGGCGGATAATGAGGGCTCCGGACCATTATACCCTGTTCCAGCCCCTGCATTGGGGGATGAAGACCATTAGTACCCCGGGTACCCAAAGCGGTAACCCAGGGTGCTAAAAAAATAAAGGATTTTGCTTCCTAATGCGGGACGCCTCCGGCATCTGCTGTAGGAAGGAAAATCCTTTTCCAAGATGGCCACCATGGAAAGGGAAGGCGGGGCTCTGTACAGAGCCCATCTTCCCTTTCTATGGCAGCCTGCAGAAGGTGAAGAGAGAACCCCATGACCAGATTACCACAAGCACCATTTTCTTCCCTTTCAAACCTATCCCACTTTCGAATAACTTTACCACATAGCCAGTCCCAGGTTGACATGGCCCCTTTAACCTCATTTCTCATACCTCGTGGTCATGGTCTTGAAAATCGAAACAGTCAAAGATGAGATATGCATCCTGAAAAACTGTTTGTGTCTTCCAAGGAAAACTCAATAAAAAAACATTGTTTTTGACATGACAACACTAGTTAGTGTAAGTTTAACAAATTTGGACTGTAAACGTACATGAATTTGATGAACAGAGGGGATATAATTTGTGTAAGATGTATAGTCGAATGTATGAAAAATAGCATTAACTACTCAGAGCTGGCACAAAACCACATACGTTATCCGATCCCTGCCATAACCATCCTCTGCCGTCTCAGGATATTTAATTGACGGCATGGTAAACATTTCACTCAACTATTATCTTAATGGTTTCTAAAGCATAATGGGTTTTTGAACATCTCTGCAACCACAAGGTTTCAGTGTGGGCTTGTGTGCACATCCCACTTAGAAATGGGGGGTGAGTAAAGTGGTTTAGTTTCACTTGGGCAAATAACAGCATTCCAGCCTGCCCTCTGTCCTCATCCTCATTGACCTTTCCTCTGCTTTTGACACAGTGAATCAAACCATCCTGATCAACCAAATCCATCTGAACCTGGGAATCACAGATCAGGCCCTGGAGTGGTTGACCTCCTGGACTGACCCTCCAAGGTCCAACTTGGATCCTTTCTCTCCACCACCTCTCTCTCCACATGTGGTGTTCCCCGGGGCTCTATCATCTCACCCTGGCTCTTCAATTTGACTTGGCCTCTTTGGCCCACCAGATCACTACCTTCTCCTCTATCTTTCAGTGTTATGCGGATGACACTGAGCCCTTTTGCAGGCTTCTCTCAGCATCCCCTTCTCTCTCGCTCATTCCTGACTGTCTATCCACGATTCAAGATTGGTGTGCCTCCAACCAGCTCTGCCTTAATGCCAGCAAGACTGATATCCTTCTCATTGGAACCCCTGCTCCCGCTTTCCCTCTCTCACTCTGCCCACCCTCCTTGGGCCCTCTTCCTTTGCCTTCATATGAAGCAAAAAACCTTGGTGTGAACTTTGACTCCACGCTCTCTTTCTATCCTCACATCACAAACTTTGCCAAGAAGGCCCACTACCAGCTGCCACTCCTGAGAGGCATTCTTCCTTTTCTCACTTTCCCCAAGAAGCTCACTCCAGAGCCCTGGTTCTCTCTAGGCTAAACTATTGCAACAGCCTCTTTCTCAATCTGTCTTCCTCTACTCTCCACCCCCTGCAACTAATCCAGACCAGGACTGCAAGACTTGTCCTTGGCCTCAATCCCAGGCACTGTATTTCTCCAGGCCTGAAATCTCTCCACTGGATCCCAGTGGCTGCAAGGATCAATGTCAAGACCCTCTGCATTATCCAAAAGGCTTTCCGGGCCGAGGCCTGCACTGCATCCAACTCTCTCTTCTGAAATACCTTCTTTCTCAAGCCTGTCACTCAGCATTCTCTTGCTCTCTGCGGGTCAGACGCTTCCAAAGGCAGAGAGTGGGGGATAGAGCTTTCTCCTCTGCAGGTGCCTCTCTGGAATGGTCTCCCTGCCCCTCTCAAACTTGAACTCAACCACCTTAAGTTCCGGAAGCAGCTCAAGACCGTTCTGTTCTCCTCTTCTTTCTCTCTCTCTCTCTCCCCTGCTGACCCACTTGTTTTGCTGCATTGACTGGTTGGTTCCGCCATGATCAGTCTCCCCTGCACTGCCTCTGGACGTACCACGCACTTAGAGGCTGTAACTGTAACCCAACAGTCCCCTGCCTCCTTGCACTTACCCAGAGCTGCGCTGCCATGGATGCATTCACTCAGAACATTTGCTGCCCTGACTGCACTTTTTCCTTTGCTCTCCCTGGCACTTTCCCTTTTCCTCTCCCTGGCACTTTCACTTTCTCCGTTACCCCTGCTCGTTGCATTGTCACACTTGAATGACCTGAATGACACAAGGCCTAGTAAGATCGTTTGACTTGTCCTCTCTCTGTCTTCCCTCCCTTGTCTTGTATCGCCTAGAAACACGTGTGTACAGGCGCATTATAAATGATATATCATATCATATCCGCAGGTGCATGAACATAGGTTCACAAAATCAAGCAAAATTAAAAGCTGAACAGCAGAGCTGCAGGAAAGAAAGATTCAGAGTGCACAGAGCAATGAAACAGAGATGAGATGGACCTTGAAAGGAACACTCATTGTTCATGTACAAACCGGAGGGAAGGGTGGAAGCGAAGCGCACAATTATTAGTAGATTGTGCTAAATGGAAGGCTGATCAAAGGTCACAAAGGGGTGAGGCAGGTGCTGGAAGGTTCTGGCACTTGGCGTGGGCAGAAGTGAGATCATGACAAGTTTGGGAAATGTTAAAGAAAACCTACAGAAGCATATAGAGTGGGCAGAGATGAATGAAGAGGTTTGAAATAGGGGTGTAATGGACAAAAAAGAGGAAAAAGGCAATCTCTATCATGAGGCAAACTTGTTGGAAAGGCTCTCAGTCTATCCCTGACTGAAGGACCTTCTGGCTGGAACACGGGCCAGACTGGTAGCTGCGTGGTAGTCAGTGCTAGTTGGCAGCTGTGCAAGGAGTTCTGTAGAGACCATAGCTGGGGAAGATCAGGGTCCTAATAAGAATGCTGAGGCAGGCTTAGCTGCAGGAAAAGAAATCATCCGGATGGTGAGGATAAAAAGAAAAATAAATAAGTAGACTCCCTCTTACAGGATAATTGGAAAGGTTTCATATTTGACACGAAGCAATACTTCCTTAGCCTTTACGGTACCAAAAGGTTAATGATGTAAGCTGAATTCAACATTTTCGAGTGGGTGTTTGTCCCTTTGGTGCAGGGGGATTCTTGTTATAACTAGCCATCCAATCATAAGTGAGAAAGAAGGATGACAGAAGGATAACATTCACATGTTTGTATATCGCTGTGATAACAAATGAATGCAGGGGAGGGTTGCTTACTGTTCTAACAAATCATATGTGCTTTGAATACTGTTGCCAAGTAAATGTTGATTTGTACGTGTGCTTTATATCTGTTGTTTTCATGTGTTAGTGTCTATATACAAGAAGTGAGGTAACAAGATTGCCTAATACAAGCTGGTGATTACCTAAATAAAGTGCATAACTGGAAGTGTGCCGCAGTTTTAATTGTGTCTGGAGCCTGTTCCTTCTGCACCCAGGATTAAATGCAGTACTAAGTCTACCTGTGTGTAGCTGAAGACCGAAGGTGAAATAATAGCACAAAGCAAGAGAAAAGATACTTCTTCCTACAGAAGGCATGGGGTGCTCTATAAGGGGGACGCAAGCAGGGCGTTACAAATACCGAGCAGGAGAAGCAGAGGCGGAGAGATGGGTAGGGCCAGTATGGGAGGAGGGTCTCCAGAGACAGAGAAATAGGGTTGAGTGGAGCCATGGGTGCTGCTAGGTCTGGAAAAGACCCGGGGCTACGCTGATGTCGGGACTGTCGAGACTTGGGGCTAGCTAGCCTTTTGGTTGTAGCTCCTGAGATTCTATCCGGGGCTACAACCAAAAGATCAGGGGCTATAGCCCCTTTAGCCCCCCCCCCCCCAGCGAGGCCTCCGAGTGGAGCAATCAGTGAATGGCTTTATTCCCGTATTGCTCAATCGGCTAGTCTAAGTCTGGCACTCGTATTGACACTTTTGGCCATTGAGGGGGTAATTCATAGAATTCAGCGCACAAGTGGCGCACGCGGCTGGCGCACAGTGTGCGTGTGCGAATCCCTGCACCAGCTCCGTGCGCTAAAATACATTTCCGCGCACAGTGTATTCATGGATTCCAGCCACCAGCCACCAAAACCAGCCGTGGCGCACAGTGGCGCAGCGAGCCTGCAGCAGCGCCAGTTACACCCCCAAGAACGCCCCTTGTGCAGGGAAAAGCCATCAAAATACCCAATCCAGCGCAAAGGGCTGCGCTAACCCTGTGCCAGCACGGCAAGCGGGGTACGTTTATCACTGGGGTGCGTGGGAAGTTTCTCACGTGATTTCAGCTGGGTACGTGTATTACTGGGGTGCGTGGGCAGTTTCACACGCGATTGGCCCTGTGCGAGCAGGGTACGTGTATTACTGGGGTGCGCGGAAAGTTTCACATGCAAATTCAGCAGGGTACATGTATTTCAGGGGTGCGTGGGAAGTTCCACACGCGATTCCATCAGGGTACGTGTATATCAGGGGTGCGCGGGAAGTTTCACACGTGATTTCAGCTGGGTACGTGTATTCCAGGGGTGCACGAGAAGTTCCACATGCGAATGTCTTGGGTACGTGTATTTCGGGGTGCGCGGGAAGTTACACACACAAATTCAGCAGGGTACGTGTATTTCAGGGGTGCGCGGGAAGTTCCACACGCGATTCCATCAGGGTACGTGTATATCAGGGGTGCGCGGGAAGTTCCACACGCAATTCCATCAGGGTACGTGTATTTCAGGGGTGCGTGGGAAGTTCCACACGCGATTGGCCCCGTGCGAGCGGGGTACGTGTATTACTGGGGCGCGGGAAGTTTCACACGCGATTCCATCAGGATAAGTGTATTTCAGGGGTGCGCAGGAAGTTCCACACGCACACGTCCTGGGTATGTGTATTTCGGGGTGCACGGGAAGTTCCACACGCGATTCCATCAGGGTACGTGTATATCAGAGGTGAGCGGGACGTTTCACACGCGATTTCAGCTGGGTACATGTATTCCAGGGGTGCGCGGGAAGTTCCACACGCAAATGTCCTGGGTACGTGTATTTCGGGGTGTGCGGGAAGTTACACACACAAATTCAGCAGGGTACGTGTATTTCAGGGGTGCGTGGGAAGTTCCACACGTGATTCCATCAGGGTACGTGTATATCAGGGGTGCGCGGGAAGTTACACACGCGAATGACCTGTGTACGTGTATTTCGGGGTCCGCGGGAAGTTTCACATGCGATTTCAGCAGGGTACGTGTATTTCAGGGGTTCCGTGGAGTACTACACGTGAATTGGCCGTGTGGGTCCTCCCAGGTGTTTGCTCTACAACCTCCACGGCCCCTGCAGGCAGCCCACACCACGGGGGACTACCCTGCACCCCTGCTCATGCCCCGCAGGCAGCCCATCCACCATGGGCATGCCCCCCAGCCAAGCCACATGTCACCTTGCACTACTGATCAACAATGCATGTCTCCCAGCACCCCCACCCCCCAGCAGTGCAGGGCACCCTCCACCAGGCCCTCACACATGTCTCCCAGCACCCCCACCCCCCAGCAGTGCAGGGCACCCTCCACCAGGCCCCCACTCCTGTCTCCCAGCACCCCCACCCCCCACCATTCAAGGGCACCCTCCACCAGGCCCCCACTCCTGTCTCCCTGCACCCCCACCCCCCACTAGTCAGGGGCACCCTCCACCAGGCGCCCACACATGTCTCCCAGCACCCCCACCCCCCAGCATTGCGAGGCACCTGCCAGCAGGCCCCCACTCCTTTCTCCCTGCACCCCCACCCCCCACCAGTCAGGGGCACCCTCCAACAGGCCCCACTCCTGTCTCCCTGCACCCCCATCCCCCACCAGTCAGGGGCACCCTCCACCAGGCCCCCACTCATGTCTCCCAGCACCTCCACCCCCCAGCATTGCGAGGCATCCCTGCTTTTGTACTTGGGTGGAGGGGTGCTTGGCTTCTAGATATGGTACACATTGAATGCACAATGCACGTGATGCCTGAATTTGACCTTGCACTGCCTTCACATTTCCTGACACACACCATGGAGTCCTTGTACATGTAGGTAGTGAGTGGCGTACACATTTTCTGCACTCCATAGACCCACTTCCATGGAAACTGCCACCTTTCAACAGGTCTGATCACAGAAGCAATTCAAAGTTGACCCAGCATGCATGCCAGGTTATATGTTGTGTGTCACATGTCTGCCTGATGCGTTTGTTGTTGGTGTGTGTGTGTGTGTTGTGTGCTTCTGACATGTGTAGTGACCTTTTTCTCTCTATTTTTCAAGTGATGACGCAATGCAGGCGGAGGATGGTGTTGTCATGCCAGACACAGGGTTGTTACCACTACATCAACCCGGCACAAGTGGGGGTAGTGGGGTGGTAGGCCACGAAAACCTCCAAGTGCTACAGTCCATCTTGTCTCTGGCTGCCTATGAGTCCAGCCTTTATGACGACTCTGACGTCCATGTTGAGTTGGATGAGCATCAAGTCCATGTGTCAGGGGTGAGTGATTCTGATGTGGACACTCCTCTGTCCACGACACCTGCACTGAGGGATCAGACAGTCTTGGTTCCTCCGCCCGTGGTGGATCGGGATGCAGGGTCACCCTCCACACCAGTCACTGATGTGCCTGAGACATCACGTCGACGGGGGCATGTAGTCGTGCAGCCGCGGGTGGTGCCAACACAGCGAGGACCCCCGGTCCTTGGGTCCCGCAGGGGTCAAGCCCGGCAACGCGGTCGCCGCACGCTACCGCAGTATACTGAGTGGGAGCAAGGCATGACTGCCAATTCAGAATGGCAGGGGGCAGCAATGGAGAACATCGCTGAGAGCATGGAGCGTGTGGCCCGATCTGTGCTCCCCCCTGCTAGGCAGGTGCTTCTCCAGCAGCAGGCGGCACAGTCCGCGGCCCACTCGCTCAGGCTGGGTATGGCGGCACCAGACAGATCACGCCAGGCTGAAATGTTGTCTCTGCGTCAAGCAATTGCTGCTCACGGAGAGGCGCACATGGATGCCCTGAGGGAGGAGTATGCTTCCCTCAAATACACTCTGGGTGTCCTTATGATGTCCCAGAGGCAGCGGACAGAGGAGGAGTTTGCACAGCTTGAGCGTACCATCTCGGCTAAGCTACAGGCTTGCCGGGAGGTGCAGCGGTTGTCCAGCCAGGCCTTGCAGGAGGAACTCCGTGTTACACGTGCTACCTTGCAAGAGTAAGCACATGTATCACGTGAGGTTCTGCATGCAGACCTACGTCACATCGCCACACAGAACCAGGCTCACCCGTCTGGCAGACTTGCTGCCGACGAGGGGCAAGCTGCGGCTAGGCGTGGCCAGGCTACTGTGCCACATCCTCCTTTCCAGGATGAGCCAGACTCGGACTGTCAGGGGCAGACCTGGGGTGGCACGCAAAAAGCATGCAGCGAAACCTAAGGTGAAGAAGCTGGTAGGTGTCCTGCACTATGGGCCACGTGTTGTGGATGTGTGTAGTGTTCAGGTAGGATGGGGAAGGGTGCTGCCATACAGGAGCCTGCTTTGTCCTCCCTGTAGGCTGCAGGCACTGCAAGTGCATCGAAACTACACTACCCAGCATGCCTCGCGCACAGACAGCCAATCAGGGATCGGATCGGGCGTGGTACGCCCCAACGCGCATGCGCGAAAACATCAGCACGGGGCTTGTGCTCGAGATCGCCGGGGAGAAGGACGTGAGACACGGAGCTCCGCAGGAAAACTCGTGCGAGGGGCCCCGCCCCGCCTGATTGAGATTCCGGCCCCTCGCCTATACTCAGATAAGTTGGGGACGCATACCCAGGGGATCGAAGCCGTGCAATACTCAGTCCTGAGAAAGCCCGTAGAGGGAGTTTTGGGAAGCGCAGGGGGCACAGACTCCCAGCCCATATCGCTCGCCCCTGCGCCGGCATACGAGATAAGTACTAGCCCCTGGGGATAAAAAGTGTTTAGCAGCGCGAGTCATGCAGATATGAGGAACGCAACATTGGCATTGTAAAACGGAGAATACCTGCGCCCCAAGACACGCGCGGCGAAGCTCGCGCTGGCATTTTTACTGACAACTTGTTTTGCTAAAAAGACAAGTACGGCGAAACGGCATAGTCCGTGGGGAGTCGTATCGTTAAGCCTGGGAAGAAAGTATGAATGCGGCATGGAGTGAATGACCGTGTGTATGTGTGACCAAGAATAACACATATTCTTTCTTTGTAGCGGAAGACGTGACCAGTCTACACCGTTTCTGAGACGCAGCACAGACTGACAGCTTATCAAGGACCGAGCACTTGGACCGGACAATGAACCTAAGCTAAGTGTTGCATGCTAGACTAACTGTGACAGTGGTTGCCCACTGCCAATTGAACTGCTCAAAGGGGTCAAATGTTTGTTTATGTGATTCATAATTCAGAAAGTGTACTGTTTGGCCCAGCCTGTAGGCACTGCATGAATTACCATTTGGTGTGTTATGAAGATGACAATGAAGGTGTGCAGCAGTTGAGCCTCACCCAATCTCCCCCTACCTACCCATTACCTCGCCCTATTCCTTTTCCCGGTTTTCCCACAACCGCCCAACCTATCCAATCAACGAGACCCTAACCCTCTTTCCCTGCCCTGGTCTCGAAGGCCTGTGTAAGCTTCGTCTTGCAGGTATGAAGACCAGTGTGGGGGTAGTTGGTACATCCACTCCTGCGCCAGGTACCGGTGTGCAACCCTGACAGAAGCACAAGCCCACGAATAATTACGGCGCATGAGTGGGTTTGATACCCTCCCCCGTTTCTCGCAATATGGAGGAGATTGCTAAAGTCCTGCAGGATCTGCAAAACGAATTGGCAGCATCTCGACAGGAATACACTACCTTATCGGTTCAAGTCCGAAGTCTGGCAGCGCAGACCTCTCCCTTACCTGGTTCAGCTCCGGTCCCCGTCCAAGTGCAAGTGTCACCAGAACCCACAATTCCTCTTGCACCCCCAGAGCGTTATGCTGGGGACCCTCAGAAGTTTACTACTTTCATCACTCAGTGCCGCATCCAGTTTCTTACTAAACCCACGGCCTTCCGGTCCACCCAGTCTAGGACGGCCTTTGTTATTTCTTATCTCACGGGGGATGCCGCTGCATGGGCCAATCCTTTGGTGCATAAGGACGACCCACTACTCTATGACTGGAATAGGTTTCTGGGTGAGTTTGAGAAGGTATTCAATCGACAGGCAGCCACCCAGTATAAGGATAGAGAGCTTTTGATGCTCAGGCAGGGCAACAAGGAACTGGTAACTTACGTTACACACTTCAACCGCTTAGTAGCGGAAGCTGAGTGGCCTGCCGACAAGCGGATGTCTCTATTCTATCAAGGTCTGCGGGACGATCTGAAAGATTTAATTGCCCAGGTTGATCCACAGCCGGTGGAATGCTCCGACATGATCGATCTTGCCTTAACGTTGGATCATCGCCAGGCTGAGAGACGGGGTGATAAAAGAAAAGGTGAATCTCGCCCGATGGTCCGGTTAGACCAGTCTCGAGGACCTCGTGGGCCGGTAGAAAGGTCTAGTGGGGATGAACCCATGCAAATAGGCTCTGTCCGAGGACCCTTATCCAAGGAAGAGAAGGAGCGACGGAGGAAAGAAGGTGTTTGCATTTATTGTGGTTTAGCCGGGCATTTCATGCGAGAGTGCCCCACGCAGCCTAAGAGTCAGGGAAACGTATTCACTCGGCGGTAGTGGGGGTCACCCGACCAAGCTTTACGGAGATTAGGGCCCCAGTCACGGACAATCCCAATTATGCTCCCCATGTTAAGATATCGGGTCAATTGAGCTATTCAGGGCACCAGAGGATGGTATCCATGCCGGTGGACTCGGGAGCAACGGGAAATTTTATTGATACCAAGTGTGTTGTAGCATTAGGGATCTCCGTTTACCCGAAAGAAACACCAGAGCCAGTTCAGGCGGTTGATGGCACCCCTCTCAGTTCAGGTCCTATTACTCATTGTACCCAAAAATTGACCCTACAATGTGGGGAATCACATTGGGAAGAGATCATCTTTGACGTGATTGCCGCCCCACAGTTCGGGATTATTCTTGGACTACCTTGGTTATGTAAACATGATCCAGATATTCAGTGGCTTACTGGTCGGGTCGCATTGAACTCCATTTATTGCCAAACACATTGTAAACCAAAACCCCTCATAGCTTCGTGCACCATTGGTACTGTAGAGGACCAGCCGGCCAAGACATGTTTCACAGATCTACCCAAAGAATACTCCGACTTTGCGGATGTGTTCAGTAAAAAGGCTGCAGAGACTCTGCCTCCGCACAGATCGTTCGACTGCAGAATAGATCTCGAACCGGGAGCTGTTCTCCCATGCAGTCGTATCTATGCACTGACAGAGGCAGAAAATGAGCATCTTCGCGAGTATATTGCTACAAACTTGCAGAGCGGTTTTATTCACCATTCCAACTCGCCAGTCTCTTACCCCTTATTCTTCATTGCCAAGAAGTCCGGGGAGCTCCGGACTTGTATCGATTACCGTGGGGTAAACCGGTTTACCATCAAAAACCGTTACCCCCTTCCTCTCATACCAGTTCTGTTAGACCAGGTACGAGATGCGGTCATCTACACTAAGTTGGACCTTAGAGGCGCTTACCATCTAGTGCGGGTGCGTGAGGGGGACGAATGGAAAACCGCCTTCCGTACAAAATTCGGATTGTATGAATACCAGGTTATGCCATTCGGCCTCTGTAATGCATCCGCAGCCTTCCAACACTTCTTGGACGAAGTCCTCCGAAGGTTTCTAGACAGCTGTGCAGTTGTCTATATAGATGACATTTTAATTTACTCTCATAGTCCTCAGGAACACGTCCAGCACATTTGTGCCGTATTATCTAAATTGCGGGACCACCAACTCTACGCTAAGTTAGAGAAGTGCGAGTTTCATCGTACCACCGTTGAATTTTTGGGGTATTTCCTGACACCCACCGGGGTACAAATGGACCAGAAAAAGGTGCAAGCGATACTAAGTTGGCCATCCCCTACTAACATGAAAGAGGTACAATCCTTTCTGGGATTTGCCAACTTCTATCGGCGCTTTGTAAAAAAAAATTCGGAATTGGTAACACCAATCACCAAATTACTACGTAAAGGATGTACCTTTGTGTGGGATCAAGCCGCTGAACAAGGTTTCCAACTACTTAAGAGCGCTTTTACTAATGCACCTGTCCTGAGGCACCCTGACCTAGCTCAACCATTTATAGTGGAGACCGACGCCTCCAGCTATGCACTAGGGGCCATATTGTCTCAAAGGAATCCAGAATCAGGCCTACTCCATCCAGTGGCCTATTATTCGCGAAAACTGTTACCAGCTGAGGCAAACTACACCATTGTGGACCGTGAATTACTTGCCATCAAAGCCGCCTTTGATGAGTGGTGACATTATCTGATGGGGGCTCGGCACACAGTGACTGTAATAACAGATCACCGGAACTTGCAATTTATCCGGACTGCTAAAAACTTGAGCCCGCGGCAATTGTGTTGGGCCCTGTTCTTCGCGGAATTTGATTTTATAATTACATATAGGCCAGGCACTAATAACCGAAAGGCTGACATTTTGTCACGGTATCCTGATCCTGTCAGTAAGACAGAAAGTGTTCCACAGACCATAGTTCCACTGGCACGCATTGTCGGTGCTACGGCTGGACTATTTGAGATGATTCAGCAAGAATTATCCATGCAGGATTTGCACAAGTGGTGTGCAGAAGACCCACAACATCAAGTAGTTGCTGGACTCCCGTATCACGGCTAGCGACTCTTCTTACCCACTACTAAACTCCAGAAAAAAGCCATGTCTTGGTGCCACGATTCCCCTCTAGAGGGCCATCCAGGTAGGACAAAGACCCAAAAACTGGTATCACGGTATTTCTGGTGGCCTAATTGGCGGCGAGACGTACAACAGTATGTGAGTGCCTCGATACGTGTGCACATAATAAATCCGACCACAGTAAACCAGCAGGGTTGTTGTGCCCATTACCAACACCTTCTGCACCCTGGCGCTCCATTACTATGGATCTCATAGTTGATCTACCTGCAGTCCAGGGGTTTACCTCCATCATGGTGGTGGTTGATACGTTTTCTAAAATGGCACATTTTATCCCTTATATGGGGGTACCAACCGCAGGTCAAGTCGCAGAGTTATTTCTTCAGCATGTAGTGCGCCTCCATGGACTGCCCTCCCACATAATAACGGATAGGGGACCACAATTCACCTCTCGCTTCTGGCGTGAATTCTGCAAAATCATAGGAATGGATGTGGGCCTGACATTGGGCTACCATCCAGAAACAAACAAACGGCCAAACAGAGAGAGTCAATCAGGGGCTAGAACAGTACCTACGCTATTTTATTGCCAGTCGGGAAGCAACTTGGTTGCAACATGTGTGGTTGGCGGAGCTAGCGTATAACAACGCAAACCATACTTCCACACAGCAATCACCCTTTTACTGCCTTTATGGCTACCATCCCAGGGTACTCCCTGTTGCATTGGCAGAATCCAAGCCGACTCTTTCAACCATAACAGGACGGAGGAAGTGCATGGAACAAGTGTGGAAAGAGGCACAGGATAATCTTGTACAATCCAAGACCATCTACAAAAAGTACGCTGACAAACATCGTCGAGCCTGCCCTCAATATCAAGTGGGAGACATGGTTTGGCTCTCCACTCGAAATATAACTTTACATGGACCACGTAAATTACAACCACGATATCTGGGCCCATTCCCCATAGAACGAATCATCAATCCAGTAGCCGTGCGTTTGAAATTGCCCCCTCAAATGAGAATACATCCAACGTTCCATACCTCATTATTGAAGCCAGCCCCCAAGACCACCAAGACCCAAAAACCGCCACCCGTCTTAGTACAAGGAGAACCCGAATATGAGGTCCAAGCAATCCTAAACTCTAAACGGGATAGGGCAGGACGGGTTTTGTATCTGGTAGATTGGGTCGGGTATGGGCATGAAGACCGCTCCTGGGAGCCATCCGCTCATATACATGCCCCAAGACTGCTGCGCACTTTCCATCGCAACTTCCCAGATAAACCCCGGCCTCCACTGGCCTTCCGTGGGGGGGGGTGATGTCATGGGCAGACCTGGGGTGGCACGCAAAAAGCATGCAGCGAAACCTAAGGTGAAGAAGCTGGTAGGCGTCCTGCACTATGGGCCACGTGTTGTGGATGTGTGTAGTGTTCAGGTAGGATGGGGAAGGGTGCTGCCATACAGGAGACTGCTTTGTCCTCCCTGTAGGCTGCAGGCACTGCAAGTGCATCGAGACTACACTACCCAGCATGCCTCGCGCACAGACAGCCAATCAGGGATAGGATCGGGCGTGGTACGCCCCAACGCGCATGCGCGAAAACATCAGCACGGGGCTTGTGCTCGAGATCGCTGGGGAGAAGGACGTGAGACACTGAGCTCAGCAGGAAAACTTGTGCGAGGGGCCCCGCCCCGCCTGATTGAGATTCCGGCCCCTCGCCTATACTCAGATAAGTTGGGGACGCATACCCAGGGGATCGAAGCCGTGCAATACTCAGTCCTGAGAAAGCCCGTAGAGGGAGTTTTGGGAAGCGCAGGGGGCACAGACTCCCAGCCCATATCACTCGCCCCTGCGCCGGCATACGAGATAGGTACTAGCCCCTGGGGATAAAAAGAGTTTAGCAGCGCGAGTCATGCAGATATGAGGAACGCAACATTGGCATTGTAAAACGGAGAATACCCGCGCCGCAAGCCACGCGCGGCGAAGCTCGCGCTGGCATTTTTACTGACAACTTGTTTTGCTAAAAAGACAAGTACGGCGAATGGCATAGTCCGTGGGGAGTCATATCGTTAAGCCTGGGAAGAAAGTATGAATGCTGCATGGAGTGAATGACCGTGTGTATGTGTGACCAAGAATAAAACATATTCTTTCTTTGTAGCGGAAGACGTGACCAGTCTACACCGTTTCTGAGACGCAGCACAGACTGACAGCTTATCAAGGACCGAGCACTTGGACCGGACAATGAACCTAAGCTAAGTGTTGCATGCTAGACTAACTGTGACAGTGGTTGCCCACTGCCAATTGAACTGCTCAAAGGGGTCAAATGTTTGTTTATGTGATTCATAATTCAGAAAGCGTACTGTTTGGCCCAGCCTGTAGGCACTGCAGGAATTACCATTTGGTGTGTTATGAAGATGACGATGAAGGTGTGCAGCAGTTGAGCCTCACCCAATCTCCCCCTACCTACCCATTACCTCGCCCTATTCCTTTTCCCGGTTTTCCCACCACCCCCCAACCTATCCAATCAACGAGACCGTAACCCTCTTTCCCTGCCCTGGTCGCGAAGGCCTGCGTAAGCTTCGTCTTGAAGGTATCAAGACCAGTGTGGGGGTAGTTGGTACATCCACTCCTGCGCCAGGTGCCGGTGTGAAACCCTGACACGGACGACCATCTATCTCCCACATAGGTCGGGCTGTGCAGGCGTTGAGCCCATGGAGGTTGTTTTTTTGGCTCAGCATCATCGCATGTGGGTGTTGAGCAGCACCCTGTACCTCCCCCCTCCTGGGTGCCTCCCCTCACCCCCGGGTCATATGTGGCCATTTTTGATTTTTCTTTTAGTTTAGTTAGTTAAGTTTCTGTTTGATAGTTAGTTTAATTAGGTAATGTAGGTTTTTCATAGTTAGTGTAATTAGCTAATATAGTTTAAAATTGCTTGTCTATTGTGCTTTCATGTGACGGTACGGTGCTTTGTGGCTTTTGAAGGCATCCACTGTCTGTTCCAGCTGGGCCCTTCAGGCTTGTCTTCTGTATGGTATGTGTTTGCTGCTTGGGGTCCTTGACTCACATATGCCACTCCTGCCTCCCTTATCTATGGGCTCGCAAGGATGGTTCGGTGTGACAGCCTATTACACAAGGGCTTTGGACTGTCATATCTGTGGCATGTCTGGTGCAGTGTGACTTGTGTTGACACCCCTAGTGGGGATGATTGTGGTGTTATTGTCCACTGTTCAGCTTTTGCTAGATGGGGTGTTTCATGATTAATGTGTACATTCATTGCTATGCATTGTGTAGTATGTGTCTTATCTTTACTGTACACATGCTTGTTGCAATTCATGCCGTAGATAGTGTGTTCCACACTTTGGATGTGAAAGACGGACTGATGGTGTGATTTCTGATGTAAGTCTCTGACATGGTCCAGTAATGAGATGCCTGAAGAGACACACACAGATGACTTTAAAGCATTAATCATGTGTTTCATGCCCTTTCTGCAGGGGGATGAGCCTCCAGACCACCTTTGCCAGCAGACATGGCCCATTGGACATCTGAATTCTGGACACGTTTGTTGGTGCCCACATGCACGTGTGTGCACAAGCAGAGGCACAGTGATTGCAGACCTACATCCTAGAACTGCTGACTTGTTCCAAGGAACTCCAGGCAAGGTGAGCAGCACAGGGGGGCCACAACACAGCAAAGCTTGCACCGGGCGAGTTGCACATGCAGGCTTAGTTACAGCACTGAGGGTGAGCTTGGACAAATATTGGTGTTGAAGCACACAATGCAGCTCAGATGTGTTGGTGGACCGATGGCTGTTGATTGTAAGGTTGTCTCGGACACCTGCAGGGGCAGTGGCACGTACCCTCCGGTACACCAAGGTCCATTGAGGCACTTGTATCAACCATGTAGCCTTCCGAGACATGGAAAGGGGCAGCTCACAGGGACATACAGCAAGGGACATACTCGGGTGCAGTGCATTTCATTTCCATGTACATTTTGATACATGCACTGCCTACTTTGTTTCGGTCATGGTGGAACACGACTTGTTCCGAAGTCATGCCTTGCTATATGGGTCTGTCTGCTTACCCAGGGAACATTGCATGTTGTGTGAATTGTGACACATTGGTGTTCCATTTGCCACGCACCCACCGGCAGCTGACTTACTGGATTGACTGTGTATGACCCATCACAGGGGTAATGTTACATATGGGTACAAAGCATCTACACCAGATTGTCTGTTTGTAGAATAGTTTGTTGCTATGGGGCATGTTTGGTGGTGTGTTCTTGTGTTATGGGCACGGACAGATTATTAACTGTGGCTCTCTTTGCAGCATTGCAGTGCTCCTGTAACCGGACCTGAGAGTGCGCAGGCAGGAGGCCAGCACTCAAAACCAGAGCTAAGTGTCTTGTTGTTTTTCTTTCAAACTGCTCTGCATAGGCTTGCTGGGGGGTGCACTAATGCATGGATGAATGTGTAATTCAATTTGGTATGTTTGTTTTCCCCTAATCACCTGGAGTCCTATCCAATTTTAAAACCTGTATCCTCTACCCGGTGTTCCTGTTTCCCATACCTATCCAAGCAACGTTCCCTAACCCTCTTTCCCTGCTGGGGTTGCGGATGCCTGTGTAGGCCCCAAACTTGCAGGTGCCAAAACCCTAGAGGGGTGGTTGGTTCATGCCACTCCTAAGCCTGGACTACAGAAGGCCATGACAATGATGTCCAAGTTTGTTCGGATTGTGTATGTGTTCATGCAGGTAGTACATTTTCGTGCATTCCCTACTTTCATGAGTCATTCCTCCTCCCCTCTCCTGCCACTCATTCCAGTTATCCAGTGTGCCAACACCTATCCCGACTGCATATCCCTGACCCTCCTTCCCCACCAGGGTCTCAGAGGCCTGTGTGAGTTTGACCTTGCAGGCACCCGGGACACGGTGGGGGTGGTTGTTTCGTGCCACTCCTGCGCCTGTACATGGGACCTGTGACAGTACACATCCGTTCATGGTGCATCATTCTATGTTATGTACCACACATGGTTCACATCCTGTTGTGACATTGTTTTACTGTGCTACCTTGGTGGTTACATCATTGTGGTAGTACTTGGCCTTTGTGAGGTACTGCTATGTCAAGTCATCTACTGGAGGGTGTTCTGGTTCATTTTTCTGGCTTGGATTTTGTGATTTTGCAAATGAGGGTTGACTCTGAGGGTGCAGGCACCTTTTTACACACAAGGTGGGAGATGGTGACGAAGGGGAAGGGTGATCCTGTGGCCAGGTGAAATTGAGGGTTGAAGACGACATGACCCAGGTGCAGATGTTCAGTGCGTCATGGTCATTTGTGAGGGAGGGGTGGGGTTTGTTTGTTGATAGTTGCCTTGCCCTGCAGTGTGATGGGAACCCTGACATTGTAATTGTGGTATCCTATGTACATGTTGTGTTCTGCTGATCAATGCCTGTTCATGTGTTGTGTTTAACTTTCAGGTGTGAGGGGATAGTTGTGGTTTGACATGCTGGGGTGCACACATGGTGAATGTTCCCATGTGATGTGTAGAGGACACTGATGGTCACTTGATTGCACATGCATATGTTGAGTGCATGTCCTTACTGACCCACACACTTGCACTATGATGCATTACATGTACAACCACCCTTGGATATCCATGTGTACACTCTGTTTGCCTTCTGGTGCCAACTTTGTCCCTGCAGCACATGTTCTGTGACCAATTATGGATCCTGTACATGCCTAATTTGGTTTTTGATGTGGTTTGTCGCTTAGATGTGATGCTCAGGGTGTGAATCACACACAATGGCTATTCACTGTGCTGTGCACTGAGCTGTGTGTTGCAGGAGTTGGGCACATCACACAGAAGCTACAGTGTTGATTTTGCAATGCACAATGTGCATGTAGACAGGCATTCATTGTTATGTTACGTCTACAACTTTTGTAATGCATTTGGGAATTACTTATTTTGGGTGGGAGGTTGTTGGTCAGTCATTTCATCTGATTCCATGTCAGGCATCATTGTCTGATGCCACTGTACATTTTTGACATGGCAATGTGTACCTTATTGGTACTGTGTTGGTGTATGGGTATTGCTTGCCATGTCATGTTGTGGTTTGGGAGGGTTTGAGTGACATAACAGTGATGGTCATGGCCTATTTTGCAGGTGTGTGTGATTCACACCTTGCATGTCAGGGTAATCTGCTTCTCAAAGCATCTAGCTGGGGGTAGATCTCTCTCCGCGGCAGGGACCTCCCTCTGGAACAGCCTTCCTTCCTCACTGGAACTTGAGGAGAACCATCTCTGGTTCCGCAAGCACCTCAAGACCTTCCTCTTTGCTTCTGCTTTCTCTCTCCATCTCCCTTGCAAAATTCTTCACTGGAACTGCACTGGATCTGCAACTGGGCCACTCTCACCAACCTCGGTCCCTGGCCCAGCCACTCTCCACTTGCACTGCCTCCCTGGCAACCCCTGCACTGCGGGACTGTCTCTCTATCCCTACAGCCCCCCCTTCCCAGCACTTGTCTGCACTTACCTTTGCAGTTGCCACCAGCTGGCCTATTTATTTGTTTTTTAGTCTACTGACCCTGTACTGCACTCCCCCCCCTCCCTTTCCCCTTGCACTTTTCCCTTCCCCCTACCCCTGCACTTGTGCAATCTAAATGACACCTGGACTAGTGGTATTGTTGTCTGTCTTCCCTTGTTCCCGCCTCCCTGCCTCGTCGCTCCTTGAAATACTTGTGTATAGGCCTGTTACAAATGCCATATCATCTCATGCAATATGTGTGCCTTTTGGTCACACAGGATAGCTTGTGTTTAAGTAGCTAGGGATGCAGACAATGTGGCACTTCCATGGCAACTATCTCAGGGTGGTAGAGTTGTGACAGTTGACTGTATCTTTGTCATCATCGATTGCCACCTGGTATGTGCCAGGCCTGTGTGCACTCCGCAGGGGTGGGAGTTTAGGTGAAAAATGTGGCCACAAGCTGGGTCCGGGCTTCCTCGCCACATGCCCTGTCCCCTCCCATGGGCAGCTCCTGTGCCTGTGGTTGAGGATGTGGGGACACCACCATGTCCACCGGTACGCCCTGCCGTCTTGCAACATTTTGCAGGACACATGCTGCCACAATGATCCTGCACACTACTGGGGGTGCATAGAGTAGCTGCCCGCCAGAGCGGTAAAGGGAGCGGAAACGTGACTTGAGCACTCTGAATGTGCGCTCCACTATGGCCCTGGTTGCAATATGGGCGGCGTTGTATCTTACCTGGGGTGGTGTGGTGGGGTTCCGGATTGGCGTCATCATGTGGTTGCTCAGAGGGTAGGCACTGTCCCCTGGGGAGGTTTAAATGGTTGTGATTATTGGGGTTTGTGTATTTGTGTGTGTGTGTGTCACATGCATGCATGTATAAGGGCATTTGTACTCACCTAGGAGCCAGGTGTCGCCATGCTGCCCAGCTTCCAGGGCCCGGCTCAGGGCAGACATTCTGTATATGAAACTGTCATGGGTGGAGCCAGGGTAGTTTGCATAGACAGAGGTGATGATTCCCTTTGCATTGCATACCACCTGTACGTTGATGGAATGCCAGTGCTTGCGGTTTCGGTAGATGTGCTCAGTGGCCCTAGGTGGACGTAGGGCCACATGGGTGCAATCTATGGCACCAAGCACTTTGGGGAAGTGTGCCACCCTGAAATAATCCAGGACAACGGCCTGCCTTTCTGCGGGTGTTCTGGGCATGTATATGTGCCTGCGGACTGAGGGGCACGCTGTCATGATTGCCAGTACCTGGTGTAGGCAGCGTGACTGCGTGGCCTGTGAGACCCCCCCCCCACTATGGCAGTAGTCTGCTGAAATGACCCAGTGGGCAAGAAATGCAGGACATTGAGCACCTTCTCCAAGGGGCTCAATGCTTGGGAGCAAAGGGTGGGGGATATAAGGTCATCTTCCCACTCCCTGACCAGGTCTAGGATGATATGGGGTGGAAACCTATACCTGCCGTAGACCTGGTCGTCAGGCATCCCAAAAAGGCTTGTCTGTGGTGCAAAAATGCGTGCCCTGGCTATTCTCCTCCTCATGCGGTGTCCCACGATCAGTGCTGCGACAAATGGGGCATTCATCGTAGCTGTATATACGTGTTTGTTGTTTGCGCGCACTTTTATACTGTGCGCGGGGACGCTTCCGCCTGCCTTCGTGTGGCGGACGCGTTGACGCCTGTGTGCGTCTTTTGCCGTGCACGGGGTTCCCGTATTCGAATCCATGAATACGGGTTTTTCGTGTGCGTGTGGGCATTCCGTGTAGTTCCCTGCAGTACTTCCCCAGTTACGCCTTCTTTTTCACACGTTATTCCCCATTCCGCGTGTTGTGCCCACTGTTCCGCCCACTTTGGTTGTGTGCCCCGCGCTACGTGCGCTTTTGCTGTGCGCGTAGCGCACGCCGTGTGTGCCCGCGTGCGCCATGGCAGGATTTGGCGCACGGACAGCGGGAAACACGCGCAGCGTCTTCCTTGAATCGCACGCGTGCGCATGTGCTGGGTTTCTCACGCTTGCGCCACCTTGCGCCTGCTTGCACTGTGATTTTCGGCGCACGTTTGCTCCATGAATCGACCCCTGAATATTTACACTTGATCGGAGATATTTCGATTACTTAGGAAAACAATTCTCATTGCTAACTTATTGTTCTGCTTACCATACATTTCGAAAGTTTACTGTATTTTGGTAACTTTCCACAATATATGAATGTGCTTTGCTAGATATAGCCACAGAAGCAGATGTCCTTTAACTTAAACTATCCATAAACGTCCAGAGATATTTTCTGTCACTTACTGGTTGAAAGGGGGTTACCCTAGGAAGAAGGGGCTGGAAGTAACAACAAAACAACAGGCATACATATGCCTTAATTGTGTCCATATGTCAAGACTTTTTGAGCCATTTTACAAAAAATCTAAATTGCATGCAAGAGACAACCAACGAAAGCACTTACTTGTGGTTGGGTACCCTGCCTACCATTGTATTGGACAAGGAGAGAATAAAAGCGAGATACGATATTTTTGTATCTTTGCCATTTTCCATTCTGTCTCGTGGAAATGTAAATGCTGCCTGAAAATACACTTTGAGGTGGTGTTTACTAATGGATTGGTTTAGCACCAACCTGATTTTGACCAGGTGAAAAACGTAAGTGGATTCCACAGGAAAATCTCATGCAGGAGTACAAGGAGACGCACGGAGGAGACGGATGAGGACTACATGGTGGTGCTCTTAGCTTTGCTCTGTGCCCCTCCTCCCTCTTGTCACGTCTCCAAAATGGGTCAGTGCTTTAAAAGGAGGAGTAAAATCCTCACTTTGCAACATCCATTTAACACACCACCCCATTTAAAATCAGACTGTTGGTATTCTTTCCATAGCACATCTGTTCTACAACGTCACCTGAGAACGGCACGCGTTTTGCTAGATGAATCATGTTGCCAAGTGGATAGCTCAACCGTTAAGCTCCCCTCCCTTTGACTTGGCGAAAGCCTGCCCTTCGCAAGTTCAAATTCTTATCCCTTTGTCCTTCTGAAGCAGAAAAATTGAATACCTTTAAATTGGGTAAAAACAACGGTTGTTACAGCGCTTAGAAGCATAGAGCATCTATCATGAAATCTATATAAAAGTATGGTATTATAATTTCTGGAATCTGGTACAGCACAGCGCATTGAAGCACCGTACAAGCGTGATTACATCATTTTGTGGCACAGGAATTTATTTGGATGGCGGTAATTTATACCATATGTATTTTCTGATGCCTGTAATTTCATTTTTCACATGACAAGGCAGAGAATAAAATACATCTGTGTAAAAAATATAAAATAAAACCAGTGATGCTTAGCTGCGCACCGCAAATTGCAACTAGGCAAACATGTTGTGCATGAAAAACTGAAGTAACCAAACCACAGTGCAAGAGAATGACTCAACTTTTCTACAATGATCCCATCTGTGTGGAGATAATTGCATTTTGCACTGGACAGTGAACTTATAACCCCCATCAGCCAGCGTCTTGCAAGAGTTCTGCGAGTTACACGAAGTGCACTCAAACTCCGAGCCCTTGGGACGACACAAGGGTCGGACATGATGTGGATGTTTCCAAACCTGCACGCGCTTCCCATTGTGGATGAAGCGACTGAGGTGGTGAACGGAGCAGCTGCAGCGCTCGAGCCTTGCCGCCGTGGGCACATCTGGGCATTCATTATAATTCCTCTAACAATGCCCGCTAATAGCTCATTACGCTCGTGGCAGCCCGAGTTTATGAACTCTGCCTTTCACAAGTGAGCTCTGCATTGGAAATGTTGTATACTTTTTTCGGAAATCCCCACTGGCAAAGTGACCCTCTTGTTCCAACTTGCCGAGCGCTAAGGTTTACGAGGAGGGACGCCATTTTCTACTGTGTAGTAATTAGGTTTTATGGCTCTATTATTGTCTTAGGGCACAATCTGCAATATCAGAAGTTAATGAAGGTATGGAGGTGCCTAGCCTGTGCACAGTCCCCCTTGTATCCTATAGGCATCGCTTAGTCTAACAGAACGTGACACGGATGACAGCGTTACATATGCTCCAGGATATGTATATATCTGTGGTTTCTAAAAAGCTTGATGTTTTCCAATCTAAGGAACGTTCTGACAGAAAGTAGGTGCAGGGTAGAGCAAATTAAATGTCTTGTTTGTCTTTTTATTTGATGCCATCTTTTTCCATGGGTGTTACTTGAGGTTATAGCGGTCAGAGTACATCCGGGCCCTGCTTAGAACAGGGTAGTAAGCAGGCCTGTGCACAAAAGGGTTAAGTTGAAAACGGAGGGTTTCCGCAGAGAGTGGCAAAACAGGCACTGACCCTCATAAGTTCGCACTTTCAGAACCTGCTTTTTGGACACTGTTCCATGCTCCTCCCTTTCCCTAACTCAATTGCAAATGGAATTATATATGTGTATTACTATTAAAAACAATTACATTATTTTTACATAAATGTGTACTTTACATGTGAGCCCTATCCAGCGTCTTGACAACCCACAAATGAAAAATCAAAGGGTCTGGTAGTGGCTAGCCCTGGCACGATATATTATGCAGCACAAGCAAATCAGAGATCTCTTTCCCTTGCAATGAATGTGGCGCACAATGAGACCGCTTTTTAGTTTTACAATCCCAAATCATTTTTTAAGGAGTCCTCCAACCTGTTTCGCACCCAACCCCCACAAGCAGCCCGTGTCGCAGTAGACCAAGAACCAGGCTGGTGTGTTATCATTAAATATTTTATTAATTTTTGATTTAATGGGGAAATTGAAAAAACGGTTACAATGGCCACCAAGGTGTGGCAACACAAATGTAAAGTCCTTTTAGTCAAAGTGGCACACTGAGAAAACTCAAACATGGATAGCACAAGGATTTACTTTACTGATTTCACCACTGCAACAGTTCAAAACAGCCTGAAAATGAATGCAACCCACAGGAAAGTGCATGCGCACCCAAAGGATTCTTGTGTACCAGCAACCCTTGACCCCTCCCCCCCATAGCTCCACTAGGTTTGTCAGCTTTGAATGGAAGGAAGTGGCAAGGAATGGGAATACCAGGTTAAAATCAGATTTTTAGTGGGGTTTTCAGAAACAATAGGGGAACCAGCAATGAATGGGACAATTTGCTTTTCTGCACCAGATAAAATAGGTTTTTACTTAGTTCAGACAATTGCAATGGGACAGCACAAAAGGGTGCTTCATGCTGCTTAGACTAGAAGACAAATTAATGTGGAAATTAATTGATTTACTGAAAAAATATACTAGGGATCTACACAAACAACTGGATATTCTTCAACGGCAAATGACTGAAATGCACAGACAAACACGGGATTTGTCAATCTGAGAATTACTACTATGCACAGACAAGTAAAATGTTTTCAATAGGAAAATGACTAAATTACACAAACAAAGTAGGTAGGGGATTTTACCATGGAGAAATCTCTATGGCAATGCTGAAGAAGATAGGGCGTATTTAATCTATTGCTGGGGATGTCTATACTTACAAGAGAGGGCTGAATGGTGCACCAAGAAGCATCAGGACCTCAGTGCTGGGCCAACCATGGGTCAGTCAAGGATTATCTCTGTCCCATCTCAACTACTCCAGCTCCTGGCTTCACCCCATGATGTAGGCCCCACTCTGCAATCATGGTTCCAGATTTGGTCACCTGCACACCTCGAGAGTTGGTAGGGAGACCCCTTCTTCGAGGGGGAGTGACTTATTTATGAGGCAAATGACATCAATGATGTGTCATAGTTCTCTCCGAACGGAAAGGGCAGTGTTCAAGGGTTCCCTCCCATCTGTACACCTATAGGTTCAGAGAATGTTGGTGTGTTTTGGGAAGCCAAGGGGGGATACCCCATCCATCATCTAACTTAGACAAAGGGCTGGGTCTGGTTTTTGCACATGGAAAGCTCCATGTATTACAAATGCCCTTTCTAATCATATTATAATACATATGCCAGCATTTTTTAATATTTTTTTTTATGACTCACATGGACTTTGTTTGATGTCTGTGCAACCTACGGGTGCAACGCCACAGTATTTTCTCCTTTCTCCTGAACTATATCAATGAGAAACATGGCACCCGGTGGGCGAAATAAGGATAACATTTTACAACTTTTCTCACATTGTTATGGTCCTTACACGTATGCAGAGCTCACAATCAAGTTTTTTCTCATAACTTTTGGGATGTCGCTGTCACCAAAATTGTTTTGGGCTCACCGGAAGCAGCTCGCTAACAGCTTTTCAGAAATCCAAACATGAATCGTGTGTGATCAATATTTCCTAATGTATCCCATAAACAGCATATCTCCCATTCTGTGCAATGGGTGTGAAATCACTCCTTAACTCTGCACCCACCTTGGGAAGGGATCTGGTTTGGCTCTGACATCAAGAGGGATGCTTTAGTTTAGATTAGCCCACAGCTTCAAAGGCTGATAGCCAGCTTTATGATGGCCTAAGTGGTTTTAGTCATAAAACCTGGGGAGCGGGAAAATGTACGTATCTCATCCCCCGCACAAAGGATCTCTCCCAGCCTTAGGTTTGCATATTTAACAGAATGGGCTCATACTTGAAGAAGGAACAGACTTCCATTCCCATGACAACAGGCCTTTGAAATCTAGTTTCACACTTGAAACCTACAGCACAGAATTGAAACCAGAATTCCGGCATGCCTCTGCTGAACATTTTACATTTAAATCAACTCTGAGAATTGCACCATTTCAACATGTAAAACCCTTGCACCGTGGTTACCTGCAAACAGTGCTCACAGAAGGGCAACATAATGTATATATAGAGACTTTTAGCTGTACATGTGAATGCTTTAAGTGTTCCTTGAAAGACACAAATAACATTTCCATTGTCAATTCCAGCCATGAATGGCTTTCACTTGGCTGCAATTCAACATCTCCATGTAAATTCTGTACATTATTTTTTCCTCTTGTGAAGGGCCCATGATGGATAAAACGTACAAATCATTTATTATACATTGTGCACCCATTTTTATTAGCTTGTCTTTAATATAAAGGGAAAAACTGATTTTTCCACAATTATTTCTGTAACAGTAAATAGCTCCATTCTGCTGTGCAGGCTTGCACACAATGTTGGCATTTACCTTTTTACATGCTGGAAACTGTTGTTTCTGACAACAGGACTTCTGCCATTTGAGACTTTTTGCAAACGTGGTCTCATGCCGCCCTCTTCTAAAAAAGCCATCGCTCGATCCCACCTCCCCCAACAACTACAGACCCATCACCACTGTCCCCTTCCTCCTTAAAATACTGGACAAAGCAGCCTGCTTGCAGGTCCAACACTTCATTGAAGAGAACAAACTCCTTGGACACCGCCAATCTGGCTTCCACCCCAGACATGGAACCGAAACAGCCCTACTTGACCTGAAAAACCAGATGGACGATGCGAGAGACTTGGGTAAACCAGCACTTCTCCGACTCCTCGACCTCTCAGCGGCATTCGAGATGCGAGAGACTTGGGTAAACCAGCACTTCTCCGACTCCTCGACCTCTCAGCGGCATTCAACCTCGTTGATCATGGCATCCTATGCTACCATCTCTCCACCGCCGCCAAATTCTCCCCAGAAGCCACAGGGTGGATCACCTCCTTCTTACAAGACAGAACCATGCAAGTATTCTCTGACCTAGGCGCCGCTTCACCTACCATTATACTCTGCGGGGTGCCCGAGGCTCCTGCCTCTCCCCCATGCTATACAACATCTTTACATGCCCCCTCTTCCTCATCCTCGACGTCATGGGCATCTTCTACACCAATTACGCCGACGACACACAGATCCTCCTCACTCTCACAGGTAACTACACCACTGACTCCCTGACCCTCAACAACCACTACAACACCATCCAAGCCTGGATGGCAGACAACGGCCTATGGCTCAACTCCGACAAGACGGAACTCCTCCTGGTAGGTTCTCCCGACACCCTAAAAAATCTAGAAGCCCAATTCAGCCACTTCACCATTGACTCCATTAAAATTGCAGTTTCCGACTCTGTCAAAACTCTGGGAGTTTACCTGGATTCTAGCCTATCCATGGACAGACAAATCAACGCAATAGCCTCTGCAGCTGTATATCATGCCAAACTTATCAATGCAGTCAGACCCTTTCTCTCCAAAGAGAATTGCACCAACATAGCCAGAGCCATCACCGGCTCTAGGCTAGACTACTGCAACATGCTCTTTCTAGGAACCTCCAATAAAAACTTAGAGAGATTACAAGTAATACAGAACAATGTGCTCCGGGCAGCCCAAGGCATTGCAAAAATAGAACACATCTCTGAGGCCAGAAAACTAGCCCACTGGCTCCCAATAAAAGAAATGATCTTATTCAAAGCCCTAACACAGACCCACAAGTGCATCCACCTCACTGCTCCTGCATACCTCTCACAAAGGATACACTCCGTCTCCTCCACCAGGCCAACCAGATCACTGTATACCAACATGCTCTTGGTGCCACGAGTAAAAAAAGCAAAAGCGGGCGGATCCAGCTTCCCTTATCTCGCGCCCTCTCACTGGAATGCTCTACCACCCACTATCCGTGGCGAGGCCTCCCTCACCACCTTCCGCAAAATGTTGAAGACCACCCTCTTCTCATAAGGCCACACACACCAGCATGAATACTTTCATGTATAAAGTATTATATGACCAAAAGCAATATCTGTAACAAAATTATGTTTTCCTGCTTCATTCATAATGTGTCAACAACCACTACCATGCCTGTACCATGTAACTAAGTTTATTGCAAGTAACAGCGCCTCAATGCCCCTGGGCTGCTTGCGCGCTATATACATGTAAATAAATAAATAAATAAATGCATTTCCCTTCTGTAACACAATGAGCATTTATTACGCATCTCCAAGTTTTGATGCCTAATGTTGCTGCTTTTTGTTTGGCCAGGGTCTCAATTTGCACATTACTCCAGTGTATTTGGCCCTTAGTTATGGCATTCAGTGCTATTTCAACCCAGAGCCTGTATTTGGCCCTTAGTTATGGCATTCAGTGCTATTTCAACCCAGAGTCAGACAGGACTTTCAATAAAGAAAATGGCTGAACAAGCAAACTGGCTTACCATTCCAGCAGCCCATTCAATTAACCAACTCCTCTTTCCCCTGCCATTGCACCAGCGCACTAGGCCCAGTCTTCCTTGCCCACCCGCCTCTGCTTCCCCATTTGTGCTGGGTCTGAAGTCCACTGTGCACTTACAAACAAACGTACAATGAAAAGACAAGGTTGAATTGAGGCAACATTATTGTGGACTTTACTCCCACCAGTCATTCATTGCCTCTAAAAAAAGATTTCAAAACGTTTAAGCAGTTCACAAACAATGGACTAATTCGTTTTCAGTGTGTAATTAGTATTACATGTGTTTTGGTATGAGAGGAATACACAGCAGACCAAAGGAGGAATTCTGATTCTTCCAGTCTCAATAATGTTGTCAATCATGACTCTGAGGCAGCCACAACAGATAAACAGGAAGTGCAAGGTGTGCACTCTGGCCTGCAATTCCCTGCACTGCAGGGCATGCTCACCGCTATCAACCTTTTCACCTGGAAGTATTTGGCTTGTGGGAATTCATTTCATCAAACATTATCCCTACTTCCCTTTTTCTGTGAGTATTAACTTATGATAACTGATTTTTCAGTTGTAGCTGTATACAGAGGGGAAAAACAGAGTACCTACAGACACCATGTGTTGCATTAATAATAGCACATACATAGTTAAATATCAACAAAACCTGATTTACAGGTATTTAATGGACGGTGCCTGCAAACACTTTGCATCTTGCAGTTAATTTCACAAAAAGTGCTAAGGGGAAGACAAGCAACTTAATTATAACACCCAGAGTGTACAGTTCAGACATCGCTCACCTGCCTCTGTGTACTTGCCCTACTGGGGTGACTTTTTAGTCTTTTATTTTAAGCTGCCTCTGCCTAAGCAAAATACATATTTGTATAGGTTTAGCTTGGGCATTTCTGCTAATGTTGTTTGGATGCTTCAACTGATAACTCATATCTCTGGAGAGTAAAGCCTGCCCACCAAATTAACCAAATAGAGGTAAAGAGCAACACAATTCACTTTCTGCAGAAGTGTTGGAAGCATGGAGAGGATAACTCCCTCAGCACTGTTCCGCCACATGGCTGTATATAAAATGGAT
Organism: Ambystoma mexicanum; assembly: GCF_040938575.1. Classification (NCBI taxonomy): domain Eukaryota; kingdom Metazoa; phylum Chordata; class Amphibia; order Caudata; family Ambystomatidae; genus Ambystoma; species Ambystoma mexicanum. The sequence continues at coordinate 1,523,721,252 of NC_090929.1, read as the reverse complement.
GACATGAGTACAGGGCCACAAGGAGGAAATGCTCACAGCATATCCCAAAGATTCCTATTCACATCCGCAAATTGGTTCTGCTGCTGCAGGATGTCCACTGGCAAATGCTGAACATGTTTGTCTGTTTGCTATTTTGATATATTCAACTCAATCAGCATGATGCCCCCCTTAATATCGGCTAACACACAATATACTCCTTGATACAATTAGACATCATGTTTCTCCATTAGCTGCCTCTCATATTTATTTATTTTTTACCATTACCGAGCACAAAAAAATGTTAACTGAACCTCTCCATTCCCTCCATGGTGTGATGTTAATGGCACTGTGTAGAGCCAAGCTTTTAGCCATACTCAACATCTTGAATGAACTACTGTCTTGCAGTACGGTCATGGAATGCCGTACCCAAGATAGATAGATTGCTGTCCCTAGTTTTATTATTGCTTGTATGCACTTTATATCCACACCATTGTTAGTGTGGGGCTATCATTCATCTTTGAAAAATGGGAGACATTGTGCGCACTGGTTTTGAACCTCTTGTCTACTGATTTTATTGTAATGTAAACTATAATCATCTAAAATGGCCTTCAAATGACCTTCAATAAAAAAATCATTACCATTAACAATTACACAAACTATAATTGTACAGCTTTACCTAGTAACGGGGAATCTGATATCAAAGTGTGCAGACCTATGCACCAGTACTATACTCTCTTTTTGTGTTTCTTAAATGCAAATTAACAAACTGTCAAGTGGCGGTGAGTAGGATTGAATATCCATCATGAGCTGTCATTGAACCATCAATGCACCAATGGCATGCCGCCGAGTTCAAAACACTCCTCCCCGCGACGACTCACTGTGATCAATGGACAGACATTGTTGAACACGTATGGCACCATTTTGTCTCTGTGGCAGCATCCCAATCCCTTGATGTTTTGGTTAGTCTACACACTCTACACGCAAAGCAGCTCACTATGACTGATGAAGGGTATTTCAACAGAACTCTCTACAGTAGATACCCCCAGATTTCAAAGCCAGGAGTTAAAAATAATAATAATCATATGATATTAATGTTGTGAACTAGTAGGTGCTCATTAATTGAACTTTACAGAATAACCTTTTACATCCTCATCAAATACAGTCAATCATATAAAAAGCCGCCAAGCATTGCTTTTGCCCTGCATTTTGAAAAATAACATTTGGAATGAATAATTTAAAAAAGCTAATTCATAAAAGGAATCAGATGTGTGTTGGCAACTAGTGTATGTTGACATACTGTGTTGTGGGAGAGGAAAAGCAATAATATGATAGCGTGATAACGTTGATGGGGAGGATCAAACTCAGAGCTCCATAGCTGTTAGTCTCCTAGGTGAGGGTTCTAATTTTAGGTCAATCAAAGCTCTGGCAATGATGGGCGCCCAAGCTCATATGTGTTGCTTTCGCACCCAGCCGCTCTTGAAAGACAAAGAAACCTTCATGGCTAGTGAGCAGTGACTTTAAAGGAATGGTTCGGTCAACATTTTTTATTGCCCCTACGGGGCGGCCATGTGTTTTTAAGCCTAAGTTGTTTGATTTTAGAAAAATTTCCTATGGACCTTAGCCGAGTTTTCATCCATTAAACGCATGCGAAAACAGGCATCAGGGAGCTGCCATTTTATGATAATCCTATCATTTCCCCCATCGCCCTGGCTGACCTGCTTTTGCTGCACTAAATCATATCCCCCGCCCCTGAGCCTGTCATCAGCAGACGCGTACCGCCCATTTCACAACGCCAAAGCACGTCTCGTGTCAACATTCGCTGCACTTCAGCTAATGACGTGTCGCCATGGAACTGGCAGGACGCCTCTTTCCTCAATAAGTATAAACAGACCGTTTCACAACACACAGCAGCAGATTTTCTATTCCATTCCTCTCTCTGTGTTACTTTGAGTATTCTGTGACTCGTTTCTGTGCTCTAGTCAGCTACCTTCGTTGCTTGTAGCCCGTGTGAACAGATACCAGTACCACAGATATAAATTATTTTAGTTTGTTTAACACACAATGGCTACAATAATGCCCTACATGTACGAGCCCGAGTATACTGGAAAGGGAAACACGCGAAAACGATGGGTCTTCGTACGGCAGTTGGGAGGAGGATTCAACAGCTGAAGAGCCTGGTGCGCATGCAATCGGTGCGAGCTAATGCCAACCGAGGATGAGAACTGCTGCTGCTGTGAAAACTCGGGATGCGTGGCCTACATTTCAGAAGGCGAGCCATGGCCGCAATGCATCACCGAGCTGCCAGACTTCAGGGCAGCCTGCCTCACACGGTCCGTGTTTAGGATAATGATGGTGCTTATGCACGAACTTCGCGCAACTGTTCGTCCTCGTAATCCGAGTAAGGAGTAAGTATACTCTGCTTGTCATGCCACTCCTACTTCATGGTCTTCTACTATATCCAAAATTACATATACATATCATTGTAACGCATGAAAGTCATTCAATAGTGTGCAGTGTCTAGATAGCATTTGTCTGAGCAGAATGCCATTAGTTACAAGAATTGTCATTGACAACAAACGTTTATTAAACTTATCTTGGTCATTTAAAAACAGTTTGTTTAATTCCTTTTCACAAGTGGTACAGGCTGGTGGCCTATCGTTCCTTTACATGGTGGCTTCACGGGAGGCTTGGACACCGCGTTCGAAGAGTGATACCCGCCTGTGCCGTTCATGCCATAAGAGAAACGTTCCCGAGTGACAGCGGTCAGTACACGGGATTTTCTCTCGCTGTGTTGCAACCTGTCCTGTACAATGTTTAAAGTCTTGTATTTTTGTGTCATCAAAATAAGATACAAAATAAAACACCACATATGTTTTAACAATGGTTGTTTCAATTTTTTTAAATGAATCAAGTGTGTCTCCATTCAAGGATGGACGTCAGACATCTGTGCTCCGAATGGGTGAAGGTCAGGTCGCTGTGAAGCAGGGTGGTCACTATCTAAGCTAACATAATATATTCTCAATAATGCATGCACTAAAAAACACTTGTTCAAAGTCTTTCAGTCGGTTATGTCTCTATAAAAGTCACACATATATCTATACTATCAATTAACAATGGATTATAAAGGCCTTAGGTTAAGGGTCTTGACCACTATAATACACTGTTTGAAGTGTGGGTCTGTGCTCACAAGAATCTCTGTATGTGGCATTTGTGATTGATAGGCAACGATATCCTGCAGTAGGTGTCTAATGTTAGTTGGGGATCTGCTAGGTGAGCATCATGGCGTGGTCAGTGGTCTGGCACATGAAGAGAATACCTTGCAGGGACACAGGGTCAGAATGGCAGTAAGTTTCCACTGGCGAGGGTGCGTGGGCAAGGACACGTTTGTGGAGATGAACGAGCTATGTGCTTAGTTCAGGCTGGTTCACATGCAGGACAGTGATCTTAGAGGAAGAGTGATGTGTTACATTTATTAGCTGTTGCAAATACCTCTGGAGTTTTCCAGTCAGAGTGGGAATGAGGGTGGAAGCCATGTGCTCTGCGCAGTGAGGCCTGGTCACCAAGATGGATTGGAAAGGGGGTACAAAAATGGATGCCCCGTGTCCTGCTCTGTGGTCCCATCTACGCGAATGTCATCCAAAGTTAACATCACATAAGGGCAAGGGGCGAACCCACTACTGGAGGCACTTGGTCCGAGTTTCTACTGAGAAGTAAAGGATGAGAGGGGCCTGATGGCCCCTCCCTCCCACACACTTGCCTGCATGCCCCAGGCCCATCCATCCCACCCCCCTCTATCAAAGGCGGTTCGCACGAGGGGATGAGTGCTGGCATGGGGGGCTGTCACGGGCGCAAACGGCCAAGGTGCCAAACAGCATGTACACTTCAAAAGGTATCCCACGCCCAGGGGCCATCGCTCACATGGCCTCCTCAGACCCGTGTCTCCAGGCAGGCCTCCCCTGAGGCAGGCCGCCCCCCTGCAATCCATAGAAGTGTGTCTCCATTCAGCAGTCTTCCTGTGCCTTATCTGCACGCCCCAGGCCCATCCATCCCACCCCCTCTATCAAAGGCGGTTCGCACCCGGGGATGAGCGCTGGCATGGGGGGCTGTCACAGGCGCAAACGGCCAAGGTGCCAAACAGCATGTACACTTCAAAAAGTATCCCACGCCAAGGGGCTATCGCTCACATGGCCTCCTCAGACCCCGTGTCTCCAGGCAGGCCTCCCTGAGGCAGGCCGCCCCCCTGCAAACCACATAATACCACGACATACACACGTCATTCATTCACAAACACACCCCTGTTTCTAATACTTTATAAACCACTTGATATGTCTCATGAGAACATCTTTGTGCTTTGCAAGTCAACTCCTGAACCTTCTATCTGAGAAGCACTGAGATCTATGCTAATCTGTTCGTCGTCGTGCTATCTGTGACCGCTTTGAGCAAACTCGTCAGTGTGCTACCTCTGGCCAACTACCTGTTCTCCTGCAACATACTGCTCGGCCTGCTGAATCCAACTGTTTGTTGGTCAAGGTAAGGCCATGTATCCTAGTCATATTTCGGTCATTTTTACATTTCTATCTATTTGCGATCACAGTACCCAATAGAGCTATGGTCATTGGTCTCATTGCTATTGACTTGAGTTTCAATTGTTATGCTATCAATAGATCTATTTATTTTCATCTGTGTCAATTGTCATTGAATTGCATCCTTCGGGGGTCCAGTCTATAATGTAAGCATGTTTCCTTTTCGTGCAAGACAGAACATCCAAGGGACAAGTCACATGTTCAGAGTTTAGTCACATAATTTAAAAAATGTCTGTAACTTATGCAAATACTAAGCCGCACATGATGAACTGGTATAGTTCTGGCGACCAAAACAAACCTTGCATTGACCATGGTATGGTTCATTTGACTTTTTTATTACATTTTTATTCATCAAGGTTTTATAATAATCTTGATATTTACTTTTCAGAATTTTCAACAATGCCTGCCTGTTCGATTAGTGGTTGCACTTCGAAGACCCATGCTAAATCTGAAGGCACTACAATGCATGTATTCCCAAAAACTGTTGATCAAATAAGAGAATGGGTCAGACATTGCGGATATCCACTGGATGAGCTGGAAAGTAGAGTCCAGCAAGTCTTTGAGGACAAGAGGGGTGATCGATACCGCATCTGCAGCCGGCACTTTCCCTCAAACATGTACACCACATCTTGGGTAACAAAGAAGAATAAACAGCGATCGACACGAAAATTGCTCGCAAATGCTATTCCGACTCTATTCGTCCACATTCCGCCACTGGTGAGTCAAGTGTCCGTTTTTAGCTTTAGGCCTTGCGGTAGTGTGTAGGTAGCCGAATGGATTCATTGATATTTTAGGTGTTGTTTCCAATTTGTAATACTTTCGACATTGATATGAGTGTATAGCTTTTTGAATAATGACATTTATCAATATATTATTTTTAGATTTCATAACCCACAAACGAAATCTATATATGGGCACAGGGAACTGTGCTATATTGCGCATTACTCAAGTATTCTGTCGCCTTACATGGCAATTTTAAATATTGGCATTTCATTATCAAACAATAATTTACCTTTACAACTTCTTGACTATCCCTTGAATCTGAAGCAAGAACATTCTACTTCCATGACGTGCTCGCAGTTATCAACCACTTCTAGCACGTATCATGTAATCATACTTGGCTATTCCGCTACAGACTTGTTTTATGCATGTCAAGTAATAGTTTTTATGTATCGTGTGATTATTTTACCAATTGTTTGGTTAGTGCTTTCCAATTGATATACACCTTAGTTGTCGTCCCCTGGTGTTTGTTTTCAGTTATAATAAGTGTTATCCATACTAATGCAAGTACTTTCTTTCAGGGAGATGCTGAAGTGTCCACCACATTGACAACAGCCCTAGATGTTCTTCAGCTGCACGAGGTATGGATACTGACAGCTCCATCGACCGTGATCATCAGGACTGGAACACTTGTCGTTTGATTGTTCTACACCATGTTTCATTCGTGGTTAGCCATTGATATGTACCTGTGAGGTCGACCCCAAGTGTGCGTTGTGTTTTCAATATTGTAATCCTTACTAATGCAAATACTATGTTTCAGGCAGTTGTTGAAGCGTCCACCCACGCACTTGATGCGGAACCTGACATTCAAGTAATTCCAGGGGAAGCGGGACCATGCGGATACGAATCGGCGCAACAGCTTTTGGAAGTGCGCACCACATTTACAACATCCATAGATATTCTTCAGCAGCACGAGGTATGGATACTGACAGCTCCATCGAGCGTGATTATATAACGTGATTCCATTTGCTATACTTTATTCCCTATTAACGCAAGTACTGTGTTTCAGGGGGACGATGGAGCTTCCACTACAATCACAAGATCCCATTTAGATGATGTAGATGTAAAGAAATAAGAGAAATAAGTCGATTAAATCTGATCATATTTAAATATTCCTTGATTCTTTTAGACAATGCAACATTTGTGGTTATCTCTTTATATGTACCTGTGCCGTCGACCTCAAGTGTGTGTTATGTTTACAATATTGAAAACCATACTAACGCAAGTACTGTGTTTCAGAGAGTTGCTGATGCCTCCTCTTCAGTACAATCATTCGTGGCAGTCCATGCAGGCCAGAGGTATGGATACTGACAGCTCCATCGAACTAGGTCATCAGAGCTCGAATACTTGTCGTTTGATTGTTCCACACAATGTTTAAATTGTGTTTGGCTATTGAGATGTACATGTGTGTTCGTCCTCACGTGTGTTTTATGCTAACAATATTTTGATACACAGTAATGAAAATACTATGTTTCAGGGAGTCGATGGAGCCTCATTCCGTGCTGTCTATGCGGATACAGAAAATATAGTCGTTTCAGCGCAATAGGAAGGGGAGACATGCGGATACGAATTGGAGCAACAGCGTGCAGATGTTGAAGGTCGAGTCAAAAAAGTTGCAACTTTTATGTGTCAGGGAGGCTGTTTTGAGGAGAATTTTGTCTTTCGTGGAGAGCCAGTTATTAGATCCTCTGAGGTCAGAGATGTGGGCTTTCTTGGGAATGCTTAGGGCTGCTCTCAAGGCATTATTTTGTAAAATCTGGTTCTTATTAGTGATGTGTTTGTTACTCCCTACATATAAGGCATTACAGTAATCCAATTTGGATAAGACACAGGCTCTTGCTAGGGTAATGCAGTTGTTAGATGAAAGGAATGGCTTGGCTGCTCTGATTAGCTTGCAAGTATAAGCAGTAGCTGAGGCTATGGAGTTGACTTGTTCTTTGAAGGTAAATGTGGAGTCTAGATAGAATCCAAGGGTTTTGACCTCCTTGGCTACTGTGATATTGTTATTGTCTATTTTGAAATTAGAATAGATATGGCCTAATTTGTTGAGGTTAGCAGGGGTGCCGAGAATGAGAAGTTCTGTTTTGTCATCATTCATGCATAGATCATGAGATGCCATCCATGCCTGGATGATGAGGGACACTCTATTCATAAAGGCCAAATCCTTGTTATAATCGCCAGTCAATGGGATGATGATCTGTGTATCATTGGCATAATTAGTGTAGGTGATACCCAGGCCGTCTAGATCATCAAAAAGGGGCTTTGTAAAGATGTTGTACAGGGTAGGTGAAACGCAGGAGCCCTGGGGCACGCCATAGGTGATGGGTATGGGGTCAGTGGCAGCTAAGGGTGAGAAAACGTGCATTGTTCTATTGTCAAAGAAGGATTGAATCCAACCTATAGCTGCTTGTGAGAAGTTGGCAGCAGAGTCCAGGTGGTTGCATAGAATCTTATGGTCCACCAGGTCGAACGCCGCTGAAAGATCAAGTAGCAGCAATAGTGCTGTTTTACCATCGTCTCTCAGTGCGTCTATTTGTGCTTTAAGGTCGATAAGTGCAGTTTCAGTTCCGTGTTGTGGTCTGAAGCCTGGCTGACGTACTCCTAGAAGGTGGTTACATTCCAGATATTGTTGGATTTGAAGGTAAGCCACCTTATCTAGGATTTTAAGCAGAAACGGGACTGTGGTGATGGGCCGATAGTTTGTAGGTATTGACGAGTCATGTGTTTGTTTTTTATGAAGTGAGAGGATCCAAGACTGTTTCAAGTTGTTGGGTATGGTGCCGGTGGAGAAGGAGGCATTTATAAGTTTGGCAATGAATAGGGAGAGGTCACGTGTAGCATCTTTTATGATTTGTGCTGGGCAGGGGTCGCCGTGGCAGTTGGACGGTTTGAGGGTGAGGATGACATTTTCAACTTCTAGGATGGATACTTTATTGAAGTTGAAGCAGGGTATAGGTAGAATAGGTGGAGGTAGGGTGGTCTGGGGCAAAGGCTCAGAAGTTTCATTAGGATTAGGGGCAAGGAGGAGAGTTTCTTTTTTATTGTTAATCTGTGGCTTGAGGGTCATTATCGTGTTGGATAGGGTGCCCTGTATGCTAGTGCACCAACTTTTGTCCTTGAGACAGGTGCCTGGGGCTTGGATGGGCGTTTCTATCTCTTTGAGGATTGTGCAGGCGAACTTTCATAAGTGTCACTCTTATTTGAGAACATCTTGAGCATCTTGAGCGTAACTCGATTCAGTGCTTCGATCCCCAAACTAGAGTCATATTACATTAAATAACATGTGATTTAACATAGAGCAGCAATTGTCTGTTCAATGCAGTATTTCCTTTCCTAAGATCCACATGTATAGGTTTGGTCAATACTGTGTGAAGGCAACCAAATATAGGCAGATGATTCTGAAGTTTTAATTGTGACCATTCCATAATATTCGATATGTCTACTTCTTAATGAGCAGAGTCAAAAGATGTCTACAATTCCATAATGTGTTTCAAAAAGGTATTTTCAATGATTTGGAGGATATAGGAAGGTGCCTTGCTATGGCAAAGAGCCACTCTATAGCTTTACATGGCAGTTGACTTTACACCAATAGGGGCTGATTCATGGAATTTCGCGCAGAAATCACGCAATTGCCTTGCACCGAGAAGGACACTTTGTGAGCCTACGCACAGAAAGAAAAATGCATGCCACAGGTATTCATGGGTTTGTTCACGTAAAGTAACCGTATTTGCAAGTCACAGCTGAAACGCCCCAGACACTCCCACATGCAATGCAGGAAACTTCCAGATCAGCTACATTTGCGCACTCTCCCAGGCGCAAATACATGCATCCTTCAAACAGTGCATGGGGTCCCTCGTAAGCAGGGCCGTGAATCGGGGAGACTGTGCGGGGTCTCCTGTAACTGTATCTGGCACCCCGACAACAGGCTATGAACATTTGTAACTCAACAATAACTCAGAAAATGTGCGTGCGAACCCACGTAAAACGTTCCTGCACCCCGCTGCACAGGTCACGTGCACCCCTACATTATATTGGAACCCTGATTGAGTACACGCACTCGAAATCTGACATGCGATCCCACCTTTGCGCCGGAAATCCTAGGTGCAAGGGTACTTAAGCCAGCCTTTGGGTGGCGGATCCTACGAAGGACTTGCGTGGGCATTTCACAACTGTCACGCAATCGTGGCCGTGCAAGGGACTGCCTGCAGGCCGTCCCTCGGAACGCCTACTTCTTCGCAAGTTAGTCCCCATTTCTGGTGTTTTCCAATCCCCAACCCACACAGACCATGTCCACCCTCTGCTCTGAGTCGTCTCATGCAAGGCCCTCAACAGCTCCCACAGGTGTGCTAGGACAGCGGGAAATCCACGCAAGTCCAGGAAAAGTGCTGCGCATTGAATTCCATGAACTGACAGAGTTGCACGCGCAGATTGAGCACAGATTGGGCACAAGTGGCCTATTTTCTGCTCAATATATTCCATGAATCGGCCCCTTAATCTTTAACTCAAGTGCCACTGGTTGCCTATTGATTATTCTCATGCATGACAGTAAGGCACCTGTGTAAGGTTTGACTCTTAATATGTGGGTCCCATGGCAGATCACTTGTGAAACATGTACCTAGCTAATCGCAGCTAGAGGACATGGGTAAGTAAATTACTCCTGTGTAAATAGAAGTTTATATGCAGCCCTTCTTCGGAGATATACTACTATATTTTTTTTTTGGTCAGAATTTATTGGTTTAGTTGTAATACAACTTTTTTCAATTGATACCAGTTTAGATTACATTCAAGAGAAAGACATAATTAACAGTACATTTGTTATAATATTCACAAGAATTCCATGCTTATGTTGGTTAAGAACAAAGACACTGAAAACTAAATTCTAATATAGATTGCATAATTAGATTAGGTAAAAACAGGTATCATGACAATTAAAATTGGAACTATCAATATTAATACAAATCGCCAAAAACAGTCAGTCTAAACATTAGGAATCTTAATATGATAAAACAATACAAGATTTAAAACATTAAAACAAGGTTCTTGAAGAATATATTGGTTTTTTTTAAAATTGAATCATTATCTAGATTTAAACCTAACAGGGAGAACAGTTTTTGTTCAAACCTGATCCTTGCAATCGGGCTGCTTGATGGTAGAAATACAATTTTCTTCCAATAAATCCCTTCTAGAAGATTCCACTTTGGACAATTAGAAGGAAGTTGAGATTGTGCACCGTAAGTAATTATCGGGATCAGTTTTTGTTTATAGAATGTTTTCGAGGGTATGTACGAGAATTTTCCATGTTTCATCTGGATGGGTTTCCCTTGAGCTGCTAAGAGCTTCATTTTTGCTTTTAATTCTAGTTTGTAAGGTAAATTGGATATGTGCGTGTTGAGATTTAGACCAAGATATTTGTGCTGGTGTACTTGAAAAAGGGATGCTTTTGCTAAGGTCAAGTTGAACTTCAAGTTGTGTTTAGAGGTTATATGAGTGAACACCATTGCATTCAATTTCTGTACATTTATAATTAGGTAATTATCATGGGCATATGAAAACTTTCTTTGCAAACCAATATGAGTTCTGTCGAGTAGAACGAGATTGTCAGCGTATAAAAGCCACACTATTTCTTTGGAACCAAGGTTTCGCAGGAAGGAACTAACAGATAGAAGGGCTTTATTGACATCATTGATATAAAAATTGAATAAAGTTAAATCTAAAATGCAGCCTTATTTTAGGCCTGAATTGATTGGCATGGAATCGGTAAGTAGGCCGTCCTTTGTGAGTTTTACTCTAATGGAGGTGTCAAAGTAAAATTGATGAATTAGATGAAGATGGAGGATGTAGATAGTACAGTTGGCATTTAAAAGTTGTACCCTTTATATCTCTCGAGAAACAGATTCAAAAGCTTGTTTAAAATCGATAAATGCTAAAAAGACTGGCTGTGTGGTTGATATGGCTTGTTTCTTAATGGCAGTTAAAATAGTTAAGTTAAAAAAGTTCCAATTCCCTTGACAAATCCAGATTGGCATTCATCAAAGAGATTGAAGGAGTTCATACAATGGGTAAGGTCTCGTAAAATGAGTCGTGCAAAACGTTTTCCAGGAATGTCTAAGAGCGCAATGGGTCTGTGATTGGTGGGGTTGTTGCAATTCCCTTTCTTGTAGATACGTATTATAATCGATTGCTTCCGGGAAGGTGGAATAAAACCTGTTTTAACAACCTTAGTATAAATAATATCAAGTATAACAGCCCATTCAGTTGGATGTGCTTTCAAAGTAAGCTTTGACAAGGTATCAGGGCCTGGGGCCCTGGATGAACTTAATTTCTTTATAAGACTACTAATGTCAAGTTGGTCGAAAATCCATTTTGTAAGGTCAGGGCTGTGATTTCTTTGAGATAGCATATCTTTTATTGTAACATTAAGCAAGGAGTAGACATGATCAGTCCATGTCTGTGCACTTGGTGTTTGTTAGTATGGACTGTGTCCCAGATCTATGCTCTTGGTTTAGGAGTTTCCATATCTGTGAAACAGATTTAGTCGCTATTGCTTTTAACATTGCATCTGTGTTTTTTAGGGTTTTGTTTGAATTAATTGGTTTAACAGAATTCCTGGTTTTTAACATGCGTTGTTTTGCAAGTGTGTAAGCACAGGCAGCTTTCTCAAGGCTTGCTGTAGGTTTGATTTTAAAGTTTGAATACGCATATCGTAATTGTGCTTCTGTCTAAAGAGGGGTTGATGTAAAGTATAGGTCAATTGATTGATAAGGTTGAGAGTGTCAGTATATTCTGTGCTATCTATTGGGGAACCGCCTTGATTTGTTCGTGTTAGCTCTAACTCTAATAATGTTAGCTTGTGTGGAGTCCAGTTTAAACGATTCCTTCCTTGATTGATTGTCAATGGAACTTAACATATTCCGCAGAGTGGTATCGTTCAAGGAGTCCATTTTAGTTGTAAAATGTCTTGATCACTTGCTGAATTGGGGCTTACTTTGAATGATGTAATGTGATGGATGGCACTAGAGGAAATAAAGATATAGTCAAGGGTTGAGAAAGAGTTTCCTCTCGACCATGTTGGCGCTGGAGGGATGTCATCTGGTGTGGTGCCATTAAGCATGTTGAAGTCCCGTAATTTTATTAACATCATCCACTTGTCTGTCCTCGTAGGACCGGACTTTGCATTTGTTGAAAGGCAATTTCGATTCAAGTCACCTGCTATTAAGGGCGTCTGAAATGACGTATCAAGATAGCCAATCATATATTCAAGATTGGCTAAGAATAGGTCCTCGCATATTGCGGCTGGATTCCAATGTAGGTAAACTTGCAGAGGGGGAGGCCCAGCTTTTAAGTTGTATCTGGACCTGGATTTTATTCGCTATTAGAAGACCAGCTGCCGGTCGGCCCTTATCAGATTTTATTGCAGGTATCCATGTAATTTGGTAGTTTGGCCACATCGGTTGAGTAGTAATCCAGGTTTCTTGGAGTAAAATAATATTGTAGGTAGTTAGAATTTTAGCTTTGGGAATGAGTAAGTGAGAAAACCCTCTTGTGTTCCAGACAGCCATGGAACATGTATGTTAATAGAGTTGATAGTAGGTCTAGCAGTTGTTGGAATGAGTATATTGTTCAGAAGAGTTTTAGAAAGACACGACCATCTTGAAGTTGGATGAGGGGTGGATTGGGCTTCATGTGGTCTTGTTGTACAGTAGGGTTTACATTGCAATTGCATTTGCAACAGGAACGAAGGGATCCATTGTTGGAATAACCTTGTGAGATTTGGTGAGAGGTTTGATGTTTATCATAGTGTTCCTGATATGCTATATCTGATTGCCTATTGGAATTTGGTACGTCTGAAATAACTGTTGGCAATTGTTTCTGAACTCTGTGTGTGACTGAATGATTAGCTTATCTGTGTCAAGTTTTGATATGTCAGTAAAACGAATGGATTTGATATCATTAGAACTAATACATTCAAGGTCTACAATAGTGTGAAAAGCTGTGAGGAGAGTGGATCTGTTCAGAAAGGGATCTGATCGAAGCCTATTCAACATTGTTATGGTCAGAGTGTCAGATTCCAATAGCATGATCTTGTCAGAGCTTGAAGCAATTCAAATCGGATGAGATGTAGAGTCTCTGGGCTCTAGGTATGGTATAGAGTTTTGAGCTAACTTAGGGTGAAATGATTGCTTCACACAACATCCACATCCACCAATACACAGATTACACACATCTCTACCTGAAGACATTCTCCATTAAAGATATCCATAGGCTGAATGCCTTCCTCTCATTGATCCAGTTGAGGATGTCCAGTGCTTACCTGAAGCTCAACCCCTCCAAGACTGAATTCCTACTGTTGACCAATAACACTGAACACCCGGACATCCCCACGTGGCTGTCTGCTATGCACTGTGCGACCTTCGCACCCCAGCTGGCTGCCTGCACTAAGTCCCTTGGGTTAGGGATAATTCTCATTTCTGTGTTAATTCCCTTCAACCCTAGAGACCCCCAGCTCTTTTGCTGGACTTTCGGACTTTTGAATTTTTACCCTGGAGTGATTGAGCCCTTTTTTCTCACTCTCTAATGTGTTTTGACCTGATTTGGATTATGTGTTTACTTTGTTTTTGGAGTCAGACAAACTACATAGGCATCTACCTTTTGTATGATGACACACAGTACCTTCAGTGCAGTGTCACAGAGACTCCCTTAGATTTCTCATAAGGTTTAAATACATTTCCTTGTGTGAACTACTGTTCTCAAGAATAGTAAAGTGAAATTGACCTTACTTACCATTTCCCTTTGTGGGTCCAGCACACACCATCCTATGTGAAGTGCTGGGGAATTACTTAGTAGCCCCTTATCCTACCTACTCATCTAAAAATGTTTATGTTACCCTCACTACTTTAAATGGCTGGTGGCAGCAGTTTAATTTTCCTACCATAGTGCTTTTCTACCGCTGGCTGAATCCTCAGATGCAGTATAGCACCCATGGGTGACCATTTTGTCAAAATGGGCGTTTTTCTTTTTTCGCCATTTTCTGTTTGTGAGGTCTTTCTTGGGTTTTACTATGCTTACCAAGCCAGGTTGAATCCCTTTGTTTGTTTTGCCTTTTCCGGGCTTCAGTACTGAAACCGCCTCTGGCTCCAGTGTTTCTGGAAGGGCAGGAAGTGAGGGAGGTGCCCGAAACTCCCCTGTCCTTTGTCTCTAGGAATGCCTGAATGCACCCAGTCCTCATTTGCTGGCTGGCTGTCCTTTTAGGACAGCCACCCTGCTGTTTGAGTGACAGCCTAGGCTGTGCATGAATGGGAGAAACCTGCTTAAAAGACGAAGGTTTGGGGACAAGAGGCAGAGTTGACCACTGGGAAGAACACGCAACGAAGAAACCATGAACTAAGCTTGTTGCATCCTCCTGGACCTTTGAAGTGCCCAGTGAAGCCCTGCTGCTGTGCTGAAACTCCTTTTTCTAATCAACAAGAGAAGCTGCCGAAGGGACAACTTCTTCCCTTAGGTTAGTGGGACCAACTAACCCTAAAACTAACTCCACTGGGCCATCTTCCCTGACTGGCTGTACTTCTTTGCTGCTGCAGGAACCGGGTGCCAGGAGTGAAGCAGTCCTTAGTCCAGTGCAACATCTGCATCAGGCCAGAACCTCCAGGCGTCTCCTAATGACCCACCAGAATCAGGACGACCAGAGCTCGAGGCCCCTCACCAGAGTGCAGGACTCAAGGAGTGAAGGATGCCCAACCAGTATCCAAGATCCGTGGTGGTGCTGTTTACTGAGCGCTGAAACAGCGAAGTGCCACTGATCTGAAAAGAGCCAGTAGCTGCCACCGACCTCTGAATTGCTACTGCAGGTGTCCTCCAGATGTCCTCCCTCATGTCCCCACGACTGAGGCCCAGGGACCTAGGATGTGCATTGCTGCAACCAGACCAAAGTCAGATGGACCACTCTTCTTCTAACCAAAGGTGCTGTTCCGACTTGGGTTACTTACCTCATTGTCTTTAGCTTCCCTCTTCTCAGTTGAGAATTGCAGGAGCTACTTTGCTAGAGTTAATGTCAGCTCTACCCTTCACAAGTGTAACAGCTTGTGACCCTACAGTGATTGTTCTTCAACAAACTCTCTAACTTTGTGC
The DNA here is from genome assembly GCF_040938575.1 of Ambystoma mexicanum. Taxonomy (NCBI): domain Eukaryota; kingdom Metazoa; phylum Chordata; class Amphibia; order Caudata; family Ambystomatidae; genus Ambystoma; species Ambystoma mexicanum. The sequence goes on along the minus strand of NC_090929.1, from coordinate 1,523,705,785 downwards.
AAGACATTGTTATCTAAGAAGTACCTCAGCTCCATAGACTGTGCTCCAATTGACTTTGGCTGACCTAGCTCCCTACAGACTCTTTTAGTCTACTTGATAATATTTACTGTCCCTCAGTTAGCCCTAAAACTTGGTTTTAAACTATTATTACTCTGAAAGGGTTTTGTCTAGACTTCATTGGAGGATTTAAGTGCTCACATGCTCTGAGAATCTATTTAACCATTTTCCTTCCCTTAACCTTTGCTTTATACAAAGTGTGCGAGTGATATATAAATGCCATTACTGTCCTAGTTAGTGAAGTCACCTCAGGGTTTAGGAGGTGTGTAAAAAGCATCTCTTAAGAGTATCTACTAGCTTTGTGTTGATTCTGGAAAAGTATTTTAAGGTATATTTGATTGTTACATACATTGCCCTTTTTAAAGAATACTTATTTAAAACTGTTGTTAAATAAATAAATAACTATTTCTAACTGAAGCCTCGAGTGTAAGTGTTACTTGGTTATTTGTATTTGCGAGGTTCATTGCTACAGCTCTACAACTCACATTTACCCCTCTTGAGATAAGCCTGGCTGCGCAGTCACACTACAAACTTGTATAGTACAGGCCTGCACCAAAATGTGGGTTACCTACTACCAAGATGACAAGTTGTGTGTAGTCTCCCACAGGGTTACTACATCACTTCTTGCCTAACACCTGGGTTCAACATCGACAGATATCTCTCCTTCAAACAGCACATAGCAAGGAAAATACTACTGGCTTGGTACCAACTTTCTCTCCTGCATAAAATTAAGCACTTCATTCTAGAAAACAACATCAGATCTGCTGTCCAAGCCTTAGTCCTCTACCACCTGGGTGGTGACAAGGCCCTTTTGGAAGGCCTTGCTGCAACTAACTTGGCTCCCCTGAGATGTGCCCTGTATGCTGCGGCACAACTAATCAAAGGACTCTGCAAATCCAACCACATCACCCTGACCATCATCGAACTGCACTGGCTCCTGCTGCAAGCCTGTATCATCTTCATATCCTGATGCATCATCTACAAGGCTGTGACTGTGAAGTTCCCAAGCTACCTCACTGAGAAACTAATCACCTCCAGAAGCCTACAATCCACCGGAAGTAAAGACATGTGCACTCTGCTGATGCAGGAAGGAAAAAAAAAGAAGACAACATCCTTCCATCAACAACCGGCTCGGCCCCTCGCTTCTACAGTTCAGGTAGGAGATCAAGACCCACCTGATCAAGGAATGGATCCCCCTAACACCTAGGTCCATCCTCCACTCTCACCCTACCTGAGACCGAGTGATCTTATCCCCACTGTTTCCTCCACAGGTTACTTGTAGATCCATTGTTAACAATTTCCCTCTCCTGTTGTTAGATCCACACTCCATTGTTTCTCAGCTCCCTGATCTTGTTGTTCCCCCTATGATTGTAAAGTGCTCTGTGGATTCTCCAAGCTAGGTCCGCTCTCAAGAAATACCCTAATAATAATAATAATAATAATAATAATAATAATAATAATAAATACAAGTTAGGCTTAGTCATGATATGTCACGTTACACATGGCATATTGTGCATGGCACATGGTCTGATGTTGTACACAGCTCGTCATGACCCACAATTTGATGTCATGTGGTTGGGGTCTCCCTTCTTAGTTCTCAAAAATGCTCCAACATTAGTTGACAAACAGGATTAAATGGGACTATTCTACAATTACAATACAGCTGGATATGCAGTATGTGGGCTTTGGAAGAGTGTGCATGTGTCAGAGGCTCGTCGAAAGCTACACTGGCCCCCTGTGGAACATAGAGTGCAACACAAGGCAATTTCCTTTGTCTACAAATGCTTTCAGGTGATGACCCTCTGTATCTCTGCTCATGCATACAAAGGACAGCCATAAGAAGAACCTCGCGGTCTAATGAAGATGCATCTCTGATCTGTCCAGGTTTCCACCTGAAAAAACTTTGAAGTCTGGGCCCCCGTACTGTGGAATGCACTGTCTATTCAGCTAATGACAACACCCTGACCGTCTCTCTTTAAAAAAAAGGTCTAAAGACCTTCCTCTTCGATAAAGGTAAATCTAAAGAACCTGCATACTTAAAAGTGTTATCTGTATGTTCCCTGTGCTTGGTCTGTCATGTGAGCGCTTTGAGTCCTTCGGCTTAGAGGCGCTATATAGATATATAGATACCCTTACAGATCACAATCACAGCATTATCATGCTGGTAAGTACCAATTGAAATATGAATGTTGTCCTTAAATCCTATCACGTATACCGGCAGAGTCAGCTGTTCTATAAATGCACCATTTGCTGTTAACTTCTCACAAACATTCCTTTTGGGAGAATGTCCTCAAACAAATTAGTTAGCCCTGCCGACATGCAGTCTCTGAAGTTAGCCCCTTGTCTAACCTTTTGATCTGTTAGGCACACACACCCAAGGTTTCGTGTTGCTAGGTGTGGAAAAGAACGGGGGCTAAGCTAACGGTTCTACGTGATTTCGCCGACCTATTTTTGGTCGTGCTACTTTTCATCGCCGAACCTTTCATCGCCAACATTTTTATTTTTTTATTTATTTTATTTATGGGGGTCTGCGCCAATCCCTCCCTTACTTAAATAATCATACCCCATCCCGCACAAACACCCCCCCTAAAAAAAAAATGTTAAATAAAAATGTTGGCGATGAAAGGGTCGGCGATCAAAAGTCCCACGACCAAAAATAGGTCGGCGAAATGCGTGTATACCAAGCTAACATCAGGACTGACGGGATTCGGGGCTAGCTATATCCTTTTGGTTGTAGCCCCATAGCTTCTATCCGGGGCTACAACCAAAAGAGCTGGGGCTATTGCCCCCTTAGCCTCCCCCCTAACAACGCCTGTAGTTGCCCCCCTGGGTAATAGCGTTCAAAATTACTTCAGCACGGGCATGACAGATTGCCATTGTAATAATTGTAAAATTACAAGTTTTCTGGAGACAAAAATAAAAAAATAATTTGCAAACGAAACAGGTAATAAAATACAACCGAACCCTAGATCCATTGGCTCTCCAATGTTTGTTATTGCTATGCGAGGAGACTCTAAATATGTGATTAACGTTTGCAAACAAAAACATTTAAAAAGGCTGAATTCTCATTTGTTTAAGGCTATCACAGTTTAGAGTCTGTTGTTTCAGCTGGTCCTGTCACGTCCCTGCTGATTTAAAAATATATGTGGCCACACACAGGCCCTCATTACGACCCTGGCTGAAATCGTGGTGCAATATGCACCATGGAGCACGGCGGAAAGCTGCCAATACCGCCATGGGGGTTGGCGGATTTACCGCCCCATTCCGACCTTGGCGGGGCGGTAAATCCCCAATCCCCATTTTACCCTTCCCCATTCCCATTTTTGCCCCATAGGGTATAATGGGAGTGGGGAAGGCGTTAATTACGGGAACTCGTAGTAGGGCGCAAGGGTCCGCCGCGAATACCGCTGGCGTAAACCCACTCCGCCAGGGTCGTAATGAGGCCCACAGAGTGGAAGGAAACAAAGTCCAAAAGACATCCCAATGCTTTGTCGATGAAGGTACAAGAAAACGAAATAAGCATTTTATTCTCACAGGAAGTGAAAACTTTCTCACCGGATGGAATCTGCATGGGACGCTTGCGACTATGACGTTACTAAGCAATCATTTTCATCCACACCACATACTTATCAGAAACACTCTGATGACCTACAGTTTCCTGCGCAGACGCCTGGGTGATTATAAATGCCCTGCACGCATGAGAGTGATCTATTACACCCACTGATTACATTTGATGGAGGCAGTTTCTTGCTTAGGGCACAGAATGCGAGTGCATCGGGAAATGGCTTTTCAATTGTGATGGCCTCATTACAACCCTGGCAGTAGCGGCTGCCGTCGGAGTTGCATTTTTCCGGCCCCTGACAATGGGGACGTACAGGGCCATTCCGAACTTGGCGGACCCTGTGTGTCCCCATTGCCAGGGTCCGGAATCCGTTACTCCCCATTCCCATTGGGGAGGTCGGATGCACCGGCTCCGTTTATAACGGTGCCGGTGCATCCGACATGCTGTGCTCGCCAGTGGCTCTAGCCTGTCTCTGAACATTGCTGACTATGCAATTTGCCGGTCCGGGAACTACGGTACCGGGATGCTTACTGGTACCGTAGTTCCCGGACCGGCAAACTTATGATGAGGCCCTGAGGCTTATTACGAAATCCAGTAAAGAAGGTCAAAGTTTGCCGTTATTAGCACTGTTAATACCAACAAACTGAAGTACTGTTAGCAGTAACAGTAATTCAGCACCTTTTATGGGGAGTGGCGGTATTAATGCAAGAGTAATACCTCCTGCACCATTAGTGAATTTATGAAGAGAGGTGATAACACAAGTGGTTTCCGTGCCCTATATACAATGGCTTTCAAAACCCATAATCTGGAGTGGTAAAAACTGGCAGTATTTGGATATACTACCTATTTCACCATGCTCATAACGCTACCCAAAATAATACTGGGAGGGATTTAAGTAGGAACACGGGAATTTGATTTTACAATGGTAACTGAGTTTATAGATCCTGAAGGATTGCCATCTGGCAAGGGTGTAGAAACCTCAGCTTTTTTGTGTTTTACTAATAATACAATGATGCAGGTAATCCATCTCTAAAAGTGTGGTTTTGGTCAGACCCCCCTTTCAGAAAGCTCCATGCCAAAAGCATAGTGAACTCCTATGCTCTGCTGCATCAGCCCCCTAATCTTGAGCTCCTGTTCCTCAGTGGCACAGAGCAGGTTGAAATGTCACATATACCATGTTTGACAGCTGCTCCAACACCAAAGTTACTGCAGACAGAGGTTGCATTTAAATCTGCACCTCTGAACAATAATAATAATAATTGTGAAGAACTATCTGTCTGGTGGCAGGGTATTCCCTAATAATAAGCAATATCTTAGTTTTGGGATGGGGACTGATGGTACACACAACTATAAAAGCCACATCTTTTTCTGGCATTTCCTTTTAAAGTTAAATGGTGGCAATGTTTTGCTCTTAAACCCTGCAACATTACCCAAAGTGCTTTCAATGCATGTCCTGCATGTGTTGCGCTCTTTCCACACGGGTGGGCTTTTGTCAGTGTTTTTCTAACCAAAAAAGGCAAAGGGGGGGTATGACTCTTGACTGTGCCTAGGCTTTTTAGCCACTCATTTCTTGTACTCCTGTAGGGCAGTAGTCATTTTGTCACACTTGTTCTAAATAGGCCTATGTAATGTGGTATTGCTGTGCCAAATGGGCATTCTGGAATCTGGCCTTACTATGCTGACTGGACATATGGGCCCTCATTACAAGCTGGGCGCAAAGGGATACCGGGCACCGGTAATGACACTGGTGCCGGTAATCCCTTTGCGCCCTACTACGAGGTCCCTTTGCGGGTCCCTCCCTTAACGCCTGGTTTTACCAGGTGTTAAGTACGGGACCCGCAAAAGGATACCGGGGTCAATAACGGTACCGCAATTTGCGGTACCGTTATTGCCGACTTCCCCCTTCCCATTGAGCCCTATGGGGGCTGAAATGGGAATGGGGAATGGCATTGCAAATAGGGACTTACCGGTCCCGCAAAGGGCGGAATGGACCGGTAAATCCCACTACCACCACGTCGGTGGCGGTACCGGCATTGGTGCTAGTCATGCCGCTGATAGCGCCATGGCTAGCACCAACCTCGGAATGAGGGTCATGGTCTTACTATGTTAATGGTCAGTTGGCAATCAAAAGATGACTGTCGCTTGTTCATTTCCAGTTTCCTGACCTACCAAACTCCAAGAAAAAAAGACGAAAAATTCAGATGTGGCCTGCTCCTACATATTATAGATTAAAGAATGATGACTATAAAGACATATATATATATATATATATTTATTTATTTGTGCCTGTGGTTGTACAACCTTTGCTCATACAAAATTACACAATTAATATAATTTCCAATCAATGTCTAACTGGTCAAAATAAACAATACATAACAACGACATTAGATGGTTAAAAGTGCAGACAGCATTAAATAGTTAAACGTTAAAAAAAGACATTAAACATTTAAACATTAAAAAGGAACCAGGCTTTCCCCTTTGAAGAGAACTAGTTTAAAACACATACAACCCTCTTCTAAATACAATTTTCAGTGTCAAGGACAAATCATTTCAGTTTAAGATAGTCTGTCCCTGACCAGATTCCATATGTGGAAGGCGGCTGCCCTAATCAGAAAGGGTTCAGTGGCATGAATGGCACTCCAGGTCTGGTCTGAAGTGTAATTCCGAAATGCCCCAGAGACTTTTTTGTAGAGCTCAACCAGTGGACCACAATTGGTGAGGGCATGGCTAACTGTTTCCACTTACTTTCTGCATATTTTACAATTCCGGTCCTCTCCTGGAATCCCCACCCATGCCCCCGTATTGGTAAATACGGGAAGGAGATCAAAACATAAATATACAATGAAGCGTTTCAGAGGGGGAGAATGGTACACAGTTAGGTACCTGCGCGAGTTATTTTTAAAACGCCCCTGGTGTGTGTGTAACTTTCGTATTTGTGTTTAGTCGCAAGCTTTGTCAAATACTCAATACGGTCGTGTCCATGATAATGACATATACGTGAAAATAGCTGGCAGCTGGTTCCGGATGCGGGGGTCCCTAATATAAAAAACAAAAACTCTAATAAATGTAAATAACACGCATCTGTTCAGTTAAGACATGAATATAGGAACACATGTGAAACTTCACATATTACTTGCAAAAGATATACAAAATGATAATGGCAAACATATGTGAGCAAACAAAAGTCAAAGACAATGATGCTTTTATGCCATCCATTGTAACTCCTGGATTTCTTGTATGATAATTTGTACCATTGGCTTAAGTGCACTCTCATTGAGCACACAGCTAGCAGCCTTGTAGCATTTAGGTCCCCAAAGGGAATATTATCAGCCAAGATATTATTTTATTTTCCGTCCATTTCCTGGGGGCTTTCAACTATGGTTGGCTGGATGGCTGCTGGATGTTAGTTCTCCTGTTTGCGCTGAGCATTTCTTGCATTTTTGAGATAAAATTAAGTCTGACCTACAGATCTGTCACTTGACACTATAGTTGTGCCCTCCTTCTATGTTAATTCAAAATGGCTTCTGCCCTGTTTTATTGATGACTGTACCTTCCTAAATAAAGATAGATAGTGTGCATACTCTTGACAGAGTAGTCTGCTTCTGTTTGATCTAGACTGTGGATAGACGAGTTTGTATAGCTATTTGCAAGCATATTGACTTGTCAGGATGCCCCCGCACCCGCATTGGTTCAAGTGCACTTCATTACCAAAATGGAAGCCTGGTGGCTGTGTCAAACAATTGTCAGGGTCGAAATCTACAGGGCATCTACATGGGCCTCCTCTAATACATTTTAGCATCCTAAACTCAATGTTATGATTTCATATTCTGGTAACCTCAGTTTAAAAGTGCTTTTGGCTTTTCATGTTGTTTACTAACTAATCACTACTGTTGCTTGTGACAGTTACATTATGTTAGGACTGTGACTAAGAAGTGGAGATCATGCAGTGATGTGTTGATTACTTACCATTAGTACCCAATGAGAGGGGTGTGGCAGCCTCCCAGTCAACGAGGAACCTCATAAAGGGGTCTTTACCATACCAATAAAGACCCTGCTCCGAGCCTCCTCAGAGCGCGCGCCCACCATCTTCCCTTGCTGGGATGAAGGTAAGTGCCCTCTCCCCTCGTGACTCCTGGCCCTTTTCCCCACTTCCACCCTCCTTTTCCACATTTCCAACCCCAACCCCCCACCTTGCTTACCTTGTGCTTCCTCATCCCTCCTAGGTGCCAGGAACACAACTGTTCACGGCACATCCCTGATCCGGCAATGGCCGCCATGGAAAGGGAGAAATTACTACATGTAGTTCCAATCTCCCTGATCAATGGCAGCCATCTCAATTTGTAGTTTTTATCTCGAGCTGAGAAACGGAAAACACATTGTTTCTCAACTGTAGAACCCGAGTACAACATAGTACTAATAGCAATAAACCCCTCACAGGGGGGCATTACCAGTCCAGTAATATCCCAGAGCTATCGTTACGGTACTCGCTTGACTCTGGCCTGTAACTGACGCCCGAGGGCATTAACAGATTGGTAATGCTCCTGCACTCAGGGTTTATTGCTTATGTAACCCACTGACTCATTTTCCTTAACCCAGTCCTTGCTCTCTCCTTCCCACTCTTTCCAGTATGTATGAATAGAGTGTGTGACCAATGTGCATTTTGTGTTATGGGTGTCTAGTTTCTTTGTGTGACACAATGAATGAGACAGCCATGCCTGAAACTGACATGAATGCATTGTAGTGTGCTGAAAGACTGGGTGCTTGCCCCAATCCACATTCCTTGTTATGGGTGTCTGGCTGGAAGTGAATGACCTGAATGTCTGTGAGACTGATTGGCTGCCTGCCTGCATGAATGCCCTTCTGTGTGATTGGCTGACTGAGCCTGGCTCAGTCAGTGTGAATGAGGGACAGATGTCTATATCTGGGGACTTCTCACTTATTAATTTGTTCAGAAGCTGAAGGTGAAACTTGAAGCTGCTTTTCAACACCGAGCTGGAGGAGAAGGTTGCTGCTGCATTTCCTTCGATGTTATCCAAGAGCTGTTGAGCCTGTCGAGGACTGATCAAAGAGAGGACCTGCCTAGCAGACCTCCTCCTGAGCTACTAAGGACCATCGTGCAAAAACTGCATGCTCTTCATCGAGGCACCCGGGGAGCCAGTTCTGTGAGTCAGACTTTCGGAGAAGGGGTCCACCGAGAATCATGAATTGAGCACCTGGACATCAAGGGTCATCGAAGTCCATTGGCGTCGACCGTGTCAGAGGATTTCCATGACCACTGGAAGCCAAGTCGAATCGTGTCGACCAGAAGCAGAGACACCTTGAGGCTGTGCTGCTTGACCGCCGACTCCGATAAAGCTCCACTTTGCCTAAGAACGTTTGACAGAGGGCTCCCTTGCCATCACTGCTGACCACTTTATCCCACCGGCGAAAGAAAAGGTTGTTGGTTGCCGCGAAAAGTCTGCCTGTGGTTTTCCCACCACCACAAACCGACAAAGACGTCCCGAGGATGTTGACAGAGTGAAAATCCAAGGTCCAGCCATGGTTGAGTCCCAATCACCGAAGCTAACCCAAAGTACATGCTGCGGCTGCAGCACCGACAGGCCATAAATCCGCCGACCGTGACACACGACATCTGACACACGCTCCGGGCCTACATCTATCACTGCCGAAGGCCGTTCAAGTCCACTGAGTCTTATTTGCAGCACCGAACATTTTGCATTGAGGCCTACCGCACCCCTCAACTTCCCAGGACTGCCACCATCGAGAAAACGATTGACCGTCGAAGAGCACAGTGAAGGTCGAAGCTGCTGTATCACTGCAAGTGTTCCACTTTTCTTAAAGGATTTTGACGCCCAGTGGGTCCTTCTTCAAATGGGGTCCACCCTCGAAGGATACCGCTGAAGAAACTCTTCCACTTCAGGTACATTTCAGTGGTTGAACTTTTTAACCAGGAAACAGGGTTTATTGAGCATTTATGGACTGGGTTTGTTAATTCTTTTATTACAGGTTGCCCATGTGGGCAGGTGGGGAGGGGGGTCCTCATTCAGAATTGTGCCTCTATTGCCAAAGAAAGCATTCTGCCATTGCTTAACGTTAACCTGCCTTCCTTATTATCTATGCTGATGCACCTTACTGAATGATTTGTATGCACTATTATAACTGCCAGCAGTTGATGCATTTTAAAGGCATCTAAAGCCTAAGTGTGGTACCACAGAGAACTGTATAGATGTATCCTTATTGTATTACCAGAGTACAAAGTGTATTATAGAATTATATGTATATGGTGGTCCTGTTTCTTGGCTTTCCCTTTGAAGCACATTGCAAATAAAATGTAAGTGCTCAAGTGGACCTTTGTATGCTGCCTTTTGAATTCGCTGAAGAATACTTTTACTCTTTGGCTGCTCTGGGAGTGCAGTCCATTTTTCTTACATGTACCTGTTACAAGCGACTCTTTTTTCAGGATATAAATATATATATATATAGCGCCTAGATGCCCGTTTGGGCTTTAGTTGCGCTTTATTCATTTTAAATATAAATATATGAACCTTCATTTTGTATAAAGAACTGTGTGAGCACATACCATAGTTTGTGGACATTCCTTTGTGGGGGCTTGGGGACTCACTGTACTTAAGAACCAGCCTGCATCAAGCCTTGGTTGCTCGTCCATAGCTACCATAGAGAGAACCTTGGCTGGGGTGCTCTGTGCCTCTACTCTGCCATATAGAGGGCAAAGTACAGATACACCCTCCAGACTTTTCACGCGGGTACACTTATGGACATAGTTTATAATGTGTTGGAAGGAGAGCAGTGGGTGGACATTTATTATTTGAAATTCCTTACATGCTGCCTGCTAGAGCACAAGCGTCTGGGTCGCAAGAGCTGAAGAAATAGTGTGAATTATGTGAAGGGCATAGGAGTAAGGGAGCAGATGTTCTCATTTCTGTGAGGTTACCAGTCTAGCCAGATTATAAACTCTGACATCCCCTGTGTGCTTGTGGGTGCCATTTAAAAGTGAATTCCCCCTCAAGCTGATAACGAATTATTCACCGTAACATCATTCCAACAGGAGCCAGAGGATGCTGGTAAACTGGTAAACTGAAAATATAATTGTACTAGTAATTCACCATGCCACAACCTAGCATCACCAGTGAGCGTGCAGCACATGGGCAATGCCAGTGCACTGCATAATTAGCTACTGGGCAATTAGTGCTAGAGCAGTAATACAGGGTTGACAGGCACAAAGTGATGGGCTGGTGGCATGATGCAATGGATCAATCCTAAGCACCTTCTAGACTATGGTGCCGGAAATCAGCAGAGTGCACCCAGCATGCCACATCAATAGCTCTGTGAGAGAGCTAATACTCCTTCTAACTTAAAAGCTAAACGCCGTTAGCAGTGAGGCAGGTATTCTCCAGAATATTTTAATATCCATTAATGCAAGAGAACAATCTGGGGTAAGAAAAAGGTATCTCTCAATGAACAAAAACCCAGTCGCCATTCGAAGCAAACTTCAAATGTAGACACACTCCAGAAGCCAAAAGTGTCAAATTGTTCAGAACGTGACATTTTGTCACGAGTTCTAAGTGATGGTTCCACAAGAAAGTGAAAGAGACTGATTTTGAGGCAAAAGGTGCTCCAGACTGAATACAGGTCCACACTTACACTCACTTGCTATTCGCTCTTGGCAAATGTGGGTTTTAGTTGTCTTTCTTACTTTAAATTATTGACATTATTTTATTTGAACCTTTAATTATTGTCAGACCCCCCAACTCACACGATTGATCATGAATAGTGAATCACACCCGAATAAAAAAAAAGTCTGCCATGTCGAGAAAATTGCAGAACCGGTGGAAGGGCAATTTGCCGTTCACCTGTCATTTGCAAGTTTATTAGAGGCTCCCTTTAAGTGCAAACAGGAAACACACTTGGGGTGCTTCACGATATCTGCTCGTCGTAGGATTCGCAAAAGCTAACTGCATGTGGGTTCAGGTAACTGTACAGATGTCGGTACAGAAAGGGGACTGCTCTGCGAGCTGAGTTGCCTCTTAACCTGGCTCCACTTTGCATACTTTAGTGCTGAACCTCTGTCCAAAATTTGAGGGCCTCATTATGAGTCTGCTGGTAACTCGGCTGTTTCTACCGGCGGATTACAAGCAGACTGAGACTCATTATCATTACCGGTGCCCTATGTCCCGCTGTTACCAGGATATTGTAGGTGCCAGCAACGCCAGTAAGTTCCCATCCCATGGAGCCCACATGACTCGATGTGATAGGAACTGCTGAAACACAGGCACTGTTGTTAACGGTGCCAGCACTTCAGTGAATTCTCTGCCAGTAGGGAACTGAACTCCCGGCATGTCGGGCCTGCTGGGAGTTCACTGCCCCTACTGGCAAACTCAGAGTAAGCCGGTCCAGGAAAAATGCCAGAGCGGGTAGTACCGGGCATTTTAACAGACTTTTTCCAGAACCGTCTTACTCGTAATGACTCATTTACATCGGACCCCTGAACCCACACGGGTGTAAGGCTCTCTCAACGTACTCTCATGTATGTGCAAGGAGTCCTGCACAAGTGCTTGGTCTGAAATATCTCACTTTTTACATTTACACTACTATCCCAGGAGTGTAAACAAAAACAAAAAAAGAATGGAAACTCTCATCTATGGCAGACAGAGCACTTCCCAAAGGGCATTCCTTTCTAATGGATGCACTCTGGAGACCTCTTACAACTCCCCTGCCATTGGCTACACATGTCGATTTTTAATGCTCGGCTAGGCTAGATGCTCAAAGGCACATGCAGGTGAATTTCTGTTACTCTGCTTTCATGCACAGTGATTGTATTTGTTCTACTTCTTTGTGTAGTTTGTGCATGTAAGTGAAAACGATAATTCATTAATCAGCACGCTGACTGTATCTCAAACTTCAACCTTTTACCAATCTCCAATCTTCAATCTTCAATCTGGCAAAAAATAACTTTGACACCTTGCCAGAGCTCGGTTCTGTACAAAGGTTTGTTTTTTGTCCCTACCATGATGACCGATTTGTACATTACAGAAGTGGAAATAAGACGTTTCTTTAGGACGCTGAGATTACAAGCTTTCTTCAAAGACCAGGGTGAACAAGTAAGTGAAACAGACACGGGTTTAGCTTACCTTCATCTTTCACTCCGATGGATAGCCAAAACGCGCAAGACCTCATCACATTTGAGAAGTGTGTCCAGAGGGAGATCAAACAGATGCAAAAAAACAAAAATCCCACTCGCCAAAATCTGATGGCCGGTGAGAAAGTGGCCATCAAACAGCTGGCTAACAATAGGGATTTAATAATTAAGCCAGCAGATAAAGGCGGTGGAGTAGTTCTTATGACCAACTCACAATACTCTGAGATGGTCATGAACCTTCTGGATAACCACAGCAGCTACCGTCTGCTAAAGAAAGACCCTACTAAGGAAATCATAACAGAGATCTCTGCAGAAAGATATTGGATCACAGAAAAAGAAGCAGTTTTCCTCACTAGATCAAAGGGGTGCACTCCATGTCTGTACGCTCTCCCAAAGAACCACAAAAATGCTCAAGTTCCACCAGGGAGGCCATAGTATCGGCTGTGGGTCACCACTAGAACCCATCTGTAGGTTTGTGGATTTCTTCCTCAAACCTTTAAGCATGAAGACGAAATCCTACTTACGAGACACCACACACACTATCCAAATCTTTGAGGATCTGCCCTTTAATCCCAATCATCAATATCTGGTCACAATGGACATTAAAGCATTGTATACTTTCATTCCACAGGAAGCGGCAATAGATTGTATCTACGAACATCTTACTTTGAACAACACTCAATCCCGAGTTCCATCTGAGTTCATCATTGAACTTATCAGCCTAGCCCTCTGTAAAAACTTTTTAACAACCAGTTCTTTTTACAAATAAAGGGGACAGCGATGGGTGCCACCTTCGCTCCAAGTCTGGCCATTCTATTCATGGCATCCTTTGAAAATAAATGTATTTTCCATCAGGACAATCCATGGTTAGCAAACATCCAAGAATGGCGGAGATACATTGATGACGTAATCTTCCTATGGTCCGGGGATGATTTGTCCCTCAAGGATTTCCATGAATGGTTTAACAACTATAATAGCAACATTCAGTTCACAATGGAGTATGACAGGAATATGATACACTTCCTACACCTCCAAATTGCGGAACGAGAAGAGAAACTTGCATGCATTCTATATAGGAAACCAACTGATCACAATACCCTTCTGCACTTCAATAGTGACCACCCAAGACACATAAAACAGAATCTTCCATACAGCCAATTTCTGTGTATCCATAGGAATTGCTCATCGGTGCCGGATTTTCATGTCAACTCCGACCTGCTGGCCAGTAGACTCAGACATAGAGGATACCCCAAGAAATTAATTTCTACAGCCAAGACAAGAGCAAGGTTTACAGATCGAGACACCCTGCTAGAACAAAATACTCCCCGAGATCAGACGCAGGCAGACAGAACCACAACACATGGACCTCTCTCCTTTAAGATTAAAAAGGTGATCAATAAATACTGGCCAATAGTCAGACTCGAGATGCCAGATGAGCCAGTCTCTAGGTTCGCGTTCAAACGAGCAAGAAAAATCAAGGAGTATTTAGTCCACTCCATGTATGTACAAGATACCCTACAGTCTGGACTTTGGAATCTACGCAAGACGACAGGACACTACCCCTGTGGGTCCTGCACTGTTTGCAGATTCACTAAGAAAATTCAAACTTTCCCTATTGGTACAAAGGAATGGGTCTTGAAGCACCTTTCCAATTGTAAGAGTAGTCAGGTGGTGTACTGCATCGAGTGCCCGTGTGGGTACAGATATGTAGGCCAAACCATGCGAAAAGTAGGAACTAGGATCTCAGAGCACCGGTCCAGAATTCGATGCAAACACACACCGTCCCCTCTGGTAACCCACTACTTGGAGACCAGACACACTGCCGATGATCTCCAGTGATGGGTTTTGGAAAAAGTCAGTCTTGGTCCCAACATCCAGACCAGACCAGACTTTTAAATCTGGAGAGTAGATGGATTTACCGCTTGGATACCTATGAGAATGGCCTCAATGAGATGTATACCCCCCCATATAAACACCACTACCTAAGCACTTGATCCCACAACCAATGCCTGTGGTGGTCTTTGGTCAAACCTCCTTCCCACCACCGGCACAACAGTCTGCGGTACTCACAGAGTTGGCACATACACCTTAATTTGAAACATAACATGGTGATTCCCGGATCCCTACCAACATTACCTCTATATCTGTTATGACTTCCAGTTTGGTCCTTAATGCAGACCACTGCCGTACATAACAGAGATGGGCGCCACTACACACCTACCCGTACATCACACGGGGGCATTTCCCGTTTGTTCTCTCACCATCCAATATGGGCAATAGCACACGCACACACAACATTCACTCCACATAAGGCAGATAACCAGCTGAGATGCCTACCGTTGCCCTCCTCCCCTCCTGGGCCCCATGCTTTGAGTGCGGCATGAGATGTTTCTGTCCCTCTCTTAGTGTCTTGTTTTGCGAGGATAAGCACATTGTTTACAGTGCCTTGGGACGAGCCCCTTCCTCGCGCTGGAGCGGACAGCGATTGGATACCACTCCTTCCTTGTTCCGCACACGTCATAGCCAATCGGAGCACTGGTGAGGGAGACCACTCCCACCAATGTCCGTTGTGTCTAACACATTTTCCAATGAACGAACGTTATATGTACCGCCCGCCTCTCTCTACCACTATGAGCTGGAGCCATTCTGTACTCCTTTCAGCCCGCAGCACATGGTTTCTATGCCTCAGGAGAGAATGATCTCCGCTGTCAGTGCGTTCCATTTACTTTAGCGTGCCTACCCAGGTCGCACTGAAGAGGTATGACAGACTTTTTTCAAAGCATGTCTGTGGCCCTTTTTTCCAGCTTTATCTGGCTGCAATCCAAATCGCATGCCAGCAAATGTGAACTTCCCAGGTCGCTTTGAAGAGGTATGACGGACACTTTCCGGAGCATTTCTGCGGCCTCTTTTCAGCGTTATCTGGTTGCATTACGAATCGCATGTCAGTAAAAGTGAATCTCTCACTTTTCTTGCCTTTCCATTGTCTCTCTTGCCCATACCATACCTCAGTTCCGGATATCCACGTGCTAGTACACCCTTCTTTGGAACACGACTACGAGCACCCTGTGCCCCGCACTGCGCAACGTGTATCCACCCTTTTGGAAGCGTGACCTTCATTCCAAGGGGCATGAATGACATCCACGCATAAGTGAATCTTTCCATGCACCACATACTACTTTACAGCAGACACCGCTGCACCAGCACCTGCTGCTGACACAACACGGCTAAACTCGCTTTTGTCTTTTTCCTTTTCCTTTTCACTTCCCTTTTTCCACCCTCTTCCTCTCCTGCTGATGGTTCAGGGTGTGCCCACCCACAGATGCCCATCCAGATGTTCAAGCTAGGAAATGTCTTTCCCATCAGCCAGTAGTCTGTGCTAATATCCGTCGAGGACATCAATTTTTGTAATAAGGTACCCACAAACCTTTCTTTGCCAAGATGGCACACTAACACATATGGTGACCAATGTACGGTTCAGGCCTATATGTGGAGATGGGTCTTCCTCTTTTTTCTCAGTGCACAGGTGTTTACAAGGGAATAAAGCTCACTTCAACTCTGATATGGCAGTCACAGAGTTGGATATAGAACCTCGTTTCCTGCAGAGATGAAATCATATCCTTCTCTATGCAGCTCAATTCACCTCTTGACAGGCAGAGCCTAATAATCACTTAGGCAACATCAAAAGTAGTTTCTTATCCCTCTTAGCTAGACCTTTCTTTTGCTTTGCAGAATTCATGACAGCAGCCCTGAGGAAGGCGGAGCCAATTACCCACTGTAGTCTGGTTTTCTTTCCCGCCGAAACGCAAGATCTGTGAGGGGATGATAGATCTCTGGAACATTTCCAGGATATTAGACTTCTTCCACTACTTTAATTTAATCTTGTTTCCCCCACTGCATTGGCAGACTGAACCTCGGCAAATAGTTTTGAGCCTGAGAGATATGGTTGATAATTGTCAATCACCAAGATGAGCTACACTTGAAAGACTGATGTAACTTTAGTGGGGTCTTTCCCCACCGATATTTTTTTTTTTTTTGGTTTATATGATTACCAATGCTTGGTTTCTACAACTGTTTGCTGCTCTCGGTTTCTTTCCATCCCTTCCCCTCTTCCTCTTCCCTGGTTTATTATTGTGTTTTGTTTTAGTCCAATGATCTATGTCGATATTGTGTATTGCTTTTGCATCAATTTACAATATTTTCTTCATCATCACAGAACAATTGTATGGTAATAATATATTTTATTTATTACGAATATGTCTTTGAATGTTTGATGTTGTTTTTGGTTTTGTGTAATACACATGTTTATGTATTTCACTTACTGAATTGAATATAGAATGATTTAATATTCCAGTCTTTGTGTTGTTTCGTCCTCTTCGTCAATAGGTTTGAATACGATTGGTTTCAACTAAAGAAATAAATAATAACACTCCAGAACATAAATTCACATTCTGGATAGATAGATGTTGACATTGAGTGGTTATCATAATTATTTAACCAAGTCCTTCTCCTCTGGCACAGCAACAACCCCCCTTTCTGTTTAATATATCTCAAAGGTGTGCAAGAAAAGTGGACTCAGCTCAATCCCGTGTTCCTTGATGAGTGGGCTCTAGAGGTCCTGACTTCCATAACTGGATCCATAAGAAGGCTATCAAATTTTATGAGGGTGGCTGTTATCTGATCTGAATACTTAGATCCATGCAGGAATGAATAAATGAATGAAGAGCACCGATCACAAGTGTGGGGATTCCTAGCTACAACAATCCATCACAGCTGAATCTATTATTTTTAATGCAACTTGGAACGATTGTATGTGATTTCATCTGTTTTATTTCATCAATTTTTTGTATAGGATATTTTACCACAAATGTATATGGGGAGAGACCCCACCAATTCCCTCCTACCTTTATTATTACCCTAACCCACCCACCACATACATTTGAGGTAAAATGTAGTGAAAAATATTTGACGAATAGTCCCTTGATGGAATAACCTGCAATGGAATCTTCATATACCACTTGAAATGTATATATGTTCAGTACATTAGTTAATCACTATCAGAATCTGCATTTGTTCTGTTACCATGAGAGTTGTGAGCGGTTGAAAGACAGTGTGGTGGTCATGTGAGTCTAACATAAAACCCAAACTATATTGTTTAGAAAAAGTGCAACCTTACTGTGATATAATAGAAATATCTCTTTATGTTTACTAATGGGATCAAACAATAGGTCTGCTGTATACTGCATTGTTGTGCATCAAAAATGAGAAATAAAACATATGTATAGAAGTTCCATCAAATAAGGACAAATGAGAGAGCAATAAGATGTATTGGCTGCTAATATTCTAGATACGACTAAACCACAACATGTGCACATTTTCATAGATATGTACTTATGTATATGAGAAAAAGAGAGACAGAACCAATGAAAATATTTACTTAAAAAACCATTAATTGGTACATTGAATCCCTTTAAATTGTTCACATGGCTGACAACCATTCAACATGTGATACGGTCAGGAGAGTCTATCAGTGTTGAGGGGGTGTAGAGTATTATGGGCAAGGCTGCTCGTTGTGACATCTATTATGGTCTAAAAAAAGGTCTTGAACTGGTGGGTCCCCAGATGTTTTGCACTATGACTCCTATTACTCTTTACTATTCACTAAATTGGCTAGGCCTTTATGTAGTCCAAAACATCTGGATATCCAAATGTTGCAGACCCCCTAGTCTAGTGGGTTTAGAGGGAAGTCCAAGGCCCCGGCTACCTCTCAGGATTAGGAGTGTAACTCCCGTAGTCTGGGGCTGTGATGGTCTATCAAAGTCTAGAGTGGTGACACTGTAATCATGGGCCATGACTGTCCACTATATTTTGGAAAGGTTAAATATAAACCTGAAGCCCTGAGAGTCTTTCAATGAGTGGAACAAAGAGTTTGTAAAGTCCATAGAGAGCTAGTCTGATGTATGAGAGTAGTGGTCATAAGGTAAGCTGGGGCAATGTCAGTGTGTTGGATCCTGCAGTGGCTCCATGTAAGTCTCTTGGGGGTGATATTAGGTATGCCTTGGTTTATGCTTTCTATTAGTTCTGGAGTGTTTATGAAGTGGTCTGGGACCATGTCTGTCAATTGGAGCGTGGAATGTGTCTACAATAGTCATGGTGTTCAATCGGGGTCTGGACTGGTGACACTGTAGTCCTGTGCCATGATAGTCTATCAAATACTTTGGTGGTTATGCATTCTAGAATCAAAAATGGATTTAAGAGTCGGAAGCCATTATAAGGCAGTGTGGGGCCATGTCACTATAACGGAACTGTGAGTGGTAATAGCGTTCATGAGATTCATGAATTGTATTGTTTCTGGGGTAGCCTAGGCAATGGCCGTTTATCATAGTCAGCAGTGTTCAGAGACAGGCTAGAGCCACTGGCATTCTTGCAGTGTTTTTGATGTTGAAGTTCGGGTCTAATGATTTCTGCTCCAATAGCATAGAAAAGGAACATTGTTGAGATGACATTACAATAGTATAGAGGCATCCCGATTACAAGTCCTAGGCAAGTTATTGTAGGCAAAGCACAGAAACATCATCATGTTACAGATCCATTTGGATAATTTCTGCAGTGCTGGAACCTGTCAAAAGTTCAAAAGTTTATTTGGAGTTTTCATCAATTGTATGTATTATATTAAAATATTCTGAATAATTTTGAGGGACGACATTAAAATGGCCAGTCTCAGAAAAGTACTTCCTCGTTATTGTTGGACCATTTTATCAAATTATATAAAATGGGACATGAAGTTTTGATAAAGAAAAAATATGTTTTCAAAGCTGATTCCTCTCCCACCTACACCTAAATGTTCCTGTATGTGTAATGTTAACTTGGTGTTGAACATTCTCTGCCCCAGGCCAAATAATAGAGTACTGGCTTTACATAACTGTTGGCTAAACGTGTTATGATTATGTGATGGGCTTCTTTTAGGTGGTTTCCAAGGCCATGGCTCCGTAAGGTTCAGGTCCAATTTTTACTCCAGATGGAGTCAGATTTATGTATTTATTTGCACATACAGCCAGGTATTGACTTTATATAAAACACCTTATAATACACAATATATCAATAAAACCAATCATCTCAATTCACTAAATATGTCAAGATTTCAAATAAATAATCACAATATTTAGCACCATGAAATATTATTTTAAAATCATTACCACTCACAAAACAGTTGCATAATTCCTGATTGGAAAAGTTAAAAATATAATTCCTATATTTAAATACATGTTGCCTTCTCACAGATGTTCGAATCTCACAGTCAATAAATAAATGCCTAAGCGTTTCTAATACATTACTGCCACATAACATACATGTGTGCTCATTTCAGGCTCCTGTTATTTCATAAGTAGCAACACAGTTAAACTTAATAAGCATATACTGCCTCACAATTCTAGCATTTGCATAGGCACATAAGTATTGAAATTGCTGACATCACTTACCCTGATATGCTAAATATTCTTTACAGTTCTGTTTCGTGGCCAGGTCAATCAATGCTTGTTCTTTATCAACAGCCTTTAGGATTTTCTTTATCTGAAATGTATACCTGGAAAATACAGTTTGTATAATTCCAGTGTCCAAAACATAAAAACAGTGTACTTTAATACTTTTCATCATTTCAAAGCAGCTATTACGTAAGGTCATTTCCACTTTCAAATGTTGCATGTAGATCTTATGAATAAATGCATTTGGATCCATCTTGATCACTTTCTTATGAAGCAATTGACATCTTGTGCTTATCATAATTTCTACACTAGCAATACCACATTCTAACTATATATATATATATATATATATATTACATGGCCACGGTAGTAGCCATGTAGTTATGGTTAAGTTGCTGTTTCCATAGGAAGAGCACTTTTTGGGCGGCTTATAACTTCGCTCTCCCTGGACGGATCCTCACCAAACTTTGCAAAAAAAGTAGTTGGGTCACTCTGAATGTTTTTGCAAAGTTTGGTGAGGATTCGTCCAGGAGGTGGAAAGTTATAGGGGGGTTCCCAAAACTTTTTTTTTCCCATAGACTGAATGGGAAAAAACTTTGCGCACGGCTACAGCCCGAACCGCTGGAAGGATTTACACCAAATTTGCGGCAGGAGCGGCGGCCTGGTCCTAAAAGCGTGCTTTTGTAAATTTGGTGTAAATCTGTCCAGTAGTTTTTTTAAAAATGACCAAAATGTAAGGCAAAAAAATTAGTGATATCTGCGTTCGCTTCACGGACGGACTTCCCTGTTCGCTCCGCGGACAGCACCCCGATTGGCCCATGGGCTTGCGTCATGTCTGTGGACATGCGACGTGTTCGCTGATTGGACGGCGAGGGGCGTGGAGCACGTCAGATTTTCTGTGGCGCCCGCCATCTTGTATTCGCAGTCGACCGCGTACAGCGCAGTGAAATGTGGATAAAAAATTGTATTTAGTGCTGTGTGTTGGTGTGTAAGAGTGTTTGGGGAGGGTGGGGGAGTATGAGATAGGTTCAATGCTTTGTTTTTTTATGTGCTAGACCTTTTTGTTGCGTTCGATTTGTCCGCGGAGAACACGGCTGTTCTGACATTTTGTAAATAAACTAAATGGTGGGGTGTTTAGAGGACTGAGTATGTGTCATTTTTGTTCGCAAGGAAGGTAAAAATGAGCTATGAACACTCGCAGTGTACTTAATTGTTCGTAAATACACAAACTGGGGGTGTCCTCAGGACGCTGTCCGTATTGTAATCTGTCTAGTTGAATGTGTTCTAAGAACACTCGCAGTGTCCCGAAATGGTTGCAATTACACAAAATGGGGGTGTTCTGAGAACGTTGTTTGTATTGTTCGTTGTCAGGGTGAAAGTGTTTTAAGAGCACTCCTTTAGTTCGCTAATAGTACAATTTCCTAGGGGCGTCAACCGACTTTTTGTCCACTAATGAAACGATAAATCCGGCTGGTGTGCGTCGACATTATGGGGCCGATTCATGGAACCAACGTGCGCCGAAAATCTAGGCGCAAGCATGCGCAAGCATGCGCAAGCGGAAAAAAACAGGCGCACGCGCACGCGTGCGATTCATGGAAGTCCCTGCGCGTGTTCACCGCGGGATGTGCGCCAAACCCGTGCATGGCGCACAAGTCACTGCAACATCGCGAAAGGCGTGCGCGACGGTGCGCGACGCGCACAGTGAAAGCGCACAACCTCAGCGCACACAGCAGAAAGTGGGCGGGACATGGGGCGTAACGCGCGGAATGGGGAACAACACGCGAAAATAAGGGCGTAACTGGGGATGCACTGCACGGAAGCAGAGGTAACGCCCACACGCACACGAACCACACGTATTCATGGAATGGAATAGGGCAAACCCACGCACAGCCAAAACCGCGCACAAGCTGAAACACGTCCGCCACACGAAGGCAGGCGGTAGAGTCCCAGCGCATCAAAAAAGTGGCGCCGCGGGAAGTAAAATACGCGATTGAGCGGGGTACGTGTATTCCGGGTGTGTGCGGGAAGTGACACACGCGATTGAGCGGGGTACGTGTATTCCGGGGGTGCGCGGGAAGTTACACACGCGAATGAGCGGGGTACGTGTATTACGGGGGTGCGCGGGAAGTTCCACACGCGATTTGGCCGGGTACGTGGATTCCAGGGGTGCGTGGGAAGTTCCACACGCGATTTGGGCTGGTACGTGTATTTCGGGGGTGCACGGGAAGTTCCACACGCGATTTGGCCGGGTACGTGGATTCCAGGGGTGCGCGGGAAGTTCCACACGCGATTTGGCCGGGTACGTGGATTCCAGGGGTGCGCGGGAAGTTCCACACGCGATTTGGCCGGGTACGTGGATTTCGGGGGTGCGCGGGAAGTTCCACACGCGATTGAGCGGGGTACGTGTATTTCGGGGGTGCGCGGGAAGTGACACACGCGATTTGGCCGGGTACGTGGATTCCAGGGGTGCGCGGGAAGTTCCACACGCGAGTTGGCCGGGTACGTGGATTTCAGGGGTGCGCGGGAAGTTCCACACGCGATTGAGCAGGGTACGTGTATTTCGGGGGTGCACGGGAAGTGACACACGCGATTTGGCCGGGTACGTGGATTCCAGGGGTGCGCGGGAAGTTCCACACGCGAGTTGCCCGGGTACGTGGATTCCAGGGGTGCGCGGGAAGTTCCACACGCGATTGAGCGGGGTACGTGTATTTCGGGGGTGCGCGGGAAGTTCCACACGCGATTGAGCGGGGTACGTGGATTCCGGGGGTGCGCGGGGAGTAGCACACATGAATTGCACGTGTGGGTCCTCCCAGGTGTACCCTCTACACCCTCCACGGCCCCTGCAGGTGGCTCACACCACAGGGGCCTACCCAGCACATGTCCTGCAGGCACCCCATCCACCATGGCCATGCCCACCAGCCAACCCACATATCAACTAGCACTACTGCCCACCAACGCATGTCCCCCTGCACCCCCAGCCACCAGGGGCAGCCTCCAGCAGGCCCCCACCCATGTCTCCCCCCACCCCCACCCCCCACCAGTGCAGGGGCAGCCTCAAACAGGCCCCCACTCATGTCCCCCTGCACCCCCACCCCCTAGCATCCAGGGGCACCCTCCACCAGGCCCCCACTCATGTCTCCCACCACCCCCACCCCCCAGCATCCAGGGGCACCCTCCACCAGGCCCCCACTCATGTCCCCCTGCACCCCCACCCCCTAGCATCAGGGGCACCCTCCACCTGGCCCCCACACATGTCTCCCACCACCCCCACCCCCCAGCAGTGCAGGGGCACCCTTCACCAGGCCCCCACTCATGTCCCCCTGCACCCCCACCCCCTAGCATCAGGGGAACCCTCCACCAGGCCCCCACCCATGTCTCCCACCACCCCCAACCCCCAGCCACCAGGGGCAGCCTCCAGCAGGCCCCCACCCATGTCCAACTCATGTTCCCCACCCAACATGTCATCACAGTCCAGATCCCTGGTCTCTATGGTCAGCCCCCAAATGCAAAACACCCACCCGAGTATTGCATCCACCCACTCATATTCTGCAATTACATCACAGAACACCAATTGCAAGTTCCAAAACAAACACATGTCCCTCACATACACCCAATGGGTGTCAGTGATTCTCTAAACACATAACATGAAATGCATGAAAACAATGAGACACCACACATTGAAGTGCAACAAATAAATAATGTATTAAAGGAAAGATGAATAGAAACAAAAATGAAGAAACAGAAATGTGAATGGAAAAAAATGAAAAGAAGCATGTCCGTTCAAAAAAAAAAAATTAAAGAATATAGAAATCCAAAGTAATGTAGTACAAAGTCAATGTCCACCAAACAAAATCCAATGTGAAAAAAAAATTATAAGCCATTGATCCATGGATAATGTCAAAAAAGAAAGTATGTACAAGTCCACAACTATGTACAATGCAAGAAGCCAGGGTCCATCATCCCAACAAAATAAAGGAAACCTAACTAACTACACTAACTAATAAAAAAAACTATATACAAAAATGTGGCCAATGTCCAAAAGGTCCAAATGAAATAAAAACAAAAATGAAACTTAACACTACCTACATAACTATGTACAAGGGCAGCGGGCTAGTTCCACGGCTCACTTCTGGATGTGCCGGGCCAGGGCATCATCGAACTCCTCCTCAATGTCCCGGAGGCGGTCCTCCTCCATGGCCCCGAGGGTCCGCAGGGCCGTCGACGTGTCCACCTCCAAAGCCCTGTGGATTGCCTCGAGGCACTCGACCCGCCTCAGGGCCCTCTGCATGGAGTTCTCCGCCCTGACCATTGAGAGCCGTGCCTCTTCCGCCCGCTGCCGCTCCGCATCTATGGCGTGGCCCAACCGCTGCCACACGGAAGACACTTTTTGTCCTGGGTCCTCCTGCCCTCCGGCCGATGCCTGCCCCTCCGATGTCGAAGGCCCCGAGCCTTCATGGCTCCCACCATGGTGCTGCTGCTGCTGTGCCTCTGCCCCTGCACTGCCTCCTGCTGCCTGCACATCCTCCGCCGGCTGGGGTGCAGTCGTTGACGTGGCCACCCCTGCTGGACGTCCGACTCCCGACTGTGGCAGGGATGCCTCCTCCACCAGCCTGGCCGCACCGTCAGAGGCAGCTCCACAGGGCACCCAGGTGACTGATGGGTGGGAAGATGGCACAGAGGACGACTGGCGCGTAGGGGGTCCAGCTGAGGAGGGGGTCGTGGCAAGCCCCATCAGACGGAGGAATCCGGCCTGGGTGACCTGTCCCAGCAGGCTGACGTGGTCAACGAGCCATTCGAGATGACCTGCAGTCTCTTCATGAAAAGACTGCAGGTCACCTCGCATGGCCCGTTGACGCAACGCCACTCCAGCCAGGACAGGCTCAACCCGGGCCTGGATAGCCACGTCCGCAGGCAGAGGAAGGCCAGTTGACGTCAGCTCATCCCCTGCCTGAAAACTGGTCTGGACATGGGCATCCCTGCTGGTGCAAGATGATGCAGGGACAGGATCAGGGACAGGATTGCACACAGGCACCTCCGCGGCGGCCTGTGCTGCCTCCTGTCCCTGGTCCTGCACTGCACCACTAGCACCAGTGGGATCCCCACCCCCAGACCCCGTCTCCGGTGCTTGCACGGCCTCCTCCTCCACCAAACCCCCCACCAACCTGGATGACTCTGTGCCATCTTCCCCCGTTGGGCCCTGTGGGGTCCCAGCTGCCCCTTCTGCTGCCGAGGAGTCCAACTGCAACCTCCGCCTCTTGGACCTCCCCCCGGCAGCTGCGGCCTGGGACGCGGCACCGGACTCCTCACTCCCAGACGAGATGACAACCTGGGAGGGGAGCCGGGCCTTGCGTCTCCGGCTGGCGGTGGGATCCCCGCCGCTGTGCTCCACAGCACCTTCTCCGCCCTCTTCATCAGTTGACGCTGCAGACAGGGAGAAACAAAACACAGGCATCAGGGCACTGTACAATGTACACATACACACATGACAGTTGTACATGAGTGGCATTGGCAAACCTCTGACATGTCATCACAATCCCCAACACACATGTCATTACAACTTGCACACACGAGCCATACCACAGCCATGTTGCAACTGCCAACACCATCCATACACATACAACAGCATCAGCAGCCAAAGGTGAGCCAGACATCACATGCAACACAGGAAGTGCACCACACATGTACACACACCACCACACTTGCATGCATGTGTACACCTCTGCTAAGTGTCGCAGTGTTCAGACGGGCATCCATGTCACATCTGCCCATCAGGCTTCCACATACCGCTGTCACATGCATCCATGTTGCATCACTGTTGCACCCTTGTCGAATACACACACATGCACATGTACACAGCGCTGATACAATCAGCTGAAAACAACATACATTCGTGACATCACGGACATGTCTACTCACATACACATTCATACAAACTTGTGTGCCCACACAACTGCATTCGGCATGCAAGCCCACAGACACAGGCACCATCCATGTCTCACACATTACAGCCCTCGCATGTGTCAGCCCCACGGCCCTGTACACCCGCACCCATACTCGACCCCATACAAACAGATGTGCAACCTGCACACTACTGAACAATCACCACACGACTGCTCACAATCAGGATGCATGTACACTCACCGCTCGACTCCAGACGGGTCTGCCTCTCAAGGACCTGGACGTGGAGCGCTGGGGATATGTGTTCCAGGACCCTCATCTGTTCTTCCGACAAGTGGCCCCGGCGCCCCTTGGCATCCGCTGCCTTCAAGAGGCGCCGGGCCTTGGTCAGGGTCCTGGACCTGAAGTCCTCCCAGCGCTTCTTGACATGTTGGAAGTCGCGGACTGCCACCCCCTCCGCGTTGATGGCAGTCACGATGTCAGTCCAGATCCGAGTCCGTCCTTCCTTGTCGGCGCGGCAACTTCCGAAGAGGGCATCATACTGCCCCAGGACTTGCTCCACCAGGACACCAACTTCGGTGGCACTGAAGCTGGTGCCCCTCTGCCTCTCTGGCCGGGGGTTGTCAGTGGTCACAGATGGTGTTTGCCCCGACATGACAACCCCAGAGGCAGGAGTGGGTGGGCAACTGGGTCCTGGGGCTGGGCTGTGGAGCGATGGAATCCCAGTCGGGAGTCTTTGGTTCCAGCAGGGGTGGTCACACCAACAGCACCCCTGGCTGATGTGCAGGCAGCAAATGGCAGGGCACGTGGGCAGCAGGCAGTCAGGCAGCAGCAGATGGCAGGTGGGAGCGTGCTCGGGGCTCTGGGGGGCAGTAGTTCGGCCTTCTGGGCAGGAGCGTGGTCTTCCGTGTGCTTACACGTGGCCAGCTTGATACGGAGTGATTTGGCACGTGAAAATTCTGCACGTCAGCGTGTAATTCGAGGAAAGGCCCTTAGCGCGTAAGCGCGTCTGCACGCATACGCATTTTCATTGGACCAAAGGCCCTCAGCGCGTGAGCGCGTCTGTGACGTGACGTGCGAGGGAGTATCCCTCATTGCACGTGATGACAGTACACACGTGGATCCCAACCAATCGCGTGTGAAAGTTCACGGGACCCCGGAACACACGTAACCCGGCCAATCGCGTGTGGAACTACCCGCGCACCCCGAAACACACGTACCCAGGCCAATCGCGTGTGGAACTACCCGCGCACCCCTGAAATACACGCGCCCAGGCTTTTCGCGTGTGGAATTTCCCGCGCACCCCTGAAATACACGTACCCTGCTGAAATCGCGTGTGAAACTTCCCGCGAACCCCTGAAATACACGCGCCCAGGCTATTCGCGTGTGGAACTTCCCGCGCACCCCTGAAATACACGCGCCCAGGCTATTCGCGTGTGGAACTTCCCGCGCATCCCTGAAATACACGCGCCCAGGCTATTCGCGTGTGGAACTTGCCGCGCACCCCTGCAAAACACGCGCGCAGGCTATTCGCGTGTGGAACTTCCCGCGCACCCCTGAAATACACGCGCCCAGGCTATTCGCGTGTGGAACTTGCCGCGCACCCCTGCAATACACGCGCCCAGGCTATTCGCGTGTGGAACTTCCCGCGCACCCCTGAAATACACGCGCCCAGGCTATTCGCGTGTGGAACTTGCCGCGCACCCCTGCAATACACGCGCCCAGGCTATTCGCGTGTGGAACTTCCCGCGCACCCCTGAAATACACGCGCCCAGGCTATTCGCGTGTGGGACTTCCCGCGCACCCCTGAAATACACGCGCCCAGGCTATTCGCGTGTGGAACTTCCCGCGCACCCCTGCAATACACGCGCCCAGGCTATTCGCGTGTGGGACTTCCCGCGCACCCCTGAAATACACGCGCCCAGGCTATTCGCGTGTGGAACTTCCCGCGCACCCCTGAAATACACGCGCCCAGGCTATTCGCGTGTGGAACTTCCCGCGCACCCCTGAAATACACGTACCCTGCTGAAATCGCGTGTGAAACTTCCCGCGAACCCCTGAAATACACGCGCCCAGGCTATTCGCGTGTGGAACTTCCCGCGCACCCCTGAAATACACGTACCCTGCTGAAATCGCGTGTGAAACTTCCCGCGAACCCCTGGAATACACGTAGCCCGCTTGCCATGCTGGTACAGGGTTAGCGCAGCCCTTTGCGCTGGATTGGGGATTTTGATGGCTTTTCCCTGCGCGGAAGGCGTTCTTGGGGGCGTAACTGGCGCTGCTGCAAGGTCGCTGCGCCACTGTGCGCCACGGCTGGTTTTGGTGGCTGGAATCCATGAATACGCTGTGCGCGGAAATGTGTTTCGGCGCACGCGGCTGGCGCAGACTACCGCACGCGCACACTGTGCGCCAGCCGCGTGCGCCACTTGTGCGCCGAATTCTATGAATTGGCCCCTAAGTGATAATCCTATGACTGGCGCTATTGACCTGGCTGACTTGCTTTTGTGACACTAAATCATATCTCCCGCCACTGAGCCTGATATTATCAAAGCATTCATATTCCCCGCCTTTCTCTGTGACGTTACAGGGTGCGTAATGAAACGTGCCCAGTCGTCTCCAGTACTACGCGACTTTACACAGAACCCGGAAGACAACACACATTATGTCACAACACAGCGCGCCACAATTCAGAATATGAAACTGTGATTTAAAAGCAAAGAGCCAGATTGTAAATGTTGTAAAGTACATTTATTTGACATCAAATGTTTAGAGAACATTCAGCAATTTGCATTTGTCTTTGTTGTCGATCCGCAAAAGTTCATGTTGAGACACGCGATGTTCCTTTGCGGTACAGAGAGTGTTAGATCAGGTTACAACTCAGTGCGCCACAATTCGGAATATGAAACTGTGGTTTAAAAGTAAACAGCAGGATTGTACATTTGGTAAAGTACATTTATTTCACATGAAATGTTTAGTGAATATTCAGCGATTTGCTATTGTCTCTGCTGTCGATCAGCAAAAGTTTATTTGGAGCCACGCGTTGTTCCTTTGCGGTAGATAGGCTGTTGGTTTATGATAAAAGCAGTAAATGGTCTCTCTGATAATCGGAAGGTTGCTCCAACAACGAGCCATTAGACCACCGTATTGGTTGGTATGTTGTTTGTAGCCGCTAGTACTGCGTAAGGGCATATTGGTCCTTGGCGATTGTCCCATAAAATGGTAAGGGTCATGAAGTTCCATATTTGGACTTGCACCTGGCAGTTGAAGACCCCATCCGCTGGAGTCTGTAAATCGTGACATAGACAAAACGGGGCCACGTACCTGTTTTAAAAAACATAAATTAGTCTCACCAGCCGATCTTCATTAAAAATCATCATTTTATTTATTAGGGCGTGAAACTATTTGCTATCAAAGATAGTGCAACAGAGTATGTTAATAATAAAATAATAATATTTTCCCATTCATATAGCGCTAAGAACTGTGAGGTATCTAAGCGGTGCTTATTATTAACCACGGTGTGTGGTGCTCATTTATTGACCACGGAAGGATGAAAGGTTGAGTTTGGGCTTGCCGGGATTCGAACTTGGGTTAGCAAGCTGTGCACGGATGTCAAAGCGAGCGCTGTACTCGCTGTGCCACTTGACAGGCTACAGTGAAGTTGCACAGCGAGTAGAGCGCTTGACCGCCTATAGACCGGTTAAATTATTCATATTAACCCACTCTGTGTCGTCTGCCTTTTTCAGAGCCTTCTAAACAACAGGGGATCAATTTGGCGGTGATAGTGCGCGGTAGAAAACATTATGCCATTTTCAACGAACAAGTTCAACTTCAGCAGTCTTTAATGCTACGCTATTGTAATTATATTTGGTATAAAGTAATGTAAAGGGTAACTTACAGTACAATTGCAATTTCCATTGTCTACGAGTGGTGCAGTCCCAAAATACGACTCCGCGTGTGCCAATGATCTTTCGCATAGTGATATAATATGTAAAAGTGGTTTCGTTTCAGAAATTTCATCTTTATCTTCTCTTACGTTTTAGCAACACTCCTTCAAGAGAAGTCTTTCATCACAATCTCTGTCTGTCAAGGTCAAAACACAATACAACCTTATAGTCTGCTTCGTGAGCCTCTCCGGGGCCCGAGAAAAAAATGGAAGCAGCTGACCTTCACTGTGAACGAGCATAAATTCTTACTTTGCAACATTCTGTGTAAAACCATCTGTAGAAGTTGGTTTTTGCACGCCATGTTTGTATATTGTTTGCGTGATATTAAAAAAAGTTTGTTTAAAGGACGTTATGGTTCTAAGTACAGCCAAAAGACCCCTGAAAATAGCAAGTTATGGTAAGCTATGAAAAATAACTCGCGCCAACACCATGCACTGCTAAGACTAACACCCAGGACATCAAAGATGACATCGCAAATGTCATTGATGAAATCACTGATGACATCACATGTGTATGTACTTTTCATGGAATTTGTGTACTAGGGATTTTCATTATAATGTTCCAAAAAAAGT
The DNA here is from genome assembly GCF_040938575.1 of Ambystoma mexicanum. NCBI lineage: Eukaryota > Metazoa > Chordata > Amphibia > Caudata > Ambystomatidae > Ambystoma > Ambystoma mexicanum. The sequence continues at coordinate 1,523,675,117 of NC_090929.1, read as the reverse complement.
GTCAAGGATATTGCAATAAATATCATACCGTTATTAGTGCTTTGAACGATGCATTTATATCAATAAATAGCATTGTATTATGGGATTCTATGTAGTATACTGAGCTGCTAATGGAGAAAGATAGCATTGTGTGCAGAGTACAAGATAAAAGTATAATATTTGTAATGTTAATATGTAGAATAATGAAATGATAATTGTCCTGAAATGTTCGAAAATTCACAAAATGGGGGTGTTCTGAGGGCGTTATTCGTATTTTGTGATTGCTTAGCTGTATGCAATGAGGGAATGGTACAGAGAGTAAAGTGGACGCCGTCCGCGGACACCGCGGCTGTTCGTGGACAGGGCGTGGTAAATCCGGGTTTTTCCAGGAAATCCAACATGGAAAGAAGACTGTACGTATCAGCCAATCAGATGTCGAGGTTGTGGATTTGTGTTGAAAGAGACTGTGTGTGGTGAAGATGGCAGAAGTGGAGAAAGTCAGGGTGTTGGTGCTCGGAGATATGTTTGTGCATGGTTTACAGCAGTACGCTGAATGCAGGCATGTTGCAAAGAACTTTGATGTCAAAGGAGTGGAGGTGGCGTGGAGCACTGTGCCTAATTGCAATGTACAGGGAATTGTACAAGTTTGTGTGGATATGGCCACGATGAACAGTCCGCATGTGGTAGTTTTGCACTATGGTGCTTTCCATTTGGGCAACGTCAGTGCCCCTACTTTGTTGGATGATTTGGAACGCTTGGTTCAAGCCGTAGTGAAGATCCTTCCAAATGCGAAAGTAATTTTTTCTGGATTACTACCTAGGGCAATATGGGACAATAGTTCAGTTTTTTGTCCTCAGCAAAACATTGCTAGGTGTGTCATCAACCGAGGCATGTGTGTCTTCATGCTTAGAGCTGGTATGTTCTTCTGTAACAATGAGAATATTGATGCCAGTAATGCTGTTAATTTTAAAGAAGATGGCATTTGTTTATCTTTTACCGGAAATGCCTTTTTATTTTGGAATGTAGGGGTTGCTTTGGAGAAGGTTATGTGAAGATTTTAGGAGTAAAGTAAGAAAAAAAAACAAGAAAAAAAATATAAAATAACAGGTGTCTGTCAAGCATCTGTAAAAAAAAAAAAGAAACGGCTCTTTTCAGAGCCAACTTCAAAGGGGAAATGGGGCACACTATTTAAATTTACATTCACCACGCTCAGATTTTCGATGTGTCCGCGGACATGGCGGTAGTCCGCGGACATGAAAATCACTACGAGGGGGTTAGTATGTTCTATGTTACATGTCAGGGATATTATGGTTAAGTTGTGCTACTAAAAACTGAAATTCAGTGAAAAAACTTTGTTAAAGGGACATTATGGTTCCAAGTAAAACCAAAAAAACCTTGAAATTCGCCAGTTATGGTAACATAAGCAACCATAACTCGCGCCACCGTGCACTGCTAACACTAACACCCAGTACATCAAAGATGACATCACAAATGTCATCGATGACATAACTGATGACATCACATGGCTCGCTCTCCCTTTTTATCCTTTACTGACATATCGAAGCCACATAGTTTTCTACAGTAACAGTCAGGAAGTAAAAATTGAAAAGGTACTATATTTGTAGACTTGGGGTCCTGTCACATCATATATGAAACATGTACATAGCGGAAGATACAGGCTTGAAAGAGAGCAATCCTTTCTGTGCATGAAGATAATCATTATGGTTATCAGCACTTTGTCATAGTTTTATATTTATTACTCTACCTTCCCTCTATATGCTCATATTTGTATACATTATACTCACTCTCCATAGAGTGAATGGGAAAAAAAATTTCTCGCATCTACACCCCAAACCGCTGGACGGATTTCCACCAAATTTGGACCAGGAGCAGCGGCTTGGTCCCGAAAGCGTGCTTTTGCAAATTTGGTGAAAATTCGTCCAGTAGTTTTTTTTTTAAAATGACCAAAAAGTAGGTAAAAAAAAATTAGTGATATCTGTGTTCGGTTTGCGGATACACTTCCCTGTTCGCTCCGCGGAAAGTGTCCTGATTGGCCAATCGTCTTGCGTGATGTTCGCGGACATGCAAAGTGTTCGCTGATTGGATGGCGTGGAGCGTGAAGAGCGTCAGATTTTTCGGTAGCGCCCGCCATATTGGATTCGCAGACGTCCCCGGACAGCGCGGTGAAACTTTGTTCAAAATGTGTATTTTGTAGAGTGTGTTGGTGTGTAGGAGTGTTTGGGGAGGGTGGGAGTGTGTGTTAGACGTTCTTTTTGTGTTCGATGTGTTTGCGGACATCACAGGTGTTCTGAAATTTTATAAATAAACTGCCTAGGGGGTGTTCTAAGGAGTCAAAATGTGTCTGTTTGGTTCGCAAGCAAAGTGAAACTGTTCTAAGAACACTCGCAGTGTCCGGGGAGTGTTCGTAGGTGGTGTCCTGAGGGCGCTGTCCGCATTGTTCTCTGTCAAGTTGAATGTGTTCTAAGAACACGCGCGGTGTCCTGAAATGTTTGCAAATAAACAAAATGGGGGTGTTATGAAGACGCTTCTAAGAACACTCGCGGTGTCCGGGGAGTGTTCGTAGGGGGTGTCCTGAGGACGCTGTCTGTATTGTTCTCTGTCAAGTTGAGTCTGTCCTAAGAACACTCACGGTGTCCTGAAATGTTCGCAAATAAACAAAATGGGGGTGTTCTGAAGACTCTCGGTGTCCGGGGAGTGTTCGTAGGGGGTGTCCTGAGGACGCTGTCCGTATTGTTCTCTGTCAAGTTGAATGTGTCCGAAGAACACTCGCGGTGTCCTGAATTGTTTGCAAATAAACAAGATGGGGGTGTTCTGAAGACGTTTTTGAGAACACTCCCGGTGTCCTGAAATGTTCGTAGGGGGTGTCCTTAGGACGCTGTCCGTATTGTTCGTTGTTAAGTTGAAAGTGTTCTAATAACACTCACATTGTTCGCGGACATTAAAAGTTTCCCATAGATCATAGTTGAAATGTTTGACTCTATGGATGTGATATTCTGCGGTGGTTGTTGCCAGGGCTTAGAGTCTTGGGTGCATGGCCATTTGGCCATGCACCCAAGACTGTATGCCCTTGCAACAACCACCGCAGCATATCACATTCATATTTGTTTATAACTTTGGGTGAAAAACAAATGTATAAGGAACAAAGGTATTAGATACTATGGATGTGATGTGCTGCTATGGTTGTCCTTATTATTGTATACTTAGTTTGGTCTAGTAATGGGAGTCCATGTTTTTCTTCTTCATTTCTGTGATAAAAGAAAATAGCATGTTAGCATTAGTATTTTGTAATGACTTATTACATTGTATAAGCAATATACTTTTATTTTTTTTCGACCCTCATATTTAGTAGAGTACAAATCAGAGTACTGTGCAATTTGCTCAGTTTCTGTATTTGTTGCTAAAATCATTGGGTCTGTGGGAGAAAAAAAAATCCATGTTTGATTTTAAAAAACCCTTTTTCTGTTATGCTACAGTTTATTTGTTTGTTTGTTTTCAGTGTTCACTTGTTGTTTCTGGCTAATGCTTTAAACTTTGCTTTGTTGTATTTTTTTTGGAACAGTAACAGATTCTTCATTTGTTTTGATATTATAAAATTTTGGAGCAGTTAGATACCAATTGGCGTATTCTAACTGTCTATTTTTTTAATATATTGTAGTGGTTTTCATTTACCTATTTGGATATTGTTAAATTTTGGGACAGTTAGATACCAATTGGCGTATTCTAACTGTGTATTTTCTGGCCTAATTTAGTGGTATTCATTTATCTGATTAGTTGTTGTAGAATCTTTGAGCTGTTAGATAGCTTTTCGAGTATTCTAACAGTTTATATTATTTTAACACACATTTATAATTTTGGGACAGTTAGATACCAATTGGCGTATTCTAACTGTGTATTTTTTGGTTTTTGGTCTAATTTAGTGGTATTCATTTATCTGATTAGTTGTTGTAGAATCTTTGAGCAGTTAGATAGCTTTTGGAGTATTCTAACAGTTTATATTTTTGTAACACAAATTTACTTAAAGGTTTAAATACAGTTTATTTATCAAATTTTGGTTTTAAGAACATCAAATAAGCGTTTGTAAGATTTGCTGGTAATCTCTGCTTTAGAGTAATGGTACTATCATTACATTCAAACCATCCACATTTCTTTTTTATGTATGCAGTATAGTGCCCTGAATTGGTTGTGGCTCCTGCGTGGTAGATTATACCTATTGTTGTGAAGGTTTTCTTACCAAGTGATATTTGACCATGTGTGAATCCAGTCAGCTTGCAGTTGTTTTTGGTACCATCTGCATTGTAACGTAGAAGCATTAGTATTACGTATTTACTATGTGTTTGTATTACTAACGTGGAGCGATTATCTGAATTGCAGGTAGAGCATAATCTACCATGGTTTGCATTTTGTACAAGTTGCTGAAATGGAATGGATTCACAATTTGGTATTGATATATATATGAAGCGTTCATTGGGGATTTCTTCTTGTGTCACATTGTTGCAGAGAGTGCATGTATGTTTCCACATGTATGAAATCTGAAAGATTTCATTCATAGGTATGTTTTTGTTTTCCAGTACTTGTAGTAAGTACATTAGAAATTATTGTGGATCTTCCTGTGAGTTTATAGTGAATTTCACCATTCCAGCACAGTAGTCCAATTGTCGTCTTATTCCAAAAACACTATATGTGTTGTCAGGATTGTTTGCTGCATTTCTGTGAAGTACTAACATTTTCAAACACAATGGGTTTGTACTGTGTGAGTAAATGTTGTCAACAATTGGTGGTAATTGAAATAGAATATTCATTGCTACATTTGCATAGCAACTTACACCAAATATATTTGAGAATTTAAATGGTCCAGGTAGTTCTGTATCTATGTACCTGGTTTACTTTCTCTAATTGATTCTTTTTTGTTTGTGGTACTTGATGAAGTATTAGTTTCTTTTACTCTCTTTGGAGGATTTCCAGTGAAGTCCTGTTGCATTTCAGTTTGATTTAGTTTTCTTTTACAACGTTTTAGTTTTTGTGGAACAGAATATGTGTTTAGATGGGGAGTGTATAGTGAGCGAAGTCTATTATATTCTAAAATGCAAGGAATATCAGCGTTTACTCTACTTGCATCAAAGTTGATTAGAAATAGACCGTCAAGTGTACGTAAGCATGCTAGTGCTACGTAGATCATGCCTTCTTTAAAGACTGTGTTACCAATATCTATCATTGCTTTGTCTAGGGTAAGACCTTATGATTTATGAATTGTGACTGCGTATGCAAGAGTTAGAGAAAATTGTTCTCTGCGTACATACATATCTTTGAAGAGAAGGAATCTAGCTGTTGAGCGTCCTATCCGTTTTACTTCTGAAAGTTTGTAAAAGAGTATATTGACAAACTGAATTTTGTTGTCACGTGGGTATGTTTGAAAGCCAACAACTGTACCCAGTGCTCCATTAACTAGTCCTTGGTCCACGTCAAGGTTACATTTAAGCATTACTCTGCAATTTAAGGATAATTTTAACATCTTTTCTAAGCCTGCTGTGTTTGAGATTGATTTTTCTAAATTATTTAGTCTTGTTGTGGCTTGGTCACACATGGGTAGTGCCATACCATGTACATCTAGTTTGTCTGTGGCGTTAATTTCCATTATTGGTTGCATTTCTTTACTTAGCATGATTTCATTGAATTTGAAACAGCTTGCAAGAGTTGGCATTAAGGCCATACAATTGACATTTTTGTGGGCTAATTGTTCCATAACATCTGTAGCACATGCATTATCGCCATAAAGTGCATTAATGTGCCGGGTTTTCAATGTTGCTTCTGCTTCTTTAGAAAGTATACCAACTCTCAAACTTTTTAAAATGTTGGCATAAGTTAGATCTGCAGATTGGCGCATGTTTTCTGTTAATTCTCTCTATTGGAAATGTTGCCAAAGTTTGACATTTCCAATGCTGCCAACAGTTTTACGGCAGAGTTTGTGCCCTAATGTTTTAAAAATAGGTTCACCTTTTACTGGTGTTAATTGAAGCAGATCTCCAAAAACAATAATGTGTTTTCCTGCAAAGAGCTCTTCATAGTCTGTTTTGAGTACTTCTTGTAATCTGAGGTGAATCAAAGCTAACATCAGGTTGGAGACCATGCTCACTTCATCTATTAGTAGCATTTTCATTTGTTTCAATACTCTGCATAATTCCATTGCAGCTTCTGCAGAAAGTTTGTAATAGTCTAATTTGTTCTGGTGTTCTACTGGTAATAGTAGTAATCGGTGTAATGTAACACCACCTATGTTGTAGACAGCTAAACCTGTGGGGGCAGTGACAACAGCTGACAGTTTGTTGTTTGTCAATTGTTGAAGGAACTTACTAATGATTTTGATTAGGAATGTTTTGCCAGAACCAGCTTCACCACTGACGTACAGTAGTATAGGTTTATAATTATGGCAGGAACATTCTTTATTTTCATGTTTTACACCATGTGCAGTTTGTTTTGTTACTTCTTGAAAAATGCTACTTTGCTCATTGTTTAGTTTTGATTGTAGTATAGTTAAGTCTTCCTTATCTTCATACTGACACATGGTGTTTTCTACTTCTATCATAGCTAATTCTGCCTCATTTGTTATTAGTGGTTCTCCCAGTGGTTCTTGGATTCCTGTTACAGAAGGTTGACTACTGTCAGGAGTATCCTTATCTAGTTGAGCTTGGAGTTCTTCTTCATGTTGCTGTTCATTGTGCAACATTGTTTTGTACTGTGTAAAGTTTACATCAGTTATAGTGCTTTCATTTGCTTTGAAAGCATCCTCATATGAGTCATAGTTATCTAGTAATTGTTCTTCTTTTCTCCATGGTTTGAAGAGTTGTAGCAGGGACATGTAATATACTTCTTTATGTTGAGGAGTCTTCAATGACAATTTGATATGATTAATTAAATTTGGTTTATTGAGTTTAACTAAGCTGTCTTCACAGTCTGTCACTCTATATTTACCTTTTTTTTCATCGGGTTTGATATTATTTTTGTATGTGTAGTTCTGGGCTATTTGGTATAGACACATGTTTTCCAAAGTATTACTTCTGTTTGGGTAGTATGTGTCCAATAAATTGTTTTTTAAAATGTCTTGGCTGTTGGGATCATGTTTGGCTATTGTTTCTATATCTTCATATGATTTTAGAACTCTTTTTCTAGATTTAGCTGGACCAAGACTTAGCCATACTATATTTTCAGATTTACCATACAATGAAGTACCAGTTAAACGATCAGCTGCTTCATAAGATCCACATTCTCTATGGGTGAGCATTTTTATGCCCAAGCTGTATAATTTCTGAGATACTGTTTTATCTGATGACAGGTCATTCCAGAGGTCTTGGAGCTCTGTCTTTTCTGCTTTAGTTAAGTATGCTGTGACATATCGTGCAACTGCAGTAGAATTGTCTGCAATGTACTGCACATCTATGTTTGCATTCCATAAGTGGGCAATGATTGCATTATAATCATTGATACATTTTTCTTCTTCTTTTCTTTTTATGTAATATGTATTTTTAGGTGACTTTCCTTTAACAGTATGTCTAACTGAAGACATGAGGTTGTTTACTTGACCTGTATTTGTAACTGGTCTAGGGAAACCAAATCGGCATTTGGTGTAGTATTTGCCTTTGTTTTTGTATTTGCGACGACAATATTTTCCACATTTGTGTCTTTGAAATTGTAAAATTTGTGCACAAAGATCACTATTTGTGGCTTCTGATGGAATTTGACAAGTGACATATTTTTCAATAAACTGCAAAACACTGGCATCACTGTCTTGACCAAATTTAGGAGCATCTTTAATCCATAAAAGCATGTGGATAGGTGGTGCTCCTCTGGCTTGGTATTCTTTTCTCCAAAAGAAGTGTTGCACTTCTCCAAGGGGAGGAACAATTTTATTACAAATAAAATGTAGCATAGCAATGAAGCGATGGTGAAAATATCTTGAAACATTAACAGGATCCAAAGAACAAAGTTCTCCAGGTGTTAGAATATCTATGTTTGTTTTGTTTTTATTTGATATGCGTAGGAAATCATGTAAATCTTCCCATGCATATTCTGCACAACTTAATGTAACAAACCAAGTGGGTGGGCCAAGGTTTCTGATCATACAACGTACATCTCCATGACGTCGAAACCAGTACTCTTTAGTACCACGCATATTTGCTAATAGATTTCTAATATTTGATTGTACAATCTCATCCTTTTGTTGCACTTTCTCTAATAATTGTGTAGCTGTCATATTTTGAAAGTGTGATCCTGATTTTAATATGTGTGCAACTCCGTAACATAAAGTTGCTAGTTCACTTTCAAAGAGTAGGTGGAATATGTATTCCACATTTTGTCTAAATCTGGGATCTTCAGAATACATCCGTAATGAGCGGTATTCTGAAGCTGATATTTGAATAGGTCTATCATCATATCTTCCTCCTTTGCCAGTTGGAAAGAGTAGAGGAAAGGCACGTGCTTCTATACTTTTTTCCCATATACTGATTGGCGATCCTTTTGTTTGACGCATTTGGTAAGTTTACAGTACATCTTTTCCGGTGTCATTACAGTGCAAAGGATGAATTGTATGCTGGTCTAACGTATTTGATATTGTAGCAGGATCTAGTAGCTCAAATTGACCAGCTTCTTGTGTTTCTTGAATTATTTCAGTTGTATCTTTCAAGTTTTCTTCAATATTAATTTCTTTGTAATATTCATTATTCTCTTTAAGATATTGGAAGGCGTGTCTAACTTTATATAAATCTACCAGCTGTTGCCATATTTTTTTGTCTTTTGTAGGTACTCCATTTACTAATATAATTAAAGATTGGTGCATTGGACGTTGCACGCCTAGAGTATGCACATTTTCTTTTAGATTTAATGGTAAATAAACTACTTTTCCACGAATGCCTTTTACCAATTCAGAGGGAGGTAATTTTGCTGTTTTTGGTTGAAGGCGTATTATTGCTTGAAATGGGTGTACTGTTTGAATTATGATGCTCTCATATAAATTAAGTTGTTGTAGAGGTTTTGGTACTGGGTATAATTCCAAATTATTTGTGATAGAACGTGAAGGAGTTTGGTTGTTGTCAAGTTTTGTGGTGCAATAACTGCAAAGTATTAAGGGCTCAGTTATTTCATATTTGTTTTCTGCTAGAAGGTAGAGAGCTAATTCAAACCATTTAGAATATTCATTGTCTTCTATTTTGTATGATAGGTCCACAGTTTTTGTGTTACTTTTATAAAAAAATTCTACGGCAACATACACATACATGGTTTAGTACTTCAGCTGATGTACTTTTAAATTTTAGTATTTCTTTTTTGTATGTGTTTAGCAAAAGGTTGCCATGTGTAGAATTGTTGCTTAATTGGTTTAAAGCTATTTCATTCTGTAAATGGCTTTCACTTCCAAAATATTTTTTCTGGATATAGTGAATTTCTTCAAGTAGGTCTTTTGCTGTACCATGTAGAAGGATGTTATTTAACTTTGCTAGTGCTAAAGCAGGACTTTTAGCATAGTACAGTTTATAGACTAGATTTCTTATAGTTGAATGATGTGTTGATATCCTTTTGATATCATGGAAAGTGGTTTTACAAGTAGGTCCTGTAATGCCGGCCAATGAATGTCCTTGTAGTCCTGTGTACTTGCGCACTGGACAGGTATCCATATTTTGCAGTAATTTAATTTTGATTTTGTCTTTGCTTTTTACATATTTATTGAGGAATTGGTGTAAAGATTTGAAACATTGTTTGGGAATGTTACACATTGACGTGCATGGCCATTTGTACACTAGACGTTCTGGTTCAGTTGAATGAAGGGGTAATTCTAAGTTTTCAGGGCATATTTTTGTAAGGAGTACTTCTTGTTCCATTATGGTATTATTCACTTTTACATAACCTCGACCACTGCTATTTATGGCAATTGTATTCGTTTGCTTTTGTTTGTACGCTTCTTCATTAAAATATGGTTCTGTGCTCGTAGTGTGATTCCATTCACCTCCGCAGATACTTAAGAAGTTCTTTCTGTTGACATTTCGCTTATTGAGAATTCTTTTTTGTAATTTAGTTATTAGTTTTGTTAGTGGTTTCATTTTGTTTAACAGTAAAATAAATAAATTTCTTTTGAGAAGAATTGCACTGTCCATCAATGCTTCTAAGATTCATTTCCTATGATAGGTTTTAAGCTTTGAACCTGATTTCTCTCCTGTTTTTATAAGATTTTCAAGGACTTTGTGACGGTATATGTTGGCTAAAATACTTTTCTTGGTATGCTTACTTTGCACTATATTAAAATTTGAAGAGGTAGTTTTATCTGTACTGATAGGTGATTTTCTGTTAATAGTTTTTTGGTTTGTTTTACATTTTGATAGAGGAAGCGAAGTTGTTGTACTTGACACTTTTTGTGTTTCACTAAATGATTGTATTAGCTGTTTTGTTTCAACTTTTTTTTTACAAATTCTGCTAGAGATGGATGCTTATGTTGGACACCTTTATTTTCATTTGCTCTAATTTTGCGTTGCTTTCTACGGAGTTGTCTTTTGGTAGGCATTCTTTAGGGTCTGTTGAAAAAAATAAAGAAGATATGGGTTGGGGTGTTCTGGAAAGTATGTGTGCTGTGTGCATGAGTGTTTGAGTAAGATGATAAAGATGTATGTAATGGTGTGTGATTGTGCATTGGGAACTAAAACTAGTAGGGGTAGGTATTCTTGAATTTATGTGTCACTAAACTGGGGTTCAGATGACAAAAAAAAAGTAAGCTAGTGGTGTGGAAAAGTACAAATAGTAAATGTAATGTATACAATTAAAACAGTTGTTTGTTCTATAATATGAAAATTGTAGTGGTTCAGTTGGCTAATTTGTGTGTCCAAAAATAGAAATTTGTGGGCCATTCTGGTTGTAAATCGCTGTTTACGACATGGACATTTTTGGACAAAATGGTACAAAATCTCTATTTTAAGAAACCAAAATAGCTGGTATTAATGTTATAGTATATTTGATTAATAATATAAATAATATGGTGATATTTTACTTACTTTTTTTTTTAAATTAACAGGTAACTTCTTAGTTTTTCTTTCTTCTTCGAATTCGGCTGCTTCTTTTCAGGAAACTGGTCTTCACTGCAACTGTGAAAGCTTCAAATTAGTAACTTTGTTTGTATATAGCACTGTTTTTAATTTAGATATTGATTTTTTTAATTGAAATCCTCAGTGCCTTCTGTAAAACTATTAAACAAATTTATTTACATAAGATACATTGCATCAGTTCAGTGTATATGATATGTTCTTAATGAACAAATTGTATTGAATGACTAACTGTAGCAAACATAAAATATCTTTACTATGTCTTGTGAAATTTATAATATATTAGTGAATACCACTATTTCTGTAAGTAAACTGTTCTAGGATATTGCGCCTCAATGTCATGTCTAATTTAAAGTAATAAAGTAAATAAATAAATAAAAACAAAAAATATGAAATTGTATAAGTATTTTTATAAAGGTTTAAACATAGATTGTGTTTGCATGCAATTTTGTTTGAATATATGTAGTCTATATATTTAATTTAAAAAATGTTAGTTTAACATGATTTGAGTGTGTGTGTTTAAAGAAAGTAAAAAGTATAAAGGTGTATAAGTGGTAGTTGATTTTAGGAAATTGAAAAAAGTACAGTAAATTCATTTAACAGATTTTACAAGGTAAAAGTCTGTTTGAAAATGTGTTCATCTACCATAGCTCTCAAGTCACACGCTTTTGGCGGGTGTCACACGCCTTGTAAAGGGCAGACTCACCCACCAAGCCTCCTGCACGCCCATTCATTCCAATGGGCGTCTCACCCACTAAAAACAAAATCGGGTGATTTCACCCGCCTGTAAAACAAAAATGGTTGAGAGCTATGTCATGTACTATACAGAAAATATGCATACCTGAAGTTTGTGTTCATGCATATGGATATGCGTGGAGCTGCAAGTAGAAATCTTGAAGACTTGTACAGTATTTGTGGTAGATGCTGCTTGCCAATGATATGACACTTGTACTCAGAGAGATTCAGAGTACATTTGCAGTGCTGATCTATGATGATGCAGTTAGATGTAGAGGTCTTGAATGTGATTGGTGTATGGTCATGTGATTTTTGAGGTACATCCAATGAGGGAATGGCAGAGAGAGTGTAGTGGAAATGGCAGAAGGGCTGTTCATGTTACGATATGTCCGCGGACATGGCGGTAGTTCCAGGACATCGGGAGTTACATCCGGGGATTTTTGGGTTCTGAAGTCATCCAAATGAGAATAAGCACTGAAAGGGATTGGTCAGGAAAGTTTGGTGGGTGTGTTGTGCCAGGAGAGATTTTTTGAGATACTCTTTTTGCTGAGAGAACAAAAGATAGCTATGGCTGTGTGTTTCAGAAAACAGATTGTTTGGATTTTAGGAGATTTGTGGATACATTGGTTGAAGGTGCATGCAGAAAGCTGTGGAGTAGCTGTAGATCTTGGATTCCCACATGTGGAAGTACACTGGCATGGAGTACGTGGAATGAAGTGGTTGGATTTGCTACCTCTCTGTGCTACTTTGGAGACAGAGCAACATCCAGACATAATTGTAATTCATTGTGGAGGGAACAGTTTAGGGCATGTGACTGGAATTTTTTTGCAATTTGCTATGAAAGAAGGACTGAGGAAGGTTATTGACATGTTTCCTAATTCGCAAGTGATATTCTCACGGATTGCTCAGAGACAAATGTGGCTTTGTTCTTCTTCATTTGGTCCACAAATGGAAAAAGCAAGGTGCAATGTTAATAAGGCTGTTTGTGGCTTTCTAAGAGATTTTGGCATGTCTTCTTTTCACAATGAAAATATTATGTTTTGTAGTACATACATTTTTCGCAGAGATGGAGTCCATCTTACTTATGCTGGCAATCAGATTTTTCTGAGAAATGTACAAAATGCATTGCGACCTTTTTTGGAATTACAACAATGATTTTGAAGTAGATGTTAAGCATTTACAATTTTTGACTTACAAACACCACCCAAAGGCTCTTTTCAGAGCCACCACTTCTTTCCAGAGAAAATTACAATGTTTGTGATGGAGTAGTAACCAATTTTTTTAATGTTCGCGAACTGTTCGCAGACTTCTAAAAAATACAAAGAGCCCTGCTTCATTTATTTTCACTTCTATTTTTTAACTGGGAAAGGCGGCTCTGAAAATAGCCTTATTTTTTTTTTGATTTTTGTAATTTTGTATTTTTTTTGGTTTTTTAGACACGACACAGTAGGAGAGGAGGGTAAAGGAGGGTAAAGGGGGGACACCAACCACAGGGATAAGAAAGGGCGAGCTGAGAGAGGAAGATGTAGAGTGGGTTTTATTTGGGTAGTGAGCAGGTCTTCTCGTGCTCTGAGACGATAGTCTCAAAAGCACTCCGAGGTCGCTCCCCCCTGCAGAGTACTGTGTCACAGTACATACACACAACTGTGACCCTCGAAAGGTAAGGGTCATCAGCATTCTGTATGGCCTGTGAGGCAGCTTGAGAAATACGCTGTCCCACAGAGGTGGTCCTCGTGGTGACAGGATCAGAAACAGAGGATGAAGTAGAGGAAATCAACCTGCTACGTTCTTCGCAAGGTACAACCCTGCGAATAGCCCCAGAGTAAAATGACCTCAGGTGTCGCTTCATAGTAGTGGTCCCAAAGCTGTAGTTACCGTGCTTCCCGCGACTGAGTATCATTTTGCACTCATTGCAGGTAACATGGTTCGCATATATATATTCAGTAAAAAAAACTTTGTTAAAGGGACATTATGGTTAAGTTGCGCTACTAAAAACCTATGCAATTCATTAAAAAAACTTTGTTAACGGGACGTTATGGTTCGAAGTAAAACCGAAAAACCCTTGAAATTCGCCAGTTATGGTAAGCTAGGCAACCATACGCCACCACTGTGCACTGCTAACACTAACACCCAGGACATCAAAGAGGACATCAGAAATGTCATTGATGACATCACTGATTACATCACATGTCTGGCTCCCCCTTTTTTCCTTTACTGACATATCTAGGCCACATGGTTTTCTTCAGTAACAGTCAGGAATTAAAAATATAAAAGGTACTATATTTGTAGACTTGTCCTTCAAGTATGTTCTTACAGTAATTCCCTTAGGGTCCAGTCAAATCATGTGATACATATGCTTAGCGTAAGTAGCACCTTTGAAACAGAGCAATCATTTCTCTGCATAAAGATAATCAGTTAGGTTATGAAGACTTACTGCTACTACTGCTGTTTTTTTTTCCTTACTTCAATTTTCGTGTATATACTCATATTTGTATGTGATGTTGTCTCTTTGTGTTTTGTCTATAATAATGCCATTGTGTAGTACGTGGTTTTCATTACGTACTTATTACATGTTTCAGAGTAGCCAAAACTCTAATAAGAAAACAGTTATCATTTCACTTTTCAACATGGCAAGCTTATGAATATTACACCTCCAACATGTATGCTGCACACAATGGGCCTCATTAGGACCCAGGCGGTAAGGGGTTTATGGCGGCGTAAACAGCGCCGACCCTCACCGCCTGATTCTGAGGTCCCTTAGAGCCATGGAGGTTTTAACACCTGTGTTAAAATCCATGGCGCTAAGGGACCTTGTTGTTAATTACGCCACCGTAATTTACGGTGGCGTAATTAACGCCTTCCCCACTCCCATTATGCCCTATGGGGCAAAAATGGGAATGGGGAAGGGTAAATGGGTTAATGGGGACTTACCGCCCCACTCACCTCGGAATGGGGCGGTAAGTCCGCCAACCACCATGGCGTAAACATAGTTTACGCCATGGTGGTAAAGGTACGACCCAGGCGGTAACTTACCGCCTGGGTCGTAATGAGGCCCAATGCCTATGTTTCTACATGAGTACCTTAGTATACTGCATAGAACTTCATAATAGAAAGCTACGTATATCAATGCATTGCTTAATGCACTAATTAGCACTTGATATTTATTCCAATGATCATTGACACTTTTTGGACAACATTATAATAAGAATACCGTCTACAGAGTTTTCATTGAAAGTAAATGTGCATGTGATGTCATCAGTGATGTCATCACTGACATTTCTGATGTCCTCTTTGATGTCATGGGTGTTAGTGTTAGCAGTGCACAGTGATGGCGCGAGTTATGGTTGCTTAGTTTACCATAACTGGCGAATTTCAAGGGTTTTTCGGTTTTACTTCGAACCATAACGTCCCACTAACGTTTTTTTAGTGAATTTCATAGGTTTTTAGTAGCGCAACTTAACCATAACATCCCTTTAACAACGTTTTTTTACTGAATTTCGCAGGTTTTTAATAGTGCAACTTAACCATAAAAAATATATGCCTCCAACATAGTTACCTCACAGAAACTGAACAGAAAAAAACAACAGCAGACCAACACAACAGTAACAACAAAACTTACCAAAAACTAGTAAGTAAACTTTATTTTTCTTATATAGTTCTAAACTTTCTATATTAGGTACACTAAAAGTAATATTTTGTTTTTACACAGAAATGTCCAGTACTCTGGAATGGCTTGAAGAAAATTTCCCACGTGATGAAATGAGTAAAAACTGTGATACTAATGGTAGACACAACACTTCTCTATAAAAGCCAATTAATAACCATTACTTTATGTGTACTTAATGCATTTTTTTAACATACCATACAAACAGTGAAAATAATATACTGAGACATTAGAAAATGCTTTGCAGTGAATGGAACAACAAGTGGATATGCTAATGAAAAATTTCAATCTTTTAAAGCATTTTGTGGAGGACCACATAAAAAAACATTAAATATCAGTGTCCCAGATGTACCTGTTCCCCCTCTCCATATCACAGTCAACTATCCCCAAACCCTCCCCACCAAGAAAAACGTTATGATGAGATTTCCATCCCTTCATCCCCTCCATCCATCATCTCCAAACCCCTAATCCCCCTGAATTTGTGTCAGTTTCTGCTTCCCCCTCTCATTCATAAATTTTATATTTGTATACAATAATAAAATATTATGTGTGTTGTTACTTTATTTCTCTGTGTCTTCCTTTTTTTAAAAAGGCAGTTAAGTAGTCTGTGGACGGCGCGGATGTCCGGGATGTCCACAATTAACCAAAATGGAGGTGTCCTAAGGACACTATACCTGTCCGTACTGTCCGCAATCAAGATGAAACTGTTCTTAGAACACACTCGATGTCTGGAATGTCCGCAATTAACCAAAATGGAGGTGTCCTAAGGACACTATACCTGTCCGTACTGTCCGCAATCAAGATGAAACTGTTCTTAGAACACACTCGATGTCCAGAATGTCCCCAATTAACCAAAATGGAGGTGTCCTAAGGACACTATGCCTGTCCGTACTGTCCACAATCAAGATGGAACTGTTCTTAGAACACACTCGGTGTCTGAAATGTCTGCAATTAACCAAACTGGAGGTATCCTAAGGACACTGTACCTGTCCGTACTGTCCGCAATCAAAATGGAACTGTTCTTAGAACACACCCGGTGTCCGGAATGTCCACAATTAACCAGAATGGAGGTGTCGTAAGGACACTAACAGGGTAATTCATAGAATTTCACACAAAAGTGGCGCACGCGGCTGGCGCACAGTGTCCCCGTGCGATACACTGCGCCAGCCGCGTGCGATAAAATCCATTTCATCGCACAACGTATTGATGGATTTTAGCCTCCAAAACCAGCCGTGGCGCAGAGTGGCGCAGCGACCCTGCAGCAGCGCCAGTTACGCCCCCAAGAACGCCTTTGCGCAAGGAAAAGCCATCAAAATTCCCAATTCATAGCAAAGGGCTGCGCTAACCCTGGACCAGTTCACGGGGCTGCCAAACAGCAAACGCCAAGCGGGGAACGTGTATTTCAGTGGTTCGCGGGAAGTTTCACATGCGATTGTCCTGGTTACGTGTACATCAGGGGTGCGCATGAAGTAACACACGCGATTCCATCAGGGCACGTGTATTTCAGGGGTGCGCGGGGAGCACTACATGTGAATTGGCCAGGTGGGTCCTCCCAGGTGTTACCTCTACACCCTCCACGGTCCCTGCAGCCAGCCCACACCACAGGGGACTACCCTGCACCCCTGCTCATGTCCCGCAGGCAGCCCATCCACCATGGCCATGCCCCAGCCAAGCCACATGTCACCTTGCACTACTGATCAACAACGCATGTCTCCCAGCACCCTCAATCCCCAGCTCTGTGGGGCACCTGCCAGCAGGCCCCCACACATGTCCAACTCATGTCCCCCTGCACCCCCACCCCCCAGCACTGTGGGGCACCCTCCACCAGGACCCCACTCCTTTCTACCACCCCCCAAACCCCCAGCAGTGCGATTCGCCTGTGTATATCAGGGTTGCGCGTGTAGTCTGACACGTGAATTCATCAGGGTACGTGTATTATGGGTCCGCGTGAACTTCCACACGCAATATCAGCAGGGTACATGTATTACAGTGTTTGCGGGAAGTTCCACACGCGATTGCCCTGGGTACGTGTATTTCGGGGTGCGTGGGAAGTTCCACACGCGATTTCAGCAGGGTACGTGTATTTCAAGGTGCGCGGGAAGTTCCACACGCGATTGTCCGTGGTGCGTGTATTTCGGGTTGCGCGTGAAGTTTCACACGCGATTTCAGCAGGGTACGTGTATTCCAAGGTGCAAGGGAAATTCCACACGCAAATCCAGCAGCCTACGTGTATTCCGGGGGTGCCGGGCAGTCCTACACGTGAATCGGCCGTGGGGGTCCTCCCAGCTGTTCACCCTCCACGGCCCCTGCAGGCGGCCCACACCACAGGGAAGTACCCTGCACATGTCCCGCAGGCAGCCCATCCACCATGCCCATGCCCCCCAGCCAACCCACATGTCACCTTGCACTACTGCCCACCAACGCATGTCCCCCTGCACCCCCACCCCCAGCATCCAGGGGCACCCTCCACCAGGCCCCCACTCATGTCCCCCTGCACCCCCACCCCCCAGCACTGTGGGGCACCCTCCACCTGGCCCCCACTCATGTCCAACGCATGTCTCCCAGCACCCCCACCCCCCAGCACTGTGGGCCACCCTCCACCAGGCCCCCACCCATGTCTCCCTGCACCCCCACCCCCCAGCACTGTGGGGCACCCTCCACCAGGCCCCCACACATGTCTCCCAGCACCCCCACCCCCCAGCACTGTGGGGCACCCTCCACCAGGCCCCCACTCATATCCCCCTGCACCCCCACCCCCCAGCACTGTGGGGCACCCTCCACCAGGCCCCCACACATGTCTCCCAGCACCCCCAACCCCCAGCACTGTGGGGCACCCTCCACCAGGCCCCCACTCATGTCCAACTCATGTCCCCCAGCACCCCCACCCCCCACCAGTCAGGGGCACCCTCCACCAGGCCCCCACTCATGCCCAACTCATGTCTCCCAGCACCCCCACCCCCCACCAGTCAGGGGAACCCTCCACCAGGCCCCCACTCATGTCCAACTCATGTCTCCCAGCACCCCCACCCCCCACCAGACAGGGGCACCTGCCAGCAGGCCCCCACACATGTCCCCCAGCCAACACGTCATCACAATCTAGATCCCTGGGCCTTATGGGCAGCCTCCAAATGCCAAACACCCACCCAAGTATTGCATCCACCCACTTAGAAATGGCAATTACATGATACAACCCCAATGGCAAGTTTGTAAATGAACACATGTCCCTCACATAGACACAATGGGCCTCATTACGACCCTGGCGGAAAGTTACCGCCAGGGCCGTGACTTTACCGCCATGGTGCTAACTACGTTAACGCCATGGCGGTAAGGGGATTTACCGCCCCATTCCGACCTTGGCGGGGCGGTAAATCCCCAATCCCCATTTACCCTTCCCCATTCCCATTTTTGCCCCATAGGGCATAATGGGAGTGGGGAAGGCGTTAATTACGCCACCGTAAATTACGGTGGAGTAATTAACACCAAGTTCCCTTACCGCCATGGTTTTTTACACCCGCTAAAAGCAGGTGTAAAAACCGCCATGGCGGAAAGGGAACTCGTGATTGGCGGTAAGGGGTCGGCGCAGCTAACGATGGCGCTAACCCCTTACCGCCAGGGTCGTAATGAGGTGTCAGTGAATGTCAAAACCCATATCATGATATGCATGAAACCAATGAGATGATACTACACATTGAAGTTTGAAGAACAAATATGTATTAAAAGCAACATAAATTGAATCAAAAATAAACAAACTAAAATGGGAATTAAAAAAAAGAAAGCAGCGTGTCCGTAAAATAATGTAAAACCACAAATCATAATCCAAAGGAAAGGTGTCCAAAGTCACAGTTCACAAAAGTAAATCCAATGGAAAATTAAAATCGAAAACCATTGCTCCATGGGTAAATTATAAAAAAACAATAGAAAATCCAACAGTCAACTATATACAGATAAACAATCCAGGGTCCATGATCCCAACAGAAAAAATGAAACCTATCTAATAACACTACCTAATAAAAAAAGCTAAATACAAAAATGTGGCCTATTGTCTAAAAGGTCCAAGAAAAATGCAAAACCAAAGGAAACCTAACACTAAGTACAGAACTATTTACAAGGGCAGCGGGCCAGTCCGACAGCTCACTTCGGGATGTTCCGGGCCAGGGCATAATCGAACTCAATGTCGCGGAGGCAGTCCTCCTCCATGGCCCCAAGGGTCTGCAGGGCCGTCGACATGTTCACCTCTAACTCCCTGCGGATTGCCTCGAGGCACTCAGCCCTCCTCAGGGCCCTCCGCATGGAGTTCTCCGCCCTGACCATCCTGAGCCGTGCCTCTTCCGCCCGCTGCCTCTCCGCATCTATGGCGTGGTCCAACCGCTGCCACACGGAAGACACTGCCCATCCTGGGTCCTCCTGCCTTCCGGCCGATGCCTGCCCCTCTGATGTCGAAGGCCCCGAGCCATCATGGCTCCCGTCTCGTTGCTGCTGCTGCTGTGCCTGTGCCCGTGCCCTGGCTCCTGCTGCCTGCACTGCACATCCTCCACTGGCTGGGGTGCAGTCGTTGATGTGGCCACCCCTGCTGGACGTCCGACTCCCGACTGTGGCAGGGATGCCTCCTCCACCAGCCTGGCTGCACCGTCAGAGGCAGCTCCACAGGGCACCCAGGTGACTAATGGGTGGGAAGATGGCACGGAGGACGACTGGCGCATAGGGGGTTCAGTTGAGGAGGGGGTCGGAGCAAGCCCCATCAAACGGAGGAATCCGGCCTGGGTGACCTGTCCCAGTAGGCCGACGCGGTCAGCGAGCCATTCGAGATGACGTGCAGTCTTCTCATGAAAAGACTGCAGGTCACCTCGCATGGCCCGTTGACGCAACGCCACACCAGTCAGGACAGGCTCAACCCGGACCCGGATAGCCACGTCCGCAGGCAGAGGAAGGCCAGTTGTTGTGAGCTCATCCCCTGCCTGAAAACGGGTCTGGACGTAGGCATCCCTGCTGGTGCAAGATGATGCAGTGACAGGATCAAGGACAGGATTGCACACAGGCACCTCCACGACGGCATGTGCTGCCTCCTGTCCCTGGTGCTGCACTGCACCACTAGCACCAGTGGAATCCCCAACTCCAGACCCCGTCTCTGTTGCTTACATGGCCTCCTCCACCACCAAACCCCCCACCAACCTGTATGACTCTGTGACATCTTCCCCTGTTGGGCCCTGTGGGGTCCCAGCTGCCCCTTCTGCTGCCGAGGAGTCCAACTCCGACCTCCGCCTCTTGGACCTCCCCTCGGCAGCTGCGGCCTGGGATGCGGCACCGGACTCCTCACTCCCCGACGAGATCACAACCTGGGAGGGGAGCCGGGCCTTGCGTCTCCGGCTGGCGGTGCGATCCCCGCCGCTGTGCTCCACAGCACCTTCTCCGCCTTCTTCATCAGTTGACGCTGCAGACAGGGAGAAATAAAACACAGGTATCAGGGCACTGTACAATGGACACATACACACATGACAGTTGTACATGAGTGGCATTGGCAAACCTCAGACATGGCATCACAATCGCCAACACACATGTCATTTCAACTTCCACACATGAGCCATACAACATCCATATCGCAACATCCAGCACCATCCATACACATACAACAGCATGAGCAGGCAAAGGTGAGCCAGACATCACATGCAACACAGGGAGTGCACTGCACACGCACACACACCACCACACTTGCAAGCATGTGTACACCTCTGCCAACTGTTGCAGTGTTCAGATCGGCATCCATGTCAAATCTGCCAATCAGGCTTCCACATCCCGCTGTCACATGCATCCATGTTGCATCACTCTTGCACCCTTGTCAAATACACACACATGCACATGTACACAGTGCTGATACATGCGGCTGAAAACAACATCCATGTGTGACATCACGAACATGCCTACTTACATACACATTCATCCAAACATGTGTCCCCACACAACTGCATTTGGCATGCAAGCCTACACACACAAGCACCATCCATGTCTCACACATGAGAGCCCTCGCATGTGTTAGCCTCACGGCCCTGTACACCCCCACCCATACTTGGCTCCATACAAAAACATGTGCAACCTGCACACTACTGGCACATCACCACACGCACAGCTTACAATCATGATGCATGTACACTTACCGCTCGACTCCAGACGGGTCTGCCTCTCAAGGACCTGGACGTGGAGCGCTGGGGAGATGCGTTCCACGACCCTCATCTGATCGTCCGACAAGTGGCCCCGGTGCCGCTTAGCATCCGCTGCCTTCAAGAGGCGCCGGGCCTTGTTGAGGGTCCTGGACCTGAAGTCCTCCCAGCGCTTCTTGACATGATGGAATAGTCAGACTGCCACCCCCTCTGCGTTGAGGGCAGTCACGATGTCCGTCCAGATCCGAGTCCGTCCTTCCTTGTCGGCGCGCAAACTTCCAAAGAGGGCATCATACTGCCCCAGGACTTGCTCCACCAGGACACCAACTTCAGTGGCAGTGAAGCTGGTGCACCTCTGCCTCTCTGGCCGGGAGTTGTCAGTGGTGCCAGATGTTGCAGTGCCCGACATGACATCCCCAGAGGCAGGAGTGGGTGGGCAACTGGGTCCTGGGGCTGGGCTGTGGAGCGATGGAATCCCAGTCGGGAGTCTTCGGTTCCAGCAGGGGTGGTCACAGCAACAGCACCCCTGGCTGATGTGCAGGCAGCAAATGGCAGGGCACGTGGGCAGCAGGAATCAGGCAGCAGCAGATGGCAGGTTGGAGCGTGCTCGGGGTACTGGGGGGCAGTAATTCGGCCTTCTGGGCAGGAGCGTGGTCTTCCGTGTGCTTACGCGTGGCCAGCTTGATACGGAGTGATTTGGCACGTGAAAATCCAGCACGACTGCGTGTAATTCGAGGAAAGGGCCTTAGCGCGTAAGCGCGCCAGCACACGTACGCGAATTCATTGGCCCAAAGGCCACCAGCGCGTATGCGCGTCTGTGCCGTGTGTGCGCGGGCTTTTTCCTCTACACGGGTGCATGTTACACGTCCATTGACTGCACGTCAGAGTGTCAGCTCGTGTTATTAGAGGATGGGGCCTTAGCGCGTACATGCGGAATTGACGCTTGACGTGTGGGCATGTTTAAAAGGTACGTGTAGAACGCCATTTCCTTGTACGTGCTTTTCGTGGAGAGCGAGTGGGTGAAATCTGTACTTCTTGTCGGTTCACATGCGATTTACTTCACAGCGTTCCAGGTTCGTACTCCCTGTTACCTCTGACAGCTTTTTGTCTTCTTGTCTTTTTCCTGGGCCTGTTTCCTCAAACAGCGTTCACTTCTCCTGTTGTCCTGTCTCCTCAGACAGCGTACAATTCTTCTTTTGGTGGGGGTGTTGCCAACGCGCACACGCGCATATTTTTCACATGATTTTTCCTGGTAGACGGTGGGTCGCGCACGTATTTGACATCTGTGCTTGCCCCTTGTGGTGCCTACCCCTTCAGAGGTCAGTCTAGGCTGCGTGTGACACACATACGTTCATTTTTGTGTTTCTGGGTGCCAAAGCGTAGTGCAGGTTTTTTTTTCCACGCACGTGGTCTAGGAGGGGTTGCATGCACATTATCTCCCTTTTTCGGGGTGCCTGTGCATTGCGTGACTCGCCATCTTCCCCCAGGGGTCACATGCAGCCTTGCAAGAGCACTAGGGTACGAATTCCATCTAGTACCCTACCCCTTTGACCCCCAATTGCCCAGGACAATAGTTTACTGCAACTCCCAGACGCACAACAACACCAGTGCAATGGTTGGGAGGCGAGCACGCGGTAAGGGTGGCAAAGGTGGGCGAGCCACAAGAGGTGGCCGTGGTGGATACGGTAGGGGACGTGGCCAGGACTTGCAGGGTGCCCCTACCCCCCCATGTGTGGGTGACCAGTCAGGGACACCCATGCCCCCCCCCTGGTTGAGGGTAATGTGACTGACACCATCCCTGCTCAGCCCTTGTTGGACCAGCCCATTGTGGCACCAGACCTGGCACAGGGTGACTACATGGCTGACTTCCAGGTCAGCAGGTCTAGGCCACGTGTGGCGGTGCACGTTGGTGTCACCAGCCCACGTGGATCAGGGGCAGCTATGTCATCTGCGAGTAGGCAGGGTGGGGAGGCTGCAGGGGCAGCTGCGGCTCCATCCACCCCAGCTCTGAGTGTCCCAGCCAGGACAGTGTCGGTCCTAGTCCATCCTGCTGATGTTCCCCCTGACTACATCACACTTCAGCTAATGCCTGCACCAAGTCCCATGGTGAGTGTTCATTCCCACACTCCTAGTCCACAGTCAACCGGGGCTCCTGCCCCTAGTGTCCAGAGTGGCGTAGGACACTCAGTATCACCACCACCTTCCAAGCGGAAGAGGAAGAGTGCTCGTCTAGTACAGGCTGATGCCCCAGACACGGCTACACAGTCCGGCCCACCAAGGAAGCCCAGCTTCAATCAGGCCGAACTTGATGCACTTGTGTAGTATGTGTCCGCACATGACAGCGAAATGGTGATTACTGCAGGATGCAAGACCACACCTGCACAACGTCAGGCACACTGGCAGACCATTGCAGAACTCATAAGTGCCCTTGGATTCATGAGGCGCACAGCTAATGATTGCTACAAGCGCTGGAATGACCTTAAGCACAGGGCAAAGAAAATGCTGGCCTCAAGTCATGCCGCAACTCTAGTGACTGGAGGTGGGTCTCCGGCAGAGGACATAGAACTCACTCCACATGAGTATGTTGCTGGGACCTACGTCACGGAGGAACAGATCCAAGGCGTGGGAGACCTGCCAGATTACGAGGCATTGTCCAGTGAGTGCACATGCATGTGTGTGTCATCCATGTGCATGGTGTGTGTGTGAGTGCTTCTGATTGAGTGCCAGGTGAGGGGGTGTGTGCCTGAGTGGTTTGGGTCACCCATGTGCTTCATCCAATACATTCTGCACACCAGGATTTGGGTGTTGCAGTATCCCTTCTAGCAACAGTAGACATTCAGCCCAACCTCACGCCAGTTGCCCTTGAATTGTCATCTTGCCACAACATAGTTGCATGTTATTATGTGTTCATTCAGGCTGATTGTCTGCATTCCACCACTTTCAATAGGCATTTCTCAGTCCTATTGTCACATGTGTGACATGGCTAGGGTACATGCCATCTGTGTGATGGCATGTGTCATGTATGTGTATTGGACATGCCAGTCACAGGCCAATGTGTGATGGCACTGCTAGGCAGCATGCAGCAAATCTGTTGGTCTTCCATCTTGGTGTCATCAGTGTGTGCCATTTGTCTCCCCTTCATACGCAGTGACAGTGCATGCATGGGAGGGTTATAGTCATGTGGTACATGTGTCAATGAAGTACTGTTTCTGTTGCTTCTCAGCCCTAATTGTGTCCCATGGTGCTAATGCCTGTTCCCATTTCTTTTCTTTCATGTCTTTGCAGGGGATGACGCACTTGATACTGCTGGGGTTGTGGAGATGGTGCAGACCCAGGAGGGGTCTCAGGCCTGACTGGGCACCAGTGAGGGACGCGGTGTGGTGGTGGGTGAGAACCCACACTTGCTGCAGGCCGTCATCTCAAGGGGTGTCTCTGGGTGCACCTCCCCCGAGCTCTATTCAGGTGTCGATTCGGATGATGAGACCTATGTGCTGTCGCAGGTAAGTGTTTCTGGGAGGGATTCTGTACTATCCAACCCATCTGCACCAGGGGTAGAACCCTCAATGGGGATGTCAGTGTTGGTAGGACCGCCTTTGGTGGTTACGGATGGAGGGTCACACTCCGCTACATCTGATCCTGTTCCTGGGCCAGCAGATGAGAGGGGAAACGCAGTCCTGCAGCCTCAGGCAGTGCCGGCACAGCAAGGCCCAGTTCGCCTTGCCCCAGACAGGTGTGGTGCCCGTCGACGCGGTGGGCGTACGCCACCTGGCAATACCGCATGGGAGCAATCCATATACGGTATGGCAAACCAACAGGCAGCATCAACTGAGATGATGGCTCAGGCCATGGATAGGGTGGCCACTTCCACTGTCCCCCAAGAAAGGCTAATTGAACAACTACAGCAGGCAACAGACTCCATTAGCCAGTCACACAGGGAGGACATGTTGGCGTCCAACAGGGACAGGCGGGCGGCACTGGAGACTGTGCGGGAAGACATTTCTATTGAGTCCCAGGGCCACAGGGAAGCCCTGAGGGTGGAACTCCGTCAGCTCAGGGCAACTCTGGTTGAGCTTGAGGCTTCAGCTAACATGAGGACAGAACAGCAGCTGGAGCGGCTCACACGTACGCTCTCAGCTGAGATGCAGGCAACTAGGGAGGAGATCCGGGCATCCCGTGAGTTGTTGCATGGGGACCTACGCACAATTATCCTCCAAAGCCAGGCCTTCCACACCCGCATGCTTGCTGCCATGGAGGACCAGACTAGGGCTTTGCGTGGGCTGCCTCCCATACTGCCACCACCTCCTGATGCAGCTGCAGAGGGTGAGGAGAGCGACAGCAGCGATTCTCCCACAATAGGGTAGCCGTGCAGGCCATGAGCCAATGGAGGTGTTTTTTTTTCGCAAGATCCACACAGGTGGGTTTTGGTGTGCACCCTGTCCTCGGACCTCCTGGGTGGCCTCCCCCACCCCCCGGCCCATTCATGGCCTTTTTTGATTTTTTTTTTTTTTTTTTTTTTGATTTTTGAATCTTGATTTTTTTGACAGTGTGTTGCCTTGTGTGGCTCCCGTGGGCATACGCTGTATTGTGGCTGGGCACATGCAGGCTTGTCCTGAATTTGGGTCAGATGCTTGGGTTTGTGTGACACACACCCCTCCTGCTTCCCATTTCCATGCGCTTGCAAAGGGTGTGACCAAGTGACATTGACTTACACGGTGACGTTGGACTCCCATTTGATGTGTGGGCAGCCTGTAGTCAATACTGTGTATACATTCCTAGTGCATATTGTTGTATTGTACACTGCATGGTGTATTGATATGTGCCTCTGCATCCATTTCATCCTCCTAATTTGCAGGTCCATTTCTCATGTCTTCACAAGGCGGTCTACTTTGGAACTGGAGTCCATGTTGTAAGCAGTGCACCTACACTCTTGCGTGGCGCTAACACTGTATAGTTGGAAGTGTTCGAAGTGCTGGCATTATCAGGTAGTGAGGCTACCAATTTTTTAAGTCCGTACTGTCATGTTTATGGTAGGTTGGAGGTTGTGTAGGTGATTGGTATTATTGGTAAGTATTTGGTAATGTGTGTTGTTGGTCCTGCATTACTGTGAGCATTTCATGTGTGGCCAGTTTCCATTAGGGACACTGTAGTTGGTGACACTTGGGGCATGTTGTGGGGATTAATTTGTTTGCTCTCACATTGCATGACATGCCATGGTGTGTTGTGTGGCCGCGCCGGGGAGGGGTTGGGTGACATGGCACTGTTCTCATGTTGTATTTTGCAAGTGGGTATTCATTTTTGCTGCATGGAAGTGTGTCTTTTGATGACACTGCATTGGTGGTGTTTGTGTAGGTAGGGATGCACACATTGTGACACGTCCAGATGAACAATCTCAGGCTGCTATGGTTCTGACAGTTGACTGTCCCTTAATTCATCAGAATTGTCAGATTGAGTCATCATTGATTGTCAGATGGTATGTGCCAGGGCTTTGTGCACTCCACAGGGGTGTGCTTTCTATGTGAAGTAATTACCCACCAGCTGCGTACGGGCTGCCTCACCCCGTGCCCTTTCCCCTCCCATGCGCAGCGGGCGTGCATGTGGTTGGGGATGTGGGGGCACCACCATGTCCACAGCCAGGCCCCGGCGTGTTGAAACATTGTGCAAGACACATGCTGCCACTATGATCCTGCACACTACTGGGGGAGCGTATAACAGCTGCCCACCAGAACGGTCAAGGGAGCGAAAGCGTGACTTGAGCACTCTGAATGTGCGCTCCACTATGCCCCGTGTTGCAATATGGGCTGTGTTGTATCTTACCTCGGGAGGCGTGATGGGGTTCCGAATTGGCGTCATCATGTGTGTGCTCAGAGGGTAGGCACTGTCCCCTGGGGAGGTGGTGATGGGGATCATTAGTGGGGTATTGGCATTACTCTGTATATGTCATGCATGCGTGCGCTGTGGCATTTCTACTCACCAAGCAGCCATGCATCGCCATGCCGCCCAGCTTCCATGTCCCGGTTTAGGGTTGACATCCTGTAAATGAAGCTGTCGTGGGTGGACCCTGGATAGTTGGCATATACTGAGGTGATGATTCCCTTGGCATCACATACTACCTGGACGTTGATGGAATGCCAGTGCTTGCGGTTTCTATAGATGTGCTCAGATGCCCTGGGGGGACGTAGAGCCACATGGGTGCAATCAATGGCACCTAGCACTTTGGGGAATTGTGCCACCCTGTACAAATCCTGGCTGACAGCCTGCCTTTCTGCAGGTGTTCTGGGCAGGTATATGTGCCTGCGGACTGATGGGCGTGCAGTGATGATGGCCAACACCTGGTGTAGGCACCATGACTGCGTGGCCTGTGGCACCCCCCACTATGGCACTTGTCCGCTGAAATGATCTGGTAGCCAAAAGTGCAGTACATTGAGGACCTTCTCCAGGGGGCTGAGAGCTTGTGAGCACAGGGTGGGTGATGTGAGGTCATCCTCCCACTCACTGACCAGGTCGAGTATTATGTGTGGTGGAAACCTGTACCTCCCACACACCTGGTCATCAGGCATACCAAATAGGCTGGGTCTGGGTGTGAAGATTCTGGCCCTGACTATCCTTCTCCTCCTCCTGCGGTATCCCACGGCCACTGCTGCTAGGAACGGTATATTCATCCTGGCGTCTGAGCTTGTTTGTTGTTTGCGCACTCTTTTATGCTGTGCGGGACGTGCGCCTGCTTCATGCTGGCGTATGTGTTTCAGGATTGGACCTTTTATTTTTTGGCGCGTTGTAGGCGACCGTGTAAATCTTCCCACCCACCCCAGGAATACACGTAACACGCTCTGCCAGGCACAGTCGCGAGTAAATATTCCCGCCCACCCCTGGAATACACGTAACCCACTCTCACAGGCCCAGTCGCGTGTGGAACTTCACGCGCACAGCGAAATACAAGTACCCTGCAAATTCGCGTGTGAAACATCCCGCGCACCCCGAAATACACGTACCCAGGGCAATCGCGTGTGGACCTTCCCGCGAACCCCATAATACACGTACCCTGCTGGTATCGCATGTGGAAGTTCACGCGGACCCATAATACACGTACCCTGATGGAATCGCGTGTGAGACTACCCGCGCACCCCTGGAATACATGTACCCAGGCAAATCGCACGGCTGGGGGGTTGGGGTGCAGGGGGACATGAGTGGGGGCCTGGTGGAGGGTGCCCTACAGTGCTGGGGGGTGGGGGTGCAGGGGGACAGGAGTGGGGGCCTTGTGGAGGGTGCCCCTGGATGCAGGGGGGTTCAGAGGGACATGAGTGGGGGCCTTGTGGAGGGTGCCCTACAGTGCTGGGTGTGGGGGTGGGGGTGTAGGGGGACAGGAGTGGGGGCCTGGTGGAGGGTACCCCTGGATGCAGGGGGGTGGGGGTGCAGGGGGACAGGAGTGGGGGCCTGGTGGAGGGTGCCCTACAGTGCTGGGGGGTGGGGCTGCTGGGAGACATGAGTGGGGGCCTGGTGGAGGGTGACCCTGGATGCAGGGGGGTGGGGGTACAGGGGGACAGGAGTGGGGGCCTGGTGGAGGGTGCCCCTGGATGCAGGGGGGTGGGGGTGCAGGGGGACAGGAGTGAGGGCCTGGTGGAGGGAGCCCCTGGATGCAGGGGGGTGGGGGGGCAGGGGGGACAGGAGTGGGGGCCTGGTGGAGGGTGCCCTACAGTGCTGGGGGGTGGGGGTGCAAGGGGACATGAGTGGGGGCCTGGTGGAGGGTGCCCCTGGATGCAGGGGTGTGGGGGTGCAGGGGGACATGAGTGGGGGCCTGGTGGAGGGTGCCCTACAGTGCTGGGGGGTGGGGGTGCAGGGGGACAGGAGTTGGGGCTTGGTGGACGGTGCCCCTGGATGCAGGGGGGTGGGGGTGCAGGGGGACAGGAGTGGGGGCCTGGTGGAAGTGCCCTACAGTGCTGGGGGTGGGGGTGCTGGGAGACATGAGTGGGGGCCTGGTGGAGGGTGCCCCTGGATGCTGGGGGGTGGGGGTGCTGGGAGACATGCGTTGTTGGGCA
This sequence comes from Ambystoma mexicanum, assembly GCF_040938575.1. NCBI lineage: Eukaryota > Metazoa > Chordata > Amphibia > Caudata > Ambystomatidae > Ambystoma > Ambystoma mexicanum. Next base: position 1,523,645,461 of record NC_090929.1, on the reverse strand, counting down.
GTAGTGCACGGTGACATGTGGGTTGGCTGGGGGGCATGGCCATGGTGGATGGGCTGCCTGCGGGACATGTGCAGGTGTGCAGGGTAGTCCCCTGTGGTGTGGGCCGCCTGCAGGGGCCGTGGAGAGTGTAGAGGGAACAGCTGGGAGGACCCACATGGCCAATTCACGTGTGGGACTCCCCGGCACCCTCAAAATACACATAGGCTGCTGGATTCGCGTGTGGAATTTGCCGCGCACCCGGAGTACAAGTACCCTGCTGAAATTGCATGTGGAACTTCACGCGCACACCGAAATACACGTACCCTGCAAATTTGCGTGTGAAACTTCCTGCGTACCCCGGAATACATGTGCCCAGGCCAATCGCGTGTGGAACTTCCTGCAAACCCCGTAATACACACACACGCTATTTTTCACACAGCGGGTGTCCGTGTTTGTCGGTACCCCTTTGCACCTCATTTGTCCTAGAGGGCCACTGTATGGATCATTCATCATAGCTGTATATGGGTGCTTTTTGTTAGCGCACATTTTGGCGCACATTTATTTCAGGTGCAGGGACGCTACCGCCTGCTTTCTTGTGGCGTACTTGTTTGGCCCTGTGCGCGTCATTGACTGTGCGCTGGTTTGCCCTATTCGATTCCCTGAATACGAGTTGTAGGCGAGCATGTGGGCGTTCCGCGCACTTACCTCCTGTACTTCCCCCGTGACGCCCATATTTTCACGCGTTGGTCCCCATTCCGAGTGTTACGCCCCGTGTTCCGCCTACTTTTGTAATGTGCGCTGCGCTATGTGCGATTTCGCAGCGGCCGTGGCGCATGCTGTTGGATGACCTGTGCGCTGGCGTGCGCCGCGCACTTTTTCAGCGCACATCTAATATTTTTCTCGCGCACAGACTTCCATGAATCGATGTGCGCTGGTTTCCCTGTGATTTTCGCAGTTGCACTGCGATTTGCGCACTTTTACTTCGAATCGCACGTTTTGGCACCTCTGCGCGGGAATTTTCGGCGCACATTACTTCCATGAATCGGCTTGTATACCTGTCTGTGCTGTCCGCAATCAAAATGGAACTGTTCCTAGAACACACCTGGTGTCTGGGATGTCCGCAATTAACCAAAATCGAGGTGTCCTAAGGACACTATACCTGTCTGTATTGTCCGCAATCAAAATGGAACTGTTCTTAGAACACACTCCATGTCCGGGATGTCCGTAATTAACCAAAATGGAGTTTTCCAAAGGACACAATATCTGTTCGTACTGTTCGTAATTAAAATGGGAGTGTCCGCAGGCCACGACATCTGTTTGCATGTCCGTAATTATTTAAATTAAAGTGTCCTAAGAACATCCCCCTGTTTGCAATGTCCGCAACCAGAATGCATATGTCTGTAGAACACTTATCCCGTACGACTGTCTGCAATGTCATGACGCACATTCATTTTATTCGGGGTCTTCGACACTGTCCGTAGAACAATTATGCACATGCGCAACACACCCATGTGTCCTACAAACTTCACGCCTGTCCATAACTGTCCATCGCACATGTGTTGCACTTAATTAGTTCGGGGACTAGAACACTGTCCATAGAACATCCGCACGCATGTGCACAACTGAACATGCATATTTGGCGTCCTACGGACAGCCTTCCCATTTGCGAATGTGTCCGCGATGTCATCATGTGACCGCACCCATGCTGAGCGTGTGTTCTTATTTGCAGACACTGTCCGGGTCCCCGAACATTTTAAAAGTGCTTTTATGGACAATCCAAGGTATTTTACACTAAAAGTTCACCATTGCACATTTCCCAGACAATGTCCCTGGTGATCTACATACTTTTTGGAACTTGTTGAGCTTTTTTTTGGTGTTCGATCTGTCTGCGGACAGTGCGGCTGTCCACGAAGCGCGCACCAGCACCCCTACAAAAGGCCACACCCTAGAATTGCTCCTCATTGTGCTTCTGGCTACCTGATGGAGCATTGCTTCTGACCTGCATTCACTGCATTGCTGCTGCCTTCTGCCTGCTGTCCTTCAGATGGCTACCATGTGTCATGATCCCTACCCCTGAGCCCCACTGGCAAGGCAGCCTGCCAGGTAGGACCAGGTTTTGGGGTTCCATAATGGCCTTGAAGGCCCTAAATTCTCACCCGAGACTCTCTTGGAGTCAGTCCTGGTGCCTTTGGAACCAGGCTCATAATCACTATGGGGAACATCTTTAGGTTGGGACTATTTTACTTGGAACTACTTTCTTGGGGGCTTCAGTCAACATGGAGGCACTCACATAGCTCAATTACCAAGAACTGAGCTATGCGGTATAGTGTTCAGGGTGTGGTTGGTCTGGGACTACTTTACCTGGACTACCTTTCCTGAAGACTATTTGAACCACACCCAAACAGCAGAACACGCTTCACGTGGAACCGCGTGCCTGCAGAGAGAAAAAGAACATCGTTACTGGAATCTTACCTGCGAGTAGACTCCTGTCTTCAGGGCATCGTCAGCTCCTGATTCTGCTTACCCGGAGACAGTCGATCCAGCAAACTCCATCTTCTGGGCACTGCATGCTTCCCGGAACGCAGCAACCTGAATAGGAAAGAGAAGAACAGCATTAGTGAGTGCATACTCACGATTCCACACAAACAACTAAAACCACAAGATTCATACCTGGTTAGTCGCCTCTTGGTCAGCATCATTCCGGAAAAACACTGCAACCAGCGAAGAGCACTGCGGCCTACGAAGGAAGTTGAAAGACACAGGTTAGCATATACAAGGCAAAACAACGCTGCGCATCGCGCATTACTTACCGGGCAGCATCGCGCACACCGCGCCTTCATTTACCGGTTCGTGCTCAGCTCCAACCCGCACGAAAATGTCAAAATCTCTTTGCACACCTAAAGAGGAGTAAGACATTAATAACAATAAGAGGAAGAAAGGAAAGAACAGAATAGAATACAAAGACTGTAAAGCAGCAAGACCTATCTTAAAGACATTCAAAAGGGCCTGCACTAGTGAAGCAACTTGGTCGCTCACGCCCACACGAGACTATACACCCCTGCCACGAAGAACAGGCCGGAGAGCACGCCTTCTAAAGAATTAAGGTGAGGAGAGGGCCAAGGGAAGGTTTTGAATCCAAGGGAGGTGGGAAGACACCCTACCGGAGACAGTTAAATCTTGAATCCAGCCCTCCTGTATTTCAGGCTCAACTTCAATCGGAGGCACTACCCAGGGATCGTTGAGAGCTTTTGAAGCGCATATCATCCAACCAGGACTGAGTGACGTCCCCGTGGATACCAGGTGAGCGTAACAGAATGTGAAGCATAAAAATAACATAATCCACCTGGGCGTCATGGAGACATCAGAAATGGTATACAGATACGTGGGGGTAGAGTCAAAGGCTTCCCAAGCCAATAGCTTGACAGGAGGTCGCTATAGCCTTGCAAAAAGAGCTAGATAACTGCTAGCTCAGAACAAAGAATCACCGTGGATGAATAAAACAATATGAATTTATTTAACAGGAAGACATTTTTGTGCCATAGTGTGGCATATATGCATACATTAAATCTGCATTGTGAAGGATTAGTATACAGTGGTGACAGTCTATTTTCTGTGTTGTTTTTTATCACAACACATTGACGTTGTCGACACTTGAATTTGTGTTTCTGGTTCGGTTGATAGCTGACATAGGCAGAGGCTGATAGAGATGGGACAGCGCTGCACTGAGGATACCGAACTGTCTTCAGGACTTGGAGGTCGAGTTCAGACCGGATGAATGAGTAAGGTGTCGTCCTATGGTAAAAGAGGCTATGTTAAAAACGGTGAGGATAGAGTATGTCCACTAATGGTGAGAAGAGCAAGGCAAAGGACCTACCATGTGGACGTTGATAAGCGCCATGGCTGTCTGAGTAAATTGCAGCTGCTGGATTTGCGGCTGGGGGGGTCAATCTGCAGGTGTCAGAGGCCCCAGTCTAAGTGAAAGAAGGTCAAAAAATGACTAATACGAATTAATCTGTGCATAAGGCCGTTACTACAACGAGGACTAACTCATGCTGCTATGTCCAGTGAGCGGCCGTGACTCAGAGGTTTTAGATGAGGAGTGCTCGAGTCAAAAAGTCGGTGGGAGTTACAGTACTGGTGATTAGTGGGGAGTCCGTTACTACGTAGTGCTAGGATGAGAAGGTAGTGTGCAGTGGTACGTAGCATAAGTACGGAGGACAAAACCGCGGGTGAATCGTTGGAATAAATGCTAGAGTATGAATGTGACCAGAACCGATGGTGCCAGCAGCGCGGGGTATTGCGGATCTTACCTGTGCGAAAGACAGGAAAAAGAGCTGTGTCACTGCCGTCGGTTGCGCTGGACTGACTGCGCATGTCAGGGTTTAAACCGAGGCCGTAGTGCCTACAGGGACTGCGCATGTGTCTGGGGATAGTGTAAGGTGTGGGCGCGGTCGTACTGAATGCGTCGGTGTGCGCATGTGTGTTGGTCATGTGTGCGTTGGTGCGCGCAAGCTGGATGAGTCATGAAATGGTCATGGGCAAAATTACAATTGGCACCATTTGTAACATGCATTGTTATTCCTGGAGACATCAATAAGGAAATACAGTTAAAGTCTTGTGAGCGGATATTATCGAGTCGCTAGGTACATGCTACATTCAATAATGGCACTGCAGAGTTACATATCATGTGTTTCAGTAAAGCGACGTGAGTCATCAATAACATAATGCCCATGAAAAACATTTTACAATTTCTGTGTCTTTTCTGTGCTTATAGATTAAGGACATGGATACAATACAATAATGAAAAGAGTCATGTGTTGCAGATGACAAGCAAGTGCCAGAAATAGATGAATCACGAAAAAAGGGGAATAAGAGATCTTAGTGGCGCTCTGTATCGTAGCGCTTAGAAATTGTTACAGGTGTGACCAGTCCACAATGAATGTATTCGAAGTAAAAAACACACTGGGGAGTGGCAGATTAGACTTAGAGAAACTGAAGGTTGAAGGGAGCGTGCTCTGTTAGTAGAAGACGACCCATGGGAAATTAGGTGGGTCAAGGCACAGGGGAGCGAGCAGCACTTTACTTATTAAAGAACAGGTTCCATTCGATGGAAATGTTAAGACCCTGTCTTACAGAGTCCAGACGATAAATCCATTTTTGCTCGAGTTTACGAAGGGCAAGATCCCTGTTGCCTCCGCGGAAGGGGTTGCCCACTGTTTGCAATATTGCCCAGAAGATGTCGTTGTGAGTGTGATTCATCATCTTGAAGTGTGCCACTAGTGGTTTGTCTTCTATTTGGTTTCGTACGCTGGAACGGTGTTCACAGATCCGTTGTCGAATTTCTCTCTTGGATTTGCCTATGTAAATAAGATCACAGGGGCATTTGATGATGTATACGGACCATTTGGTTTTACAGTTGGTAAACGAGTTGAAGGTCCACTGTTTTCCTTTCAGATCAATGGTCTTGAGGTTGGCCGTGAGATTGCAGACGGAGCAATTGCCGCATTTGAAGTGGCCTTTGACGGGTGGGAGGTTCCACAGTGTGGTTTGGGTACTGTCTGGAGCATCCCCTTCTGTGTACGTATGTACAAGTCGGTCTTTCAGATTACGACTTCGTTTGAAGGCAAATCTTGGTGTTTCTGGTTTAAAAGATTCTGTTTGTAGCTTGTCCCAGTGTTTTAGAACTGCCTTTTTGATTGAGTTACTCAAGGGAGTGAAAGTGGTGACGCAGGTCATTTTAGAGTTGGATTGATCTCTGACGGTGGGAGTGAGGCAGGCCTTCCGAGTAGTATGTTTGACTCTTTTTCTAGCTTGACGAATAATGTGGCTGGGGTATCCCCGTTCCTTTAGACGGGTAGCGAGTTCTTTACTCTTAGATTCGTATTCAGTTAATGTAGAGCAATTGCGTCTGATACGTAAGAATTGGCCATAGGGTAGGTTGGTTTTTAACCCTAGAGCGTGGAAGCTGGAGTACTCTAGTAGAGTGTTTTTGGATGTGGGTTTGCGATATAAAGTGGTGCTGAGCGAGTGGTTTGGATTCTTGGATATTGCTAGGTCCAGAAAAGGAATCTGATTCTGACTATACTCCATGGTAAATTTAATGCACTCGTTTTGTGAGTTCAACCACAACAGGAACACGTGAAGATTGTCTTTGGTCCCTTTCCAAATCATGAATACGTCATCAATATATCTTAGCCAACATCCGATCGAGTCTTTGAAGGTATTGTGTTTGTTGTACATGGAGTTCTTTTCAAAAGTGTCCATGAACAAGTTAGCCACGTCCGGGGCAAAAGTAGCCCCCATGCTGGTCCCGTGGCATTGTTGGTAAAAAGAGTGTTTGAAAATGAAGTAATTTTCCGTGAGAGCTAGTCGGGTGCACTCAAGGAGAAAGGCGGTAGGTGGTTCTCTTGTTATCCTGTCGTCTAAGTAAGTTTGGAGGACTTTTAGACATTCCATTTGCGGGATGCTCGTGTAGAGGGACTCAACGTCCAGGGTAACTAAAAAGTCATCTTGTTCGGCTTTTGTTGTTTCCAGTTTTTTTATCAAAGCCGTGGTGTCTTGGATGTAGGAGGGCATCTTACTGATGAAGGGCCTTAAGAAGTGATCCACATAGATAGATAAAGGCTCCAGGACTGATCCGATGCTGGCCACGATAGGTCTCCCCGGAGGATTGGTCATGTTTTTGTGGATTTTGGGGAGCAGATAGAATGCTGGAATAATGGGATGGTTGTTGACTAGGAAAGCTTTTTCATCCTCGTCAATCCAACCTTCGTCGTGTGCGTAACGCATCAGACTGATGACTTCGGACAGGATCCTTGACGTAGGGTTTACCGGTATTGGTCTGTAGAACTTAATGTTGGATAGTTGTCTTGTTACTTCCGTGTCGTATAGGGTGTTGCTCCAGAGAATGATACCACCGCCCTTGTCTGCCGGTTTGATGAGAAACTGTTTGTTACTTTCTAATGATTTAAGGGCCAACCTCTGTTGGGCCGAGAGGTTATTCCTAAAGTGGGTTTGTTTATTGAAAATGTTCCGCATTTCTAAAAGAATGCGATTCTCAAAAGATAGGATCTCTGGACATACCATGGAGGAGAGGGGGGTGAAAGTTGATGGTGGTTTGAGGCCTGTTGATGTTGGCAGTTCTTTTTCAGGGCTATCTCTGAAAAAATAGCATAAACGGATGGTCCGAAAGAATTTACGTAATTCAACCTCAGTGTTGAACATGTCAGCGCGGGGACTTGGAATGAATGTTAGGCCTTTACTGAGAACGTTGATTTCGTGGGAGGACAAGATGTGATCGCTGAGATTGAAAATTGGGATCACCATGTTTGTTGTGCGCGTGGGGTCCAATTCCGTGTGCGCATGGGATGCTGGCCTTGGTATCGGGGTCTGCCCCGTTGTCCTCTCCCCTGAAAACTTGAGGATTGTTGGGGATTTGCAGGCCCTGTTGTACTTGAATCTGAATCGCTGCTGTTGGAGCTATTAGAGAAAGTGACGTATTTGTTCCTTTGTTGTCTCCGTGGGTTTTGTCTATTGTTTGATGCCTGTGAGTTCTGTTGATTGTAGAAGCCTGGGACTAAATAAGGATAAGTTTTTTCCTCTTTATAGTTTTTTATATCGTTTTGTAGTTTCCACAACTTTTTGTCGATTGTGAATTTTTGAAATTTCTTTATTTCCTCTTCTATCTTGTCCAGGTGTGTCTTTATCTCTGGTATTACAGATTCGTCTTTGATTTTGTCCTCAAGGATTTTGAGTTCTTCGTTTTGTTTCTTGGTTTCCTCGTCGGCTGTTTCAATTACTAAAATGACCCAATCGCGGGAGCATTTGTTGCCAACACCGCTAAACTTTGTCATAAATCTAGGGTTGTCTAAAAAAACGCGAGGTATGTTCTTCACTTGTAGACCTTCGGGAATCACGCCAGCTTTCAGGTACTCTAACATGAGTTGGCCGTGTGATTCTGTGCGTGTAAAGGCCACTTCAAATGCGGCAATTGCTCCGTCTGCAATCTCACGGCCAACCTCAAGACCATTGATCTGAAAGGAAAACAGTGGACCTTCAACTCGTTTACCAACTGTAAAACCAAATGGTCCGTATACATCATCAAATGCCCCTGTGATCTTATTTACATAGGCAAATCCAAGAGAGAAATTCGACAACGGATCTGTGAACACCGTTCCAGCGTACGAAACCAAATAGAAGACAAACCACTAGTGGCACACTTCAAGATGATGAATCACACTCACAACGACATCTTCTGGGCAATATTGCAAACAGTGGGCAACCCCTTCCGCGGAGGCAACAGGGATCTTGCCCTTCGTAAACTCGAGCAAAAATGGATTTATCGTCTGGACTCTGTAAGACAGGGTCTTAACATTTCCATCGAATGGAACCTGTTCTTTAATAAGTAAAGTGCTGCTCGCTCCCCTGTGCCTTGACCCACCTAATTTCCCATGGGTCGTCTTCTACTAACAGAGCACGCTCCCTTCAACCTTCAGTTTCTCTAAGTCTAATCTGCCACTCCCCAGTGTGTTTTTTACTTCGAATACATTCATTGTGGACTGGTCACACCTGTAACAATTTCTAAGCGCTACGATACAGAGCGCCACTAAGATCTCTTATTCCCCTTTTTTCGTGATTCATCTATTTCTGGCACTTGCTTGTCATCTGCAACACATGACTCTTTTCATTATTGTATTGTATCCATGTCCTTAATCTATCAGCACAGAAAAGACACAGAAATTGTAAACTGTTTTTCATGGGCATTATGTTATTGATGACTCACGTCGCTTTACTGAAACACATGATATGTAACTCTGCAGTGCCATTATTGAATGTAGCATGTACCTAGCGACTCGATAATATCCGCTCACAAGCCTTTAACTGTATTTCCTTATTGATGTCTCCAGGAATAACAATGCATGTTACAAATGGTGCCAATTGTAATTTTGCCCATGACCATTTCATGACTCATCCAGCTTGCGCGCACCAACGCACAAATGACCAACACACATGCGCACACCGACGCATTCAGTACGACCGCGCCCACACCTTACACTATCCCCAGACGCATGCGCAGTCCCTGTAGGCACTACGGCCTCGGTTTAAACCCTGACATGCGCAGTCAGTCCAGCGCAACCGACGGCAGTGACACAGCTCTTTTTCCTGTCTTTCGCACAGGTAAGATCCGCAATACCCCGCGCTGCTGGCACCATCGGTTCTCGTCACATTCATACTCTAGCATTTATTCCAACGATTCACCCGCGGTTTTGTCCTCCGTACTTATGCTACGTACCACTGCACACTACCTTCTCATCCTAGCACTACGTAGTAACGGACTCCCCACTAATCACCAGTACTGTAACTCCCACCGACTTTTTGACTCGAGCACTCCTCATCTAAAACCTCTGAGTCACGGCCGCTCACTGGACATAGCAGCATGAGTTAGTCCTCGTTGTAGTAACGGCCTTATGCACAGATTAATTCGTATTAGTCATTTTTTGACCTTCTTTCACTTAGACTGGGGCCTCTGACACCTGCAGATTGACCCCCCCAGCCGCAAATCCAGCAGCAGCAATTTACTCAGACAGCCATGGCGCTTATCAACGTCCACATGGTAGGTCCTTTGCCTTGCTCTTCTCACCATTAGTGGACATACTCTATCCTCACCGTTTTTAACATAGCCTCTTTTACCATAGGACGACACCTTACTCATTCATCCGGTCTGAACTCGACCTCCAAGTCCTGAAGACAGTTCGGTATCCTCAGTGCAGCGCTGTCCCATCTCTATCAGCCTCTGCCTATGTCAGCTATCAACCGAACCAGAAACACAAATTCAAGTGTCGACAACGTCAATGTGTTGTGATAAAAAACAACACAGAAAATAGACTGTCACCACTGTATACTAATCCTTCACAATGCAGATTTAATGTATGCATATATGCCACACTATGGCACAAAAATGTCTTCCTGTTAAATAAATTCATATTGTTTTATTCATCCACGGTGATTCTTTGTTCTGAGCTAGCAGTTATCTAGCTCTTTTTGCAAGGCTATAGCGACCTCCTGTCAAGCTATTGGCTTGGGAAGCCTTTGACTCTACCCCCACGTATCTGTATACTTCTCAACCCTCTCGAGTCAGGCCCCCTAAAAAAGAGGGTTCGCCCATCCTTTTTCTCTTCCGACATCAGAAATGGACCAATTGGCCCAGTTGTTGGGACAGTTACGTGCCGAAGTACATTCAGCCAGACAAGAAACCAATGCTCTCAGGAGGGATTTGATTGTTACTAAAGATCGTACCGATGAACTCAGTAGACAATTACTCCAATCACAGGCAGGACAGACCCCATTGCCTGGAAACATTCTGCCGGCACAAGCACCAACTTCATCAACCAGCCCAGTACAAATAACTCTTCCTGGGGCAGTTCCTTTAGCTCCCACTTAATGATTCACGGGGGAACCCAGGAAGTATGCTATGTTCATGAACCAGTGTTGCCTTCATTTCCTTTGCAGACTTGGCACATTTCCCAATGACTAGGTGCGGGTTGCTTTTGTTTTGTCATATCTGAGCGGTAGAACGGCGGATTGGCCGGTACCATTAGTAAGTCAAGATGATCCATTGTTACATGACTTTGGGGGTTTTCAGATGGAAATGGAGAAAATCTTTGCTCGACATACCCAAGGTCAAGCATTAGACAACAAACTTGTATCACTCCGTCAAAGAAATCAAGACTTGTTAACGTATATAGCAACCTTTAACAGATTAGTCGTTGAAGCTTCGTGGCCTGAAAGCAAAAGAACCACGCTATTTCATCAAGGTCTATGGGGAGAATTGAAGGACGTTTTAGCTCAGGTGGTTGACCCACCTAATGACTGTGCTGAATTCATCAATCTGGTTGTGCAACTAGATCACAGACTACAAGAACGAAAGGCAGACCGGACTAGATTAGACACTCGGGCAATGTATGTTTGGTCCAAAGATAATATCCCACGTGTATCGGAGAACACTGTAGAACTCATGCAAATTGGAGGTGTATGCCCCCCATTACTAAAAACCAAAAGAGACAAGAGAAGGCAACATCAATAATGTTTATACTGTGGAAAATCAGGTCACTTCCTCAAAGAATGTCCAGTGAATCCTCCAAGGAGAATTGTAGGGGCCACAGAGAAGGAAGATAATAAGGAGTTGGAAAACTACCAAGCTCGGCAAGCGTAGAGGTCAGTTTGTCGAGTGAGAAGAATGAGCCAACGACCCCACACTTTGCATTACCAGTGAACCTAATCAATCACCAACAACCGTTTCGGATGCATGCCGTTGAAGCATACATAGACAGCGGAGCAGTTAGGAATTACATAGATCAAGAACTGGCAGCAGAGATGGGGCTTCCTTTATGTTCAAAGTTGACCACTGAAAAGGTTACCACTGTGGATGGGACAGAAATAGCTTCCAGACCAATAACCCAATGTACAGCAGCACTAACCCTACTGTGCCATGACAGACACCGAGAATCTATTTCATTGATCTCATCAAGGCTCCTCATTTTCGACTAATATTAGGGATGCCATGGTTAGTAGTTCACAATCCTCAAATAGATTGGCGTGCAAAGAAGCTGGCCTTTTCAAATGACTGTGCTCTTACCTGCTATTACCAAGAAAAGAAGGAGCCCGACCTATGCATATCTGCGACTTCCAGAACGGCGGCAGTAGTACTTGGCGTGACTAGTACCTTACCAAGTGAATACCAAGATTTTCAGGATGTGTTCCAGAAAGAACAAGCTATTACGCTATCACCGCACAGGCCCTACGACTCTCAGATTGACCTTATACCTGGTGCACAAATTCCTTGTGGCAGAATCTATGCACTCAGAGAACCAGAAAACCTCCATTTGAAATCTTACCTAGACCAGTACCTGGCAAATGGGTTAATCCGCCCGTCTAAATCTCCGGCAGCCAGTCTCTTATTCTTCATACCATAGAAGGAAGGGGATTTGAGGACTTGCATCGACTATCGCGCACTAAACCAGATCACCGTAAAGAATTGTTATCCCCTGCCACTCATTCACGAATTATTAGACCAAGTAAAGGAAGCCCAAATTTATACCAAAATGGACTTAGAGGGGCGTATCACCTGGTTCAAGTAAAACAAGGAGACAAATGGAAAACCACCTTTCGTACCAAATATGGCTTGTATGAATATCATGTAATGTCTTTTGGACTTTGCAACGCTCCCGCTGCATTCCAGTATTTCATGAATGATGTCTTGCCAGAATTAATCGATGTTTGTGCCTTAGTTTACATTGATGACATCTTAGTATATTCTGCCTCAAAACAGGACCATATCAAGCACATCCGCTCCGTTCTTACCAGGCTCTGCCAACAGCAACTGTATGCTAAGCTCGAAAAGTGCTCTTTTCATGTAACCGAAGTTGAATTTGTTGGTTTCATCCTCACTCCAAAAGGCATTAGAATGGACATGCACAAAGTAGATGCCATTCTAAACTGGCTGTCACCAACTTCGCTTAAAGAAATCCAGAGTATGCTGGGTTTTGCAAACTTTTACCGCCGCTTCATCCCAGATATCTCTCAAATTGTACATCCGAATACATCATTATTACGAAAAAACAATAATAAGTTCAATTGGACCGAAGAAGCAGAAAAAGCTTTCCAAGAACTTAATAAAATAATTCACTTCTGCTCCACTTTTACGACACCCTTGCCCAGAACTCCCTTACATCGTAGAAACAGATGCCTCTAGTATGGCTATGGGAGCTGTTCCATCACAAAGGGACCCTGAAACTGGCCAGCTACATCCCGTGGCCTTCTGGTCATGAAAATGTTCACCTCCAGAGCTCAACTATGCTATCACAGACAAAGAATTTCTGGCTATTAAATCAGCTTTTAAGGCATGGCAATATTATCCCCTTGGAGCCAGACATACCATCACAGTAATAACAGATCATCGAAACCCGCAATACCTAAAAACAGCGAAGGCTCAATTTTCACATCAACTGCGGTGAGCCCTTTTCTTCACCGAATATGATTATGTAATCACATATCGCCCTGGAGTCCGAAATGGAAAGGCTGATGCCTCATCCCGCATTGGCATTGATGAAAAGGTATATACAACTCTAGAGCCAGTAGCCATCATTCTAGAGGACAAACTCTTAGGTCTTACAACAACTTTGACACAGACTGAACTCCAAGACAAGGTTCAACATTTAATGGATCCTAACGCTTCACTAGAATGGTGTGCTCAAGAGAACAGTACAAAATTAAAGATCAACTGCCATATTTTAGGAACCGTTTATACTTGCCAAAAAAAGAACTACAACAGCAAGCCATTTCAGGTTATCGCGATTCCCTCATTGAAGGGCACCCTGGAATTGCCAAGACCCTAGCCAAGATAAAACAAAACTATTGGTGGCCCACTTGGCGTACAGATATTATCCGATTTATCCAGTCATGTGGCGTGTACGCACAAAACAAATCTCAAAAGCAAAAGCCAGCTGGTCTTCTTCAACCATTACAAATCCCTCCCGCACCGTGGCACACACTTTCTCTCAATTTCATTACAGACTTACCCCCCAGTCAGGGATTCAACAATATTTTAGTGGTCATAGACTTATTCTCAAAAATGGCACACTTTATTCCTTTTAAGGGTCTTCCAAATGCATCCAGTTTAGCAAAAGTGTTCCTGGAAAAAATGGTACGGTTACATGGCTTTCCATCAGTTCTGATCTCTGATCGGGGTAGTCAGTTTGTGTCCAGCTTCTGGAAAAGGTGCTGTTCGATGGCCCAAATCAACATCCGACTATCCACCAGTCACCATCCTCAAACAGATGACCAAACAGAAAGAACCAATCAAACACTCAAGCAATACTTGCGTTGCATGCTGCATCAAGTGGAAGGAAATTGGAAGGACTTGTTATGCATAGCAGAATATGCTTATAATAATTTGTTACACTCCAGCACTGGACAACCCCTTTCTACCTCCTATATGGTAGGCACCCACGTACGCCTGAATTGGATCTTCAAACCACTTTGGAAATGCCAGTGGTTAAAAACCTACATACGACCATTTCCCAGGCCTTCAAAAAGGCAGATGAACAATTGCTCCAAACCAAGCACAGACAAAAGAAATTCACTGACCAACATCGCAGGAAGGCCCCTGACTATCAAGTTGGAGACAAGCTTTGGTTAGCATCCAAATATGTACCCATAAAAGGAACCCAGACCTTTTGTCCTCAGTATTTGGGACCTTACGCCGTTGAATCCATAATCAAGCCAAGTTCGAAGTGAAGGATATCCTGGACTCCAAATACACCAGGTCCAAGTTACATTATCTAGTTGATTGGAAAGGATATGGCCCTCAAGATAGATCCTGGGAACTTAGCGAAAACATCCATGCACCACGTCTGATTAAAAAATTCCATCAGAATTATTCAACCAAACCAGGACCAGGCAGAAGAACTACTATGAGAGAAGCCTTGGGGGGGGGGAGTGCTATCATGATCCCTCTCCCTGACCACCACTGGCAAGGCAGCCTGCTAGGTAGGACCAGGTTTCGGGGTTCCATTATAGCCTTGAAGGCCCTAAAATCTCTTGGAGTCAGTCCTGGCACCTTTGGCACCGGGCTCATAATCGCTATGGAGAATATCTTTAGGTTGGGACTATTTTACTTGGAACTACTTTCTTTGGGCGGCTTTAGTCAACATGGAGGCACTCACATAGCTCAGTTACCAAGAACTGAGCTATGTGGTATAGTGTTCAGGGTGTGGTTGGCCTGGGACTACTTTATCTGGACTGCTTTCCCTGAAGACTATTTAAACCACACCCAACCAGCAGAACATGTTTTGCGTTATTCTGCTGTTTGCAGCGTAATGCTCACCGTGTCCAGTTGGGCTCCAGTATTCTTTGATGCCAGCTATTCTTGGAACCGCGTGCCTGCAGAGAGAAAAAGAACATCGTTATTGGAATCTTACCTGCGAGTAGCATCCTGTCTTGAGCCCATCGTCAGCTCCTGATTCTGCTTACCCGGAGACAGTCGATCCAGCGTACTCCATCTTCTGGGCACTGCATGCTTCCTGGAACGCAGCAACCTGAATAGGAGAGAGAAGAACAGCATTAGTGAGTGCATACTCACAATTCCACATGAACAACTAAAACCACAAGATTCATACCTGGTTATTCTCCTCTGGGTCAGCATCATTCCGGAAAATCACTGCAACCGGCGAAGAGCACTGCGGCCTATGAAGGAAGGGGAAGGACACAGGTTATCATATACAAGGCAAAACAGCGCTGCGCATCGTGCATTACTTACGGGCAGCATCGCGCACACCGCGCCTTCATTTATCGGTTCGTGCTCAGCTCCAACCCGCACGAAAACGCCAAAATATCTTTGCACACCTAAAGAGAAGGAATAAGACATTCATAACAATAGAAGGAAGGAAGGAAAGAACAGAATAGAATACAAAGACTGTAAAGCAGCAAGACCTACCTTAAAGACACTCAAAAGGGCTCACACCAGTGAAGCAACTTTATTGCCCATGCCCACATGAGACTATGCACCCCTGCCATGAAGAGCAGGATGGAGAGCACGCCTTCTAAAGAATTAAGGTGAGGAGAGTGCCAAGGGAAGGTTTTGAGTCCAAGGGAGGTGGGAAGACACCCTACTGGAGACAGTTAAGTCTTGAATTCAGCCTTCCTGTATTTCAGGCTCAACTTCAATCAGAGGCACTACCCAGGGATCGGGAAGAGGGTTTGAGGCGCATATCATCCAACCAGGGCTGAGTGACGTCCCTGTGGATACAAGGTGAGTGTAACACCATGGCTGCTTCAGCTTCATCACCACCTCCGCCCCCGCCACCACAACCACCTCCCCAAGGGTCTGCAGAGGGGAACAGGCGTGAGGATGCAGAGGAGAGTGATGAAGAGGATGAGGTAGTGGAAGTCTCTACTACCAGCACTCGCTATGAGTCTTGGGTGTGGCGGTTATTTACCATTCTTGATGGAGTGCCAAAAGCTTGTGCGAATAAGGTGATCTGCAATCAGTGCTGCATTATGCTGAGTTGTGGAAGGCCTGGTTCGTATAGCTTTGGTACGACATCAATGAAGCGACACCTGAGGTTGTTCCACGGTGGGGCTATTCGTAAGGTTGTACCTTGTGATAAATGTGGTAGGTTGAGTTCCTCCTCAGCATCCACCATTTCCGTTCCTGCCACCACAAGAGACACTCCTGTGGGACAGCATATCCCTCCAGCTGCCTCGCAGGCCATTCATAACGCTGTTGACCCTTATCTTTCGAGGTTCACAATATTGTGCATGTACTGCAACACAGTACTCTGCAGGGGGGAGAATCTTCGGAATGCTTTCGAGAATGCGGTCAAGGATCATGAGAAGAACTGCCCACTACCTGAATAAGGCCCACCCTACATCTTCGTCTCTCCACTTGCCCTTTCTTATCCCCATGGTTGGTGACCCTTCCTTACCCTCCTTTCCCCTCCTTTCCTTGTGTGTTGTGTTTAAAAAAAACAAAAAATATAAAACAAAAACCAAACAAAAAAGGCTCTTTTCAGAGCCGCCTTTCACAGTTTAAAAATAGAAGTGATACATAAATAGTGCAGGGCCCTGTGCATTTCTTAGAACTCGGCAGACAGTCAGCGGACATTTATTTATTTGGGGGTGCTGCCCTATCAGAACCATTGCACTTTTCTATGGGAGGAAGTGGTGGCTCTGAAAAGAGCCTTTTGATGGTGTTTTTTTTGCTTCAAAACCTTCAAATGATTAACACCTACTGCAAAATGTATTAATGTAATTCCAATAATGGTTGCAATGCATTTTGTATATTTCGCAGAAAAATCTGATTGCCAGCATAAGTAAGATGTACTCCAGCTCTGCGAAAAATGGATGTGCCATGAAACATAATATTTTCATTGTGAAAAGAGGACATGCTAACATCTCTTAAAAAGGCACAAACAGCCTTATAGACAATGCGCCTCGCTTTCTACATTTGTGGACCAAATGAAGAAGAACGCAGCTACATTTGTCTCTGTGCAATACGGGAATAAAATTACTTGGGAATTTGGAAACATGTCCATGACCTTCCCAAGTTCTTCTTTTATTGCAAATTGCAAAGAAGTTCCAGACACATGTCCTAAACTGTTCCCTCAACAATGAATAATAATAATGTCTGGATGACACTGTGTCACCAAAGTAGCACAAAGAGGTACCAAATCCAGCTACTTCATTCCACGCACTCCATGCCAGTGCACTTCAACATGAGGGAATCCAAGATGTGCAGCCTCTCCACAGCGTTCTGCATGCACCTCCAACCAAATTTATCCATGAGTCTCCCAAAATCCAGATAATCTGTTTTCTGAAACACACAGCCATAGCTATCTGTTCTTCTCTCAGGTAAAATACTTTCTGACAAACTCTATCCTTACACAACACACCCAGTAAACCTTATTGACCAATCCCTTCCTCTGCTCAGTCTCATTTGCATGCCTCTCAACCCCAAAATCCCTGCATGTAATACATGTTGTCCGCGGACAAATATGGTGTCCAGGGACAAATAGAAAAATCTGAGCGTGGTAAATATAAATTTAAATAGTGTGCCCCATTTCCCCTTTTAGGTTGGCTCTGAAAAGAGCCTTTTTTTTGTTTTTTTTGCAGATGCTTGAGAGACACCTTTTATTTTTTATTTTTTATTTTACTCCTAAAATCTTTACATTAGCTTCTCTAAAGCAACCCTTATGTTCCAAAACAGCATGGCATTTCCCATAAAATATAAAGAAATGCCATCTTCTTTCAAATAAACAGCATTACCAGAATTAATGTTCTCATTATTACAAAAGAACATACGAGCTCTAAGCATGGAAGCGAGCATGTCTCGGTTGATTGCACACCTAGCAATGTTTTGTTGAGGACAAAAAACAGAACTATTGTCCCATATTACCATAGGTACTAAACCAGAAAAAATAACTTTGGCATTTGGAAGGACTTTCATTACTGCTTGAACCAAGTGTTCCAAATCTGCCAACAAAGTAGGGGCACTGACATAGCCCAAATGCAAAGCACCACAGTGCAAAACTACCACATGGGGACTGTTCAACCTGCCCACATCTTCACAAACTTGCACAATTCCCTGCACATTGAAATCAGGCACAGTGCTCCACACCACCTCCACTCTTTAAATATCAAAATTGTTTCCCACATTCCTGCATTTAGCATACTGCTCCAAACCATGCACAAACATATCTCCAACCACCAGGACCCTGGCTTTCTCCACCTCTGCCATCTTCACTGCACACAGCCTCTTTCAACACAAATCCGCAACCTCAACACCTGATTTGCTAATCCCTACAGTCCTATTTCTATGCCAAATATGTTCAGAAGTCCCGTATGTAACACGCCCTGTCTGCGGACAGCCACGGAGCGTGTAACTCTTGGGCAGCCCTTCTACCCTTTCCATTTCACTCTCTGTACCATTCCCTCATTGGCTACAGCTAAGCAGTCACATAACCATCCACCAATCACATCCAAGAGATCTACCTTGAACTCCATCATCATAGTTCAGCACTTCAGATGTACTGTTGATCACTCTGAGTCTCATGTCATTGGAAAGCACCTTCTACAAAAACTACTGTACAAGTCTCCACGATTTCTACTTACAGCTTCATGCATATCAACATGCATGAATACAAACTACAGGTATGCATATTTTCTGCACAGTACATGTACAGCTCTTGTATACATGCATATAAACAGGATAACTGCCACTTAACCTGTATAACCTACAAAATGAACTTATTGGCCCTCATTAGGACCCTGGCGGAGAGGGGTTTACGCCAGCTAACACACTGTGTTTCAGTATTATACTCATTTGCAAAGTATGTTCAACTAACAGATTCTAAGTAAAATATATAGGCTGCACATAGGCAAACGAAACTTCATGTATACACTATGTTCAGTTATCAAAAACACTACTACTACAGAAACATAAAAAATCAATGTCTAAATTAACAACAGTGCTATAAACACAGAAATGTACTAACTTCTTTCTTTTACAATTGCAGTGAAGACCACTCTCCTGAAAAGCAGCAGCATCTGAAGTACGAACAACAACTCAGAAGAAACCTACTCTTTCCATACAAAAAAGTAAGTACAACACTACCATAATGTTCTAACTGTTACTCAAACACACTAGAATGTTAGTATTGCAGAACAAAGAACTGTTTTAATTCTATACCATTAGATTTAGTATTAGTGCTTCCCCTCACCACTAGATTACTTTGTATTGTCATCTGAACCCCTGTATAATAACACACAAATACAAGAATAGCCTTTCCAACTTGTTGTAGCTGGCCATTGCACAATCCCACACCTCCACATAGATCCTTGCCATCATACTCAGACACTCATGCACACAGCACACATACATTGCCTAACAGCCCAACCCACACTTACTTTTTTCCAACAGACCCCAAAGAATGCCTACCAAAAAGCAACTCCGTAAAAAGCAACGCAGAAGTAGAGAAAATTAAAATAAAAGTGTCCAAAATATGCATCCATCTCTAGCAGATTTTGTACAAAAAGTTCAAATAAAACAGCTAATACAGTCATTAAGCGAAACAAAACGAGCTTCCAGTACAGAAACTTTGCCTCCTCTTTGAAAATGTAAAACGAAACAGAAAGTGATTAACAACAATTCAGCTACCACTACTGCTAACACTGATCCTATAAATCTTGATGTAGTAGAAAGTAACCATACCAAAAAAGTATTTTACAAAAAATATTCCACCAAAGAGTCCTTCAGAACCTTATAAAAACAGGAGAGAAATCATGCACAACCCTTATAACCTACCGTAGAAAATGAATCTTAGAAGCTCTCATAGACAGTGCAATCCTTCTCAAAGGGAAGTTATTTATTTTAGTTTTAAACAGAATGAAACCACTAATAAAACTAACTACTAAACTACAAAAAAGACTTCTCAATAAATGGAATGTCAACAAAAATAACTTCTTAAATATCTGTGGAGGTGAATGGAGTCGCACAACAAGCACAGAACCATATTTCAATGAAGAAGCATACAAACAAAAGCAAACAAACACAATTGCCATACATAGCAGTGAACGGGGGTATGACAAAACCTAATAATACCATAATGGAACAAGAAATTCTGCTTACAAAAATATCCCCAGAAAACTCAGTATCACCTCTCCATTCCACTGAACCAAAACATGCAGTGTACAAATGGCCATGCACGTCAATGTGTAACATTGCCAAAAAATCTTTCAAATCTTTACGCCAGTTCCTCAATCAGTATGTGAAAGGCAAAGACAAATTCAAAATGAAACTACTACAAAAAATGGATGCCTGTCCAGTGCGCAAATACACAGGACTACAAGCACATTCATTAGCCTGCATTTCAGGACCTATTTGCAAAAGCACCATCCATCATATCAAAATGATATGAACACATCATTCAACTATAAGAAATCTTGCACATAAACTCTACTGTGTTAAAAGTCCTGCTTTGGCACTAGCCAATTTAAATAACAATCTTTTACATGGTACAGCCAAACAACTACTTGAAGAAATAGAGCATATCGAGAGAAAATATTTTGGAAGTGAAAGCCACTTACAAAATGCAATAGCTTTACAGTGGACTAGCAACAATTGTACAGATGGCAACCTTCTACTACACACATACAAAAAAGAAATACTAAAATTTAAAAGTACATCCGCTGAAGTACCAAACCATGTGTGTGTGTGTTACCGCAGAACTTTTTATAAAAGTAGCACAAAAACTGTAGACATAACATACAAAATAGAAGAAAATGAAGATTCCAAATGGTTTGAATTAGCTCTCTACCTTATAGCAGAAAACAAATATGAAATTACTGACCCCTTAATAATTTGCAGTTACTGCACTGCAAAACTTGACAACAACCAAACTCCTTCACGTGCTATCACAAATAACTTGGAATTATTCCCACTACCAAAACCCCTGCAACAGCTCAATTTATATGAGAGGATCATAATTCAAACAGTGCACCCATTTCAAGCAATAATATGCCTTCAACCAAAAACAGCAAAATTACCTCCCTCTGAATTAGTGAAAGGCATTCATGGCAAAGTAGTTTATTTACCATTAGATCTGAAAGAAAATGTACATACTCTGGGAGTGCAACGTCCAATAGATCAATCTTTAATTGTCTTAGTCAATGGTGTACCTACAAAAGGCAAATAAAATTGGTAACAACTCGTGCACTTGCATAAAGTTAGACAAGCCTTGCAATTTCTAAAAGACAATAATGAATACTACAAAAAAATTAATATTGAAGAAAACCTGAGGGAAACCAGTGAAAAAATACAAGAGTCACCAGAAACTGGTCAATTTCAACTTCTAGATCCTGCTACAGTATCCAATATTTGAGGCCATTTTTTTATTTTTCATTTGTATTGGCTGAATTTAATCAAACAGGTAAATTATCACAATAGTAAAAAACATAAAAAAGGTTATATAGACATTCAAACATTCAAAATGGGATTAAAGTAAACATCCTATTGGATTAAAAAAGAAAAAAAATCAAATTACTAAGATTAAAAACATCATCTTTTTAGACTATAAAGTACTTTAACAGTCTAATTGTTCTAGATTCAAACATTCTAGGAAGTTACCTATTGCAATTTGTATTGCCATATAAGACGAACCCAGGATAATAGACCAACAATTTTTTGGATCCAAATGTCCTAAAACTTACCATGTCTGGAGAAGTGTATTTTTCTCTTTGCAGGTAATGCTACGCATTCTGTTATCAGGTGGATCAAAGTTTCATGTGTGTTACAGTTCATGCAAAAATGACAAAGATTGGTGTGTGGTAGAATGATCTTGTGTTTTGGTTATATATCCATGGTAATCCACAAATTGAACCTCAGGCGCAAGATGCCAGTACGATATTTAAGTGATGGTACTTGCACCAGGTAGGGTGGCAGGGTACACATTTTTTTCGGTGGAAACCTAATCCCATCGCCATCTTTATATTGCAAACAGAGTTCTCTTTTAATGATCCAATCCGCTTGGTGAATTTTCAACTTGGCTTTGTCTGGATTCATAAGTAATGTATCAATAGAAACCTCTGCATCAGCCAAGGTGCGATAGGGTTTTAACAGCCAAGCATGTATGAAGGCATGTTTCATAGAAAACATATATTGGGATAATATCTTCAGGATCGAATTATGGTCTGTAGAGAACAAACATTTCCTAAGTAGAGCACAAACTCACCAATTATGCAGTGCTTGTAGTGAAACCAGCCCCAGCTCGTATCTGATCCAGGCGAAGGGGGTATATTGAGGCAGATGTAGTACATGTCTCCAGAATTTAGCCTCCCATTTGACAAATTGGGGTGAAAAGTCTTCAGATAAAGTTTCCAACCCATATAGCAGAGTAGGCACTATTTTTATATTCCAGAAGTGCCACATGGGTTTGACAGAAAATGTGCCATATTTAAACATAAGGATAGATGCCTGTGATATTACTGTGGCTAGTTTGGCTTTCAAGCACATTACATGGCCCCTTGCGTGTAAGTTGCCTTCAAAAACCATCCCAAGATATGTATATTGGGGGACTATAATCAAAGGAATGTGATTAATAGTCCATAGATGGGTCAAAGATTAACATTTCCTTGTTGAATCCAACATAATCTGAGTTTTTGCGGTGTTTATCTTCAGTTCATTGAGCTGTATATAGTCATAGAAGGCATTCAGGAGATGTTTTAGACCAAGCTAGATTTTGGAAATGAGATCTAAGACATCTGCATACATTAATGCTTTAATAGGAAGATTGTTAAATTTAGGATAATCTGAGATGATATTTTCAAAGACAGATCTTACATCCTAAATGAAGTAGTTGAATCTGGCCGAGGCTAAAAGTCAACCTTTTTTTAGCCCTCGGGTGGTGGTAATACTTTGGGACAGTCGACCATCCAAGAAGAGACGGATTTGAATGGAGGTGTCTGAATGTAAAGCATGTATTATATCGTACATTGTTGGTGGACAATGATCTCTGCGTAGCTTTGAGAATAGAATTGGCCTGCTGACTGAGTGAAACACGGCATGGAGGTCCACAAATGCAAAAAAAATCTTGTTGTGTTAGTAAGTGACATTGAGCTTTGAGGGCATTTAAGCAATATAAATTAATGCTAGTGCCCAAGCCAGTCACAAACCCTGTCTGCTGGGGGTAACACAGATGGAAATTAGAAGTCCATTTATTGAAGTCAAGCAAGATTAGTTTACAAAAGATCTTGCCCGGAGCATCCAGCAGTGCGATGAGGCGGTAGTTGGATGGTATGCTACTATTGCCCTTTTTAAAAATGGGTATGATTATTGATGTTTTCCACGAGGGAGGTATTGAGCGAGATCTTAGAATGTTGCGGAAAATAGTATCCAGGATAGAGGCCCATTCAGAAGGATGTGCCTTAAAAATCATCATGTTGGATAGTCCATCAGGACCTGCTGCCCTCGATGAGCTTGCTTTCATGATTAGATCCTGGATCAATGAGATTGAAAAATCAACTTTCCATGTAGAAGGAGATTTCAACTAATATTGATGGTTAACATATTTTATATCGGCATATAAAGTGGAGAAATGGTTGATCCAACACAATTCAGACACACCATTGATTTCAGAATCACCCTGGATGTTAGATGAGTAATTATGGAGCAGTTGCCAGATGCTTTCTGAATTTTTGTTGGCCATGGCCCTGGACATTGCTTCATTGTCTCATTGGAAAAGGAGGGCTTTTCTACTTCTGAGCCAATTTTTGTATCTGCATTTAGCAGTTTTAAGATCTTTCAAATATGTGGGTGATTTAGATGATAAGATAGCCTTCTTCGTCCTCCTATAATCGGCTCGAACAGTTTGCACTTCAGGATCAAAGGAATGTTTATGACGACATCCCCATCGAGTCGGTATGGTTATAGTGTTAACGAAAGGACGCAGAGTCTGAATAGTGTGCTGTATTGCCCAATAGCATATTATATTCAATTATGCTTCTGAAAGAAAACAAAGTTGACACATTCCATCGCACACAAGATCTTGCAGTATTGGTGATAAATTCAGAAGTAAAATAGGACTCTTTCATCTGTAACTCGATGTCCATGGAGAGCAATCTGTGGTCGCTATGGACTTGGTCAGTGATAGTCAATTTTTGTACACTTTGGAACAGCCTGGCATCCACGTAAATGTTATCGATAATATTCAAACTTGCCCCTCGATGCCAAGTGTGTTGTGGAGGTGAGTCACCTGAAACTGCCCCATTGACCATGTAAAAGTTACGCTCCTGCATGAATATGGACCACAGAAGGGTAGCTTGGTTTGCCCGTGCCTTATTCCAACAATCGAGATTCAGATCGCCTAAGACAGTTTTATGTGTTATACATGGATTCATTAGCACCATATCGAGGGCTTTGGCTAAACCCTCATAAAAAGTCTCATCTGTCAGTCCTGAGATATTGCGATAGATGTTAACGGTGTAATTTTGTTAACAATTGAAGTCCAAGGTGAGATGGAAAGACCC
This sequence comes from Ambystoma mexicanum, assembly GCF_040938575.1. Classification (NCBI taxonomy): domain Eukaryota; kingdom Metazoa; phylum Chordata; class Amphibia; order Caudata; family Ambystomatidae; genus Ambystoma; species Ambystoma mexicanum. The sequence goes on along the minus strand of NC_090929.1, from coordinate 1,523,620,903 downwards.
ATTTTAGAGTATATTGCAACAAGGAGACCAGAAGAGGGTCTGCCCTTGCTAGGAATTGCTGGAGCCAGAACAAGACCAAAGCCATCCCATATGGGAGGAGTCATTAGCCAAGTTTCTTGTAAGGCTATGATGTGATATAGCTCAGAAAGGTTCTGCATGGAGACTTGTAAATGGGCATGGCCTCGGGTATTCCAAAAGGCAATTTTCAAGACTGATATTGTTTCTGGGATTGATGGTTAGGCGGGTTGGGAAGAAGACATCGGAGGGCATCTTTCATCGATATTCAGACCCTGATAGATATTTGGTTTAGATTTGGGAAACTGGGTCCTATCCAATGAGAACTCAGGATCTTGCGCCAGGAGACAACCCATATCAAAGAGTTGAATTTTGCAGCGCCAGATTGTATTCCAGACAACACCAGAAGGGATCCAGAGTCTAACCACCGATGAACTGATGTTAGATATTAATTCTATTTGGTCTATGTCATGTGAGGAGATATCATGTAAATCCTCTATGTCGCCAAAGATGTTCAGGACATTAGAGCGATTTAGGTCATACATAGGAAAATTCCCATCTCTGCACTTAAGAATAAAAGAATGAAAACTGGAATGTAGTGGAGTTAGGTGTTTAGAGGGGGTTTTAGGAGAAGAATTGAATGGAGACCATTTCAGAGAAGAGGAAACTGGGTTTTCCCTTATACGAGAGAGCAATAAGTTCTCTTCTTCTTGCGTTGATGGAATAGAGTTGGAGATTGAGTCTGGTGCTTTCAAAAGGCCAGAGTTGTGATGTAGTGCCGAGGATGTTGCAGGAATCTGTGCAACTGTTCCACAAAGGGCAGAACTTGAAGAGGACAAGTACAGGACAAGATAGGCATCAACACTAGCTTTTAATTCTGCAATTGCTGTATCAGAGAGAGAACTTTCTCTCACAGTGGGAGCTGTTGGTGGAAGTTAGAAGGAGACTGTTTTTGTAACTATTGTGGTCTCACTAACAACTTACTGAAGTGGCTCAGTCTGTTTGATCGACTGAACTAGTTGACTTAGTGGGGAAAGGGAAGTGGACTGGGTTACTGGTTGAGTGACTGGTAAGACTAGAGTAGGAGGGACCAGAGGAAGTGTAGCAAGAACTGTGTTGAGTGCTTGTGGTTTTGCTATGGGCCTTGATTTATCTTGGGTTGTACTGGAGTTAGAAGATTTGCCCAGAGCCTGAAAAAAGACATTGAGCGTATTTTTTGTGTGTTTGAGGCTTGCAGATTTTTTTGCAAATGGACGAGGTCCCTTTCTGAGTATTCTAGGAATTGGGATCTCACTGTTGATCATGGGCACGCTTTCCAGTACTGGAGGTGTTTGATGCGATGGAGTCGAAGAAGGCTTCAGACTACTTTCATGGAATGGAGCTTCTTATTGTGGCATGATCGAATTGTCAGGAGAGTCCTCATAAGTACTCGGGAGAGCGTACACAGTGTCATCAGTGACGTCCTTATCTTGTGCAGCAGATGGAGAACATGGAGCGATAGGGCAAATAACGCCTGGAATGGAAGGTAGATGGTAAGTTGAGGCAACAATGAAACATTCTGGAAGTGCCATTTTGCTAGCTATACAAATAGAGCCATCTGATTAGAGATTTTTGTGTCAAGGGTATCATACAGTTTACACATATTAGTAATGGGCGTATTAATGGCAATGAGGGCAGGTTGAATCAGGGCAAGCTGGTGAGTCGTGTTATCATGATGAAAGGGTTTCTGTGGTCTAGGAGTGGTCAGGACAAAGGATTGTATGAAGGAAGAGGAATGTGCTATGGAGGATTGCACAGAAATACCTTCAGGGCCCTCCTCTTCCCTCAAGGAAATGGTAGACTTGCATTATCTGGCATAGATGGAGATGCCAGAGGAGTCTGGGTGCAGGGCAGGAAAGTGGATCGGGGGGGGGGCCTGGTCCTGGCACTAGAGATGTTGGATTAAGTGTAAGCATAGTAACATCCGAAAAAGGGTGGGAATTGAAACGGGCATGTGGAATGCAAAAGGAGGATGAAGATTTATTGTTGTTATATGTGGTCAGACTAGGCCTGCCCTTAGGTATGTTGGTGGCAGTACACACTTCATCTATTAGTGGGGGCTTGGGAAATTGAGGGGGGAAAGGGAATTTTGATGGGAGCACTGCTCCGTGTCTAGATTGCGGCAAAAGTGGAGTGAAAGTGAAGGAGGAATAGAAAGTGGGTGATGAAACTATAACATCGCCAAGCGGGGCAAGGGATAGAAGAGAGCGCGCACTACCAGGCACGTTTGTTGTGAGTTTATAGATGACAAACACCATTCACCAATTAACAAAAAAAGATGTATGCAAATAACAAGATTAAAAGCTCTGACAATAAATAAACTATATATGAGAAATAAAGGGAAGCAGCACAACAAGTAAAGTAAATTAATACCGCACTGCGCAGCTTTGTGGGCAACCGGGAAAGTGCTATTTAGTCAGGTGCTTGCCCGAGTGCGCGCGCGCTGTGCGCATACGAGCACGTTATATGGGTAGTGCCGACAGCACCATTGACCAATCAATGGAGGCAGGACTTTTCACACGCACCAACCAGTATGTAGCACTGAAAAAAAACACAAAAAAAACAAGTTTCAGGAATCAAGCCGTGGGTAGGTTGTGAGGTCGTAAGGCCAACAGTCACATAAAAATCACGGCTTCATTGAGGAAAGACAGCTGTTGTTGCATGTAGCTAAAGTCACCAAAGTCACCTCATAAAATCCTCGCAAGCGTCCTTCAGCGTCTTTTCAGCATTTGCTTATAACGTCTGCCAATAATCCACAGGGAGCATAGCATAAAGCGGGAAAGCGGAACTTAGCCAGGTACTTCCACGAGTGACCATTTCAAAATTCATCCATTACACTCTAAAGACACCATAGATGATGCACTGTAAACGTACCAAATGCGACAAACCAAAGAATCACCAATCAGCATATGGGAAAAAAGTATAGAAGCACGTGCCTTTCCTCTACTCTTTCCTACTGGGAAAGGAGGAAGGTACGATGATAGACCCACTCAGATAACATCATCAGAATACCGCTCTTTACGAATTTATTCTAAAGATCCCAGATTTAGACAAAATGTGGACTACATATTCCGCCTACTCTTTGAAAATGAACTAGCAACTCTATGCTACGGAGTTGCACACACATTGAAATCAGGTACCCATTTTCAAAATATGTCAGCTACGCAATTACTACAAAAAGTGCAAGAAAAATATGATGTTCTACAATCAAATCTTTTAGCAAACATGCGTGGTACAAAAGAATACTGGTTCCGACGTCACAGAGATGTACGTTGTATGATAAGAAACCTTGGCCCACCCACTTGGTTTGTTACATTAAGTTGTGCAGAATATGCATGGGAAGATTTACATGATTTCCTACACACAGCAAACAAAAACAAAACAAACATAGATATACTAACACCTGGAGAACGCTGCTCTCTAGATCCTGTTAATGTTTCAAGATATTTCCATCATCGCTTCATTTCTATGCTACACTTTATTTGTAATAAAACTATTCCTCCCCTCGGAGAAGTGCAACACTTCTTTTGGAGAAAAGAATACCAAGCCAGAGGAACACCACATATCCACATGCTTTTATGGATTAACGATGCTCCTAAATTTGGTCAAGGCAGTGTTGCCACTGTTTTACAGTTTATTGAAAAATATGTCACTTGTGAAATTCCTTCACAAACAACAAATAGTGACCTTCATGAACAAATTTTACAATGTCAAGGACACAAATGTGGGAAATATTGTCGTTGCAAATATAAAAACAAAGGGAAATACTACACCAAATGCCGCTTTGGTTTCCCTAGACCAGCTACAACAACAGGTCAAGTAAACAACTTCATGTCTTCGGTTAGACATAGGTCCTCATTACGACCCAGGTGGAATGGGTTTAACAGTGCCTGTAATGGTGCCGGTGCGTTAAACCCATTCCGCCCTATTGCGAGGTTCCCTCTCGGGACTAGGCCTCCTTTGAGGGTCCCGCGAGGGGACCAGGGGGCTAACAACAGGTCTGTTATTAACGGGCCAGTTTTTAGCTCCCTCCCCATTCCCATTGAGCCCTATGGGGGCTCAATGGGAATGGGGATGAGTAAATTGAATGAGGAATTACCGGGTCCTCCTAGGTTGGAATGGCCCAGTAATTCCTCATTCAAGGAACCCGGACCCGAGTTTGGAGGCAGCCATGGCGCAAATAGCGGCATGGCTACCTTCAAAGTCGTAATGAGGCCCATAGCGTCAAAGGTAAATCACCTAAGAACACATATTACATAAAAAGGACAGAAGAAGCAAATATATCAATGATTACAATGCAATCATTGCCCTCTTATGGAATGCAAACATAGATGTGCAGTACATTGCAGACAATTCCTCTGCAGTTGTACGATATGTTACAGACTACTTAACCAAAGCAGATAAAACAGAGCTTCAAGACCTTTGGGATGACTTATCATCTGACAAAACACTGTCACAGAAATTGTACAGCTTAGGCATAAAAATGCTCTCTCATAGAGAATGTGGCTGCTATGAAGCTGCAGGCCATTTAACCGGTACTGCTTTGTATGGAAAATCTGAAAATATAGTATGGCTAAGTCTTGGTCCTGCTAAATGTAGAAAAAGAGTTCTCAAATCATATGAGGACATAGAAACAATAGCCAAAATATGATCCCAACAGCCAAGACATTTTGAAAAACAATTTACTGGACAAATACTACCCAAACAGTACCACTTTGGAATCCATGTGTCTACATCACATAGCCCAAAACTTCACATACAAAAATAAAATAAAACCAGATGAAAACAATGGTAGATACAGAGTGACAAATTGTGAAGGCAGCTTAGTGAAACTTACCAAATGAAGCTTAATTAATCATATCAAATTGTCATTAAAAACTCCTCAACATAAAGAATTATATTAAATGTCCCTGCTACAACTTTTTAAACAATGGAGAAAAGAAGAAGAGTTACTAGATATCTATGACTCCTATGAAGATGCTTTCAAAGCAAATGAAAGTACTATAGCAGATGTAAACTTTACACAGTACAAAACAATGTTGCACAATGTACAGCAACACCAAGAAGAACTCCAGGCCCAACTAGATGAGGACACTCCCGACAGCAGTCAACCTTCTGCAACAGGAAGCCAAGAACTACTGGGACAGCCACTAATAGCAAATGAGACAGAAGTAGAAAACACCATGTGTCACTATGAACAAGATACAGAAGACTTAACTGTACTGAAATCAAAACTGAACAATGAGCAGCATAGCATTTTCCAAGAAGTAACAAAACAAATTGAACATGGTGTACAACATGAAAATAAAAACTGTACCTGCCTAAACTACAAACCTATACTACTATACGTCAGTGGTCAAGCTGGTTCAGGAAAAACATTCTTAATCAAAATAATCAGCAAGTTCCTTCAACAATTCACAAACAACAAACTGTCAACTGTTGTAACTGCCCTCACAGGTTTAGCTGCCTGCAACATAGGCGGTGCCTCTTTACCCCGATTACTACTCCTTCCAGTAGAACAAGGAAACAAATTTATTACAAACTTTCTACAGAAGCTGCAATGGAACTACGCAGAGTTTTGAAGCAAATGAAAATACCACCAATAGATGAAGTGAGCATGGTCTCCAACCTAATGTTGGCTTTGATTCACCTCAGATTACAAGAGGTACTCAAAACAGACTGCGAAGAGCTCTTTGGCAGAAAACACATTATTGTTTTTGGAGATCTACAATTAACACCAGTGAAAGTGTTGGCAGCATAGGAAATGTCAACCTTGGCAACATTTCCAATACAGAGAATTAACAGAAGACATGCACCAGTCTGCAGACCTCACTTACGCCAACATTTTAAAAAGTATTAGAGTTGCACAAGCAATATTAAAAACCCGGCACATCCATGCACTCTATGGCCATAACTCATGTTCTGCTGATGTCATGGAAAAATTAGCACACAAAAATGTCAATTGTATGTCAATTGTATGTCCTTGATGCCAACTCGTGCAAGCTGTTCAAAATTCAATTAAACAATGTTGAAAAAAGAAATGCAACCAATAATTGAAATTTGCTCCACAGACAAACTGGACGTACATGGTATGACACTACCCATGTGTCAACAAGCCACAACAGGACTACATACCTTAGAAAACTCTATCTCCAACACAGCTGGTTCGGAGAAAATATTAAAATGATCTTTAAACTGTAGAGTAATGCTTAAATGTAACCTTGACGTGGAGCAAGGACTAGTTTATGGAGCACTTGGTACAGTTGTTGGCTTTCAAACATACCCACGTGACAACAACAATCAGTTTGTCAATATTTTCTTTGACAAACTATCAGAAGTTAAAAGGCTGGGACGCTCAACAGCCCGCTTCCTTCTTTGCAAAGACAAATGTACGCAGAGAACAATTTTCTCTAACTCTAGCATATGCAGTCACCATTCACAAATCACAAGGTCTTACCCTAGATTAAGCATTGATAGATTTTGGGAGCACAGTCCTTAAAGAAGGCATGAGCTATGTAGCACTATCACGCTTACGTACACTTGACAGACTATTTCTAATCAACTTGATGCAAGTAAAGTAAATGCTGATATTCCTTGCATTTTAGAATACAATAGACTACGTTCACTGTATACCCCCCATCTAAAAACCTACCCTGTTCAACAAAAAGCAAAACATTGTAAAAGAAAACTACTTCAAACAGAAACGATACAGGATCTCAATGCAATTCCTCCAAAGAAAGTAAAAGAAGCTAATACTTCATCAATTACCACAACCAAAGAAGAATCTACTGCTCAAAGTAACTCAAATACTTCTTCAAAGAAGCAACACACACTCCGAACAAATGACTTGGACACAGAACTATCGGGTCCATTCAAATTTTCAAATATAACTGGTTTAAATTGCTACGCAAATGTAGCAATAAATATTCTATTCCAATTGCCACAAATTATTGACATTTACTTACACAATACAGACCAATTGTGTTTGCAAATGTTAGTCCTTCATAGAAATGCAACCAACAATTCTGACAACACCTCCACTGTTCATGGAATAAGGCAAGAATTGGACTACTGTGCTGGAATGGTCAAATTCACTAGAAACACACAAGAAGATCCACAAGAATTTCTAATGTACTTACTACAAGTACTGGAAAACAAAAACATACCTATAAATGAAATCTTCCAGATTTCATACATGTGGAAACATACATGCACTCTCTACAGCCATGTGGCACAGGAACAAATCCCTAATGAATGCTTCGTGTATGTATCCATATCTAACTGTGAATCCATTCCATTTCGGCAACTTCTACAAAATGCAAACCATGGCAGATTATGTACTACCTGCAATTCAGATAATCGCTCCACTTTACAAATACAGACACATAGTAAATATGTAATAGTAATGCTTTGACGTTACAATGCAGATTGTACCAAAAACAACTGCAAGCTCACTGGAGTCACACATGGTCAAATATCACTTGGTAAGAAAACCTTCACAACAATAGGTATAATCTACCACACAGGATCCACAACCAATGCAGGTCACTACACATATAAAAAAGAATTGTGGATGGTTCGAATGTAATGATAGCACCATTACTCTAAAGCAGAGATTACCAGCAAATCTTATAAACGCTTATTTAATATTCTTAAAACCAAAATTTAATAACTAATCTGTGCATAAACATTAACAAAACTTCATTTAGTAAACTATAAACAGAATATGCGAACAGGTATCTAACTGCCCCAAGATTCTGCAACAACTAAATAGATGAATCAATATCACTAAAATATAACAAAAAATAAACAGTTTGAATATGCCAACAGGATCTAACTGCCAGAAAAATCTGCAACACCCCAACAGATAGATGAATAACTTGAAAGTATAAATAAAAAAGTACAACTAGTTAGAATACGCCACAGATCAGATGGGAAAATAGATAGACCTGCCCCAGCTGCTAAGGCGTTGCAGACACTGCTGAATGACTTTGGGTTCGGGGATGCATGGAGGGCGCAACACCCCCAAGAGAGGCAATATTTGCACTATTCTGCCCCACAGCAATTACATACAAGGTTGGACTATGTTTTTGTCACACCAGAGATTATGACAGAGATCACTCACGTTGAATATAAAGCGAGGGTCCTTTCGGACCACTCGCCTTTGATCCTCGGATGGCAATATCGTCCCCCGAGAGCGAGGATACCGACATGGTGCCTCAGAGCAGAGGCGCTGAGAGACCCCCTCTTCAGGGAGGATATGAGGGAGGAGATTGTTAACTATTTTGAGACGAATACTGGCAGCGTGGACTCGGTGGGCACATTGTGGGAAGCCTTCAAGGTTGTGATGAGCGGGGAAGCTATATCAAAATCTAATGGACTGCAAGGAGGGATCCTGGCTGACCTGTGGGAAACAGAGGAAGAATTGGAAAGGGCACAGGAGGGAGGAAATAATAGCAAGGAAGACACCAAACTGATACTCAGGTTGCAGTAGAAATGTGCTGGGCACTGGGAGAGACTGTGTAACATTAACTACAAAAAATATATAGGGAGACAGCATGCGGGAGGGAATAAACCAGGACGGATTTTGGCATGGCTATATAAGAGTGAAACCCCTAGACCGACAATTAAAACGATAACAAGGGAAGATGGGAGGGTGGTTGACACCCAAGAGGGAGTTAACCAGGAGTTTGCAGACTATTACGGGCGGTTCTATGGAGATGATGGGGAGGATAATCGTGCAATGATAGTAGAAACATTGGAGGACATAGGATTGCTGAAGATTAGTGCTGAGGAAAGAGAGGAGCTGGATGCACCGATTACTTTAGAGGAGCTAGAAGAGGTGGTGAGACAGTTGCCCACTAGTAAGACCCCGGGGGCTGATGGACTCCCTAGCAAATTCTATAAAACATTCAAAGGAGAGGTGCTCCCCCCGCTGTTGGATATGTTGAATGAGGCATATGAGCTAGGCAGACTGCCAGAGTCACTCAGAGAAGTGATTATAATACCGCTACCCAAACCTAATAAGCCTGGGCATAGCTGTGGTTCATATAGACCCCTATCAATGTTAAATCAAGACAGTAAAATACTGACAGCCGTTTTGGCAAATAGATTGAGGAGGGTCATTGGTAAATTAATACATCCTGACCAGACGGGCTATGTCCCTAATAGAAATATATCCAACAATCTCAGAAGGCTCCACAGAGTCATTGAACATGGAAACAAGAATGAAGGTGAACTGACAATTGTGACACTGGACGCAATAAAGGCCTTCGACTCGGTCAAATGGCCATGGTTGTTGGTGGCCCTGGCTGGCTATGGGATGGGTCGTGGATATTTACAGTGGGCTAAAATGTTATATAGCGAACCGCGGCCCAGAGTCAAAACTGGAGCAGTGATATCGGAAAGATGGCAACTCCGCAGGGGCACCAGACAAGCTGCCCATGGTCTCCTATGCTCTATATACTGGCCCTGGAACCCTGACCCCTAGCGATCTACTTGATGCAACAATATGATACGATAGGTCTCGAGGTGGGAGGTGAACGACATCTGATATCCTGATATGCAGATGATGTGTTGTTGTATCTGCAACATCCGGAGGAAAACCTCCAATATATTTTGGAGGTAATGGAAAAATATGCAGGGATGTCTGATATAGCAGTGAACCCTCAAAAGTGCAGCATGTTCCCATTGGGTGGATATAAAGGGATCCCCTTGAAACAACTACCGGTGTTACAGATACCATGGGTGGTTAGCACATTTCGCTACCTTGGGATAGATATTTACCACACAGTGGAAGAGGAGCATAAGTGTCACACAGAGGTAGCCATTAAGAAAATTGAAAATTGCATGAGGTTCTGGGTAAAGCTGCCTTTAGCAATTATGGGGCGGGGGCGATGTTGAAGATGGTGGTCCTATCTAGGTTCCTGCATTACGTTGGGAATATCCCGCATTGGATACCAAAGAAGTTCTTTACTAGATTGGACAGTATGTGCAGGGATTTCCTGTGGCATGGTACTCGGAACAGAGTGGCCCTCTGGAAGTTACAGAATTTCTATGATAGAGGGGGTATAAAACTGCCTAATTATGAAGTCTATTATGTAGCAAGCCAGCTGCAATATGTGGCCAAATGGCTCTCAGAGGAGATAACCTCCGAATCCAGGTTGTTCAGGCAGGATTGTGCCCCATTTTACTTAAGAGAGATTATGTGGCTGCCCAAAACAGAAGTGGAAGGACGTCCCAAGATGATGGTACTTGGATGGAGGATGTGGCACAGAGCCTGCCAGATAATGGAGAACCCATTCCCGTGTTCCCCTCAAGTACCACTGGTTGCACTGGCGGGTGGAGAAAAGCAACTACGGATGATAATCAGGAACCATTGGGAACTGGTTGGAATAGCGACTATGGGAGATATTTGGTAAGAGGGGACCATAATAGAGTTTGAGGTGTTGGGGGAGGAAACCGGGTTACATACAGGCCAGTATATTACGTATCATAGACTGATGCTGAGAATTAAGAGAACGTGGCCTGAACTGGTACTGGAGGAAGAACCAGATGCAACTATAGACATAATACATGACATAGCAGAGGGGGGACACGAGATATCTAGAATATACGAGTTGGTGATGTCTAAAGTGGGGAAAGAGCTAGTACAATTGAGACAAGACTGGGAAGGGGAAGTGGGAGCCCTGATGGATGATGGGATGTTGGAACGAGCCCAAGGGTATCATAGGAAGGTGTCGAGGGATGCTAGACTAAAGCAAATGCAACTGTAAGTCACGCACAGGGCGTATATGACACCCCAGAGGATTTCTAGGTTTAAAAATGCAGGACGGCAAGCATGCCTTAAATGTGATGAAGAGAATGCGGGCATGGTGCATATGTTTTGGTCATGCCCAGTTATCGAGCGCTTCTGGAGCGAGGTAGCACACAAGCTAGCAGAAAGAGGTATTAAGATCGTGGTGGATACAGTGTGGGCCTGCTTGTTAGGGGGATTCTCTAGGCCACGGAAACTTAAGCATGTGAGCAAGCTAAAGGACCTGGCATATGCACTTGCAAAGAGAAGAATTGCTATGGGACGGAAGACATGCCATCAACCACGAGTGGAGGTATGGTGGAACGATTTTCAGAAATGGTTGGAGGCAGAAACTATGGTATGGCAGGAAGCTAGCAATGTTGGGGGGAGGAGGAGACTGAGACCCTGATGGCATGGAAATTATTAATAGCAGACTAATTTGGGTCAATGCGAGACCCAACGGAATCCATGGAAAGGAATACCGTGTCGCAAGATGTGGCATTGGAGGAAGTGGGCTTGTAACGGGCGGTGGCATATGGGAAGCAGTGAACACAATCAAGTGATGTATAATTGAAATGTTATGGTATGCACTGCAAGTTTGGTTTGTATTGTTTGTTTAAATTAATAATAAAAATTAAAAAAAGAAAGTTAGAATACGCTAACAGGTATCTAACTGCCACAAAAAATGTGCAACAAGCCAACAGATAGATAATTAGCATAAAATTATGAGTAAACAATTAGAATAAACCAACAAGTATCCAACTGCCCCAAAAATCTGCAACAAGCCAACAGATAGAGGATTAGCCAGAAACAACTAATAAGCCCTGAAAACAAAGAAAGAAATATATTGTACCATAACAAAAAAGGTTTTTTTTTTTAATCCAGCATGGATTTTTTTTTCCACAGACCCAATGATTTCATAAACAAACACAGAAACTGAGCAAATTGCACAGTGCACTGGTTTGAAATATAGTACTTCTAAAGTACTAAATATGAGGGTCAAAATAATGCAGAAATGTCTATTATGCAATGCAATAACTCATTATGAACTACCTACACTAATATATGATCTTTTCTTTTACCACACAGATTGAAAAAGAATATCTGCTCCAGTTACCCAAGTCATGAAAAAAATATATCCAATCACAAAAAGTCAAACGGTAAGTATATAATATTTCAACTCACAAATATTGTTGCATAACGCAACCATTCAAGCAAACATCTAACCATACACCACAATCCAAAATGTTTACTTCCATGGATATGTTATACTGCAGTGCTTGTTACCAAACTCTAAAATCTTAATTTCATGATTTAGCCAAAACTTCACACACAAACTCTACAAATCAAACAGTACACAAACTTTTGATTTGTGGATATCTGATGGATGTTTGATTCTACGGCCTTCAGCCATGCACCCAAGACTCTAGGCCCTGGACACAACCACCACAGCATAACACACCCATAGAATCAAACATTTTAACTGTGGTATATGGCCTACTTATAGGGGATATTAATTACAATCAATGCTCTACTAACAACCCAAAACCAACATCATACTAAAGTAAAATAGCTAGTAGTGCATTTATTATGTCCGCGGACAGCCGTGAAGACCACAGACATGGCAAACACATCAGGGGCACCTGCCACCTAAACAAATACAGCATTTCAGCCATCTCTTACTCCCCCACCCTCCCCAAGCCCTCTTACACACCAACACACTCCCCGAAATTGTATTTTTCTCTCGTTCAACGCCGCACTGTCGGATCCAAGATGGTGGGTGCATCAAAATAATATGACGAACCTCACGCTTCACCCGAGCCAATCAGCGAACACGTCACATGTCTGCGGACATGATGCAAGCCAATTAGCCAATAGATGTCCTGTCCGTGAAGCGAACAGGGTAATGTGTCCGCAGAGCGGATATAGATATCACACATTTTTTTAGACCTACTTTTTGGTCATTCTAAAACAAACTACTGGACGGATTTCCACCAAATTTACAAAAGCACACTTTCAGGACCAAGCCGCTGCTCCTGCCGCAAATTTGGTGCAAATCCGTCCAGCGGTTTGAGCTGTAGGCGTGAGCAAAGTTTTTTCCCCATTCACTCTATGGGGAAAAACTTTTGGGACCCCCCCTATAACTTTGCGCCCTCTGCACCAAACCTCACTAAACTTTGCAAACATTTCAGAGTGGGCCATATACTTTTTTTGCAAAGTTTGGTGAGGATTCGTCCAGAGAGAGCAAAGTTATAAGCCACCCAAAAAGTGCTCTTCCTATGGGATTAGCAACTTAACCATAATTACACTGGCACTACCGTGGGACGTATAATACAAAGGTCATATTTCTATGGAGCCACAGTACCATCTTCAGGATTTTAACTTCCACTTTATTTAGTTGCTGAGCGAATTTGTTCCTCCATACCTCGACTCCATAGACCAAAAGAGATCTAATTTTGGCCTGATAGACAGCAAGTATGGATACAATAGAACAAGATCCATTATTCACAACAAATTTACTAAGAGCACCCATATGCTGATTCACCTTAGCCCCCACATAATCCCAGTGAGCCCGCCATGGTAAGTGATCGTCAATGATAACCCGCAAATATGTATAACGAGGTACCACCTCAATCTGGTTCCCATCCATGGCCCAACAGTACTTACTTTTCTTGTTATTACAATGCTTATTTTCCATAATTTGTGTCTTATCAATGTTAATTCTCAGGCCATTTAGGGTACCATAGGTTTCTAAGGCATTCAGCTTTTTCTGTAGCCCCTGTGGGGTGTAATCCACAATGACAATGTCATCAGCATTTTCAAGCCAGGATATGCTGATCCCACCACATTTATCCGCAAAGGTACAAGTTCTATTGAAGGCATGATGAAGGTCTGTTATATATCAATTAAAATGGGTGCCAATATGCAATCCTGTTTTACACAAAGGCATGTGGGTTACCAGTTGGTTGGGATGGTCAAGAAAAGTCAATTTCTTTGGGCACACCCCCGATTAATAACTGGGGGTGGCGGCAAACTGGGCGCAATGTTGCTCATATGTATCAAAGTGTGGTTATTTATGGATGGGATCATTTATTTTAGCGTTACTGTTTGTCTAGAAATTGATACATATAGCTTGCACACGCTTAGAAAGATAAAATGTCAAACCCTATCCAAATGTAAAAACATGCATGCACATTAATACAAATACATGGGGAATTCATGACTCTCAATATAGTGAGTGGGCTTTTCACAAATGAATCAAAACATGGTAGTCGAGGGCTGTTTTGCAAAGTGAACTTTGAAACTGGCTCTGTGAGGTTTTAGGAGCCATGGATAAGTGAACAAGTAACTTCCCAAACCTTCACAGTCAGCATATCTGTAGAAAATTGCCATGAGATGTTATTGTCTTATAAATATCATAGATAGTAGATGTAATCTCCTGATACCTCACAGCATGACAGAAGGAGTTTCATTATTTATTTTGGTAAGCAGTGAAATGTGGGGTAAGATAGTGCACAAGGCTACCCAGGGGTTTCAATTGTGTGACAGAGTGGCAGTTTTGTAGATGGGAAAGTCTCAATGGAACAGTGAGCTGGGGAATGAGATAGTATCACTAACTCAAAGAGAAATTATTTAAAAAGCCTTCCTCATATCACTTGAACCATGTGAGTTCAGGTCTGAAATTAGTTGAGGTCACAGGGATTCAAAAAGTGGATGTTTTTGATGGAATGATTTAATTGTGCTGTGTTGTAAGCCCTTTGTATATATTTTTTACATAGTTTGCTATTTTCGAGGTGTGATGGGTATCTTACCCCACACACCCATTGTGAGGTTTTGTCCTGATAGCCTTTAGTTGACTTGTCTGGTTAACTGGAGCTCTCTTGTGAAGGTGGGGTGGTATCTTAGGGTAAGTCAAACCGTAGATACCATTCTGAAGCAGGCCTTTACATTCGTTTGTATTAGCTGTATGGGCAGAACCCCTCACCTCAATTTTCTGCTTGAGTGGTGGGGATATCTCTGAAATATTGCCCGGCAAGTGTTTATGATAAGATGCTGTCTTTTGTGTTTGAATGAAAAATAAAATTGAACTAAATAGTGAAGGGAAGAAATTGCGATATAGACGAGTACAGTGAGTGAGTGTGAAGCCTGACTAATGAATTGGGTAAGGGTAAAAAGTAAGTTATTTAGGAGAAAATGTTTTGTGCCGTGGGTTTGGTTTGGTATTGGGCTTTCGTGAAACAATTTTTTGTCTGTGATAAACGTGTGTTGGGGTATGGAGACTCAGTTGAATAATTTGTGCCAGTTGTTGCCCAGCTATAAGGAGGACAGTTTAACGTGTCATAGAGAATTTTTACAGGAAAGTACAGGAAAGATAATCAGTTCTTGGACTGTTGAGAGAACATATGACACAGGGATACTAGAGTGGCTAAATGTTTTAGAGCTCTGGCGCATGTATGAAAATTACAGAAATGGCCATAGTGTTAAAATAATGGAAGAGGGGCCAAAAAAGGAGTGTGCAGGAGTTCCTTCTGCACCACCCTCATATGGGTGCTAGCAGAGGGCTATACAGCCCTCGGGTTTGCACCTACAATTTCCCCAGCAGCTACTCCAGTGGCTACAAGATGGACACAGGTAATGCCTCCATTGGCTGTGACTCATATAAATTTGGATCTCGAAGGAACGGGAAAGGTGAAGCCTTCAATGGTTAGGGTTGCAGAGAAGTTACAAATGGAGAATGGGAAATGAGCAATTCCCTTGACTGCCAGATTAGCAGATAGATTAAAAATGTAAGAGCAAGAGAGATTGAGACTGGCAGCTAGCAGCGTGGCTAGAGGATTCAGAATGAGAGAGTAGGAAGAGATCATGGGCCTCATTACGAGATGTGCGGTAAAAACCAAACCTTACCGGCATGGAGGCAATACCGTGTCTGGGTAGCACTGATGCTGCTAACAGCAGCCGATTACAAGAATGCGGGCACGCGCGTAGCGGCATGCCGGTATCGTCTGTACCAGCATGCCGTAAATGACCCTAAAACCCCCATTAGTGGCATCATGCAAAGTGCTGGCACCTCCTCCACCTTCGTCCACCCCTAAATAATGGGCACTGGCAATAACGGGTCTGGTAATACCGGGCCCGGGCAACCCCACAACTGGAAGTAACATCATCTCACCGGAACAGGAAATGCTATGGCGGCCATCTTGAAAAACACAATACTTTGCAATCCTCAAAACACAGGACCTGGATCCACACATCTCCAGCTACATCTCTAGCTACATCTCCAGCACAATGCCAAAAGCCATTGAAAAAGGAACATCCCACCAGCGATCTCACAGCAGACAACGTTTGGTATAGCCATATGAAGAAGGTGGAAAGATTGAGATCCGTAGGATATTGCTACATCTGCTCTCTCATCCCTCATGCTTCTGGCATTCCTAGGGTATTTATCCCGAGTGAGATAGAAATGACAGATGTGCTATGTCTAGTGCACCTGGCCCTGTGCAGGGTTCAAGGGCAATTTAAATGCCAGCCAATCACGGCATCGATCATACCAATTGACGATGATTGCTCAGTTGCCGAGCGCGCAGAGCACAAAAAGCAAGAATTTCCAGTGGTAGACCACTATGTTTTGATAATATGTATTACGGCAGCTACCATCGCTAATAGGGTTTCACCCTGCTTCTGTTTACCAAATAGGTCAATTAACCTTGCAAGAAGCTATTTTTTCAAAACATAGGCGCGTGAGTCCGGGCAGGAGTCCATTCTAACCCCAGCATTCTCTGTGAGCAGACGTGTACACCGTGGACCTGTGTTTTAAGCGAAGTTGGAATTTAGAATTCACTGACACTTTAACCAAAAGGACTTCCTATAAAAACTCTGCTCCTGAGTCTGGGCAGGAGTCCAATCTAACCCCAGTCTTATCCCAGGATTGACCGGCATTACTGGAGTATCAGAAGCAATGGAAGCGGTCGCCACTCGCCCAAGCACAAGAGCAAATCCTCGCACTGGCAATTTAGAGGAGACAGACCCAGCTGACACGAACACAAAGAAGCGGAGATCGAAAGCCGGACAGAAATCTACAGAGTAGGTGCAAATGGGAGTACGGCAGGTGGTAGTGGTGCAGCATGCACAGACAGGGGACGAGCACCAGACAAGCGTTCATATGCAACAAGCAGCCGGCGTCACACCCAAGTACTCACGTGGGCAACAATCTTGAACTGAATCATAATGCAGATATTACCAACATGGAGCTGCTGGAGGTAAATTCCTTCAGCGAGCACATTCGGCTGGGTTGATTCAAACACATATCAACATGCGTTAAGAAAAAGAGCAAGAGAGGGGTCAAACATCACTGCCGCGAAGAGTCCAAGTGAAGGACAAGATGTGAGCGGGACTCTAGCTGGAAAAGGGAAGGAAGGGCACTCTGAAATCGACCACTGAAAGGGAACCGAAAAAGCTTGCCTTCTAGTGGAAGCAAATAAGAAAACCGGGGCAGCAGTGCACACAGGAAGTGCGACATTAAACAGACCAAAGCTAGGTGATATAAAATGTCTTTAGACGGGGAGTATGACTGGAGAAACAACAAACAGAATGAACACACAGGAAATGCCCCTTGCAGACAATGGAATTGAGTGTGACAACTCAAACGTAAATGAGAAGCAGCAAACAAAACAGACTGCAGAACTTGAAACGATCAAAGGTGCAAAATCACACCCGACAAAAGCAATTGAAATTGACCTTGAAGATGTTGAAGTGGAGAGAGGAGAGATAGACATCGGCTGCGACATAAGTGATGTAGGTGATAATTTCATGGAAGCCGTCCGCCAAAATGGGCAATACATAGGGGCGTATAATGATGATGTCTCAGGAAACAACAAAGAGGTCTTTGACGACAAGGATTCTGACAAAAGTGTGGTCAACAAAAAGGAACTCAAAGCTCAAAGACCAGTAGGAAAACATGGGAAACATGTTCATGTGCAGGGAATATACATGTCAACCCCAACGACTGGGAAGAGGAAATGTGCAAGAAGAGAAAGTCACCATGAAATAAATCTTGCTGATGAAATAAGATAAATTGAGCGACAGTCAAGTTTTATTGAGAGGATGAAGGTAGGGGACTCATGGATTCCAAACAGACAACCTCCTCAACACATTCCAAAGTTCACTGACATGGAGAAAATGCTCAGTGTGAAAAAAGGTGGGTGGTCATAATTTCGAAAAAATGTCGACTTTCGTTTTTTTAATTATATATTTATTTTAGGGGTTCGGGAGTTAAAAAAAAGGGAAACATTTTTAAAAAATTAAAAAGGGGGGTTGGGGGGGAACCCCCCCATTTAAAAAAAAAAATGCATTGAAAAAAAAAGTCGACATTTTTTTTTTCCACATTTTTTTTTCGATATTTTGACTTTCGACATTTTTGTTGTCGAAATTATCACTGTAAACCGTGAAAAAATGACCACATTAGATCAGATGAAGAGACAACACAGAGGAGTGAACTTCAAAAGGAAAAAAGCTCACAACTCAAAGCTAATGATAAATTAAGAAAGAGTAAACTACAGATAAGTGCAAACCGAGCCATGCAGGAGGAACAAAAAACACAGTACTGGTTATGAAAATCAGGATAGCTCAGAGATATAGGTGAGACAAGATAATGCAAGGTATACAATAGTTCTCTAGCGTCCATTTAATACTCACACTCCACTGGGATTTAAGATTTTAGGCCCGTCTATCAAGGAAGGACAGCACATCAGGCACGGGACAGGATCAGCTAGGATCAGCTAGGACGGACGCAGGAACTGCATGGGATCTGCCCTTCTTGTTTCTGGATATTTCAGATCAGCGGGATTGCGAGTTCATCAGGCAAGCCTTATGATAGCAAGCCAGATAGTTTCAGGATGCCTCCCCACACCACAGCACTTCACTGGGTTGTAAGGATAGGTTGAGGATTGTGGCCTAGCTGAAAATGGTTCAGCTACTGCTTGTCCTACTGCTTGGCATCTGGATCTGGAAGGATGTTAAAGGAAGGATGTTGAATGCTGGAACAAAGTGCTTCACTGGAATCAGAAGAGAGAGTCCATATGTGTTGTCAGCTGCCTCTATTTATCCTTTCAAATGACATCACAAATGGGTGTATGGGCCGCCTTCATTCGGGTGATTGGCTCCAACACAGATGATGTCAAATTTATGGTTTGGTTTTTACAGTCCTTAGAAACCTCCCCTAGCCACCAGTATCAAAATCGAATTTTGTCCTAAATACATATTTATACATTGGTACCCTCTATGAAAATCACATACAAGGATTACATATATTATGGAATATCTGTTCCTCAAAATCCCACAGCTGTGAGACCTTGTTTCGCCTTTTTGCAGCATTTGGTCCATTTCACCATGAACACATTTTCCAATTTTTCTCCAAATTTCCACAAATATGCATGTTTACCCTAGGAATGTGTGTGCACAGTTTACCAATTCTAGCCTAAACACAGTTCACATAAAACCACATATATTTCCATTTCTGTTCCGAATATGTTACACAATTCCACTACATCTTGAAATATAAAGCCAAATATGTCCTTTTTATATTTTTCATCATTTCTGATAAAAAGTTAGAAATCTTTAAAGAAATGTTCATTATACATTCTTAGCAACAAATAGTCATCCTTTTGTCTGTCTCTGGAGCAAGGAGTAGCCCCCACCTTTTTTTGGATTTCCTTCTGCAGGCCAGTTTACAACCCTTTCACACGTCTGTTTCCTGGTCTGGAGAATCTGCCTTTGTTCAGTCCTTGGCTGCAGACAAAAGTCTGTCCTAACCCATGTTTATCATGTGTCAGTGAGTTTCTGCTGAGAGCAATGCCATCCCCTTGGATGAAAAACCTGTTTTTCAACTCTGGTAGGCCCAGCCAGCCTAAAACAAACTTTTGGCATCAGATGACATGGATAAATTACAATCTTAAATTTAAACCTGTGGGATCAAAAACAGCTGAGATCCGTGTTCCTTTCAGCAACAATCCTTTTATATTTGCTAATCCGGCAGATCTTTAGTTTTAGGCAACTTTAAACTTTAATCAGGAGAGCCCATTTGACAGGCGCTGTCATTCACAGGCAATCCAGTTTTGCTGAGAAAATGTTTTGCTCTTAACATTTTAGGACTGGGCCTCATTACAACTCAGGCGGTAAGGGTTTTACGGCGGCGTAAACAGCGCCGACCCTTACCGCCTGAGTACGAGGTCCCTTAGCGCCATGGCGGACTTAACACCTGCTTTTAGCAGGTGTTAAAATCCATGGCGCTAAGGGACCATGGAGTTAATTACGCCACCGTAATTTACGGTGGCGTAATTAACGCCTTCCCCACTCCCATTATGACCTATGGGGCAAAATGGGAATGGGGAAGGGTAAATGGGAAAATGGGGATTTACCGCCCCGCCAAGGTTGGAATGGGGCGGTAAATCCGCCAACCACCATGGCGTAAACGTAGTTTATGCCATGGTGGTAAAGTCGTGGCCCAGGCGGTAACTTACCGCCTGGGTCGTAATGAGGCCCACAGTGCTTCATTAGTGTAAATGACTTTTAGCGCCAAGCAATATTTTGAGTGTTGAGTGTTTTGTGCAGGCATTTTGGAGTTTCAGCAGCAAAGTAAATGTCATTTACAGGCACATTTTTGGCATTTCATTTGAAAAGTGCTGCTTCTCCCTCTGTACTCCATGTTTAATTATCATGGAGTCCACTGGCACTTTTTCTGCATCATGGGCTCTGTTCCACCACACATGCACCATGGGTGCCAGGTTGTGCAGCCATCTTTTTGTGCGTTGAAACGCAGTTTTGGCACGCACAAAAAGGTTTTTCCGCCATTTTGCTGTTTTTTGCACCATAGATAGCAGTGTGAGACCGCATAGCATATCAGAGTGGGTTAATACATCCCAAAGGCTACAGGAAGCTCTGACATGTGAGAGCCATGAAGTCCTAGTAAACCCGGCAATTATAAGGGCTCAAGGAAGACCCTACTCAGAACAGATCCTGATAAACTACGCAAAGAATGTGAAAGTAATTGACTACGGGAATCCAAACACCTTGGTACAATGGGCCCTAGTACAACTAACCAACAAACTCCTAATTGTAATAAACATCTACTGGAATCCAGCCAAATTAAGTACAAAAATGTTAACAAACACAACAATAGAGCTAATAAGAGATGCGCAACAACAAGAGAAAAGACCAATAATCATTGTTTACAGAAACCTGAACATTAAGGGGGTAATTCATAGAATTCGGCACACAAGTGGTGCATGCGGCTGGCGCACACTGTACACTTGCGGCAGTCTGCGCCAGCCACGTGCGCCAAATCCCATTTCAGTGCAGAGCGTATTCATGGATTTCAACATCCGTAACCAGCCGGGGCGCTGAGTGGTGCAGCGATCCGGCAGCAGCGCCAGTTACGCCGAACCCCGCCCAGTGCGCCATGAACAGCGCACAAATCCTGTACATGGCGCACAGGCCAGTGGACCAGCATACAGCCCCCCAACCATGAAAATTTGTGTAAAACTCCCCGCACACCTTTCAGAATACACATACACCTCTCGCGCTCGCGAAATCACGTGTAAAACTCCCCACGCACCCCTTAGAATACACGTACCCCTCTCTCACTAGCAAAATCGCGTGTTAAACTCTGCGCACCCCTCAGAATACACGTACCCCTCTCACACTAGCGAAATCACGTGTAAAACTCCACCCTGTGATGTGGGCAGCCTGTGGGGCATGCACTGGGGTGATGGGCTGCCTGTCGGGAATGTTGAGGGTGGATGGGCTGCATGCGTGTATTCCGAGGGGTGCGCGTGGAGTTTTACACGCGATTTCGCTGGCCGAGCAGGGTACGTGTATTCTGAGGGGTCCGTGGGGAGTTTTACACGTGATTTCGCTAGTGAAACAGGGGTACATGTATTCTGAGGAGTGTGCGGGGAGTGTTACACATGATTTTGCTTGGCAAATGGGGTACGTGTATTCCTGGGGTGTGCAGGGAGTACCACACGCGAATTGGCAGTGTGGGTCCTCCCAGGTGTGCCCTCTCCCCCCTCCCCAGGCCCCGCAAGCAGCCCACACCACAGGGGACTACCCTGCACCCCAGGCCATGCCCCGCAGACAGCCCATACACCCTGGCCATGGCCCACAGGCAGCCCACACCACAGAGGTCTACCCTGCACCCCTGGCCATGCCCCGCAGGCAGCCCATACACCCTGGGCATGCCCCGCAGCCAGCCCACACCACAGGGGACTACCCTGCACCCCCTGGCCATGCCCAGCAGGCAGCCCATACACCCTGGGCATGCCCCACAGCCAGCCCACATGGCACCATGCACTAGTGAGCCCTGGCTCATGTCCCCCTGCACCCCCACCCACCCTGCATTGACGGGCACCTGACAGCAGGCCCCGACTCATGTCCTCCTACACCCCCACCCACCCAGCATTGACAGGCACCTGCCAGCAAGCCCCGACTCATGTCCCCCCAACACGTCATCACGATCCACAATCATGGGCCTTATGGCCACCCAAATCACACCCCACGCCACCCCTGTCCAAACACCCAACCAAGTATTCCATCCACCCCACATAGAAATGCCATTACATGATACAACCCAAATGGCAAGTATGCACATCAACACATGTCCGTCACACACACACAATGGGTGCAAGTGAATGAGAAAACCCACATCGTGACATGCATGAAACCAATGAGAGAATACCACACATTGAAGTATGAAACAAAAATGTATTGAACACAAAAGCAAGGGGATTAAATCAAATCACACAATAATGGAAATAATAAAGAAAATGCAGCATGTTCCAAAAAAATGAAATTAAAAATATGAAAGCAAATAAATCCAAATGAAAATGGGTCCAAAGTGAAGAATGATGAGAAATGCAGTCTTCAACTATATACAAAGAACATATCTAGGGTCCATAAGCCCAACCATTGAAAGGAAGCCTACACAAAACCCTACCTAATAAAGAACTATCTACAAGAAGGTGGGCATAGTCCACCTCCAACTCCCTGCAAATTCCCTCAAGGCACTCAGCCCACCTCAGTGCCCTGAGCATGGAGTTCTCTTCCCTGACCATGGTGAGCCATGCCTCCTCCACCCTCCGCCGCTCCGCATCTATCCACTGGCCCAACCGCTGCCACACAGAAGACACTCCCATTCCAGGGTCCTTCTGCCCTCCGGCCGATGCCTGCCCCTCCGATGTTGATGGCCCCGAGCCATGCTGCTTCCCACATTGAGCCTGCCGCTACCTCCGACACAACTGCCTCTGCCAGCACGACGGCATCCAGGCTGATGGAATCCAACGGCGCCGTCGTGCACGTGCCCTGCCCGATGATGCCGGCACATCCTCCATCTGCTGGACCTCCGACTCCCGACTGTGGCAGGGATGGGATCTCCACCGAGCTGGTTGCGTTGGTCGGGGCAGGGACACAAGGGGCCCTGGTGGCATCTGGGCTGGAAGACGGCATGGAGAAGGACTGGCGCATAGTCTCCACAGAGGAGGAGAGGGCCGCAGGAGTGCCCAACACATGTACGAAACCCCCAACCATGGCCCCTCCCAACAGGGCCACGTTGGCACGCAGCTCTTCGGGATGACGTGCGTGTTCCCCCCAGGAAGCACCCACGTTATCACGAATGTCATGCGTGCGCAACGGGACACCAATCAGGACGGTCTCCATACGGTCAGGGGTCCCCTCGTCCGCAGGTAGAGGAGTGTCATATGACGTGGACCTCCCCCCTACCTGTGGACGAGCCTGGAATGGGGCATCCCTGCTGGTGCATGGTGGTGCAGTCACAGTGACATGCACAGGCCCCTCTAAGGCGACCTGTGCTGCCTCCTGCCCCTGGACTGCACTACCCTCACCAGGCCCCATGTGCGGCTCAGTAGCAGCCATCTCCTCCTCTGGGCAAACCACTAACCTGGATGGCTCCACACCGTCTTCCACCATTGCAAGCCCCTGTGGGGGCTCACCTACCCCTTCCGCTGCAGCCGTAGTGGCAGACGCGGCACCAGTCCCCTCGCTCCCGGATGATGGTAATTCCTGGGAGGGTGACTGGGCCTTGCGTAGCTGGCCGGTGGAGGCATCCCCCCTGCTTTGCTCCACAGCGCCGTCTCCGCCCTCTTCTTCACTCGCTGCTGTGTAGGGGGAGACATAGAACACAAGCATCAGGGTACTGTACAATAGTCCCCTAGACAGGACACAATAGCACATGAGTGGCACTGTCAAACGTCACTTCCATCATGTCCCTCCACAACACATGGGTCAGTGCAGGCAACACACATGCAGAAACAAGCATGGTGCATGCGAAGAACATTTGCATACATGTCCAACGAACTATTGAAACATACGATGGTGGTTTGAAACTCACATGCATTATGGGTCATACTGATCACATGCACACACATCACCGTACTTTCATCCATCTGGCCTCGTACACCCCAGACACAGTGGAGACAAGGATGACTAGGCTGCATCAGTGAATCAGAACATTGTCACGGACATATGTCATGCATCCATGGCGTTTACAAGTCACACACATGCTACTCAGACACATAGACATGTACACCATACATGTCCTTGGCGGCAGCACCCATCTCTCACACCCCATCCATGTCCAACAACAGAGACAGGCATGCATTCATGTGTGCACTCCGCAGGGGTGGAGGTTTAGGTGAAAAATGTGGCCAGAAGCTGAGTCCAGGCTGCCTTGCCAAGTGCCCTATCCCCTCCCATGGGCAGCACCTGTGCCTGTGGTTGGGGATGTGGGGGCACCATCATGTCCACCGGTACATCCTGCCGTGTTGCAACATTGTGCAGGACACATGCCGCCAAAATGATCCTGCACACTACTGTGGGTGCATATAGTAGCTGCCCGCCAGGGCGGTCAAGGGAGCGGAAGCGAGACTTGAGCACTCCTAATGTGCGCTCCACTATGCCCCTGGTTGCAATATGGGCAGCATTGTTTCTTAACTGGGGTGGTGTGGTGGGGTTCCGGATTGGCGTCATCTTGTGGTTGCTCAGAGGGTAGGCACTGTCCCCTGGGGAGGTGATAATGGTTGTGATTATTAGGGTTTGTGTATTTGTCTGTTTGTGACATGCATGCATGTGCACAGGCATTTGTACTCACCTGGGAGCCATGTGCCGCCGTGCTGCCCAGCTTCCAGGGCTCGGCTCAGGGCAGACATTCTGTATATGAAACTGTCATAGGTGGAGCCAGGGTAGTTTGCATAGACAGAGGTGATGATTCTCTTTGCATCGCATATGACCTGCACATTGATAGAAATCCAGTGCTTGCGGTTTCGATAGATGTGCTCAGTGGCCCTAGGTGGACGTAGGGCCACATGGGTGCAATCTATGGCACCGAGCACTTTGGGGAAGTGTGCCACTCTGTAAAAGTCCTGGACCACGGCCTGCCTTTCTGCGGGTGTTCTGGGCATGTATATGTGCCTGCGGACTGAGGGGCGCACAGTCATGATTGCCAACACCTGGTGCAGGCAGTGTGACTGCGTGGCCTGTGAAACCCCCCCCCCACTGTGGCAGTTGTCCACTGAAATGACCCAGTGGCCAAAAAATGCAGGACATTGAGCACCTTCTCCAAGGGCTCAATGCTTGGGAGCACAGGGTGAGGGATGTAAGGTTATCTTCCCACTCCCTGACCAGGTCTAGGATGGTACGAGGTGGAAACCTATACCTGCCATAGACCTGGTCTTCATGCATCCCAAAAAGGCTACTCCGAGGGGAAAAAATGCGTGCCCTGGCTATTCTCCTCCTCCTGCGGTGTCCCACGATCAGTGCTGCGACAAATGGGGCATTCATCGTAGCTGTATATACGTGTTTGTTGTTTGCGTGCAATTTTATACTGGGCGCGGGGACGCTTCCGCCTGCCTTCGTGTGGCGGACGTGTTGACGCCTGTGCGCGTCTTTTAGCATGCGTGTGTTTCCTGTATTCGATTCCATGAATACGTGTTGTTCGCGTGCATGTGGGCGTTCTGTGTATTTCCCTGCAGTACTTCCCCAGTTACGCCTTCTTTTTCATGCATTGTTCCCCATTCCGCGTGTTACACCCCATGTCCCGCCCCCTTTTTGGTGTGTGCGCCGACATTGTGCACTTTCCCTGTTCGGGATGTTGCAATGAAGTGTGCGCCCGTGTGCGCCACGCACGGATTTGGTGCACGTCCAGGGGAAATCACACGCAGACCCTTCCTTGAATCGCACGCGTATGCGTGCGCTTGCTTTTTCACGCTTGCACCAGCTTGCACAAATATTTTCGCCGCACATTTGTTTCATGAATCGGCCCCCAAATGTCTAAATGTCTTAACAACCAGGGCATGCCGTGCCACGAACAACTAAGGACTGGTGAAAAAAACAACTCAAGATGGGTGCAGATGGCCGACCCGCATAATCTATTTATGCTAAACATCCAGACAATGGGAGATATTCCCAGAAAAGAGACCTGGCAAAATGGAAACCAAAAATCCATAATAGATTATATATGGATAAAGAAAAAGCATCTAGACCAAGTAAAATGAGTCAACATCTTAACACAACAAGGTAGTGACCATAACATCATAAGACTAACATGGAACTGTAAGGAAGAACAGAAGGAAACCAGAAAAAACAAAAATCTTGAAATAAATCAACGAAGTAATCGAGTCAGACTGAATAAAACAGCCATAACAGAAATGACAAACACATGCAAAGACCAAATAAGGTCACTGGGAGATGATACATCATATGAATGACTGTTGACAGCCTATAAAACAAGAAAAACAGACATGAAGCAACCTTTATTAAAACCAAAACATCAATATAGTGAACTGGATGTGGCGAGAAGGAAGAAGTTGAAACAGGAATTAGCAGAAATAAAGATAAATTGTGATAACTCCACACTGAAGCTGAACCAAACTAAAACCAAAAGACAGCACTATGAAAATTTGTTGACAAGATTTAGAAAGCAACAAGAACAAGGGGAATTAATGTTAAAATCAATAGGGCAACAATCAACAAGAGACATGTGGACACTACTGAATAGCCAGACACTAAACCGGCAGAGCAGATTAAGTAATGGAGTAACAGAAGCAGATTGGATAGCTCATTACTCCAAATTGTTCGGCAGCAATGACTCAGAGTCAAGTAAAATTGATAATATATGTAACGAGCAATGGTCATTAGAAATACATTACAATGATGTAGAAAAGGCAATAAAAAGGCTTAAAACCTCGTCGGCAGCCAGGCCTCATGGGCTGACAAACCTGGAATTAAAAAAGGATTCCAAAGGTTGGGCAAAGTTCATTCTAACAATCTTCAAACAGATAGAAAACTAGAAGAAAAGTCCTACGTCATGGACAACAAGTACGATAGTCCCAATATTTAAAAAAGGCCAACGAGAAGATCCGGTCAACTATCAGCCAATAGCGCTACTCGACGTGATTGGAAAACTGTATGCGTATTTTCTGCAAAACAAAAACTATCAGACTGCCCGTAAACAACAAGAATCATCGACCCAAGACAAACAGGCTTTACGAGCAGGACAGGCATGGTACTTAACTTATTCATACTATCCATAATGAAGTTAAATGTGATGAAAGCAAAAGATAAACTACATCTAGCCTTCATAGACTTAAGACAAGCTTTTGACGGAGTTAATCGTCAAAAGCTTTGGCAAAAACTAAAAAATTGTCCTGAAGCGATACTGCAACCGATCAGAGCATTACATAGTAACACATCAAAAAGAGTACATATAAGCAACAAAGAGGTACTGTCGGCTGCAATTAAAACAAAAAGAGGTGTCAAGCAGGGATGCCCCTTGGCCGTAACCCTCTTTAATCTGTATATAGCCGATCTCCAAGACGCATTGGAAGACACAAACCACCAGCCACCAAAAATAAATAACTATGAGATAGCAACAATATGCTATGCAGATGACTTAGTGCTAAACTAAACAGAAATAGGACTACAGCACCTACTGGAGAAACTCCAAATATACATGGAGAAGAACGACCTTGTAATAAATACTAAAAAGTCAAAGATCCTAACGATTGGTGGAAACAGAAGATCAAATGCGAAAGATTTTAAATGGAAAATCAGGTCTTAGAAACTTGAATCGGTGAAGGAAATTTGATACCTGGGCATAATATTTAACAAGTCAATTGCCAAAGAAAACTGGGAAAAAGATCTTATGACAAGTAAAGATGTTATGCTCACAAGGAAAAATTATAAATGGACGATATGGTAAATTTTCATTGATACCTCTGAGTTCATTCTACGTACAGAAAGTCCTACCTATATTAACATACGGAGGAGATGCAGGCCTCAATCTATCATGGAGGATGTGGGACAAACTAGAAAATAGTTTTTGGAAACCTGTCCTAAAGCTGCCAAGATGCCTTCTAATATCTGCTATAAGAACTGAATTAGACGTGCAATCCCTATACTCGGTAATATCTTGGAAATCAGTCGCTCTGCTAAGAAAATGAACCCAAGATGAGCCAGTAATAGGCTACGAAATTCTAGCAACCAATAGGAACGGAAAAAGTGGAACATTACTAAACCAGTGGAAAGATAAATGGTACAACTGCCTTACATACATCGACTCAATGTTTAGCAGAGCTAATTGCGCATCCTGGGAAAGTAAAAGGCAAACTAAAAGGTTTTGACTGGATAAAGACGAGAGAAACGAAATGATAATACCAATCGCTAGTGAATGTTGAAAACGTTCACAGAAAAAGAGATACAATGCCCAACTATTTGACGCGATTCCCAGAAAATCACATAGAGAGAAGCTTCTACAAATACGAATGGATGTGTATCCGACAAACGGCTTCTTACATACCAGAGGACGTCAAGGAGTTAACGAGTGGGAATGCAGATTCTGTAACACCAAAGACACACTAGGAACAGTGAAACACATTCTGTTTGAGTGCAAGGTAATAACTAAGGACAGAGATGAAGTAGGGAGAAAATATCTAACACTGTATAGTACAAGATCAAAGGAATACTGGTGGGGTGAATTTCTTTAGGGGAAAAACAAAAGACTAACTTGTGCAGGAATAAACCTGCTCGAAAAAATAATGAACAAGCAGGGAAAAGAACAATAGACGAGTTCGAAACAGAGAGCAAATTAGTAAACTGGACAGTGACGAGTACAAAAAGGAAAAATAAAAAAACGTTGATGGCAGCAAATGGTGAAGAGTTGAAGGAATGAGGGAATTCTCAGAAGAAGGGGTAGCACGAATAAATCAAGAGTGTGGGACAGTATGGAGAAATCATTTGCAGTATCTAATGTAGCTCAAAGAGCCAGTCAAACCTGTTAAGATATGGGCACTTATCCATTTTTCTCTGTATTTTAAGGACAATGTCATGGTGCCCAATGGCACAAATGGGAACTGCAGCTGCACACTTCACATCACAGATCTGGCTGGAGGTACAGCTGCTCTTCCTGATCAATTTTGGAACTGTGGACCGCATGCATATAAGCAGTTCCCTTGAACCTGGTGAGGTGTGTACAGTCTCAGTCTTCATATGCCTGTTCTCATAATTCCAGGGGAGCATCTGGCTTTGACCCATTCAATGCCAAAGTTATTTCTGTGCCTCCTTTGCCCCTTGTGCCCCATGCATTGCATTCATCACCTAATATGTACAAATCAAAGACTATGCTTGACGGCAAAAATCACAAACACTTACAATGTAGGAGAAGTTCTAACTACTTTTCTGCAGTATCACCACAGGCTCTAGTGGTCATTTCCGATCAATACCAGCTGTTTAGCCGCACCAACATCTTTTTACCTCCATCCTGGCACCTGCCGCCCAAGCAGCAGCCAATACAAAATGGCTCCACATGACCAAGTATGAATTATTTTTCTTCGTGAACACTTCCGAGTCAGTGTTCAGTGCGATTAGGGAAGAATTGCGTGCAATCAGGGTTATGCCTTTGGAAAACTGGTATATACCTCCTGACAGCAATGGTTGGCTGAGTATGTTGGAAAATTGGGAGTACCTGTTGCACATCTGTGCCTCTCAGTGATACAGAGAATGGTACCCTCACACAAACTATTGCTGACTTGCATAAACTGAAAGTAATCATGGAGACTGAGCCTGGGATCACCAACAATTCATGGATCAAATCCCTGTTCTCGTGGGTACCTTCTTGGTTGAGCCTCGCTGCAACGATACTGTAAGCTATTTTTCTCTTATTTCTTATTCTTTTCTGTTCCTGTCAAATGCTCTTATGATGTTGCTCTGCCCAGGTACCAACAGCTACTGCTGTGATGACTATAGCCCTGTCCAAGGCTGGGGCCACCACTGTGTCATCCCATATGAATACTCAAACGGAAGTTGTCTTGTGCCCTCAACTAAATTGGCATGTTTGTGTGGAGCAGCGGGTAGATTACGAAAATGGTGAGGGGGCGAGTTTGGTTTGTTCAGCGGAGGAGTATGCCCATATTGGGACCGGTGTAAGAGATGGTTGAAGGGGGGTTCCCCAACAAGATGATTAACTAAAGGGGGAAATGTGAGGTGGTCAGGAAAGGTCCCGATGATTACGAGGGTTTCAGGTTGCACACACCGTATTGATAACTGGGGGTGGAAGCAAACTAGTGTAGGGGAACTACCAGTGATCAGACCAAGAAAGTACAACCCGCTACGAAAAAAATCTAGGTGCACCCTTTTTCGAAAAAGAAAAGAGCTTTATTTTGTGTACAAAAGAAAACTATGACACAGTATTAAAAATCCACCGCCAAAGAGCTCTCTGCCATCTTTTCTCCAAGATTCAAGTTATAAACACACAAATCGTTACTCATGACGCACTCGATATACAGTGTCAATCCCCCAACCATCATTGGGGGTTAGGGGAGTGTTATGGGTGGGGATAATTGGTGGGAGTGGGAAATTATGCAGGGGAAATATATAGGTGTTGTGCTTGAATTAAGTAGGATGTAGTACATGAAAGTTATAACGTGAACTAACGAGTAGGCCTGAATCCTTGCAACCTGTGCTAATTTCCATGTTAATATGTTTTTCGCAGTCTAAATCGTCTAAGAGGGGTAGTGGTCTGGACGTGCATCCCAACATTCAACCATTAGTTAATTCTTCATTAACTATATTATCTCTTTCTTTTTGTCAGTCCACTTCATCCTTAAGGGACCCATGCCCTACACACGCGATGTGAACTGCCCCAATCTCATGCATATTTTTCTGGGGTATCTGTAAGGTATATGCAATCCCCATTACCTGATAAATCTACCCAATGCTCAATGTAGGTCTCAGGATCTGGTGTGAGTGATGTTAATCCCCCTGGGGGGTGGAGGGGTTGTTCAATTCCAAACATACATGCTTATTCAAATCCTCATTTTGGGCCAGGCCCTCTTTTGTGCCCAGGAGAGCTATCCTTGCCCCAATAGTAACCATCATGTTTGCACGGCTCGGGATAGTGAAAAAGCATCTGAGCATCATCTGGCAAGTGCAAAACACCACCAACAGGAACACCACGATCGGAACCAGTTTCTTCACCAGTGCCCCAAGCTGGGACTGTGCCCAGGAGAAAAATATGTCGAACCAATCTTCAGATTGAATACCTGCTTCGTTTTTCATTCTGGTCTTCTGCTTATGCAAGGCATCTATGATATGCACCAGGGACCCTTTCTCCGTATCATTTGTGGGTGTGTACGTGCATCATGACAACCCAATATTCTTGCACATGCCCCCTTTCATTGTCATTAGGGTGTCCAAAGCAAATATGCTTTGGAGTGGCATCAAACGGATCTCTCTCAGCTCCCTTTTGATTGCATTGAGACCTTTCTCAGTATCATTCACCAACTGGATCACCTCTCAATGAGCAATCTCCAACCTCTTGGCACTCGCAGCAGCCTGAATTCCTGGGGTCATAAGGTACTTGTAAAATACTTCTGTTTTGGTGTAAAATTGATATGTATCTGGGATTTTTTAAAGCAGCTTCAATGATTCTTCCGACAAATAGTTCCACCTCTTCCTTCGCACACTCCCCATCATGGAAACACTCCTCTCACCAAGAACTTGGCAGCCGATTTGGCATCAGAATGTACACACAGATCAGCATTAATCCAACAAGAGAAAGGACAAACAAGCACTATTAAGTAATGAAAGGACTTTCACCTCTCTCGCATATCAGCAAAATCTATGTGTAAATCCTGAAATAGAACAATTGGTCATGGCAGAGTACCTTTTAATGTCTTCAAAGTTGGGCCCGTATAATAGGTCTGGCACACTTGGATGTCAACAGGGATTACAATTCCTGGATATTAGGCACATGTCAATCTTCCTGAATATCTACTGCAATATGTTGTTTAGATACATGGGCGGGGTAATGGTGCTGGTCGAATACCACCAAAGCCAATGCTTGAAGCATAACAACCTTCCCTGTATTCATCTGCCTCCACACCAAGTCAGTCGGGGACTGTGCATACCTTCTCTTTTGCTACACTCATGTTTCACTATGTGGGGCCTGGCATCTCAAAAATGTCTGTAACAGGGAGGACTGTGTATGGAACCTGAAACTGTAACTGCATTTTCACTTACACTGGATGCTCAGGCATATCTGGTACTGGCAAATAAGTGGACTGCTTCACTGCCGTGTCTGCCGCTTCATATCGAGGGAGACAAAATACACGCCACTTGTGTGCGTGGCACACTTTACTGTTGCACCAAGCGTAGGTTGGGCAAGTGCAGCAATCAGTCTGTCTAACAAAGCTGCATGTGGTACATCTGCTCTGCAAAGCCCTCTTCTCATCCATCTGCATGTCATCTTTGGATGCTTGAGAGCATGACAGAAGGAGTTTCGTTATGTATTTTGGTCAACAATAAAACATGGGGTAAGCCAGTGCCCACGGCTGCCCAAGAGTTTTACTTTTGCAGTAAAGTGTCAGTTTTGTAGCTTGGAAGGTTTCACTGGAACGGTCACCTGGGGAATGAGATAGTATCGCTACCTCAAAGAGAAATTATTTACCTAGCCTTCCTCATATCACTTGAAATGTTTACCCGAACCATGTGAAAAGTAAAGGTTAGGGCTAAATAGCTTAGGCCAGTTATTCCTAGTAATTAATTATGTTTCGATACCAATGTTTAACCATGTGCTGACATAATTTCCAACTTCGGACGAAACCTAAGAAGAGGTTTGTTCTGTATATGATCTGATGATGACAATTAAGATAAAACTGTCCAATGAAAACATAGGAATTGGGAAAAGATGGGGTTTCTTTGAAGAGGTTTTTGTCCAATCATATGCGGGGGGTAGAATGCAATAAAGTATAATATCTGAGAGTCTTTTATCTGTTGTAAAAATATATATAAAATGTGAACTGATGTGATTTGTTGAGGCTTAGGTTAGTTTGGTCCTGCAACAGCATCTAACTGCTCCCGGGATATTTGTACAATAAACCTGCTTCATGTACAACTGTGTTCTCACTTCTTAGGTGGTGGGCCTGTTTGGGTTAAGATGATTAAAGGCCCATTCTCACAAGTTGGATACTCGTCCTTCCTCATCCAACCCAACTCTTACTTGTATCATTTTGTTTTTTGATAGTCATCATAAACAACCCTTTGTTTATGCCTAATGTGTCTAGTTTGCACCATAATTGATCCCTAAGTATAGTGTCAAAGTCCATACTAAAATAAATGAATGTCATGTATACTGTCAGCTGATGCCCATACCAGGAGTATTCAACCAAAGATGTTAGAGTTTTTAAATACATTGTATACAATGGTAGAACCTTTCCTAAAGCCAGTTTGGGTTTGAGGTAGGATGCTATTTTCATTTTTCCAAATAATGAGCTCTTTGAGCAACACCTTTGCGAACATCCTAGACGGTATGTCAAGCATTGCTAGCATCATGTAATTGCATGGGGAGATTCTGCTGCCCTTTTTGTAAACTGGCACAATGTTGCTGTCCAGCCATGAACTAGGGATTGTATTAGTCTTACTAATGTATACCATTAGATCAAAGAGTGTTTTTGCCAACCGTTTCAGTTAGATTTAACAAGGGCCTTATACGCACCATCCGGTCCTGCAGCTGGAGAACAATTCAGCTTGTTAATAATACCAGTTAATTCAGAACCAGTAGATAGTCCTCCCCATTTCGAGTCACAATTCATAGAGTAAGGAATTTCCCCTGCTCCCTTGCCTTCAGTGTTAGCAATATATGCCTCCCATTCTTCACTAGAGACCCCACAAAAAGGACAGTATTAGTAAGGTTGTCATCCCTTATTATTTTCTAAAGCCCACCTTGTTTACACTCTTTTAACATGCTGCTATGTTAAGCAACATCTCCCAGTGTAGCTACTTAACATATTTACGCACCCAGGAATACTAGGCATTGTTCTGCTTTTGTACAGCAGATTTAAGATATGCACTATCCATGTTTATCCCCCCAGTCCCAACATTTTTAACCATACCATTGATATCATGCCTTCTTTTCTTCTTTGATCTTAGTATCAAAAAGATGTGTACATGTGGATTTAGTATTGCATACAATATCCGTCCATTTACTTTTGCACTCAGCAAACATATGCTTGCTAACAGTGTGCATAATTCTTTCATGTATGATCATACAATTCACATTATCCATTCCCAACTTCCTATTTTCATCAATAAAATGTAATATTTCAATACTCGCTATTTAATTCACCTTTTCTAGTTTAAGCAGACTCCACTTGTTTGTTGAAACCACACCATTGGCTTCATAATGACTTTTCGCGCACATTATATCTAGCAATACAGATATGGGGACATTATCACCTTCTTCACAAACTTCAATGCCCATATCAATCACCAAAGGGAAAGCAGCCTGACTTGCAAATATGTAATGAATCATAGATGCACTACGGCCGTCCACCCTAGTATATCCACAGTGTGCATAAATCACCATTACAATACCCAGAGACAGGCATGGTATCAAGAGAGACACAGACACTGGTGATATAGATTCAAAACCTTTCTTCAATGAATCAGGATGGGTAAAATGTCTTTCTGGCCCTATTGCTATGGCAGGATTGCTCTGCCTAAATAAACTAAGGATCATCAAAGTCAGGGTGTCCAAATCAAAAGGTCTGTGTCCAAACCTATGCTTGCCCTCACAACTAAGACACAACTATAGTGAAGGGATGGTTGAACTGAAGAAGTGAATAACATAAAGTTCAGAGCACTAGCTAACTCCCTTTCCCAAGTCAGAATAAAGTTCAAATAGTAGGATCTTGCAAAGCTTGTACCCTCTGGGCTATAGCCTCTGGTTATAATCCACACAAGGTTTACTGGCAAAATTGCAGTTAAAAAAGAATGTTCATAAGACATTCAGGCACCCTTCTCCAGACTTCAGGTACCAGTTATAAAAAGTTCACAAAGTTCACAAGAAACAGTCTCTTTGTATCCGTTCAAGGTTTTCTTCCCCAGGTTTAATCAGTTCTTGCTCACAAAAAAAGTACACAGGTTCTTCTCACCTTAAAACTCTTTTGTTGGAGCCCTCTCCTGGTCATGGAGCAGTTTTAGACTGCAGGGTCTGCCCATGACAGGTCACACAACCAGTGTCTCTTTATCCTTGGCATAATGTTGGAGCTTAGGGCCTTTCTTTACATATTAGGACTTCCTAGTCTAGGAACAGTTTTAGACCACACAGTCAACCCATTACAGGTCATGGATCCAGTCACCCCACAGCTGCCCTCAGCCTCTTTCTTTACTTCAACAACTTGCTTTCATATGCAACCGGCTTCTGCTCCCACTTCGCTAGCGCCCCTCAGCAGCTTTTCAATAAGCAGTTTCGGGAGATTCAGCCCTGTTACAATGTTACGTTACTTTCCATTACCGGCCAGGAACTCTCCTTCCGTTCACACTTGTAAAACTTAGCAGCCTGCCACACATGACTTTGTGGTCACATTCTTCAGATTATATGCGCGCCGGGTTTCATTCAGCCTTTGAAACTCACTGGTGTTCCCATCTGGATCTGTTGTTTTATTTCTTCCTCGTAAAAGGCAGGGCTGCTCCACCTGCCCCTCTGACAAGCCTGGGCTGGGGCTTCCAGCTAGGGTAACGAGCAGTTCCCGGTGCTCACCACAGGGACCAATGGCAGACGCAGCTCCCTGCACTTCTGTCCAGCTCCCTGACCACAGTGCAGACTTTCCTGCGCAGACTTCTGACGGCTCCTCACTATGTTCTCTCAGGGACACTCTCTGACATAAGACCCCTTCCATCTGCTCCTCTCACTCTGCGTTCCCCGTTCTCTCTGGGTTTTCTGACTGTGTCCATTATATACACCGAACAAAGGCTGATAGGCTGCAGGTGATGGTAGTTAGTTTTAAGTGCCTGACTTTGCCTGACTATGTTAGTGGGACCCATGTATTGAAAGTACTGGTTTGCCTCTTCTCGCATCTTCTTCTTCTCAGTATTATAATGGTTTCTTTCATAGGAAATCCTCCTCACTCGAAGATGTCTCTTCCTCTTTGCAGTACTTTGTATGTGGTCAACCGGTAAGGTACTATCACAGTAGCCTACAAAGGAAGAGGGCGTAGGATGAATTGTTGTCAGGACAGGGCGAATGCCATGTCTCACACTTTGCCATTCTCTCCCCAGTCCCCAGAGACCCTCTACCCAGATGATCCATGCTCGCTTGTTCACCCCTAGGGTCTGTATCCAAAAGTGATGGCCCTTCCCTGGCCACCTGAATAGAAGATCCGTGGGGAATAGGTGTGAGAATGCCATCATGTTTTTAACATAGCCCAGGACATTCCTTTTTTGTAATAGCAAACAAACAGGTTCGGACCCGAGATGGAATTTTCACAACATATATCAATGTCAGATGGTATTCATGCACTAAATTCCCCAACAATGATTACCAAAGAAAAGTCCCTGCTACAGCTATGATGCCTTCTATGGCTCTCATGATGGCAATATGGGCATCCCTGGTAGGGCATATTCACTTCCAGTGCTTATTTTGCTGATACAACATTTGTTTTTGACAGCAATAAGTAGACTCCCTCTGGGCCTGCCTATGGATCCTTTAACCACTGGCTCAATTATATTTACAGAACCCTCAAATACAAGGTGCTAAGTGCACACGGTTTCCTGCAGCATTATAAATCCAAATATCTGAATATGTTCTAGCAAACTCCATTCCGCCGAATAATCCTAAATAAACTAAGGATCGTCAAAGTCGGGGTGTCCAAATCAAAAAGTCTGTTTCCAAACATGTGCTTGCCCTCACAACTAAGACACAAAGCAAAGCAATACCCTACTATCAACATTATTTTTATTAAAATGTACTTGGAAAGCCTTGGGGAGCCATTGTCAGTAGCTATCGATTTTATCTGCCTCAATTGTACCATTACACGTGGACTCCCTAGAGTTGGTTCAATTGCCCTCCCCTCGTCCCCCCATATGATTAGCTTGGGATGGTTTTGGTTCTGGCAATTTTCATAATTTCACATACATATCCTTTCTTAAATAACTCAACTTCATATGCAAAGAAGAATTCAAGCAATTTCTCAGTATTAAATACAGAATTTGAACTAATCTTACCCCAACCTTCATCCTGATTGACCAGCAGTATGTCGGCACTAGTTACTACCCAAAGTGGAATTATACAAAACTAATCACTCTATTCATTGGCGGATGATTACCCAATGCAGAAACACAAGATATTCCCAGTGCAGTATACTCTGGGTCAGCACTTTGTTGTATTGTCGTATTCCCAACCAAGGGGCATATTGATTTCCTACTAAGACATATAGTTTCAAGTATTGTTTGTGTGGAAACTGTGAAGGACTTTTTTATGACCAGTAAAGAATTAACACCAAAAAATAAATCAAGACCCTCCAATGCTTCATATTCCGCACATTCTACCCCCACCATTTGGCTTTTACATAAAGATCCTGCCCGAATGCGGATGATCTGCAACTGTTTACAAGGTACATGCAAGAAAGTTCCAAAGTCCCTTGCATTCCTCCTGGTTTCGCTAGCTCCAGGCTTTTTAAATTTGCTGGTTTGTGACAATAACATAAGACTAGCATCATCGGTACCGGTATCTCTATTGTCCTTACTTTTAGAGCTATCAGTAGAGGACAAAACATTATGACAACCAAGCTCATTGGTCGTAAGGTCAACAGATAAAGCTTTAGGTACTAGAGGCTGAGAATGAGTTACTTTAGGTTTGCCGTACATCGGTATCTGGCAATATTCATTTTTAGCTGCCCTTCTATCATTGATTTATTTAGTAGCCACACATGCGTTCAGCTCAATACTAGTAATCTCACCAGATACATATTTGCCAGCTCCGTGTCTATGTGTAGATGTACTATTACTTAAAATTATATCACCAGTACCACTGATATTCCGTACCTTGCTCCTCTGTATAATCAGAACATTGTTTTCAGTATGAACATTGTTGGAGACCTCAGATACTTGCTCTGTGTTACCCTGTACAATATTCAAGTCTGTTATAACAGCTACATTGAATTTATAGACACTAGTAGTTTGCTATGCAATTTCAAAGTATTTGTTATAGACTCACATTTGTTAATTATGACTGTCAGAAATGGTTCCAATGCACAATATATCAGCACTGAAGAGATACTCTCCTGTCTGCTTCCAGTGTCTCACACATTCTAAATGTCCTCTTCAATAGTAGCAGGAGTATCGTCAGTTTTTTCCCCCAAAGAATTTGTGGGGCACTATGAACTAATACAGGTGTCACATGTAGTGACATGTCTATCCTGTTGGTAGCGTCTCTACTGCTCGTATGTTGTGCCTCTTTTGGCCGAAAACAATTACCGTCATTAGAGCATCCTACTTCTACGCTAGAGGGTGTCTCAAGGACATCATTGGCGATCACATTTAATGATTTTGAATTCGATTTTGTGTTTAGATCCTCAATCACAGGGCTGATCATCCTCAATCGAGATAGTGTTGATAATGCTTTCTGTTGATTTGGAGCCCAAACATGCTAACTTTTCAGATAGTTCGATCGCCAAAGGATTTAAATCACATGGCTTTCTTTCCTTGCGTGTTGTAAAAAAGGTTTGTGATCCTGGTAGTCTGACCGCATTGTATAGACTTAACAGGACCAGCGGGTGCTTTTATTATTTTAAGTGGGCATGCCTGGGAATGTCTAAATGGATAGTCATGGGTATCAGGAGAATACACTCTTTCATCACTCATTACAGAATACTTCCTAGGACTGCAAGACTCTTGTGTTTTGTATAATTTGCTGCAGGTGTCTGACTCTGCAGCACTCAATATCACACAATCCACCATCGCGCTTGATGCTGTGATAGCGAAAGCACTTTGCGCACTCCATGGGCAGCGTGTGTGTTGCAGATGCACCGCTGGTGCGCTGCTGAAGGACTGCCTGTAGCGTATGTAGAGAAGGAGCCGGTGGCTCAAAGGGCACCACCCCACAGACACTGTCAGTGATTCCGGTTACCGTAGTCACCCTTCAGCCGGTAAGTAGTACGTGCAGGCGGGATCACAAACCCAAAAGGAATAAGTGCCACTTCAGCCCTGCCTGTAGCTTATGTAGAGAAGAGCCCAGCGGCTCAAAGTGCACCGTACCACAGACGCTGCCAGTGATTCCGGTTACCGTAGACACCCTTCAGCCGGTAAGTAGTACGTTCAGGCGAGATCACAAACCCAAAAGGAATAAGTGCCACTTCAGCCCTGCCTGTAGCTTATGAAGAGAAGAGCCCAGCGGCTCAAAGTGCACCGTACCACAGACGCTGCCAGTGATTCCGGTTACCGTAGTCACCCTTCAGCCGGTAAGTAGTACGTTCAGGCGAGATCACAAACCCAAAAGGAATAAGTGCCACTTCAGCCCTGCCTGTAGCTTGTGTAGAGAAGAGCCCGGCGGCTCAAAGTGCACCGCCCCACAGACGCTGCCAGTGATTCTTGTCACCGTAGTCTCCCTTCAGCCGGTAAAGGAGCAAGATTTAGGATTTCTCCCACTACAAAAACAGGTTATACTTACATTGAGTTGCCTACCTTTCAGGATGTTCCTAAACTGTGTAAAGGCATATGAGGCTTGGATAGTGGTCGCGTGGCATGTAAAGGCACATGAGGCTTGGACAGCGGTCGTGTGATTGTGCTCTGCCCAGTTGATTTTTTTTTTCTAAACCCTCATCATCCTATTTCTTCTTCTACTTTGGTAAATTAGTTGAATGGAGTATGTCCCACGTGGGCATTGATGTTTCAATGTTTTCGCTCCTTTGCCCATCGAAGGCATGGCCTTGTATAAGCTTTGTTCTGGGGCCAAGCTTGAGGACATTCTGATGACTGTTCTCTTGAACAAATGCTTCACACTTTTTATTGCAAAGCGGCACACATGAAGCAATTTTGGGGATTGCAGGCCTGTAACATAGAAGCCAGGCAGTGGAATTTTTGATTGTGCTCAGTTGAATGTGACTGATAGTCACGTTTCTCTTAATGACATGTAGCTAGGTATTATCCCACCCTTCACACACTCCCTTGTCTGTTGCTGCCTCTCTAGAGCAAAGGATTACATTGGCAGACAGAATTTCTTTTGATTGGGCGATGGACTGGTCTAGGATATCCTGCTGTACTAAATGGCTATGGGGAGTGATGGCCGTGTTGGATTTTCTTCCTAAATTGATGGACACAGCTATGGATGGTCACGCAAGAACATAGTATGGCCTTGGGTAGTAGTGTATGGACTGAGATATGTCTGGATTGGTTGAGGTTTTCAAGGCTAAGGTGGAGAGGTTGTGTAACAATGCATTTGTTCTTACTGCTGAATAGAAATAATTGAAAACGAGAATGCAATACTATTCACTCTACTATTCACTCTTCATGACATTAATAGAATTCCAAAGATGTGTCATAATGTACTAGGGGAAATCGAAATAAGCCTTGACACTCATACTACAGACCTTGTATATGACAGCATTTTTCAATTGGAACATCCAATTGCAAATGTGAAGAGCAGAGCAAAGCAAATTATCAAAATTTGGTGGCGAGGACCCTCTTATATTACAGTGTAAACGGAATAAGTCTGCTGTCAAATTACAGGGAACTCGAAAATGACCCCCCAATGTATTTGTTTTTATATCTACATTTTTTATAGCAGCCAATTTTCTTCCTCTTGTGGACTTCTCTAGAACACCTTTTGAAAGAAAACAGAATAAAAAATCAAAGGCAGTGGGAAACACGAGAAACAAGTAAAGACGTACAGCTTACACCAGCCTTTCAAGAAGAGGAAGGTCATTTGCCATTTATGGAACATTCTAAAGTAAGTCCTTCTCGATATGAAGGGACAGAGAATATCATTGAACTTTGTGTTGGATCATTCTACCTCTGAATCATATGCATCTGGTAGGATGAGATATAAGGGTCTTTTGGGAGGCCATTGTTGGGATTCTCGTTTGGATTTAGGGTGTAGTGTGAGGCTAGGTACCAGAAACAGAGTGTGAAATTCTGTATTTACAAGTCACAGGGATTTAAATTCAATGTTCTGTTTGTTGGCCAGCTGAAAGGAATGATCTTCATGCTGGTGTAATGGGATCTGTCCATTTATTGTGGACTAAGAGACTGTCAGCATTGTTTACTCATCCAGTATTTTGTCTGGGAACCTCCCACAAGATCAGTTGTAGTAATCTCTTTCTGAGAGAATTACTTTGAGCACTTTGGCGATCCGGTGAGGCAGCTGCAATAGAGGGATTATCTAACTAAGACAGAGAATCTGGAAGAAGTTGGTTTTAGAGATGATTAGTTCTTATTTTTATTAGTACCCAGCGAGAGACAATGAGCCTGTAACAAGCGAGCTAATTGGGCCTCGCCGGGTCATTTCCAGCCTGACAAAGCCTTTGCTGTAGCACCGCTCACAACCGCGACCTGGCCGTCTTGGAAAGGGCCAAGGAACTATGTGTAGTCCCTTCTCTCCGTTCCCTGGCAGCCTTCTTTTTTGTTTATAAATGACTTATCATACCATATCTTCTTTTTTCAATGGCCGCCATGGAAAGAGAGAAGGGACCACATATTGTCCCTTCTACAATTCCAATGGTGGCCATTTTTTTTCTTTTTTCCAGTTGGCAACGCTATTAGTCACTATTAGTACTCCAGTCTAACGGGTCGGGGTACTAATAGCAATAAGCCCCTTGCTGGGGGTGGGCATTACCACATTTGGTAATGCCCGGGGCCTTTGTTAAGGCACTTGTGTGTAACTATGGGCCCTGGGGCATTACCTGATGCGGTAATGCCCCCTTCCCACCTCAGGGCTTATTGCTTAAGCAACAAAGAAATATCAGAGTCCTTAATACTGCAAGGCCTTCAAATTCAGTTATGCCCTGTCATTTCCGTAAAACCCACTCTACACAGTGTCCTGCTTCGCCTTTCCAAGTAACAAATGATAGCATCATTATTTTCAGAAACTGTACAAAAAGAAAAAAGATAATTTTAAAATATCTGAGACTCCTACAGAGCCGCTGGCCCAACTGACAGTGGCAAGTCCAACGCATTGATGTATGCCTACCAGACAAAGCTCCATTTTGCTCCCACTATACCTCCTGCACAATAAGAACTTTTTTTATGTTTTTAGGGCTAAAATGGCACCCTCTGCTGGAAGCCCTCCAAAGCAGCTGCAATGGAATGGCGTGCTGTAACACCACTGTTTGGACAGTAAGAGAAACCACCCAGCAACTTCACATTGATGTACGTTTTTGGGAGCTGGGAGAAAGTGAGAGACTCATATGCCTGACTCCCATCAGAAATGCTCAGGAATAAGGAACAATTGCATCGTTTTTCAGAGGACAAGATAATATCCCGCACACAGTATAAATTAACCAATTAGCGAGCTACAGCAACATTTTCCTTTTTATGTGCCCTGCTAAATGATGATTGCTCCCCTAGACAAAATGGTTTTAGTTAGATTGAGGTTTTCTTGCCTCAATCAAAATGTGCTAGCTCTGCATGTAGAATATATTAGGGAAATGTACAAAGAATTCAATTTCGCTCTTTCAACAAGTTGCATCAGTCGATTCATTGAAATGATTAAATGTGTTTTGTTTAAATTCATTTGTTGTATGAGAAACAGAAATGCATCAGCAAAACGAATACTAATAATGTTCTGCTGATAGGGTTTTGTGGAAGGATGTTATTTTGTTTATAATGTTCCATTCTGGCAGTCAGCGAAATGGTGAGAGGCATGCGACTCTAGCAATCTTGGTCAGGTTGCGGAACTTAATTTAAAAGAAACTTGTAGGCAGTTTAATAGAGAAGAGCAAGGGTGTTAAACCAGCTGCTGTGCTCTTTATGCTGTTGCTTTAACACTAAACACGGAGACATGCATCAGCAGGGCCAGTGCGAGGACTGGGCAAGCTAAGCTGTTGCCTAGGGCACCACACTGCAAAAGACAGCAAGTTGTCATGCTAGTGTTCCATGCTGCTGTATTTATTTAGCTCTAGCCCTGTACTAAATTAATACAGTGGCATGAGCTGGCTCTGAGTAGAAAACTAGAGTGTGCAATACAGGTTTGACACAAGCTAGCACCTCTACCCTCCCCTGTCCCAACTATCAAGGTTCCTTGGCTTGCGCGGGCAGAGATTTTGGATATATGAACATGCCAGAGGTGGAGTTCTTTGGGATCAGTCTGCATGACTGCATACCTCAGTGGGACATTGCAGTGTCTGCAAAGGCACCGCAGCACATTTGTGTCACACATGCACAACAGGTGGTTTGTCACTCTGCTGTCTAGTTAACATTCAGCTGAATTATAAAGGGGTTGTTGCATAGTGAATTGTAACTGCATACAGGGAACCACCAAAGTTAGGAATTTCTGTTGGATTGACTGCATGCAGTGTACGGATTCACCAGGGGGAATGGAATCCTGGAGAGCAAAACCAGGTATATTCCCCATTCCTCTACAGTTTTCCTCTGGGCTTTGTGAAAAAAATGATAACGCTTTCAAATCATGCTCTGCAGGTGTCATTTATTAACGGATTCCTACAGAATCTGACTGCTATTTAGCAGGTGCTCCTTTAAGGCACATTCCATAGGAATCCATAAGTGCTATGCATGCATGAACATTTAATGCAGGTGTAAAACGATGTGTACTGACAAGACGGAGGCAGTCAGAACAGCAGAGATCTTAACTTCGTTCTTTGCCCCTCCTCCACCATATCAGGTTTACGAAAATGGGGCAGAGTGGGAAATGAAGCATTACGCTTGCTTTTATGGCTCCAACTCCCCACACTGCACAGTGTAAAATGAGGCGGAAAGAGGCCCACTGTGGGGGCAGGCAGAGACGTTGAGAGATGTAGTGATGCGTCAGTGCTGCAGGCTGCACCTATTCCCTGGCAGCCCTCGTATAGTTTATAAT
The DNA here is from genome assembly GCF_040938575.1 of Ambystoma mexicanum. Lineage (NCBI taxonomy): Eukaryota > Metazoa > Chordata > Amphibia > Caudata > Ambystomatidae > Ambystoma > Ambystoma mexicanum. The sequence goes on along the minus strand of NC_090929.1, from coordinate 1,523,576,684 downwards.
AATTTTTTTTTTTTTTTTTTTTTTTTTATTGTAAAACTACAGTTTAATACATGTATCAAACTTTTGTTACAAGAGTTTCCCACTTTGGCTGTTATACACCAAGTAAAGCTAAGTTGACATTGTCGTTTCCACTTCCTTTATTTCTTTATCCTTTTTCCTCACGCATAATGAGGCCTTGTCTCGTGTCCTCAGGTTTGATCTGTGATCAGAATTGCGTCTAGGAAGTTTATTATACTGCATGTGAGTTTGATGTTTTGCCCGGCCGCAACTGTTTCCCACCACTCATCTGCGTCATATAAAATGGGTTTATAAGAGTGCAGGTGTAGTTCTCGGGTTATGGTAAGCTCTGTACAGGATGTTATTAGATGTTTTAGTGATTCCACTTCGCCAGAGTTGCAAAATCTGCATTTATCTGAGGGAGTGACTTTAGATCGACGTTGACATAATGATTCTCTGTTGTTCAGAACATTTAGTCTGAATTTCAGGAATTGATTCCTGTGGTAACGAGATGGACACGTTGTGAGATACTTCGGGGGGGAGTGTAATTTCAGCATACTCGTCAAGTCTGGGAGAGTGGCTTTCCGAGTTACACGAAGCTCGTGAGTTGATATCCAGTCCCAGGTTTCGAGTTTTTTTTTTGCGTGCTGAGGTCGATTGATCAGCTCGTCTATAGAGATGTTAGCGGCTTCCATGATGGTTTTTATTTTACGCTTCCATGTTTGAAGTATGTTTGATTGTGAATATTCGGACTCCTTTGCAAAAATTCCATATGCTGGAATTTGTGAACCAAGTAGTGTTTTCCTCATAAATGATAGGGATTGCCATAGTATTGTCATGTAGAGAGAGTTCTGCGTCAATTCGTATCTCAGAGCTACAGTTGAAATATATTTTGGAAGACTCAGAGCTCGTCTCCAGAACCTCCCTTCGAGTTGTTGCCACAGGGAATGCTCGATGTTCCAGCCTGTCGCCCCACCAAAAGTTATGATGGGAATACATTTCTGCAGGTAGAATGTTAGTAGTGGGGCTTTTGAACATTTTCCAAAGTCTTTGTTGATTTTGGCTCCTTGGCGACCTAATTTGTCTGCTCTTTCTAGAAGATCGCTTGTCCATGCAGATTCACAGATGGAATTGTTAACCAGGATGCCCAGGTATCTAATAGATGATACAATGTTTAATTCTGCTTTTTCAATTACCCATTTAAAGTTGTTATCTTTTCTCGATAAACTTTTTCCAATACACATGATCTTTGTTTTGTCTGTATTTAGTTGCAGGTCGTTGGCCTCTAAGTACTTGTTCAAACTAAGTAGTAGATGTTGTAGGCCAATCTGAGTTAGGTCGATCAACACGATGTCGTCGGCATATACGAGACATTTAATGGAGGATCCGTTTATTTTTGGAGAGAAACAATGAACAGTTTCAAGCCAGTGCGGTAGATCAGAGATGAAAAGTTTGAATAATTCAGCAGCAAGGGGACAACCTTGCTTGACCCCTTTATGCGTGGGAATCGGCTCTGTGAGTGTACCTTGAGAGTTCACCTTCACTTGTATTGTTGTATTAGTGTGCAACGCTATAAGGGGGTCAAGAAGTTGTGCTGGGCAGTTCCACCCTCGTAGTTTAGACCAAAGCTTGCCGCGGTTTATTGCATCAAACGCTTGTCTGAGGTCGACAAATGCAAAAAAGATTTTTTTTTTCGCTTTTAGGGCTTCTAGTTTTAAGATGGATAACAGGGTGAGATTTACATCAACACCGACTTGTTCGACGAAACCTGTTTGTCGACAGTCTGTTTGTTTTTCTTTGGCAGCCCAAGCCGTCAGTTTCAAGCGAAGGAACGATCCGAATATTTTCCCCATCGTGTCCAGCAGGGCAATAGGCCGGTAATTCGAAGGCTCATCTCGACTTCCTTTCTTATAGATTGGTACCACTATGGCCTTGGCCCATGATGCAGGCGTTTTTCTAGACTTTGAAATTTGTCGAAATAGAGTTTCCATAAATTTGGCCCAATGATGTTTATGTTTTTTTAATGTAATGTTGGAGATGTGATCAGGTCCGGCTGCACTTGAGTTCTTTAGGTTTCCAATTGCTATTGCCAGGTCTTCCTGTGAGGGTGTTATTTCCCAGGCTTTGGAGGAGGCAGAGAAAAAGTCTTGGGTGTCTTGGAGCAGCTGTTCATATGCCTTTGTAAAATAATCGACCCATTTCGCGCTAGGAATTTCATTTGACATGTTTGGGTTGGTTTTTGTTATTCCTTTATTTAGTATAGCCCATATGTCACGAGAATTTTTGGTGATTATTAATTTTAACATAATTTCAGCTCTGTCTTGTTCGATGATCGCAGAGTGAGATTTGAGCCAGTTTCTGTAGGCCTGGCGGCGCGTTTTTATCTCCTTTTGTATGTCGTTTTGATCGTGTTTGGACTTTCTTATCAGCCGTATGTCTTTTCTTAATGATTTTTTTGCTGCAACTATTTTATTGCTGTAAAGATGTTTTGTAGTGTTGCCATAGGATCTTAAATTTGAGTGTTTTGGCAGGAACGCGGCCAGCAGGGGAACATATTCAACGTCATTAGAATCATCAAGATCGGAGACTAGTTTCAGGATTTTCGGGCCGTTGGTTTTAAGCCGATTTCCAGCAGCGTTTATCGACAGAGGTATTTCATAAGTCTCAGACAGAAAGGGGGTCTCGTGATGTAATAATAAACATAGCATGTCGTGGTCACTAGCGGACTTCGGGATTACCTCGAGTGATTCCACCCTTTCGAATATGTTTCGAGAGGCCCAAATGTAGTCCAGGGTTTTCCTGCATTGGAGTCGCTTCCAGGTTGTGTTGCAGGGTTGGTCGCCCTTTGTGTTTCCGTTGACCATCTGACAGTTTCGTGAGGCAAGTGCTCGAGACCACAATTTGCCTCGATCAGATACTTCGGCTTCAGGTATGGGGTTGTTCTCCATGTTGTCAGGATTGAATTGAAACCAGCTGCAGTTTAAGTCGCCGCATATAATTACCGATAGATCAGTAAAATTAAGGAAGGCATTGTCAATTAGAGTTGTGACTGAAACAATAAAGTTTGTGGTGGAGATCTTTGCTGGGTTCCAATAACTGTTGATTACAAGTAAATGACTGTGGGTCTTTGGAATTTTCGTGTCACATCGGATAATCGTTCCTTGCACAAAGGGATTCGGATTTATTGTAACAATTGGGGTCATCCAGTTATAGATTTTAACCAGAGTTAGTAGGCCTGAGAAAGGGCGGCCTTTGGAGTTTTTTTTCGCAGGGTTCAAAAAAACACTGAATCCGTCTTTAGATGGTGCTTCACGAAGCCATGTTTCTTGGAGGCAGATCATGAAAACCTAATCTGAAGGTTCTACAAAATCATTGAACAGGTGCGTAAAACCACGGGTATTCCAGGAGATCAGACAGAGCTGTGTCTGTGTTGCTCATTGTCAGTGGTTTTGGTCGTTACTTCTGCTGACTTCTTGTCTGCCCCCGTCGTTTCTTGTTTTGAGAACCAGCTCTTGTCGAGATCTAGATGGAAGCGATAATGATTTCCGTAAGGACGTTCGACTGATATTTCTTTCAGGTTTATTTGCGTTGTGCTTCCTGGTCGGGTTTCGGTTTTGATTTGTCAGATCTGGTTCCAAGGAAATGTCAAAACCAAACACTAGTAACTCTTCAGCCGCTTGCAGTAAGATGTTTTTTGCAGTACAAGTTTACAATAATAATAATAATAATAATTTAGCATTTATATAGCGCCACGAACCCTCAGATATTTGACCACTGGTGATTATTACCCCTGGTGTGTGGTGCTCATTTATCGACCTCGGATGGATGAAAGGCTGAGTTTGGCCCTGCCGTCAGCAGGCTCTGCACAGATGTCAAAGCGAGCGCTCTACTCGCTGTGCTATCAGACCGGCATAGTAAGATGTCTGAGGTATGTCTGCTAATGGGTAAACCAGGGCTCTCCAATATGTGGCTCGCCAGATTTGTTAGACTGTTACTCTCATGCCCCCTCACTATTGGCTATGCTGCTTAGGGGCGTTGGGAGTTGTAGTCCAAAACATCTGGAGAGTCAAAGGTTGCAGACCCTTGATGTAAAGGCGAGTGCACGCGACTTAATCAAGTAATCCTTACTAGAACTTTCCTCTCTCTGTCGCCCTGCGTTAAGACACCAGCAGGTGAGCTGCCTAAAGGCGACAGGGGAGATTCAGCTCTCGCGCTGACATGTGTGATTAAGTTGTTTTTAGTAAAAGTTGTGTCCCTGTGAGGCTTTCCACTCTGCCTTTCATCCATCTTCGGGACAATGAGAAAGCTGTTTTTCGTAGCTGTCTCACTCTCAGATGTAATGGGTTTCGCCGGACACATACATGCGGGCTTCACTTGAACTTTGCATGCGTTAGACTAGATGCATAATTTCGAGGGTCAGAGACCGACAAGGTCCATTTCTTTGGAGAAATGGGGGTTATTTGAGAGCTACCGTTTCTAAAGTCCTGCAAACCATATCCATCGCCTGTCCGCAGTTTTTTAAACATGTTTATAGAGTGGCAAATGCGTTTGTGATTCCTAGTTTGCTCTGGTAATATTCGGAGGAAGCGCTTCTCTGTACGTGCAGGGCTGGTGCAATGTTGCTGCCCCGGGTTAAAGATCATTTTACAACGCCCTCACCTCATACACTGGCCAGCACACGCCCTACCGAAAGGTGTTTGGCCTCGTCACATGCGTGCACCACCCACTCACTTGCCGTGCGAACCACCTCCCTTTCTGTCTTTTAACAACATGCAAATTACCAGGTTAAGGAGAATTGATACCAATGACCATGCTAAGGGGGGTTACAATTAGAGTAGGAAAAAGGCGAAACAGTTTACATATCAGGGAGGGTTAGAAACAATAAACCCCTGGCGTGACCATCCCCAATTCCCCCTTCTTATATTAAAGTGTATCGTTAGCGGCAGTAGACGCTTCCTACACGCAGACACTACAGAGAGGAATGGCGCAAGCGTCACTCAGTCAGAATCAAGAAACGGCGAATACAGCAGCATTTCCAACTTCACCCACATGCAATACAAGAAGGCTGCGCACGCGCAGAGCACTCTATCGTCACATACATAGCAGGTACAGTACACATATTAGCAAGGCAGGTCAATAGCTGCAGAAAGGCAGCAGAGCAAGCTACTTCCACTGCCAGAACAGGTGCAGCAAATGGCAGCAGCCAAGGCTTCCGCCATAAACGCAGCACATGCTGTAGGGGTGCAACTTTCCTAAGTATTGTATTTATTATTTATACTGCGCACATAACCCAAGGGTAACAAGGTGCAGAGGCATCAAGAAGGTTGCGAAACCTAGTTACATAGCAGCAAAAGTTGGGGGTCCAGCTGAGGTTACATTGCTGGAGATGACAAGAATAATGACTATGGATGTAAGCCTTAGTTACATAACAGCAAAGTTGGGGTCCACAGGAGCAATGCGGCAAAGGAGGCAACAAAACAAAGAGAGATGATCAGTCAGTAAGTTGCTCAAAATATACGATATTTACATGTTATAAAGTAAGTTATCTTCTGTGTGCATGCCAACTAACCTTCCTTTATGCACTGAAGAGACACAGGACAATCAGCAGTGCGACCTCCATCACACAGTAGAAGAGGCACACAATGGGCAACAGTACTGCAAGCTTCCCTCACAGGCACAGAACTGGCACAAGCTGGGCAACAGTTCCGCGAGCATACTTAACGCAGAACAAATGGGTCATAGCAGTATGCATTTCCTTCACACACAAAGCATACAGCAGTGCTGCAACATTCCTTAGCATTGACACACTGAGCACACCCATTTTGCCTTAACTTGCATTTAACTATATTTATATTATTGAGGGGACCATAAGACAAAGGGAAGTGTTTTTTTAGGAAAGGAAAATGTAGCTATTTTAATTGTTTTGTTATTTTTTTAATTTAGTGTGTTTAGTTTCATAAGAAAACCTTTACACTACAAAAGAAAAATACAATAGTAAAGAGATTTGCTAAATGATACAGCAACCATTAGGATAAAACAAAGTATAAGAAGATAAAAAATTAGTCAATAGTTGATAATGTGTGCTTCAATTTTAATGAATTCTAAGAATCTCAAGGTATCTAAAATCAAAGAAGTGGACGTTCCTTTAAAAATCATTGCCCAGGTTTCATTTTCTGTTATGCTTATAAAATCCTTGAAATGTGTTTTAGAAAATGTGTATCTTGGGGCTTTCAGTTCTGGACACACCAAGATTAAGGGGCTGATTTGTGGAATTATTTGCGCCGCAAAACGGGGATTTGTGCGCCATTCTGCCCGCAAATCCCTGTTTAACAAATGGGGATTGCGGGCAGAATGGCGGGCAGAATGGCGCAAAGAATTCCATGAATCAGCCCCCAAATGTCTCAATGATTCGGTCTGCTGCCCACAGAAAGGGCAGATAGATGACAGATTCTGCTGAGGGTTTCTGGTTGCCAGTATTTCGAGGGATTTCCGTAGGTTTAGGAGGAATCTCAAAAACCCATCTGTCTTTGGTCGCATAGGAAGTTTTGAAGGTAATTCAGGAGGACATTTGGGCTCTAATTGAACATTTTTAAAAGTTTGGTATCTCTGGCCTTCGTTGATTGTCTTGCACAAGTCCATTCCCCACATGTTTATTTTTACAGCGTTAGGTTTTTTTATTAAGGTCTCCCAGGTGGATCCGATTTCATCTAGCCAGTTCGAACAGTGAGTTCTCCATTTGGCTATGATGGCTGTATTTCAGATTCGGATGCGATATTCGCTAAGATTGAATCTTGTGGTCCAGGGCAAGATTTTGCATGTTGCGATTGCTTCAAGTGATAGCAGTCCCATCTCATATCTAAGGATCTGTATGGAAACACATTTTGGGAGGCTCAATGTTTTTTTTCTCAAGAATTCGCTCTCCAATCTGTTCCAATGTGAATGAGCACCATTTAGCGTAGCTTCTGCCGCGTAGGTTAATGTTGGCACAACTTTCTGTTTATAGAAGCGTATTGTCGCAAACGGGAGAAGCAGATGTATTTCTTATGTATTATGAATGCTTGGGATGCTGCTGTGTCTGCCGTTGTTCTCAGATTCTCTCTCTGAGGCACGTCAGTTCTACTTGCATTTATAAGGAGACCCAGAGACTACTCCTGAAAGTTCACCATGAATTTTCCATCGTAGTCTGGTCCGTTTTTTTTGCTCACCTGGGATAAATATCATGATATTTTATTTCCTGGTATAGATTGTTAATCTGTTAATTTGGCAATAAGTGTGTAATGCATCCAATTGGCGTTGCAACCCGATGGGGGTTTGGCCCATGAGGACTACATCATCAGCATATAGTAGCCATTGTACGGGTTAGCGTGCCAGCTTTGGCAGAAATGCTCAAAGTTTTGCCAGGTGTCAGCCAAGGTCTCTTATAAGGAGATTAAATAGTATTGATGCCAGAACACATCCTTGCTTCAGGCCACGATTCGTTTTTATTGGCCAAGTCAACATGCCTTAGTGGTTTAGTCTTATTTGGACCGTTGTTTCCTAGTATAAGTCTTTTATAATTTCAAGCAAATGAATAGGACATCCCCACTTATTCACCTTGGCCCAGAATGTTGATGATTTGCTTGGATCTTTTGTGTTGCCTTTGAATGTTTGTCTAAGATTAGCATCAGAGACATAGGGCCTCATTACACGGTAGGCGGTGGACCAAGGTGCTACTAGCACCTTTGTCCATGCCGGTAAAATACTGGCATCGCCTTGGAGGAAAGGGGAATTACCGCCCTATTCCAAGGTTGGCGGGGCGGTAATTCCCCCTTCCCCCATTGCCCTTCCCCGTTCCCATTTTTGCCCCATAGGGCATAATGGGATGGGGAAGGTGCTAATTACGGTACTGCAAATTGCGTTACCGTAATTAGCACCCTGGTCCCTTTGCGGGTTGGTTTTTAACGCCTGCTAAAAAGCAGGCGTTAAAGTACCAACCCGCAAAGGGACCTCGTAGTAAGGCGGTAAGGGTTAACGGTCACCGGTACCATTACCGGTGACCGTTAACCCTTACCGCCTTCCGTGTAATGAGGCCCATAGTTTTGAATTGCATGTGTGTAGTTCTGATTACTACTATTTGGTGGTGGGAGAGTTTCTGTTGAGCTCTGTCTGTTTGCAAAGTCATTGGAAAGTGATCTCGCATTTATCTAGAGATCATGTGGTAGGCATTGTTATTTGGTCCACTTGAACTAGGCGAGTTCTTTTTTCTTCTATGGTCTTAAATGTGGCAGTTGTGAGTTCTGATTGGTATGGTGTCAAGGGGGCTGTTGCCTGTGAATGCAAGGCAGCAGTCGATGTTATGTCCATGACTGAATGTGTTGTTAAGTGTGCTAGGACAGTTATTGAAATCGGGATTGAAACATTTAACGATTCGGTTATTGAGTCTTCAAGAGTTATGTTCTCCATTATGCAAGCTGGAGGAAGCAATATGTTTTTTTTTTCTTTCCTCCACTTGATCATTTGTGTTTCATAGTTGCTTTCTTCTGTGAGCCTCCCGTGGCTCCTGGGGATTGTACGTTTTTTTTACAAGCTGCCTGAGTTGTTTGGCGAGATGAATTTTGATTCTTGGTCTTTTTGATCATTTTTGCGGTCACATTAACTGGGTTTTTGTTTTAAAAAAATCTGAAACAACGAATGTCCACTGTTTGCACTGGCTGTGGGTTTCTCAGTTTAGACTTGTTGGTTGCTAAGCACCTCACTTGGTTGGGTGGTGATTTGGTCCATTCGTGCAACTTCTGATGTGGACTGTGGCAAGTACAAAATGGCCTTCTCATTGTGTACTGTGACTGGGGTTAGGTCTATCTGTACAGTTTGATTTTGAAGTGTTACTGATTTCTCCATGGGTTGCGTGGTTGTATTTACCTGATTAACAATTTTTGTTATTAGTTTTATTACTTTTTCTTCTACATTGGTTACTTTTGGAGCTAGTGTTTTTAACAGCTCTGTTTGCCACATCAGTTGCTTGTTGAGTGATTAATAAAGTCCCAAAAGAGTGGCCATGGAGGTGTTCATTGCAGTGAGTGTGAGCTCTATGGAGGAGGCCAAAGGATTGGTTAAACCAAAAGATCATCTCGGGGAAGGATGCCGAAATGACAGCGACGATGATGTTGATAGGTCGGATGACTCTGAAGCAGTCCTCCGCAATATCGGTGACGCAGATAGGTTATGATTGAGGATTGTCTGATCAAGTGCAGTCTCTGAGTCTTTGGCAGTTTCCACTCTGACTTCTTCATCTTGGTCATACAGTGATTGACTGCTTGCGAATTGAATTGTGGGATTTACTTTCACATTGAGGTTTTCCTGTAGGCAAATTTAAGTGAGGCCGTGCTTCTATGTTTTCTGTTTGAGAAAGTAAAGTGATTTGCTGGCACATGTATTTGTGCAGTCACTGCAATCGCTATATCTTTAGGTGATCTTGGTTCCTTTTGAAAAGGTAATTGGGGGCTTAGTGAATTTTTAGGTAGTGTTCAGCAGCGGCTGGAATCTGCAGCAAGATGGTACCTGATATATCTAAAAATGATATTAAATTAGCAACTGGGCACACAACAGCATCTCAATATTTCCTGCTAATGGCCGGTTGATCTGATTTTTTCTGATCTAGAATCCAATTATGATTTTTGGGGGCTTTATTATTTTGCATGTAGTGTCTGATATCCTTCGCTCTACCAGTAGGAAATGTCACTCCATTTAATCGATAACAGGAAGGTCGTTGAATTGGTAGTGCGTCAGTTGCTGGTGCAAGAGGTTGTTGTTCGGAAAGGAGTACATTTGGGACATTGATTGTCCGTGCTGTGGTTCCAAAAGCGTGATCTGAAATTGATGGGGAAAGGGTGGATAACACTTCTGTGTTAATCCTCTGGGGGGAGGAGGTACTCTAGTGTTTTTACAATGCTCTGTGCCAGAGTAACAGAGGGCTTTCCCTTTCGGTGCGAGTTGTAGACAAAGAGGTTTTGACTGCTACAGTTTGAGGTATCGAACCACTGTTCTCAACAGTGGGAAGGTTGTACTTCTGTGTTAGTTCTCCTAGGAGGGGGGCTGCTTTAATATTTCCAAGTAACCCACACAAGTTTAGCTGCAACGCTTTTCCCTTTGTTACAGATCTCGGTGAAAGTGGAGTCCGCTAGTATTAATTTGAGGCATGGGGTCGGCTCAAAAAAGATATGTTGGCACTTGCCGACAAGCAAGGGAATGCAATTTTAAATTAGGCCCGTGCGAGTCCCTTGGTGCTTCACAGTCTTGGACAATGGTTTAGTTATTGTCTTTTCCTTAACTGCTGATTGCATAGATGGAGATATTCGCTGTGATAATGTTTAACACACCGGGTCAGTTCAAAGGATTAAACCTGCAGTTATCAACAGTAGAGATTACTTCCTCACTGGAGACAGGAAAGGGCTTGCAGTGTTTGCGGGTGTGTAAAACAGATGTAAATCCGCAATGAGGATAGGCGGCGAAGGAGGTGAGGGGGGCTTACAGTGTTGTTTGACGTGGAGGCCTAAGACTCTGTCTCAGAAGTTTCGTCAAACACAGCAGAACACTTTCTGCGCACTTTCGCTCGGCTTTCGCGGTAGATTGGCTTTTTAAAGTCCTGTGAGTTTTCTGCAGTGAAGCAGTTAAAAGCACAGTACCCAGTCAAAACCAACACCATATGAGCAAACAATAGAACACAACATGCTGCAGACGCCCCAGAACACTTTCTGCACACTTCAATGTTTTTAAAATCCTGCAAATCATATTCCATTGCCTGTCCTCTGGTTTTTATCCTTTCACACAGAGTGATCTACTCATCTACACAAAACAAGAGCCTATCTGTAAACAATTGTGAGTGCATAAAATAAATAAAAATGCAGAACTAAGACAATATTAAGACATTTTGTACAGTATTCACTTAACGAAACAAGTTGTGGGTGAACATGGGCATAGCTATGGCAGGAGGTGGGAATATGGACATATATTGCTCACAGGTAGCATGTCTGTGTTTTCACAGTGGCAATACTGGCATATATTGTGCAAAGACAGAATTAAATTGTGAAAATGTGTTTTTTATAGTTACAATACTGGAATATGTTGAACACTGGCAGTATCAAAATGTGTTTTGCCGGGCAATATTGGCATAACATGTTAAAATAGGCTTCATGGGTGTTCTGTGGATATACCACATTTGACAATTGTTGGAAAATGATCCTCCATACTGCTGATGGCCTGACATCACAGAACTGACTGTACATTGTATGGCTTTTAATCAATTTTTTGGACATATGTGTTGTAACGTGCACCGGTTTAATTCATTCAATAAAAAGCTTCCTTGTCAGGGATCCCCTATAGCCACAAACCACAGTAAAGTGTTATGCCACACTCATTGCCATTTCTCTATGTGGAAAATATGCAATCCAGGCTTGGCCCCTACCCAAAATGGACATCCTATATTGTACTGCTAGCTCACATCACTTCTATACGAGACAACGTGCAACCCAGATATGTTTCAGCCTCATTGGCATCATCAATGAGGGGCAGATAAGGACTGTAGGCACATCAAGTTCACAAGCATCAAATGCAATACCAATGGGCTGGGATGACTCTGACACAAAGTGAGATGGGTGGAAAAGCTTTAAATGAAAGCTATCCACTGGCAAATGCTCCAGGCAGCGTCCTGTACCATCTCTGCCAGTGGACTCTGGGGAAAACCTGAAAATGAAACACAGCCAGTGGAGGAGCAGGAAGAAGACACCCAGAGCTGAGTGGCCGCAAATTAAGTGAAGGGTTCAGGGTACGATTGTGACATGGCTGAAACCTAGTCCTGTATATGGAAATATAGCACAGAGTTAAACCAATCAGAGAAGGCTATTTCACTCCTCTGGCTACACATTTGAGGTAGAATTAATTTACATATATGGATCCAATGGTTGGACTCACTGTGTCACTCACCCCAATCGACACCTATCGGTCTCGTAGTGCTTGCTACAGCATTAGGCATTATTACTCGCCTCCTTTTTGCACCACCCATCATGACAAACCCTAGTGACATCTCCACCGCCACTACTTACCTAGGTGACGATGGCTTCACCACCTTCTCCCACTTTCTTCACCATCCCTCTCCACACCTTGCCGCCTACAACTACTACTCTGCCACAACATACTTTTAAGCAGACTCAGCAGCCAGACTCTATAGGCTCAGATCCCGCACTACACCAGAGCCTCCCCGAAACTATTGCAACCAGGAATCGCACCCTGGGCAGTTGCACATACTCCATCTATGCTACCAAGCACACCACAGCCAAAAACTCGAATACCTCCATTGCTACCTCACCTAACTAACCCATGCCAAGCTCTCCCACTACACTTCCCATGCCCGCACTCACACGTACACTTCAAGCCACAAGGCCAACCAACGCAGCCCCAGCCCCTACGACTGCCATCCCACAATCCAAGTTCCATCATAAGAGCACACTCCCACCTGACCTCAAATGTGCTCTCATCAATGTACGCTCCCTCAATGCCCATGCCCTTGAGATCCATGACCTCCTTACCATCCATGATTTAGATATATTAGCTATTACGGAGACATGGCTCCATGAAGCTTGCGGACCCTATCTCTCTAGCCCTCCCTCCAGGTTATCCTATCCTCCATCAAGACAGACAGCTGCAGAAAGGAGGAGGAGTAGCCCTCATAACAAAAGACTCGCTCTCCATCAGACAGTGCATCCTCCCGTGGGAAGGCAATGCTGATGCAATCTCAGCTAAATTGTCTCTATCCCCCAGCTGTACCATAAATGTACACACCATTTATCGGCCGCCTGGCCCTGCCCCTGACTTCCAAGGACATCTCCTCCATCTACTAGGAGACAACCTAAAAGAATCCACCAAAACAAATTCTACTTGGAGACCTCAATTTAGGCCTCCATGATCCTAAAGATAATTCAGCCACAGCACTCATGAAAGATCTCGAAAACATGGGATTCAAGGAAAATGTCACCAGCCCAACTCACTGCAAAGGTCGTACCCTCGATTGGGTTGCCGACCACAACTGCCCCACCACTATCAACGCCATCACTGCACCCCCCCTGGACGGATCACAATTGTATTCATTTCTCCATCCCCTCTACCCCACCCACTAAATCTCTCACTTATGCACCACGGGCCCAGGTAAGAAGTTCCAAAGAATTAACCAAGGACAACCTCTGCCATTTTCTGGATGTCCCAGAACTTAAGCCACCCTTCTCCAGTGACAATGCCATCCTCGCAAATATCTACTCTGACACTCTTACTTAGTAATCCTACTTAGTAATCAAGGCTATAGATCCCCTAGAAAACAAAAAGGAGAAGAAATGCATGTCAACGCCTGGTTCAAAGGTGAACTACAAGCCCGTCACAAAAATAAAATAAACGCAATGCTCTATCCAACTGGCAAGCCAATCCGAGGGACACCAACAAAACTGAATTTAAAAGAATAACCTCTCAATAAAAAGATGCAGTCACTCAATCCAAATCTCTCTCCGTCAACATGCGGAGCTCTATGGCCAACTTTCAACCTAAAGAAATGTTCTTCATCTTCCGAGACATCATGAATCCCTCCACCAGCTCCGATGAGATTGCTAAAGATGAAGCCTGGTACTCTAGCATACAAGCAGCTATGCCAAAAAACAATAGAACTACTTCAAGACAAAATTCAAGCTCAATTCAGAGACTGGCCTAAGCAAGATCAGCCCTCTCTGCCCCTCCACCCGTCCCATGACTCCTCTAATGAGTTATTCTCCTTCCATGAGGTCACTGAATTAGAAGTCCTCGACCTCCTCAAACATCTTAAACATTCCATGTGCAAAGGCGATATCTGCCCTCCTAACATTGTCAAGGAATGCACTGAATCCCTTGCTCCTCTCCTAACAGCATTCATTAATGCCTCATTTACCTCAGGACTCGTCCCAACCAGCCTCGAAGAGGCTTGGGTATGCACTCTATTAAAAAGGCCATCCTTGGAGCCTACCTCGCCTAATAACTACCAACCCATCACCACTGTCCCATTCCTCTTAAAAATCCTGGATAAAGCTGCTCACTACCAGATCCAATTATTCCTTGAAACCAATGCCATGCTCGGCAAGAGAAAATCTGGTTCCGTAAAGGACATGGCACTAAAACTGCCCTCCTAGATCTTAAAAATCAAATAACTACAATTTTGGACAAAGGCAAGCCAGCCCTCCTTCTACTTCTTGACCTCTCGGCTGCTTTTGATCTTGTCGACCACAATATCCTCACCTCACACCTCACTCACGCAGCACAATTTTCCAAAAAGGCTGCCACATGGATCTCTTTTTTCTTAAACGGAAGAGCCATGAAGGTTTCCCCCAGCCAGGCAAAAGCAGCTCCCACTATCATAAACTGTGGAGTTCCGCAGGGCTCATGCACAGCACCAACTCTTTACAATCTGTTCAGTAAATCCCTCTTCGACAAATTGGACTCCCTCGGCATAGCGTACACGAACTACGCTGATGATACGCAGGTTCTCCTCCCCCTCTCAGGTTCCTATGCCCATGACACTGCAGCCCTCATAAGATCTATAGCACCATCCAAGCCTGGATGGTGTCAAATGGGCTATGTCTCAATGGAGACAAAACTGAGATCATCATTATTGGCTCCAAAGAAACACTAGCTAACATGGATCAACAATACTATAACTTTACTATACATAACTCCCTCATCCCTGTCTCCTCATCCGTCAAGACTCTAGGTGTCCACTTAGATTCCACCTCATCCAGGATGCGTCAGGTTAGCACTATTGCCTCTGCTTCTGCCCATACCACCAAGCTCATCAACGCAGTAGAACCCTTCCTTTCCAAGCAAATCCGACTCGCCATAGCTAGAGCCACCATCGGAGCCAAACTAGATTATTGCAACGTCCTCCTAGCAGGTGCTTCCACAAAAAATCTAAACAGGCTCCAAGTCATTCAGAATAATGCCCTCAGAGCTGCCCTAGATATAGCAAAAAGGGATCACATCACACAAGCCAGACGAGACGCCCACTGGCTTCCTGTAAAGGCAAGGATCACTTTCAAGACCCTCACCCTCACACACAAGTGCCTCCCACACGATGCCCCACCCTAGCTATCAGAAACCATTGCAAGAGACACCTCCTCATGGCCAAGAAGAACCCACCATGAAAACCAGTTGCTCATCCCATCCATCAAAAGAGCTAAAGCAGGTGGCATTGGTTTCCCTCATTTAGCACCGAAACTCTGGAAAGCCCTGCCCAACGCACTTAGAGCGGAATCTTCCCTCACAGAGTTCAGGAAAGCTTTGAAAACCACATTATTCAACAAACCCCTCTCCCCGCTTTCCTCCCCTTTTCCCCCATCTTCACTCCTGTTCCATGTACTCCATAACCATGATTGTACTTCCTATGTGAAACTGAAATTGTACTGTGTAACTAAGTGCGTGTTTACTGCGCTGCGTATTGTTCCATGCACACTGTGACCAAGATTGTACTCCTCAAGTGATATTCTGGGTAGAATGTAGTGATTATCAAGTGATTCACCTTAAACAGCTTTCCGACCACCTCAACAAACTCTCCAGGGAGGTGGCCCCCACATAACCCGGAGCAACAGCAGGCTGGCACTCAAATGCAATCAATCAGAAACTGAAAGCTGAGCCTTCTGCCTTGCCAAAATAGGAAGAGGGACACAGAGTGTATAGGTGTTGTTTGGTTATGAGCCCACCCATTCCCTGCCCACAGCCATGCTAAATCCTGTGGCTATTCCCACCCATTCCTGCCTCTCCCAGCCAAAAACTCCTCTTGGGAACTCTTTGAGCTTGCTCGCTTTATTTTATAACAGTAGCAGGCTTTTTAGCGTGCAAAAGACATAGGAAATGCACTGCAAGAACAACCCAAGGGACTCGCTGTATGGAAGAGTGACTAAAGGCTGTCTTGCAATAAACTCATGTCCAATACAAGATGCTTTCAAACCAAGTTGCTAAAGTGATTTGGTCAAAATAATGTTAATTAAATCATTTATTCATACTTGACCTTCTTTCGTCACACAGTTTGCAATGTGTCCAAACGGAACTAAATGCAAACACATATACTAATGCAATCAAGGATTCACTGGCAAATCAGAACAACCCTAAAATCGGAAAGGAAAATGCAAATCATCAAGAGAGCGACATATGTAAGAAATATCTTTGTGACGAATCGTGGTGGCAGACGTTGTTGTGAAGATTGTTTGTACCTCTATAAGATGGCGGCTTGCTAGTTGACTGTTAAAGGTGGATTGGTCTGACCGAGTCCATCTTCTAGGTCGGCGCTATGGGCTGGATGAGCAGTCTTCTGTTTCCACTGCTGTCCAATTGGGGTGACCTGTCTGTGTTGCTGCCCTCCCCACCCGTAGCTCCAGTACCAGCCTACACTCACCTGGCATACCTGTACCAAGGCAGGTTTTGACATTTTCGGTGGTGCCCACAGTGGTGGGAAATGGTGACCCTTGTGGGACGACCCGGCCGCTGCCTTCCTAGCCCAGCAGGAGAGCAAATCCGCAGGCATTGAGAATGACGAGGGTTATAGCATCCTCAAGACCGGCCAAGTGCTGGACTCCCTGATCACAGCGGGTGTGGTATGTACACCTATAAGAACCCACTTTCTACTATCCCCACCTTCTCCATCCTTTTCTCTGCCCCTTTCCCTTTCCAAAGCTCTCAAGTACCCAATTTGAAGCATGAGAAAGTAATCAAGTCGTGTTTATCTATGTGGAATTCAGGGACTTGGTCTTATCTATTTTAAATAAAGGACTACACATCCCAGAATTCAAAAAAATCAATCAGTGGCAAAGCCAACGGTTTTGGGTTTTGCAGAGTCATGCTATAGGCATTTGCCAGGCACTGCCATAATGGTACTTACAAGCCATAAGATGGCAACAGCCGAATAATGGTGATACTGCCTGGGCATATGATGGCATGGCTATGAACTTGGTGAGGCACCATTTCTATGTTTTGCACTGTCAACAACAGGAGATGCCAGCTTGTGCATACGCTTTAAGCATTTGCCCAGCACTGCTATTAGATGCCCAGGTACTCATACCATGTTGAACCTGCTACCAACAATAGGTAGCTAAAAGCACTACATCTCGGCTTAGCAAGTGCCTTTCCCATGCCTACACAGAAGCCCAAACTGTACCCATTGCCAATGATTGCTTAAGCTATCTAATCATGACCGACCTACACATTGGTAAGTCCCCAAAAATGCATCTGGTTCAGACACAGTTACTCTGGATATAATTATTATCTACCTGAACCACTACAGGTATAATCACACCCCTTATTCTCCTACCATGCTGTAACGCTCACCTGACTCCCCCGGAAGCGCTGGTCTAGTCTGGGTTGCTGTGGCCTCTTCGAGCGTGATGCGCAGAACTCGGAACACTGACTGAACAGGACCCTCAAATCTTGCTTGTCTGGCCCGTAGGAATATCCTTCTGCAGATGAGAAAGTGGATTAACAGTCTGCAGAATAGTGTGCTTGCTCCCCCGTTCCCCACTTCGTTCTTCTGTAACTTCCTCCGAAATCCCCGGTTGAAGCTCACCTTATGGTTTGAAAGGATGAACTCTCCATCCTGCTTCTGGTGCAGGGGCGCGTGTTTGTCCAGTTACTTCACTGGTTTTCAGAATGGCGCTGGCAAAATCCACTTGACTTTTCCGAGCGGAATGCGTAAGTATGAAGATTACAAAAGTTCAAGTGTTGAGCCTCCTTTTCTGTTGCCTTCCTAACCTGTGATCTGTCCTTTATTTCAGGTGCAGAATGAAGGCGATGCGTTGAGGGATTGACTTGCCGATGGTAAACTCAGGTGAGTTAGCGATGGGGGCGATCCCTCTTAATGTCTTTATATTCCTCCAATAATGTCTTTTGTCCTTTCCCCATAGGGGCCGGGGTGCGGTACCTGCCAACGTAGCAGCGCCGACCCGAAATGAGGAATGATC